>NC_140583.1:692708464-693908464 GCF_964204655.1 Triturus cristatus
ACTTCTGTTTCAAGCTGGTTAGAGTGATAGGTAGGTACAAATGAAGTTCCTTTTTGTAGAGTTTGTATTTGGAATTGTGTAAGATTGTAACTGGAAATATTTATTACAAGGTTTTCTGACTGCGTGTACTTTTTGCAACCGTTTTTGACGTTGCTTTTCCTCCTGGATCTCCTGGTGGCTTTGTGCCTGATCCTAAAAAATGATGTCTATTGTCGCTTGTTGAAGGTTCTTCGCTTGTTGATTGTAATGTATCTACTGATTCGGTGGGTGCCGTGGTTGTTTTAGTAAGTTGAATATTAGATGGTCTGATGTCAGTGGAAGAGTCTTCAGAAGATGTAGCGTCAGAGTCAAAGGTGCGACCTGTCTGTTTCCGTTGTTGTCTTCTACTGGCATATACTTCGGCCCAGGTGTAAACTTCTCCAAGTTTATAATCCACTGTGTCATGTTTAAATTTTCTAGTTTTCCTTTCGTTTATTTCATTTGTGTATGCATCAAGTTGTTTATTAATGTCAGCCAGTGTCGTATTCCAATCAGTATCTGCTAGTTTTGTAGAAATGTCTTGGCGTAAATCATCAATTTCTTTGTTCAAATTATCCAAGAGTTTAGACAATTCTTCAACAATCAAAAGAATTAAGTCCAATGAACATTTGTTGAGGATAGCCTCCCAACGTAATGTAAATCGTGGGTTATTCTTACATAGGGTTGATTTTAGAGCGATTCGTAGACCTCTAGGGATCCGTTGGACCTTATGGTACCTGATGAGAGTATTAGCATGTAACCGTTGATTTATGGCCTCCATTGAAGTGTACAGTAATTGTTTTATATTGGATTGAATGGAGGTTGTACTGGAGCTGGTTCCTGTAGTGTCCTCGAAAAGTGCGTATATTCGTTGAGTTTCTTCAGGCGTGTACGTGAAAGTCTCAGTTCTGCTTTCTTTGTTAATTTCTGTGTCATCCATTTGTCAGGTGGTGCGCGATCTCTGTTGCTCAGGAAAGGGTAATGTCGCGAATGAAGTAGAGGAAGCGCACTCGTGTGGATCAAGAAAGGTAATCCGGTAAGTGTCGTTTGCGGGTGCAGACGAGTAGATCCCCCTGAGTAGGTATGAAATCTGACGAAAGCACGTTCTGGGTGAGAGCGTGTCCCTCAAATTGCACTCCAATAAAGAAATCAATTCTGCGATGGTAAATAGGATGATTTCAAATTTATTTGTGTGAATCGTTCAGATAAACGTTCTTCAATTCAAAACATTTCAAGGTCACCAACGAGTGTATTTCACATCATAACTCGATATAGCCCAATGCATTTCGGGCAGGTGTGGCCCTTCATCAGGGGCGGCACTGAAATAAGAGGATACAAGGAATCAGCCTTAATTTAAACACATCTGTGTATGCATAATAGTACAAGAACTTGAAAAAATGCGTACAAAAGTGGAAAAGAGTCTTTGTGTGCCAGATATAAAATGTTATGGAATGTAAAAGTAGGTGCTAGTGACCAGAGTAGATGCGGGAAGGTAAAGGATGGGTAAGTGAGAGTAAGAACCAAAGGAAACAAAAAGGTGTCGAATGCGATCGTAAATTCATGGATGTTAATACAAGTATCCAGAATGTGCGTTAAGGGAAAAAAACAGAGAAACTACTACATAGAAGGTGAGGTGAACCCCAAGAAAAATGCAGTGAGTCCAAAGGATTGAAAAAGTCCATACGAGATACCAAATACCTTGAGGAGCAAAGTCTGCATAAAAGGTGCATGAATCAATAAAATTGCTCAGTAGTGAATAGGGTAAACACGACAGATAAGCGAAGTGAATCGAGAGAACTGAGAGGTTCGTGAGAAGTACAGAGTCGAGCACTTACGTGTGGGAAGGTAACCGGGCCGGTGAAAGCTGTCAAATCACAGGGTTTGCGGCGTATCCGGAAGTATGTCAAGTGCTCGAACATAGTGAATTTAAATGTGTCCGATACTCGCCGTAGGGAATCGGGTGGGGCTGAAAACCCGTCAACCAATGGTGAGCACTCTCCTAGTGAGAGTAGAACCAGTCAGTGTGTGAATAACGAAAGAGGAACGGTACACCAGGTGATACTGTGATTTGGCCTGGGCGTAGTTCGCGAAGTAGCACTTTGCGAAGCTACGCAAAGTGAAGTTCGCACTACGCGAGCTACGCGTAGCACTTCGTGAACTGCTTAATACCTTGTTCGCACTGTGCCAGATGTCGTTTTCAATGATTGCACAGTGCGGACAAGCAACCGGCACTGTGCAATCATTGAAAATGGCATCTTGCACAGTGCGAGCTGTGGTTTTCTGCTGCTCGAGTAGATTTTTACTCGAGCTTCAGCTTTCTCAACGCGAACTGGTAGTTTCTCATCGCGAGCGGTCGCGAGCATACGCGACCACTCGCAATGAGAAACCTGACCTCCTCGCGTTGTGAATCTCGCCGGGAGGTTTATTTTCCATGCTCGCGATCGCCAACTTGAAGTTGCTGATTGCGAACAAGGAAAAAGTCTCGCTGGGATGTCATTTTGCTTGCTCGCCGTCGCCAACTTGACGTTGAGGACCGCGAGCAAGCAAAAAATGACCGCAGCACTACGCAACAGTATGCTACGCGTGTTCGCACTGTGCTACGTGCAGTTCGCATAGTGCGAAGTAGCGCGAACTTCGCAAACTACGCGAGCGTAGTGCTTCGCCCAGGCTTAACTGTGATCCAATCGCAATGTAGTAATACAAGCCGGAATATGAAACGCATGCTAATGCGTATAGGCGTGTATACGGAAGTAAATAAAGTCGATGAAATGTGAACGGACAATGAGAACTACAGTGAAAACAGACTCGTAGTTCAGGTAATAATGCGCAATAGAGAATTAGTGTAAACGTCGAACATGAAAAAGCGGCGAAGGAAAGAATGTCATAGTACAGAAGGCGTAGTGCGTGTACTAAATGTATAAAATACCACAAAGTATATCAATAAAGTTAGTGCATCAAAATATATCCGAGTGTGCTAACAATAACGTGAGATGGGTGTGTAGGAAGTAACGAGAAACATATATGCTGGAAGAAAAAAAGTGTGAATACCATAAAACGAGATAAGAGAGAATGTACAATGTCATGTAATATGTCAAGTATAAAAAAATAAATGTAAATAATAATAATAATGAAGTCATCAGGGAACATAAAGTTACATGGTCCCAGGTCTATGGGAATTGGACCCATGACAGATTAAACAAGGTCACAGAGAAGCTGGAAAAACATGTCAACAATGCTGTGGCGGAATCAGTAGATTTACAAAAAACAGCCTAGATCATAACGTTCATTGAGCACTTTCGGGTGAATCGAATCCAATTTGTTAATTCAGAATACTTCGCGTTGTAATAAAAATTGAGTGTTATTGCGTCCTTTGATCAGTGGTACTTGTCCTAAGATAAGAAAGCGCAGTTGGCAAATGTTATGTTGAAAAAGATGAAAGTGATTTGCAATTGCAGATCTCATCTGTCGGGTACGTATATTACTTTTGTGTTCATTGAGTCTGATACGTAATTTTCTCTCTGTTTTCCCAACATAGACTAGTCCGCACGGACATTTGAGCATGTAAATCACATTTTGTGTGTTACAAGTGGCAGTAACCATCAATTTGATTGGATGTCCTTTATGGGGATGTGAAATGCTGGAATGTCTGACAGAATATCGACGGACAGAAAATCGACCTACAAAAATATCGACACAAAAATATCGATGACAAGAATATCGAGATCCTATCTACAACATGGTAAGTACAAAAATATCGAAAATAAAATATAGAGGTGCCGATCACGATCCGGTAAAAAATTACCCCGTGCGACTCGTATCCGGTCTTTTTACCGTACGAATCGTACAAGTGCCGTACGAACTGGCAATCACGATTCGTATGGAATGGAAAAAGTCCATACAAACCGCATTGGGAATCATTCCCCACACGTCCTCGGGTCGGAAAATGTGTCCGACACGTCCTCGGACGATTTACCTTACAAACGTGAAAAGTCAAGTCCGACCGAGGAATCACGATCCATCCCGTGCGTCCGAGGTTACAACCGTATGGAAAAAACACCGCCCGCACCGAACTCCTATAGCAACCATGGAGACATGTGCCCGCATACGCGCCCAACACTCCCCCCAGCCCCCGTACGTCCGACACGTACCCCCCGTGTATGTACACCCCCACCCGTCTAGGTACACCCCAGTACGTTCGAGTCCTACCCCCACCCCTGTACGTGTCGCACCACCGTGTACCCACACCCCAGTATGTTCCAGTCGTACCCCCACCCCTGTACGTGTCATACCCCCGTGTACCTACACCCCAGTACGTTCGAGTCCTACCCCCACCCCTGTACGTTCGAGTCGTACCCCCACCCCAGTATGTGTCGTACCACCGTCTATGTACACCCCAGTACGTTCGAGTCCTACCCCCACCCCTGTACGTGTTGCACCATCGTGTACCCACACCCCAGTACATTCCAGTCGCACCCCCACCCCTGTACGTGTCGCACCACCGTCTATGTACACCCCAGTACGTTCGAGTCCTACCCCCACCCCTGTACGTGTCGCACCACCGTCTATGTACACCCCAGTACGTTCGAGTCGTACCCCCACCCCAGTACGTGTCGTACCACCGTCTATGTATACCCCAGTACGTTCGAGTCCTACCCCCACCCCTGTACGTGTCGCACCACCGTGTACCCAGTACGTTCCAGTCGTACCCCCACCCCTGTACGTGTCATACCCCCGTGTACCTACACCCCAGTACGTTCGAGTCCTACCCCCACCCCAGTACGTTCGAGTCGTACCCCCACCCCAGTACGTGTCGTACCACCGTCTATGTACACCCCAGTACATTCGAGTCCTACCCCCACCCCTGTACGTGTCGCACCACCGTCTATGTACACCCCAGTACGTTCGAGTCGTACCCCCACCCCAGTACGTGTCGTCCCACCGTCTATGTACACCCCAGTACGTTCGAGTCCTACCCCCACCCCTGTACGTGTCGCACCACCGTCTATGTACACCCCAGTACGTTCGAGTCATACCCCCACCCCAGTACGTGTCGTACCACTGTCTATGTACACCCCAGTACGTTCGAGTCCTACCCCCACCCCTGTACGTGTCGCACCACCGTCTATGTACACCCCAGTACGTTCGAGTCGTACCCCCACCCCAGTACGTGTCGTACCACCGTCTATGTACACCCCAGTACGTTCGAGTCCTACCCCCACCCCTGTACGTGTCGCACCACTGTCTATGTACACCCCAGTACGTTCGAGTCGTACCCCCACCCCAGTACGTGTCGTACCACCGTCTATGTACACCCCAGTACGTTCCGGTCCTACCCCCAACACAACCTCCTAAGTATGGAGCGCACCCCAGGCCCCAACATCACAACCACATGTACGAGTCGTACCAACCCACACACAAGGACAGCACCGTACAACCAAATGGCCCATGTACACACCGTACACACGCTCAAAACGCAACCAGGACAAAACAAAACAACACAAGAATACACCATTCGAATGGCACAAAGCCACTAAACATGGCCAACAAACACTACAAATACACCTTCACTGACCTGCAACTGCCAAAGACAAACAGAGGCCCAAAACACCACCACTACTTATAACACACCCACCCAAACTTCAAACACTGCCACACCCACCCATGGACCAATAAAAAGGGCCCACACACACAAACCATGAGCCTTTGCAACAGACTCACTGCTGCCAGACACCACAGAACCATACTACAAGCTACACCACACCTTACACTTGCACACCTTCACACAACCACCCTCACAAACACCCCCTCATCACATTCACACACACACACCCACAACCATCCACACCCCCCCCAACATCCACACCCCCCCCCACCATCCCCACCCACACCCCTCACCATGCCCACTACCAAGAATCCAAAGTTCAGTAACCGAGAGTTGGAGGTCCTTGTTGATCAAATCCTCAGAGTCGAGCCACAGATCTTTGGAACATTGGTCAGAAACACCAGCCTGGCAGCAAAAACAGCCATGTGGCAGACCATCGTCGATGCTGTGAATGCTGTTGCGGACACCAGAAGGACCAGGCAGGAATGCCAGAACAGGTGGTACGATCTGCGGAGGAGGGTCAGAGCCAAGAGGCAGGAGGAACACGACCAGGCCAACGCCACTGGAGGAGGGCCCTCCCACAGACCCGTACAGTACCATCCCTGGGAGGAGAGGGTGATGGCCATACTGCCGGTGGAGACAGTCGAAGGATTAGAAGGACTCCGAGACCCGGGTGAGTACACAAACTTATTTTAACTTTGATAGCTTTATTTCGGTCAGATGACCATAAAAGCACAGGTAAAATATGTACAAGCATAAAATACATAAATAATTCAGAATTTAAGATAAAAAAGTTATTAAACAGCAGTTATCAAAGTGAAAACAATCAAGAATACAATATACATATTCAATCTCTGATATAAAAGTAAAAACATTTATGAGGGTCCCAACGCATTTAAAATCCGGTTACGCGTGTGCCAAACATTGGTCAAAAATTTTGCTAATGCAAAAACAATTGGGCCAGAGAGATCAGTTTTTAAGATTCTATACATTGGTGCGTATTCCCTGCAACCCATATTCCTTATCAACGGGAGGAGCCAGTATTTTCGTGCTATTTTATAGGCTGGGCAGAAGAAAACCACGTGCAAATCAGTTTCCTCCATGGCGTCACAAGCCGGACACTGCTTTAGGATGGGACCCGATGACCAGGTGCTTGTGAAAGATCTGAGCGGCAATGTGCCGTATCTCCATTGGAGGAACAGCTTCCTGGTCAGTGCGGGGGAGATAGGATCCAACACCCTCTCCAGTCTATAGAAATCCTTGCTCTGCATGAACACAGAAGCTAGGGACCCTTCTGCCTGGGTAGCTTGAGCCCTGTCTAGTTTATATTCATGGTAAACCTTAGCCAGGGACCTTTTGGATATATTCGGTGCGGCTTTCGCTGGGTCATTCCATAAGTCGGGGAGCCCTATTCCCACACAAATGGCTTGGATGTTTTTAACCCAGGGAATACTGAGCGCCATTGGGTCTTTCAAAAGTTCAACCAATTCCGCCCTATATTCTACGAGATCAATGCTGCTCCACAGCCTACGCCAGAGTGCTAGAGGTCTCAGGCTTATTTCGTCAGCTAATGGTCGTAGGCCCAGATCTAGCCTCAGGGGGAGGAGCGGAGTACTGGGCGGGAGTGCGGCTATCTGTCTAATAAACTTGTTTTCCACTAATGACAGACTCTTGCAAGACGTGTGGCCCCATATTTCCGCCCCATACATTATTGCTCCCCTAGCCTGGGCTTTATATATCTGGATCAATGCCCCCAATGGACGATGTGATGAACCATTCATCATACGGGCAATACCCCCAGTGATCTGCGTGAGTTTAAGGCTTGCCCTGCTCTGATGGGATCCCCAGGTCATGGTTTCGTTGATAGTCACACCAAGATATTCAAAGGTAGTCACTCTCTCCAGCCGTCCAGCTCCCAATTGCGGATTTGGGCGAAGTTTTTGCCTCGGGTTCAGAACCATATATTTGGTTTTTGCCGCATTAATTTCCAGCCCCCTATCATTACAGAAGGCCACGAAGGAGTCAAGAATCCTCTGAATACCCATGGGGGTTTTGGATAGCAGCAGGGTGTCGTCCGCAAACATAATTGCGGGCACCCTGCTGCCATTCAATTTCGGGGCGTCAGTGTATTCAGTGGCATTCAAATGGGCGATTACCCCGTTGACAAAGAGGCAAAACAGGGTCGGTGCCAATACACAGCCCTGCCTTACCCCCCGGTCAACGGGGAATCTGTCGGTCAGTTCCCCCGCCCTCCCACACCTCACTCGGGCATAGTTATTGTGATGCAATCTCTGTAAGATCAAGAGGATATCCGGGGGGACGCCCATCTCTGCCAAGATGCTCCAAAGTTTCCCCCGGGGCACCAAATCAAAAGCGGCCCGTAAGTCCACAAAAATTGTGTACAAACTACCGCCCTCGATTTTCGCTACCCGCCAGTAGACCAGATTCAATCTAAAAACCTGGTCCACTGTGGATACCCCCCTCCTGAATCCCGCCTGGTAGGGGCTAAGGGCACCCACCTCCTCAATCCAGTCCTGTAGCCTATTCAGCATCACCCTACCAAACAGCTTCTGTGTCACGTCTATCAAACTGATTGGTCTGTAGTTGGCTGGGAGGAGAGGTGAGCCCTTTTTAAAGATGGGGACCACCTCAGCCCCCAGCCAAGTACTAGGGATCTCCATACCACCGATAACTCCATTGAAGAGGGCGGTAAGATAAGGGGCCCATACAACAGGTTCCTGCTTAAACATATCCCCTGGTAGTCCGTCCAGTCCCGGCGCCTTTCCAGGGGCAAGTCCTGAGATGGCAGCAATCACTTCACCGAGCGTTATCAGCTCCCCTTCGTAGACCGGGCGGCCTACCCCATCAACAGCCGGAGATTCTCCCGAGTCAGGACTGTATAGAGTCTGAAAGTGAGCCTGCCATACCCCAGGAGCAATATTGGGCTCAAGTGCCGATTTTAAGTTCCCCGACCCCCCATTCACAATCCTCCAAAACAACCGATGGTCTTGGGTCGCTAGTGCCTTAGTGAGTTCTTCCCACTGTTCTTCCTCCCATTCTGCCTTAGCGTGGGCAGTGAGTTTCTTATAAACTCGTCTGCTTTGTTTTAGACTATCCCCACCAAGACCCTCCTTGATTAGTTTGAGGAGCTCTGTTTTTGCCCTTCTGCAGGCAAGGTTGTACCATAATGTTTTGCCTGAACGCCCCCCTTTTGCTTTTCGTAGGCTACAAGTGAAATGGGGTGCCGCAGCTTTTATAAGTTCCTCATGGGCTTTGAACAATTTACCCTGGGAGTCTTTGTTGTATGGCTCGGCGTCCAAGCAACCCACAGTTTCCAAGATGGGAATTATCCCATCATAGAGCCTAGGGAGTTTATTTTTGCTCGTGGCCAAGTGCTCCCACCTGATCCTTCTACGGTTGTTGTCAAGGAGAAGTACAGGGGTATTTTCTACCACATTATTCAGAGGAGCTTGGGGGCCGGGATGGACAAGGTCGAGCTCAAGTGCATTATGGTCACTATCGGACCTTTCCATCACCCTGAAGTCCTGGATTGTCGGCCACTTCACTATTTGAGCCAGGACATAATCCAGGCGGGACTCTCTTCCCAGCCTGTTGTAGGTGGTTTTACTGGGTATGTCAGATTTTATTCGCCCATTACAAGCTCTGAGTCCAAACTTCAGGGTGAGGGCTGTGATTTGCACCGCTAAAGGGGTCCACGCCTTTGGGGGTGGGGCTTCCACCATAGGGACTGCCCATCTAACTTCTTCATCAGATGATAACCCATCCAAAAGACCAGGGAGTGGCTCAAAATGAGAATTAAAATCCCCTCCCACAACATAGTATGAATCACTCGGTAGATCAGTTAGAAAATTGGAGAGTTCATCTATGGTCGGCGATTCCTTTGCATTCCCCATTGGCCTGGAATAAATGTTAATGAACACCAGTTTAACTTGGTTGGGCCATAATAAAGAAATTGCAAGAATGTCCTCAGAGTTGGTCGGCATCCGAGTTGCCACACAACCCAGATGGGATGCAACCCAAGTCGTGAGTCCTCCTGACGGCCGACCTTTGCCCTCCCATCTCGCTGGAATGGAGAATGACATGTAGCCTTGGTGGCCATGTTCCTCTCTGGCCCAGGTCTCCTGGAACATACATATGTCACCAGACTCAATGTAATTTGCCCAGTCCGAGTCCTCCAGTTTGTTAGCGAGGCCAGCAACATTCCAACAAATTAGCCTCAAAAATCCAAGGGTGTTAGGTGCCGGTCCGGGAGAATTAGGAAGTGTAATTCCGGGCTCCACTGAAATCGGGGATTCTAACGTGCTACCAGCAGTAGGGGCCGGTAAATCAAAAGGTCTACTGTAGCCATTCTCCACCAGTGATGGGTCGATCAGAGTTCCAAAGGCGTTGGGAACATTATGGGCCAATAAATTGTCCAAGACCGCCAGGTTGTTCAGTGGCCCATGCGATTTAACTGCAGTCGAGGTAGGTAGCTTGGGAGAACTACAAACACCACAATCCAAGGCCATTGGCATATGACTAGAAAGTCAATCAACCCCATCCAAACTATTCAGGCAATTAAAGCGATTAAAATGGAAATAGGGCCTCTCCTGCACTTGAAGACTTGGACGTTGTACATGGTCCTTTTGTCTGTATCTCTGTTCCACCCTCACCCACTCATCTTGTGTCGGAATATAATGCATATGGATAGGGGGGAAAAAAAAGGATACTGGCATGGTCTGGATAGTAGAATCCAGTGACCTATTTGTTCCTTTACAAATGTGCCGCACAGTGCCCGGGTCCTTAAAACTTGTCAGGATACAGTCCCCTATTATTGATTTCCTAGTTTTACCTAACCAGGGGACCCTTCTTACCATAATAATCTCCTTATTAAAGTGAGACGGTAAGGGTCGATTCCAATTTAGCCATTTAATGACCTTGTTCTTTAATGATTGGTAATCTTCGTTCTCCCCTAGTCTTAAGCGGGGGACGCCTGCTAGGACCACCGTTAGACTATTAGCCTCTGGCGGCAAGTCTGGTCTCCGTGGACTTGGAGCCGGCCGACCCGGGGAGGGTAGAGGGATACCACCAACTTCTAGATTGCCGTCATTAATCCCCGACTGGGAACTTTGAGGGGCAGAGTGTATTGTCTGTATGGGCCTATTAAATGAATTGCAGCGCGGTGCCTGGTCTAAGATAGCCATTAATGGTTGCAAGGGAGGGGCAGTAGTCGCACTCTGGGGGGAAACTTTGTTATTGCCCTTTGTAATTCCTTTTTTAATAAGGTTTCCTGCGGAGAGATAAGGTCCCGTGTTATTGGATTGCTTACTAACTAAGGTGTTCAGGGTAGTAAGAGATGTTTCCAATAGGGTAAGCCTGCTCTCCACTTTTATCAAACTATCGCTAATAGGCTGCAGAAGGGAACGCAGTAGCGATTCTAGGCTCCCTATAGATGTAAAAGGGTTAAATATGTCAGCCACTGGGACGTTTGAGATAGTA
The DNA here is from genome assembly GCF_964204655.1 of Triturus cristatus. NCBI lineage: Eukaryota > Metazoa > Chordata > Amphibia > Caudata > Salamandridae > Triturus > Triturus cristatus. The sequence continues at coordinate 692,719,584 of NC_140583.1, forward strand.
GCTCTATTGGGACTAGGGGCCTTTGAGAGAGGAGCAGTAGGGACAATCTCATTATCCCTCCCAGGTTGAGGTACAAGTGTGTGTTTTTTGCCAAAATCTAGATGGGACGATTTGGCTTTCCCCCTGCCCCCCATTGACTTTTTACTGCGTTTCCTCGGTGGGGGCCTGTGCAACTCTACCACAACACTTTGTTTAGGCTTGCTTTTCTTAGCTGCATGCGGAGGTGAGGTTTGAGTAACCAGATTAACAGGGGTAGTAGATGTCCTAGAAGGGGATATATCTAGAAGTTTTCCAGGGGCCAACTCAGGGGAAGTGGGGATGTCCCGCAATAAGAGAGGGAAGTCCTCGGGGGTCAGAGGTTTTAAACTGAGTGGGGGCGTGCCATCCTCTTGGGTAATGGGATACGGGATGATCTCTTGCAGGGGCCTGTTCTTCATGGAATCAATGGAGCGCCGCCGCTCGGCCCTACGATTCTCCAAAGAATTTTCCTTACCTACGTCTTCTTTGGTAGGTTTGAAGTACTTGTCCAATGTCCCTGCGTTGCAGCCCCCTACCCTGGCAGTAGATGTGCAAGGTCCTGGAGAGGGCATCCTCCTGGGCTGATTGTGTTTAGGAAGAAAGGGGTATGGCCCGGCCCGGCCTCCTTTGGCCCCTGACGGCCACAGACGGCCCGCCCTTTGCCCGGGCTTAGCCCGACGCGTCCCGCACGCGTCCCGCGAAGCGGGTCCCTCTGCGATTTATGCGCCTCCTGGCGCTTGCTCCGCGTCACCTCGTCGCGCCGCCGCTGAGGCTGCCGGGAGTTGCAGTCCCGGGGCGGCGACGCGGAAGATGCTGTTGACCCTTGGACCCTTGGCGGTGGCGGCAATGGCGGCGATGGCGTAGCGTGGCATGGCTCAGCAGGTAAGTTTTTGATTCTAACTGCTCCCCCCCGCTCCGCCGGTCCCTCTGCGATTTATGCGCCTCCTGGCGCTTGCTCCGCGTCACCTCGTCGCGCCGCCGCTGAGGCTGCCGGGAGTTGCAGTCCCGGGGCGGCGACGCGGAAGATGCTGTTGACCCTTGGACCCTTGGCGGTGGCGGCAATGGCGGCGATGGCGTAGCGTGGCGTGGCTCAGCAGGTAAGTTTTTGATTCTAACTGCTCCCCCCCGCTCCGCCGGTCCCTCTGCGATTTATGCGCCTCCTGGCGCTTGCTCCGCATCACCTCGTCGCGCCGCCACTGAGGCTGCCGGGAGTTGCAGTCCCGGGGCGGCGACGCGGAAGATGCTGTTGACCCTTGGACCCTTGGCGGTGGCGGCAATGGCGGCGATGGCGTAGCGTGGCATGGCTCAGCAGGTAAGTTTTTGATTCTAACTGCTACACAAACAACGCACCTCACATGGGGGGAACGGCATCCACAACCAAAATCACTAACAGGCACGCAACCACCACAAGCCATCGCATGACTCAACCACACTCCATGAGCACGCACATGCCACTGCTGCCACCATGCCCCATGCACCCAGCTGGACAATGTCAAGTCACAGGCCACAGAAGACAACAACACATGACACGGTAACCCGGATGGCGGGAGGCTGGGCCCCAAAAATCACATAGTGCGACTCCGAAGCAGACAACATTGCACTCTGCCCATATGGCCTAGGTCACAGCCAGACAAACAGTGTGTCCCAACACAGGAATGACTTGCCAGCAAATGGCGGACGCCTTGCATCAACACATGGGGGTGAAGGCACTGTTTTGCACATGACAGCAGCTAATGAACAGCCAACATTGTGAAAGAGTGGCAGCACACACCACCACAGCAGCAGCGCAGAGACACACATCACACCCAATGGGTGCCTGGAGATCAGAAACAAACTCACATCAACAAGCCAAGGGCCACTCAAAGATCTGCTAACAGTGTGTGCCCAGGAAGCTGGGCTGAGGTGACAGAGGGTGACACACAGAGGGAGGGAGAGGGGGACAGAGAGGGAGGGAGAGGGGGACAGAGAGGGAGGGAGACACAGGGAGACGGACAGAGGGAGGAGGCTGACACACAGAGGGAGGGAGAGGGGGACAGAGAGGGAGGGAGAGGGGGACAGAGAGGGAGGGAGACACAGGGAGAGCAAATCAGCCATGTGGTGTATGGGAATGTCTGCTCGTCAGCAGGTAGACTGAGTGCATGTAGCCAAAGGTGGCCCGTGCCAGAACCCCCCCTCTTCTCCATGGCAAAACACAGGGCCATGTCACAACCTGTGCACGAGCACAATGACAGCTACCTGCATCATATAAGTGTGTGGAACAACTCCATGTGCACATGTACAGTGCTACACGGAAGGCGCCAATGCATGGCTCGCAACACCTGCCCACTCCACTGCAGTCACACTTGACGCAGCAAGTAAGACTGTGCCACACATAGTTAAAGGGGCCAAAGTGGTGCCCAAGGGACACACCCATGCACAAGTGCACTGTGAGTGGAATGCAAGACAGATCCTAATTCCAAGAGGAAATGTGCCAACTTTGAAAATGATGAAACATGGATGTTGCATGGACCAAAATTAACATTGTCTCTCTCACACACAGGTCAACGTCGTGGTGCACCCCCCAACACTGGGGGGGAAGACTCACAGGACCCGGATCTGCAGGAGCCCGATCCCACCGGCAGCGACCACTCTCACCACTCTGTGGACGACCCCGACCGACCTGGCCCCTCTGGTGTCCAAGCACCTGCAGCACCTGCGTCAGGTACAACTGTGCCAACCACCACCCCCACTCCTGCCACATCCCAGGAGACACCCAGGATCCCTGCCCCAACACCACAATGCAGCCAGGCTGGCCAGGAGGGACACGGTGTCCCGGGCACCCATGAGGAGGCAGGCGACAACGCCAATGCCACCCCTCAGGGGTCCCGGAGACCCGATGTGCCCACAAGGGCAGGCCAGGCGCAAGTGGGCAGGGGTGGTGGGAGTGGAGGACGGCGGAGGCGCGAGCCTGACCAGTTGGCTGGGGATCCGGTATTTTCCCATGTCCGTAACATCCTGGACTCATACCGGCAGGACACCACGGGCATGGCCCAGGTTGTGTCCGTCCTCGAGGGGATCAAGGCCCAGCAGGCCCAGCAACATGCGGAGCTACATGCCTGTCTACTGGTACACCAACGGAGGATGGAGGACAGACAGGCTGAGCAAGTGACGGCATTCCAGGGGATTCACGCTACACTCCGTCGGATGGCCGACAACATGGCCGACCCTCCCTGTGCTAGAAGGCGGAGAACATCACCACCCACAGGGAGGGATCAGGAGGAGGAGGAAACATCCGATGGAGCATCCCAGATGTCGTCACGGCCTGCTGCTGAGGTTCCCCGCAGGAGGCCGGGTCGTCCACGGAAAGGACCGTGAGGGTCGGCGCTACATCACCATCTCCCAGGACACCTGGCCTGGCACCTGGCCCACTGGAGCAACAGCATCACAGCATCAAGAGACATTCTCTGCCACATGGCCCTGCTGGTCACTGGCTGACCAATGTTGACAAAGACTGTGGCATGGACTCTGAGGACATCCAATGGCAAGGACACCAACTCCCCTACTGAACTTTGGATTCCAAATTCCCGGAAAGACACTCACTTTGTCGTTCCCCCCCACCCCCATCCCCAATAATAAATCACACTATGAAGAGTAGATGCCTGCTGGTAGCATTATTACCTAGCATGTGTCTTGTAAAGTCAAAACATGCCTGAGTCATCTTTTGTCTTCAACCACCCACACCCTGGGGCCTGAGTCTGGCACAGGACACATGGGTCACAGTGTATTAGGCAAGACAGACATGGAGCACCATACACACCCGTGATGGGCCCAACCAGCTGAGGGGGTTACCGAACAACCGTGCTGACACACACATTGAGTACAGCAACAGTCATGCGCAGAGGTCAGGGATCCAGTCCAGTGTCCTGGGGGGCACCCAGGTATGTGTAGACAGGTGGCAGAAACATGTCCTGCAAGCTTGAGTCCGGTGGATGCAGAGAATGGGGGCCTGGCCAACGTTGGATGCATGGGGATGGCACATGTCACAATACCCACACAGTCATGGACATCATGCCCAATACACAGTCTCAGCCCACACACACAGCTTGCATCTTGCCACTCGACACATTGACACATAGCCACAATCAGGGAATACCATGCCAGACAAGCAGGATGCACCGTGGCAACACACCAGCATTGACTGAGAAGAGGCACCTTGGAGGCATAGGGACACCTGTATTAGTCATGTATTCGGGATTGCAGAGGCAACTCGAAGTACACATGAACACATCATGTGGAGTAACATGTGGGTCCAACACTGGCACCCCCCTTCAGCAGCACACATGCGTGTTCGCCATGGAACTGGCACACAAGTGTCGGCTAACAGCTAAATACCCACAGCTGCACACGGAGAGCCTGCCATACACCATAGATCCGCGGATGTCGAAGTCCCACACCATGTCAAGCCAATGCTAACTCAATGAGCACAAATCCAACATCAGGACCAAACAACCAAAATCATCTGTTGCCCAACATTTTCTGGAAGCTGGCCACAATGTTAGCCAACTGAAATTTTGTGTCTTGGAAATAGTAACAAAAAAAGAAGGGAGAGACAATCGCAACTTTATGTTGCAAAGAGAAAATCATTGGATTTATTTTTTGAACTCGATGAAGCCGAATGGCTTAAATGATCGTACTGAATTCTCATGTTATCTATGAATGTTCACATAAACTCTCATCCTTTATACCTGTATTACTACATGATCTTTGAATATGGTTAACCATCGATTTATCAACTTTATTAATTTTGTCAGTTATCGTACAATGCATCTTTTGATTCAGACCAACTTATAACTAACTCCTGTTACTGACTCTTCTGCTCACAATTGTTCCTCTGAACAACATATATCACCATCCTGTGATTATGTCACTTTCTCCTTTATACATTTTTACACATCTTTATTCACGGAGTATACGCTAATGAGATCAACCGGGTTGCTTCAGACAACTGAAGCCCTTTTACGTTTCACAATTCCTTAGTCCTATATCCATATTCACTGTTACGGGCACTCTAGTCCTTTCACCATTTTCACCTTTTTCACATCCACAACAGCTTAGTCCTATGTCTATACACATTGTTAGCAGACACGTGACACGCTCTTTACGTTCTCCTCCCACCATTTAAACTCGTTCAAAAACGAGTATAGACGCAAACATCCACACACGGACCACACGGACGATACGATGAGGCGTTAGGCACTCGGTAAGAACACCTTACACGATTTCACTTATATTTTCTACTCGCATATCTTGCGGAAGCCTTTTACCATCCCTTGGGTACACCTTCAGGGAACTATACTCACTAAAAACACCAGATACTTTATTGTAGATTAAGCTTACACTCTAATTGAAACTAAGCCATATTCATACGAGATACAGCTCTCCGTAAACGATTGCCTGACAGCTTCGACTAACCCACCTTCTTCTTATCCTTTTTTTACCTCTTCTTTCACCTTTCAGTTTGTTCTTTTAACCGTTAACATCATATGCAAATAAATGCCGCACTATTGTTGTATCCTACATTTATTCATCCTCTTTACCATTTGTAGATCACCCCTGATGAAGGCTCAAGCCGAAATGCATTGGGAATGTGTAACCTAAGCAATGTTCACCGTGATGTGTTTGAACTGAACGCCATCAAAAAAGACGAATAAAGCTTTTTTCAAATCGATGAAAGTTTAACTTTACTCACTGAATAACATTTGAAACCTCCTCGAGAGGACTACATCTGTGCCCGAGGGACACACCCCATGTTTTGGGGAGTGCTTTTTTCACGTTTACTCACTCTTTTTCGGAAAGCGAGACCTTGGTGCACGAAACAACCAATCAACAACCAAAGTACCTTTACGCAGTGCGTGTACTACATACCCCGTTTCGTTACAATACCCACACAGTCATGGACATCATGCCCAATACACAGTCTCAGCCCACACACACAGCTTGCATCTTGCCACTCGACACATTGACACAGAGCCACAATCAGGGAATACCATGCCAGACAAGCAGGATGCACCGTGGCAACACACCAGCATTGACTGAGAAGAGGCACCTTGGAGGCATAGGGACACCTGTATTAGTCATGTATTCGGGATTGCAGAGGCAACTCGAAGTACACATCATGTGGAGTAACATGTGGGTCCAACACTGGCACCCCCCTTCAGCAGCACACATGCGTGTTCGCCATGGAACTGGCACACAAGCGTCGGCTAACAGCTAAATACCCACAGCTGCACACGGAGAGCCTGCCATACACCATAGATCCGCGGATGTCGAAGTCCCACACCATGTCAAGCCAATGCTAACTGAATGTGTCCGAGGGCAGTGTCACACACATTGATGCCATCATCACAATCCCCTATCCCATCACTGATGACTGTCAACCAGGCAGACCATCTATTCAGGTGTACACAGCTGCATGTCGTGTCCCATGGGGATGCGACATGGCTGCAGTGGAACCAAACACCGACAGGGGCAGTGTGCACACATCGTGAACAACTGCCACACCCAATACACCCCAGATGCATCCCTTACCCCATGGAGACTTCCAAACGTGTCCGTGCCTGTAACGCTGAGTCAGCCCACGATGTCATGTCCATGAGGAATAGCAGTGCCACAACAATGCAACCAGCAGACGGCATGCGCAGGTACCTGGGGAAGAGAGACACACAAGAAGTCAGCCACAAAAAGCACAGCCACTTGCATGTGCATTTACTCAACACATGTATGGATGACAACATGCTAGGTCACAATTATAACTGAGGAAGTACAACCATCACTGGCACCATCACTCCAGTGACACACCCACACACACCTCTGACTCACGTGCCATACATGCAGGTGGAGACGCACATCACAACGCATGCCACACGGGGACCAATGCGTGCACACTCAGACACTGGTACTCACCACTATGCAAAGAAGTCGCGTATGAGCCGAGTCCGGATGTCCTCTTGCGGCTCCACATCCTCCACATCACTAGCCCCATTGCCAAGCCCTTCGTCCTCCACGGGTGGATGGTCCTCGTCATGTTGATTCAGGATGAGTGGCACTGCTCTTTCAACTGCCATGTTGTGCAGCATGCAGCAGACCATGAAGATCTTGCAGACCTTCGCCGGGGCATATGGGAGTGCGCCGCCGGTCTTGTGGAGGCACCTGAATCGGCTCTTCAGCATGCCAAACGTCCTCTCTATCACTCGCCTTGTCCGGCCATGGGCGGTGTTGTAGCGGAGCTGGGCCGGCGTGATGGGGTTGCGGAGAGGTGTGAGCAGCCAAGGCATGTTGGGATAGCCAGCGTCCCCTACATGGAAAGCACATGGTCATCGTTAGAAGTGGTGAAGCGGTCGTGCTGGTAGGCTATACTGAATACAGGACAGACAGACTGTACCCACCAACAACACATGCCCGTTCGTTGCGCAGCTGCATCATCATATCAGGCATCCCGCTACGCCTCATGATGTAGGCATCGTGTGCTGATCCTGGAAAACGAGCACAGACATGTGAAATCACCATGTTGGACAGACACACCACAAGGGCATTGATGGAGTGGTAGTGCTTCCGATTGCGGTACGCCACCTCCCGTGCGTGTGGTGGTACCAAAGCTACATGTGTCCCATCTATGGACCCAATGACATGGGGCATCCCTCCCAGGGCATAGAATCCACGCTTGACCTCAGTCATCTGTTCAGGGGTTGGGAACTTGATGAAGTCATCCAGGTGAATCAACATGGCCTCTAAGAAATCATGCAGCACACCACTGAACGTGCTCTGGGACATGCCACCAACATGAGCTATGGTATTTTGAAAGGTACCCGTGGCAAGAAAATGTAGGGCAACCATTACCTTCAGCTGGGGTGTCAGTGCCGTGGGATACCTGTGCTGCGGTTGCAGGTGTGGTGCCAGTCTCGCCGTCAACTCCAGAATCAACGGTTGGGTGAAGCGGTAGAGCCGGATGCTGTCATTCTCCTGCATGGCAGCCAAGTCTGGAATTCTTCGGACAAGAGGCGGCGCTCTGCAGTAATTTGGAAGTGACAAGGAAGAGTGAGTGCACTACGACAACAACTCATGTGTACTGAGCACATGTTAATCTGGCAATACACACATGCTACATAGGGAGTCAGGTATGTGCTACATGGCCAGGACACGTATGGATGCAAGGTGACACTCCTTCAAAGACCCAGCTACACACGGAGATTGAGAACCTCCCCATGCCACGCCATGGGAATAGCTGTGTCCCAGTGCAAGTGAACAGCCAGACGCAACACAGGAGTGACATACGCCCACACATCAGCAGCAGTAGGATGCCGATTGCAGAGATTGGTAGCGGAACACTGGAGCCACAGGTCACATGACATTACACTAGGCCAGCCCACACACCTTGCCATGAAGGTGCACATGTCATGACTCACCACACATACCTTGTGAGGATGCTGACATGTCCTTGTCACGCTACTCCGTGTCCCATGCATACATGTGCACCTCACATCCGATACCACATGTGGCATGGTGTGCGGAACAGTGTGCAATGACAATCTACACACAGACACATGTTGGTTGCTGCAACGGCTGCAGCTTTTGAGGGTGCTCCAACATCAACCTGATGGGAAGCCCCCACACATACATGACATAGTCACATTGTGCACTGTGGGTAGTGACAAGTCAGGTGTCATAACCCCTGTACCGGGCATCAGGGGACACTTCCGTGTGTTGGTGTCCGTGCCATGCCAGTGACGCTCACCCCAAGTGCGCAGTGCGACATGCACACATGTCAAATGAGTCAAGGGCATGCCTGGCACACATCGCACCATCACACAGTACATCTGTAGACATCTCATCATACATCTGCTGCCTTCTCGACTCAGGAGTAATGTTCCACATCACAGGCCGTCACACCTGTGCCCCACACATGTAGTGATGCACAGACGATGCCTCGATGTCAATTAATGGACAAGTATGTCCGCCCTATCCCTACCTGTGTGCCGCCTGTCACCACTGTGATGTGTGAAAACCGCTGTACTGCTGCCAAGAGGGCCTGTGTACGTTCCCATATCACTATGGGAGTGCTGCCGTATGTGTACCCATCGTGATGGCGAGCGTACAGGCATGTGTACGGCCCGTACCACTACGAGTACGCATACGCGAGGCCACCCATAGTGGTACGGGCCGTACACACGCCTGTACGCTCCCTATCAGTATGGGTGGCCTCGCGTATGCGTACTCGTAGTGGTACGGGCCGTACACACGCCTGTACGCTCCCTATCAGTATGGGTGGCCTCGCGTATGCGTACTCGTAGTGATAGGGAGCGTACAGGTGTGTGTACGGCCCGTACCACTACGAGTACGCATACGCGAGGCCACCCATACTGATAGGGAGCGTACAGGCATGTGTACGGCCCGTACCACTACGAGTACGCATACGCGAGGCCACCCATAGTGGTACGGGCCGTACACACGCCTGTACGCTCCCTATCAGTATGGGTGGCCTCGCGTATGCGTACTCGTAGTGGTACGGGCCGTCCACACGCCTGTACGCTCCCTATCAGTATGGGTGGCCTCGCGTATGCGTACTCGTAGTGGTACGGGCCGTACACACGCCTGTACGCTCCCTATCACTACGAGTACGCATACGCGAGGCCACCCATACTGATAGTGAACGTAGTCACGCGTGTACGGGCCGTTGCAATGCATTTGGGGTGCCCTAGGGCCCCGGAACGCACCGTACCTGTGTGTGAAGCTCAAAATTACATAGGGGACACATGAGGGACAAGTATTAAGGCCTACATGCATGCTGGTTGTCATGGAGACCAAGTTCAAAATTCGAATTTCTTCTGGAAGGTGAACAGCAGTAGTCGGTTGGAATTAAAATACTTTGTTGCAATGTGTTTGTGGAGCTGACATCATGCAGGAGAATGAAACCGATAGAGTACGCACAGACTGCTAGGTTTGAAGGGATTGGTGGAAACATAGGATGCAAATGTGAGTGACCAATCACTCTGTACTCCTGTGCATGAGACAGGGCAGAAAGGCACATATAAGGCAGCCAGGTCCCATGAGGGAGTACTTGCCTGCACGTCTTTGAATTCGTCGACCCAGCTGCTGCTACTGATTCCCTGGAACCATGTCAAGGGCTGTGTAGAGGTCACAGCCATTCACCCTGGAGGAGAACATGGCATTGCTGGATGTGATCCTCCCACAGTACCCCATGCTGTATGGGCGACCAGGGTATCAGGTGAGTGCATAGGCCACTGGCACAGACTGTCCCTATGTTGTGACTGTGACTTCTGGCATTGTGTCCTGGTGTGACACACATGCCATGTACTGTTGGGGGGGTCCCAGGGGGGATGATGCCTGATGTCTCCCAGCAGTGCCCTGAGACAGGAGGGGTGTGTGCCTATCACTAACAGCAGTGCCCTGAGACAGGAGGGGTGTGTGCCTATCACTAACAGCAGTGCCCTGAGACAGGAGGGGTGTGTGCCTCTCACTAACAGCAGTGCCCTGAGACAGGAGGGGTGTGTGCCTATCACTAACAGCAGTGCCCTGAGACAGGAGGGGTGTGTGCCTATCACTAACAGCAGTGCCCTGAGACAGGAGGGGTGTGTGCCTATCACTAACAGCAGTGCCCTGAGACAGGAGGGGTGTGTGCCTATCACTAACAGCAGTGCCCTGAGACAGGAGGGGTGTGTGCCTCTCACTAACAGCAGTGCCCTGAGACAGGAGGGGTGTGTGGCTATCACTAACAGCAGTGCCCTGAGACAAGAGGGGTGTGTGCCTATCACTAACAGCAGTGCCCTGAGACAGGAGGGGTGTGTGTGGAGTCCTCACAGCAGTGCCCTGAGACAGGAGGGGTGTGTGCCTATCACTAACAGCAGTGCCCTGAGACAGGAGGGGTGTGTGTGGAGTCCTCACAGCAGTGCCCTGAGACAGGAGGGGTGTGTGCCTATCACTAACAGCAGTGCCCTGAGACAGGAGGGGTGTGTGCCTATCACAAACAGCAGTGCCCTGAGACAGGAGAGGTGTGTGTGGAGTCCTCAAAGCAGTGCCCTGAGACAGGAGGGGTGTGTGCCTATCACTAACAGCAGTGCCCTGAGACAGGAGGGGTGTGTGCCTATCACAAACAGCAGTGCCCTGAGACAGGAGGGGTTGGTGTCATGCACAGTGTGAGCCTTGATAATTGATTGTGACATTGCCATCATTCCACCTGTGTACCCACTATGGCACGTACTGCTTTTTCCCTCACCAGAGGATCATGTCCCTATGACAAAGGTGCAATGCGTTGGCTGCATGACATGCCTTGTTGTTACCAGCTAATTTGTTATCAAATGTCTCTCTGTGACATGTGGCTGGTGTATTGATGTGGTGTCACTTGTTCTTCCTCACAGGTAGGCGCCACTGCCAAGGAGCAGATCTGGCTGACCGCCGTCAGTGCCGTGAGGGGTGTGGATGGTCGGAGGCAGAGCCTGTCCCAGGTGAGGAAACGCTGGCAGGATATCCGGTGCTGGAGGCGGAGGATTGCACGGGTCCTGCTGGGGGACTCACCTGTGAGCCACAAGAACCGCGGCCGCCGCCGTCTGAACCACCTCCACAGGCGTGTGCTGCCGGTGGTCTTTCCAGACTTGGATAGGCGCTTACAGGCGACGCAGCAGCCGGAAGGGGGTAGGTACATGTGTGTTTGTTGTGTGTCACCGGCATTTGTAAGGGCACAGTAGCATGAATTCACTGCCAGGGTTTAAAGGTGCTGTGCAGATCCAGTTTGCCCCAGTATAGCGCTGCGCCCCTGCCACCCTTCCCCTCCTTGCAATGTGTTCCCTGGTCTGTGTGTAGTCACTCCTTCACAAGGTAATGTAGGCTGGCGCTTTGTCCACGAGAACTATGCCTGTAGCATCATGTGTGGGGGTGGTGTGTAACAGGTTTTGGGACCTTGGCTGTGCCCTGTCAAGTTCACTGCATGTGGGTTCCATGTCAGTTGGCACTGATGCTGAGTCCAGACATGGGAGTTGGTCTCTCATGTGTCATGCCTTACAGCGCGCATGTCCTATGTAGTGGCCTGTGACATGATGTGCATGAGTGTGCGATACGCATAGTGCAGGGATGGTGGCGTGTGTTGCAGTCATTACCATTCAGGAGCATGGAGTTGCGTGGCCACTACTGTCCCCTCGGGCACCTTTTCATCGGTGTTGTATGTGTCATCATAAACGTGGACACTCTCAGTGTCTACAGCGTAGGTTGTGCTCTGTGCCATTGTCCCCTGGCACCATGTATATAGACGTGCTATTTTGTACAGGTGTCCACTGTGCAGCCTGACCTGAATGTCCTTCTTCATACTCACAGTTGCTAGTGCCTGTGTGTCTTGTTATACTCATCTGAGGATGGGCACTGGTACCTCATTATTTGTACAGGCGCACCTTGGCTGTTTGGCGTCCAATCTTGCATTTTGCCTGCCCCTGTGTTTATCACCCAGACTATGAGATGTTGGTGCCACCTGTGTCTCAACTATTTGCCTCGTGTAGGGGGTGGCTGGGGCGGGCAAAGCCTATATGTCAAATCCTGATTTCTACTTGCTGGGTCTGGCCAGTGTGTGATGTTTGTCTGGACACACACGCAAGGTGCAGTGACCGAGTCATGTTGGGCATGTTTTCAGCATTACCTATGCAGCATGTGTCTCAAGTTCATGGATATGGTCCCTGGTCATCGGTATTTTCGCCAACGCTGTGTGGTGCAGATGCAGTGCTGGATTGTCCCCAGGGCCTGGGTGCTATGTCAGACTCCGTTTCCCGTCTTTAGCTATTGTCTCATGCTCTCCATGGTATTTCAGTGGCATGGTGGCTCAACCAACTGTGTGTTTCATGCCCTACATCGGTACCTTGTTTAGTAGATGTTAGTGATCTTCCTTTTCAGGCTATGCAATGTTACCTATGTAGATTGGACTCATGTGACAGATGTGTACAGGTGTCTGATTAATTTCTGTCTCTCCACCCTGCCCACAGCATCGTCGGGGGACACAGAGGGAGACATGGACACAGACAAGGCGGAGGGACCGAGCACCAGTGCCAGCCGTGACATCGGGGCTGGCACATCGAGTGGGACAGAGGTGGAGGATAGTGCGGCCGAGGACCTGTCGACTGGCACGTCAGAATACGAAGCTGACAGGTCCGAGGAGGATGTCTCCGAGTGGGCGGTGGCTGCACCAGCAGCTGACAGCGGAACAACACCTCGCACCGCCCCCTCAGTTCCCATCAGCCGCCTCCCACTTGCTCGTGTCCCTTCCCAGCGTGCCCGGTCACCGCATGTCTCCTTCATGCCAGGCACCGCACCCCCTGCCCCTGTCTCCACTGCTGCCGCCAATGCTGAGTCTGTGGACATCCAGCGGCAACTGCAGGTTGGTCAGGCTGCGATCCTTAATGTCCTTCATGCCCACGGCCAAACCCTCACCAACATCGAGGCATACTTGGAGGGCATTCATTCATCGCAGGCTGACCAACGCAACTTGCTGAGGTCCATAGACTCCACACTGACTGCAGCAGTGGGTCTCCTGCAGCGCGACCTCCCCCCACCTACCCCTGCCCCATCCACACTTCCCACTTCCATGCCTGTCCCACGTACACCCAGACGTCGGCATGCACCCACATCAACAGACACAGGCACCTCACCAGCAGGGAAGGTCCACCGCACTCCTCCTGACACGCACACACAGGGTGAGGTAGGCACACCCACTGGGTCAGGGGGCAAACGTGTGACACGCAGCCATAGTGGGAGTCCGCATTCCACCCAGTCCACTCCCTCCAAATCCCCTCAGCTCTCCTGGCCACATCTCCCCCAAGGACTCCTTCATGGCCGCTCTGTCCCTGAGCCCCACAGTGACACCACCACGCAAGCGGTCAAGGAAGTCCTCGGTCAGGGTGGTTGATTCTCCCCCCCTGTCTACACCCTCCCCCGGTGGCGCTGCGACCCATCCCTCTGACCCCCCCCCCCTCCTTGGGGCCTGTGGATCCTTCGGGTGCAGGGGAATCCCTGGAGGACCTTGCAAAGGTGTGTAGTGCCATCCTGGCCTCCGCCTTTGGCCCTGCCCCACCCCCTGTGCTGGAGTCCTCCATCCCTGCACCCACAACGCCTCCCCTTTGCCCTGATGTCCCTGCGGTGCCTGTTGCTTCCCCCCCCCCCCATGATGCCCTCACCCCTGTGGAAGACGATGGCATGTAACTGTGCAGGCAAGGTAGGGGACACGCATCCCACTGTGTCCCCCATGCAGCTGAGACTCATTGACTGCCCTATGGGCTTTGTGAATATTGAACTGCCTGCGATCCACGGACATTGTGCTCATGCTGAATAAAGCTTAATTTTTGTTTCATTATAACACTACTGCTATGCTGGTATTGGTGTTGGTGGGGCTGCTACATGGTTTTGGGTGGTGTTTATGTGTTGGGTGTGTGGGATATGTAGTAGTGTGCTGCTCATTTGGGGGACCCTGGGATCTGTGTGCCATCACAAGGTGTTAGCTAAGTTTCTTTGTTCATGTAAGCAGTTAATGCATGGTGCAATTGTCCCAGGGTGTATTCCTTCCTCTGTGTACCCTGATATCTTCCCTGCAGGGTGTTCCCAATGTTTAGCGCAGAGCTGTGTCTACATGAGCTGTGTGTGTGACGGAGCCCTTCTACTTTGGCCATGCATGCAGGGCCATGTCTCCACCTGCAACATTCGTGGCATCCTTGGTGATCACTGTACTTGTGTGTGGAGTCTGTTGACATGAGTTCATGGGGACATGTTCCCTTGTAGGCAGTATGCATGTGGGTACTTCCAGCCTCACACGCATGTGTTGCACCCCTCCTGTCTCAGGGCACTGCTGGGAGCACTCTGTACCCACCCCTCCTGTCTCAGGGCACTGCTGTGAGGACTCCACACCCACCCCTCCTGTCTCAGGGCACTGCTGGGAGTGATAGGCACACACCCCTCCTGTCTCAGGGCACTGCTGGAAGGACTCCACACCCACCCCTCCTGTCTCAGGGCACTGCTGGGAGCACTCTGTAACCACCCCTCCTGTCTCAGGGCACTGCTGTGAGGACTCCACACCCACCCCTCCTGTCTCAGGGCACTGCTGGGAGTGATAGGCACACACCCCTCCTGTCTCAGGGCACTGCTGGGAGTGATAGGCACACACCCCTCCTGTCTCAGGGCACTGCTGGGAGGACTCCACGCCCACCCCTCCTGTCTCAGGGCACTGCTGGGAGCACTCTGTCACCACCCCTCCTGTCTCAGGGCACTGCTGTGAGGACTCCACACCCACCCCTCCTGTCTCAGGGCACTGCTGGGAGTGATAGGCACACACCCCTCCTGTCTCAGGGCACTGCTGGGAGTGATAGGCACACACCCCTCCTGTCTCAGGGCACTGCTGGGAGGACTCCACACCCACCCCTCCTGTCTCAGGGCACTGCTGGGAGGACTCTGCACACACACCTCCTATTTCTGGATATGTACGCTTGGAACATACACGGTGGGGGTAGGCTCCATGCATACGCGGGTACGAGTCGTACTTACACTGTTGGGGTGGGGGTAGGCTCCATGCATACGCGGGTGAGGGTACGAGTCGTACTTACACTGGTGTGGTGGGGGTACGGTCCGTACGTCTGCGGGTGAGGGTACGAGTCGTACTTACAATGTTGGGGTGGGGGTACGGTCCATACGTCCGCGGGTGAGGATACGAGTCGTACTTACAATGTTGGGGTGGGGGTAGGCTCCATGCATACGCGGGTGAGGGTACGAGTCGTACTTACACTGTTGGGGTGGGGGTAGGCTCCATGCATACGCGGGTGAGGGTACGAGTCGTACTTACACTGGTGTGGTGGGGGTACGGTCCGTACGTCCGCGGGTGAGGGTACGAGTCGTACTTACAATGTTGGGGTGGGGGTACGGTCCGTATGTCCGCGGGTGAGGGTACGAGTCGTACTTACAATGTTGGGGTGGGGGTAGGCTCCATGCATACGCGGGTGAGGGTACGAGTCGTACTTACACTGTTGGGGTGGGGGTAGGCTCCATGCATACGCGGGTGAGGGTACGAGTCGTACTTACACTGGTGTGGTGGGGGTACGGTCCGTACGTCCGCGGGTGAGGGTACGAGTCGTACTTACAATGTTGGGATGGGGGTAGGCTCCATGCATACGCGGGTGAGGGTACTAGTCGTACTTACACTGTTGGGGTGGGGGTAGGCTCCATGCATACGCGGGTGAGGGTACGAGTTGTACTTACACTGTTGGGGTGGGGGTAGGCTCCATGCATACGCGGGTGAGGGTACGAGTCGTACTTACACTGTTGGGGTGGGGGTAGGCTCCATGCATACGCGGGTGAGGGTACGAGTCGTACTTACACTGTTGGGGTGGGGGTAGGCTCCATGCATACGCGGGTGAGGGTACGAGTCGTACTTACACTGTTGGGGTGGGGGTAGGCTCCATGCATACGCGAGTGAGGGTACGAGTCGTACTTACGATGTTGGGGTGGGGGTAGGCTCCATGCATACGCGGGTGAGGGTACGAGTCGTACTTACACTGGTGTGTTGGGGGTACGGTCCGTACGTCCGCGGGTGAGGGTACGAGTCGTACTTACAATGTTGGGGTGGGGGTGCGGTCCGTACGTCCGCGGGTGAGGGTACGAGTCGTACTTACACTGGTGGGGTGGGTGTACGCTCCATACGTACGCGGGTGGGGGTAGGGTCCGTACATATCCGTCCCCACGCTATGTGATGCTTGTGCGGGCCGTACCCAGGCCTTTGCCACGTGGGTACGATACGTCCCGCCATTGTTGGGGTGACATGGGTGTGGGCGTGGTACGTCTCGTACCCACGCTCTTGACGCGTGGGTACGGGACGTACCGGTCTGGTTGTGTTGCCGGTTCGCGTGGTGACGGACTTCCGTTGTGGTGGTCGCTGGCTTCGCTGGACACGCCCCCACCCCCTCGTAGTGACCAGGGCATGGGTGTCAGGTATGTCCTGGGCATGTGTGGTGTGTGACTTTGGTGGGGGTTTTGTGGCCTGCCCTGGTCCTGCCACCCCCATCCCCCCCACTTTCCCCCCTCCCTTAGTTGTTCTGACCTTCTGCGGCGTCTGCGTCGGAACCTGTAGAGGAGGTGGACTGCTATGAGGGCCGGGATGACACGTAGGTTCGGGTCCATGTCTGTCCGTCTGGTCCTCCTTGTTCGCGTCGTCCTGTCGCGTACTGGTCCTCCTTGTTCGCGTCGTGCTGTCTGTCCGTCGCGTACTGGTACTCCTTGTTCGCGTCGTCCTGTCGCGTACTGGTCCTCCTTGTTCGCGGCGTCCTGTCTGTCCGTCGCGTACTGGTGGTCCTTGTTCGCGTCGTCCTGATTTCCCGGCAGTTTTTGGCAGCCGGAAAATATTCACCGTGCGGGATGACGTCGGTGCGAATCGTGATTCCTGGTTCGTGAATGGCAGGCTGCGAGCGTCCCGACGTCAGGTCGGCCCTTTCCCGGATCGCATTGGTTGGTTTATTTTGTTCGGTCGGGCTTTTTTACGAATCGTACGGAAATGGTGTTCCGTGCGAATCGTAATTCCTTGTTTGTAAATTTTGACGACCGGGTACGCGTCGGACGGAGAATATGCTCCGTCCGACGGTTCGTACCCGGTTTTTACCGGATCGTGATAGGCACCAGAATGTCAAAAATATCGTTATTAAAAATATAAAGTATTTTTTAGTTAAAAAAAAATATGTAAAATAAACCAAATAATATTTATAAATAAAATAAACATAATTAAATATATGTTATAATGTTTAAAATTAATAATTAATATATATAATGTAATAAAACATTAATTAAACATATACATATAATATATAATATATATACTTACTTAATAATACATTTTAATAATTAATTTAATAACTTATAACTTGTTAAAAATTATTATAAATTACAAATACATCATACACATAAAACAATAAAATGAATAAAATATAAATATTTATATATAACACATTTAAAAAATTACATTTAATTTGAATATTGTTAAAATTAATTATATATTACATTAGCTAAAATAATACAAAAAATATTAAATAGCACCGACAATAAAACTACTACTCCAGCTCCAAAAAAAAACAGTAAAGAAAATGTTGGATAGCGTAGAGCTAAAAATTACTATTTCCACTCCAGGGAGTGTAACAATAGGGAAAGTGTTGGGTAGCGTAGGGGTAAAAATTACTATTCCCACTCCAGAGAGTGCAACAGTAGGGAAAGTGTTGGATAGCGTAGGGGTAAAAATTACTATTCCAACTCCAGAGAATGCAACAGTACGGAAAGTGTTGGATAGCGTAGGGATAAAATTTACTATTCCAACTCCAGAGGGTGCAACAGTAGGGAAAGTGTTGGATAGCGTAGAAGTTAAAAATACCATAGTTATAAATAAAATAATTATTTAACATAATTAGTGATTTAATTATTAAATAACTCAAAATTATTTACAAATACCAATAAATAATTATTACAAACATAACTACCAAAGAATAATTAATTAACAATACATTATTAATAATAAATACCAATAAATAATAATTAATAAATATTAATTACCAAATAATAAATATTAAACGATACAATATTTTTCATAACCAAAAACATATGAATTATTAAAAAGTAAATACCAATTAAAATATATTTAACCATTTAAAAAAATTATAATTATGAAACATTAATTACCAATTAAAAAATATTGAACTATTAAATATTTTTCATACGCCAAAATAATAAATATTACACATTAATTACCAATTAATAATTACTTATTAATATATTAATTAGAAATATCAATACATAATATTTAATTCACAATTGATGATTAATCAACAATTAATTATTTTTCATAACCAAAATATTATAATTTAAAATATTTACCAATTACCAATTATTGTCCAATTAATTAATTATCAATACCCAACAACTAATTTAATAATTACTTAATTAGATTTCAATTACTTCCAACACTATTCCCCTATAAACGCACGACACACTCCACTATTAACAATAATATAATTATCAATATCAATAAATGAAAATAAATTATTAATTAATTACAATTAAATTACTTCCCACCCTATTCCCCTATAAACCCACAACCCGCTACAGAACTTAAACGCAAAAATTAATTAAAATCAATTTATAATTCCTAAAAATGTATAATTAATTCCATATAATTAAATTACTTCCCACCCTATTCCCCTATAAACCCACAACCCGCTACAGAACTTAAACGCAAAAATTAATTAAAATTAATTTATAATTCCTAAAAATGTATAATTAATTCCATATAATTAAATTACTTCCCACCCTATTCCCCTATAAACCCACAACCCGCTACGGTACTAAAACACAAAATTGACTTAAAAAACCATTGTTAACATATAAAAATTGTATACATATATGTTAAAACCAGTAGAACACTTAACTAAAAACATATAACACATACATATTAAATACATATTAAAATACATAACAATAATATAAATATCGATATTACTAACATCAATATTAGTAAAATCGATATATTTGATGTCGATATTACTAACTTCGATATTACTAACATCGATATTAAAATACTTACCTTCGGATCCATAGATATTTTTGACATCGATATTCTGTCCCTTCGATATTTAAAACTCGATATTTGTGTAGGTAGATATTTTAGTTTCGATATTTTGGCTGCTCACCGAAATGCTGTTGCCCTTGATGATTGAGTTGCAATTCCCACAGTTAAAGCAAGGAATAGTTCCTTTGATATCCGTGCTGGTATGAATTTTTGAGGTGGACAAAATCTGTTTGAGATTGCGCGACCTTTGATAGGCGAATCTGGGTTGTGAATCAAAAATGTTTTGAAAGTCTGGTTCGTTACTGAGTATCGGCCAATACCTTAAGATAGTTTTTTAAATTTGGTTGCTTTTGGTTGAAAATTTTGAAACGAACACAGTTCTAGATTTGTGCGTTATTGGAGTTTTTGGTTGAAGTAGTTTCTGTCGTGTTGATGTGTCTGCTTTGGTAACAGCGTTTTCCAAGATGGTCGGTGGATAATTGCGTTTTGTGAATTTTTCAATACATTCAGCTTTACTGGATTCATACAGATCATCGGTACTTGCAATTCTTTTCAGTCTCAATAATTGAGAGTAAGGTAGGTGTTTTTTGAGGGAAGGTTGATGAAAACTGTCATAATGCAACAAATTATTAAGATCAGTCGGTTTGGTGTAAACTTGTGTGCTTAAATGATCGCCTTTGTTGGTAACAAGAGTATCCAGAAATATTACTGAGTCCTGACTGATGGTATGAGTAAATTCGATTCGATGATCAACTGTGTTGAGTTTTTCAATGAGTTGTTCTAAAAGATTAACTGAACCTTTCCAAATGATGAAGATATCATCTATGTATCTTTTATATAGGATCAGGTTATCCAACCAGGCCTGTTCTGTCAAAATGTTGTCCAGTTCAAAACGGCACATGTATAGATTGGCATACGTCGGCGCAGCACAATTGCCCATAGATGTACCAGAGCATTGAATGTAGTATGTTCCAGACCATTCAAAATAACTGTGGTAAAGTGTGAAATGAATGAGTTCCATAAGGATGATTTTTAGGTTGTTGGGTTTGTCCGTCAAGAGTAAAAAAGATTCAATTGCCTCAATACCTTTGTCATGGGGAATCGATGTATATAATGACTTCACATCAATAGTAGATAATATGATATCTGGGGTGATTAGATATTGTACAGATTCTATGATATTGAGAAAATTGGTGGTATCTTTGATGTAGGTTGACATGGATTGTACAAGAGGTTGTAGATGTTTGACTAAATATCTTCCCATGGGTTCATGGATTGAGTTGACGGTAGAAACTATGGGTCTGAATGGAGGTTTAGTGGCATGTTTGTGGATTTTCGGTAGCATATATATATAAGGAGTTGACGGGTCTTCTTTGATTAGGTATTTTTTATCATCATCTTTAATGGTTCCATTATCATAAGCAGTATTAATGATGATTTTGAGAATATCCGTACATTCCTTAGTTGGATCTGATATTATGGGCATGTAAATTTCCGGGTTTAGTACATGGTCATTAACACTTTCTAGGTAAAAGGTAGAATCCATTATAACAAGGGCGCCCCCTTTGTCTGCTTCTCTGAAGGTAATTTCGGGTATGTTAGCTTGTTGTTTCAGAGTGTCTTGTTCTTTTCTTGTAATATTGTTAAAGATGCTTTTGGTGTGATAAGTGATGTTTTTAAGATCTTTTTTGACGATTGTTTCAAAAGCATCAAGTACTTTGTGGCTCGTAGGAGCCATAAATGTACTTCTGTTGCGTAAGCCTAGTAAAGTGTTGTCGCGTGGAGCGTCTGGCGTGTTCATGACGTTATGAAAAAAATGCTACAATCTTAAAGATCTCATAAATTTAAAGAGACTGACTTCTGTTTCAAGCTGGTTAGAGTGATAGGTAGGTACAAATGAAGTTCCTTTTTGTAGAGTTTGTATTTGGAATTGTGTAAGATTGTAACTGGAAATATTTATTACGAGGTTTTCTGACTGCGTGTACTTTTTGCAACCGTTTTTGACGTTGCTTTTCCACCTAGATCTCCTGGTGGCTTTGTGCCTGATCCTAAAAAATGCTGTCTATTGTCGCTTGTTGAAGGTTCTTCACTTGTTGATTGTAATGTATCTACTGATTCGGAGGGTGCCATGGTTGTTTTAGTAAGTTGAATATTAGATGGTCTGATGTTAGTGGAAGAGTCTTCAGAAGATGTAGCGTCAGAGTCGAAGGTGCGACCAGTCTGTTTCCGTTGTTGTCTTCTACTGGCATATACTTCGGCCCAGGTGTAAACTTCTCCAAGTTTATAATCCACTGTGTCACGTTTAAAATTTCTAGTTTTCCTTTCGTTTATTTCATTTGTGTATGCATCAAGTTGTTTATTAATGTCAGCCAGTGTCGTATTCCAATCAGTATCTGCTAGTTTTGTAGAAATGTCTTGGCGTAAATCATCAATTTCTTTGTTCAATTCATCCAAGAGTTTAGACAATTCTTCAACAATCAAAAGAATTAAGTCCAATGAACATTTGTTGAGGATAGCCTCCCAACGTAATGTAAATCGTGGGTTATTCTTACAAAGGGTTGATTTTAGAGCGATTCGTAGACCTCTCGGGATTTCGTATTTTTTTGGGGTTCACCTCACCTTCTATGTAGTAGTTTCTCTGTTTTTTTTCCCTTAATGCACATTCTGGATACTTGTATTAACATCCATGAAATACGATCGCATTCGACACCTTTTTGTTTCCTTTGGTTCTTACTCTCACTTACCCATCTTTTACCTTCCCGCATCTACTCTGGTCACAAGCACCTACTTTTACATTCCGTAACATTTTATATCTGGCACACAAAGACTCTTTTCCACTTTTGCACACATTTTTTCAAGTACTTGTACTATTATGCATACACAGATGTGTTTAAATTAAGGCTGCTTCAACCAAAAACTCCAATAACGCACGAAACGTGTTTGTTTCAAAATTTTCAACCAAAAGCAACCAAATTTTAAAAACTATCTTAAGGTATTGGCCGATACTCAGTAACGAACCAGACTTTCAAAACATTTTGGCGCCGATCACGATCCTGTAAAAACCGGGTACGAACCGTCGGACGGAGAATATCCTCCGTCCGACGCGTACCCGGTCGTCAAAATGTACAAACATGGAATTACGATTCGCACGGGAACACCATTTCCGTACAAATCGTAAAAAAGCCCGACCGAACAAAATAAACCTACAAATGCGATCCGGGAAAGCGCCGACCTGACGTCGGGACGCTCGCAGCCTGCCATTCACGAACCAGGAATTACGATTCGCACCGACGTCATCCCGCACGGTGAATATTTTCCGGCAGCCAAAAACTGCCGGGAAATCAGGACGACGTATGGAGCGTACCCCCACCCCAACAGCGTAAGTACGACCCGTACCCACACCCGCGTACGTATGGAGCGTACCCCCACCCCAACAGCGTAAGTACGACCCGTACCCACACCCGCGTACGTATGGAGCGTACCCCCACCCCAACAGTGTAAGTACGACCCGTACCCACACCCGCGTACGTATGGAGCGTACCCCCACCCCAACAGTGTAAGTGCGACTCGTACCCCCACCCGCGTACGTATGGAGCGTACCCCCACCCCAACAGTGTAAGTACGACTCGTACCCCCACCCGCGTACGTATGGAGCGTACCCCCACCCCAACAGTGTAAGTACGACTCGTACCCCCACTGGCGTACGTATGGAGCGTACCCCCACCCCAACAGTGTAAGTACGACTCGTACCCCCACCCGCGTACGTATGGAGTGTACCCCCACCCCAACAGTGTAAGTACGACTCGTACCCCCACCCGCGTACGTATGGAGCGTACCCCCACACCAACAGTGTAAGTATGACTCGTACCCACACCCGCGTACGTATGGAGCGTACCCCCACCCCAACAGTGTAAGTACGACCCATACCCACCCGCGTACGTATGGAGCGTACCACCACCCCAACAGTGTAAGTACGACTCGTACCCCCACCCGCGTACGTATGGAGCGTACCCCCACCCCAACAGTGTAAGTACGACTCGTACCCCCACCCGCGTACGTATGGAGCGTACCCCAACCCCAACAGTATAAGTACGACCCGTACCCACCCGCGTACGTATGGAGCGTACCCCCACCCCAACAGTGTAAGTATGACTTGTACCCCCACCCGCGTACGTATGGAGCGTACCCCCACCCCAACAGTGTAAGTACGACCCGTACCCACCCGCGTACGTATGGAGCGTACCCCCACCCCAACAGTGCAAGTACGACTCGTACCCTCACCTCGAATGCATGGAGCGTAGCCCCACCCCAACAGTGTAAGTACGACACGTACCCCCACCTCGAATGCATGGAGCGTACCCACATCCGTGAATGTCATGAGCGTACATATTGTGAAATTGGAGAGGTGGGTGCAGAGTCCTCCCAGCAGTGCCCTGAGACAGGAGGGGTGGGGGCCTATCACTCCCAGCAGTGCCCTGAGACAGGAGGGGTGTGTGCAGAGTCCTCCCAGCAGTGCCCAGACACAGGAGGGGTGGGTGCAGAGTCCTCCTAGCAGTGCCCAGACACAGGAGGGGTGTGTGCAGAGTCCTCCCAGCAGTGCCCAGACACAGGAGGGGTGTGTGCAGAGTCCTCCCAGCAGTGCCCAGACACAGGAGGGGTGTGTGCAGAGTCCACCCAGCAGTGCCCTGAGACAGGAGGGGTGGGGGCCTATCACTCCCAGCAGTGCCCTGAGACAGGAGGGGTGGGGCCCTATCACTCCCAGCAGTGCCCTGAGACAGGAGGGGTGTGTGCAGAGTCCTCCCAGCAGTGCCCAGACACAGGAGGGGTGTGTGCAGAGTCCTCCCAGCAGTGCCCAGACACAGGAGGGGTGGGTGCAGAGTCCTCCCAGCAGTGCCCAGACACAGGAGGGGTGTGTGCAGAGTCCTCCCAGCAGTGCCCAGACACAGGAGGGGTGTGTGCAGAGTCCTCCCAGCAGTGCCCAGACACAGGAGGGGTGTGTGCAGAGTCCACCCAGCAGTGCCCTGAGACAGGAGGGGTGGGGGCCTATCACTCCCAGCAGTGCCCTGAGACAGGAGGGGTGGGGGCCTATCACTCCCAGCAGTGCCCTGAGACAGGAGGGGTGTGTGCAGAGTCCTCCCAGCAGTGCCCAGACACAGGAGGGGTGTGTGCAGAGTCCACCCAGCAGTGCCCTGAGACAGGAGGGGTGGGGGCCTATCACTCCCAGCAGTGCCCTGAGACAGGAGGGGTGAGGGCCTATTACTCCCAGCAGTGCCCTGAGACAGGAGGGGTGGGGGCCTATCACTCCCAGCAGTGCCCTGAGACAGGAGGGGTGGGGGCCTATCACTCCCAGCAGTGCCCTGAGACAGGAGGGGTGGGGGCCCATCACTCCCAGCAGTGCCCATGGAACGCAAAGGGTGGAGTAGTCACAGATACCATGCCCACAAATGTCAGTCAGGTGCACAAAGACCCTGCATTACATGTACCACATGTGTTCGAGGCTGGGAGTATACGCATGCATAGCGCAGAAAAGAAAACATGTACACATGAAGTATGTCAATAGGCCACATACACAAGTACAATGACTACCAAGGATGCCACGAATGACGCAGGTGGAGACATCGCTCAGTATGAATGTGCAAAGGTGAAGGACTACGTCACACACCCAGCTAATGGACACACAGCTCTGTGCCAAAGTCAGGGGACACCCTGCAGGGAAGAAGTCAGGGTACACAGAGGAAGGAATACACCTTGGGACAATTGCAACATGCAGCAACTGCTGACATGAATGGAGAAAGGTAGCTAACACCGTGTGATGGCACACAGATCCCAGGGTCCCCCCTATGAGCAGCACACTACTACATTTCCCACACACCCAACACATGACCAACACCCACAACCATGTAGCAGCCCCACCAACAGCAAGGCCAGCTATGCAGGAAGGGCAAAAATAAATAGCTTTATTCAGCATGAGAAAAAAACTAGTATGACGTGAGTCCAATTTTAACAAAGGCCATAGGGCAGTCCAGGAGTCCCAGCTGGATGGGGGACACAGTGGGATGCGTGTCCCCTAGCTTGCCTGCACAGTTACAATCCGTTGTCTTCCACAGGGGTCAGGGCATCAAGTGGGGAGGAATGAACAGGCACCGCAGGGACAGGAGTGCGAAGGGTAGGCGACGTGGGTGCAGGGATGGAGGACTCCACCACAGGGGGTGGGGCAGGACCAAAGGTGGATTCTAGGAGCGCGCTGCACACCTCGGCAAGGTCCTCCAGGGACTCCCCTGCACCCGAAGGAACCACAGGCCCCAAGGAGGGGGGGGGTCAGAGGGATGGGTCGCAGCGCCACTGTGGGAGGGTGTGGACAGGGGGGGGAATCAAGCACCCTGACCGGGGACCTCCGTGACCGCTTGCGGGGTGGTGTCACTGTGGGGCTCAGGGACAGAGCGGCCATGAAGGAGTCTTTGGGGGAGATGTGGACAGGAGAGCTGAGGGGAGGGGATTTGGAGGGAGTGGATTGGGTGGAATGCAGACTCCCACTCTGGCTGCGTGTCACACGTTTGCCCCCCGACCCAGTGGGTGTGCCTACTGCACCCTGTGTGTGCGTGTCAGGAGGTGTGCGGCGGACCTTCCCTGCTGGTGTGGTGCCTGTGTCTGTTGTGGTGGGTGCATGCTTACGTCTCGGTGTATGTTGGACAGGCATGGGAGTGGGAAGTGTGGAAGGAGCAGGGGTAGGGGGTGGGACGTAGCGCTGCAGGAGACCCACTGCTGCAGTCAGTGTGGAGTCTATGGACCTCAGCAAGTTGCGTTGGTCAGACTGCGATGAATGAATGCCCTCCAAGTATGCCTCCATGTTGTTGAGGACCTGGCTGTGGCCATGGAGGACATTAAGGATCGCAGTCTGACCAATCTGCAACTGCCGCTGGATGTCCACAGACTCAGCATTGGCGGCAGTAGTGGAGACAGGGGCAGGGGGTGCGGTGCCTGGCAGGAAGGAGACATGTGGTGACCGGGCACGTTGGGAAGGGACACGAGCACGTGGGAGGCGGCTGATGGCAATGGAGGGGGCGGTGCCAGATGTAGGGCTGCTGTCAGATGGTGGTGCAGCCACCGCCCACTCGGAGTGATCATCCTCGGACCCGTCCACTTCATAGTCTGTTGTGCCAGTCAACAGGTCCCCGGGGTCACTCTCCACCGCCTCTGTCCCACTCGAAGTGCCAGCCCCGATGTCACCGCTGGCACTGGTGCTCGGTCCCTCCGCGCCGTCTGTGTCCATGTCTCCCACCGTGTCCCCCGACGATGCTGTGGGCAGCGTGAAGAGACAGAAATTAATCATACACCTGTATACATATGTCACATGAGTACAATCTACGTAGGTTACAGTGCATAGCCTGAAACAAAGGATGAGTTACAACTACAAAACAAGGTACATACGTAGGCCCTGCAAGACACAGTTGTGTGACCCACCATGCCATGGAAAAACTATGGAGA
The DNA here is from genome assembly GCF_964204655.1 of Triturus cristatus. NCBI lineage: Eukaryota > Metazoa > Chordata > Amphibia > Caudata > Salamandridae > Triturus > Triturus cristatus. The sequence continues at coordinate 692,746,699 of NC_140583.1, forward strand.
GCATGACACAATAGCAAATGAGATGACATGGCAATCTGACTGAGGAGCAAGGCCCTGGGGACAATACAGCACTGCATCTGCACCACACAGCGTGGCAGGAAATTGGGATGAGCAGGGACCAAATCCAGGAACTAGAGGCACATGCAGCATAGGTAATACTGATAACATGCCCACCCTGACTGGCACGCTGCACCTTGAGTGTATGTCCAGACAAACATCACACACTGGCCAGTCCGAGCAAGGAGATGACAGGTCTTGACATGTAGGCCATGGCCGCCCCACCCACCCCCTACATGAGACACATCTGTGGAGACACAGGAAGCACTTACATCTCTTAGTCTGGGTGAAATACACATGGGATGCAATAATTCAAGATTGCACACCAAATACCCAAGGTGCGCCTGTCCAAAGAATCATGTACAAATGGGCATCATCAGATGATTGCTACTAGACACACAGGCAATGGCCACCGTGAGTATGTACTTGGAAAATCATGTCAGGCTGGACAGTGGACACTTGTAATACATCTCACGTCAATAAACATGGTGCCAGGGGACAATGGCACAGAGCACAACCTATGCTGTAGACACAGAGATTGTCGGCATTCTCGGATTACACACATGATACCTAGGAAAAGATGCCCCTGGGGACAGTAGTGGCCACACAACTCCATGCTCCTGAATGGAAATGACTGCAACACACGCTAACATCCCAGCACTATGCGTAACGCACACTCATGCGCATCATGTGACAGGCCACCACATGGGACATGCCTGCTGGAAGGCCTCGCACTCAAGAGATTAACTCCCATGTCTGAAATCAGCATTAGTGCCAACTGACATGGAACCCACAAGTCCAGAACTGGACAGGGCACAGGCAAGGTCACTAAACCTCTTACACACCACCCCCACACATGATGCTGCAGGCATTGTACACTTGGAGAAGGTGTCAGGCTACATAACTTTGTGATGGAGTGACTTCACAGAGACCAGGGAACACATTGCAAGGTGGGGAAGGGAGGCAGGAGAGGCCTGCAACACTGTGGGTAACAGGATCGTCACAGCACCATAAACCCTGGAAGTGTATCCATGGAACAGTGCACTTACAAATGCTGGTGAAACACAACAAACACACACATGTACCTAACCCCTTCCGGCTGCTGCATGTCCTGTAGACGCCTGTCCAAGTCAGGAAAGACCACCGCCAGCACACGTTTCTGGATGTGGGAGAGACGGCGGCGCCCGCGGTTCTTGTGGCTCTCAGGTGAGTCCCCCAGCAGGAGCCGTGCGATCCTCCGCGTCCAGCACCGGATATCCTGGCAGCATTTCCTCACCTGGGACAGGTGCCGCCTCCGACCATCCGCACTCCTCACGGCGCTGACGGCGTCCAGCCATATCTGCTCCTTGGCCGAGGCGTCTACCTGTGAGGATGAACAAGTGACACTACATCAATACACCTTGCACATGTCACGGGGACACAGATTAGAACACATTTGCTGTTTACAACAAGGCATAGTATGCATCCAATGCATTGCAACTTTGTCATAGGGACATGATCCTGTGGGGGAAGGCCAAAAGCAGTACGTGCCATTGAAAGGACACAGGTGGAATGAGGGCAACTACACAATCAATGATCCAGGCTCACACTGTGCATCACACCCACCCCTCCTGTCTCAGGGCACTGCTGGGAGTGATAGGCCCCCACCCCTCCTGTCTCAGGGCACTGCTGGAAGACATCAGGCATTCCCGCCCCTGGGACCTCCCCTACAGTACAAAGCATGTGTGTCACACCTGGACACAATGGCAGAAGTCACAGTCACTAAAAAGGGACACAGTCTGTGCCAGTGGACACTGAACTCACCTGATAACCTGGTCGCCCATACAGCATGGGGTACCGTGGGAGGATCACATCCACCAAAGCCATGTTCTCCTCCAGGGTGAATGGCTGTGACCTCTCCACAGCCCTTGACATGGTTCCAGGGAATCAGTAGCAGCAGCTGGGTCGTGGAATACAAAGATGTGCAGGCAAGTGCTCCCTCATGGGATCTGGCTGCCTTATATCTGCCTTGCTGGCCCATCTCATGCACAGGAGTACAGAGTGATTGGTCACTCACATTTGCATCCTATGTTTCCTCCAATCCCTTCAAACCTAGCAGTCTGTGTGTTCTCTATCGGTTTCATTCTCCTGCATGATGTCAGCCCCACAAACACATTGCAACAAAGTCGATTCATTCCAACTGACTACTGCTGTGCACCTTCCAGAACACATTCAAATTTTGAACTTGGTCTCCATGACAACCAGCATGCATGTAGGCCTTAATACTTGTCCCTCATGTGTCCCCTATGTAATTTGGAGCTCCACACACAGGTACGGTGCGTTCCGGGGCCCTAGGGCACCCCAAATGCATTGCAACGGACCGTACACGCGTGCCTACGTTCACTATCACTATGAGTGTCCTCGCGTATGCGTACTCGTAGTGGTACGGGCCGTACACACGCCTGTACGCTCCCTATCACTACGTGTACGCATACCGAGGACACCCATAGTGATAGGGAGCGTACAGGCATGTGTACGGCCCGTACCACTACGAGTACGCATACGCGAGGACACCCATAGTGATAGGGAGCGTACAGGCGTATGTACCGCCCGTACCACTACGAGTACGCATACGCGAGGACACCCATAGTGATAGGGAGCGTACAGGCGTGTGTACGGCCCGTACCACTACGAGTACGCATACGCGAGGACACCCATAGTGATAGGGAGCGTACAGGCGTGTGTACGGCCCGTACCACTACAAGTACGCATACGCGAGGACACCCATAGTGATAGGGAGCGTACAGGCGTGTGTACGGCCCGTACCACTACGAGTACGCATACGCGAGGACACCCATAGTGATAGGGAGTGTACAGGCGTGTGTACGGCCCGTACCACTATGGGTGTTCTTGCGTATGCCTACTCGTAGTGGTACGGGCCGTACACATGCCTGTACGCTGGCCATCACGATGGGTACACATACGGCAGCACTCCCATAGTGATATGGGAACGTACACAGGCCCTCTTCGCAGCAGTACAGCGGTTTTCACACATCACAGTGGTGACAGGCGGCACAGAGGTAGGGATAGGGCGGACATACTTGTCCATGGATGGACATACTTGTCCATGAATGGACATACTTGTCCATTAATTGACATCAAGGCATCGTCTGTGCATTACTACATGTGTGGGGCACAGGTGTGACGGCCTGTGATGTGGAACATTACTCCTGAGTCGAGAAGGCACCAGATGTATGATGAGATGTCTACAGATGTACTGTGTGATGGTGCAATGTGTGCCAGGCATGCCCTTTACTCCTTTGACATGTGTGCATGTCGTACTGCACACTTGGGGTGAGCGTCACTGGCATGGCACAGATGCCAACACACGGAAGTGTCCCCTGATGCACGGTACAGGGGTTATCACACCTGACTTGTCACTACCCACGGTGCACAATGTGACTATGTCATGTATGTGTGGGGGCTTCCCATCAGGTTGATGTTGGAGCACCCTCAAAAGCTGCAGCCGTTGCAGCAACCAACATGTGTCTGTGTGTAGATTGTCATTTCACACTGTTCCGCACACCATGCCACATGTGGTATCGGATGTGAGGTGCACATGTATGCATGGGACACGGAGTAGCGTGACAAGGACATGTCTGCATCCTCACAATGAATGTGTGGTGAGTCATGACATGTGCACCTTCATGGCAAGGTGTGTGGGCTGTCCTAGTGTAATGTCATGTGACCTGTGGCTCTAGTGTTCCGCTACCAGTCTCTGCAATCGGCATCCTACTTCTGCTGATGTGTGGGTGTATGTCACTCCTGTCTTGCGTCTGGCTGTTCACTTGCACTGGGACACAGCTATTCCCATGGCGTGGCATGGGGAGGTTCTCAATCTCCGTGTGTAGCTGGGTCTTGGTAGGAGTGTCACCTTGCATCCATACGTGTCCTGGGCATGTAGCACATACCTGACTCCCTATGTAGCATATGTGTATTGACAGATTAACATGTGCTCAGTACATATGAATTGTTGTCGTAGTGCACTCACTCTTCCTTGTCACTTCCAAATTACTGCAGAGCGCCGCCTCTTGCTCGACCAATTCCGGACTTGGCTGCCATGCAGGAGAATGACAGCATCCGGCTCTACCGCTTGACCCAACTGTTGATTCTGGAGTTGACGGCGAGACTGGCACCACACCTGCAACCGCAGCACAGGTATCCTACGGCACTGACACCCCAGCTGAAGGTAATGGCTGCCCTACATTTTCTTGCCACGGGTACCTTTCAAAATACCATAGCTCATGTTGGTGGCATGTCCCAGAGCATGTTCTGCCGTGTGCTGCATGATTTCTTAGAGGCCATGTTGATTCACCTGGATGACTTCATCAAGTTCCCAACCCCTGAACAGTTGACTGCGGTCAAGCGTGGATTCTATGCCCTGGGAGGGATGCCCCATGTCATTGGGTCCATAGATGGGACACATGTAGCTTTGGTACCACCACACGCACGGGAGGTGGCGTACCGCAATCGGAAGCACTACCACTCCATCAATGCCCTTGTGGTGTGTCAGTCCGACATGGTGATTTCACATGTCTGTGCTCGTTTTCCAGGATCAGCACACGATGCCTACATCATGAGGCGTAGCAGGATGCCTGAAATGATGATGCAGCTGCGCAACGAAAGAGCATGTGTTGTTGGTGGGTACAGTCTGTCTGTCCTGTAATTTGCATAGCCTACCAGCACGACCGCTTCACCAGTTCTAACGATGTCCATGTGCTTCCCATGTAGGGGACGCTGGCTATCCCAACATGCCATGGCTGCTCACACCTCTCCGCAACCCCATCACGCCGGCCCAGCTCCGCTACAACACCGCCCATGGCCGGACAAGGTGAGTGATAGAGAGGACGTTTGGCCTGCTGAAGAGCCGATTTAGGTGCCTACACAAGACCGGCGGCGCGCTCCCATATGCCTCTGCGAAGGTCTGCAAAATCTTCATGGTCTGCTGCATGCTGCACAACATGGCAGTTGAGAGAGCTGTGCCACTCATCCTGGATCAACATGACGAGGACCATCCACCCGTGGAGGACGTAGGGCTTGGCAATGGGGCTAGTGATGTGGAGGATGTGGAGCCGCAAGAGGACATCCGGACTCGGCTCATACGCAACTTCTTTGCTTAGTGGTGAGTACCAGTGTCTGAGTGTGCACGCATTGGTCCCCGTGTGGCATGTGTTGTGATGTGTGTCTCCACTTGCATGTATGGCACGTGAGTCAGAGGTGTGTGTGGGTGTGTCACTGGAGTGATGGTGGCAGTGATGGTTGTATTTCCCCAGTCATAATTGTGACCTAGCATGTTGTCATCCATACATGTGTCGAGTAAATGCACATGCAAGTGGCTGTGCTTTTTGTGGCTGACTTCTTGTGTGTCTCTCTTCCCCAGGTACTTGCGCATGCCGTCTGCTGCTTGCATTGTTGTGGCACTGCTATTCCTCATGGACACGTCATCGTGGGCTGACTCAGCGTTACAGGCACGGACACGTTTGGAAGTCTCCATAGGGTAAGGGATGCATCTGGGGTGTATTGGGTGTGGCAGTTGTTCACGATGTATGCACACTGCCCCTGTCGATGTTTGGTTCCTCTGCAGCCATGTAGCATCCCCATGGGACACGACATGCAGCTGTGTACACCTGACTAGATGGTCTGCCTGGTTGACAGTCATCAGTGATGGGATAGTGGATTGTGATGATGGCATCAATGTGTGTGACACTGCCCTCGGACACATACGGTTAGCATTGGCTTGACATGGTGTGGGACTTCCACATCAGCGGATCAATGGTGTATGGCAGTCTCTCCGTGAGCAGCTGTGGGTGTTTAGCTGTTAGCCGACAATTGTGTGCCAGTTCCATGGCTATCACGCATTTGTGCTGCAGAAGGGGGGTTCCAGTGTTGGACCCACATGTTACTCCACAAGATGTGTTCATGTGTACTTCAAGTTGCCTCTGCAATCCCGAAAACATGACTAATAAAGGTGTCCCTATGCCTCCAAGGTGCCTCTTCTCCGTCAATGCTGGTGTGTTGCCACGGTGCATCCAGCATGTCTGGCATGGTTTTCCCTGATAGTGGCTATGTGTCGATGTGTCGAGTAGCAAGATGCAAGCTGTGTGTGTGGGCTGAGACTGTGTATTGGGCATGATGTCCATGACTGTGTGGGTATTGTGACATGTGCCATCCCCATGCATCCAACGTTGGCCAGGCCCCCATTCTCTGCATCCACCGGACTCAAGCTTCCAGGACATGGTTCTGCCACCTGTCTACACATACCTGGGTGCCCCCCAGGACCCTGGACATGATCCCTGACCTCTGCGCATGACTGTTGCTGTACTCAATGTGTCTGTCAGCACGGTTGTGCGGCCACCCCCCCAGCTGGTTGGGCCCATCACGGGTGTGTATGGTGCTCCATGTCTGTCTTGCCTAATACACTGTGACCCGTGTGTCCTGTGCCAGACTCAGGCCCCAGGGTGTGGATGGTTGGAGTCAAAAGAGAGCTCAGGCATGTTTAGACTTTACAACACACATGTAAGGTAATAATGCAACCAGCAGGCATCTTCTCTTCATGGTGTGAATTTTAATTTTTGGGGGGGGGGATAAAGTGAGGGGCTTTCCGGGAGTTTGGAATCCAAAGTTCAGTAGGGGAGTTGGTGTCCTTGCCATTGGAAATCCTCATAGTCCATGCCACAGTCTTTGTCAACATTGGTCAGACAGTGACCAGCATGGCCATGTGGCAGAGAATGTCTCTTGATGCTGTGATGCTGTTGCTCCAGTGGGCCAGGTTCCAGGCCAGGTGTCCTGGGAGATGGTGATGTAGCGCCGACCCTCACGGTCCTTTCTGTGGACGACCCGGCCTCCTGCGGGGACCCTCAGCAGCAGGCCGTGACGATGTTTGGGATGCTCCGTCGGATGTCTCCTCCTCCTCCTGATCCCTCCCTGTGGGTGGTGATGTTCTACGCCGTCTGGCACAGGGAGGGTTGCCCATGTTGTCGGCCATCCGACGGAGTGTATCGTGAATCCCCTGGAACATCGTCACTTGCTCAGCCTGTCTGTCCTCCATCCTCCGTTGGTGTTGCAGTAGACAGGCATGTTGCTGGGCCTGCTGGGTCTTTATCTCATCGAGGGTCCCCTTGATCTCATTGAGGGTGGACACAACCTGGGCCATGCCCGTGGTGTCCTGCCGGTATGTGTCCATGATGTTACGGACATGGGCAAATACCGGTTCCCCAGCCAACTGGTCAGGCTCGCGCCTCCGCCGTCCTCCACTCCCACCACCCCTGCCCACTTGCACCTGGCCTGCCCTTGTGGGTACATCGGGTCTCCGGGACCCCTGAGGGGTGGCATTGGCGTTGTCGCCTGCCTCCTCCTGGGTGCCCGGGACACCGTGTCCCTCCTGGCCAGCCTGGCTGCATTGTGGTGGTGGGGCAGGGATCCTGGGTGTCTCCTGGGATGTGGCAGGAGTGGGGGTGGTGGTTGGCACAGTTGTACCTGACGCAGGTGCTGCAGGTGGTTGGACACCAGAGGTGCCAGGTCGGTCGGGGTCGTCCACAGAGTGGTGAGAGTCGTCGCTGCCGGTGGGATCGGGCTCCCGCAGATCCGGGTCCTGTGAGTCTTCCCCCCCAGTGTTGGGGGGTGAACCACGACGTTGACCTGTGTGTGAGAGAGACAATGTTAATTTTGGTCCATGCAACATCCATGTTTCATCAGTTTCAAAGTTGGCACTTTTCCTCTTGGAATTAGGATCTGTCTTGCATTCCACTCACAGTGCACTTGTGCATGGGTGTGTCCCTTGGGCACCACTTTGGCCCCTTTAACTATGTGTGGCACAGTCTTACTTGCTGCGTCAAGTGTGACTGCAGTCAGCAGTGGAGTGGGCAGGTGTGGCGAGCCATGCATTGGCGCCTTCCGTGTAGCACTGTCATGTGCACATGGAATGGATCCACACACTTATATAATGCAGGTAGCTGTCGTTGTGCTCGTGAACAGGTTGTGACATGGCCCTGTGTTTTGCCATGGTGAAGAGGGGGGGTTCTGGCACTGGCCACCCTTGGCTACATGCACGCAGTCTACCTGCTGACGAGCAGACATTCCCACACACCACACGGCTGATTTGCTCTCCCTGTGTCTCCCTCCCTCTCTGTCCCCCTCTCCCTCCCTCTGTGTGTCAGCCTCCTCCCTCTGTCCGTCTTCCTGTGTCTCCCTCCCTCTCTGTCCCCCTCTCCCTCCCTCTCTGTCCCCCTCTCCCTCCCTCTCTGTCCCCCTCTCCCTCCCTCTGTGTGTCACCCTCTGTCACCTCAGCCCAGCTTCCTAGACACACACTTTTTCCAGTCCTTTGAATGGCCCTTGGCTTGTTGCTGTGAGTTTGTTTCTGATCTCCAGGCACCCATTGGGTGTAGTGTCTGTGCGTGCGCTGCTGCTGTGGTTGTGTGTGCTGCCACTCTTTCACAGTGTTGGCTGTTCATTAGCTGCTGTCATGTGCAAAACAGTGCCTTCACCCCCATGTGTTGATGCAAGGCGTCCGCCATTTGCTGGCGAGTCTTTCCTGTGTGGGGACACACTGTTTGTCTGGCTGTGACCTGGGCCATATGGGCAGAGGGCATTGTTGTCTGCTTCTGAGTTGCACTATGTGATTTTGGGGCCCACCCTCCCGCCATCCGGGTTACCGTGTCATGTGTTGGTGTCTTCTGTGGCCTGTGACTTGACATTGTCCAGCTGGGTGCATGCGGCATGGTGGCGGCAGTGGCATGTGCGTGTTCATGGAGTGTGGTTGAGTCATGCGATAGGTTGGGGTGGTTGCGTGCCTGTTAGTGATTTTGGTTGTGGATGAGGTCCCCCCCATGTGAGGTGCGTTGTTCGTGTACTCACCCGGGTCTCGGAGTCCTCCTAATCCTTCGACTGCCTCCACCGGCTGTATGGCCATCACCCTCTCCTCCCAGGGCTGGTAGTGTACGGGTCTGCGGGAGGGCCCTCCTCCAGTGGCGTTGGCCTGGTTGTGTTCCTCCAGCATCTTGGCTCGGACCCTCCTCCGCAGATCGTACCACCTGGCTTGGCATTCCTGCCTGATCCTTCTGGTGTCCGCAACAGCATTCACAGCATCGACGATGGTCTGCCACATGGCTGTTTTTGCTGCAATGCTGGTCTGTCTGACCAATGTTCCAAAGAGCTGTGGCTCGACTCTGAGGATTTCATCAACAAGGACCTCCAACTCTCGGTTACTGAATTTTGGATTCTTGTTAGTGGGCATGGTGAGGGGTGTGGGTGTGGATGGTGGGGGGTGTGTGTGGATGGTTGTGGGTGTATGGGTGTGGTTGTGCAGGTGTGTGTGTGTGAATGTGATGAGGGGGTGTTTGTGGAGGTGGTTGTGTGAAGGTGTGCAAGTGTAAGGTGTGGTGAGGCTTGTAGTATGGTTCTGTGGTGTCTGGCAGCAGTGAGTCTGTTGCAAAGGCTCATGGTTTGTGTGTGTGGGCCCTTTTTATTGGTCCATGGGTGGGTGTGGCTGTGTTTGAAGTTTGGGTGGGTGTGTTATAAGGAGTGGTGGTGTTTTGGGCCTCTGTTTGTTTTTGGCAGTTGCAGGTCAGTGGATGTGTTTTTTTAGTGTTTGTTGGCCATGTTTAGTGGCTTTGTGCCATTCGAATAGTGTATTCTTGTGTTGTTTTGTTTTGTCCTGGTTGTGTACGTGCGTTTTGAGCGTGTGTACGGTGTGTACATGGGCCATTTGGTTGTACGGTGCTGTCCTTGTGTGTGGCTTGGTACGACTCGTACATGCGGTTGTGATGTTGGGGCCTGGGGTGCGCTCCGTACTTAGGAGGTTGTGTTGGGGGTGCGACGGGAACGTACTAGGGTGTACATTGACGGTGGTACGACACGTACAGGGGTGGGGGTTCGACTCGAACGTACTGGGGTGTACATACATGGTGGTCGGACACGTACAGGGGTGGGGGTTCGACTCGAACGTACTGAGGTGTACATGGACGTTGGTACGACACGTACAGGGGTGGGGGTACGACTCGAACGTACTGGGGTGTACATAGACGGTGGTACGACACGTACAGGGGTGGGGGTTCGACTCGAACGTACTGGGGTGTACATAGACGTTGGTACGACACGTACAGGGGTGGGGGTTCGACTCAAACGTACTGGGGTGTACATGGACGTTGGTACGACACGTACAGGGATGGGGGTACGACTCGAACGTACTGGGGTGTACATAGACGTTGGTACGACACGTACAGGGGTGGGGGTTCGACTCGAACGTACTGGAGTGTACATAGACGTTGGTACGACACGTACAGGGGTGGGGGTACGACTCGAACGTACTAGGGTGTACATACATTGGGGTCGGACACGTACAGGGGTGGGGGTTCGACTCGAACGTACTGGGGTGTACATAGATGGTGGTACGACACGTACAGGGGTGGGGGTTCGACTCGAACGTACTGGGGTGTACATAGACGTTGGTACGACACGTACAGGGGTGGGGGTTCGACTCGAACGTACTGGGGTGTACATGGACGGTGGTACGACACGTACAGGGGTGGGGGTACGACTCGAACGTACTGGGGTGTACATACATGGGGGTCGGACACGTACAGGGGTGGGGGTTCGACTCGAACGTACTGGGGTGTACATAGACGGTGGTACGACACGTACAGGGGTGGGGGTTCGACTCGAACGTACTGGGGTGTACATAGACGTTGGTACGACACGTACAGGGGTGGGGGTTCGACTCGAACGTACTGGGGTGTACATGGACGTTGGTACGACACGTACAGGGGTGGGGGTACGACTCGAACGTACTGGGGTGTACATACATGGGGGTCGGACACGTACAGGGGTGGGGGTTCGACTCGAACGTACTGGGGTGTACATACACGGGTGGGGGTGTACATACACGGGGGGTACGTCTCGGACGTACGGGGGCGGGGGGGAGTGTTGGGCACGTATGCGGGCACATGTCTCCATGGTTGTTATGGGAGTTCGGTGCGGACGGTGTTTTTTCCATACGGTTGTAACATCGGGCGCACGGGATGGATCGTGATTCCTCGGTCGGACTTCACCTTTCACATTTGTACGGTAAATCGTCCGAGGACGTGTCGGACACATTTTCCGACCCGAGGACGTGTGGGAAATCATTCCCGATGCGGTTCGTATGGACTTTTTACCATGTGAATCGTGATTGCCAGTTCGTACGGCACTTGTACGATTCGTACGGTAAAAAGACCGGATACGAGTCGCACGGGGAATTTTTTTACCGGATCGTAATCGGCACCTTGGTGTCCCTGTGCATAGTCCAGCTCAAACCGGTTCAGGGGCTTCCAGCCCCTGCTCTGGCATGAAACTGGATAAAGGAAATGGGTGTAGCCACCCCTCTTTCCAAACCCTCCCATAGGTGGGTCCCTAGAGCTAGTCCAACCCCTTCCTTAGGTATAAGTAAGGAACCCCTGGCAACAGGACTTTAGACATCCCTGGACGAAACTCTGAAGCTGAATCCTGGAACTTTGATGCTCTACTCAAGACTAGAGGAATGAAGAAATCTCCCTTGGGGTCAAGGAGTGACTCCCCTGCTTGGCAGGCACCAACAAAGCATTTTGCCGGTCTGCATCTACAAAGCTCCCGCCGGACTCCGAGGTAATTACAGCCCTAGAAGAGGATTTCCAGACTTCTGACAGGTGGACCCAAATCCCCAGAAAAGCTGAGACCCGCAGCCCTCGTGAGTAACGTGGAACCAGAACTCCTGGTCACCCTGCACATTTGCAAGTGCATTGACTTCTCGACGTCTCTTGAAGTTGTGCTTGAGGTTACTTGTAGCCCCCACCTCGAGCACCATCTACACTGAAGATTGTGGGCCTACACTCCACGAGTGTTCCGTGAGCCCGCTTCTTGCATTTCAGCTTGAGGCTCCTTTGCGATCCCTGGTCCGTTGACTGGTGGAGCCCTATGAAGGCAATTTTGATTTTCCTTGGGTTTTCCTGGTTTCTCCAGATGTGCACTGACTCCCCACCACGTGGTGATTCCCTCAGACCTTGCAGGTCTACAACGAAGCATCTTTCTCCTTTCTGCGTGAGTTGCTGTTGCCAGGGCTTGTTGTGTCCAATCGGGGCACCGACGCTGCAGCACTCGACATCCTTCGTGGGACAGCTCAAATCCAGCTCCTGGTTGTCCTCGACACCTCCTGGTCCTCGTGGCTGAAGATTGAAGCCTCTTCTTCTTTACCTGAAATCACCCGACGTCTGTGGTCATTCGCCTATCGGGCTCCTGGTCACTGGCAAGTGACCCAGACTCTGTTCCCTCTGCTTTCGGGTTCTTTTTGACTTCGATCCAGGCTTGGATCTCTTCGGACACTTTGTATCTTCCCGGCAGCAGCACTTCTTTGCCAGCTCCCATTGAAAAGGACAACGTGACCCGACACCATTTGACACCTATGCACCCGGCTTCCCTGGGTGAGGAAACACAAGTAACCCAGTGCTCCCATGGGTGTTGACCCTAGAACTTCAAATGTCCCAAAGGGTTTGGTCCTGACTAATTTCTAAGTGTCCCTAAACTTTAAAAATCTAACCACGACTTTCCCTATAGAAGCTAACGTGAGCTTGTGGCTGTGTTCTCACACTGCACACGGCCTCCCGTGGGTCCCCTGTGTCACTACCTTGGGTGGTTCCTTGGGGTCCCAGCGATTCTACAGGCTCTAGGCCTTGTGTCTAGTTAAGTCGTGGTTCTTATACCACTATTTTAGTATATGGTTTGGCTCGCCCCTAGATCGTGACGTGTATTTGTGCTATTTTACTGTACTATTTGAAGTGTAACTTATGTGTTTTGATATCTAGCCTCATAAAGAGACTAGGAGGGTGTGTTTAGAAATAAATACATATATTTTATATATATACCTGGTGTGGTTGTCTTTCATTTAGCCATTCAAGAGATTATAGACGGTAAAACAAGCTGCTTTACATTCCTTCAAGACTTAGCCGGAAGGCTGCTCTCCATAGCTACCACTAGGATAGCTTTCAATAAAGGTTGTGTAGGAAGGTGGAATCTGACTACATGGTTGCCCCCACTTTTTTCCTGGTGTTTGGATGGTTTTTGACTAGTCTGGCTGGGATCCTGCTGAAGTCAATTGGGATCCGCGGCTGTGTTCTCACACTGAATGCGTCTCACGTAGGTCCTTTACTTACCTGCCTTGGATGGATTAGTGAGGACCCAGCGCTTCTGAAGGCCCTAGGCCTTGTCCCTTCTCAAGTCGTTGTTCTTAAGTCTCTTTTTTAGTATATGGTCAGGTGCAAGCACCTAGGGCCCCAGCCATATTTGTGCTTAACTTGTTGTGAAATGTTGATTTGTGCATATGTTCTTGACTTCTAATCTCATGAAGAGATTAGTTGAGTGTGTCTAGTAATAAATACATATATATTTGATATATATACCTGTGTGGTGTCCTTTCATTTAGTAATTAAAGAGATTATAAGGTAAAACAAGCTGCTTTACATTCCTCTAAAGACTTAGCCTGAAGGCTGCTCTCCACAGCTATCACTAGGATAGCTTTCTTTAAAATGTTAAATCTACTACCATAAGAGTTGAATTGTACTGGTGCAAGGTGTCCACTTTAACTAGTGAACAGCATATACCAGGCCAACTTCTCACATTAGTTAGCGTGTGGGATTCCAGCTTGCCATTGTTTTACCAGAAAATCTCTATTTGAATTACTAACTGAAAACCACTATAGGTACTCAAGGTACATATAAAGTTAAGCTTAGTATCAATAAGTTCTACTGAACTTAGAGCTGTGTGTCAAGGGATAGCACACCCTTTCTACAGCTCAAGCTAGGATCAGTAGGCCACAAACTAGTGTAGGTAGTACAACACTGCACAACACCAGAATGTCCTCAAAGGGTGGAACCAGTGGATCCACCAAGCCTCAGTATAAGGACATGACTTTCTTTGACTTGAAAGCCATGTGTGCTGCAAGGCACCTGAAGTAGGACAGAGTCTCTCCTCACTACACCTGATAGATCTGCTGACAGCAGATGATCTTAGATTAGCTCTAGGAGCTAATAGGTCTGAATCAGGGGGTGGGTCAATTACAGTGTCTGGGTCAGATGATAAAAATCAAGATGACCAGGTCTCTGTGGTTGAAGGGCCAGATCCAGAAGGATCTGAACAGGACAGAGGAATTCTCCCTAAGAGAACTGAAAGAGTGGAGGAAAGGCCTAGGTCCCTTTCTAGGGAGTCTGACCACTCCTATCACTCTGGCAGAGAATCTGTCTAGCAGAGGAACTCCTACTTTACTAGAAGGGAGACCTCCTCTGACAGAATGTACAAACTGCTGCAGTATGAGGAAGCAAGATTTGCCCTCAAAACCAAGCAGTTGGCATTAGACAGAGAAGCCTTTGTGCTCCAGAGAGCTTCTAGAAGAGAGGGGTTAGAACCCCCTGGTGGCAGCAACAGTGTCCCTAGAATCAGAGAATATATTCCAGACCATAGAAACCTGAACAATGTTGTTCCTCCCTACCAGAGTGGGGATGATATCCACAAGTGGATAACTGCGATGGTAGGGCCTGTAGAGTACAACAGGTCCCCCAAAAGCAGTGGGCAGCAATCTTGTGGCTCTCCTTTTCAGATAAAGTTAGAGACAAGCTCCTCACTGTTAGAGAAGAGGATGCTGATGACTATGAAGTCCTGAAGAGTGCACTGATAGATGGGTTTGGCTTAACCACTAAGCAGTACAGGTTGAAGTGCAGAGATACCCAGAAGGCACAGACACAAGACTGGGTGGACTTTGTAGATTGTGCTACCAAGGCTCTGGAGGGTTGGATAATTGGCAGTAGAGCAACTGACTTTAAAGGATTGTATAATTTGATTATGCGTGAGCAGGTACTTAACAATTGTCAAAACCAGCTCTTACACCAGTACCTGGTGGACTCTGATCTGACCTCTCCCCAAGAATGGGGAAAGAAGGCAGACAAATGGGTCAGAGCCAGGGTGAGTCCCAAGAACCAAGGTGGTGACCAGAAGAAAGATTCCACTAAGCCCAAAGAGAATGGTGGGGATAATAAAAATACAGAAAAGTCCTCTGAAGGGCCCCAAAAACACAGTTCTGGGGATGGGTCCCAAAATCCTTCCTCTTCCAATAAGAATCCCTATTGCCATGTGTGCAAGCAACCTGGCCACTGGAAAACTGACTCCAGCTGTCCAAAGAATGGCAATAAAGAAAATGTTCCTCCCTCTGCAGCTCCAACACCTCCTGTTACTACCAGTAGTAATCCCCAGGTGGTGGGAGTGCACCCAAAAACTTAGTTGGGTTTTCTTGGGGAACTCAGGTAGACTCTGGCCTAACTAGGTCCCCTACACAAGCAACTCTAGTCTGTGATAGTGGCATGGGGTTTGCCAACTTTACTATGACTCCCAATACTTTGGGCAGGTACAGACAAGAGCCCATGATCAATGGTCAGAAGGCTGTGGCCTAAAGGGACACAGTGGCTAGTGTCACCATGGTGACAAAGAGACTAGTGCCCCTAGAACAGCTTTTACCTGAGTTTAGATACCAGGTGACCAATATTGATGGAATTAGGACAGATCATCCCATGGCAGTGGCACATCTCAGCTGGGGAGTGTTCACTGGCCCAAAGAGAGTGGCAGTGTCCCCAACCTTGCCTGTAGATTGTCTACTGGGGAATGATCTGGAAATCTCAGCCTGGGATGAGGTGGATCACAATGCCCGTTTAAGAATGTTAGGCATCCCTGAGATAGTGGATGAGACCATGAGGGCCTCACCTCCACCTCAGGAGAAACTAAGGGAAATGAAGCCTGAAACTAAGGATCACTCCACCCAAACAGAGGGCAGAGGGGGTGAGGGACAGCCCACCCCCCACCAGACTAAAGGTAAGGGTCAGTTTTCTAAGGGAACTGATCCTGCCCCTTGTGAAGTAACTACCCCAGAAGTGGTCAGGCCTGTCCTGGCCACATCTCTGATGGCAGGGGATCCTTCCAAGGTAGTACCCAGTCTGGAGCAGGTATCCTGCCCCTCTCTATCCTGCCTCAGTCAGCCCAGGGCTGCAGAGGTCAGGGAGGTCAGGGGACCCTTAGTGGGCCCCTGTCCAGAGGAACCCCCACATCAACAGATTAGGGACACCCAGCAGAGTAGTTCTAGCCAGGTGAATATTCCTCTACATACTGAGGGATCCCCCTTACCCCTAGGTACAGGTATCCCACATATGGACTCTGTTGGGCACAGGGAGACCTGGGACATAGTTGCACCAAACATTCCAATGCCCTCCACTATTCCAACCAGAGGGACCCAACTCCCAGCTGTAGGCAGCCAGAGGTTGACCCTTAGGGCCAGATATGACACAGTCATGGACAGAAAAGCTTCCATGGTGACCAGTGTCCTGAGGAAGTTGAGACCACCCCAATTAGGGCCTCACTTCCAGGCTCAGACACCCCACCAGCCTGCTTCTGTACCAAAACACAATACAGGTAAATTCCCTAGACTTTGGAGAAACTCTAGAACCCCTTGGGGTAGGATTTCCCAAGTGGACCATGAGACAGGGAGCAACCATGCTAGTGCAGGTTCTTCCTTATATGGCCACTCAGGAAATAAAGGCTTATCTGGACAAGGTTAGCCTTGTCTCCTTTCGTTTGGGGGGGGGGGTTATGTAGGAAGGTGTAATCTGACTACATGGTTGCTCCCACTTTTTTCCTGGTGTTTTGATGGTTTTTGACTATTCTGGCTGGGATCCTGCTATCCAGGACCCCAACCTATCTGCTTACTCCCTTAAACAACATGGAGTGCATATTATGTGCACTAGTGATTGGATACTCTGGTGCCTTATGAGTCCCTAGTATATGGTACCTTAGGTACCAAGGGCATAGGTACTTCACAGGCCTACCAGGGGCTGAAGCATGTATTATGCCACCCCTGGGAAGCAGACTAAATCTGACACCACAGGCCTGCTACTGCAGCCTGGGTGAGGTGGTGCTAGCACTCCTCACTGAGATATAGGTTCACTATATCTCACCCTGCACACACATATAAACCTATCAGTCACCCCTAAGGCAGGCCCTATCAACCCTGAGGGCAGGGTGCTTGGTTTCCATGTGAGGGGGTGCCTCTGCCTGAGCAGGGCCCCTCTGCAGCCCTCAGAGTCTATTCTCTGGGGCTGTTTGTGAATGTGGTCAAACCATATACTCTTAAGTGCATTATAACCTTGCAGTTAATGCTAACTTTGGAATGGCTGCATCAAAACATGTTGTGTTTGGTGTCAAACGCTTTGGAATCATACCCCCACACCAGTAACTGGTGTGGGAGTATGATCCCACCCTTCTGGAGGGATAGACATGTACCTACTGTGGAAACGCGGTAGAATCCTGAAGAGCCCTGGCATCACAAAATGGATGCCACCAGTCACGGACACTGGGCTGCCCTCCTGCTGATGACCGAAACTCGCAGTGGAGGAGGCACAAGAATAGGTATCCTGTCACAGGGAGGTGTGACCAACTCCCAGACAGGGTTTAGTGTATTAGGGCTTGGTGGCTGCACTCCTAGAGTGCTTTTAAGTCCTGCACTGGGGGAGCAGTAGGCTCCTCTGTGCATATGCCAGTTCAAACCGGCTCAGGGGCTACCTGCCCCTGCTCTGGCACGAAACTTGACAAAGGGATGTGGGTGTAGCCACCCACTTCCCTGACCCTCCCATAGGTGGGGTCATAGGGCTAGTCCCTCACTTCCTTCTAGTATAAGTTAGGGAACCCGTGGCATTGCAAACTAGATATCCCTGGACGACACTCTGAAGAAGAATCCTGGACCTTCGACGTTCCATTACCTCTGGAAGACGGAAGAATCTCCCTTGGAGTCAAGGAGTGACTCCCCTGCTTGGCAGGCACCTAATATTTGCATCAACGGTCGCAAACTTTCCCGCTCCCGCTGGAGTTCGAAGTCCCTGCAGCCC
Organism: Triturus cristatus; assembly: GCF_964204655.1. Taxonomy (NCBI): domain Eukaryota; kingdom Metazoa; phylum Chordata; class Amphibia; order Caudata; family Salamandridae; genus Triturus; species Triturus cristatus. The sequence goes on from NC_140583.1 coordinate 692,764,716, forward strand.
AGGAAGAGGATTTCCTGACTTCTCGAAGGCCATCGTGAGACCCCAGTGACGCTGAGGCAAGTGGACCCCACGAGTGACGAGGAACCACAACCCCTGGGTACCGTGCACTGTTTTTGAGTGCAACCTCGTCACGAGGTTCTATAAACTTGTGCATTGGACCAAGTGTGGTCCAAGCCACCAGCAGGATTTCTACTGAAGAGCAGAGGACTACCCCATCCCGAGTGACCGTGGGCCCCTGTTGAGTGAATCATTCTGAGGCATCTCCACGATCCCTTGCTGGTTGTCTTGTGGGTTTCCTGAAGACTTTTCTACAAATCCAAAGGGTTCCCCTGATTGCTCCAGGCCTGCCCTGACTTACCCTCGCTGGGTGATTCCCTCAGACCTTGCTGGTCTGCACCGCTGAATTTTTGTCCTTTCCACAAGACTTGCTGTTACCAAGGCTTGTTGGTTCCATTCTGGTTACCGACACCGCAGTAAGCTGCAGACTTCATGGGACACGCCAAATCCAGCTCCTGGTCATCGTCGACGCCTCCTAGACCTCGTGGCTGAAGAGTCAAGACACCCCTGATCACCTGAAATCATCCGATGACTGTGGGCATCCAGCATCCTTGCCCCGGGTCACTGCCAAGTGACTTTGAACACTGTTGCCTCTGCTTTCAGGTCTTCCTTCTTCTGAATCCAGCCTTGGATTCCACCGGACACTTCTCCTGTCTTCACAAGCAGCAAGTCTTCTTTGGCTCCCATTGAAAACGACGCCGCGACCCGACACCAAAAGACACTTATGCACCCGGCTTCCCTGGGTGAGGTAACTCCAGCACTACGGTGCTCCTGTGTGTGTTGGCTCTAGAACCACTTACCCTGTAAGAAACTTGCTTGTAGACTCTCCCGAAGTATCCTAAAACTCTAAAATTCCAACAGCGACTTGCTCCATTGAATTCAATTGGGATCCGCGGCTGTGTTCTCACACTGCATGCGTCTCCCATGGGTCCTTTACTTACCTGCCTTGGGTGGATTAGTGAGGCCCCAGCGCTTCTGAAGGCCCTAGGCCTTGTCCCTTCTCAAGTCATTGTTCTTAAGTCTCTTTTTTAGTATATGGTCTGGCAAGCACCTAGGGCCCCAGCCATATGTGTGCTTAACTTATGAAATGTCGATTTTTGCATGTGTCCTTGACTTCTACTGGTGCAAGGTGTCCACTCTAACTAGTGAACAGGATATACCAGGCCAACTTCTCACATTGGTGGGCAGCATGTGGGATTCCAGCTTGCCATTGTTTTACCAGAAAATCTCTATTTGAATTACTAACTGAAAACCACTATAGGTACTCAAGGTACATATAAAGTCAAGCTTAGTATCAATAAGTTCTACTGAACTTAGAGCTGTGTGTCAAGGGATAGCACGTCCTTTCTACAGCTCAAGCTAGGATCAGTAGGCCACAAACTAGTGTAGGTAGTACAACACTGCACAACACTAGAATGTCCTCAAAGGGTGGAACCAGTAGATCCACCCAGCCTCAGTATAAGGACATGACTTTCTTTGACTTGAAAGCCATGTGTGCTGCAAGGCACCTGAAGCTAGGACAGAGTCCCTCCACACTACACCTGATAGATTTGCTGACAGCAGATTCTTAGATTAGCTCTAGGAGCTAATAGGTCTGAATCAGGGGGTGGGTCAATTACAGTGTCTGGGTCAGATGATGAAAATCAAGATGACCAGGACTCTGTGGTTGAAGGGCCAGATCCACAAGGAGCTGAAAAGGACAGAGGAATTCTCCCTAAGAGAACTGACAGAGTGGAGGGAAGGCATAGGTCCCTTTCCAGGGAGTCTGACCACTCCTAGCACTCTGGCAGATAATCTGTCCAGCAGAGGAACTCCTACTTTACTAGAAGGGCGACCTCCTCAGACAGAATGTACAAACTGCTGCAGTATGAGGAAGCAAGATTTGCCCTCAAAACCAAGCAGTTGGCATTAGATAGAGAAGCCTTTGAGCTCCAGAGAGCTTCTAGAAGAGAGGGGTTAGAACCCCCTGGTGGAAGCAACAGTGTCCCTAGGGTCTGAGAATATATTCCAGACCATAGGAACATGAGCAAGGTTGTTCCTCCCTACCAGAGTGGGGATGATATCCACAAGTGGATAACTGCTATGGAAAAGGCCTGTAGAGTACAACAGGTCCCCCAAAAGCAGTGGGCAGCGATCATGTGGCTCTCCTTTTCAGATAAAGGTAGAGACAAGCTCCTCACTGTTAGAGAAGAGGATGCTGACAACTTTGAAGTCCTGAAGAGTGCATTGATAGATGGGTTTGGCTTAACCACTGAGCAGTACAGGTTGAAGTTCAGAGACACCCAGAAGGCACAGACTCGGGACTGGACTGACATTGTAGATTGTGCAACCAAGGCTCTGGAGGGTTGGCTGGTTGGCAGTAGGGTTACTGATTTTAAGGGATTGTATAATCTTATGATGAGAGAACATATCCTTAATAATTGCCAGAACCAGTTGTTGCATCAGTACCTGGTGGACTCTGATCTGACCTCTCCCCAAGAATTGGGATAGAAGGCAGACAAATGGGTCAGAACCAGGGTGAGGCAGAAGACCCAGAACCAAGGGGGTGACACCAAGAAGCAGGATTCTAAGGGCGCTGAGAAAGGTGGGGATAAGTCAGAAGACCAGAAGTCTTCACAAGGGCCCCACAAATCTGCATCTGGTGGGGAGTCACAATCCAACAAGGGAAAAGGTCAAAAGAAGCCCTGGTGCAAATTCTGTAAACAGAAAGGGCACTGGACTTCTGATTGTAACAAGTCCAAAGACCAAACCACCACCACTCCTGCCCCTAAGGCAACTGTTCCCCCTAATTCAGCTACTGGTGGAGGTGGTACTCAGAATAAGGGTGTAGTAGGGTTGACTCTGGGTTCTAAAGTGGACTCTGGCCTAGTCAGAGTACCCACTCAGGCATTGCTGATTTGTGATGGAGACATTGATATGTCCTTCCTAGTAAGCCCCAGTAATCTGGGCAAATACAAACAGCAGCCTATAATAAATGGCAAACAGGCTTTAGCATTCAGGGACACAGGTGCTAGTGTCACCATGGTGGCAGAGGATCTTTTGGACCCTGGACAGATCATCCTGGGTGAAATGTACCAGGTGACCAATGCAAGCAATGTCAGGGCCAACCATAGTCTGACAGTTGTGATTTTCTCCTGGGGAGGGGTAACTGGCCTCAAGAAGGTAGTAGTCAGTGCAGGCCTCCCTATAGAATGTCTATTGGACAATGATCTAGAGACTTCAGCCTGGTCTGATGTAGAGTTATGGACTCATGCTGAGATGTTGGGCATCCCTGCAGAGGTATTTGCTGTGACCAGGCCAAAATGCATAACACCGAACCAGCTCCGGATCCTGAAACAATGGACCAGGTGCTTCCCAAGAAGATGAGCAGTAGGGTTAAGGCAGTGCCTTCCCCTCTGCCTCAGATCACAGATTCACCTCTTGAGGGAGGAGAAGCAGATCCTGAAGAATGAACTGCCCCAGAGGGACTTGAGCCTGATCAGGTTACGTTCTTGGGGGCAGGGGGCCTGAGTAAGGAGCAACAGTGCTGCCCCTCTCTTGAACCCCTCAGACAGCAGGCTGCTGCTGAGGCTGCTAGGAGTGCTAGTCGGTCCCATAAAGTTTATTGGGATGAGGGACTCCTATATTCTGAGGGTAGAGACCCAACCCCAGGAGTCACCAGGAGGTGGTAATACCTCAGAAGTTTCGGGGGTTCCTCTTGACCTTAGCACATGATATCCCCTTGGCAGGTCACCTGGTCCAAAACAAGACCTGTAACAGGCTTGTTCCATATTTTCATTGTGGTACACAAAAGGAAGTCACAGTGGAAATAGTTTACAGTATGTGAGAGAGCACATGTGTCGACAATGTATAAGAAATTATGACAACACCTATTAGTAGATGCGATGAATGACTGTGATTTAATCAGTTAAACAGTTTTTTGTGAAAGGATCAACTATTCGTATGTCAGTATAAGCTTTTTAGTTAAAACAGGTGCAAATGAGGTGACAAGTGCAAATAAGTTGGGATCACTGCAAGTGATGTGCAAGGGTAAGGTAGTGCATATAGATACATCCACAATACAGTTTCGGGACCTATCCTGCCAGTCTACTGGCAAATCCAACAAATGTCGCAACATAAACAAAGGAAACAGTTACAAAATCACTGTCAATCCGGTTTGTTAATGAAGGATACAAAAGAAAGTCGACGTTTCGACCCCTATTGGAACCAGCATAGTGAATGTCTTGGAAGCGGGGTCTTCTTCAGGACCAAGGGATAGATGGGGTGGGGAGTTGTGCACCTATGGACAATAATGAGGACTAATGAGGTGTGTCTGATCTAGAACGAATCAAATAGGCAAAAAATCAGATAATGAATTACCAGCATCAGCAGACAAGTTTAGAGCTGGAGGATGAGATGTGTGGGCCAGTCTGGCTCCTGGGGATGGGAAGAAGGAAAAACGGAAAGAACCAGCGTCAAATTTCACACTGGAGACTGAGGAGGACAGGAGTGACAAAACACAAGGTGAAAAGGTACTCACCAATGGGAGTTGAGTCATGCACCATAGGAGGTAAGTAGCTATGGGCATCTGATCAATCAGTGTGGGAGGCAAAGGTTCAAACGTAACCAATGTCTGCAGGTACAGGAGAGGGCAAAATAAATGAAATCATGTAGTTAAAAGTGCATGTTTTAAAATTGCAATAAACGCGCAATGTATTTTAAAGGTAAAATGGAATCAGAGAGCGGCCATGAGTGATAACTGCCGCTCACTGCATGGTAATGGCTTGAATACAACACATGGGGAGTGTATCAAGATTGAGCAGCGCGCACGTTGAGGAATAAACCACACTTAAAGTGAGCCTACGGGATAGAGGTGGAAAGGGGGTCCTATTCGCTGATCTGTACTGCAATGGAGTGCCCGTGGTTTAACAGAGACAGACCCAAACATGTGATATTGATAGTACGTGTGGCATGGCAGGGTGCCGTTAAAGGAAAATCGAAGCACGATTGCATTAGCGAAAAACGCGGGTGTGTGGGCGGGGGTGGGTTAAGTTTACAAGTCAAGGGTTACCAAAGCATGTTGCGAAGCCTGCGGTTATGCGGAGAAAAACAACAAAACACCCGTGAATGGCATTGGGCCTTGTGAAGGAAGTCAACTCATAACCAGAACTGTGTTCTAAATAAAACGCGTGGCCGGGCAAGGTGCTATTGAGCGAAAATCCATGCGTGGTAACAAAAGATGTAGATTAGGAAATGAAAACGGGGGGGGCGGCTGAGTATTTACAGTTCAAGGGTTTAGCAGAAAGGTTTGCAGAACCATGGCTAACACGGGTTAACAAAATGAGAGAAAGCAGACAGAGCGCGCGGCAGATGTGACATACCTCTGGGGAAGCGCCAATACATCTGACAGCTAACCCTGGAGGGTGTCACGTGACCTGGTTAAATAGCTTGTGCAAGTAATGTACGCTGGAATACAATTGAGCGTGACTCACCGATGTTAAGTGAGGGCTGGTTGATCGATCCCCGAGTAGGGGCGGTGCCGCCGAACAATGAAATATAGTGGTAGTTTGTGTAAACGAGTATCGAACAGAGCCACTCAGAACCAATCTATAAATACTGATGTGCTCTTTGTGGTTAAAGGTGAAACCGTGAAGTATAGATTGAAACAACTATACAATGTCATATTAACACAATGATTAGAAGCTTAACATCACATGGATAATTGCATATATCACAGAACAACATAAATACATTTGAAACAATTATTATTTAGGTGACAGAATTGCTGTCAAAGAGTTCCAGGAACTGAGTGTGTGGGCCTGTTGCCGTGTATAGAGACATTTTTGACTGCACAGCAGCGTAAACTCTAGTCGTAGGCAGTGTGACATATTGTCAATGTATGGTAATGTGTTATGTGGGTTATACGCACATCGGTAGAAGGAATGTTGTTGATTGAATTCATAAAATGACATAAAACAATGGTGTGCCTAACTGCAAAGCAGCGTGCAGACTAGCAATGGGCAGTGGGTCAATTGGTCAATGTTTGTTAGCATATCAAACAGGGGCAGTTGCAAACTAGATGAATATAAATGTGTCAAAACATGGGTCCCAGGTGTTGTTCAATAAGGATAGTTGGGCATATGTTACATCAAGTTCGTTGAGGCCATTTTGGATAGACTTGAAACGGTCCATCCATTTGCATTCTCTGGTGTTGAGAATGGAACACAAGTCGCCACCCCTGATACCCAGTGTGATGGCTTCAATGACCAGCCACTTCATAGATTCAGAGGGATGGTTCAGTGATTGAAAATGATCAACCATAGGAGCCCCCATGATTCCACATCTTATCCTGCTGCAATGTTGTAGTATCCGGCATTTAACCTTCTGTGTGGTCTGACCTATATAGATTTTGTTACATGGGCAGACAATGGCGTAAATGACATTTTTAGTATTGCAGTTGGTAAGTGTTTTAAGGCCTGCTGTGCAGTTACTGTGTTGGAATATCTTAGTTTCGATGGTGAGGCTGCAAGCTTTACAATTGCCACACTTGACGTGGCCCCTTGGGGCTGGGAGTTGCCACATTGATTCGATGGTGGGTTTAGGAGGTATATCCAAGAAGGATTTGACCACATAGTCACGCACATTTTTCCCTTTCTTGAATGAGTGCATGGGAGGTCCTCGAAGCTGCAATTCTCCCGCCACCAGATGCCAATGTTTATTGACATTATGCCGAACTTCATTGCTGCGTGTATTAAATGTGGTAACACAAATCAATCTGTTCAAGTACTCAGGACGGTCTTTAGAGGTGAGAAGAGTCTCTCTGTGATTATGCCATGCACTTTCTGGCCCGCTTAACCAGCCGTTTGGGGTAACCACGTTCAATCAATCTGCAAATGAGGACATCTGATTCATTGAAGAAGTCCTCTTTCTGGGTACAGTTCCTCCTGATCCTGAGGAACTGCCCGAAAGGGAGATTGTCCCGCAGGCCACGGGGATGATGGCTTCCATACCTGAGAAAGGTGTTCCTTTCCGTGGGTTTACGGTATAGGGTGGTGTACAGGTGATCGCCCGTGGCCTTGATGGATATATCCAGAAAGTCAATGGTGGACTTGTCATGGTGGATAGTGAATTGAATATCCATAGATCTCTCATTGAGCCACTTGAAGTAATTATGGAGTTCAAAGTCACTACCTGTCCAAATCATAAGGACATCATCGATGTAACGTTTCCAACAGGTGACCTGCTCTTTGAAAGGGTTCAAGCTGTTATTGATGTAGGTCTGCTCAAAGTCATCCATATACAGAATAGCCAGGTCTGGCGCGAAGCTGGCCTCCATAGCAACGCCCTTGGTCTGCATGAAGTAGTCACTCTGGAAATAGAAGAAGTTTTGAGTCATTGCTATTTCACGTAATTGGATGATAAACTCTGTTGGAACATGTACAGGTTGTATCCTTGTATTCAGATGTTTCAGCATCACCTGCAGTGCATGTTGTTGTGGGATGCTGGTATAAAGCGAGACGATGTCCATCGTGACGAGGATTTGGGTGGCTGGATTAAAGGGCATACCATCGACCAGGTACTATCAATATCACATGTTTGGGTCTGTCTCTGTTAAACCGCGGGCACTCCATTGCAGTACAGATCAGCAAATAGGACCCCCTTTCCTACCTCTATCCCGTAGGCTCACTTTAAGTGTGGTTTATTCCTCAACGTGCGCGCTGCTCAATCTTGATAAACTCCCCATGTGTTGTATTAAAGCCATTACCACGCAGTGAGCGGCAGTTATCAATCATGGCCGCTCTCTGATTCCATTTTAGCTTTTAAATACATTGCGCGTTTACTGCAATTTTAAAACGTGCACTTTTAACTACATGATTTCATTTCTTTTGCCCTCTCCTTTACCTGCAGACATTGGTTACGTTTGAACCTTTGCCTTCCACACTAATTGATCAGACGCCCATAGCTACTTACCTCCTATGGTGCACGACTCAACTCTCATTGGTGAGTACCTTTTCACCTTGTGTTTTGTCACTCCTGTCCTCCTCAGTCTCCAGTATGAATTTTGACGCTGGTTCTTTCCGTTTTTCCTTCTTCCCCTCCCCAGGAGCCAGACTGGCCCACACATCTCATCCTCCAGCTCTAAACTCGTCTGCTGATGCTGGTAATTCATTATCTGATTTTTTGACTATTAGATTCGTTCTAGATCAGACACACCTCACTAATCCTCATTATTGTCCATAGGTGCACAACTCCCCACCCCCATCTATCCCTTGGTCCTGAAGAAGACCCAGCTTCCAAGACATTCACTATGCTGGTTCCAATAGGGGTCGAAACGTCGGCTTTCTTTTGTTTCCTTCATTAACAAACCGGATTGACAGTGATTTTGTAACTGTTTCCTTTGTTTATGTTGCTACATTTGTTGGATTTGCCAGTAGACTGGCAGGATAGGTCCTGAAAATGTATTGTGGATGTATCTATATGCACTACCTTACCCTTGCACATCACTTGCACTGATCCCAACTTTTTTGCACTTGTCACCTCATTTGCACCTGTTTTAACTAAAATGCTGATACTGACATATGTTATGTCTGTTGAATTGTTGATCCTTTGACAAAAAACTGTTTAACTGATTAAATCACAGTCATTCATCGCATCTACTAATAGGTGTTGTCATAATTTCTTATACATTGTCGACACATGTGCTCTCTGACATACTGTAAACTATTTCCACTGTGACTTTCTTTTGTGTACCACTATATACCCGAGTCCAGTGGTCTATCGAGTTACCCCATTGATACATATCTCTCCACATTTTCATTGGCCACATATGTCAGAAGACACTAAGGAGTTTTGTTGCTCCTGTGTCACTTGCCAAGCTAGTGGCAAGCCAGGTGGCACAACAAAGGCCCCCCTGATACCACTACCTGTGGTGGGGATACCATTTGAAAGGGTAGGGATTGACATTGTTGGTCCCCTTGACCCTCGAACTGTATCTGGGCACAGATTTATCCTGGTGGTAGTGGATCATGCCACCAGGTACCCAGAGGCAATTCCCCTGAGGACAACCACAGCCCCTGTGGTGGCAAGAGCCCTCATTGGAGTTTTCTCCAGAGTGGGTTTCCCAAAGGAGGTCATATCTGACAGAGATACCAACTTCATGTCAGGATATCTAAAAGCAATGTGGAAGGAGTGTGGTGTAACTTACAAATTCACCACCCCCTATCACCCACAATGCAATGGGTTGGTTGAACGTTTCAACAAAACCCTTAAGGGAATGATTAGAGGACTCCCAGAAAAGCTTAGGCGAAAATGGGACCTTCTTCTTCCCTGCCATCTGTTTGCATACAGAGAGGTTCCACAGAAGGGGGCTGGTTACAGCCCATTTGAACTTCTGTTTGGGCATCCTGTAAGAGGTCCATTATGTTTGGTGAAGGAGGGCTGGGAGTTACCTCTCAAACCCCCAAAACAGGATGTGATGGATTATGTACTTGGTCTCCGCTCCAGGATGGCCGAATACATGAAGAAGTCAACCAAAAACCTGGAGGCCAGCCAAGAATTACAAAAGGCTTGGCATGACCAAAAGGCTTTGCTGACTGTGTACCAGCCAGGACAGAAAGTGTGGGTGTTGGACCCTGTGGCCCCAGCAGCCCTCCAGGACAAATGGAGTGGCCCCCATACAATTGCGGCACAAAAGGGAGAAGTCACCTACCTGGTGAATCTTGGAACTCCCAGGAGCCCTCCTCTATGTCAATAGATTGAAACCATATGTTGACAGGGCTAACATGCGCTGGCTCATGGCAACTGATGAGGAACAGGAGGAGGAGAGTGACCCTCTCCCTGGCCTGCTCTCACAGAACCCTGATGATGGGTCAGTAGATGGTGTTGCTTTGGCAAGCAGCCTCACTGACCATCAGCAAACTGAGTGCAGACAAGTTCTGCAGCAGTACAGACATATGTTTAGCCTGACCCCTAGTCAGACTACCTGGTGCACCCATGAGGTGGACACTGGAGACAGTCTGCCTGTCAAGAGTAAATTCTACAGGCAACCTGACCATGTCAGGGACTGTATCAGGACTGAAGTCCAGAAAATGTTGGAGTTAGGTATGATTGAGCCTTCAGAAAGCCCTTGGGCTAGTCCAGCAGTCCTAGTACCCAAACCTCATACCCAGGGTGGTAAGAAAGAAATTAGGTTTTGTGTAGACTACAGAGGCCTCAATGTAGTCACCAGGACTGATGCCTATCCAATTCCAAGGGCAGATGAGCTGATTGATACTTGGGCCTCAGCCAAGTATCTAAGTACATTTGACCTAACAGCTGGCTACTGGCAGATCAGGTTAGCTGATGATGCAAAAGCCAAAACAGCATTTTCAACCCCTGGTGGGCACTACCACTTTGTGGTGATGCCCTTTGGATTGTAAAATGCACCTGCCACTTTTCAGAGGTTGGTGAACAAAGTTCTGGCAGGGATGGAAACCTATTGCTCAGCTTATCTAGATGATATAGCTGTCTTTAGTTCCTTCTGGCAGGATCACCTGGTCCACCTCAGAAATGTTTTGGAGGCCCTGCAGAAAGCAGGCCCCACTATCAAGGCCACTAAGTGCCAGATAGGGCAGAGTCAGGTTGTGTACCTGGGCCACTTTGTAGGTGGAGGCCATGTTCAGCCGTTACAGAGCAAAATCCAAACCATCATGGAATGGGTTGCTCCAACCACCCAGACACAGGTGATAGCCTTCTTAGGCCTGACTGGGTACTATAGGAGGTTTGTAAAGGGATGTGGATCTATAGTGACCCCCTTGAATGATCTTACCTTAAAGAAAATGGCCAAAAATGTTCAGTGGACAGCTAGCTGTGAGAAGGCATTTGAAGACCTAAAGCAGGCCATGTGCACTGCTCCCATCTTACAGAGTCCAGACTACACCAAAGTGTTCATTGTCCAAACAGATGCTTCTGAGCTGGGTGTGGGAGCTGTACTGTCTCAACTGAATGATGAAGGTCAAGATCAGTCAGTAGCTTTTATTAGCAGAAGGCTGACCCCTAGAGAGAAACATTGGTCAGCTATAGAGAGGGAGGCATTTGCTGTGGTGTGAGCCCTGAAGAAGCTGAGGCCATAATTGTTTGGCACTCACTTCATAGTTCAGACTGACCACAAGCCCCTCCTATGGCTCAAACAGATGAAAGGTGAAAACCCAAAACATTGAAGGCGGTCCTTTTCCCCACAGGTGATGGACTATACAGTGGAACATAGACCTGGGACCCAACATGCCAATGCAGATGGACTCTCAAGGTATTTCCAATTAGAACACGAAGACTCAACTGGTCAAGGTTAGTTTAGTGTCCCCGCGTTGAAGTACTCCAATTTTTGAGACCCCAGAGGTGCTAGGGGTAGCACCCTATGACTTCGAGTACTTCCTGATGTGGTATTATAAAATTCTGCATATCTTGATAATATAACAAAGAACTTGGCAACAGAAGCTGAAATATGAAAAGACATCTTTATTAAACTCAAATGAGTGAGACTACGTCGCACAGAAGCCTTAGCAACTGAATGAGGCAGTCTGCAGAACAGAAACCAGTCTCCTCTTTTATGGAGAATGTTACGCTCTGGGCAACACCGCCCTTCTCTTGCAGTTGGTCATTCACATATTTTACTTCAAAGAACAAGCAGAGTCATGATTACAATCCCACATTTCAGTTCAGCCAGCCCGCAATTATTTACCCAGCAAGGCTCAGATCCCTCATCAGATATCAGCAGGCCCCAATAAACACGGGCACCTCCTGTTTGTAAAACAAGCCATAAAGCAGGAAGAGTCAGGTGTGAAAGACATTAGTCAGGGTTAGTGTGGGAAGAAGGAATTTATGATGCCTCGGGCCCTGATGCTAATCCCATTTGGCCGCAGTAAAAGGAACCGGCCGGACAGGGCTGACCTCGGGCAGTGGAGTCATTTTGCACAGGTCACAGACAAGTCAAAGTAAAGTGTAGCCTATGTGAGGGCAACTATAAGATGGCCACCGCTCCAAGATGGAACCCACGGAGTCAATGTATAATAACGTATACATAGTGCATTCATAGCTAAAACATTACACAAAGCACTTGTACATACCGCATTGACCATTCGCGGTTCGCTAATACCGGGATAGACAGGGGTAGGGCCCTGCCTCCTACGCGGTCCCAAATTTTAAAGTACGACAGACCCTCCTTTTGCCCTTACATAGGCAATAACTATACTCTCATCAATCCGAGTCCAGGTCTACAGACATGAAGTCATGGAGATGTTGCTGTAGCATCATCCTATTACTTAGCGACTCTCACGGGACACGTCTCCTTACACATGTAGTAGCACAAAGGCCACATATGGCAGGACAAAATAAGGAATACCTCTATCTGTAGTAGGCGGCATAAGATCACACACCCAATAATTAGTGATGGTCATTACTAACTAGTGTTGATGCAGAAGCTGTACAAAAGAATTGCTTACGAATTCTGATCTTTTAACCTGCTCATGTTCAGGAAAAGGGTGAAAAGAGTGCAAAGAAACAGTGGTAGGGAAAGACATAGGTTGGGAAGAGGGTGCAGAAGTCAATTGAGTAGAGAACATCAATCCCACCCATAAATGACAACGTCATGTTTAAAAAAACACAAGAAAACACGTTATTAAGAATATATAGACAACGGGAGAAAGTAGCGACCACTATTACAAATGAAATAATAATTGTCTACAACCCTGAGCAAAAAGCAAATCCTAAAATTATTTAGTAACATTTTAGGGCTCCTATACATTTTGTATGTTCAGGTGAAACAGTGGTGACCCTCATCAATGCTCTGAGGTGAAACGGGGGTACTCTTCCACAGAAAATGGATTTTATTCTGCTTATACTAGACAATGCCAGCAAAACAAACAGTCTTCTAACACCTAGCCTATACAATCACACGGAAACCTCTTGTAAAACCACCTATGCCCCGAGTCCGTTCAAAAAGCCTCTCTGGCAGGCTTCTATTGTCCATCAAATCTTCTTCTGTTGTTTTCTTTTACATGGGCCTCTTCATTCAAGCCTTACATGAGAAAAGTACTGCTTAGTTGGGGTGCCCTCCTGGCAAACACCCACAGCTCACTCGAAAAAGTCTCAATGTCTCAAGGCAGTGCACCAGTATTTTTCCTTTGTGGCAGGCACTACAGGTAGTGTGCTCTCCATTGATCAAGGGCATATGTCATCTCGTGCAGACCCGGGACCATTCTCAGGCTCCAACACTCATCATTCAGTGTCAGAGGACGCTCAGGCTGCTTTTTCATGGGCACCAGAATGTAGTGCCTTTTATCAATCTTGGATCCGCCGGTGCACTGCACTTCCATTGGAGCAAAGGAAAAGAGGGGGTGTGTGTGGCCAAAAACTCAGGCCAAGGGGCTCAAGGGATTGCACACTGTCAGAGGTTACCAGCACATGACAGGCGCTCTTGTGCACTGAAATTCTGATTCTGTGGCAAAACCAGCTCCTCCTTCTTTTCTGATGTTGAACGCCTTCTGATGAAGCAAGTGCGATGCTTTAAACAGTTCATTGTATAACAAGGGGACTGTAAACAGGTGGCCTGTGATTTTCAAAGGAGTGGCCACACGCCATGGGACAATTTTGGTCTAGAATATACTGTCATTCTCAAAAAGCAATAAAACAGTGTCTCTAATCTCTTCAATTTGGTTTCCGTGTGAGAGCCTCCATCATCTAAAGGTAGATAACTACACGAGAATTCTATCTAAATGGATGTCTTCACATATGGTGGCATTGTCTAATAGGGCAAACACATTTTTTTTTTTTCAATGATTACATATAAGTGTTTCTCAATTCCTTATCTAGGACATCTCAATAGAGAAATCACATGGTACAGATTATCATAGGCATGTAGAAACCTTTCACATCAGGTGCACTAGGCAATACACAGGCTAATAGTCAGATATGAAAACAAAAGACAAGAACTAGAGGGTCCTGATATTTGCATGATTAGAAACTTCTGATCCCACCGAAAATTAAAGCAGCAGGAACAAAAAGGGTAAAAACCACATTAAAAAATAGACATTGAAAATTTGTCAAAACATCATTAACTAATGTAATATAGAAATTAGGCCACCTTGAGTCACAGATCTATAATTTCATACTTAGGTCCAATCAAGGATACATAAATGTAAGGCTGCCTGTTCCATTAAGGGAAAGGGCAGTAAGTGACTAACTGCAGGTGACACACTTTGATCCTGTAGATCTCTTTTAGTTTTCTGTAATACCATTATAGCCAATTTAGACATGCACTGGTAAGGTGCTGCCTCTCATGTTCACAGCATGAAATATCATTAGCTGTGGAATTTAGTAACCAGAACAAGTTCAACCAACTGTTGCGTAGCGATGGGCATGGTCATGACCATCCCCTCACAACACAGGTAAACTTGTAATAGTATCAAAAAGCAGCAACAAAAACAACGAAAACATGCAAAAAATAATAAAAACGCACAAAACGTCAAGCCATCAGATATACTTGCTGTATATCAAGCACAAAAAGCATAGACAAAACAATAGCATATGTAAATAAGCGGTGACACACAACACCATGTCATGTACTTTTATGCACTGTAAACCTGCAGCCCAAAACCCAATATTTGGGCCTGTTTAATTTGTCAGGTTTAAAATCCTTACCCTCCTTTTTGACAGTAGATCACCAGGCAATGGAAATCTGCTGTCAAATATAACGTTACTGTCTCTCTTCTAACATACAGGACCAGCAAGAACAATTCATGATAGGACCAAATACACAAAAATAAATTGCCATTACTTAACTGTACCCCCTTGTCAGTCCTTTCAACATCCAGCCACTTAAGTTTTACCTTTCTAAAAGTAAAAATCTTTACACTGACACTTCATATTAATTTGGCAACTACAATTTCCACTGTGAAAAATAATCCTCGATTAGTAAAATCGCTTTAACTGAGGCATGTAGCTTTCAAAATGTTTAGAAAAGGGGCTGCATTTTATTGTCTGTCTAAGACTTAATGCAACACTTCGTTTTCTGTTAAATAACAGTAACTAGCAGACATTATTTTATTTTCATTTATTTTAGAGCGAGACACAAATGTATCAGTTCTGCAAAGTATTTAACACGATGTTTGGGCTTTTAAAGAAACCCCTTTTTCTATATTTTCCCTTTGGAATTAAGTTCTTTAGTTTTATTGATGTTCTTGTGGAGAAACCAGAAACCCCACCTTCAGAGGCCCGTGTAGCAAGGTCATTCTGCATTCCACAGAGGCAAGGCCCTAATTTAAAAGGTCATAAATGTCAACGTGGCAGCCTACGGGAAAACCAAAGATAGCATCTCAGCAGCGTAACTTGAGCCAGCCTCTGCAGCTCTCCTTAGCCCCTGGCTTCTGCCACTCTGAATTTGTCAAAGCCAGAAGGCCTTCCTAATTCCTCCTAACTTGCAATAATTCACTCTATTTTGAAAAATAATTTCTCCTTTTTAGGTGCTAAAAAAAATTATCTCTATTCCCAGATTATTAAACTACATTTACTGTGAATAATTCACGAAACTTAATAACACACATACCACTTTTTAGAATAAATCCTTGTTACAATCCTATGTAATGGTACACATTTCAACAACCTTAAATGAATGAACGTCTCAGTAGGCCCAGCTAAAGTTAGACTGAACTCCAGCAATTGGGACCGCTTTCTGCCCCAGTCCACTGGCACTGCGAATTGCATTCGCAATGAGTTTTGATATTTTCTTCATCATTTAGTCACTTGCCTTTATTCAAGCTCTGTTCGTCGCTTTCATATTAGCATATGAAACTCAGTGCCTCCCGTTAGGTAATTACAATATTTTCACCCCTACTGCTAGAACTTGCAATCTCATCTTTCCCCTCCCACTTACTCAAACCGATACCACATTCCTTTTTATTCCCTTCGTCAATACAACCTTCCTCACGCTACTCTTCATGTCTTTATTACTCCCCTTCATCATCTCTCTTCCCTCCACGGCATTCTATTTTCCCAATTGTTCTTCTCCTTTCTACGTATTACCTAGTTCCTATAACCGTAATTCTACATTTCTCCACCCCTCTATCATTACTGACTTCATCACGTACCTGCTCACAAACATCCTCTTTTTCCTTCATCAAAAAAGAATTCTCCATTTCTCTTTCTCTATGTGGGTGCTAACTCCATTAAGGCCGTTTTTTATTAACATCAAATAGTTGCGGGTTGCGACACCATATTTTATTTAATTTCTCCAAGTTTTAAAAAGGTCCTGTTTTTCATAGCGTGTTCAGTAGTATCGTGACAGACACAGCTAAAGTTAGAACCTTCAACCCTGATATTAAAACAAGCCTTTGTACTGGCACATTGACTCATTGAATCATAAGAAGGCACAACCTGTAAATATATATCAAACCTAAACGTATGCATTTACTGAAGTCTGAGACACTTTAAAAAGTACTCTGAATGGAAGAAAATGCAGTTTAAACAGTGTTTTCTACCCAAATTCGACTTTCATTTTTTTGGCATTAAAAAATGAATATCCTACAATTTTTTTGCATAATATGCATTACCAGAATGTTTATTACATAACCCATGAGTCAGGCATTGGAAATAATAACTTATACTTTATAGAAATGAGCTTGTTTGCGCCTGCGCCAAGGGAAAATTGTACACGCGAATGCTTGTCATTTTAGTGATGCAACACAACTTAAATCAAATTTTAATGCTAGGAGGTCATAGTATGAGTATTAAGCTTTATAAATATCAAAAAACGATTTTGAAAAGCACTTATTTTTTTTAAAATAATTTTTCCATGATTAATAATTTTCTTTAAAAAAAATCCCAATTATTCGTTTTTGTGATAAATCCATGTATAAAAAAACAAGCTGCATCTCTTGCCTATCATTTTGGACACATTAACTCACACGCCTAAGCGCATAAGCCCAACTTGAAACGCGTCACATTTTTGCGCCACTTTCATTTAAAAGGACGGTTCTGCAAAATTCCACCCGTGTTCAACTGGGAAGGTGCTGGCTGAATGAACATTTCTATCAAATATACTGCAGCTGAAAAGTTTGCCTTTGAACATCTAATACAATGCATCTAAGGAAAATGCTGTAAATTTATTTACTTTTGCAAAAATAGATAATTTCGTTTTTGGGGCCTTATTTATATCTATTGAATGTGGTTCTAATGTTATCCTTGAAGCATTTAACGGCAGTTTTGTATATGTGCACAATTGCTCATTCTATAAATTAAAGAGCACCATATAGCTATTTTAGCACGTCACATGGTTCGTTTCTGGATTTCTTTTTTAAGTTTCTACTTGATATTAATTAACCAACAATTTACTTAACAGACTGGAAACATCAGAAGACCCACAAACACATATTGAGCTCATTTCAGACATAAACAGAAAGGGGTTAAACAGACAATACAGCGCGCTTTAGCCATTTTTCATAAATAACGCCGTCTCAATTTACTTACAGAAGTTGCACTAATGAAAAAAAAAACACAGACATTTAAACACACAGTTGACTTACAAATCAATACGCATGACAGAAAGAAAGAACAGCTCACAGACTATACTTGAAACAAACCATTTGCAAATACTAGCTGTAGGTCATATTTACAAGCAACGCTTTTTAATAGTGTTCCAAAAGGCTGCATAAACAGCCCCACAGACAGATGCATGTCCAAGAAGTAGTGAATGCGCTCAATTCACTAGCTTTGCCTAGCAGAACACCACACAAAATCGTTCTGCATATCTTCATTCAGGAAACTGCGCAGAACGAAGGATCCTTGTTTTGTATTATGTCATATTTTAATTCCCTGGGGATACAAAATCACCAAGGAAGAAATACGTTTTTAAATTTAACCTATTTAGATATTTCCCACACTATGGTACCTTTCAAAACAAAAAGCAACATATTTTTCCATGTGAGCTTACAAACAGGCATGCCAAAAATACTGCGGAAAACGCAAGTATTATAATCAAAACCAAATGGAGAAATATCTCCTCATTACCTGCCTACACAAATTGCAATTCGCATATCCAAACCTATACAAACCAAAAGCTACATTTCCAAATTTGCTAAGATCAGGCATCTTATAGCTCACTAATCTAGCTCCAAACTTCAAGGGGTTATCTCTACCAATACACTCGCAAATATGCGAGACCCTCGGTTTTGGTAATTGCAATGACCAAATCAGAAACCAAGAAACCAAAGGACTGGGAGCGACCCACTTATACTTAATTCTTATTCTTAATAATCAAAAGGTTATCCAAATTCTAATTGTCAAGTTCTACATGACCAAACGTCTCCTATAATACTCACGCCAAAAGGGTTCTTTTTCTCACCTTTTGAGTGACATCATGTGAAGGATCAAAATCAGGAAGAGCAGAAATTTACCGGGCTACATAATCAAAGAATCTCCAGAATCCCTGTGCACAGAGTACCTTCTTGGTAGAATCCCGTTCTGTCCTCCTCAGTAGATTTCAGTCTCCTAACAAGATCACTCCCACAGAAAGTCACTTCTCTGATGAGGCCCTACGTGGGCGCCGACTGAAGTACTCCAATTTTTGAGACCCCAGAGGTGCTAGGGGTAGCACCCTATGACTTCGAGTACTTCCTGATGTGGTATTATAAAATTCAGCATATCTTGATAATATAACAAAGAACTTGGCAACAGAAGCTGAAATATGAAAACACATCTTTATTAAACTCAAATGAGTGAGACTACGTCGCACAGAAGCCTTAGCAACTGAATGAGGCAGTCTGCAGAACAGAAACCAGTCTCCTCTTTTATGGAGAATGTTACGCTCTGGGCAACACCGCCCTTCTCTTGCAGTTGGTCATTCACATATTTTACTTCAAAGAACAAGCAGAGTCATGATTACAATCCCACATTTCAGTTCAGCCAGCCCGCAATTATTTACCCAGCAAGGCTCAGATCCCTCATCAGATATCAGCAGGCCCCAATAAACACGGGCACCTCCTGTTTGTAAAACAAGCCATAAAGCAGGAAGAGTCAGGTGTGAAAGAGATTAGTCAGGGTTCGTGTGGGAAGAAGGAATTTATGATGCCTCGGGCCCTGATGCTAATCCCATTTGGCCGCAGTAAAAGGAACCGGCCGGACAGGGCTGACCTCGGGCAGTGGAGTCAGTTTGCACAGGTCACAGAGAAGTCAAAGTAAAGTGTAGCCTATGTGAGGGCAACTATAAGATGGCCACCGCTCCAAGATGGAACCCACGGAGTCAATGTATAATAACGTATACATAGTGCATTCATAGCTAAAACGTTACACAAAGCACTTGTACATACCGCATTGACCATTCGCGGTTCGCTAATACCGGGATAGACAGGGGTAGGGCCCTGCCTCCTACGCGGTCCCAAATTTTAAAGTACGACAGCGTTTGGGGGGGGGGGTTGTGTAGGAGAGTAGGATCTGCACCCTATGTTGCCCGCACTTTTTTTCTGATGTTTACACTGGTTTCTGGCTATAATCTGGCTGGGACCCGGCTAATCAGGGCCCCAGCCTCTCTGTTCTCTCTAAACAACTTGGAGTGCATATTAGGTGCACTAGTGATTGGATACTGTGGTACCTTATGAGCCCCTAGTATATGGTACCTTAGGTACCAAGGGCATAGGTACTTCACAGGCCTACCAGGGACTGAAGCATGTATTATATCACTCCTGGGAAGCAGACTAAATCTGACACCACAGGCCTGCTACTGCAGCCTGGGTGAGGTGGTGCTAGCACTCCTCAATGAAATATAGGTTTACTATATCTCACCCTGCACCCACATGTAAACCTATCAGTCACCCCTAAGGCAGGCCCTATCACTCCTGAGGGCAGGGTGTTTTGTTTCCATGTGAGGGGGTGCCTCTGCCTGAGCAGGGCCCCTCTGCAGCTCTCAGAGTCCATTCTTTGGGGCTGTTTGTGAATGCGGTCAAACCATATACTCTTAAGTGCATTATAACCTCGCGGTTAATGCTAACTTTGGAATGGCTGCATCAAAACATGTCGGGTTTGGTGTCAAATGCTTTGGAATCATACCCCCACACCAGTAACTGGTGTGGGGGTATGATCCCACCCTTCTAGAGGGATAGACATGTACCTACTGTGGAAACACGGTAGAATCCTGAAGAGCCCTGGCATCACAAAATGGATGCCACCAGTCACAGACACTGTGCTACCTTCCTGCTGATGACCGAAACTCGCAGTGGAGGAGGCCCAACAATAGGTATCCTGTCACAGGGAGGTGTGACCATCTCCCAGACAGGGTTTAGTGTATTGGGGTGGGTGGGTGCATTCCTAGAGTGCTCTGAAGTCCTGCACTGGGGAAGCAGTAGGCTCATCAGTGCATATGCCAGTTCAAACCGGCTCAGGGGCTACCTGCCCCTGCTCTGGCGCAAAACTGGACAATGGGAAGTGGGTGTAACCACCCACTCCCCTGACCCTCCCATAGGTGGGGTCATAGAGCTAGTCCCTCCCTTGCCATTGCAAACTAGATATCCCTGGACGACGCTCTGAAGAAGAATCCTGGACCTTCGACGTTCCATTACCTCTGGAAGATGGAAGAATCTCCCTTGGAGTCAAGGAGTGACTCCCCTGCTTGGCAGGCACTAAAACTTTGCATCAACGGTAGCAAACTTTACTGCTCCCGCCGGAGTCCAAAGTCCCTGCAGCCCAGGAAGAGGATTTCCTGAGTTCTCGAAGGCCATCGTGAGTTCCCAGCGACGCTGAGGCAAGTGGACCCCACGAGTGATGAGGAACCGCAATCCCTGGGTACCATGCAGTATTTTCAAGTGCAACCCCTTCACGACGTTTTACGAACTTGTGCATTGGACCACGTATGGTCCAAGCCTCCAGCAGGATTTCCACCGAAGATCAGAGTCCTACCCCATCCCGAGTGACCGTGGGCCCCTGTTGAGTGAATCCTCCCGAGGCATCTTTGCGATCCCTTGCCAGTTGGCTTGTGGGTCCCCAGAAGACTCTACTACAGTTACAAAGGGCTCCCCTGGTTGCTCTAGGCCTGGCCTGACTTACCCTTGCTGGGTGAGTCCCTCAGACCGTGCTGGTCTGCACCGCTGACTTTTTATCCTTTCTACAAGACTTGCTGTTACCAAGGCTTGTTGTCTCCAATCTGGTCCCCAACACCGCAGTAAGCTGCAGACTTCGATGGACACGCCGAATCCAGCTCCTGGTCATCGTCGACGCCTCCTGGTGTTGCAGGGATTCTGCTCATGCACAGAACTATGCGCAGGAAACCAGGACCTCAGTGAATTGCGGTGTACCAAAAACTCACCTCAGCACCCAGAACCCCTATCCGACCAGCACCAGTGTCTCATTCGCTCTCCATACTATAGAAATGTCTGGGAGGTGATTTTGAGCAACAATTCTTCGCTCGATCAGTGCAAACTTCTCGACTTTACTATTGTATTTTCGGCCCACTCCACATTAGCCGGCACCCTTGTATATAGACCGCCCGGCTACGCTGGTCCTTTTCTTAGCGGTCTGGGAGAGCTGCTTGTCTCCCATGCACTACGCTTTTCACAATACCTCTTCCTGGGTGATTGTAATATTCATCTTGACCAACGGGATCTGAGCGATTCCAGAGCCTTTCTTGAGGCGATTGATCTCGCTCAGCTCACTCAATGGGTCAGCTCTCCTACCCATGGTGGTGTGCATATTCTGGACCCTATATGTTCAAACTTCCCTATCTTTCTGGATAACCCTATGCCTGTTTCTTGGTCTGATCACCTCCTCTCTTGTTTTACCTGGTCTGTAAGTGAGGGATCTTTTGACCAACAGTTCAATTCCGTTCCTCCAACAGCAAAAATTGATCCCTTAGCCTTTCGGCTCTGTCTTGACAACTCGAGGGTTACTCTTCCGACTGACCTTAAAGGGGCCCTTTCATGTTTCTTGAGTTGGATTGGACGAGCTGTGGGCAGTCTGTCTCCCCTGTCTTGTCGCCGTTGCCACAGGGACTCTCCCTCACAACCTTGGTTCACCCCTAATTTGAAGCTGCTCAAACGGCATTGTAAAAAGCTTGAACGCAGCTGGCGCACTATCTTTTGTCCAATAGCCAAGAAGTTGCTGAGAGATGCCCAGAATATTTAATATCAGGCTATCCGGCTATCCGCGAAGCGAAAAGCCTTTACTATACTAAGCGGATTGAGTGTGCCAGCAACAATTCAAAAGAAATCTTCTCGATCGTCCAGAGTTTTATGGCCCCGAAGCCATGGCCACGAAACTTCCAGTTTCTGCATCTTGGTGCGAAAAGCTCTCTGATTTCTTTATTGAAAAAATTCGGACCATTCAGGCGTCATTTACTTCTAATGGTGGGCCTTCGGTTGGCATTTCTGCCCCGGTGGTATCATTTTCTGCTTTTTCATCGGTGACATTATCCGACTCCCTGAAACTATTACAATCCTTAAAGTCAGTGTCTCCGTCTGACCCCTGCTCGGCCAGGCCCCAGGCCTCTATTTCCGAGACAGTTAACCTTGAGGTAAATACACTTGTTAATCTGTCCCTCACTGAGGCTGTTCCACAGGAATGGAAACAAGCAAAAATCATCCCGCTGTTAAAAAAGCCATCTCTCGATGCCGGCAATCCTGCCAACTATCGACCGATTTCTTTACTTCCGTGCTTGGCCAAAATCTGTGAAAAGGTAGTCAACAAACAATTGACTGCTTTTGTTGAGAATGCGAGGCTTCTCCATCCGGCACAATTGGGTTTTAGAGCTTCTTACAACACAGAGTCTGCCTTAGTTGAGATTTCGGAGGCTATCCGTGAATGCTTGGATTCGGGGGGGAGTGCAGCCCTTATCCTCCTGGATTTGTCGGCTGCATTCGACACCGTTCCCCATGCTCTGTTACTGACTCGACTAGCCGCTATCGGCATAACTGGTCAGGCCTGGAAGTGGCTGGAATCTTTTCTCACTCTTCGGTCACAACAACTCCTCAGCCTGTTTCTACTGGAGTTCCTCAAGGTTCTTCGTTAAGCCCTCTGCTTTTTAATATATATGTTACTCCTTTAGTTCAACTGGCAGAGGAAGGGGGGGCCAAGGTGGTTGCATACGCCGACGATACTCAGCTCCTGTTTACTTGGGACAGGACTGACTATTCTACCTCCAGAGTGCAGAGCTGTCTGGCTGCCGTTTTTCATTGGCTATCTGTTGCCCAATTGAAATGTAATGAGGAAAAGACGGAAATTTTACTCTATGGTAAATTTCCCCCTCATTTTAGGGATTCTCTTTGGCCCTCAGCTTTTCCTTCTCCATCCTGCACGGGTCTCCCAGTCAAAAACTTGGGTATCTGGTTCGACGAGCAGCTGTCCTTTCTGACTCAGATAAAAAAACTAACAGGTTGCTGCTTCGGTATACTTAGATCTTTAAGAACGTTTTTACCTCTGCTACCCAGACCAGCGAAGGAGACAGTGGTCCGGGCTCTGATCCTCTCCCGCCTCGACTACGCCAATGTTCTTTACATTGGTCTACCCGATTACTTGCTGGGAAAACTGCAGGTGATCCAGAATGCTGCAGCCCGGCTGGTGGTTAACCTCCCCATCAGAAACTGTATTTCTCCTTCGCTTCGTTTGCTGCACTGGCTCCCTGTCAGGAAACGTGTGGAATTCAAGGCTTTGGTCCTTGCACATCGCGCCCTTAACGATGGAGGCCCTTCCTATCTCACAAAGCGTTTTTCTTTTTACCAACCTACCAGGCTTTTGAGATCTTCATCGCAGCTTCTTGCCTCTACCCCCTGCGTCCGTCTTCAACGTATGGGGGTAGATCTCTTGCTTTTAAGGCCTCTCGGCTGTGGAATGCTTTGCCGCTTTCTTTGCGTGCGATTCAGGATTCTAACCTGTTCAGGAAACACCTCAAAACCCATCTGTTTTAATCTATGTATTGTTTTACTGTCCTCTTAGCTCGCGCCGGGACACTCCTAGGAGTAGCTGAGCGCGCTATAAAACACAGTAACATAACATAACATACCATATAGAAGCTACCAATGATTAGACAACCCATAACATGCGACTTTAGAGTACTCTCAGGAATGGTGGGAATCAGAAATACCTGTCCGTTATTATTCTGCTCTCAGTGCACAACAAGAGTATTCGGAGACACAGTAAAGTTTAAAATGTTTATTTTATAAACTACGTGTCCTAAGATGCAGTACTTTGGCTAACATAAGCAGACAAATGATTACAATTAAAACCATCAGCATTGTTACAGTACCATAGAAAATGAAGGGAGAAATCAAATTACAAATGATAGTGGAATACAACCACCCTCCCTTCGCTAGTAAACTAGTATTATTAGACTAATAGAAGGTCTCTAGGTTTGAATGGGGAACCCCATACCGTAAAGATCAGCTTAGGTGAATCACATCACAGGATCAGCTTTGCTCTGCGCCTGGAAAAGTTCTTCTCCAGAATGTGTGTCTAATGCATGCAAACTGCAATATTAAAGGCGCTCGACTTTCAGATATTTGCAGCTGTGTGCGTGTTATGGCTAGAGCATGGGCCGATCAACCTGAACTCAAAAGCATACATTGTTTGTTGGCTCAGACTGTTTCTGCACACAATGTTCAGACCAAGGTCGCAGTGCACGTCTAGGGATGTGAACAACAGACAGTTCTCATGTGAAGAAAAGGAAAGCAAGCAGTTCTCAAATAATAACATCTATCTGCAGTGTTGTGTGCAAAAGCAGCAAAAGTGGCAAGATGGCGTTTCTAACATCTAAGACGCTTCTGCTAACATAGCAATGTGTGCATCTAAAACGCTGCCTCCACTACACCCTCCCTTGATCGGACCACGAACAACTAGGGATACAATCAAGGAATGCAGAGTTCAAGTTCGACAGAGCGGAACCAAGTGCATGTATTGGAAATCCATATAAAGGGGAGTTAAAGTTCGAAAAGAAAAAAAAATAAAGCGAAGGGGAAAAAAAGGAAATGGAAAACCACGTAACATCTTGCAAAGGCTCTGCGAGCCCAAATGTCGAATAAAAAAATTAAAAAAATGTGTGTGTCGTACCAGGAAAGTTGGACGATATCCAAGTTAATCAATCAAGGTGTAAGCACAGTAAGTAGCGACAGCCTCAAAGAGGAAGTCATTAGAATGTTCTGTAAAAGTTTCTGCCATCCAAGGTAAACGAACATACATATTTCTCGACAACTGGGGCCTCTAGCACAATCAGAGGACAACTGGTGTGTTCTTCAAGATAACTTCTTGCCAAGAAGTCATACGCTGCCGTACCGATGTCCCAATTCCCTAAGAATCCATGTGCAGCTCCACAGGCCATAATCCTGATACCAGAACAGTCCAACTCATGAGCCACTAAGGGACTCATCAGTCGATCATAATCCGGGGCAGGAGACACCGAGTTTGACAAGCACAAATCCAGAGCCCATTTGAAAGGACAATCTAGGCAATGAAAAACAGGTTGCACGCACGTAAAGTGGGAAAACCGGAAGGACAATCCATAGGCTATACTCAGGGTGGCCAACGGTAATGTTCTATAATATTCAAGCATCCGGTTATGAAGATGTGGCAGCCGGGACAGGCTGTCGTGTGACACAAATTGTGCAGCCATTGCGCAGTAAGCAGACCAACAGCAGCACACCAGCTGTGATGGCGAGAATCAACGGGAGCCCACCAAAGACGCTGGAAAAAATAGAATGAAAAAATGCTGGTATCACACCAAAAATAGTTTGGAAGGAGGTCACGGGGCCGGAGCCCACAATTTTGGAAAAATGCGCCAAGCCAGTTGTTGACGAGGCATTAAATATACTTCGAATCAGGGCACCGAAATGAAGTGGGAGATCAGTATTTAATAAGCGCATGCACCTCGGTGCGGGTGTTTGCTACGTGAAGGACAAATGTTTCACGGGAAGAAGTCAGAGCGACTTCTTTTTGAGACAATAGAGCCCTTATTCTGCTCATCTTGTTGAACTCTGCTTTCAAGGTTGGAATGGAAGGCCAGATGGATACAACCAGCCGCCCATGCAGGGGTGGGAAAAGGACATTTTTACAGCAGACTACCCTCTGAGATACGGTCACAATGTAGGGAATTCCCACGAGCATCCCGCAGCAAGCTTCGTTATTTAAAAGCAAATAACTACTGTTAGCTAACAACGTGAAAGATGGTGCAATAGCTGCCACTGGAATCCCTTTCAGGACGCATGCTAAATTTGGTGCTTGAACGTTGCACGCGCCATGCAATTGGATGTGCCTACAGACTACTGAGTGATCAGGTGTGGAAGTGCACACCTCTTTACCTTCTCTCATGCACCTGTATGTAAATGGGAGTGACCAAACTTCATGCAGGAAAGCCGTACCCAACGGTTCATATCTGCCTAGGGCATAATGTTTCATGCACAAACTGAACTTAAACAAAGGGAATGGTAAGGTGATTAACCCGTGGATAAGCCATACAGCGGAGTTCAATTCGGCCACAGAGAAAGGCAAAGGTTCTAACTTCTCAATATGCAGTAATGAGTATGTTGCATTTTTCATGGACATGAATTGTTGTTTTGCAGTCAAATTAAAAGGAAGGAATAAAGACGATGTATTCATGTAGTCCCAGGGGACTTTCCCAGCCTTCAATGTTTGCAAAGTCCATGCAAACTGCATTATAGAACGCAATTGATTTTGACCATGATATAAAACAGACATATCATCCTGCACAATATCAACAACAGATGAAACAATATTATCTAATGTGTAAATACTGGAAGAAAGGGTGTTAATGCTATTATCGATAACAGCTAGTACTTTTTCTAGATTGGCTTGATCAATGGCTCTCAATCTTGAAGCAGCTTCAATTTGTGAAAATTTCCAAACTTCGTTTTAAAAGCATACGCCCATCTTTTGGACCTGCTACCAAGAGGTCCCTTTACAAATTCGTTCAAATCTATTTTGTCATGTAAGTTTGATAAATGATGCTTAACAGATGCTAAAGTGGAATGTTGCAGCCAGGATTGGCAAAACTTCCCTACAGAGTAGGTAGTAACTGAATATGAAGATTCAAAGTGGGGGTATACGCGAACCTGCGTATACCCTGGTTGCAGACCCAGAAAACTATGTTGACAGGAATCTGAGCTTGTCTGCCAAGTTAACCACCCTTCCGGATTTAATTTGGAAATATTGAAGGATGTATTAGTAATGTATGACTGCAACGCTTCAAGGGACAGATCTGTATGATCATCCCAATTAGGATAAGCACCCAGATCAGGAATAGAGGGGTAATTCAGCCTGAACATCCCAATCATCAGAGTGGATGTTCTGTTTCACAACATCACCGATAGAAACACGAAGAACATTGGGAACATTTATAACCTCTGTGGGTCCATGAATTTGAAATTTAACAGCATCCCACACAATCCCATCTAACACAGGCCAGGCAGTAATATTCACAAAAGTCTGGTCCCTCTTCATGATGTGTGATGAGGAGTGGGGGGGCCAAAGTTCCATCAATTAATCTAATTGTAGATCTTTCGTTGAGATAGTGTCCATTTACAAGACGAAAAAATACCACCACAAATGCAATGGACATAAACAAAAAATTACATATGAGCACCAGCCAAATGTAAGTCCAAGGTGGAATTAAAAAATGTCTTTTAAACCAAACTGCAAAAATAGAAACTTTTGATGGAGCACTGGAAGTCATAGAGTTAGTGTCAAATGAGAAACGTGACTGGTTAACTGTGGTTGATTGTAAAACAGGCAATGATATATCTGTGGGATAAGCATACTCAGTATCTTCAGGAGGACCACCAGCCGGTGGTGGCAACAAAGGATTAGTAACTGTATGCAGCTCGATGGCAATATAAGGCATGGTGGTAGTAGCCGGAGCCAAAACAGAATTTCTTAGCATTGCAGGGCAAGAAACCGCTGGAGTCATACTAAGAAGAATCGACCACTCGCTGTAGTTTGACATTGTCAATGGAGATGTACCTGTTATCCTTGTGACCAGGAAGTGGAGGTTCTTGTACCCTGAGGCCAAGCACTGGAACCGGTGCACGATTAGAGGGACCAAACTCCTTCTTGTTCTCCACCTTCTCACAGACCAGGTCACCAACTCGAGGTAGCCAGCCGACTACCGGAATCTGAAGCACAGCATCAGATGTGGAGGGCAAGTCTTCCTTTGCAAGACTGTCTCTGGTCTCTTGTAGATTCTGTAATACAGCACAGTGATCATCTACATCAAAGGGTGCGGCTGACGCCGCCATGTCTAGACCACCAAGGTCCGGGACAAACATTTTTATGCCAAAGAGCATCATGTATGGTGTCCACCCACCCAGAGACCTTCTAGGGAGATTATTAAGTGCACGTTGTACGTTATACAGATGGACTAACCAATTCCTGCCAGTGCCTAAAACCCTGGCTGTCAGGGATTGCTTTAAGTCACGGTTCATTCGCTCCACAACACTATTACCCTCAGGCCGGTATGGAAACAAAAATTTGACTTGGACCCCCAAAGATCTCATGGTTTCTTTGTATGCCTTAGAGGCGAACGCAGGGCCCTGGTCAGAATGAAAGGTACCACATGCAAAAATGTCCACAAAGACACGCAAATCCCTGATGACAGTACGAGCATCAGCACTCCTTTGTGGACATACCCAAAGAAAACGTGTGCACGATTCCACTGCAACTAAGATATACTTGTACGCAGTATCAGAGGAGAAAGGACAGCAGTGATCCAAATAAACACACCCAAGTGGTTTATAAGATATGTACAACTGAGTTTGTGGTGGGTGCGCAGCAGTTGAAGGTTTAATCTGCTGGCAAATGTCACAATCAAGAACATAAGTGCGAGTCTGTTTATACAACCCGTGCCACCAGTAACGCTGTTGTAAGAGGGTAACAGTAGCTGTAACGCCTGCATGGGCAGAGGCCATACCCTCGTGAGCCGCTGTTATCAAGAAAGGTCTGCAGTCCGCGTTGGGAATCAGTCTGTCACCAACGTCGTTAATTCTCACATAGGGGACTTTATCAGGACTTAAATGATAAGAGTACCGAGAAGGGAATCCTCTCGGGTAATTACTTCCCTTCTCTGTAGCAGCAATAGCTGCCAAGATGTCATCATCGATCTTACTTTTGGATCTTGTAACTGCTGCTACTAGATATGTCGCCACTGCTGTTTTCGCTGCTTCGTCAGCTAAGCTGTTGCCGACTGCGTGGACACCAACTCGCTGGTGCCCAAGAGTGTGAATTACATCCACGAGAGGCAGATGCTGTTTAAGTTCTGCCACCCGAACCCAAAGCATATACAGGCACATGCATCAAAGGAAAAAACGGTTGCAAACGAGCAGATTCTCAGAATCTGCCCCTTTGCAACCGGTATTTTTGCATTTGGGATACATCATCCCAAATGCAAAAATCGCAATTTAAGGAATCTCTAAATAGCGATTACTTAAATTGCGACTGCATTTAAGGAATCCCAAATTGAGATTCCTTAAATGCAATGCATTAAAGTTAAAAAATTTGCGATTTCGCTAATAGGGGGAGCAAATTACCATGAAGTTGAACTTCATGGTAATTTGCATAAACTTTGAAAAATGCACTTTTGTGCATTTTTCAAAGTTTCATGTAGCACACACACATGCCCTTAGGGCATGTGTGTGTGCAACATATGTGCACAGTTCAATTTCTAGGGTGTCATTTTGATACCCTTGCACCCTTGAAATTGCATGAGCAATTTGCGAGTACCTACTGGTACTCGCAAATTGCTCATGCAATCTCCAGTTCATTCCTATGGGCCTGGAGGCCCATAGGAATGAATGGGACGGCATTCCTTAATTGCGACCCGCAATTTGCGAGTCACAATTAAGGAATGTGTAGGAATCGCTATTTTTATAACGATTTCTACATGCATAGGCTTTTGCAATTCCTTAATTGCGATTCCTTAATAATCGCAATTAAGGAATCGCAAAAGCCTACTTTGATGCATGTGCCAGTTTATGCTTAATTGTGCTACCTTTGGAATCGCGATATTCACTCTGAGACCAAAAGAATAGATTGTCGTTTAAAAGACTGAACACAGTCAAGCGAGTCACTTACTATAAGAGTAGTAACCCGAGGATCAGCAAACTCCAGTGCAAGTACCAGAGCACGGAGCTCTGCCAACTGTGCGGTACAATCACCCAATGACTGCGTATGCACGACATCGGACTTGAATTCTCCATTCACGAAAGTACCCGCTACAATTGAGCAGGCCGCTGAATAGGCATGCTTCGATTCCGTCACTGGTTGCGCTGAACCGTCAGTGTAAATGACACAATGGTAATCCTCAAGCGGGCGCAATGACAGCGGAGCTGAATGAACTAATTCATACTGCAAGTACTCCTGAGTCTGCAATGAGGCATCAAAGATATAGGTGACATCTGGCGATGTCAAAGAAGTTGCCCGTGGTATCCAACGTGGATGCAAAGCTTTAGAATTAGGTACACTGGCTTTCGTCACTGCCTCTAGAGCAGGATATGGTGTAACCACCAACATGCATTTCCTTTGCGACAGCGCTCGTTCTTTAAGAATCGCCATCTGCACTGCAGTCAAAACTTTTTCAACCATGGAAAAGCGCAGTTCAGCCGAAGTGTACAAGTGTGATTTGTAGGCAATGGGGACTGTATCGCCCTCATTGAACGTTAAGTACGTGAAACCCACTACGCCCGGCACAATTCTTATTACCAGGTTAGTGTGGTTATCATGTGTCAGTAAGTATTTCGAAGCTCAGCCTGCAAAGATTGCAAGATAGCTGAATGCTCTGGCAGCCAGCTCGATTTGGAAAAAGTAGGTTGTACCAAGACATATAGCGGCTTGATACGCTGGGCATAATCGGGAATGTAAGTATGCCCGAAATTTAGAAAACCCAGCAAAGATTGTAATTTTTTCAGTGTTGTTGGAGCACGCAAACACGCGCACTTCTCTAGGAAGTGAGGAGCTAATCCTCGACCTTCATTGTTGAGCTCGTAGCCCAAAAACAACACTGTCTACTCTGCAATGTGGGACTTCGCAAAGTTGAATTTGTAACCGAAGTCCGCAAACATAACAATGATGCGAGCAACGCGACACAGATGCGGCCATAATTTGTCGTCTGTGAGATAGATATCATCAACATATGAGTGCGCATCAGGGTCAATGCTCTCCAAGAGAGAGACAACACGTGCGGCAAACACGTCTGGACATGGCTAATCTCTTAAACTGTTTTTGTTTGCCGCCAGAAGTAAACTGACTACTAATAGAGGACAGGTTATGGCTGTAAAAGCATTTGGATAAGTCAAGTGTGGTCTTAAACCTTTTTCTCACGAGACTATCAACGAGGGCAGAACTGTGGGTATTCTGTACCGCACACGTCCGACAATGAGAGTTCAAATGCCGGTAATCCAAAACTAGGCGGTACAACCCATCAGGCTTCGTTACAGTGAATAAATAATTATTCAATGGTGACACACATGTTTCAATAACACCCTGATATTCCAATTGCTCAAGGATTTCCGTGACGTGAGATCTAGCTTCGCAGCACATGGGATATTGGGGCTGCGGCTGGAGCATAGACCGTAAAGGAATCTCATGGCTTGGAGACAATTTATCCCACCCAACCTGAGTACGGTACAACGCCGGAGCAAGCACCTGAGCCCACTCTTCGGCAAACCTTTCAGCATGCTCCTTTGGCACTGTGTGCGCAAAGGACGGGAGGATTACCTCCTCCCCTCTAGGAGCATCCAAAATGAAAGCCGGGGGCCAGTCCACCTCCGCTAAGAGAATATCATAGGAAGAGGTCAGATTATCCCCAAAAATCCCTTGTATTGTACGTTGTATGTCACCCTCAATTAAGAGGACTATGTCATATAGTCTGTCAGGGGGAGCCACTCTAGTATCAGCAGTTTCTACAGTTATGAACGTATCAGTTGCTGACGCCTCCAGATATGGACGCAGTGCTTGCCGCACTACTGTAACCTCTGCTGCGCTGTAGCAAGCGTTAGAGCCCATGTCAGGTTCCGCAGCTGCGTTCTCACTATCTGTGGCATACCTCGCTGTTAGCGCAGCAACTTTCTTCTTCTGAAACGGGGGGTGTTGACGTGCAAACTCGTCCTGCTTGCCTTTACCGTCAGGCTGACAGGGTTGCTCAAGTCCTTGTTGGGCACCCCGACATTTGCCACGTTCTCCGCCACCGGACTGTGAGGCCGATGTTTCCTGTGAAGAACGAGGAGAACGTTGTTCAGTAACCTGAAATCTATCAGGTGACCTAATACTAGTGCGATCACGCAAATCATATGTGCGTTCACCAGTCACCTGTACCGGTGACGCAGGACGAGACCCCTGTTTCTGTTGCTGCTTTCCCTGTTTCTTTGTTCTCCAATTTTGTTTAGGAAAAGTTGGACGATCGTCTTTAACAGACAAACTCACCTTAGTTTGCTGATGTATGTCTGGAATGACAATAGTAGGCTTAATCCCTAAACTACTGCGGCCAATAGTTCTATAAGCCTCCGCAATAATTTTAGGCAACTCTCGAGGCTTATCGAGTTCGTCAACGAGGGCTAAACCATTAGCCACTTGAAAGTGTACCGCATCTCCCTTGAGGTTACCAAGGATGAGAGTGGCAACTACGTTGAACACACCGACAAGCCTCATTCCCAACTCGACAGCCGCCTCCGGACCGTGTTGATCTTGAACAAGCTTGATGACGGAGGGTAGCATGGCCATAGATGGGGTGCCAAAGCACTTTGAGTAGACCGCTGCAAAAACCTTACCCCAGTTGTCACAATCTGGCACCTCTGGGACTAAGTCTTTCTGCAAACTAATGGTGAGGATCCTGTGTTTCTCCACAGGAGTGGAGTGCGGAAATACTGCCTCCAGCTGGTCAAATTTCTCAGCAAGACAATAAGGTAAATCGTCCTTATTCTGGGGGCGCTTGCCCATTACCGAATTAACCATGACGGGACTAATGACAATCCCGGCCGGGCCAGCTGGCTGTCCCACAACAACAGGTGCCCCCACCTGCACGTTGCATGAAACGTATTGCACTAAAGCCCTATATACTGTAATCAGGGCTGTATGGAGGACACGCAACTCATCCACCGTAGCCGTTAAATAACGAGGATGAGGTGTAAATCCGGCCAGTACCGGCCAAGTGGCCCCTGGAATTGACAAAGGGCCCATTCGTACCAGTGTAACCGTATGGGAAAGGGCGCTATTAAACCAAATGCGATGCTGCCAGGCTGAAATAGGAATCTCCTGCGTCCTATATGGTGTATAATTTGCTGGGATCCGCGTGGGAGTATAGGAGTGAAACGTATTATCGTCCGCATTCACCGCCGGCATAGTCACCCAAGAGTAAAACAACTTGTAGGGGTAAGATGCATTGGCACTCACCACAAAAATAATGGCCATCCCATCGTCAGGCACCCCAAACTGCGTCAAATGACGCTGCAGAGGTGTTTGGCTATGCACCGCAATATCGACCACCATAAGGACACAGAGAAGAACAACAATGTATATTTTAGTAGCACAAGGGTTCAAAAATATAAAAACCTTTTTAATTGACAAGCTTTATTGAACCTATTGTAGCAATAGGTAGGTTAAAACTGCCACTCCCGCTATCCGGAAACAAGAGTGAGGGCGTCGTGGACTAACATAAGCACTACTAAGGCGTCTCAAATCAGAAGACCAAACGTTAGGTGCGCCATGTTGCAGGGATTCTGCTCATGCACAGAACTATGCGCAGGAAACCAGGACCTCATTGAATTGCGGTGTACCAAAAACTCACCTCAGTACCCAGAACCCCTATCCGACCAGCATCAGTGTCTCATTCGCTCTTCATACCATATAGAAGCTACCAATGATTAGACAACCCAGCAAATGCGACTTTAGAGCACTCTCAGGAATGGTGGGAATCAGAAATACCTGTTCGTTATTATTCTCATATCAGTCCACAACAAGAGTATTCAGAGACACAGTAAAGTTTAAAATGCTTATTTTATAAACTGCGTGTCCTAAGATGCAGTACTTTGGCTAACATAAGCAGACAAATGATTAAAATTAAAACCATCAGCATTGTTACAATACCATAGAAAATGAAGGGAGAAATCATATTACAAATGATAGTGGAATACAACCACCCTCCCTTCGCTAGTAAACTAGTATTATTAGACTAATAGAAGGTCTCTAGGTTTGAATGGAGAACCCCATACCGTAAAGATCAGCTTAGGTGAATCACATCACAGGATCAGTGTAGAAGAGTAGGATCTGCACTTATGTTGCCCCCACTTTTTTTCTGATGTATACACTGGTTTCTGGCTATAGTCTGGCTGGGTCCCTGCTAATCAGGGCCCCAGTCTCTCTGTTCTCTCTAAACAACTTGGTGTGCATATTAGATGCACTAGTGATTGGATACTGTGGTACCTTATGAGCCCCTAGTATATGGTACCTTAGGTACCTAGGGCATAGGTACTTCACAGGCCTACCAGGGGCGGCAGCATGTATTATGCCACCCCTGGGAAGCATTCTCAATCTGACACCACAGGTCTGCTACTGCAGCCTGTATGAGGTAGTGTTAGCACTCCTCACAGAGATATAGGTTTCTATATCTCACCATACACACACATATAAACTTATCAGCCACCCCTATGGCAGGCCCTAGCAATCCTGAGGGCAGGGTGTGTGGTTTAGAATGTGAGGGGTTGCCTCTGAATGAGCATGGCCCCTCTGCAGCTACCAGAGTCTATTCTCTATGGCTGTTTGTGGATGCGGTTAAACCATATACTCTTAAGTGCATTAAAATGCTAACTTTGGAATGCCTGCATCAAAACATGTCGTGTTTGGTGTCAAACAACTTGGAATCATACCCCCACATCAGTCCATGATGTCCAGAGCATAATCCCACCCTTCTAGAGGGGACGACATGTAAAACGACAGAAATCCTATAGAGCCCTGGCATCACAAAATGGATGCCACCAGCACAGACACTGGGCTGCCCTCCTGCTGCTGACTGAAACTCGCAGTGGAGGAAGCCCAACAAAAGGCATCCTGTCACAGGGAGGTGTTACCACCTTCCAGACAGGATTTAGTGTATTGGAGCTGGGTGGGTGAACTCCTAGAGTGCTTTGAAGTCCTGCACTGGTGGAGCAGTAGGCTCCTCTGTGCATATGCCAGCTCAAACCGGTTCAGGGGGTACCTGTCCCTGCTCTGGTGCGAAACTGGACAAACGGAAGTGGGTGTAACCACCCCCTACCCTGACCCTCCTAGAGGAGTGGTCATAGAGCTAGTCCCTCCACTATCTTCACTATATGATAGCAAGCATTGCCATTGCAAAGCAGATAACCCTGGACGACGCTCTACAAAGAAGAATCCTGGCCCTTTCGATGTTCCACTACCTTTGGAAGACAGAAGAATCTCCCTTGGAGTCAAGGAGTGACTTCCCTGCTTGGCAGGCACCAAAAACCTTAATCAACGGTTGCAAACTTTCCCGCTCCCGACGGAGTTCGAAGTCCCGGCTGCCCCGGAAGTGGATTTCCTGACTTCTTGGCGGCCATTGTAAGTCCCCAGCAGAGCTGTGGCGAGTGGACCCCACGATTGACGAGGAACAGCAATACCCGGGGACCGTGCACTATTGTCAAGTGCAATCCCTTCTCGACATTCTACGAACTTGTGCTTTGGACCATTTGTGGCCCAAGCCTCCAGCAGGTTTTGCAGTGAAAATCAGTGGCCTACCCCGTCCCAATTGACCGTGGCCTCCTGTGAAGCATTTCCTGAAGAGGCATCTTCGTGATCACTTGCCCGTTGGCTAGTAGGTCCCCCGAAGACTTTCCTATTGACTCAAAGGGATCCTCTGGTTGCTCCAGGCCTGCCCTCACTTACCCTTGATGGGTGAGTCCCTCAGACCTTGCTGGTCTGCATCATCGACTTTCTTCAGTCTACACGAGACTTGCAGTTGCCAATTGTTGGCTCCAATCCGGTTGCCGACACCGCCATCAGCTGCAGACATTGTGGGACACTCTGAATCCAGCTGTTGGTCATCGTCGGTCCTTCTTGGACCTCGTGAGCGAAGAGTCTTTCTGCACCCCTCTTACCTCTTTCTCCACCCCTCTACCCACTTTCTACATTTTTCTCTACACCCCTTCCTCTTTTCTGCATCTCCGTTCCTTCTTTCTGCACTTCTGTTGTCTCTTTCTGCACCTCTCTTGCTTCTTTCCGTGCTTCTCTAGCTTATTTATGTACCTCTCTTACTTCTTTCTGCAACCCTCTTGCCTCTTTCTGCAACACTCATACCTCTTTCTGTATCCCTCTTGTAGGAGAGTAGGATCTGCTTCACATGTTTACCCCCACTTTTTGCTGGTGTTTCACTGTTTTTCAACCTTAGTGTGGCTGGGACCCTGCTATTCAGGGCCCCAGCCTAGCTGCTTCCTCTCTAAATCGATTGCATGTACTTTAGGTACACTCCAGATTGGATTCTGGGGTACCCTTGTGAGTCCCTAGTATATAGTATACTATGTACCCAGGGCATAGGTACCCCAGAGGCCTACCAGAGGCTGAAGCATGATCCCACCCTTCTAGAGGGAGAGACATGGCAGTACTGGTATACCCCGTAGAAACTTAACAGAGCCCTGGCATCACAAAATGGATGCTGCAGGCACAGACACAGGTCTGGCCTCCTGCTGCTGACTGAAACTCCGGCAGGGGAGGCCTGGACAATAGGTTTCCTCTCACAGGGAGGTGTAACCACCTCCCAGACAGGATTATGTGTATTGGGTCTGGGTGGGAGCACTCTCAGAGTGCTTTGAAGTCCTGCACTGGGGGCACATTTGGTGTCCCTGTGCACAGTCCAGCTCAAACTGGTTCAGAGGCTTCCAGATTCTGCTCTGGTGTGAAACTGGACAAAGGAAATGGGTGTAGCCACCTCTCTTTCCAAATCCTCCCATAGGTGGGTCCCTAGAGTAAGTCCAACCCCTTCCTTAGGTATAAGTAAGGACCTTCATATATCACTGAATGAAACTCTGAAGCTAAATCCTGGAACTTAGATGCTCTACTAAAGACTAGAGGACTGAAGAAATATTCCTTGGGGTCAAGGAGTGATTCCATTGCATGGCAGGCACCAACAAAGCAATTTGCCAGTCTGCATTTCCGATGCTCCCGCCAGACTCCGAAGTATTGGCAGCCCAGGAAGAGGATTTCCAGACATGCCAGAGGCCGACCCAAATCCCCGGCAAAGCTGAGACACGCAGCCCTCGCGAGTAGCGTGGAACCGGAACTCCTGGTCACCGTTCCCTTTTGCAAGTGCATTGACTACTCGACATCTCTTGAAGTCATGCTTGGGGTTACTTGTAGCTCCCACCTCGAGCAGAGAATCCACCAAAGATTGTCAGCCTAGTCACCCGAGTGACCCGTGCGTCGCCATTTTGTGTTTCCTCTCGAGGCTCCTTCACGATCCCTGGTCCGTCGACTGTGGGTCCCTGCAAAGGTAATTTAGATTTTCCTTGGGCTTCCATGGTTGCTCCAGATGTGCCCTGACTCCCAACCAAGTGGTGAGTCCCTCAGACCTTGCTGGTCTGCACCGAAGCATCTTTCTCCTTTCTGCATGGGTTGCCAAAGCTTTAGGTGTCCAATCCGGGCACCGACGCTGCAGCACTCGACATTTTTTGTGGGACAGCTCTAATCCAGCTCCTGTTCATCCTCAACGCCTCCTGGTCCTCACGGCTGAAGAGTAAAGCTTCACCTTCTTCACCTGAAATCACCCGACATCGGTGGGCATCCACCTATCGTCCTCCTGGTCACTGGCAAGTGACCCGGACTCTGTCCCTTCTGCTTTCAGGTCCTTCTCAACTATGATCCAGGCTTGGATCTCTTCGGACACTTCGCATCTTCCCGGCAGCAGCACTTCTTTGCCAGCTCCCATTGAAATCGACGACGTGATCTGACACCATTTGACACCTATACACCTGGCTTTCCCGGGTGAGGTAAAACAAGTACTCTGGTGCTCCCTGTGTGTTGACCCTAGAGCTTCCTAAGTCCCAATGGGTTTGGTCCTGACTCATTTTTAAGTGTCCCTAATCTTTAAAAATCTAACCGCGACTCTCCCCATAGAAGCTAACGGGAGCTCGCAGCTGTGTTCACACACTGCACATGGCCCCGTGGGTCCCCTGTGTCACTACCTTGGGTGGTTCCTTGGGGTCCCAGTGATTCTATAGGCTCTAGGCCTTGCGTCTAGTTAAGTCGTGGTTCTTATACCACTATTTTAGTATATGGCCACTCGTGGAGTAAACTGACCTTTGCCCTGGGAATCACGTATCGAGGACTGCGAGGTCCAGCAGCCCTCCACTTCCTGCTGCTGCTGCCTGCCTCTTCCTCAGGACCCGCCCCTGGACACCGGTCAAAAGCTCGCGGCCCCCGCTTCGCGGGAGCCGCTCGTGGAGGAAACTGACCTTTGCCCTGGGAATCACGTATCGAGGACTGCGAGGTCCAGCAGCCCTCCACTTCCTGCTGCTGCTGCCTGCCTCTTCCTCAGGACCCGCCCCTGGACACCAGTCAAAAGCTCGCGGCCCCCGCTTCGCGGGAGCCGCTCGTGGAGGAAACTGACCTTTGCCCTGGGAATCACATATCGAGGACTGCGAGGTCCAGCAGCCCTCCACTTCCTGCTGCTGCTGCCTGCCTCTTCCTCAGGACCCGCCTCTCGACGTCACTACATTATTCCGCGCACACTTTCCCGCAGCACGGATCGCAGCGCGGGCGAAGCCCGGGACAAGGGCGGGCCCGTCTGAGCCCGTCAGAGACCGACTGAGGCCGGGACGGGACTTCCCTCTTGGTCCTGTTGTTGAACAGGTGAGCCATGCGCCAGTGAGTTCCCAAAACTTTATTGTATAGTTGATCGAGATTAAAATCTACAACCTCGGGTGCTATCGGAACACTTCACTGTGGTGTGCTGATTTGCTGCTATTTTTCTTACGTTACCAATTGATTATGGCCACTGCCGGCGCCAAAAAGGGCCGGAAGTCTTTGAATGGGTCCGGAGTAGTTGGAACTCTGGATAGTTTTATAACCAGAGCTGCCTCAGTTTTACAGAGGGAAATCGAACTGACAGAGAAAAGATTGTCTCTCGACTTAGTCCTTGACAAGCGCTCCTCACTGGGCAATATTGCTTCTGCCAAATCACCGGTAGCAACAAATCATCTACCTCCATCAGTCCACTATACTAATGCCTCACCCTTGAGCGGGAATGAAAATGTGGATGTTGCAGTAAATAACAGCGTCTGCATTGTGACTGACCCCGGCGACTCTTCTTGCCCCGTCTCTTCCATTGCTAAGATATTTGAAGGCACTACCAGATCTGGCCAACCCATCCACCCCGATGCCATTTCTACCAAGTTGCCGGAGAAGGCGGTGAAACGCAAAAGGGGTGGCCCACCAGCGCCGACCAACAAAAGACCTAAAGTACAAAAACGGACTAATGAGGGGGTATCTGAACCTGTGCCTACCATAGACTTGATGGCTGAACGCCTCGAGGCACCATCGGGCCCCGCATGGAATAATGATTTTTGGCAAAAGATGGAACAGCTTTTTACTGCAATTTGCCGCCCTGTCTGTAACAGACTCGATTCCTTAGAAAATAGTCTCATTAATTTGGAATCTATGATTGTTTCATCTACCAGGTCTAAGGGCACAGGGGGCAGAGGGGGAAATACAGAAAGCTCTGCTGAGACTGGTGTCTCTGTCCCAATTCTACCAACTGCTCCGACAGTCATTGTAGATCAACTTACTGTACAGGGCCAGAGCCAGGGATTGCCTATTGTCCCCCAAGTAGTTGCCCACGTTCCAGCCAGTATAGGGAGTTCCAGAAACAGAGCGAGCCCTGTAACTTCTAACACATTTAACATTCCACTAACAAAGTCCACTGGGCCCGTCCAATTTCCCAGCAAGCAGCCACAGCCTTCCCTTGACCTGAAGTTACCCTGTTTGGATCTTCCTCCTGAATCTGCACCATACGTGGTGATCCTTGCTGGTGTTCCCACCCTGAATCAAGGATCAAGGGAGTCATTTCTTGATTTAAAAAACAAATGCACGCACTGGTTAAACTGTAATAAACCTCTTCCGAAACCGTGCTCAAGTGAGATCTTATTCGCTAGGAGAATTAACTGGGTTGGACATAGAGTCAAAGATGTCCAAGGAGATTGTGTAGTTATTAACTTTAGGAACACAAACACGGTTAGGTATATTTGTACATTCCAGCCAGGCCCTAATTCCAGTACCCATTCAGTAATTAGAGCTCTCCCCCTTACCTATTTTTACCCAGGACTGCATCACCTTAGTACTAATAATTTAAACAGGGGAAGGGCGGACAATGTGCGAACTGATAGGGTTGGATTACTCCCTCTTGATCCCAACACAATCCAAGGCCAAGACCGACCCTGCCCGCCCACGCTTGAAGCTTTCTACCACTCTAATAGATACAGCACCCTCGATCAAGTGGATTGACGCTTGAACTCTAGCACTTCGAAACTGGCCCTAACCCCAGGGAATAAGTTAGAAATGGAAGGGTTGGCAAATAGGACCACGCGGGAAAGTACAGAAAGGGCTCTGAGTTCACCATCCGCCATTAACCCTGTTGCTGACCAGATCCCACTTCTTAGTAAATCAAAGCTGAGTCCTCGTTTGCTATCTTGGAACGTGGCAGGTCTCAAGAGCAAACTG
This sequence comes from Triturus cristatus, assembly GCF_964204655.1. NCBI lineage: Eukaryota > Metazoa > Chordata > Amphibia > Caudata > Salamandridae > Triturus > Triturus cristatus. The sequence continues at coordinate 692,805,453 of NC_140583.1, forward strand.
GACTGTGAGGACTGGGGTGCCTTCATAGACGATTTTGATATCTGTCTGATGCAAGAGACATGGGCATTGGAAAATCTGCACAGGATAGGTTTTGCATCCTTTAACATACTGGCTGTAACAAGTGGTAGGGGTAGACCCTCAGGGGGTCTTACCATCTGGGTGGCACTCCATTTGGGTGCCTCGGCAAGGCAGATCCATACCAACTCGAAAGATATCCAATGTACCTTACTAGTGTTGCCAAATAATACTCACCTGGCTCTCCTGAATGTCTATTCAAGACCTTCCCAGGGTGGTCGGGAATCTGAGGTCATGGAATTGCTTAATAAATTTATCCTGACCCTGGACCCAGAATATTCCGTGGTCGTAGGTGGCGACTTCAATTGCCAATACGAACCACTCTGTGTGTCGGTCTTAGAAGATCCAAACACAGAGAACGAATACCGAAATATCCCCGATCCTATGATTCCAAAGGTCATAGCATGGACCCCTCTGGCCCTCCAGATCTCCGCTCTCACCCTTTCCTTGTCATTGAGGGCTTGCAATGGGAGATTCGATTCTGACAGACCAGGACGAGCTACCTTCAATAGGGCAGGTCATACCTCCATCCTCGACTATATTCTCATTGAAACTAGATCTTGGGACAAGGTGCTTGATTTTAGGGTGCTAGATCGAAATGATAGCGATCATAATGCTTTGGCTGTAACCTTTAAATCAGGCTGTTGGGGCATGAGTACCTATGATGTACCACTATCCACCACCGTACAACTCCCCATATTACACAACAACAAACGAAGGGTGAGATGGCCGCGCAGCGCCGTAAACCCAAACAAAATTTCAGAAATTTACAGCCTTGCCCTACCTCACCTTGTCGAAATGTCTGAGGTGGATTTATCTCGATCTCCATTAGAACATGCAACTGGACCAACAGGCATTCACCTACAGTTAGTAGATAAACTCTCGAAGGCGTTTTGTCTGAGAGGGTCCGCGAGGCCCCATTTGCCCAAAAAGCAACCGTGGTACTCTGCTGAGTGTAGGAAATCGAAGAGTGAGTTACTTACCGCCATCAAAACCCTCGATAGAGACAGGATCAAAGTAGCAAGGGCCAAACACAAACAAACCTTAGAAAGAGCAAAAAAATATTGGGAGTCCGACATCTGGGAAGAATTAAGATCTACTTTAATAGCGAAGGACTTTAGGGGCTTCTGGACAACCGTTAGTAAAGGCAGGAAAGAAGCAGGAACGACCCCATTCCCAAATATAGCCCCAGCTGTATGGGAAGCTCATTATGGAGGTCTTTATTCAAGCCCAAACATTAACGCTCCTCCTTCGCCTATTTTTCCTCCCAGACCCACCATCCAAACAGAGGCTATAACGACGATAACTATAAAGGAGGTGGAAATGGCTATCCATCTATTAATACCCAACAAAGCGCCGGGATTGGACAAAATCCCTGGCGACCTCTACCGCTCTGAACCAATGATCTGGGTGCCATACCTTTGTATCCTATTCAATTCTATTCTGTCGGGTGGTGATCTACCAGAGTCATGGCTAGACGCGGAGATTGTGCCCATATTTAAGAAAGGCTGTCCTTTAAAACCGTCAAATTATAGGCCCATCAGCTTAATTGACATCACTCAGAAGCTGTTTGGGCGTATAATATTGGACAGACTCCAGGCCTGGGAGACTGAAAATAACATCTTAAGTATATTGCAAGCAGGATTCAGAAATGGCACCTCCACTGTGGACCAGATCTTCCGACTTCAGGTCATACATTGGAAGACCGTGAGTCTAGAGGGTGGCAGCCTCTATCTCATTTTTGTTGACCTGAGGTCGGCATTCGACCTGGTCCCGCGAGAAAAACTGTGGAAGGTGCTTCTGGCTCTTAATGTCCCCTTGTATCTTTTGGACACTGTCAGCAGACTTCACACGCAAAATTTTGCCCAGGTTAGATGCGGCAAATATGGCGAGCTTTCTTCCCGCTTTTCCGTAAATCGTGGAGTCCGACAGGGATGCGTGCTGGCACCCACATTATTCTGTCAATATATCAATGGGCTCATTAAGCATCTGGAAGGTATTAGGGACATAGATGCGCCCAGACTTGCCACGGGTTTGGTGCCAGCGTTGATGTTCGCTGACGACACTCTCTTGTTATCGCGAACATCAACTGGCATCCAACGTATTCTAGATGGCTTTGTGGATTTCTGCGCAGAAAGAGGCTTAGAGATCAATTTGGCTAAAACCAAATATATGATCCTAAATCCCCCCAAACATACACGGCCAAACCCAGTCCTGAATGGTGTTTACCTTGAGCGGGTAACTACATTCAGTTATCTGGGGATTTTATTACAAGAAAACTTTGGCTGGGGTGGTCAAATTGCCAATTCTGTGCTAAAACTTGCCCAAACCACCGGGGGAATATCCCAAGTATTCAGGGGTTCGGTCTCCAAACCAGTGTCCCCAGCACTAGAAATATATAGGACACAAGTAAGAGCAGCCTCCATATATGGAGCAGAACTGTGGGGCCACTCCAGAATACACAGCCTGATCGGGTCTGAAAACCTATTCGTGAGGAGTCTGTTGGGCCTTCCCTCTAGCTCCCCGTTGACCCCTATCAGGCTGGATTGTGGGTTATTACCCATGGAACAAGTGGTAATGTTGCGTCCATTGATATATTGGAAGAGACTATGGTCTAATGATGAGTTGGGATTTTATCGTGTTGAATTCAAGGGAGTCTGGTCCCAACTAAAGAGCAAGAATATCCCCTGGTTGAGATTCATCAGGGATACTTGCATCAAGATTGGCCTTCCTGAATTATGGACCTCTCCGGAGGTCTCATGCCTGGTTCTACCCAAAGTAAGATTGGTTGAACAGTTTAAAAATTACCATCTTGCGCGTCTGTATGAATGCCCCAAGATCGGCAGGCTGACGGCTGTGTTCCTCCAAATTAAAGATAATTACAGGAGAGAGGAGTTTTTAGATTTGGTCAGTCCGCCGGCCGCAAGGAAGCTTTATTGCCAACTGAGAATGGGCTGTCTTCCGCTCAGGTCATTTACATCTGGCTGGGATGCCAACAATATCACCGCCTGCCCGGCCTGTAGCTATATATTGGAGGATGAAAAACATGTTTTCTTTTTCTGCCCAATATATCTACCCCAAAGGAAACATTGGATTAAGCCCCTATGCAACAATCTTGGTTTCAGAGAATGCGAAAAAGCAATGAGAGTCTTAAAGTATGACACTAAACCCCCGATAGTTTTTGCAGTCTCCCGGTTCCTTAACTCTGTATGGTTACTACGTAGGACATTTTTATAATCAACCATCCTGTTAAATACTTTTCTGTTTTACTTGAATGTACTGCAATATCTTTGAAAAATGAATGGATTGGTTGTGTTTTTTATGTTTTCTTTTACTGTATTATCTATTATGAAATTTCTTGTTGCTTTTATGGTCATAGAACCGAAATAAAGTTTAAAGAAGAAGTATATGGTTTAGCTCGCCCCTAGGGCCTGACGTGTATTTGTGCTACTTTACTGTCATATTTGAAGTGTAACTTATGTGTTTTGACCTCTAGCCTCATAAAGAGACTAGGAGGGTGTGTTTAGGAATAAATACATATATTTTATATATATACCTGGTGTGGTTGTCTTTCATTTAGCCATTCAAGAGATTATAGACTGGTAAAACAAGCTGCTTTACATTCCTTCAAGACTTAGCCTGAAGGCTGCTCTCCATAGCTACCACTAGGATAGCTTTCAATAAAGTCTTTAACCTATCATGAATAAGGTGTTGTTTGGACTGGTACAGGGTGCCTACTATATTTAGTGGACAGCATATACCAGGCCAACTTCTCACACTTCTGGCCACTTTCTGCACCTCTGTTCTTTCTTTCTGCACTTCTCTTGTTTCTTCCTGCACCTCTCTTGCTTCGTTCTGCATCCCTCTTGTCTCTTTATCTCCACCCCTCTTCCCCTCTTCTGCACCTCTGCTCCTTATTTCTGCTCTTCTAATATTTATTCCTGCACCTCTCTTGCTTCTTTCTGCACACCTCTTGCCTCTTTCTCACCACCCCTCATCCCCCTTTCTGTATCTCTCTTGCCTCTTTTTGCACCTCTGTCTCTCCTTTTGCTGCACTTCTTTTGCTTCTTTCTGCATCCCAATTGCCTCTTGCTGCAGCCCTCTTCTCTCTTGGTGTACCTTTCTTGCCTCTGTCTGCATCCCTCATGCCTCTTCCTGCAGCCCGTTTTCCTCTTTCTGTACCTCTCTTGTCTCTTTTTGCTCCTCTCTTTTCTCTTTCTGCACCCCTCTTCCCTTTGTCCAGTTTCATGCCAGAGCAGGGACAGGTAGCCCCTGAACCGATTTGAGCTGGCATATGCACAGAGGAGCCTACTGCTCCCCCAGTGCAGGACTTCAAAGCACTCTAGGAATGCACCCACCCAGCCCCAATACACTAAATCCTGTCTGGAAGGTGGTGACACCTCCCTGTGACAGAATGCCTATTGTTTGGCATCCTCCACTGTGAATTTCGGACACCAGCAGGAGGGCAGCCCAGTGTCTGTGCTGGTGGCATCCATTTTGTGATGCCAGGGCTCTTTCAGATTTCTACCGTATTTCCACAGTAGGTACATGTCTTCCCCTCTAGAAGGGTGGGATCATACTCCCACACCACTTACTGGTGTGGGGATATGATTCAAAGTTGTTTGACACCAAACACAACATGTTTTGATGCAGTCATTCCAAAGTTAGCATTTACCGGGAGGTTATAATGCACTTAAGAGTATATGGTTTAACCGCATTTACAAACAGCCACAGAGAATAGACTCTGCCAGCTGCAGAGGGGCCCTGCTCATGCAGAGGCACCCCCTCACATTGTAAACCAAGCACCCTGCCCTCAGGATTGATAGGGCCTGCCTTAGGGGTGACTGATAGGTTTCTATGTGTGTGTATGGTGAGATATAGGGAACCTATACCTCAGTGAGGAGTGCTAACACTACCTCACCCAGGCTGCAGAAGCAGGCCTGTGGTGTCAGATTTAGTCTGCTTCCCAGGGGTGGCATAACACATGCTTCAGCCCCTGGTAGGCCTGTGAAGTACCTATGCACTACGTACCCAAGGTACCATATACTAGGGGTTCATAAGGTACCACAGTATTCCATCACTAGTGCATCTAAGGTACGAGGTGTCATAGAGCTAGTTCCTCCCTTTCCTTTAGTAGAAGATAGGGAAACCTTGCCATTGCAAATCAGATATCCCTGGACAACGCTCTACAAGAAGAATCCCTTCCCTTCGATGTTCCACTACCTTTGGAAGACACAAGAATCTCCCTTGGAGTTAAGGAGTGACTCCCCTGCTTGGCAGGCACCAAAAACTTTACTGAACAGTCGCAAACTTTCCCACTCCCGCTGGAGTCCGAAGTCCCTGCAGCCCTGGAAGTGGATTTCCTGACTTCTCGACGGCTGTTGTGAGTCCCCAGCAGAGCTGAGGCGAGTGGACCCCACGAGTGATGAGGAACAGCAATACCCGGGTACCGTGCACTATTGTCAAGTGCAACCCCTTCACGACATTCTACAAACTTGTGCATTGGACCACGTGTGGCCCAAACCTCCAGCAGGATTTCTACCAAAAATCAGAGGCCTACCTTGTCCCGAGTGACCGTGGGCTCCTGTTAAGTGAATCCTCATGAGGTGTCTTTGCGATCCCTTGCCTGTTGGCTTGTGGGTCCCCTGAAGACTTTCTCATCAAACCAAAGGGCTCCCCTGGTTGCTCCAGGCCTGCCCTCACTTACCCTTTCTGGGTGAGTCCCTCAGACCTTGCTGGTCTGCACCGCTGACTTTCTTCATTTTCCACGAGACTTGCTGTTGCCAAGGCTTGTTGGTTCCAATGTGGTTGCTGACACCTCAGTAAGCTGCAGACTTTGTGGGGCACTCTAAATCCAGCTCCTGGTCATCGTCGATGCCTCCTGGACCTCGTGGCTGAAGAGTAAAACACCCTTGATCCCCTGAAATGACCCGACTACCATGGGCATCCATCTTCCTGGCCCCGGGTCACTAGCAAGTGACCGTGAACACTGTCCCTTCTGCTTTCAGGTCTTCTTCATCTTGAATCCAGCCTTGGATTCCACCGGACACTTCTCCAGTCTTCACAAGCAGCAAATCTTCTTCGGCTTCCATTGCAAACGACAAGGCGACCCGACACCAAAAGACACCTATGCTCCCGGCTTCCCTGGGTGAGGTAACTCGTGCACTCCGGTGCTCCAGTGTGTGTTGGCCCTCAAATTACTTACCTTGTAAGTGGCTTGCTTGTAGACTCTCCCGAAGTACCCTAAAACTTTAAAATTCCAACGGGGACTTGCTCCATTGAAATCAATAGTGGACCCGTGGCTGTGTTCTCACACTGCACGCGTCTCCCGTGGGTCTTTTACTTACCTGCCATGGGTGGATTAGTGAAGCCCCAGTGATTCTACAGGCCCTAGGCCTTGTCCCCTTGCAAGTCGACATTCCTAAACCTCTTTTTTAGTGTATGGTCTGGTACGCCCCTAGGGCTCCAGCCATATTTGTGCTTAATGTATTGTGAAACGTTGACATTTGAATGTGTACCTGGCTTCTAATCTCATAAACAGATTAGTAGAGTGTGTCTAGTAATAAATACATATATATTTGATATATATACCTGTGTGGTGTCCTTTCATTTGGTAATTCAATAGATTATAAGGTAAAACAAGCGGCTTTACATTCCTCTGAGACGTAGCCTGAAGGCTGCTCTCCACAGCTACCACTAGGATAGCTTTCTTTAAAAGGTAGACTTAACCTATCTACCATAAGAGTCGAATTGGACTGGTGCAAGATGGCCACTATAACTAGTGACCAGCGTATGCCAGGCCAACTTCTCACATTGGTGGGCAGCGTGTGGGATTACAGCTTGCCATTGTTTTACCAGAAGATCTCTATTTGAATTACTAACTGAAAACCACTAAAGGTACTCAAGGTACATATAAAGTCAAGCTTAGTATCAATAAGTTCTACTGAACTTAGAGCTGTTTTGTGAAGGGATAGCACACCCGTGCTACAGCTCAAGCTAGGTTCAGTAGGCCACAAACTAGTGTAGGTAGTACAACACTGCACAACACTAGAATGTCCTTAAAAGGTGGAGCCAGTGGGTCCACCAAGCCTCAGTACAAGGACATGGCCTACACTGTCTTGAAGGCCATGTGTGTTGAAAGACACCTGAAGCTAGGACGGAGTCCCTCAGCCCAACACCTGATAGATCTGTTAGTAGCAGATGATCTTAGACTGGCTATAGGAGCTAGTGGATCTGGATCAGTGGGTGGGTCAATCATAGTCTCTGGGTCTGATGATGAAAATCAAGATGACCTGGAGTCTGTGATTGAAGGGCCAGACTCAGAAAGGTCTGAACAGGACAGAGGAATTCTCCCTAAGAGAGTTGACAGAGTGGAAGAGAGGCCTAGGTCCCTATCAAGGGAATCTAACCACTCATATCACTCTGACAAGGATTCTGTCCATCAGAGGAACTCATACTTCCATAGAGAGACCTCCTCTGAAAGAAGGTACAAGAGGCTCCAGTATGAGGAGGCTAGGCTTACCCTCAGAACCAGGCAATTGGCCTTAGATAGAGAAGCCTTTGAGCTCCAGTGAGCTTCTAGAAAAGAGGGGTTAGATACCCCTGGTGGCAGCAACAATGTCCCTAGAGGTAGAGAATACATTCCAGACCATAGGAGCCTGTCCAAGGTTGTTCCTCCCTACCAGAGTGGGGATGATATCCACAAATGGATAACTGCTATGGAGAGGGCTGTAAAGTTCAACAGGTCCCCCAGAAACAGTGGGCAGCAATCTTGTGGCTCTCCTTTTCTGATAAAGGTAGAGACAAGCTCCTCACTGTTAGAGAGGAGGATGCTAATGACTATGAAGCCCTGAAGAGTGCATTAATAGATGGGTTTGGCTTAACCACTGAACAGTAAAGGTTGAAGTTCAGAGATACCCAGAAAGCACAGACTCAGGATTGAACTGACTTTGTTGATTGTGCAACCAAGGCTCTAGAAGGTTGGCTGGTTGGTAGTAGAGTTACTGATTTTATAGGATTGTATAATCTTATCATGAGAGAACAGATCCTTAATAATTGCCCAAACCAGTTGTTGCATCAGTACCTGGTGGACTCTGATCTGACCTCTCCCCAAGAATTGGGAAAGAAGGCAGACAAATGGGTCAGAACCAGGGTGAGGCAGAAAACCCAGAACCAAGGGGGTGACACCAAGAAGCAAGATCCTAAAGGCTCAGATAAAGGTGGGGATAAGTCAAAAGACCAGAAGTCTTCACAAGGGCCCCAAAAATCTGCATCTGGTGGGGATTCAGTCTACAAAGGGAAAAGGCCAAAAGAAGCCCTGGTGCAAATTCTGTAAACAGAAAGGGCACTGGACTTCTGATTGTACCAAGTCCAAAGACCAAACCACCACAACTCCAGCCCCTAAGGCAGCTGTTCCCCCTAGTTCAGCCACTGGTGGAGGTGGTACTCAGAATAAGGGTGTAGTAGGGTTGACCCTGGGTTCTGACGTGGACTCTGACCTAGTCAGAGTAACCACTCAGGCATTGCTGGTTTGTGATGGAGACATTGATATGTCCTTCCTAGTGAGCCCCAGTAATCTGGGCAAATACAAACAGCAGCCTTTAATTAATGGCAAACAGGCTTTGGCATTCAGGGACACAGGTGCTAGTGTCACCATGGTGGCAGAGGATCATGTGGACCCTGGGCAGATCATCCTGGGTGAAATGTACCAGGTTACCAATCCAAGCAATGTGAGGACCAACCATAGACTGGCAGTTGTGAATTTCTCCTGGGGAGGGGTAACTGGCCTCAAGAAGGTAGTATGAATGTCTATTGGGCAATGATCTAGAGACTTCAGCCTGGTCTGAAGTGGAGTTATGGACTCATGCTGAGATGTTGGGCATACCTGCAGAGGTATTTGCTGTGACCAGATCACAGGCCAGAATACATCAAACTGAACCAGCTCTGGATCCTGAAACTATGGACCAGCAGCTTCCCAAGAGGAGGAGCAGTAGGGTTAAGGCAGTGCCTTCCTCTCTGTCTTAGATCTGAGATTCTCCTCCTGAGAGAGGAGAAGCAGATCCTGAAGAAAGAACTGCCCCAGAGGGACTTGAGCCTGATCAGGTTAAGTTATTGGGGGCAGGGGTACCTTCCAGGGAAGATCTGAGTAAGGAGCAACAGTGCTGCCCCTCTCTTGAACCCCTCAGACAGCAGGCTGCTGCTGAGGCTGCTGGGAGTGCTAGTAGGTCCCATAACGTTTATTGGGATGAGGGACTCCTATATTCTGAGGCTAGAGAACCTACCCCTGGAGCCACCAGGAGGTTGGTAATACCTCAGACGTTTAGGGGGTTCCTCTTGACCCTAGCACATGACATCCCTTTAGCAGGACACTTGGGCCAAAACAAGACCTGGGACAGGCTTGTTCCACATTTTCTTTGGCCACACATGTCTGAGGACACAAAGGAGTTTTGTTGCTCCTGTGTCACTTGCCAAGCCAGTGGCAAGTCAGGTGGCCAGTGGCAAGTCAGGTGGCACAACAAAGGCCCCCCTGATACCACTACCTGTGGTGGGGGTTCCCTTTGAAAGGGTAGGGATTGACATTGTTGGTCCCCTTGACCCTCAAACTGCATCTGGTCACAGATGTATCGTGGTGGTAGTGGATCATGCCACCAGATACCCAGAGGAAATTCCCCTGAGGACCACCACAGCCCCTGCGAAGAGCCCTCGTTGGAGTTTTCTCCAGAGTGGGTTTCCCAAAGGAGGTTATCTCTGACAGAGATACAAACTTCATGTCAGGATATTTGAAAGCAGTGTGGAAGGAGTGTCGTGTAACTTATAAGTTCACCACCCCTATCACCCACAATGCAATGGGTTGGTTGAGCGTTTCAACGAAACCCTTAAGGGAATGATTAAAGGACTGACAGAGAAGCTTAGGCGGAAATGGGACCTTCTTCTTCCCTGCCTTCTGTTTGCATACAGAGACGTTCCACAGAAGGGGGTTGGTTACAGCCCATTTGGACTTCTGTTTGGAGACCCTGTAAGAGGTCCATTATGTTTGGTAAAAGAGGGCTGGGAGTTACCTCTCAAACCCCCCAAACAGGATGTGAAGGACTATGTACTTGGTCTCCGCTCCAGGATGGCCGAATACATGAAGAAGGCAACCAAAAACCTGGAGGCCAGCCAAGAATTACAAAAAGCTTGGCATGACCAAAAGGCTGTGCTGACTGTGTACCAGTCAGGACAGAAAGTGTGTGTGTTGGAGCCTGTGGCCCCAGCAGCCCTCCAAGACAAATGGAGTGGCCCCGGTACAATAGTTGAGCAAAAGGGAGAAGTCACCTATCTGGTGAATCTTGGAACTCCCAGGAGCCCCCTGAGGGTGCTCCATGTCAACAGATTGAGAAAATATGTGGGCAGGGCTGACATGGGCTTGCTCATGGCAACTGATGAGGAACAGGAGGAGGAGATTGACCCTCTCCCTGACCTGCTCTCACAGAACCCTGATGATGGGTCAGTAGATGGTGTTGCTTTGGCAAGCAGCCTCACTGACCATCAGCAAACTGAGTGCAGACAAGTTCTGCAGCATTACAGACATATGTTTAGCCTGACCCCTAGTCAGACTACCTGGTGCACCCATGAGGTGGACACTGGGGACAGTCTGCCTGTCAAGAGCAAAATCTACAGGCAACCTGACCATGTCAGGGACTGTATCAGGACTGAAGTCCAGAAAATGTTGGAGTTAGGTGTGATTGAGCCTTAAGATAGCCCATGGGCTAGTCCAGTAGTCCTTGTACCCAAGCCTCATACCCAGGGTGACAAAAAAGAAATGAGGATTTGCGTAGACTACAGAGGCCTCAATGCAGTCACCAGGACTGATGCCTATCCTATACTAAGGGCAGATGAGCTGAATGATACTTTGGCGTCAGCCAAGTATCTGAGTACATTTGACCTAACAGCTGGCTACTGGCAGATCAGGTTAGCTAATGATGCAAAAGCCAAAACAGCATTTTCGACCCCTAGTGTTGCAGGGATTCTGCTTATGCACAGAACTATGCGCAGGAAACCAGGACCTCAGAGAATTGTGGTGTACCAGAAACTCCCCTCAGAACTAAGAACCCCTATCCGACTAGCTTAGTGTCACATTCGTTATCCGAGATTAGGCTCGGCGGTCCCAATGTATAGACAACCCAGAACAAGTGACTTAGATACTCTCAGGAGTGGTGGGAACCCAAAATACCCGTTGGTAGCTATATATCAGTCCACAACAGAATAACAAAGACACGGTAAAAGTTTAAAGAGTTTATTTTATAAACCTCGCGTCCTAAGATGCAGTACTTTGGCTAACACAAGCAGACAAATGGTTAGGATCAGCACCATCAGCATTGTTACAATACCATAGAAAATGAAAGGAGCAATCATAATAATAATGACCGTGGAAAACAACCACCCTCCTTTCTCTAGCAGCTAATAAGGTATTATTAGACTAATAGAAGGTCTCTTAGGCTTGCATGGGGGACCCCATACCCTATATGTAACCATAGTCTGCAAACATAGTTATTATGTTATCCACACGAGCAAGGTGTGGAAGCAACTCGTCGTCCGTTAGGTAGATGTCATCTACATACGAATATGCTTCCGGGTCAATCATCTCCAAAAGTGAGACCACACGAGCAGCAAAGACCCCAGGGCTGTTTTTATAGCCCATTGGGAGCCTCTTGAACCATTTTTGTTTGCCACCCGAGGTAAACGCCGTCCACTCATAGCTATGAGGAGACAGGTTATGGCTATAAAAGCCATTGGAGATGTCAAGAATAGTTTTAAAACGTTTTCTCACAAGACTATCGACGAGAGCCGAACTGTGTGTATTCTGTACCGCACACGTCCGGCAGTGCAAATTTAAGTGCCGGTAATCCAAAACTAGGCGGTACGATCCATCAGGCTTCGTCACAGTAAATAAAGGATTATTCATGGGTGACACACATGTTTCAATTACTCCCTGATATTCCAATTGCTCAAGGATGGACGCGACGTGAGAACGGGCTTCGCGACGCATGGGGTATTGGGGTTGTGGCTGGGGCTCTGACCGCAATGGAATCTTATGATTGGGAGAAAATTTGTCCCAGCCAACCTGAGTACGGTACAACGCAGGCGCAAGCACCTGCGCCCACTCCCCGGCTAAACTGTTAGAATGTTCCAATGGCACAGTGTGCCCAAAGGAAGGGAGGATTACCACCTCCCCTCTAGGAGCCTCCAACACGAAAGCCGAGGGCCAATCAGCCTCCGCCAAAAGTATATCATAGGTGGAGGTTAGATGATCCCAAAATACCACCTTAATTTTACGCTGTATGTCACCTTCAATTAAAAGGGTAATTTTAAACATTCTTTCAGGGGGACCTATGCGAGTATCAGCAGTTTCAACACTTACAAATGTATTAGTTGCTGTCGCCGCCAGAAACGGACGCAGCGCTTGTCGCACTATTGTAACTTCCGCCGTGCTGTCTAGCAGCGTTAGTGCCCATGTCTGGTTCAGAAGCTGTGTCCGTACCATCTGAGGCATATCTCGCAGTCAGTACAGCAACTTTCTTCTTTTGAAACGGGGGTCTTTGACGTGCAGACTCGTCCTGTTTGCCTTTACCGTCAGTCTGACGGGGCTGCTCACGACCTTGAGCACCCTTTCCCTTTCCACGATCTCCGCCACCGGATTGATAAGCCGATGTTTCCTGTGAAGAACGAGGAGAGCGTTGTTCAGGAACCTGAAATCTATCAGGTGACTTTATATTAGAACGATCGCGCAAATCATAAGTGCGTTCACTCTGTGTCTGCACCGGTGATGCAGAACGAGACCTCCGTTTCTCTTGCTGCTTCCCCTGTTTCTTAGCTCGCCAACTTTGTTTCGGAAAGTTGGGCTTTTCGTCTTTTGTAGACGAACTCACTTTAGGCTGCTGTACTGCAGTCGGAATGACCACGGTGGGTTTCACACCCAAGGCGCTACGACCCACCATTCTGTAGGCTTTCGCTATAACTTTAGCGAACTCCTTTGGCCTGTCGCCAGGATCCACAAGTGCCATCATATTGCACACCTGGAATTGCATGGCATCTCCTTTGAGGTTGCCCATAACCATGGAACTAACCACATCGAAGCTATCGACAAGCCTCAATCCCAACTCAATCGCTGCCTCGGCACCATGATTGTCTTGGACCTTCTTGATGACCGAGGGCAGTACAGACATAGACGGAGTGCCGTAGCACTTCGCATAGGTCGCAGCAAAGACCTTGCCCCAATTGTCACAGTCGACAATATCCGGGACCAGGTCCTTAGGTAATGTTATAGTGAGGATCCTGTGTTTATCCACAGGAGAAGTATTGGTAAACACGGCTTCAAATTGATCAAATTTTTCAGCAAGCCAGTAAGGGAATTCATCCCTCTGCTGGGGGCGCTTGCCGACAACCGAGTTAACCATAACTGGACTTATGACCGTCGCATGATGGTCAGTCGTGTGTCCCGCAACCGCAGGTGCCCCCACCTGCACATTGTGAGACACGTAATGCACTAACGCCCTATGGACCGTAATCAGGGCAGTGTGTAGCACTCGTAACTCCGCCACCGCCACAGTCATGTAGCGGGGATGGGGTGCATAACCGGCTAGCACCGGCCATGTGGCCCCTGCAATTGACAACGGGCCCATTCTCGCCGGTGCTACCACATGGGGGAGGGCGCCATTAAACCAAATAGTATGCTGCCAGGCACTAAGGGGAATTTCAAGTGTCCGATAAGGGGCATAGGCAGCAGGCATCGCGGTGTGAGTATAATCGTGGAACAAATTGTCGTTTGCATACACTTTGTCAAACGTCACCCAAGAGTAGAACAACTCATACGGGAACGCCGCATCAGCGCCCACTACTAAAATAACAGCCAAGCCATCATCCGGGACGCCATAGATCCTCAAATGTGCGGTCAGGGGAACCCTGCTATGCGCGGCAACGTTGACCGCCATCAGGACACTTGAAAGAACAACGAAAAGCTATACTGTAGCACTGGGGTTCAGAAAAAGAAAACCTTTTTAATTATCAAGCTTGAAAGAACCTTTAGTCGAAACCTAGGTAGGTTAAGCCGTCACTCACGTTATCCGGAAACTAGAGTGAGGGCGTTGTGGACTAATAAAAGTACTACTAAGGCGTTTCAGATCAAAAGACCAAACGTTAGGTGCGCCATGTTGCAGGGATTCTGCTTATGCACAGAACTATGCGCAGGAAACCAGGACCTCAGAGAATTGTGGTGTACCAGAAACTCCCCATAGAACTAAGAACCCCTATCCGACTAGCTTAGTGTCACATTCGTTATCCGAGATTTGGCTCGGCGGTCCCAATGTATAGACAACCCAGAACAAGCGACTTAGAGGCATATCAACAACAACCGGCGATAATTATCGCTCAGCGCTCTTAGCGTGAGGATAATTATCGCTGGCTAGCGTGAATTTTTATCGCTGAGATAGCGTGCTATTAGCAACGCTTATCTCAATAGCGATAAAAATCTACACGCTAACAGGCTAACGTGAGATTATCGCTGGAAACCCAGCGATAATCACACGTTACCTTGTTGATAGGGACAGGAAAACTTAGCCATGATATCCTCCTTCCATAGGATATCATGGCTAAGTCTGAAAATTAGCAGACGTAAAAAAGCAGCGTTAACCGTGGTTAGCGCTGCTTTTTTTGTCTCTAACAGGGTTAGCGACATTCTTGATAATAGGATAAATGTCGCTTAGCGACATTTCTCCTATTATTTTACTCTGGAACGCCCCCTTTGCATCTCATTAGAGATGCAAGGTGAAGCGTAGAGTAAAAGGGTGCTAACATGCAAATTTGCGTGTTAGCAACCTGTTGTTGATAGGGTGCTAGTTTTATCTCTGCTTTTTTGGCTTTTAAAGCCAAAAAAGCAGAGATAAAGCCCTTGTTGATATGCCCCTTAGATACTCTCAGGAGTGGTGGGAACCCAAAATACCCGTTGGTAGCTATGTATCAGTCCACAACAGAATAACAAAGACACGGTAAAAGTTTAAAGAGTTTATTTTATAAACCTCGCGTCCTAAGATGCAGTACTTTGGCTAACACAAGCAGACAAATGGTTAGGATCAGCATCATCAGCATTGTTACAATACCATAGAAAATGAAAGGAGCAATCATAATAATAATGACTGTGGAACACAACCACCCTCCTTTATCTAGCAGCTAATAAGGTATTATTAGACTAATAGAAGGTCTCTTAGGCTTGCATGGGGGACCCCATACCTTATAGATCAGCTTAGTGGAATCACATCACAGGTTTAGCTAGGCTCTCTCCTGCATCAGCTCTTCGTTTCGAATGTAACAGAAAACATACTGCTCTGTAATATTAAAGGGCTCGTCTTTCAGGTATTGGCAGCTGTATGTATGTTATGGCTAAAAAGTGGTACGATCAACCTGAACACAACAACCTGCCCTGTCTAGTGACCCAGACTCGTTCCTTACACGGTGTACAGACCAAGGTCACTGCTCGCTGTTAAAGATGTTAAACAACAGACGGTTCTCATGTGAAGCAAAGTCGAGTCAGCAGTTCTCGAATGAATAACATGCAACAACAGTGTCGTGTGCAAAAGCAGCAGAAGCAGCAAGCTGGCTTTCTAACAGCCATCGAGGTTATGCTAACTTAGCGTTGTACATAGGGCGTGGTTAACCCACACTACACTAGTGGGCACTACCACTTTGTGGTGATGCCCTTTGGATTGAAAAATGCACCTGCCACTTTTCAGAGTTGGTGAACAAAGTTCTGGCAGGGATGGAAACTTATTGCTCAGCATATGCTCAGATGATATTGCTGTCTTTAGTTCCTCCTGGCAGGATCACCTGGTACACCTCAAAAATGTTTTGGAGGCTCTGCAGAAAGCATGCCCCACTATCAAGGCCACTAAGTGCCAGATAGGGCAGAGTCAGGTTGTGTACCTGGGCCACCTTGTAGGTGGGGGGCAGGTTCAGCCTTTACAGAGCAAAATCCAAACCATAATGGAATGGGCTGCTCCAACCACCCAGACACAGGTGAGAGCCTTCTTAGGCCTGACTGGGTACTATAGGAGGTTTATGAAGGGATATGGATCTATAGTGACCCCCTTGAATAATCTTGCTGCAAAGAAAATGCCAAAAAAAAGGTTCAGTGTAAAACCAGCTGTCAGAAGGTATTTGAAGACCTAAAGCAGGCCATGTGCAATGCTCCCATTTTACAGAGTCCAGACTACATCAAAAAGTTCATTGTCCAAACAGATGCTTCTGAGCTGGGTGTGGGAGCTGTACTGTCTCAACTGAATGATGAAGGTCAAGACCAGCCAGTAGCTTTTATTAGCAGAAGGCTGACCACTAGAGAGAAATGTTGGTCAGCTATAGAGAGGGAGGCCTTTGCTGTGGTGTGGGCCCCGAAGAAGCTGTGACCATACTTGTTTGGCACTCACTTCATAGTTCAGACTGACCACAAGCCCCTCCTATGTCTTAAACAGATGAAAGGTGAAAACCCAAAACTTTTAAGGTGGTCCATTTCCCTACAGGGGATGGACTATAGAGTGGAACATAGACCTGGGACCCAACATGCCGATGCAGATGGACTCTCAAGGTATGTCCACTTAGAACACAAAGACTCAACTGGTCAAGGTTTAGTGTCCCTGCGTTTGTGGGGGGGTTGTGTAGGAGAGTAGGATTGCCTCTTATGTTGTTCCCACTTTTTTTCTGATGTTTACACTGGTTTTTGGCTATAGTCTGGCTGGGACCCTGCTAACCAGGGCCCCAGCCTCTCTGTTCTCTCTAAACAACATGTAGTGCATATTAGGCGCACTAGTGATTGGATACTGTGGTGCCTTATGAGTCCCTAGTATATGGTACCTTAGGTACCAAGGGCATAGGTACTTCACAGGCCTACCAGGGGCTGAAACATGTATTATGCCACCCCTAGGAAGCAGACTAAATCTGACACCACAGGCCTGCTACTGCAGCCTGTGTGAGGTGGTGCTAGCACTCCTCACTGAGATATAGGTTCCCTATATCTCTTCTGCACAGACATTTAAACCTATCAGCCACCCCTAAGGCAGTCCCTATCAATCCTGAGGGCAGGGTGCTTGGTTTCCATGTGAGGGGGTGCCTGTGCCTGAGCAGGGCCCCTCTGCAGCTCTCAGAGTCCATTCTCTGGGGCTGTTTGTGAATGCGGTCAGACCATATACACTTAAGTGCATTATAACCTTACGGTAAATGCTAACTTTGCAATGGCTGCATCAAAACATGTTGTGTTTGTTGTCAAACGCTTTGGAATCATACCCCCACACCAGTAACTGGTGTGGGAGTATGATCCCACCCTTCTAAAGGGGTAGACATGTACCTACTGTGGAAACGCGGTAGAATCCTGAAGAGCCCTGGCATCAAAAAATAGATGCCACCAGTCACGGACACTGGGCTGCCCTCCTGCTGATGACCGAAACTCGCAGTGGAGGAAGCCCAACAATAGATATCCTGTCACAGGGAGGTGTGACTACCTCCCAGACAGGGTTTAGTGTACTGGGGCTGGGTGGGTGCACTTCTAGAGTGCTTTGAAGCCCTGCACTGGGGGAGCAGTAGGCTCCTCTGTGCATACACCAGTTCAAACCGGCTCAGGGGCTACCTGCCCCTGCTCTGGCGTGAAACTGGACAAAGGGAAGTGGGTGTAGCCACCCACTCCCCTGACCCTTCCATAGGTGGGGTCATAGAGCTAGTCCCTCCCTTCCTTTCAGTATAAGTTAGGGAACCCTTGCCATTGCAAACTAGATACCCCTGGACGACACTCTGAAGAAGAATCCTGGACCTTCAATGTTCCACTACCTCTGGAAGACTGAAGAATCTCCCTTGGAGTCAAGGAGTGACTGCCCTGCTTGGCAGGCACCAAAACTTACAATCTACGGTCGCAAACTCCAGCGCTCCCACTGGAGCCTGAAGTCCCTGCAGCCCAGGAAGAGGATTTCCTGACTTCTCCAAGGCCATCGTGAGTCCCCAGCGACGCTGAGACAATTGGACCCCACAAGTGACGAGGAACTGCAATCCCTGGGTATCATGCACTATTTTTGAGTGCAACCCCTTCACGACACTCTACGAACCTGTGCATTGGGCCACATGTGGTCCAAGCCTCTAGCAGGGATCCCTCGAAAGATCAGAGGCCTACCCCGTCCCGAGTGACTGTGGGCCCCTGTTGAGTGGATCCTCCTGAGGCGTCTCCGCGATCCCTTGCCAGTTAGCTTGTGGGTCCCCTGAAGACTTTTCTACAATTCTACAGGGCTCCCCTCGTTGCTCCAGGCCTGCCCTGACTTACCCTTGCTTGATGAGTCCCTCAGACCTTGCTGGTCTGCTCTGCTGACTTTTCATCCTTTCCACAAGACTTGCTGTTACCAAGGCTTGTTGGCTGCACTCGGGCCGTCGACACTGCAGTAAACTGCAGACTTCGTGCGACACGCCGAATCCAGCTCCTGGTTGTTGTCGACGCCTCGTGGACCTTGTGCCTGAAGAGTCAAGACACCTGTGAACTACCTGAAAACACCCGACGACTGTGGGCATCCAGCTTCCTGGCCCCGGGTCACTGCCAAGTGACTTTGAACACTGTCCCCTCTGCTTTCAGGTCTTCCTTCTTCTGAATCCAGGCTTGGATTCCCCCGGACACTTCTTCTGTCTTCACAAGCAGCAAGTCTTTATTGGCTCCCATTGAAAACGACGCCGCGACCCGATACCAAAAGACACCTATGCACCCGGCGTCCCTGGGTGAGGTAACTCCAGCACTACGGTGCTCCTGTGGATGTTGGCTCTAGTACTACTTACCCTTTAAGTTACTTGCTTTTAGACTCTCCCGAAGTATCCCTAAACTCTTAATTTCCAACCGCGACTTGCACCATTGAAGTCAACGAGGATTTGCGGCTGTGTTAACACACTGCATGCGTCTCCTGTGGGTCCTTTACTTACCTGCCTTGGGTGGTTTCATGAGGCCCCTGTGCTTCTGAAGGCCCTAGGCCTTGTCCCTTTGCAAGTCGTTATCGCTAAGTCTCTTTTTTAGTATATGGTTTGGTACGCCCCTAGGGCCTCAGCCATATTTGTGCTTAACTTATTGTGAAACGTTGACATTTGAATGTGTACCTGGCTTCTAATCTCATAAAGAGATTAGTAGAGTGAGTCTAGTAATAAATACATATATATTTGATATATATACCTGTGTGGTGTCCTTTCATTTGGTAATTCAAGAGACTATAAGGTCAAACAAGCTGCTTTACATTCCTCTAAAGACTTAGCCTGAAGGCTACTCTCCACAGCTACCACTAGGATAGCTTTCTTTAAAGGTTGTCTTAAACCTACTACCATAAGAGTCGAATTGTACTGGTGCAAGGTGTCCACTTTAACTAGTGAAAAGCATATACCAGGCCAACTTTTCACACCATCTGATGCTTCTTTTGTTTCTTTCTTTACGTGTCTTGTTTCTTTCTGCACCCCTTTGCCATTTTCTCTATCCCTCTTCCACCTTCTGCATCTCCTTTGATTCCTTCTACACTTCTCCTGCCCCTTTCTGAACCCATCTTGCCTCTTCCTGCACCGATGTTGTTTCTTTCTGTACCCCTCTTCCCTCTTTCTATATCACTCTTGCCTCTTTCTGCACCTTTGTTCCTTCTTTCTGCACTTCTCTTGTTTTTTCTTGCAGCGCTCTTGCTTCTTTCTGCACTTCTTGTTTCTTCCTGCAGCTCTCTTGCTTCTTTCTGCACCTCTCTTGCCTTTTTCTCCATCACTCTTCTCCCTTTCTCTACCCCTCATCCCCCTCTCTGCATCTCTGTTGCTTCTTTCTGCAAATCTCATGCCTCTTTCTGCACCCATCTTGTGTCTTTCTGCCCCTCTATTGCATCTTTTATTTCTTTCTGTACCTGTCTTGCTTCTTTCTGCATCCCTATTGCCTCTTTCTCCACCCTTCTTCCCCATTTGCATCTCTGTTGCTTCCTTCTGCACTACTCTTGCCTCTTTCTGCACCCATATTGCCTATTTCTACACCTACATTGCTTCTTTCTGCACTTTTTTTTCCACCTCTCTTGCTCCTTTCTGCACCCCTCTTACCTCTTTCTCAACCCCTTTTTTCTACAGCTCTGTTGCTATTTTCTGCACTTCTCTTGCCACTTTCTGCACACATCTTGCATCTTCTGAACCTCTGTTGCTTCTTTCTGTGCTTCTCTAGCTTATTTCTGTACCTCTCTTGCTTCTTTCTGCACCCCTCTTGCCTCTTTCTGCACCCCTATTCCTTATCCCTCTTGCCTCTTTTTGCACCTCTGTTCCTTCTTCTTGCACTTCTTTTGTTTCTTTCTGAAACTCTCTTGCTTCTTTCTGCAACCCTCTTGCCTCTTTCTCTCCACCCCGTGGCCCCATTTCTATATCTCTGTTGCTTCTTTCTGCACTTTTCTTGCCTCTTTCTGCACCCCTCTTCCCTCTTTCTATATCCGTCTTGCCTCTTTCTGCACCTCTGTTCCTTCTTTCTGCACTTCTTATGTTTCTTCCTGCAGCTCTCTTGCTTCTTTCTGCACCTCTCTTGCCTTTTCCTCCATCACTCTTCTCCCTTTCTCTACCCCTCATCCCCCTCTCTGCATCTCTGTTGCTTCTTTCTGCAAATCTCATGCGTCTTTCTGCACCCATCTTTCCTCTTTCTGCCCCTCTGTTGCTTCTTTTATTTCTTTCTGCACCTGTCTTGCTTCTTTATGCATCCCTCTTGCTTCTTTCTCCACCCTTCTTCCCCGTTTGCATCTCTGTTGCTTCCTTGTGCACTACTCTTGCCTCTTTCTGCACCCATGTTGCCTATTTCTACACCTACGTTGCTTCTTTCTGCACTTTTTTTTTCTACACCTCTCTTGCTTCTTTCTGCACCCCTCTTACCACTTTCTCGACCCCTCTATCCCTTTTCTGTGAGCAGTTGGCCTGGTATATGCTGTCCACTATTTATAGTGGGCACCCTGTATCAGTCTAAACAACCCCTTATTGGTTATAGGTTAAAGACAACCTTTATTGAAAGTTATCCTAGTGGTAGCTATGGAGTGCAGCCTTCAGGCTAAGTCTTGAAGGAATGTAAAGCAGCGTGTTTTACTAGTCTATAATCTCTTGAGTGCCTAAATGAAATATATCCACACCAGGTATATATATAAAATATATGTATTTATTACTAAACACAACAAACAAAGGAAAGGTGGTAGGGAGTCTCTGCGCAGGGAAGTGATATTCGTAGTAAAAGTAAATATCCTATTAGAACTACTGCTTCAAGGTCAACCATACGCCGACCACCCCACGTCGTAAAATATGGGCAAAACCCACTTCACTGTTACTTAGAAAGAGGTAAACCGAGCAAAACAGCTCTTATATCTGGGGGTCAAATAAAGTCCAAATGTCCGTTCTGTGTTTGTTTCTTCTCCTTTAATTCAATCTTGTCACATATATTTCCTGTTCCTGTAAATATTCTTCAAGCTATTTCCTTCAAGCCAATTACTAAACACACCCTCCTAGTCTCTTTATGAGACTAGAGGTCAAAACACATAAGTTACACTTCAAATATTACAGTAAAATAGCACAAATACACATCAGGCCCTAGGAGCGAGCCAAACCATATACTAAAATAGTGGTATAAGAACCACGACTTAACTAGACACAAGGCCTAGAGCCTGTAGAATCGCTGGGACCCCAAGGAACCACCAAAGGTAGTGAACCAGGGGACCCACGGGGGCCGTGTGCAGTGTATGAACACAGCCGCTAGCTCACGTTAGCTTCTATGGGGAAAGACGCAGTTAGATTTTTAAAGATGTGGGATACTTAGACTTGAGTCAGGACCAAACCCTTTGGGACTTAGGAAGTTCTAGGGTCAACACCCACGGGAGCACTGGAGTACTTGTGTTACCTCACCCAGGGAAGACTGGTGCATAGGTATCAAATAGTGTCAGGTCGCGTCGTCGATTTCAATGGAAGCTGGCGAAGTGCTGCTGCCTGGAAGATGCGAAGTGTTTCCGGAGAGATCCAAGCCTGGATCAAAGATGAGAAGAACCTGAAAGCATAGGGGACAGTGTCTGGGTCACTAGCTAGTGACCAGGAAGGCGATAGGCAGATGTCCACCGATGTCGGGTGATTTCAGGTGAAGAAGGTGAAGCTTGACTCTTCAGCCACGAGGACCAGGAGGCGTCGAGGACTACCAGGAGCTGGATTCGACCTGCCCCACAAAGGATGTCGAGTGCTGCAGCATCGGTGCCCGGATTGGGCACAACAAGCCTTGGCAACAGCAACCCACGCAGAAACGAGAAAGATGCTTCAGTGCAGACCAGCAAAGTTTGTGGAACTCACCACTTGATGGGGCATCAGGGCACGTCTGGAGCAACCAGAGAAGCCCAAGGAAATTCAAAGTTACCCCCTCAGGGACCCACCAGTCGACGGACCAGGGATCTCGGGGTGATTCGTCAAGCGGGGGACGTAATATCTGACGTCATCAGCAGAGGATTGCGGTCGCGTGAGTTATAGTTGCCTGCAGTAACTATAACGGGGGAATTTCATTGGTTTTTTATGAGTGAAATGTCCAGCTAACTATAACATGTGTGAAACCTATGGTTTTTTAAGTGAATATATATATATATATATATATATATACATATATATGTATGTATATATATATTCACTTAAAAAACCATAGGTTTCACACATGTTATAGTTAGCTGGACATTTCACTCATAAAAAACCAATGAAATTCCCCCGTTATAGTTACTGCAGGCAACTATAACTCACGCGACCGTAATCCTCTGCTGATGCTAATACTGTATTTAGACACTTATTTACCCATGTCTTCTTCCATTAATCTTTAGCTATACATATATTACAAATATTTATTTTTCAGAAAGACACATATGTCATCAGTGATGTAATATCTGACGTCATCAGCAGAGGATTGCGGTCGCGTGAGTTATAGTTGCCTGCAGTAACTATAACGGGGGAATTTCATTGGTTTTTTATGAGTGAAATGTCCAGCTAACTATAACATGTGTGAAACCTATGGTTTTTTAAGTGAATTTGCAAGGTTTTTTAAATGCTAATTCCTAACTATAACGTGTGTGAAACCTATGGTTTTTTCAGTGAATTTGTACGGTTTTTTAAATGCTAATTTATTTATGTATTATTTTTTTTATATATTTATTTTACAATAAACTACGTATTAAAAATTATTATTTTTTTTTGTTTTGGTTTTCACCCTGCGAATTATTTTTTTTTTTTTGGAAATTTTTTTTTTTTTTTGTGTTTTTCAGGGTGCGCGCACTGTGCGCGCACCCCCGCGATTTAAAAAAAAAAAAAAAAATGTTTTGCCTTCGGGGTCCTTCAGGGACCCCCTGACAAAGGCTAGGGGGTCAGGAACTCTCTACCCTGCCCCCTTTTCACGTTCGCCACCTTCCTTTTTCACTCTCGCACTGAAAACAAACAAAATGGCGGCCGACACTTCCTGATTTCGACCGATTCGAACGTTGACTAACATGTAACCACCAATCAGAATTACGCTCGCGCACGTTAGGGTGCTCGCACGGTGCTCGCACGGTGCGCGCACCCTGCGCGCATATAGATATATATATGCTTTTAAATGCTATTTTCTCCGGAAATACTGAACAGATTTACACCAGACCTGCAAAAGGCACTTCCTTGACCTTATGGCTACCTCTCTGCCAAATTTCAAGTAATTCTGTTCAGCCGTTCGGGCTGTAGCTGTGTCTAAAGGTCCTATGGAAAAATGCATGGGAAAAACGCGTTTTGGGACCCCCCTTTTATCTCAGCCCCCGCTTGACGAATCCCCCCGAGACTTTCAGGGTAGGAGCGGAGCGTAGCGCCCCACCTATTTTGAAAAATTCGCGAGGATTCGTCGACCAGCGCCAAAGTTATTCAAAATAGAATGTTGCGGATTTCCTATGGAAACGTGGTCCTAACTATAACTACCTACTGGCGACCGCCAGTAGGTAATATATACATACATATATATATATATATATATATATATATATATATATATAGTGATATAGGTAACCTATAGTAAGGGGTGGAGGCACCACCTTTCCCAGGCTGCAGTAGGAGACCTGTGGTGACATTTTGGGTGGCTTTCCAGGGGTGGCATAATACATGCTTCAGCCCTTGGTATGCCTCTGGGGTACCTATGCCCTGGGTACATAGTATACCATATACTAGGGACTCACAAGTGTACCTCAGGATCCTTTCTGTGGTGTACCTAAAGTACTTGCAATCAATTTAGACATAAAGCAGCTAGGCGGGGGCCCTGAATAACAGGGTCACAGCCAGAATAAAGTAAAAAAACAGTGAAACACCAGCAAAAAGTGGGGGTAAACATGTGAAGCAGACCCTATTCTCCTACATTTTCTACATTTCTGTTGCTACTTTCTGTACTTCTCTTGCCTCTTTCTGCACACATCTTGCCTCTTCTGAACCTCTGTTGCTTCTTTCTGTGCTTCTCTAGCTTATTTCGGTACCTCTCTGGCTTCTTTCTGCACCCCTCTTCTTTCTTCCGTATCCCTCTTGCCTCTTTCTGCACCTCTGTTCCTTCTTTTTGCACTTCTTTTGTTTCTTCCTGCACCTCTCTTGCTTCTTTCTGCACCCCTCTTGCCTCTTTCTCTCCACCCCTTTTCTGCATCTCTGCTCCTTCTGTCTGCACTTCTCTTGTCTCTTTCTACACCTCTGTTCCTTCTTTCTGCACTTCTTATGTTTCTTCTTGCAGCTCTCTTGCTTCTTTCATCTTTCCTCTTGCCTCTTTCTCATCACTCTTCCCCCTTTCTCCACCCCTCTCTGCATCTGTTGCCTCTTTCTGCAATTCTTTTGCCTCTTTCAGCACCCATCTTGCCTTTTTCTGCTCCTCTGCTGCTTCTTTTATTCCTTTCTGTACCTGTCTTGGTTCTTTCTGCACCCTTCTTGCCTCTGTCTCCGCCCTTCTTCCCCCTTCCGCATCTCTGTTGCTTCCTTCTGCACTTCTCCTGCCTCTTTCTGCACCCATCTTGCCTATTTCTGCACCTACATTGGTTCTTTCTGCACTCCTTCTGTTTTTTTCTCCACCTCTATTGCTTCTTTCTGCACCCCCCTTACCCCTCTCTCGACCCCTCTACCCCTTTTCTACATCGCTGTTGCTATTTTCTGCACTTCTCTTGCCTCTTTCTGCACACATATTGCCTCTTGTTTTTTCTTGCAGCGCTCTTGCTTCTTTCTGCACTTCTTGTTTCTTCCTGCAGCTCTCTTGCTTCTTTCTGCACCTCTCTTGCCTTTTTCTCCATCACTCATCTCCCTTTCTCTACCCCTCATCCCCCTCTCTGCATCTCTGTTGCTTCTTTCTGCAAATCTCATGCCTCCTTCTGCACCCATCTTGTGTCTTTCTGCCCCTCTATTGCATCTTTTATTTCTTTCTGTACCTGTCTTGCTTCTTTCTGCATCCCTATTGCCTCTTTCTCCACCCTTCTTCCCCATTTGCATCTCTGTTGCTTCCTTCTGCACTACTCTTGCCTCTTTCTGCACCCATATTCCCTATTTCTACACCTACGTTGCTTCTTTCTGTACTTTTTTCTCCACCTCTCTTGCTCCTTTCTGCACCCCTCTTACCTCTTTCTCAACCCCTTTTTTCTACAGCTCTGTTGCTATTTTCTGCACTTCTCTTGCCTCTTTCTGCACACATCTTGCATCTTCTGAACCTCTGTTGCTTCTTTCTGTGCTTCTCTAGCTTATTTCCGTACCTCTCTTGCTTCTTTCTGCACCCCTCTTGCCTCTTTCTGCACCCCTATTCCTTATCCCTCTTGCCTCTTTTTGCACCTCTGTTCCTTCTTCTTGCACTTCTTTTGTTTATTCCTGAAACTCTCTTGCTTCTTTCTGCAACCCTCTTGCCTCTTTCTCTCCACCCCGTGGCCCCATTTCTATATCTCTGTTGCTTCTTTCTGCACTTTTCTTGCCTCTTTCTGCACCCCTCTTCCCTCTTTCTATATCCGTCTTGCCTCTTTCTGCACCTCTGTTCCTTCTTTCTGCACTTCTTATGTTTCTTCCTGCAGCTCTCTTGCTTCTTTCTGCACCTCTCTTGCCTTTTTCTCCATCACTCTTCTCCCTTTCTCTACCCCTCATCCCCCTCTCTGCAACTTTGTTGCTTCTTTCTGCAATTCTCATGCGTCTTTCTGCACCCATCTTTCCTCTTTCTGCTCCTCTGTTGCTTCTTTTATTTCTTTCTGCACCTGTCTTGCTTCTTTCTGCATCCCTCTTGCTTCTTTCTCCACCCTTCTTCCCCATTTGCATCTCTGTTGCTTCCTTGTGCACTACTCTTGCCTCTTTCTGCACCCATGTTGCCTATTTCTACACCTACGTTGCTTCTTTCTGCACTTTTTTTTTTCTCCACCTCTCTTGCTTCTTTCTGCACCCCTCTTACCACTTTCTCGACCCCTCTATCCCTTTTCTGTGAGAAGTTGGCCTGGTATATGCTGTCCACTATTTATAGTGGGCACCCTGTATCAGTCTAAACAACCCCTTATTGGTTATAGGTTAAAGACAACCTTTATTGAAAGTTATCCTAGTGGTAGCTATGGAGTGCAGCCTTCAGGCTAAGTCTTGAAGGAATGTAAAGCAGCTTGTTTTACTAGTCTATAATCTCTTGAGTGCCTAAATGAAATATATCCACACCAGGTATATATATAAAATATATGTATTTATTACTAAACACAACAAACAAAGGAAAGGTGGTAGGGAGTCTCTGCGCAGGGAAGTGATATTCGTAGTAAAAGTAAGTATCCTATTAGAACTACTGCTTCAAGGTCAACCATACGATGACCACCCCACGTCGTAAAATATGGGCAAAACCCACTTCACTGTTACTTAGAAAGAGGTAAACCGAGCAAAACAGCTCTTATATCTGGGGGTCAAATAAAGTCTAAATGTCCGTTCTGTGTTTGTTTCTTCTCCTTTAATTCAATCTTGTCACATATGTTTCCTGTTCCTGTAAATATTCTTCAAGCTATTTCCTTCAAGCCAATTACTAAACACACCCTCCTAGTCTCTTTATGAGACTAGAGGTCAAAACACATAAGTTACACTTCAAATATTACAGTAAAATAGCACAAATACACGTCAGGCCCTAGGAGCGAGCCAAACCATATACTAAAATAGTGGTATAAGAACCACGACTTAACTAGACACAAGGCCTAGAGCCTGTAGAATCGCTGGGACCCCAAGGAACCACCAAAGGCAGTGAACCAGGGGACCCACGGGGGCCGTGTTCAGTGTATGAACACAGCCGCTAGCTCACGTTAGCTTCTATGGGGAAAGACGCAGTTAGATTTTTAAAGATGAGGGATACTTAGACTTGAGTCAGGACCAAACCCTTTGGGACTTAGGAAGTTCTAGGGTCAACACCCACGGGAGCACTGGAGTACTTGTGTTACCTCACCCAGGGAAGACTGGTGCATAGGTATCAAATAGTGTCAGGTCGCGTCGTCGATTTCAATGGAAGCTGGCGAAGTGCTGCTGCCTGGAAGATGCGAAGTGTTTCCGGAGAGATCCAAGCCTGGATCAAAGATGAGAAGAACCTGAAAGCATAGGGGACAGTGTCTGGGTCACTAGCTAGTGACCAGGAAGGCGATAGGCAGATGTCCACCGATGTCGGGTGATTTCAGGTGAAGAAGGTGAAGCTTGACTCTTCAGCCACGAGGACCAGGAGGCGTCGAGGACTACCAGGAGCTGGATTCGACCTGCCCCACAAAGGATGTCGAGTGCTGCAGCATCGGTGCCCGGATTGGGCACAACAAGCCTTGGCAACAGCAACCCACGCAGAAACGAGAAAGATGCTTCAGTGCAGACCAGCAAAGTTTGTGGAACTCACCACTTGATGGGGCATCAGGGCACGTCTGGAGCAACCAGAGAAGCCCAAGGAAATTCAAAGTTACCCCCTCAGGGACCCACCAGTCGACGGACCAGGGATCTCGGGGTGATTCGTCAAGCGGGGGACGTAATATCTGACGTCATCAGCAGAGGATTGCGGTCGCGTGAGTTATAGTTGCCTGCAGTAACTATAACGGGGGAATTTCATTGGTTTTTTATGAGTGAAATGTCCAGCTAACTATAACATGTGTGAAACCTATGGTTTTTTAAGTGAATATATATATATATATATATATATATATATATATACATATATATGTATGTATATATATATTCACTTAAAAAACCATAGGTTTCACACATGTTATAGTTAGCTGGACATTTCACTCATAAAAAACCAATGAAATTCCCCCGTTATAGTTACTGCAGGCAACTATAACTCACGCAACCGTAATCCTCTGCTGATGCTAATACTGTATTTAGACACTTATTTACCCATGTCTTCTTCCATTAATCTTTAGCTATACATATATTACAAATATTTATTTTTCAGAAAGACACATATGTCATCAGTGATGTAATATCTGACGTCATCAGCAGAGGATTGCGGTCGCGTGAGTTATAGTTGCCTGCAGTAACTATAACGGGGGAATTTCATTGGTTTTTTATGAGTGAAATGTCCAGCTAACTATAACATGTGTGAAACCTATGGTTTTTTAAGTGAATTTGCAAGGTTTTTTAAATGCTAATTCCTAACTATAACGTGTGTGAAACCTATGGTTTTTTCAGTGAATTTGTACGGTTTTTTAAATGCTAATTTATTTATGTATTATTTTTTTTATATATTTATTTTACAATAAACTACGTATTAAAAATTATTATTTTTTTTTTTTTTGGTTTTCACCCTGCGAATTATTTTTTTTTTTTTTGAATTTTTTTTTTTTTTTGTGTTTTTCAGGGTGCGCGCACTGTGCGCGCACCCCCGCGATTTAAAAAAAAAAAAAAAAATGTTTTGCCTTCGGGGTCCTTCAGGGACCCCCTGACAAAGGCTAGGGGGTCAGGAACTCTCTACCCTGCCCCCTTTTCACGTTCGCCACCTTCCTTTTTCACTCTCGCACTGAAAACAAACAAAATGGCGGCCGACACTTCCTGATTTCGACCGATTCGAACGTTGACTAACATGTAACCACCAATCAGAATTACGCTCGCGCACGTTAGGGTGCTCGCACGGTGCGCGCACCCTGCGCGCATATAGATATATATATGCTTTTAAATGCTATTTTCTCCGTAAATACTGAACAGATTTACACCAGACCTGCAAAAGGCACTTCCTTGACCTTATGGCTACCTCTCTGCCAAATTTCAAGTAATTCTGTTCAGCCGTTCGGGCTGTAGCTGTGTCTAAAGGTCCTATGGAAAAATGCATGGGAAAAACGCGTTTTGGGACCCCCCTTTTATCTCAGCCCCCGCTTGACGAATCCCCCCGAGACTTTCAGGGTAGGAGCGGAGCGTAGCGCCCCACCTATTTTGAAAAATTCGCGAGGATTCCTCGACCAGCGCCAAAGTTATTCAAAATAGAATGTTGCGGATTTCCTATGGAAACGTGGTCCTAACTATAACTACCTACTGGCGACCGCCAGTAGGTAATATATACATACATATATATATATATATATATATATATAGTGATATAGGTAACCTATAGTAAGGGGTGGAGGCACCACCTTTCCCAGGCTGCAGTAGGAGACCTGTGGTGACATTTTGGGTGGCTTTCCAGGGGTGGCATAATACATGCTTCAGCCCTTGGTATGCCTCTGGGGTACCTATGCCCTGGGTACATAGTATACCATATACTAGGGACTCACAAGTGTACCTCAGGATCCTTTCTGTGGTGTACCTAAAGTACTTGCAATCAATTTAGACATAAAGCAGCTAGGCGGGGGCCCTGAATAACAGGGTCGCAGCCAGAATAAAGTAAAAAAACAGTGAAACACCAGCAAAAAGTGGGGGTAAACATGTGAAGCAGACCCTATTCTCCTACATTTTCTACATTTCTGTTGCTACTTTCTGTACTTCTCTTGCCTCTTTCTGCACACATCTTGCCTCTTCTGAACCTCTGTTGCTTCTTTCTGTGCTTCTCTAGCTTATTTCGGTACCTCTCTGGCTTCTTTCTGCACCCCTCTTCTTTCTTCCGTATCCCTCTTGCCTCTTTCTGCACCTCTGTTCCTTCTTTTTGCACTTCTTTTGTTTCTTCCTGCACCTCTCTTGCTTATTTCTGCACCCCTCTTGCCTCTTTCTCTCCACCCCTTTTCTGCATCTCTGCTCCTTCTGTCTGCACTTCTCTTGTCTCTTTCTACACCTCTGTTCCTTCTTTCTGCACTTCTTATGTTTCTTCTTGCAGCTCTCTTGCTTCTTTCATCTTTCCTCTTGCCTCTTTCTCATCACTCTTCCCCCTTTCTCCACCCCTCTCTGCATCTGTTGCCTCTTTCTGCAATTCTTTTGCCTCTTTCAGCACCCATCTTGCCTTTTTCTGCTCCTCTGCTGCTTCTTTTATTCCTTTCTGTACCTGTCTTGGTTCTTTCTGCACCCTTCTTGCCTCTGTCTCCGCCCTTCTTCCCCCTTCCGCATCTCTGTTGCTTCCTTCTGCACTTCTCCTGCCTCTTTCTGCACCCATCTTGCCTATTTCTGCACCTACATTGGTTCTTTCTGCACTCCTTCTGTTTTTTTCTCCACCTCTATTGCTTCTTTCTGCACCCCCCTTACCCCTCTCTCGACCCCTCTACCCCTTTTCTACATCGCTGTTGCTATTTTCTGCACTTCTCTTGCCTCTTTCTGCACACATATTGCCTCTTGTTTTTTCTTGCAGCGCTCTTGCTTCTTTCTGCACTTCTTGTTTCTTCCTGCAGCTCTCTTGCTTCTTTCTGCACCTCTCTTGCCTTTTTCTCCATCACTCATCTCCCTTTCTCTACCCCTCATCCCCCTCTCTGCATCTCTGTTGCTTCTTTCTGCAAATCTCATGCCTCCTTCTGCACCCATCTTGTGTCTTTCTGCCCCTCTATTGCATCTTTTATTTCTTTCTGTACCTGTCTTGCTTCTTTCTGCATCCCTATTGCCTCTTTCTCCACCCTTCTTCCCCATTTGCATCTCTGTTGCTTCCTTCTGCACTACTCTTGCCTCTTTCTGCACCCATATTCCCTATTTCTACACCTACGTTGCTTCTTTCTGTACTTTTTTCTCCACCTCTCTTGCTCCTTTCTGCACCCCTCTTACCTCTTTCTCAACCCCTTTTTTCTACAGCTCTGTTGCTATTTTCTGCACTTCTCTTGCCTCTTTCTGCACACATCTTGCATCTTCTGAACCTCTGTTGCTTCTTTCTGTGCTTCTCTAGCTTATTTCCGTACCTCTCTTGCTTCTTTCTGCACCCCTCTTGCCTCTTTCTGCACCCCTATTCCTTATCCCTCTTGCCTCTTTTTGCACCTCTGTTCCTTCTTCTTGCACTTCTTTTGTTTATTCCTGAAACTCTCTTGCTTCTTTCTGCAACCCTCTTGCCTCTTTCTCTCCACCCCGTGGCCCCATTTCTATATCTCTGTTGCTTCTTTCTGCACTTTTCTTGCCTCTTTCTGCACCCCTCTTCCCTCTTTCTATATCCGTCTTGCCTCTTTCTGCACCTCTGTTCCTTCTTTCTGCACTTCTTATGTTTCTTCCTGCAGCTCTCTTGCTTCTTTCTGCACCTCTCTTGCCTTTTTCTCCATCACTCTTCTCCCTTTCTCTACCCCTCATCCCCCTCTCTGCAACTTTGTTGCTTCTTTCTGCAATTCTCATGCGTCTTTCTGCACCCATCTTTCCTCTTTCTGCTCCTCTGTTGCTTCTTTTATTTCTTTCTGCACCTGTCTTGCTTCTTTCTGCATCCCTCTTGCTTCTTTCTCCACCCTTCTTCCCCATTTGCATCTCTGTTGCTTCCTTGTGCACTACTCTTGCCTCTTTCTGCACCCATGTTGCCTATTTCTACACCTACGTTGCTTCTTTCTGCACTTTTTTTTTCTCCACCTCTCTTGCTTCTTTCTGCACCCCTCTTACCACTTTCTCGACCCCTCTATCCCTTTTCTGTGAGAAGTTGGCCTGGTATATGCTGTCCACTATTTATAGTGGGCACCCTGTATCAGTCTAAACAACCCCTTATTGGTTATAGGTTAAAGACAACCTTTATTGAAAGTTATCCTAGTGGTAGCTATGGAGTGCAGCCTTCAGGCTAAGTCTTGAAGGAATGTAAAGCAGCTTGTTTTACTAGTCTATAATCTCTTGAGTGCCTAAATGAAATATATCCACACCAGGTATATATATAAAATATATGTATTTATTACTAAACACAACAAACAAAGGAAAGGTGGTAGGGAGTCTCTGCGCAGGGAAGTGATATTCGTAGTAAAAGTAAGTATCCTATTAGAACTACTGCTTCAAGGTCAACCATACGATGACCACCCCACGTCGTAAAATATGGGCAAAACCCACTTCACTGTTACTTAGAAAGAGGTAAACCGAGCAAAACAGCTCTTATATCTGGGGGTCAAATAAAGTCTAAATGTCCGTTCTGTGTTTGTTTCTTCTCCTTTAATTCAATCTTGTCACATATGTTTCCTGTTCCTGTAAATATTCTTCAAGCTATTTCCTTCAAGCCAATTACTAAACACACCCTCCTAGTCTCTTTATGAGACTAGAGGTCAAAACACATAAGTTACACTTCAAATATTACAGTAAAATAGCACAAATACACGTCAGGCCCTAGGAGCGAGCCAAACCATATACTAAAATAGTGGTATAAGAACCACGACTTAACTAGACACAAGGCCTAGAGCCTGTAGAATCGCTGGGACCCCAAGGAACCACCAAAGGCAGTGAACCAGGGGACCCACGGGGGCCGTGTTCAGTGTATGAACACAGCCGCTAGCTCACGTTAGCTTCTATGGGGAAAGACGCAGTTAGATTTTTAAAGATGAGGGATACTTAGACTTGAGTCAGGACCAAACCCTTTGGGACTTAGGAAGTTCTAGGGTCAACACCCACGGGAGCACTGGAGTACTTGTGTTACCTCACCCAGGGAAGACTGGTGCATAGGTATCAAATAGTGTCAGGTCGCGTCGTCGATTTCAATGGAAGCTGGCGAAGTGCTGCTGCCTGGAAGATGCGAAGTGTTTCCGGAGAGATCCAAGCCTGGATCAAAGATGAGAAGAACCTGAAAGCATAGGGGACAGTGTCTGGGTCACTAGCTAGTGACCAGGAAGGCGATAGGCAGATGCCCACCGATGTCGGGTGATTTCAGGTGAAGAAGGTGAAGCTTGACTCTTCAGCCACGAGGACCAGGAGGCGTCGAGGACAACCAGGAGCTGGATTCGACCTGCCCCACAAAGGATGTCGAGTGCTGCAGCATCGGTGCCCGGATTGGCACAACAAGCCTTGGCAACAGCAACCCACGCAGAAACGAGAAAGATGCTTCAGTGCAGACCAGCAAAGTTTGTGGAACTCACCACTTGATGGGGCATCAGGGCACGTCTGGAGCAACCAGAGAAGCCCAAGGAAATTCAAAGTTACCTCCTCAGGGACCCACCAGTCGACGGACCAGGGATCGCGAAGGGAACTCAAGATGAAACACAAAATGGCGGCCCACAGGTCACTTGGAGTGACCAGGCTGACAATATTCAATGGATTCGGTGCTCGAGGGGGGGGCTACAAGTCAGCCCAAGCACGACTTCAGGAGATGTCAAGAAGTCAATACACTTGCAAAAGTGCACGGCAATGAAGAGTTCCGGTTCCACGCTACTCACGAGGGCTGCTGGCCTCAGCTTTGCTGGGGACTCGGGTCGGCCTCCGAGATGTCTGGAAATCCTTTTCATGGGCTGCAAATACTTCGGAATCTGGCGGGAGCTTTGGAAATGCAGACTGGCAAATTGCTTCGTTGGTGCCTGCCAAGCAGGGGAGTCACTCCTTGACCCCAAGGGAGATTTCTTCAGTCCTCTAGTCTTCAGTAGAGCGTCGAAGTTCCAGGATTCAGCTTCAGAGTTTCATCCAGGGATATCTAAAGTTCTGGTTACAGAGGTTCCTTACTTATACTTAGGGAAGGGGTTGGACTAGCTCTAGGGACCCACCTATGGGAGGGTTTGGAAAGAGGGGTGGCTACACCCATTTCCTTTGTCTACTTTCACGCCATAGCAGGGGCTGGAAGCCCCTGAACCGGTTTGAGCTGGACCATGCACAGGGACCCAAATGTGCCCCCAGTGCAGGACTGCAAAACCCTCTGAGAGTGCTCCCACCCAGCCCCAATACACATAAGCCTGTCTGGGAGGTGGTTACACCTCCCTGTGACAGGAAACCTATTGTCCAGGCCTCCCCTGCCGGAGTTTCGGTCAGCAGCAGGAGGCCAGACCCGTGTCTGTGGCTGCAGCATCCATTTTGTGATGCCAGGTCTCTATTAAGTTTCTAACGGGTACACCAGTGCTGCCATGTTTCTCCCTCTAGAAGGGTGGGATCATACTCTCACACCAGTTACTGGTGTGAGGGTATTATTCCAAGGTGTTTGACACCAAACACGACATGCTTCCGTGCAGCCTGTCCAAAGTTAGCATTTACCGTTTGGTTATAATGCATATAAGAGTATATGGTCAGGCTGCACTACAAACAGCATCAGAGAAGGGTCTCCGAACACTGCAGAGGGTCTCTGCTCATACAGGGGCACACTCTCACATAAGAACCAAGAACACTGCCTTCAGGATTGATAAGGCCTGCCATAGGAGTGACTTATAGGTTTATATGTGTGTGTATATATATATGTGTATATATATATATTCACTTAAAAAACCATAGGTTTCACACAAGTTATAGTTAGCTGTACATTTCACTCGTAAAAAACCAATGAAATTCCACGTTATAGTTAGATCAGGTAACTATAACTTGCGCGCCCACAATAAACTGCTGATGACGTCACATATTACATCACTCATGACATGGTCAGTGACATCACTCATCACATCAATGATGACATCTCAAATGACACATTGTGGATTGCGGTTGCGCAAGTTATAGTTACCTGATCTAACTATAACGTGGAATTTCATTGGTTTTTTACGAGTGAAATGTACAGCTAACTATAACTTGTGTGAAACCTATGGTTTTTTAAGTGAATATGCAAGGTTTTTTAAATGCTAATTCCTAACTATAACGTGTGTGAAACCTATGGTTTTTTTAGTGAATTTGTACGGTTTTTTTAAATACTAAGTTATCTATTTATTGTTAATTTTTCGGCGCACACCGAGCACCCACCGTGCGCATTTCGTACCGTGCACGCCACGCCATTTTTTACAAAATATCAATTGTTTTTTTCTCCCTTGGGGGTCCTTAGATTTATATATTAAATATGATTGTTAATTTTTTTTTTTTTTTAATTTTTTTTACCGTACACGTACAGTAAGCTTACCGTATGCGCAATCCCCGATTTTTAAAAAAAATTATTAAATTTATTTTTCATGCTTTTTGGTCCTTTGTGAACCCCCTGACGAACGCTAGGGGGTCTGCAACTCTCTTCGTTGCCCCCTTTTCATGTTATCAACCTTTGTTTTTCAGTGCGAGAGACAGAAAATGGCGGCCGATACTTCCTGGTTTCGACCGATTCGAACGTTTACTTTGATCTAACAACCAATCAGAATCGCGCTCGCGCACGTCACCGAACGCGTACGGTAAGCTTACCGTAAGCGCACGGAGCGCGCTTACAGATATATATATTGATTTAAATGCTATTTTCTCAGAAACTACTGAACAGATTTACACCAGACCTACAAAAGGCACTTCCTTGACCTGCGGACTACCTCTCTGCCAAATTACAAGTAATTCTGTTCAGCCGTTCGGGCTGTAGCTGTGTCTAAAGGTCCTATGGAAAAATGCATGGGGAAAACGCGTTTTGGGACCCCCCTTTTTTCTCAGCCCCCGCTTGACGAATCACCCCGAGACTTTCAGGGTAGGAGCGGAGCGTAGCGCCCCATTAGTTTTGAAAATTTCGCGAGGATTCGTCGACCGGCGCCAAAGTTATTCCAAATAGAATGTTGCGGATTTCCTATGGAAACAGGGTCCTAACTATAACTATCTACTGGCGACCGCCAGTAGATAATATATATATATATATATATATATATATATATATATATATACACATATATATATGTATGTGTATATATATATATACATACATATATATATATATATATAGTGATATAGGTAACCTATAGTAAGGGGTGGAGGCACCACCTTACCCAGGCTGCAGTAGGAGATCTGTGGTGACATTTTGGGTGGCTTTCCAGGGGTGGCATAATACATGCTTCAGCCCTTGGTAGGCCTCTGGGGTACCTATGCCCTGGGTACATAGTATACCATATACTAGGGACTCACAAGTGTACCTCGGGATCCTTTCTGTGGTGTACCTAA
Organism: Triturus cristatus; assembly: GCF_964204655.1. Classification (NCBI taxonomy): domain Eukaryota; kingdom Metazoa; phylum Chordata; class Amphibia; order Caudata; family Salamandridae; genus Triturus; species Triturus cristatus. The sequence continues at coordinate 692,841,885 of NC_140583.1, forward strand.
AGTACTTGCAATCAATTTAGACAGGAAGCAGCTAGGCGGGGGCCCTGAATAACAGGGTCGCAGCCAGAATAAAGTAAAAAAACAGTGAAACACCAGCAAAAAGTGGGGGTAAACATGTGAAGCAGACCCTACTCTCCTACATTTTCTACATTTCTGTGGCTACTTTCTGTACTTCTCTTGCCTCTTTCTGCACACATCTTGCCTCTTCTGAACCTCTGTTGCTTCTTTCTGTGCTTCTCTAGCTTATTTCGGTACCTCTCTGGCTTCTTTCTGCACCCCTCTTCTTTCTTCCTTATCCCTCTTGCCTCTTTCTGCACCTCTGTTCCTTCTTTTTTCACTTCTTTTGTTTCTTCCTGCACCTCTCTTGCTTCTTTCTGCACCCCTCTTGCCTCTTTCTCTCCACCCCTTTTCTGCATCTCTGCTCCTTCTGTCTGCACTTCTCTTGTCTCTTTCTACACCTCTGTTCCTTCTTTCTGCACTTCTTATGTTTCTTCTTGCAGCTCTCTTGCTTCTTTCATCTTTCCTCTTGCCTCTTTCTCATCACTCTTCCCCCTTTCTCCACCCCTCTCTGCATCTGTTGCCTCTTTTTGCAATTCTTTTGCCTCTTTCTGCACCCATCTTGCCTTTTTCTGCTCCTCTGCTGCTTCTTTTATTCCTTTCTGTACCTGTCTTGGTTCTTTCTGCACCCTTCTTGCCTCTGTCTCCGCCCTTCTTCCCCCTTCCGCATCTCAGTTGCTTCCTTCTGCACTTCTCCTGCCTCTTTCTGCACCCATCTTGCCTATGTCTGCACCTACATTGCTTCTTTCTGCACTCCTTTTGTTTTTTTCTCCACCTCTATTGCTTCTTTCTGCACCCCCCTTACCCCTCTCTCGACCCCTCTACCCCTTTTCTACATCGCTGTTGCTATTTTCTGCACTTCTCTTGCCTCTTTCTACACACATCTTGCCTCTTTCTGAGCCTCTGCTGCTTCTTTCTATGATGCTCTAGCTTAATTCTGTACCTCTCTTGCTTCTTTCTGCACCCCTCTTGCCTCTTTCTGCACCCCTCTTGCCTCTTTCTGCACCTTTGTTCCTTCTTTCTGCACTTTTGTTTCTTCCTGTACCTCTCTTGCTTCTTTCTGCTTCCCTCTTGCCTATTTATTTTCACCCCTCGTCCCCTTTTCTGCATCTCTGTTGCTTCTTTCTGCACCCCTCTTCCCTCTTTCTACACCTCTCTTCTTTCTTTCTGCAATCTTGTTGTTTCTTCCTTCACCTCTTGCTTCTTTCTGCACTCCTCTTGCCTCTTTCTGTCCACCCCTTCCCCTTTTCTGCATCTCTTTTCCTTCTTTCTGCACTTCTCTTGTCTCTTTCTGCACCTCTTTTCCTTCTTTCTGCACTTCTTATGTTTCTTCCTGCAGCTCTCTTGCTTCTTTCTGAACCCATCTTGCCTCTTTCTCCATCACTCTTCCCCCTCTCTACACCCCTCTTCCCCCTCTCTGCATCTCCGTTGCTTCTTTCTGCAATTCTCTTGCCTCTTTCTGCACCCATCTTGCCTCTTTCTGCCCCTCTGCTGCTTCTCTTATTTATTTCTGCACCTGTCTTTCTTCTTTCTGCACCCCTCTTGCCTTTTTCTCCACCCTTCTTCCCCCTTACGCATCTCTGTTGCTTCCTTCTGCACTTTGCATGCCTCCTTCTGCAGCCATCATGCCTGTTTCTGCACCTACATTACTTTTATCTGCACTTCTCTAGGTTTTTTCTCCACCTCTCTTGCTGCTTTCTACACCACTCTTACTTCTTTCTCGACCCCTCTACCCCTTTTCTATATCTATGTTGCTAATTTCTGCACTTCTCTTGCCTCTTTCTGCACACATCTTGCCTCTTTCTGAACCTCTGTTGCTTCTTTCTGTGCTTCTCTAGCTTATTTCTGTACCTCTCTTGCTTCTTTCTGCAACCCTCTTGCCTCTTTCTGCACCCCTCTTCCTTCTTATCCCTCATGCCTCTTTCTGCACCTCTGTTTCTTCTTTCTGCACTTCTTTTGTTTCTGTTTGCACCCCTCTTGCCTATATCTCTCCACCCGCTTCCCCTTTTCTGCATCTCTGTTGCTTCTTTCTGCACTTCTCTTGCCGCTTTCTGCACCCATGTTCCCTCTTTCTATATCCCTCTTGCCTCTTTCTGTACCTCTTTTCCTTCTTTCTGCACTTCTTTTGTTTCTTCCTGCAGATCTCTTGCTTCTTTCTGCACTCCTATTGCCTCTTTCTCTCCACCCCTCTTTCTCTTTTCTGCATCTTTGTTGCTTCTTTCTGTACTTCTGTTCCTTCTTTCTGTACTTCTTATGTTTCTTCTTGCAGCTCTCTTGCTACTTCCTGTACTTCTTGTTTCTTCCCGCTGCTCTCTTCCTCCTTTCTGCACTTCTCTTGCCTCTTTCTCCATCACTCTTTCCCCTTTATCTACCCTTCTTACCCCTCTCTGCATCTCTGTTGCATCTTTCTGCAATTCTCTTGCCTCTTTCTGCACCCATTTTGCCTCTTTCTACCCCCTCTGTTGCTTCTTTTGTTTCTTTCTGCACCTGTATTGCCTCTGTCTCCACCCTGCTTCCCCTTCTGCATCTCTGTTGCTTCCTTCTGTACTTCTCTTGCCCCTTTCCGTACCCATCTTGCCTATTTCTGCACCCATGTAGCTTCCTTCTGTACTTCTTATGTTTTCCCCACCTCTCTTGCTTCTTTCTGTACCCCTCTTACCTCTTTTCCCACCCTCTATCCCTTTTCTATATCTCTGTTGCTACTTTCTGCTCTTCTCTTGCCTCTTTCTGCACACATATTGCCTCTTTCTGAACCTCTATTGCTTCTTTTTGTGCTTCTCTTGCCTATTTCTGTACCTCTTTTGCTTCTTTCTGTACCCCCTTGCCTCTTTCTGCACCCTTCTTGCCTCTTTCTCCACCCCTCTTTCCCCTTTCTGCATCTCTGTTGTTTCTTTCTGCACTTCTCTTGTCTCCTTCTCCACCCCTCTTCCCTCTTTCTGCAAACCCTGCTGTTTCTTTCTGCAACCCTCTCGCCTCTTTCTGCACCTCTGTTTCTTCTTTCTACACTACTTTTTTTCTTTCTGCACCTCTTGTTTCTTTCTTCACCCCTCTTGCCTCTTTCTCTACCCTGCTTCCCCCTTTCTGAATCTCTGTTTCTTCTTTCTGCACTTTTCTTGCCTCATTCTGCACCTATCTTGCCTCTTTTTGTACCTCTGTTTCTTCTTTCTGCACTGCTCTTGCTTCTTTCTGCACCTATCCTGCTACTTTCTGCATCTCTCTTGCCCCTTTGTGCACCCCTTCCCTCTTTCTGCATCTCTGTTGCTTCTTTCTGTACTTTTCTTGCCTCTTTCTCCACCCCTGTTGCTTCTTTCTGTACTTCTTTTGTTTCTTCCTACACCTCCTTTGTTTCTTTCTGTACCCCTCTTGCCTCTTTCTTCACCCCTTCCCCTTTCTGCATCTCTATTGCTTCTTACCGCACTTCTCTTGCCTCCTTCTGTGCCAATCTTGCCTCTTTCCGCACCTCTGTTGCTTCTTTACGCGCTTCTTTTGTTTTTTCTATACCTATCTTGCTTTTTTCTGTAACCCTCTTACCTCTTTCTTCACCCCTCTACCCCCTTTCTACATCTCTGTTTCTTCTTTCTGCAATTCTCTTGCCTCTTTCTGCACTCATCTTGCCTCTTTCCGTACCTCTGTTGCTTCTTTCTGCACCTGTCTTACTTCTTTCTGCACCCTTTTGCCTCTTTCTCCACCCCTCTTTCCCCTTTCTGCATCTCTGTTGCTTACTTTTACACTTCTCTTGCCAGTTTCAGCACCCATCTTGCCTCTTTCTGCACCTCTGTTGCTTCTTTATGTGCTTCTTTTGTTTTTTCTATGCCTCTCTTGCTTCTTTCTGCACCCCTCTTACCTTTTCTTCACCCATCCACCCCCCTTTCTCCATCTCTGTTTCTTCTTTCTGCACTTCACCTGCCTCTTTCTGCACCCATCTTGCCTCTTTCTGCACCTCTGTTGCTTCTTTCTGCACTTTTCTATCTTTTTGCTAAACCTCTCCTGATTATTTCTGCACCCACACTTCCCTCTTTCTGTATCCCTCTTGCTTCTTTCTGCACCTCTTTTCCTCATTTTTGCACCTCTTTTGTTTCTTCCTATACCTCTCTTGTTTCATTCTGTACCCCCTTGCCTCTTTCTGCACCCCTCCTCCCCTTTTCTGCATCTCTCTTGCTTCTTTGTGCACCTCTGTTCCTTCTTTCTGAACCCTTCTTGGCTTTTTCTCCACCCCTCTTTCTACTTTCTGCATCTCTATTGTTTCTTTCTGCACTTCTGTTGCCTCCCTCTCCATCCCTCTTCCCTCTTTCTGCAAACTTTGTTGCTTCTTTCTGCACCCCTCTTCTTTCTTTCTGCACCTCTGTTCTTTCTTTCTGCACTACTTTTTTTCTTTCTGCATCTCTCTTGTTTCTTTCTGTACCCTGCTTCCCCCTTTCTGCATCTCCTTTTCTTCTTTCTCCACTTTTCTTGCCTCATTCTGAACCCATCTTGCCTCTTTTTGTACCCCTGTTGCTTCTTTCTGCACTTCTCTTGCTCCTTTCTGCACCTATCCTGCTACTGTCTGCATCTCTCTTGCCTCTTTCTGTACCCGCTTCCCTCTTTCTGCACCTCTGTTGCTTCTTTCTGCACTCCTCTTGTTTTGTTCTGCACCTCTCCTGCTTCTTTCTGTACCCTCATGCCTCTTTCTACACCCCTCTTCTCTCTTTCTGCACCTCTCTTACCTCTTTCTGCACTTCTTTCTGTTTCTTTCGGCCCCTCTCTTGTAAAAAAAAAAAATGTAGGCAACAAAAATATCGACTCATACTCAAACAGGTAAGCACAAGAATATGGACTGAAAAACGATCAATATAAAAATTATCGATGTATAAAATATCGACTTTTATATAACTATAAAATAAAATAATATATATGAAATATATTTTTGGACTTGGCCCTTTTTGGCAGGTTCACCCCTGAAATTTTTGCCTAAAGCTCTGACATGGTGGTGGTGGTTTTAGGCCTCTGGGCACTTTAGCACTGTGGCCCAGTGTAAAGTGTTTGCGCTCTCTGTGTACGTGTGGTTAGATTGGCCTGCCCTCCCATAGGAATGCATGGGGGATAAGTGTGTCCATGGTAATTCTTGGCATGAGAGGAGTGCAGGGTTGAGTTAAGTATGTATGAACTCGTGAGGATAAATGTTGCGCAATGGTGAGCGCAGATGTATGGTAACTGGTGGAGAAATGCCGCTTTTAGAAGTTGGCATTTCTGTGTGCTATGTGTCTGCCTGCCTGATGTGAATTGCATGTCTGGCTTGTGATTGACAGGAGCTGAGAGGTGTGGGTGGCTCCAGGAGGGGCAGGGTGAGGCAGTGCTGAGCTGAATGGGACACTTGGAGGAAGAGTGGTGGGAGGAGTAATCCCCTGACTCTGAATGGGATGGTGCTTCCCTAGTGAATGCTGGCTCTGCCCCCCTGTGGTGTGTCTGATGGTGAGCCCCCAACTGACAAAGGAGAAGAGGAGCTTCAAAAACAAAGTGCTCCAAATCTCCCCTAAACCAGTTCTGGCTGGTATCCCCAAGCCCTGTGCTGTGACAAAGGAGAAAGGGTGTATAAAAGAAGGGGCTGTGACACCATAATGTTGTTCTGTATTTGGTGCTGATCCTGCTGGGGCGTGCTGCTGCTGGGGCTCGGGGGGCTGGCATGAGGGCTTGCCTCCCTGGGCCCTGCATTGCTTTTGAGCCCTAGAGGAACTTCTTGCTGGACGTATGCTTTTTACTGCAGTACCTTTGCCTGCTTCTAGCGCCTCATGAGCGCTACTTTGGATTTCCCTATTATCCCCAAGAAGGGGCATGAGGGCTCAACAGCACGGGGCTGCTCGACTTGATGGGTGGAATTCCAGCGTGAGGTATTCCCCCGTAATGCCAACAACGGCGGGTGCCCACCCCGCCTTTTTGCTTTTATGGATACGGGTGTCCACCCCGCGTTGTCCGCCCTAGCGGGTGCCCACTCCGCTTTATATGGTTTTAGGAAGAGGGAGCCTACCCCTTGATGCTGCAGAGAAACAAGATCTCTGCCACAGTCTGCGGCCTGCCTGGTTGTGGGCGGGGCCTGGAGGATAGAAGCGGAAGAGGAGAGACGGAGGCGGCGTCTGCTCGCGAGAGGCTCACGTGTGCAAAGGGATGCCCCGCAGGCCGCAAGAGAGGGAAGTCGCCTGGAGCCTCGCGGACTCCTCGGAAGAAGTGGTGCTGCTTTCAGCCAGTTAGGGGAATTGAGGCGGAGGGGGCTCGCAGCACACTGTTTGTGCCGGCCCCCGCTGCTTTGGAGTCCCGCCAAATGATGCTGCCAGAACGGAGCCCAGGTAAGAGGGGCTCCACGTTAGGCACGCCAGTAGTGCTATTTCCAGAGCGGACCCGCCAGCGAGCGGGCCGCTCCAATGAAGGGGGTCATGGTGATTCTTGAGAGCCCGGGGGGGGGGCTCCCAGATCGGAGCACATTGTCGGTGCCTGTGCTCCCAGCCCAACTGCCCCGCCTGACAGTGGGCAGCTGCAATGGTTTGCCCGCATTCCCTTACTACCGAGTCCCAGTGGGGGCAGAGTCTTTTATCAGTGGAAGAGCCCCAGAGGGCCTCAGTGTCTTGGGGACAGATCGAGGCACATTGTCGGTGCCTGGGTGGTCCCGCCAGAGCGCGGGCCGCCCCAACGATAGGGGCATGTGTTTAGTGCCACGTGGGGGCCCATTTGAGAAGGCCAGTTGGCCAAGGGGGTCAGTGATGTACATGATGTTAGGAAATGTGATGCTTTACTGTGATTCATGCCTCTAAATGAGTTTGGGGATGAGATTATGTGCATTATGTGTTTATGCTGGTGAGGTTATTTCCTACTGCGAGTATACCCCTAATGTGAGTGATGCTTAGGAGGTTAAGGTCTAAAATGTTAGACTGATTAGGTAGGCGTATAATGTATTTTGCGCCTAATGTGATATTGTGCATAATATGGTTCATATTACAGGATGATGCTGAGTACAGTGGTTACCAGTGATTACTGGTTGTACGTTTATGATTTGTCTTACTTTTGCTAAGTTCACTTTGTGATGGTTCTGACAGTGGTCCCATGGGCCCTTTCAGGTGTATATAATCCCTTGTAGATATTACCTATTGCCAGGTGGCACAATGTATGTCATGTGATTAGTATTCTAATGTGTTATGAGAATACAAAGGCTATTTTTAATATAACCTTGTGTGGAGTTCCTTTTGTGGTGTGCCTGGTATGTTGTTGCTGTGTGTGTGCGCAAACGCTTTACACATTGCCTCCGGGATAAGCCTGACTGCTCGTGCCAAGCTACCAAGGGGGTGAGCATGGGTTATCTTTAGCGTGTAACTCCCTCGCCCTGACTAGAGTTGTGGTCTCTGCCTGGCTTTGGCGCAAGCCTTAGTCAACCAGTGATCCCATTTCTAACATATATTAAATATAATTTTAACAGAATAAAATAAATGTAAAATGCATTTGAATAAAATATAACAAATAAACTTAATAAAAAATAAACACACAAACATAATAATTTATACATATATATTCACTTTAAAAGATTTAATAAACTATTATTTTTAATGTATGTTAAAAGTTTAAAATAATATAAAAATATATAATAATAATTTAAAATATAAAAAAACAACATCAATAATAAAATAAAACATTAAACTATTAAAAAAAATGTAAACTTACATTTCAAAATACAATCAATGCAACAGTAGGGAAAATGTTGGATAGCAAAAGGGTTAGAAAATAACTATTCACACTCCAGTGAGTGCAACTGTACGGTAAGGGGTATATTAGGATGGCGGTCGGAAAACCACCCCGACCGCCATGGAAGCGGAAAACTACCGCCGGCCAAATTAGGATCAACCGCAAAAAAACACCATCCACGGCCGAACGGGGCCAGGAAAAAACGCCCGTAGTTGGCGGAAATGGCCAAAATCTGTTCTCGGCAGTCAGATTCGCGGCGGAAAACCACCAACCCGCCGCAAGCATACCGGAGACACCGTACAGGAAATTAGAATATCCCCGATAGTCCCTCGGTATGATCCGCTATTTCCGACCACCCCGGTCGTAAACAGAGATGAATGGGAGAGCCAGCGGAAGAGCTGCAGCTTAGCCACCGCTGTAGACTATCCGTGAAAAATATTGCGGCTGAATGAAAAAACCCACAATAAGGCCAGAAAGTGCACATAGCAAAGTGCACACAGCAAACTAGCCATGCCCCCCAAAAACAGAAAACACACCCCAATGGCACAATCACATGGCAAAAAGAAAAATAGAAATCCCAGGACAACCCACACAACACACCTGACAGCACTCTCCCATTTGGACACACCCACATAGCTGAGTATAAAACCAGCCCCTTCCCTGACCACAATCCTTTGCAATACTCCACAACTGAAGGGCGCAACACCAGAGCACAAAGGAGAAGCAAATCAACACACCATCACTACTCACACCACACACAGCACCACCACTACTTCCACACCTGCACTACTAATCCCCTGCACATCACACACCATACACATCACTACCACACCCACCACTCACACCCCTGCACCCACAACCACTTTGCACACCACACACCATACCAACACATAAAATGCTCAAATTCACAGAGAGTGAGTTGAGAGTCATGGTAGAGGAGATAGTCAGTGTAGAACCACAACTGTCCGGTAGTCTGGTTCAACAGACACTATTAGCCACAAGAACACAAATGTGGTCAAGGATAGTAGAGAAAGTAAATACACTCGGGACCACCACGCGATCAAAAAAGGAAATCATGAAGCGGTGGCATGACTTGAAGAGGGTTGTCAAAGAGATGAGGAGCTAGAACCGTGAGCTGGCTCAGAGGACTGGTGGTGGCACTCCCATCCTACCAAAAAAAATCACTCCATGGAAGGAGAAGGTGCTTGCCATGCTGCATCCAGAGAGTCTCACAGGAGTACCCGGGGGAGTGGAGGCTGGTAAGTACAAACAAATGACTACCAGCACACTGCTATGTACTGTCTTGAACAACTACAAAGCTATACCACCTAGGACACATGCCATTCATCTGCACCACACACTCCCAAAAACATGTCTCACAGATCCAACATTCACTCACTCCCATTCACCCCAAATGTAGCTATCAACATTATCATGGGGGCATGTGTAGAGGCAGCCAGCACTACAACTCCCACCAGGCCCCCTTGTCCCACAGCATCAGCAAGATGGAGCCCCACCCCACCCAGTCAGCCATTACATTACCCTCATCAAACTAACAGGTAGGTAGCCATATTCCCTGGGAAGGTGTTTGTGGGTGGGAGGCCTGCACCACTACTCCCACCATGCCCCCTGTCCCCCACCTGAGCAGGATGGAGCACTCCCCCACCCTAGAAGTAGTTGGAAGCCATTGCAGTACACCTAACAAACTTACAGGTAGGTAGCCATCTTCACAGTGAGGGTGTTTGTGGCTGGGAGGCCTGTACCTCTACTCCACCATGCATCCTATCCTACAGCCTAGCAAGATGGAGCCTTCCCCCACCCCACCCAGAAGCATGTGTCACCCATTACATTACCCTCATCAAACTAACAGTTAGGTAGCCATCTTCCCTCGGAGGGAGTTTGTGGGTGGGAGGCCTGCATCACTGCTCCCACCATGCCCCCTGTCCCACACCTGAGCAGGATGAAGCACTCCCCCACCCAGAAGCAGTTAGAAGCCATTGCAGTATACCTAATAAACTTACAGGTAGGTAGCCATCTTCCCTGGGAGGGTGTTTGTGGGTGGGAGGCTTGTACCACTACTCCCACCATGCCCCCGTCCCACACCTGAGCTGGATGGAGCACTCACTCACACCCAAAAGCATGTGGCATCCATTGCATTGTTCACCTTCACCTTACAGGCAGGTATTCATCTTCCCTGGGAGGGTGTTTGTGGCTGGGAGGCCTGCACTACTACTCCCACCATGCACCCTTGTCCCCCAGTACAGCAGGATGGTGCTCTCTATACCACCCAGATACATGTGGCATCTAATGGATCACTTCAAACAAACTAAAAGGTAGGTAGACATATTATTCTGTCTTGTGACACCACTGAGCAGGATGTAAGCCTCCACCACGCATACACAGATGTGTCACATAACAAAGCCAAATGTGAACACATAACAGGTAAGTAGCCAGCACGTGCACCTAGCCATTCTTCCCAAAATAAATGATGCCATATGACAACACCAGCCATCTCATTGCACAAATATGCACACCGATCCTATTGCCACGCACAGTGTGCACACAGCTAAGCAAAGGAAACTGTCACAGCAACTAAAGTGTGACAAACCAATGCATATGTAGAAGAAAGTCTGTGCACAATCATGCACAGCACTTATTGACATGTGCAGTGCCATGGGGCCATTTGAAAAATAAGAAAGCATGTTTGGTGGTACAAATTAAGATATGCACATGACAAGACAAAGGTATGCAGGAGATGACAATGGCCAGTCCATGGACAGATGTGACGTCTGCCAGGTCAGACAAATCAACAAAGGGTCCTCACTGAAATATTATGTTGCGCTAGTCCCTAGATGTCAACATGTCCCTGTAATCATAATTTATGCAAGTGGCGCATGGAATGTATTGACACCTCACACTATGGACAAGTAATGCATGTATCACAGCATCATGCCAGGAGGCACAGTAGTGCACATAGAAAACAATGTGATGATCAGTCAGCTGTGTAGTGTACAAACAGTGAATGACACACTGCTAACACAAAGCTTGTGGGGTGCACTACAATGACCATTTCCCAACTGACTCGCAGGTGACCAAGAACTGACTGCAGAGGACAACAACAGCAACCTGCAGAGCCAGTCTCCCCCCGGTACATGGACTCACGGATGTTGACTCCCGGGATTCTCTGGACGATGAGCTCGAAGTTGGCCCATCTGGTATGCCAGGGCGAATAGGTCCCAGGACCCCATCGTCCCCCCCACCACATCTGCTGCAATACCAACGTCTCTGCAGACCCCTGCTGTCACAGCCTGTGCGTCCTCCACCACCACCATCACCACCACCATCACCAACATCACCACCACCAGTGCTGCCTGCAAAACTCCCCCTGTCCCAGAGGATGACCACCCCACCACACCGAAAGAGGAGGGCAGGGAGAGGATGCGGGTGCCTACAGTGGTGAGGCAACAGGTCCGTGGCAGCAGGGAAGGTGGGAGGGGCAGGGTCACCCACAGACAACAAGAGGCTGGGACCCAATCCCTGGACCACATCACCAGAGTCCTTGGGGCATATGAACGGGCGCAGGGACGAATGGGCCGGTCGGACGTACTGTTCCGCGAGCTCATCCTGCTGATGAGGTCCATCGACACTCGCATGGGACAAATTATGGACCTCTTGGGCCAGCAAGTGGTGGTACTGAGGGACAGGCCTGCGCCACAACCAACACCTCCACCTCCACCTCCCTTTGGTGGGCCGCAGGATGACAGTTCACCATCCTCCCTTGCGGCCACAGAGAGGGGTGAGTCCTGAGACCCCACTGGCCCTGCAGCAGGGGCACCCCTGCCAAGTGATGAAGGGGCCATCCTAAGAAAACCCTGGGAGTGTCTGGAGGCAAAGCCCCTGCCAAACGCCAGTCACAGAGCCAGACATGATGGCAACCCTCTTCACCACTGCATTGACTTTTTGGACTGTCCTTCCCCACACTGCCTTGTGAATGGCATCTGTCTGTTGGACTGGGTGACTACATCAATATGGTAACTACTCGATTAGCTCATTTATCATAACTGTCAAATCACAGCTCCACTAATCACCTCAATGTAAATGTTCACCCCCTCACATGTCACCATTGTAAATAAAAAATCCTTATACACATATTGTGTCTGCTCCGTCTTTATTCTAGGATGTACAGTCTTTAAAATGATTACAATGTACCAGGAGTAAAGAATGTATGTAGGCAAGGAGAAGTTGAAGGCACCTAGGAAAACACAACAGAACAACATTTACTGGTCTGGGTGTGGCATCACATACATCACACAACACCTACCATCAAGATAATCCAACATGCACATATCACAATGGGCAACAAGTGTCAACATACACATCCTGTAGATGTTCCTAAATGATCTGTCCCAGAAACATTGTCAGCCACCACTGAGTCTTCAACCGGCTGCTGTCACAAATCTCACATACACCTTCACAACAACAGCAATATCATCAGACAGTGGGTACGTTGTACATTGTCACCTACCTTCAAGTGAAGTAGCTGGTGATGAGCTGTTGATGCAGGTCAACACCTTCCTCCTCTCCACTGTTCTCATCACTGGACACGGGTTGGTTTGCAGGCGGGGGCCTTGGGTCCTCATCATCATCCAGGATCAGGGGAATCTCCTTGAGAATGGCTAGGTTGTGGAGCATGCAGCATGCCAATACAATCTGACACACCTTCCCGGGCGAGTACATCAGTGCACCTCCGGTCTTGTCCAGGCAACGGAAATGTGACTTCAACAGACCAAAAGTACGCTCCACCACACGACGTGTCCTCCCATGAGCATCATTGTAGCGGACTTCAGCCGGGGTCCTGGGATTCCGCAGTGGGCTCAGCAACCAGGGACGGTTGGGATATGCAGAGTCACCTAGGTGTGACAAACATAAATAATTTTGCTATGTTGCTGAGACAGAGGGCAGCAGGTCACACACCTAGCACACCATATGACTAGGCATACTCATCCACAATCCATGCACGCTCGGGAAGCAGATTAGCCATCAGCTGGGGTACAATGCTGTTCCGCAGGATATAGGAATCATGGGCTGAGCCTGGGAATTTGGCACACACGTGTGAGATGATCATATCTGCCAGGCACACCACTTGCACATTTATGGAGTGGTAATGTTTACAATTCCTGTAGATGTGCTCACATGCCTGTGGTGGCACAAGCCCAACATGGGTGCAATCAATGGCACCAGCAACATGGGGGATGTGTCCGAGGGGATAGAAATCTCCCTTCACAGCTGCCAATTCAGGCCCCCCTGGGGAAATGGATATATCTGTCCTTGTAAATCATGGCGGACAGTAGATCACGCAGCACCATGCTGAACATAGGTTGTGACATCCCACCTGCGCTGGCCACCGTGTGCTGAAATGATCCAGTGGCAAAAAAATGCAGGGATGCCATCACCTTATATGTTGGGGTGAAAGCTGTTGGATATGTTCTGCGAGGCTGCAGGTGGGGCTCCAACATATCACAAAGGGTTTTTAGGGTGGCTCTATCCAGATGGCATTTCCGGATGATCGCCTCATCTTCCATGTCTTCCAGCACTGTCAAGTGACGAAGCAGATTTGGTCTCCTCCTAGTTGAGATGAAAGTGGACACATGTCAGTGAAATACATCATGAGATGGGCACAGCATCTCACGTTCTGGATGACACAACGCCAACAATGACTGTCATCAAAATTGAGTTACAGACCACTTACATGTAGGGACACCTTCAGCTACACAAATGGCACACTTGTCAACTTACACAAAGCAAGTACCTCAAACACCACCTCGCTCAATGTGAATGCACATAGGGATATGGCCACATTTACCATGGGCTCGCATGGGAGTATAGCATCCAGCATATGTGTAATAAATCAATCCCACCGTCTCATACCTAGCTGCTGTACCTGACTCACTTTCATGCGTCATTTGAACCTGGCACACATCAACAACACAATGACAACAGTCTGAGCAGAAATGACGATTGTGTGCATGATCAGACATAAGAGGACATGCAAAAAAGAACATCATTCATTGAGACGAACATTGCTGTGATTGTCACTGCACCTCAACACATTGACATGTGTACATATTGTAGAGTCCATAACAACACTGTCCTGTGTACACGAACATCAATATCATAAGTGACATGTGAGGGAGTACATGCCAATCTACGAAATCACATACACAAACATGGCATGTGTAGTCACCAGTGGAGTAAATGGAACATTGGCATTGTGTGCACAATTATATGCCATTGACCACGTGGCCACTGTGCACAGTTAATGTTTGCCAGATAGCCATTGTGATTGTATGGCACCCAAATCGCGGTAGCTACCGCCTGGCCCCAGCGGTGTGTCACCAGCAATCCCCAATGCACAAGTGCGGTAGTGATAGCCATGGAGACATGCCCAAATGGAGGTTGGCATGCCCCGCCACCCAAATCGAGGTGCTTCATGTGAATGTATGGCACCCCAATCGCGGTGGCTACCGCCTGGCCACAGCGGTGTGTCACCAGCGATCCCCAATGCACAAGTGCGGTAGTGATAGCCATGGAGACATGCCCAAATGGCGGTTGGCATGCCCCACCACCCAAATCGCGGTGCCTCATGTGAATGTATGGCACCCAAATCGCGGTAGCTACCGCCTGGGCACAGCAGTGTGTCACCAGCAATCCCCAATGCACAAGTGCGGTAGTGATAGCCATGGAGACATGCCCAAATGCCGGTTGGCATGCCCCGCCACCCAAATCGCGGTGCCTCATGTGAATGTATGGCACCCAAATCGCGGTAGCTACCGCCTGGGCACAGCAGTGTGTCACCAGCAATCCCCAATGCACAAGTGCGGTAGTGATAGCCATGGAGACATGCCCAAATGGCGGTTGGCATGCCCCACCACCCAAATCGCGGTGCCTCATGTGAATGTATGGCACCCAAATCGCGGTAGCTACCGCCTGGGCACAGCAGTGTGTCACCAGCAATCCCCAATGCACAAGTGCGGTAGTGATAGCCATGGAGACATGCCCAAATGGCGGTTGGCATGCCCCACCACCCAAATCGCGGTGCCTCATGTGAATGTATGGCACCCAAATCGCGGTAGCTACCGCCTGGCCACAGCAGTGTGTCACCGCCATGGAGCATGCCGGTACAGCCAATAGGAACCTTAATTGCGGTGGCATGATGCAATTTTGAAAATCGCTGTAGGCGTGCTCCGCCACTGCGGAGCCGGTCATTGGATGCCATTGAAAGATGCATGTGAGAAGTTGGCCTGATATATGCTGTCCACTAGTTTTAGTGGGCACCTTGTATCAGTCCAAACAACCCCTTATGGTGATAGGTTAAAGACAACCTTTATTGAAAGCTATCCTAGTGGTAGCTATGGAGAACTGCCTTCAGGCTAAGTCTTGAAGGAATGTAAAGCAGCTTGTTTTACCAGTCTATAATCTCTTGACTGACCAAATGAAAGGACAACCACACCAGGTATATATTTAAAATATATGTATTTAAGGTAAAACACACCCCTCTAGTCTCTTTATGACGCTGGAGTTCGAAGTGACAAGTTAGTATTCAACAGTAAAAGCACAAATACACTTTTGGGCCCTAGGGGCGTACCAAACCATATACCAATAAAGTGGTATAAGAACCACGACTGAACTAGACACAAGGCCTAGAACCTGTAGAAGTGCTTGGACTACAAGGAACCACCCAAGGTAGTGACACAGGGGACCCACGGGGGACGCGTGCAGTGTGAGAACACAACCGCGAATCGTCGTTAACTTCTATGGAGAAAGTCGCGGTTGGAAATTAAGAGTTTAAGGACACTTAGAGGATGACTACGAGCTAACCCTTTTGGACTTAGAGGTGTCTAGGGCCAACACCCACGGGAGCACCGGAGTACTCGAGTTACCTCACCCAGGGAGGCCGGGTGCATAGGTGTCTTTTGCTGTTGGGTCGCGTCGCTGTTTTCAATGGAAGCTGTTCAAGAAGTGCTGCTGCCACGAAGAGGTGAAGTGTCCGGCGAGATCCAACCCTGGATCTAGGATGGAAGGAACCTGAAAGCAGAGGGGACAGAGTCTTGGTCACTTACCAGTGACCAAGGGCACGATAGTCCAATACCCACAGATGTCGGGTGCTTCAGGTGAGTTGATGGGTGTCTTGACTCTTCACAACAATATAAGGGTCGGTGGGACCCAACCTCTACGCACTGTTACTAGCTGGTGAAAGTACCTTTTGTTTAATCAACATTTGTTGTCATCACAATTTGTATGAAGACGATTATATCGTTAAGTATACTGAATTATTTCACAAATGACATAACTTTTTGTTGAATGTATTCCAATTTTATTCATTGGTTATCCTTAAAGTTCATTTAATTCAATCCAAGTTCAAATAAATGAAAATTTCAATAAATTGATTTTGCTGCCCAATGCATTTCGAGCCTAGGCGGCTCTTCTTCAGGGGCTCTGTTTCTACAATGTAAACAAAAATATTTTACTTGGATGTACTAGCGTCAGTTTATCCAAAGCACATACAATGTATCATATAGCACAAACAATTAAGAATAAATGGTGACACAGCTCTAGTTTATATAAGTAAACAAATTAGTCCTCCACCTATGGTTGACATTGTAACGGTGAAACAGTTGCGCTTAGATCAGTGAACAAACTTATCAGGTAGGTGCTATAGAACAAGGGCACATAAAAGAAAGGCAAATAAGGAGCTGGGAAGAAAAACGAATACCTTGTTCTTGGATTTGAAAATACGCAACGTGTAATGTTGAAGTCTTGAGAGAGACGCGATCTGAAAAAGCGATAGAAACATGATAGGACTCGTGAAGGGTACGAAAAACTCCTATAAGCGTGATGAAGATGGGACTGAGGGGGGAATTCTTACCAGATTAAAATCTGAAGAGTTCTGAAATCCTTGACCGATGGTAGTGTAATGGGGGGTCGGGAAATTCTACTTTGGATCTCCGCCGTGCCGTGATGTATCAATGCGCATTAGTCAGCGTCTGAAGTAGCTGGAAGGAAGCTTGGAAGTCTCGCGTTAACTCTAAAAAATCTCGGAACTGACGAGGGTCTCAGTAGTCAAAAAAGGGGTCGACATCTTTGAATGGCTAAGGGTCGAATAGGGATTGGTTAGGAAGGGAACCGAAATTCTCGAAGAGCTGTGCGTGTGGAAGCGTACAGAAGTTCTATAATAAAAAGGTGGTCTCATGACATTAGTGAGGTGTTATAAGCAAGGTTAGACGAAGAGAGAAACGAAGGGGTGAGAACGAAAAATTGTGAAAATAAAGGTCAAAAATGCAGTTGTAAACACCCATATAGCGTCATCATGATATTAATTATGAAACAGCGTTCAAGAATCATGCTACACCATCCTGTAACAGTATACACATCCATTCTTATAGATAACATGTATAGTCAATTTTATCATTCATTCCTTTATCGATCAGGGTATCGAGGCGTTTAATCCAGTAGGTTTCTCTTTGTAGAAGGCTCCTGGTAAGGTCTGCTTCTGGATGTTGTATGACTTTCTCTAGCACGGAGAACTTTAGTTGGGCGATGCTATGTCTCTCCTCATTCCAGTGCGTAGCTAAACTGCTATTTATATTTTGTGTTCTTATGGTACTTTTGTGCTCTGATATTCGCACTTTTATATTTATTTCAGTTTTTCCTACATATAATTTTCCACAAGGACACTTAATATAGTAGATGAGTTTACTCGAGTTACAGTCTGAGTTATGAAAAAGTTTAATCGTTTCTCCTGTAGTAGGGTGGTGTAATATATTTCCAACTATAACATTATTGCAATGGACGCAATTTTGGCACTTGTTCATGCCTTTGTAGTTGATGTCAAGTTGCTTTGTAGGTGTATTGATCAGTTCCTTTATGTTTTTGGAGCGCTTGTATGCAAACATAGGTAGTTCTTTGAAAATGTTATTGAAGTCTGGTTCGTTCTGTAACATTTCCCATCGTTTGTTGATGATTTTTTTGAGTTTTCCTGAACCGGTTGAGTATTTAGAGACGAACACTTGTCGGTTCCTCTCTAAAATGGTTTTCATGTACATTAGGTACATTTCTAACTGGATTCTGGAGTGCCTTATAAGCCCCTAGTATAAGGTACACTATGTACCTAGGGCATAGGTACCTCAGAGGCCTACCAGGGGCGGAAGCATGTATTATGCCACCCCTGGGAAGCACTCCAAAATGACACCACAGGTATGCTACTGCAGCCTGGGTAAGGTGGTGCTTGCACCCCTTACTGTGGTATAGGCTACCTATATAACTACCATTATTCACACATATAAAACCTATAAGTCACGCCTATGGCAGGCCTTAACAATCTTGAAGGCAGAGTGCTTGGTTTTTATGTGAGAGGGTGCCCCTGCATGAGCAGAGCCCCTCTGCAGCGTTCGGAGTACCTCCTCTGATGCTGTTTGTGGTGCAGCCTGACCATATACTCTTAAGTGCATCATAACCTTGCGGTAAATGCTAACTTTGGACTGGCTGCATGGAAACATGTCGTGTTTGGTGTCAAACGCTTTGGAATACTCCCCCCCCCCCGCCAGTTCTGGTTGCAGGGGTAGCATTCCACCCTTCTAGAGGGAGAGACATGTTCACACTGGTCTGCCGGTAAAGACTTTCTAAAGCCCTGGCATCACAAAATGGATGCCTCTGCCACAGACACGGGTCTGGCCTCCTGCTGCTGACTGATACTCCGGCAGGGGAGGCCTGGACAATAGGTTTCCTGTCCAAGGGAGGTGTAACCACCTCCCCAGATAGGCAGATGTGTATTGGGGCTGGGCGGGAGCACTCTCTGGTGCTTTGAAGTCCTGCACTGGGGGCATACTTGGTGTCCCTGTGCATAGTCCAGTTCAGACTGGTTGCAGGGGCTAACTGCCCCTGCTCTGGTGCGAAACTGGACAAAGGAAATGGGTTTAACCACCCCTCTTTCCAAACCCTCCCATAGGTGGGTCCCTAGAGTATGTCCAACCCCCTAACTTTGTATAAGTATGGGAACCCAGTCCTTGCGAGATTAGATTACCCTGGACGAAACTCTGCAACATATATCCTGACCTTCGATGTTCTATCCTGACTAGACGACTGAAGAAATCTCCCTTGGGGTCAAGGAGTGACTCCCCTGCTTGGCAGGCACCAAAGAAGCAACGGTCTGGTCTGCAATTCCGAAGCTCCCATTGGACGCTGAAGTCTCTGCATCACCAGAGGTGGATTTCCTGACTTCCCTGAGGCTACCCTGAGTCCACAGCAAAGCTGAGGCCCGTGGCTATCGTGGGTGATGAGGAACCGTGACCCCTGTGCACCGCGTACTATTGCTGGTACATCAACTTCCTGTTTATCCTTGAAGTTCTGCTTTTGGCTCCAAGTAGCCCCATCATTGAGCACTGACTGCACCGAAGATCTCTGCTCTCCACTCCACAAGTTAGCCGTGGGCCGGGTTCCAGTGCGACCGCTCGAGGCTCCTTCGCGATCACTAGCCCATTGGCTAGTGGGTCCCCTCGAAGGCAACTCCTCTTCTGCTTGGGCTTCCCTGGTTGCTCCAGATGTGCCCTGACTTACCCTTGCTGGGTGAGTCCCTCAGACCTTGCTGGTCTGCACCGACGTCCTTCTTCTCTTTCCACAAGACTTGCCGTTGCCAAGGCTTGTTGGGTCCAATCTGATCGACGACACCGCAGCACTCGACAGACTTTGTGGGACAGCTGGAATCCAGCTCGTGGTCTTCATCGACGCCTCCTGGACCTCGTGGCTGAAGAGTCAAGACACCTGTCAACTCACCTGAAGCACCCAACATCTGTTGGCATTGGTCCATCCTGCCCTCGGTCACTGGCAAGTGACCCAGACTCTGTCCCCTCTGCTTTCAGGTTCCTTCCATCCTAGACCCAGGCTTGGATCTCATCGGACACTTCTCCTCTTCACGGCAGCAGCAGTTCTTCGCCAGCTTCCATTGGAATCGACGACGCGACCCGACACCAAAAGACACCTATGTACCTGGCTTCCCTGGTTGAGGTAACACGGGTACTCTGGTGCTCCTGTGGGTGCTAGCCCTAGAACTTCCTAAGTCCAAAAGGGTTTGGTCCTGACTTGATTCTAAGTGTCCCTATTCTTTAAATTTCCAACCGCGACATTGCCCATAGAAGCTAACGGGAACCCGCGGTTGTGTTTACACACTGTACACAGTCCCCGTGGGTCCCCTGTGTCACTACCTTGGTGGTTCCTTGGGGTCCCAGCGATTCTACAGGCTCTAGGCCTTGTGTCTAGTTCAGTTGTGGTTCTTATATCACTTTATTGGTATATGGTTTGGTGCGCCCCTAGGGCCCAAACGTGTATTTGTACTATTACTGTTGATCGCCAACTTGTAATTTAAGTACTTAGAACTCCAGTCTCATAAAGAGACTAGAGGGGTATGTTTTATCTTAAGTACATATATTTTAATATATACCTGGTGTAGTTGTCCTTTCATTTGATCATTCAAGTGATTATAGACTGGTAAAACAAGCTGCTTTACATTCCTTCAAGACTTAGCCTGAAGGCTGCTTTCCATAGCCACCACTAGGATAGCTTTCAATAAAGGCTGTCTTTAACCTATTCACCATAGGGGGTTGTTTGGACTGATACAGGGTGCCCACTATAACTAGTGGTCAGCATATATCAGGCCACCTTCTCATAGGGGGTGGCTGGTGAGGGTTCAGTGTGTTGGTTGTCTTCGTCGAAAGTAAATGTGCTTGATTATGAGGTGGAAAAAGGTGCTGAGTTTGTTGCAAAGGTCTTGTGAGGGAGGAATGTCAGTAGACTCGCTGGTGGATTGGGCGAACTCCTTGTGTGGAGATTCTGTCTTCAATTGCATTTTTTCCCATTTTTTTGATGAGTCGGTGGTGGGCGTTAGTGGCGGCTCTGAAGTCGTTGTGGGCCTCTGTGGATTTGTAGTTCCTCCAGGCCTTTTCGAGGTGACGGCACGTTTGTTTGGACTCTCGAAGTTTGGTGGTAAACCATCTGGCTTTCTTGGCATGAGTGTTGTTGTTTTTCTTGAGTGGGGCTATGGTGTTGGTGCTGTCGGAGATCCATCTGTGCAGAGTTCTGGCTGCAGTGTTGGGGTCGTCGTCTTCGGCAATGGTTGGGGTGGAGTTTCTGAGTGAGGAGGTGAGCTGGTCGTCGGTGACACTATGACACCATATTGACTTGATGACTGGTGTGGTGTCTATGTTTGTGTTAGCTGATTTGTCCCCTTGATCACAGTTAGTGTTCATGATTGGCATTTGATGATGTAATTCTTGTTTGTGTTGGGGTTTGGTGTTGTGTATTCCTGTTCTATCTAGGGTCACATTGCCTTTCCACTGTTTGGCTGCACATGGCGGGGCTTGTTGGACTTCTGTGGATGTTGTTTCTGAGATTTGTGTTTGGCTATTTTTTTTTTGACCAGCATTGGTTCAGACATCCCTGAGTGTGAGTCTGACATTTGTAGATGCACCCCAGGGTGTGTGATTGGTTGTCAGTACACTCACAGGGCCTTATTTGCACCTTTATGTGTGTTTCTCACAGGTGTTGAGTGTTACAGGTGTGAGATTGGTAGATGAGGGGTATGTGTGAAGGTCCATCTTGGGTTTGACAGTCAGGGAGTGTGAAAATGAGCCATGTGTATTGTGCTGGTGGCATACACATGTCAAGTAGGTTGACACAGATGTATGGCTGGTCACTGTATGGCTTATGACACTTTCTATCATTCCTGTGCCAATGCATGGCTTGCATTGATGTATCCCTGAGTTGTTGTACAGAGGTCACTGGGATTTAATTTCACTCACTGTGCCACCCATGTCTGATTTGAGGGCCTAAGGGTAGTGTGATATGTTCCTCCTCTTGCATGTGATGTACACATGCTATGTGGCTTGCTTCATGGTTTTCCAGCACTGTACACTTCACTTTGGCTAGCCCATTTATTTTCCTACATTGCTGCTGACCTATGGTATTTGTATGTGGCAGAGTGTCAGTGTGAGATCTTTCTGAGGGACTTGGCAAGCAGTGTGAACAGTTCAGTGGTTATTCATATGCAGTGTAAGTCTTCATTTCTTAATGATACTCAGTTTGATTCACATGAGTGGAAGGTAGGTGTGAGGAGGAGGGTTGACCGACCGCAGACCTTCTGTGCAGGGTGTTCATATTCACCCCACCTTTCCAATCTACCTTGCCCTTTGATGTGTGAGGTGTGAGTTCTAGCCACAACTGGCTGATAAACTGTGCAAGGGGGCACAGAAGGGGCACACAGCATGTGCCCAAATGAGTGTGGGAAGCGTACTGTGGGTAGGGTGAAGGTGAGCCCTGGGAAGCTGCCCAGACTGCCCATGCCTGGTGCCGGCCCTGCCTACTACATTGTGCGCAGGTTTTCCCGCATCTTCACCGCTGTGGTGACTTGTCCGGGACATTGCAGTGATTTCGCGGTTAATGGATGACCCGGATGTGGGGGTGGATTTCTAGCAGGCAGGACATGTGTGAGTACACTGGGAGATATGTTCCTGTCCCCACCAGAGTGTCTGATGTGGACAGGAACTGTATTTCAGCACAGGAGTTGTGTGTTGTGATTGTGTGCGGAGATGTGTTATTTACATACCTGCGGTGTTGACCACGGCGACGTCTTATTTGCTGGTAGTGGGTGAGGTACAGCAGAGCAAGGGCTTGAAGAGCTGGATCAATAGCGGTCAGGAATGCGTGGAGGTGACTGAGATTCGGGTTTCACTCCTCGCACGAGTGGCTGGTGTCTCTGCTGTGTTGTGATGGGCTGTTTGAGGCATCGTGATTTGTCCGGGGGTCGGGACGTCATTCCGCTCGGCGGTCTATCGCTATTGGCTTCCTCCACCACCATTGCGGAAGGAAATTTCTGGCGTATCCCGAGACTCCGCAGTGGATGGAAAATGGGCTATCTTTACCCATGTAATATGGCAGACGCGAGGACTGCCGATGGAGCGCGGAAAATGACATTTTCCGCCACAGCTAGCACTGCGGATGTGCCTAAGACCGCCATCCTAATGAGCCCCTTAATTAGGCGGAATGTGTAAATATTATACATTTAAGTATACATTTTAAATGTGTGGTGTGTAGCTTGTAGAGGTAGAGGGTAGAAAGTTATGTCAGTAGCAACAAAATAAAAAAGCCAGACGTTTTTTAAATTGCAATTTATTGTTGCATGTGTTAATTCTGTTATAGTTTTTAATTGTACATAATATTGTATTTATTGGTTATTATTATTTTGACAATAGATTATGTTATTTTGATAAATATATTATTTGTGTTAATTCATTATTAGGGGTCCCGGTTTTATGGTATTTATTTTTGTGACATTTCCATCTGTATTTATCCATATTTATTTTTTATCAACTTTATCTGAATGTATCCATGTTTATTATGGGTTTTGCGAAAAAAATAAAGCTGAAACTGCTATATGTCCACATTTATTCAACCAATAAATATGGAGTCATGTTTGAATGTCTGCCCAGTTTCAGTAATATGAACACCCGCAAAAGTAAATCAATGCACTTTAATGAAAATATGCACATTTCTGTTTCAGCCTTGTGCATATTTACGGCTGTTTAAGCCTCTTTTCTAAAATTACTTTCTTTTTTTAACGCTGTTACCTATCAATCCACACAGTTATTGGCCTGGCAGTCACTACAAAGTGTATTTAGAATCACTCACAAAGCACTCAATTTCCATTTTTAGCTGCATTTAAAAATAAAATACATATAAATACAGACAAAAATGGTTTTCTGTTTGTATTTATCTGTAGAATCAGTAAAAATGGAAAACAGGGAGCCTTATTTATAATATGTATTAAACATTGTAATAAATACATTAATAAAGAAAAATATATATTGAAATATTTTTATTTTTTGTTACTTACTATAGTTTTGATATTATTATTTCACTTGAAGTGAAGTAGCCTGCATGGAGTGCAGTGGCAGCAGTGATGTTCAACCCCTCCGCAATCTAACACTTTCCCAACTGTTGCATTGACTGTAGTGGGACTTGTAAATTCTAAATCTCCTGAGTTCAAGACTTTGGAACTTATTACAATGTCGGGCAGGCATGCGAATCGGGACCGACCGACCTCCGGTCGGCGGTCCCAACAGCAGCATTACAATGCAACCATATGCCCATTTCTTGATGTGAGCTTGTGCTGCAGTCGTAAACCAGCCATAGTACAAACTGTGATAGAGAAATGGGAGAATCTGTTCATCCCTGCACCGTGTGGCAGGCACACGGTGCAGGGATTAACAGGGGGCACCATAGGGTGCCCCTCGGTCCCCAACCAGAGGCTCCAGGGAGAAGGAGTCCCTGCTAGGGCCCACCGGAGTCGCTTTCTGACAGGTTTTCCATAGCGGAAAACCCGACATGGAAAGCCTGTCAGAAACCAACATCGTAATTCCTACGGCGGAAATGCCGTCAATAGGGATTACGGTGAGGCCTCTGACTGGCCGACGGGCTCCTTAAGCCCGTTGGAATATAGCCAAATGACCGGATGGTTTCACTTTCGACCTCCTGCATTGTAATGCGGTGGTCAAAATTAAGGGTCCTGCAGAACTGAGGTCAGAGTCTTTCTGAGTCTCATCGTAATGAGACCCGTAGTCTACTATTTATAAGTTGTAGTGGAAATAGTCATTTACAGAACCTGATGGCAAAATATTCAAAATAGACCAAAGAATCACATGCACATCAACACATGTGGTATACATAATTGAATGTAACTGTGGGATGCGGTACATTGGTAGTACAATCTGTATGTTGAAGAAACGCATCCTTGAACATGTGAGAGCAGTAAAAAATAAAGATGTAACCTACGCCACTGCCAAACATATGGCGTCATGTCAAGGGAGTAATTGGAGAGCGATGAGTTTCTTTGGAATTCATATGATATCACAAGATGAACGAGGAGGAAATCGTATAAAGAAACTACGCCAAATTGAATCTAAGTGCATCATCCGACTGAGAACAAAGACCCCGAAAGGGATGAACAATGATGAGGAACTTTATGTACATTTAGACTGAGAATTAATTGGAACGGACTAGTATAATGATCAAGAAAGACATGTTAAAACTGCTGTAACTATAAATTGGGGTACTATACCAAATCACACTGAGGGCTATAGTCTCAAAAACCTTTTAATACTTTACCAAGATCTAATCACATTACTTACATAGTGAGGGCTATAGTCTCAAAAACCTTTTGCTACTTTACCAAGATCGAATCACATTACTTACATAGTGATTTTTTGGCACCTAACATGTCTTTACAAATATCTGCTGCTTAGCGCGAACTGTATGGTACTATACCAATACATATTACATTTTCACAGTAGTAATGATTCATGGTACTATACACATGACCTCAAGTGACTCGCTGCTTAGCGCGAACCATATAAATTGCAATGTGAATTAACAGCTTTGATTTAAATAACTTTATTGCCTAATTGTCCCTCATACAATGTATGTTGATTGTGTAAATTGCAATGTGAAACTACAGATCCCATAATGCTTCATAGTGGCTATATGGTATAAATGTAGAAAGAGAAGAGGGCTCACTGACCGTGAACAAAGCCAGGAGGCTGAAACGCGTTGGTTGAGTGTTTGCTGAATAAATCAACTAAACTTAACTGAATCCCTGTGTGCCGCATCATTGGAAGTAAAATTGATGAATTGGGTCTGGATCCGACCCCTATGCAGAGCACCCGCACTTGAGCGCGCAGGATTGATTGGATCCCATTGTGGCGAACGTGACAGAAATCCGGCAGCGCCCATTCCGCTACGAGCAGAACTGCAAAACAATCACCGCAGGTTGAGCGTCGATAGACGGGGTCGGAAGACGCCGCCGATTCGGGAGTCTCCCAGCAGGTGAGTGGGAAACAATTTCATTACGTAGTAGCGGACTGCAGCGACTTGATTGCTATCCAAAGACAGGACCGCTCCGTAAACAGTACGGCGGTCGTGGAAGCGACGAGTAGGGATTTCGGTTGATGGAAAGAACAGCGGTTATATTATAACAACACTCAGAGTGAAAAACAGGCTAAAATAATCATCACCATTGCAAGATGGAAGCACGGGCAGCAAAACGAGCAAACAAAGCGGCAACGATGTTTAAAAGCTCAATGGGGATACAAATTGATACAGCGACCACAAGCGAGCAGAATAAAACACCAAATACCACTAAACAATTATTCAATGAAGTGGAAAGAATGTACAAAAAGGAAATCAACAAAAGTTGGGAGATTATTGCCCTGGAAAACTACATAGAAGTTAACAGAATACCAAGGGGCTTGCGGATTTTTACCTTACCGACGCATCCAGAAACAAAGGCAGAATTACTAAATGAATGGGTAGAAAATAATCAACAATGCTCATTGAATATGATGCGTATACTAATAAAACATGCCAAAATAGATGTCGTGGAGATCACCAAAAAAATTGAAGAAATGGAGGATCTTATTAAGCAACAAACCAACAAAGAGGACACGGCAAAATCACGCAAGGAGATGGATGATAGATTGGAAAAATACGAAACGGAAATTGAAGAACGAAAACAACGTAAATTTAAAAGGGATGAACAAGACTATGCCCAGGGCAGAATATTGACCTTTGCCAGACGATTTGATGCACTTAAGAAGAATTTTTCGACTCAACAACAACTAAGCACCCCCTGTAGTAGCATCGAATCAGATGTAAGCGATGGAGAACTAGCGAATGCAACAAGTGGAGCGACACCGATGAATTTTTTAGAGGAAATGCGACTGATGAACTTGGACAAAACACTAGCGCGGGGAAGAGGTCGCGGAAGACCCCCAGGCCGAGGACGGGGAAGAGCAATGTCGAACAGGGAACAAGAACAGGAACAAGAAAAACAAGAAAAACAAGACGAGCGAAAAGGAAAAAGGTTCTATTCACTAAGAAATCGCAAGTAGAGAATTTAATCATTAATCTTTCACATTACGAATTAACACAAGAAGAAACATCGTTATTAAATAAAGGCCTATCCTTTTGTCCTGAGAATCACTTCAACTACACTCAAGTAAGAATTGATTTATATAAATATATCCGAAAGCTAAAACTAGCGAAAGTCCATGCACGAAAACCAGAAAAATCTACAGACTCAACAACAATACAATCACAGAATATTGACACATGGGCAATAAATGAAATACCGGAACTTCAGGACATGTTTGACCTCATGTATAACCAAGATGAGGGAGAAATATCAGAAACACAATTGGCTACTCACTTGAACATACCAACTGACAAAAGAATTGACAGCGGCCTAAAAAGAAAATCTAGATTCTGCCCAACCCTCTCTCCAGGAAACAGGTTTGATTTATTCTCAGATGCAATCATTGAAGAACTGGAAAAAATGCCGAAAAAGAGAAATGAAAAAACAAAAAGAGAAAACCTAACAAGAAAAGAGAGAGAAGCTATCACCAAATTAGTGGCCAACCCAAAATTGACTATTAAACCGGCTGATAAAGGGGGAAATATCGTCATCATGAACACACAAGAGTATGTGAAAGAAGCTCTGCGCCAGTTGAACGATGCAACCAACTATTGCAGAATAAAAGAAAATCCAATTAATAAAATGACAATGGAATTGAATAAGTTTTTACAAACATGTCATGAGAGAAATCTCTTGAGCGCAGAAGAACTTAAATTTCTCACTAATGATTTTCCAGTTACACCCACGATATACTTTTTACCCAAAATACACAAGACTCTCATAAACCCGCCGGGAAGACCAATTGTTGCATCCTGTGAATCATTGTATGAGAACATGTCCCAATATGTGGATACTTTTTTGGCACCAATCGCGAAATCAATGAGCTCATACATACAAGATACGGGTGACTTCCTTCGGATTCTAGAGGGAATAAATTGGTGCGAACAATATCTTTTAATTACAATTGACGTGGTATCCCTATATACATCCATAAGGCATGAAGTAGGACTAAGAGCTTGTAAATATTTTTTGAGCCAAAGAAATATCTCAGAACTTCAGCACACAAACATGCTACTTCAAATGATTGAAATATGCCTGACGAACAATGTTTTTCTTTTCAACAAACAGTTGTACAGACAACAGTGTGGTACAGCCATGGGCATATCATTTTCTCCAAACTATGCCAATATCACCATGGGCTGGTGGGAGAAGGTGACAGCATGGGGCTCTGAAAATCAAGTAGAATTGGACAACATAATACTTTGGGTCCGATACATTGATGATCTATTCATAATTTGGAACGGATCACAACAGAGTTTCGAACAATACTACTCAAAATTGAAAAATAATGACATTGGCTTATCTTTCACATGTATGTCAAGCAGCAAAGAAATTGATTTTTTGGACACCAAAATTTACATTGAAGACAATAAAATCCATTCCACACTGTTTCGCAAAAAAACGGCGACAAACAGCATTCTTCATGGCACCAGCTTCCATCCGACTAGTCTGATTAAGAGTATACCCTATGGAGAGTTCACCCGATTAAAACGGAATTGCTCTGAACCAAAAGACACAGACAATCAGATTGCAGCATCAATGGATAGACTAAGAGCAAGAGGCTACAATGAAAGAGACCTACAAAAAGCCAAAAGAAGGATTGATATGAAATCAAGAACAGAAATTCTTAAACCCAGAAGCAATATACAGAAAAAGGACCAAATACCAAGATTTGTGACAACCTACAGCAAGGAAAGTGGCCAAATAATAAATAAAATCAAGAAATATTGGCATCTGATTTCGGGTGATCCTGACATAGGGAAAACATTAGGTAACGGACCAATGGTATCGTACAGAAAGACCAAATCTCTGAAAGATGCACTAGTACCAAGCCATTTTAAGGAAAGTGACCAAATGAATTGGCTAGAACACCAACAAAGAGGCTTCAAGAAGTGCAACACATGCAAAGCATGCAAGATCGGAAGAAACATGAAATCATTTACAGAACCTGATGGCAAAATATTCAAAATAGACCAAAGAATCACATGCACATCAACACATGTGGTATACATAATTGAATGTAACTGTGGGATGCGGTACATTGGTAGTACAATCTGTATGTTGAAGAAACGCATCCTTGAACATGTGAGAGCAGTAAAAAATAAAGATGTAACCTACGCCACTGCCAAACATATGGCGTCATGTCAAGGGAGTAATTGGAGAGCGATGAGTTTCTTTGGAATTCATATGATATCACAAGATGAACGAGGAGGAAATCGTATAAAGAAACTACGCCAAATTGAATCTAAGTGCATCATCCGACTGAGAACAAAGACCCCGAAAGGGATGAACAATGATGAGGAACTTTATGTACATTTAGACTGAGAATTAATTGGAACGGACTAGTATAATGATCAAGAAAGACATGTTAAAACTGCTGTAACTATAAATTGGGGTACTATACCAAATCACACTGAGGGCTATAGTCTCAAAAACCTTTTAATACTTTACCAAGATCTAATCACATTACTTACATAGTGAGGGCTATAGTCTCAAAAACCTTTTGCTACTTTACCAAGATCGAATCACATTACTTACATAGTGATTTTTTGGCACCTAACATGTCTTTACAAATATCTGCTGCTTAGCGCGAACTGTATGGTACTATACCAATACATATTACATTTTCACAGTAGTAATGATTCATGGTACTATACACATGACCTCAAGTGACTCGCTGCTTAGCGCGAACCATATAAATTGCAATGTGAATTAACAGCTTTGATTTAAATAACTTTATTGCCTAATTGTCCCTCATACAATGTATGTTGATTGTGTAAATTGCAATGTGAAACTACAGATCCCATAATGCTTCATAGTGGCTATATGGTATAAATGTAGAAAGAGAAGAGGGCTCACTGACCGTGAACAAAGCCAGGAGGCTGAAACGCGTTGGTTGAGTGTTTGCTGAATAAATCAACTAAACTTAACTGAATCCCTGTGTGCCGCATCATTGGAAGTAAAAATGGAAATAGTATATGTATTAGTTTTAACATTCTGTAGTTTACTTTCTATCGTCATTAATATGTTCTCGGTTATTTAAAATGATAATATTTATAATTATTAATGTTTTTTATATTTTTTAAATATTAGGGGGGGTCATTACAATGCCAGGCGGAATTACTTCCGCTTGACACCGACTCGGTAAAGGCCCCATTAAGCTGCGACTGAACAATGTTTGGTCGCATTCCTATATTTCACTATGGGAGAATGCATTACGGCTCACCATAGTGAAATTGGAGGTGCGGCTCAGCCCTGCACCTCAAGGTGCCTGTCACAGTGTGCATGGATCAACAAGGAGACACCATAGGTGCCCCCTCGGCCTCCAACCGGAAGCCGTGCACCCAAGGGGGCCCTGCTGGGGGCCCCCAAACATGCTTTCCATGTCAGACAGACCAGCATGGAAACCATCATCGTAATCTCAAGAGCAGAAAGGCCCACCTTTGAGACTACTAGCTGGTTTCCAAACGGCAGACAAGCTCTCTGAGCCCATCAGAAGCCAGCGGGAATGAAAGGTCAGTTCCTTTTCCGACTGCCTCCATCGTAATGCGGCAGTCTGAAAGGAAACCGAGCAGTCCATTGTGATCCGTAGGTCGGAGCCTTTATGAGCCGCATCGTAATCGGAAACCGTCCCTTTATGTTATTTAAAATATGTATATATATATTTGTTACATTTAAAAGAGTATAAAAAATATATAAATTAAAAATGTTAATTTAGTAATATGTTTAAATGAGATCAATGTGAATACAAAGATGTATATTAATGTATATGATTGTTTTAATTTTTTCAAATAATAATAATTGCTATATTTTTCCCAAAAACTATTAAATATATTTTATTTTGATTATATTAGTATTATTATTATGTGATTAATTTATATAATTTAAATGTATGTATTTAAAAATCAATATTTTAGACAACTATATTAGAGAAATACTTTTTTTCGAGATTTTTGTAATTTTAATTATAAGTAGAGGGAGTCAATATATTTAAAATCGATATTTTTATTCTATTTTTGGATGTAGATATTTTGGTAGCCAATGCTTTTTCAGTGAACTGTCTAAGAAAGCACTTTTGTTACGTATCAGGTTGAAGACATAAAGGGCCAAATTACAAGAATTTGGTAGAGCAGTGGCGTGGCGGTGCAAATCAATGCACCACCGCTCCACCAGACCGCGCTCTGCCCGCCCGCAGACTATATTTTATGCGTAGTCTGGTGGGCGGGCAGCATGGCGGTTCCCCCTGCGGCACCCTTTAAAAGATGGTGGTTCCTTTTAAAAAGGCACCGTAGTGGGAAAACCTCACAAGGTGTAGACCAAAGTCATGACAGAGTGAGTATGAGAGGTAATGAGATGTGGGAGAGGGTAATGAGAGTGAAAGTGCCATACACAGACTTCCTATACTTAAAACAATCTGACATAAGTACATTGAAAACACTGCCAAGCAGATGACACAACATATCCTGTATTACGTTTTATTTTAAAACCTATGCTTTATTCAATCGCTGAGAAAAACAACGTATTATTATTATAAGAAAAACTACTTTTGTCCGTTTTAGGGGTATACAGCTGAATAACCTCTGATAAGGACTGATTTCAAAAGTTTGGGAAAACACTGAGAAAGCACCACTGAAATCCACAAACAAAATAAAAACTGAAAACAGGGTAGACTAAATATCTGTCAAATTCGAGAATGAATAACTTGCCCACTATACCCCAAATCAGGCCTATAGATGTTTTCTCAAACATTATTTATTACTATATTGAGCCTAACCATCTGACCACAATCGAATTTGTGAATCTGTAACTGTGAGGATTGTACTACCTAAAGGTCAAACTGCTCACTATTAAAGGCACCACATGTAATCACTTTAATATATATATATATATAGGCTATTCTGCCTCTTCAGAATACATAGTATTGAATGAAGGGGCCACCCGGGTTACTTACAACCACCTGCTATGCCTTCCAAGAGTTGGTCAGACAGTAGAGAATATAAACAAGTTTTATTAGCAATACTCTGCAGAGGTGTCCAATCTGACCTGCACCCTGAGATGTCTGCAAAGGGACTGGACCCCTAACTGTCTGCAACACATAATGGTTCTTCCCAAGAGCTTCCAATGATGCCCACAGTGGAAAGTTACCGGCCTGGGCCAAACATGAACAAAAGAGGCACAGAAGGATGAGCTACCACCTGCCAGATGGGTACATGCTATTTGCAATTCAAGGTTACCACACTGAGTCTCAGCGTCTCCTAACGTGGGAGCAGAACTACACACTCGGACAGGTATGCAAGGGCAGAATGGCCTATTCATTAGTGAGTCTGGAAGCAGCCTTGACCAGAAGAGGATATATTAACGAAGTACAGTGTTCTGCAAGCAATACTGAATAATGAGGCCTAGTGCGGGCACAGCCTAAGTGACCTAATAGGTCACTTAGGCTGTGACTATTAGTGACCTAATAGGGATTTCAAAATACAAAATGGAGTCACACTCGCTAACTGAAGCCTGCATATTACGGGGATAACTCAGTGGGTTGCATAATATGAATACAAATAGCGTCTATTTAGCCACACACACTGCTAACCTAATATAGCATGAAATGAGTGCATTGCTGGAATGAGATTTTCAAACCTAACAGACCCTCCTTTTAGCATGGGTGGCTTAATGCTTTATTGAGTCTATCCAGTAGGGTATTCTAGTGGGGAGAAAGAAAATGCATAGTCACTCAAGTTACAAGGGAGAATAAAGCAACACATGAGTATCAAATCAACTCAGTATTCAAAAATGCCTTAATCAATGAGCCTTATGCTCTGTATATTCTGCATCATCATGGTAGAGACCTTGGTAATATGTCCTGACAATTTAGGGGTAGGGGTGAGCTTACTCCCACAATAGGTGCAGCAGGCTGGAAGGCAATTAATACATAAGCAACATGTAAAGATGACACCTGCGATAGCTATCAGGACAAGTAGTATCTTCCAACCCCATGATGTCAGCAGACCCCAGAGCCACCCTGTGAGGGACCATGAACCATTATGCTAATGGATATCTGAAGCAAGTCTGAGTAATTTCTGTATTGCGGAGTACACATTAGGGGCGTTATCAGGAATGCACACACAACAGCTACTGCCGATGACGCGGCAGGCTCCACACCTATCAGCAAGAAAGACGTCTAAAACCATCCGGTTTTGAAGAGCAACGAGCCTTGTAGCCTGAAACTCAACTGTGAGATTAGTCAGTTTACCTGCAGTAGTATTAATAACTCCCTCAACTACTCTGGCAAGGTGATAAATATTACGACTATTGAACATGGGATCCCAGAACGGCAGAATGCCCTTGATTATGTCAGTAATTGCTGCAGGGAAGTATCTGATCTATATCTTCTGGGTTGACAACTCTTTTAACTCGATGCAAATGGAGATTCCTACACTGTAGCCTATGATCCTTATGATAATTAGACGGTGCAATGTAAACAGGAGGTAAAAGGAAAGAGACATAACAACGGCCAGACCATCCCCTGGGAAGCCATGTATAAGCCTGTTCTCCACAGATGAATTATACATTCGGAGGTGTAAGCAGACGTGGGCTACTAGCAGTGTTCAATCGGTATGTGTAGTTACAACTGCTCTGTCCTACTGGAATGTTTTTTAAGCCTTCAACACAGAAACTATCTTTTGTATTGATCACAGGGACTGGCATGGCTTTGTCTTTAGTGATATTTCGCTCCCGAACCATTTAAAGTATTCAATAACATTAAATCCTTGGAAATACAGCATTTTATTTTGCAGCCAAGTGACATTCTCATTAGCTTTGAAAATGTTTATGCAAGCTACTGGATGTAGGGTACCCTCCTTGCCAACTGTCCCAGGTGTATATCCCTGATGTGCCACTATATACTCCAACACTGCTTCATAATCAGACTGTACTATTTTCATAGCGTCAGCATGATAGTGCATGCATACCAAAGAAAGCAACTGGAACCAGGTCTCACAACTATCTAAATAAGATAGGGGTAATGACACCAGTAAATTGTCTTGTGCATAACTGAGGGAAGTAACCAACACACCCAACAATTTGTGGCATTGTTGGTACTGTGTACCTGATGAAGCATCTGCAGGAAAGCATTCTCAACATAGGTCTGCCTACGTCTCCCTTTATGTGGGGTCAGTGTAACAAATAGGTGCTCAGTTGGAGCCGGGGAAGTCCCTATCAAGATGTGCACATGATGCTGTTCATCTGAATACCAGACCACCCCAAATAGTGTTAGTGTTACTATGTGGATCACTACTACCACTACTACCCTACTCCCAGTAGACCAACTAGACCACACAGAACCATTCTGCTGTAATGGAGGAGCCACCAGGGGCTGTTCCTTCTTAATGACTACATGGCCAAATGGATACATAGAAAGAAACCTTAAGAATTGGAACCACAAAAATACAACCGACCAAAGGGGACACATAACCCAGCATCCTTCTAAAGCCTCGCTGGTAGACTGCTATTGTTCATCAACAACGGTGCTGTAAAGCAGTCCAAAGGGGGAGCTCCGTGATTGCAGCCCTTGCTGGAAAACAAATCCTCTTCTTTCAGGATAGGGCACCCTCCTTCCTGGGCAAGTACCGTCAATGACCCTGTCCCGTGTCCAGGGCAGTGCACCAGTGTTGCTCACTCTAATCTATTGCAGGCACCTTAGTCATGGCATCTATGTCCTAAGCTCGAGTCCTTCCCTAACTCTTGGACTGCCCTTCTTTCGGGGTCGCAGGTTATACTGTCTTGACAACAAAAAGGGGTGGGAACTCAGGGTCAGATGGGCATTGAGACTCAGATCCTTGTGCACCAGAAGCAGGAGTATCTGGTGCGGTCCTTATCTCTGGGGGGACTGCCTCAAGCAAGGCTACTTCACTTCCTTTGTCCGCCTGCACCCACCTCAATCGGGCATCAGGAAAGGGAACAAACGGGGCACTTGCTCCCCTTCCTGGTCAGCAATGCCGTTGAGGACTTACCGATCATACGGAAGTGGGAGAGGCACTTATTTGACGTGAGTCACATGGACGCAATGCTTCCGGCCTCGGACGAAATCCCCCGGCTGTAGCTGATGACTGGGCCCCACTGGTACTGGTTGCAGCGTGGCGTGAATCTGTTGGTGGATAGAACAAAGATCTTTAGACAATTCATACAGAAAATCTATCTGCAAGGGATACTCTATCTCGGAGAAGCGCTTGGGTCTTGGAACTCCCCAGACATTAGCGGTGCGTCCGAAGACCACCTCATACGGGGACAACCCTGTTCTAGAATGCGCCATCGTCCTGGTAGATAACAAAGCCAAAGGTAGCACATCTGGCCATCGCAATCCTGTGCTTTCCTGAATCTTTGCTAACTTCAGTTTGAGAGTACCATTGTACTTCTCAACCAGGCCTGCTGATTGGGGGTGGTTCACTGCATGATACTTCTGCTTAATATGCAAGCCCTTGCACACCAATTCAATGACTTTTGAATTGAAGTGACTTCCGTTGTCAATCCAGATCAAACGTGGCAATCCATAGTGCGGAAGGAACTCTTTAAAGAGTGCCTTCGACGTCACCGTGCCTGTATTCTCTTTAATGGGGTGAGCCTCAATCCATTTCCTGAATGCGCAAATCACTACTAGCGCATGCTTCTAATTGTTAACTTGTTCCATTTCGATGAAATCCATCTGGAGAACCTCAAAAGGGCCATGGATGGCTGTGTAAAGTTACCTGCGGGTGTAGGAGTGCCTTTTCCAGGATTATGTTTCAGACAAACAATGCAGTGCTTCACTAGGTGTTTGGCTACCATAGAGATATTATCATTCTGCCATACTGGGTCCAGTAGCTTACAGATTCATTTTGCACTAATATGTGCCGGACCGTGGGCTACGTTCATAACAGGGAGCTCTTATGCATTGGGCAGCAACCATCTCTGTTTGTTAGACAGATCAGTCCAGCATCCCTCCTCATCCAAACGCCCTGTACTCTCCTCCCATATTGACAGTTCATTTACGGTCGCCTTACTCTGTATTTCCCTGACATTTTCTAATGTGTCCTCGAACATTCCATTGTCT
The DNA here is from genome assembly GCF_964204655.1 of Triturus cristatus. NCBI lineage: Eukaryota > Metazoa > Chordata > Amphibia > Caudata > Salamandridae > Triturus > Triturus cristatus. The sequence goes on from NC_140583.1 coordinate 692,877,800, forward strand.
GGAACCCACCTAGTGGGACCTGCCACAAACATATTTTTCATCTTTGATCTAGCTGTCTCCTTAGCTGTGTGACCCGCAAACGCATTTCTCCTTCCAACGTCATCTGTCACTGCTTTATGAGCGCTGCATTTTATTATTGCCAACTTATCAGGAAGTGTCAATGCTGACAACAATTTGTGTATCAATAGGCTGTTCTATATTCGCAATCCATGCGAGGTCAAGAACCCTCTCTCCACCCAGAGGTGCCCGAAATTATGGGCCACACCAAAGGCATACTGACTGTCCGTGTAAATATTGACAGTCAGTCCCTCCCTCAACTCACAAGCCCTAGGGAGAGCAATCAACTGTGCAGCTTGGGCCAATTGCTATGGGATACGGGAGGTCTCAACTACACTGTGTAACATTGTGATTGCATAAGCTGCAGTGGTAGTACCATCTGGTAGTTTAAAACTGGAGCCATCGACATATAGTTCCCCTTGGGGGTCAGATAAGGGAACATCAGTCAGGTCTATCCGTCCTTTTGTTTCTTCCTTAGTCCGAAATAAACAATCATGGACATCATTGTCCTTTTCTTCCGAAGAGAGGGGTAGTAACATGGCTGGGTTCTGAGTAACACATCATTTGATGGTAATGTGCGGAGCAAACAAGGTTAATTCATATCCAGTCAGACACGCACTAGTAAGGTGCTGCGTCTTTGTTTTATTCAATAGCAAGAGGTACCATTACTGTGAGAACAGTATCAAGGATGAGCCCTGCCGATTGTCTGATAGAAACTGCCACCACTGCAGAAGCTCTCAGGCAGCTCGGGAGAGCTCTCGCGACAATATCAAGAATAGCAGAAAAATAAGCGGAGGGTCTCTGCTTACCACCGAAACCCTGTTTCTGATGGATACATCTGCCAGTGGATTCCTCACCTTGTGAATATCCCTGCGCCAGCAACATTCGGAAACTTTTGAAGCAGTCCACGCCGATGAGGTCGAAGACGACGTCACAGAGGAACGGCACCGCTCGCGACTCCGCTGATGTCACCGGCTCCATAAGAAGACCTCGTCGGCGTGATGACGTCAGTTCCCTTTTTTCCGCGCCGTCGAAGCCAACGGATTTCGGGAATCGCTGTTGTTAGCGTCGTTGATACTTTGTGTATTCTCGGTATTTTTCCTGTTCTCTTTCAAGGATGTCGACAAAAAAGTCTGGATTTAAGCCTTGCCGGGAGTGTGGCAAGCACATGTCCATAACTATCACAAAGAAGAGACAAGGGATTGAGTCTTCTCTGACTCCCTTACCAATATATAAATCTCACACAGCAGAGAAAACCCTCATGGCAAAAAAAAGGATGTACTATACATTAGAAACGGGAAAATCAAAAGAATTCTTAATACTGCCCTCACACACTTGGTAGTGTCATGCTTCATCATTGGGCCGCATCATACAACCAGGTGCAGACCAACACACTGGATGGAGCGCAATTTTTAAGAGAGAAGATGAAGGATAGTGGTGAGGGTAGAGTGTAATAAAGAAAGGCAAAAACACTAAAGTGTCACTCAAATCATAAAGGAAAACAAATTTTTCTCCTGGAAAAACGGGACCAAGAGAGGTGCAGGTATATTTGTAAAACTGCCTAGGTGTTAACCAGTAACTATTTATTTTATGTCAACCTCTGGCAGGATTAAAATTATCAATATGGGGTATACAGGGAAGGTAACGACCCTTCTATCCCCACTGCAGTTACCAACATGTTTCTGCCAGCTTTTTATGCGCCTAACCTGGTCGCTCTGGCATTCGTCAGGGTGTTGGTCCCTATTTGCTGGTCTGTCCCCCTATTAGGGTATTTTTTACCTTTTTACTCTGTACAATGTGGGCTTCGCCCCAACGTCACTCTTTTCTGGAAATTTCCAGGAGGGTTCACAATTAAGAGTTTACGGATTTTATTCTAAACCCGGGACTGTAGGGGAGGTGCTCTTGTCGTCACACTTACTCCAAAGAGACACTGTCTCCAGTAACCCCTCACACGTCCTCCATCACAGATCCTCATGAGGACTGTGTGTGGTATTTATCGTCGGACCACGACGTGGATGGCTGTACCAGCTGCCGCAAGATGAGCACGAAGGCTCTTAAGGAATGAGAGGCAAAACTCTTCATTGCAAAAAGGAAGAAGGAGAAGAGAGGGAGAAGAAGATCGAGAACGAGGTCGAGGTCTCGATTGAAGTCGAGGTCGGCGTCGAAGTCGACTTCGGGACATACTTCTCGAGCCAAGAAACATAAGAAAAAGAGAAGGCACTCTTCTCGACACCATTCGGATAAGAGCTCGGCGCCGAAGTCACCTACTCGGCGTCGGAAGGACTCTGTTTCTCCTTCTCCTGTGCCAGATTCGCCTGCTGGTCCTTCATCTCCAGTGGTCTCCTTGTCTCCGGCTTCACCGGTTCCAGCTCGGACTCCGACGCCGGTTGCATCTCCGGCGCCGGTTCCGTCTCCGGCTCCGTCTCCGGCCCCGGAAGATCTTCAAGCCCCGGGTGAGCCTGCGACGCCACTGATTCCACCGTTGGCGCCGTTTGGCCCAAATCTGGTGAGGCCTGACCAGTACCCTGCCTTCCCTGGACCAGGTCAGGACCCCTCGCATTACTTAAATGCGATATATGGGGTGTTTGCTCGAGCCATGTACACCCCTGGTGCACCTGCGGGTCCGATGGGTCCAATGGCATTTAACTTGGGGGTGCTGCAAGTATATCCACAGGCCCCTTTCATACCGTTCTTTCCAACGACGCCGTCTTGGAATCCTCCGGCTCCGAGGACGTCCACGCCGCTTCCATCCTCGCCGGCTCCGGCTCGACCTCGTTCGACGCCGATGGCTCCGGCAGATCCACGTTCGACGCCGGCACCGACGCCATTGGATTCGAATACGGCGCCGCCGACGCCGATGATTCGGATTCGTTCCAGAAGGGAGACTCAGAGGATTATTGAAGAGCAGAGGTACCTTCAGGAGGAAGCGGAAGAGGGAGAATTGGTGGAGTCAGATGAAGTATTCGAAGAGCTTAAAGAAGCTAATGGATTGGATCTGTCTCCTGAGTGGGAGATTACTCCACCGTCAGAAGAACCCTCTAAGGACATTGCTCCCTACCATTCGGTTATCAGGAAGGCTGTGGAGCTGCTTGATCTCCAGTTACCAACTACGGAGTTTAAGTCGAACATTTTAACTGAGGTACTACATTCTCCCACGGCGGTTTCAGAGCCTTTGCTTCCCTTTAATGAGGCCATTGTGGAACCTGTGTTAGAGGTGTGGCGCAAGCCCTTTTCTGCTCCTGCAGTCTCTAAGACGATTGCTAGGAGATATAGAGCAGCCCCAGGGGACCCTGAATTTTTAACGTCACATCCTTCACCTGAGAACCTGGTAATTCAGGCAGCTTGTTCGGGAAAGTCTAAGGGGGCTTTTCCTCAGGTTCCTGGAGAGGCCAAAAGGCTAGACCAGTCAGCAAAGAAAGTATTTTCATCAGCCAGCATGGCCTTGAAATCAACAAACGCCACTTGTCTTTTGGGACGCTATGTGCACTCGCTTATGGATTCGGCTAAGAAACTGGCGCCAAAACTGCCTGAGGAGGATAGGTCTGGGTTTAATGACATCTTGGCTGATGCTCAGGCGGCAGCACGTCAGGTGATCCAAAGTGGGCTGGACACTGCAGATTCTGTTGAAAGGATCATGGGGTCTTCTGTCGCAACCAGAAGGAGTGCTTGGTTAAGATCTTCAGAGTTCTCACAGGATGTGCAATCGACTCTATTGGATCTGCCGTTTGATGGGTCTGGCCTATTTGGTAAAAAGGCAGATGCTGCTCTAGAAAGATTCAAAGAGAGCAAGGCGACTGCTAAATCTCTGGGACTTCAATCTCAGTCGAGGGGGTCTTTTAAGAGGTACAGAGGATTTGGAAGGACATCCTTTCGACCCTACAGACAGACCCAGCAGCAGCAGCAGCAAGGTTCCTCGTCCAGAGGTTTCAGGGGAAGAATCAGGGGTCGCACTCTTGGCCGGCAACTCTCCTCCTCCTCTTTCTCTTCCTCAGCCCCTCCCACCACCGCAAAGCAGCCCTAGATTCGCCATTCCGGATCATGCTGGTCCTGCGGGGGGCCGGCTTACCCATTTTCTACAAGATTGGGAATCTGTAACTACAGATCTCTGGGTTCTGGATCTTGTAGAAAATGGGTACGCCCTTTCCTTTCGGGAATTCCCTCCAAATTACCCTCCTTGTCAAGGGGCTTGCTCGGGGGACCACCGTCTTTTCCTGCAGGAGGAAATCCTGAAGTTGTTTCAGAAAGGTGCGATAGAGGTGGTTCCAGAGCAGGAGAGGGGTCAGGGATGCTACTCCCGGTATTTCCTGATTCCGAAAAAGGATGGCAGATTGTGTCCGATATTGGACCTCAGAATCTTGAATCTTTTTCTAAAACAAGAAAAGTTCAAGATGCTCACCCTTGCTCAGGTTCTTCAAGCGCTGAATCAGGAGGACTGGATGGTGTCGATCGACTTGCAGGATGCGTATTTTCACATCCCAATCCTGAAGTCGCACAGAAAGTATCTCCGTTTCACGGTTGGTTCGCAACATTATCAGTTTGCGGTCCCGCCGTTTGGTCTTACTTCTGCACCCTGAGTCTTCACGAAGGTGATGGCAGTGGTGGCAGCCCATCTCAGAAGGTCAGGGATATCAGTTTTTCCCTATCTGGACGACTGGCTGATAAAAGCAGAGTCGCCAGAGGAGGTGCTGCATCATCTGCAGGATACAACTCAGCTGTTGTACAAATTGGGCTTTTCGATAAACGTGCCCAAATCTCACCTGGTGCCCTCTCAGCGCAACCTGTTCATTGTTGCGGTACTAGACACTACTGTGTGTCGAGCATTCCCTTCTCCACAAAGGATTCTCGACATACAGGAAATGATTCCTTTATTTTACAACGGAGCGGTCGTTCCGGTTCTGAAGGTCCTTCGCCTGCTCGGTTTGTTCACTTCCTGCATTCTGTTGGTCAACCATGCACGCTGGCACATGAGGGCGCTCCAGTGGTGCCTCCGCAAGCAGTGGTGTCAGCACAAGGGAGATCTCAGGGAGTCTGTGAGGATCTCCAGAGAAGCTGCAGCGGATCTGTCTTGGTGGAGCGTGGAGGGCAATCTGTCTCAAGGAAAGCCCTTTCATCTTCCTCCATCGGTGGCCACAGTGATAACGGATGCATCCACCTTAGGGTGGGGTGCTCATCTGGGGGATCTGGAGATCAAGGGTCTTTGGTCTCCAGAGGAAAGGTTGCTTCACATCAACCTTCTGGAGTTACGGGCAATTCGTTTGGCACTCAAGGCCTTCCTGCCTTCCCTTCGCGGTCAGTCTGTTCAAGTCCTGACGGACAACACGACCGCGATGTGGTATGTCAACAAGCAGGGAGGAGTAGGGTCTCTATGTCTATGCAGAGAGGCCCTGCGTCTATGGTCCTGGGCTCAGGACCATCAGATTTGTCTGATGGCAAATCATCTGGCCGGGGTTCTGAACGTTCGTGCAGACAGTCTCAGTCGGCAGTTCTCCGCTGATCACGAGTGGAGGCTCCATCCGGAGGTGGTTCGTCATGTCTTTCGGATGTGGGGGACTCCTCGGGTGGACCTGTTCACCACTCACGAGAATGCTCACTGCCCGTCGTTCTGCAGTCTCCAGTATCCGATGCAGGGAGCTTCGGGGGACGCATTTCAGTTGAGTTGGGGCTCATGACTCCTTTACGCGTTTCCTCCCATACCCTTGATTCCTCGGGTTCTGAGGAAGATTCGCCAAGACCGGGCCCAAGTTATATTGATCGCCCCGGATTGGCCAAGAAGGGTGTGGTACACAGATCTTCTCCACCTCTCCTTGTGCCCTCCGCTCCGTCTCCCTCTGAGGGCAGACCTCCTCTCGCAGTCGGAGGGGCAGGTTCTACACCCCCACCTCCAGAGCTTACACCTTCATGCCTGGAGATTGAACGGGGCAACCTGAATTCTTTTTCTCTCCCGCCAGATGTGGTAGATGTCATTCTGTCTGCCAGACGTCACTCGACCAAATCCATATATTCCTATAGATGGTCTAAATTTGTACTCTGGTGTGGAGAGAGGTCAATTGATCCTTTGAAGGCTCGTCTGTCTAACATTCTGCAGTTTGCCCTTTCTCTTGCTCAGCAAGGCTTTGCTGTGGCTACAGTAAAAGGATATTTATCGGCTTTGTCGACTTTCCTTTGCCTGCCGGATCAGCCGTCATTATTTAAATCACCTATTGTGCTTAGGTTTCTCAAGGGCCTCACAAACAAATTTCCTCCTATTCCCTTTATTGTGCCTCAATGGGACTTAAACCTTGTATTGACTTATCTTATGGGTTCTCCCTTCGAGCCCTTACATAAGTGTCCCTTGAGACTGTTGTCTTTCAAGACGGTTTTCCTCATTGCGATCACCTCGGCAAGGAGGGTAAGTGAGCTTCAAGCTCTGAGTTCAAAACCCCCGTTCTTGACCATTCATGCTGAAAGAATGGTACTCAGGACCAGGGCTGCATTTTTGCCTAAGGTGGTAACTCCCTTCCATCTGGGGCAATCCATTACCCTCCCTACCTTTTATCCTCCCCCTCACCCTTCCAAGGAGGAGGAGAGACTTCACCGCTTGGACTCTAAGAGGGCGGTGAGCTTTTACCTGGACAGAACAAAGGACATCAGAGTTGATGACCACCTCTTCGTGGGCTTTGTTGGCTGCAGGAAAGGCAGAGCAGTGCACAAGCGCACCCTTTCCAGGTGGATTGTCTTGTGCATCAAGATATGCTACTCCCTGGCTGGTAAGGAACCTCCAGAGGGTTTAAGGGCTCATTCCACTAGAGCAAAGTCTTCCACATCTGTTTTGTCTAGGGGTGTTCCTGTGGAGGACATTTGTAGGGCGGCAACTTGGGCCTCCCTCCACACCTTCGCAAAACATTATTGCTTGGACACCGAGGTGAGGAGGGACGGACATGTTGCTCGATCCGTCCTTCAGGACTTTCTGGTATAGAGGGGTGGACACCCTCCTCCGGGAGTGGGGACTGCTGTGGAATCTATTCACAAGGTGAGGAATCCACTGGCAGATGTATCCATGAGAAGAACAAGTTACTTACCTTCGGTAACGCTTTTTCTGGTGGATACAGTATCTGCCTGTGGATTCCTCACTGACCCACCCGCCTCCCCGTTGTCCATCCTTCTATAACTAAGGTTCTATTAATAATGTTTTAGTCTACTATTCTAATGATGGTATTTCAAAATGTATATGTTACTGTCAAAGGCATTGTGTCTTTCTTTGGCCTTTCTATTTATTCTCCACACTATGTGTGTTGATCTGCATATTGTGTACTGTGTATACTGTGTATATATTGCTGTCAGTCCGTCCGTGTGCCTCGAAGGCACGGAAAAAAGGGGTGGAACTGACGTCATCACGCCGACGAGGTCTTCTTATGGAGCCGGTGACGTCAGCGGAGTCGCGAGCGATGCCGTTCCTCTGTGACGTCGTCTTCGACCTCATCGGCGTGGACTGCTACAAAAGTTTCCGAATGTTGCTGGCGCAGGGATATTCACAAGGTGAGGAATCCACAGGCAGATACTGTATCCACCAGAAAAAGCGTTACCGAAGGTAAGTAACTTGTTCGTTAGAACAGAACGCGTGCAACTGTCCACCTCGTGTACATAAAGCACAAAAGGCTTCTGGTAATCAGGAGTACCAAGCACAGGAGCTGAGCAAAGCGCTACCTTTAATTGCTCAAAAGCTTGCTGGCATGAAGATGTCCAAGGAAAGGGTTCATGCACTTCTTTGATGGTCAGGTAAAGAAGGGGTTTTGTTTGTAAGGAATAGTTATGGATCCAATGACAATAATACAAAGTTATGCCTATGAAAGCGCGCACTTCGCGTTGGGTCTTAGGATCAGGCATATTAGTGATAGCAGCTATGCGTTCAGGTGTTAGTCTGCATCCCTCCTTCAACAGTAGGTGACCTAAATAGGTGACCTCCTGTCGACAATATTGGAATTTTTAAAGTGACACCTTGTGCCCATGATGTGCCAGATGTAACAGCAATTTTACCATGGCCTTTTTACAACCATCTTCAGTGTCCAAAGCCACAAGGAGGTCGTCAACGTACTGCAACAGCACATTATCAGGGGGAAGTTCCAAAGAATCCAAATGAGCTTTCAAAGCCTGGCTATAGATACTAGGACTTTCCGTATAGCCTTGTGGAGTATGGCAGAATCTAAAGCTCCTGCCGGCTATTGCAAATCATAACAGATATCTACTATCTGTATGGATTGGAATGCTGAAGAAAGCATTCTTTAAATCGATCACAGAAAATAATTTTGCTAACGGGGGAATCATTGTCAAGATTGTGGTAATGCCTGGAACCACAGGGTACTGGGGAACCACTATCTTGTTGACCTCTCTAAGGTCGATTACAAAGCGGTAAACATCAGGGTGAGCATCAGAAGAATCCAAGGGTGTCTTTTTAAGTATAGGAAGAATAGGGCAATTACACATATTCGCCACTGTCTCTTCAACCACACCAGATTTAATCAAATTATGTATTATTTGCAATAAGGCCCTTTCTCCTGCCTGGGATATCTTGTACTGGGGGATACGTGGCAATACAGCATCGTCCTTAATCTGCAGAGAGACTGGTGGGATCTGGAGTAACTCCACATCCGTGTCGCCTGTAGCCCACAGTGTACGTGGCACATCTTTAAACTCAGTGGGGAGGGGGGCATCCTTTGCGAGGCATTGTTTGGCACTGGCTGGAGAACAAAAAATTGTTGCATGTAACCTTTTTGACAAATCCAATCCCAACAAATTCTCCCCACAATTTGATGTTAATAAAAATGGTGAATCGACTGTAAAGGGGCCAATAGTGAGAGCAAGGGGCTTGGAAATGGGGCTAACAACCGACACACCTGAGAAACCCACTGAAACATTGTTTTGGCCAGACAGAGCTGCCCCCGGGACCAGTGAACGGGAAACAGAGCTATTCATAGCCCCTGTATCAACTAAAAATTTCTCGGTCGTACCTTGGAAATCTGCAGTGACATAGGGTCCAAGCTGATCTACATGCACCGGAACTAGACTCTTGCCCTGTCCCTGGCTAACCTAGCTGTGAGACATCCCCGTCACCTCATCCATGTCATAGTCATCATGATAGTACTGTCTCCCTCGGGGTCGTCAAAATAGTTCCCGCTCCGTCTATTAGATGATGTGTTCTCTGATCGCATCTCGCCACGGCCTCCTCCTCCTCTTCCACATCCTCTAAAACCCGACCTTTCGGGCCTCACCTTTCTGTAATAACTACGGGCACTCATTCCACTAATGTCCCTCCAACTTGCAATATGCACATTGGTTTAGCCCAATGAGGGGAAACAGCGGTTTCAACGCGGGTAATACCACACGGGTAGGTTACAACGCGGACAAAGCTAGAAGCTCCGCTTTCGGCTTCTTGCCGGGCTTACGCTCCTTATCCCAAGCCTTGATCTCATCCCATGTGCCACCCAACTCCAGTGCATGATCCTGCAGACCGAAAAATAACTCTATATCAGCTAATGTGATCACTGTGGAGGAGACCACCTCCATCAATTCTTTATAATATGCAGTAGGGTTTTTCTGAGTGTTCGGCAGCTGACTCTTTTGGGATAGGACCTCACTACTCTTCCAAGGAGTATAGATCTACTGTACTTGAAACCGAGCGTCGACTCGTGGTCTAATTACAGTGTCTGTAGAGTCGCGCAATTCTGGTATTTCAGGATGGTGAATGGGATGGACCTCCCTCATGGGATGCTGTGTCCCTATCATCGGAACCTTTTGGAGCAATCTTCCCCGGTAACCCACCAATGTCGTTACATTGCTAAAAACCTCATTGGGAGTCAGACCTGTAGCATATACCCTGTCCTGTATGTCATAGATGATCTGTGGTGTAACACCCTGAAAACACTTCTCCCACAGTCCTATCAATGTAGCCGACATATGCTTAAGAGCATGCTGCTGTATGAAGGGCTCATAATCTTTCATCACACTCCACACATCTTCCACACTATAGATCGGGTTCCGAGCCCACTGAGCCACCTGATTCACCCGCATTTGCTTTTCCTCATCACCTAGAGCCGAACGCACCAACACTTTCTCCATATGGTCTCGTGCTGCCACCCAATTCCCTTCATGGATCCCACGTACAGGGGTCTCGCCATTCCGCAAGGCTTGGGGTGTCAATCTTGAGGGAGAAAGGGCAGACGAGGAGACAGGTATCCTCATGAAATGGGGACAGTGTTGTAAGAGTGAAAGGGTGTGTAGCAGTAGATACGGAGTCAGTAGACAGAACAGGAGAGCTAACGGCTCCTGCACCTGTTACCGGCGTGAGCAGGGAGGAAGAAGTTGGGGCTTGGGCCGAAGCAGTTTGGCTAGAAGCAGAAATACTAGAGAGAGCCACACCGGGGGCCAGTGTCTGAGATGTTGGAACCTGCGGGTATATTCGCTCAGGAGCATAAGGTGGAGAAGGGCGAGAATCCAATAGCTCCTTCCTCTCTAGTAACATAACATTTACCAGTCTGCAATCAAAAACTTCCTATCTGCACATTCTATCTCTTTCTCTTTCTTCTCCCTTTCATAGGCCACTGCTTTCTGCGTTATCATTTGCATCTGTCTCTTTTGGGCCTCTTTCCCTGCTTTCATACGCCGTTGCTTTGCTTCCTTCTGCCATACTCTCAGAGAATCAAACATCGACTGCCTGCTCCTTTTAGGGAACAATTTGTCCTGCAAGAAATTCAATTTTTGTTCATCAAACGAGCCAGTGAGTGGCCACTGTAACTCAGCATTGTCCCTCGTATATTTATTCCACAATGTGCTAAACATAATAGGGTCATTGCCATGCTTGACGTATCCGTCAACATTTGGGGTATCATTCGGAGGCGCAGGCTTGGCTCTCTTCCAGTCAGGTATCAGTGGAACAACATCGACATCCAAAACATCATAACTTACTTAAACAAGGCATATTAATACAAGCCACATACTTTGTCCCCAACGGACAAGTATAACACCAGCGAAAGAATAATAAAAGAAAAGATAAACAATAGGACATTTTTCCAGAACCAAACCACAACAGTCGTGAGACTGCTCCCTGCAGTCCGGAGACTGCACCAAGTTCAAGAAGACAGGCTCTAGCCCCAGACATTTTCAAGAGTAGACCAAATTACCAATTGGCCTGGCAGATTGTTCGCAAACAGTCCCAGACCTTTTCAAGAGTGGGGCAATTTACCAGTTGGCCTGGTAGACTGTTCACAAACGCTCTGTGTCTTTTAAAAGGGTCCGTAAACCCACCAAGTTCAAACCAAGACAGCCCAAAGACCGTACGAAGACACAGCCCGTCGGCTCGTGCCGTTCAAGCAAGACAGTCCGAAAACTGCACCAAGACAGTCCGGAGACTGTACCAAGACAGCCCGTAGGCTCATGCCATTCAAGAATGGCTCCATTTTTCCAAGAATCAAATCACTCACCTGGTTCATTCAGGTCGAGTCGAGTTATTCTCCACTGCAGACTCTTCGGACCGAACTGTCAACTTCAAGGTTTCGCCTTCTCAGGTCCCCAGCCACTAGACGAGGAGTCGCTCGATCAGACAGGCGGGGAAGCTGCAAGAACCAAGCTTGATTGTGTGGGGTTCCCCAATCCATCCGACTGACCGGGTGCAACCCCGACCCTGCAACCCGATTGCGGGTGAGTCGGATCACATTGCGGGGTTCCTGTTCTGGCACCAACTGAAGGAAATGGCCATTAGGGGCCACCTCGGTTACTTACAACCACCTGCTATGCCTTCCAAGAATGAAGAGTCGGTCAGACAGTAGAGAATATAAACATGTTTTATTAGTTATACTCTGCAGAGGAGTCCAATCTGACCTGCACCCTAAGATGTCTGTCGAGGGACTGGACCCCTAACAGTCTGCAACACATAATGATTCTTCCCAAGAGCTTCCAACCACACCCACAGAGGAAAGTTACCGGTCTAGGCCGAACATGAACAAAAGAGGCACAGAAGGATGAGCTATCACCTGCCAGAACATGCTATCTGTAATTCAAGGTTAGCACGCTGAGTCTCTGCATCTCCTAACGTGGGCGCAGAACTACACACTCGGATCGGTATGCAAGGGCAGAATGGCCTATTCATTAGTAAGTCATGAAGCAGCCTTGAACAGAAGAAAAAATATTAACGAAGTACAGTGTTCTGCTGAGGCAAGAAATACTGAATTATAAGGCCTATTTCGGGCACAGCCTAAGCGACCTAATAGCGATTATGAAATACAAAATGGAGTCACACTCACTAACTGAAGCCTGCACATTACGGGGATAACTCAGTGGGTTGCATAACATGAATACAAATGAAGTCTATTTGGCCACACACTGCTAACCTAATATATAATGAAACGAGTGCATTGCAGGAATGGGATTTTCAAACCTAACAGTATTTCTCCTACTTTTTACACCATCAAAATCCAAAACTATTAGCCCTGATTGCATGTAACCAATACATCTTCACAAAACATATTTGGGACTAAACTGAACATCCACTGACACTTAATACACCACATATCATCATTTCAATGACTCACCCACACATGGTCATACTCGGAGATGCTAAACTGAACTGCATCACTATCATTTGCACAATATGAAACATGGGTCCAAAGATGTATATATAGCAAAGGACCTGCAAACAAATATAATCGTTATACACTACACTAACACATATCCTAGACACACAGACTCAGAATTAACAGACCAGGAAGTGAAAGCTCTGGAATTAAAGGGGCCAATGTTCCCTTCCACAGCGAATCTGAAGGGATTCCAAAGAAATATTTTTTTATCAGAGAACAAGGATGAAAATTCATCGCTTTTTCATAAACCTCAGGTACTTCAACAAGTGACTAATTTTCCATTTTCCATTATGTCAAGATGGAATGGATCAATCAGATACATTCTAAGTTCACAGGACTGGATGTTGCATCTTTATCTCCAAGACATTACCTGGCATTTCCCATTTTTACTCCTCACTCCAGGTAGACTGAAAATACCATGTTTCCAAATTCAAAGTTCTAACTTTCAGACTTTAATCAGTACTCTGGGGGTTTACGCAGGTTTTACACCCAGCGATGAAGCTTACCTTAGCCATAGGTGTCAGACTAATTTCTTTCTGGACAACGTAAGGAATAGGCCTGAGGCACCTTCAGGATCACTGCAGTTGATGGGCACAACACTGTAGAATCTGGGATTCATCATAAATGGAGAGAAGACAGAATTCACCCCCAGTCAAAGGATTACCTGTTTAGCGTTCGTTACGGACTCAATTCAAGCATTTTGAAACTTTCCAACAAACATTGATGAGAATCAGAATGCGCTCAAGACAGCAATGGTCCAATTAAAGATTTCTCAGAGGTAACTAGCCCAGTTTCTGGCATCCTCAATTCAAGCCATCTTCCCTAGCTCATTACAAGGCTTTGTAAATGGCAGAAGGCTTCGCATTTAAGGAAGAGTCTAACTTATTCAGGGGTAATGCATTGAGTCTGTAGATGGCAGAGTAAACCTTCAAATAAATGCCAGACCTAGTGAATCAGACGCCAATAGGCCCGACTTGGTTCTACTGGATGAAGGTGGTCGGAAAAGGATCTGACCATGCACATCAACTGTTTAGAGCCACTAGCTAGGCCCTTCGCAGTAAGATTCTGGACAAAATAAAAAGTGAGATGCTGTGTACTGCTGATAATGGACATCATCTCAGTGGTACATTTACTAGCTGGAAGTAATGTGGTCCAAGGCGCTCTGAAGTTGGCCAAAATATTTGGCATTTCGCTTAGAAAATCAGGTGGCAATGATGCCAAATACGTAACAGGCTGTAAGAACATTTCAGCAGCTTGACAGTCCAGGCACCTTAAGGAATCCTGTCAATATAAATCGTAGAAATGATTTATATTGTTATGACATTGTGCAAAAGGTAATGAAGCAATGGAGTTAAGTTAATGAAACTAAAAACATGTGTGGAAACAGACTATTTTTTATTCTTTTTGGACGTAGGTACTGAACAGAAGTAGGAAAAAGAAAGATCAGAGTATGAAGACAGGATGAGGTTGAGTGAAGAATGAGAGAATACACTGATGTATCAGTGGTTTAAGTGACTTTAATGGTTGTTTTTGAACTAATGTTTTACCCTAAGTTTCAAGAGAAATTTGGGGGCATATCAACAAGGGCTTTATCTCTGCTTTTTTGGCTTTAAAAGCCAAAAAAGCAGAGATAAAACTAGCGCCCTATCAACAACAGGGTGCTAACACGCAAATTTGCATGTTAGCACCCTTTTACTCTACGCTTCCCCTTGCATCTCTAATGAGATGCAAAGGGGGCGTTCCTTAGTAAAATAATAGGAGAAATGTCGCTAAGCGACGTTTCTCCTATTATCAAGAATGACGCTAACCCTGTTAGAGACAAAAAAAGCAGCGCTAACCGCGGTTAACGCTGCTTTTTTACGTCTGCTAATTTTCAGACTTAGCCATGATATCCTATGGAAGGAGGATATCATGGCTAAGTTTGCCTGTCCCTATCCACAAGGTAACGTGTGATTATCGCTGGGTTTCCAGCGATAATCTCACGTTAGCCTGTTAGCGTGTAGATTTTTATCGCTATTGAGATAAGCGTTGCTAATAGCACGCTATCTCAGCGATAAAAATTCACGCTAGCCGGCGATAATTATCCTCACGCTAAGAGCGCTGAGCGATAATTATCGCCGGTTGTTGTTGATATGCCCCTTAGTTACATAATTGTTTTTCTGGTTCCTGTTGTGGAATAAAGTAAAGTTAGATGGCATAACCCTCACGTCCACGTCCTTATCATAATTGGAAACCTAACCACACACTGGCTAGGACATTTTATATTCTGATGTTTTTTCTTTTAGGTCTTACTTCCGAGGCTAATAATGATATTGAACAAACAAATTAACAAACAATTGAGCTTTGGCTATGACATTGCAAAAGGATTTGTTGTTAGCGAAGAAGATGTTAAGAAAGTAGTAGACCAGCTATCTGATAATACCAAAATTACACAGGTAAGGGACATTTGTAATGTTTTGTTCCTTGCGATTGTTTTGATACAAGATGTAGAAAAACTGTTTACTTTAAATTGCTCATCTGCAATTAATTTCAAGTAGGGTCGATCTCTAGTCCAACAACACTCCCGAAAAGAGCAGAAATTGGTACCCCCAAATGGGCTACCCCTCCCAAGCCCCCCCTCCTTGTTTTTGGCAAATGACTCTTTTGGCACCCAAAGCCACTGAAAAATCAGTGTATGCTTATAAGGAATACACTTAGAATTTAGTACTAGACATTACGCATTTTCAAATTCTATCTACTTCCTATTTTTTTCGTTGATTGTTTTAAAGTACTGCATGGATTAGCTAGCTACATTTCGCTTCGATGACCATTTCATAAACCCTTAACTTGCTGAGACTTTTCTACCTCCTCATTTGATCCATTTTTGATGTTGATATTCATCCTGCTTAGATCAATTATTTCCACATAAGCTATTCAAACCAAATTTGTACCCACAATGTTTTGATTCCCCTGAAGGGCACTGAGAAAACAACCAATGTATAGCTAATTTTTTAGAGTTTTTTGGGGAGAAAAATGTGAAAAAGTATTACAAAAGAAAGTGTGTGTTCTTTTTTTTTACTAAAAATGACATCAATGAAAAGTTTGCTGTGGTAGGTAAAGATATTTCTCCTTGTTGCGCCTCTATCAGCAAAGCATACAATTTTTGACACATTCCCATGTGTACTAGCGTTGTAAATCTCGGAATGCACAAAAAGCATGGGTGCATGCACACGAACACCCACGCTCCACCCATTTAACACCTTGCCAGAGCAGAGTAAGGTAAGGCATCTGCTATGTGCATCGAGTTATCGCTGAGAACACATACACGCAGTTTAGGACGGAGGAGCCTGGATGGCAATTGTGATCGACGGTGACGGGGTGGCAAAGTACCCCAGAACAAGAAGGAATTGGTGCAGGGGCCCAGGGAATGGAGAAGGCTTTGTCATGGTCCTACTAATAGCCTGTTCCCCTGCTGGGTGGGTTCAGGAGGTGGCAGCAATATGCAGGCATTTTCACTTGTGAGGGGGATGCAACATTCCCCGCATTTGGCTCCAGCAAAACTGTGAGGTCTGGATTCATTGTGTAGGACCCTGGACTACGCCACTTAATAAAGGTATTTGTGCTGCATGGGAGGTGGCTTAGTCTCATTCTGACTGAAAGGCTGGGCTGCACCTCAACTGCTGTGAAATGCTCTGTGGGATGTCCGGCAAGAAGAATGAAATCTAGAGAGGGTTGAAAAGAAAAGAATGTTGCTGCTGCAGCAGGAGGATACCTGCTTGGTGAGGACATTGAGTCAAGGGGGAAGGACATTTACATCTACACATGTGCGCTGGCGCAGTCTGGTCCGTTGGCATTATTACTCATTTATTCCCCAAGTGGACATTGATGAGAAAATGAGAGTGCCCCTACACATAGCGGCCAGGCGACTCTACCATGGTAAAGGATAAAGCTGGAGAAAGCATGCACGCACACAATATCATGCATTACATCATGGCAACAGGCGCAAAAATGTTGCTGCCCCTCGTTCTGATTGGCCGTCTGAACCATCAACTGCAGATTTGCTTTGTGTAATGACTCATTCACACCAAGCATTAACAAGCATTGGCATAGCCAATAGGTCTCGCCTTTGGGACCTTATAAGTGTTTACCCATGCACCAAGCATATTGAGTTGTATAACTAAATACTTATAAGGTCCCAAAGGCGAGACATATTGGCTATGCCAATTCTTATTTAAACACGCTTCCTACCGGTTGTGCGGTCCTCAGACTGAGTGCCTGTGTGCTCATGTTTGATCCCTCACTATTAAAGTTGGAGAGGAACACCCAACGTTATTTGTTCTTAACAGTTTATTAAAGGCAGTGGCTCACTTATACTATTGCAGCACATCAAATGGTGGGTAAGACTACGCAGGCCATTTTAGCAGAGACCCGCACAAGGAGGGGGCTAGAGGGACCGGCGCTGCAAACAGTGACAAAGAACCAGAAACTGTTATCCCTGGGAGGGGACGCAACAAAGGTCAGGAAATTACACCCCACCCCCTAAGACCAACAGAGAGGGGTGTGGTGGGGGAAGCGCCAAATTGGAAGAGTGGCACAAAACCTGTCGGGCAATGGGGGCGGCGTGCGGGGTTTGAAATGTGCACACGGGGCAGCAAGGCCCTATTCAAGGTGAAGCGCCCATACCCAGTCACTGTTCATGCTGGGACGGCGCTGCGGGGTCAACAAAACTTTTGCCCGAACCCACCTCCTGCAATGCTGGTATTGTGTGAATGTATTGCGACACTTCCTTGCTAAACATTCAGAAGGACGATTCCTGGCCCTTGCCCAGGCTCTTTGCTTCAACACTGGGACCACATGCGGAAGACAGGAGAGTGCCTCATCGACCTGACCCGGGCCCATTGCCGGCAGAAGACCACTACTTAGCGCGGCGATGCGACTCTGCGTGACCAACTGCACGCGGGTCCATTGCTGTGCTTAGCACTTGGAGAACCCGGGCTCGTTAGCGGCAGAGGACGGCAACGCGACTCTTTGAGGCTAACATCGCGAGGGCCAATAGTTACCGCGTTCAGGTAGAAAGGCGAAGGCCTTGAGGACCACCATAGCGGTGAGCGGCAGTGTCCAGTTTCATTGTTGTCAGCCAGGCAAGAGAAGAGATTAGGCAGAGGCGCGCCCCCACCCCTTACAGGGACAGGCTACAGCACCCGGCTTCAGAGCAAGAGTGGAGCCTGTGCCTTAACGATAAAGCATCATATTCCCTGGGGGTCGGCAGAGGACAGCTGCAGATCGCAGCAACCTGACTTGGCTATCAAACATGTGCACTACGCAAGGTAAGGCCAAGAGGGCAAGGCAGTAATTTTGAACCGTGCAAGCTAATTACAGTTAAAGTGAGAGCATCCCCTGGGCATTATTCATGAAGTGCAATTGTAGGACTGAGGCTGTGGTGGTCAAAGGTGGGGTTTAGTTTTACGTGGCTCCCAGTTTAGGATACTCGATCTGGTTGTTTGCAGGCCATGTCACTGGGGTGGTTATTATCCAGCCGGGCCCCTGGCCTGAAGCCAAACTAAGTGCCTATGGACTGCATTTTAACTGGACTCTAAGAGAGTGGCAAAGGGCAGGAGCGGGCAGACAAGAAAGAACCAAATCCCAGCAGGAGCACCTGACCTGAAATAACAAGTTCCTTGCGGGAGCGAGCAGGAACCATCTGTTAATTACAAACAGATGGTTTCAAAGCTCGCTCCCGCAAGGGAATCGCCAAACGTGCATGCGTTGCCATTTAAAGCAAAGCAATGCGTGCATGTTTTTGCCTGAAAAATGGAATCCATTTCTAAAGGTCTCCTCCTATGCAGCGCATGTGTGCTGCGTAGGCGAGACCTATAAACTAAAATTGATACTATCACTGTAGAAATGACAGCCATTAATATATTATGGAGCAGTACTGATGGGATGCATGCCCAAAGCTTTATGCCACTTAGTTAGCACCTTTGCTGAGTTTAAGGCAGATCTAGAGTTAGTTGTCAACTACTCAAAATCACATATTATGGTCCCAAATGGCTTAGTGTTGGACCAGTTTCTGACATTTTACAAAATGACTGTTGTGGCGACATGCAATTAGGAAGATTTCTAGCTGGTACCCCAGAATTGGCCACAATGAAAACAACTGCTGAGCTGATGCATGGAGGCAGACCTGTATATTTAATATACAGAACATTGTTGCATGGCCAAGTATGCAGCTCCCTGAAGATTTAAAGTAAATGAGAAACATATCACAACACCATCTTTACAGACTCAGATTAGGCTAGAATACCGAGCACTATAAGATAGTGTCTAGTAATGTCAGGTTTTACCATAACCAATTTAAGATGCTACACTAGGCCTCTCTCACGCAACAAACTCTTAACACAATGTATCCGATAGGGTGGGGGGGTGTCTGCATTGCCAACAGGACAAGGAAGACCTTTTACATATGGCGCAGCGGTCTTGCTGGGTGGCGTACAAGTACTGAACACAGTTGGAGCACACTTTCACAAAGATTACAGCGGTGAGGGTGGATTGTTCATTAACGCAGTCTATACTGGGGCAGATATAGAAGCCCCTTGCACCATCTTGCGCTACCATTGTGCCACTTTTTTTAAGCAACGACAGTGCAAAGAATGCGGTCAATTTACAATGTGATGCATCTGGGGAGATGCTTCACATTGTAAAGCCCTGCGTCACATTTTACCTGCGTCATGTATAATGTTGGCAAAAAGCCATGTAGAACTGAATCAGTGAAATTTGCAACACTTCACTGCATCACTCTACGCCATCACTGCATCAAAATCCCAACGACTGCTCAGATCAGGCGTAAGGAAGGACACAGGGCTTTTTGAATGGGACTCACCTATCTGTTGTGGCGCATTACTGGAGTTGTGTCACTTTCATGAGCAACTCCAGCGATGCTTCACTTTTGGGCCAAAAGATGCATCAGAATTTCTGACACATCTGTTAATCCTTGCGCCATGGAGCACTATATTGTAAATACACTGTATCCATGGTGATGCAAGGACATTTGGCGCTGTTGCAAGGAAACTGACGCATCTATGCAGATGCGTCAGTTCCTTGTAAATCTGCCCCACTGTGCTTGACTCTGAAACCCAAAAATGGCAAGATTTGCTTTAAGTTTGTGTCATTAGCATAAATGCTGCCAAAACATGGAAAAATGAAACACTTGTTAGAGCTACAGGGCCCTTCACTGAAACTGTGGCAAAAAGGTGTCTGGGAGTAGCTGCTGGCTGAGACTATTTGAATGAAAATGGTACAGAATGATGACAAACTACAAACAGATAAGTAAAAATGGCATGAAATGATTGATATACTATTGGACAATGGAACTGGGCCACCGCCGTCACATGTTCCACATGTTTCACACTCTTAGGACTGTCCATCCCATTGGGTCAACATACTTTGAAATTGTAAACCATGCTTGCTTATACGAGGCCACCCTGCAGAGACACGGGATGCTGGCCCTGCCAGAGGCTGCATTGTAGATGTTGGTCCTCCCCACACAGCGGAAGAGCCGTGGAGGCAGGGATAACATGGGTAGTGGATGCAGGCTGATGCAGGATGAGACCGGTCTGGATGTGAACCGTAAAGGGCCGCAGCGGTGATGACAATGTAATTGAGCCACCTGCTGCACCCATTCCACATAATCGGAGACCCATAGCTGCCGAAACAGCTCTGAGCAGTGGCAGGAGCTTCAATAAATCAATCAATCAGGGGCTTGTAAAGCGCAACTACTCCCCATTGAGGGTCTCAAGGCAATGGGGAGTGGGCTGCTGGTCAGACTGGGTGAAGAATCATTCGAAGAGCCAAGTCTTGAGGTCCTTCCTGAATTGGGTAAGTGACGCTGATTGCCTGAGGTTCAGGGGCAGGGTGTTCCAAATCTTGGTGGCAAGTGTAAGAGAAAGACCTTCCTCCCGTTCTGATGTTGTGGATCCTGGGGAAGGAGGTGAAGGCGTATTGGGAGGATCGAAGTTGTCTGGCGGGTGTGTAAAATGTGCAGCGGTGTTTCAGGTACGCTGGTCCTTCGTCATATAGGACTTTGTAGGCATGAGTGAGGAGCTTGAAGGAGACTCTCTTGTTGATTGGGAGCCAGTGGAGTTGTTGGAGGTGTTGTGTGATGTGGCTGTGGCAGGGGATGCTGGGGTCTAGTCAGGCGGTGGCGTTTTGGACATTCTGTAGTTTCTTGAGCTGTTTCTGGGTGACGCCGGCGAGAGCGCCTTGCCGTAGTTAAGTCTGCTGGTGATGAGTGCATGGGTGACCGCCTTTCTGGATTCTGCTGGAAACTATCTGAATTTCTTTCGGAGCAGGCGGGGCATGTGGAAGCAGGCTGAGGAAACTGCGCTGATTTGGTGGTTCATTGGGAGCGAAGAGTACAGTCAGATACCAAGGTTGCGTACGTGGTCCCTTGGGGTCAGGGGTAATCCCAGAGCGGATGCCCACCAAGAGTCTTGCCAGGCTAAAGGGGTGGGTCCCAGGATGAGCACTTCAGTCCTCTCTGAGTTGGGCTTGAGGCAGCTGCTTTCATCCATGTAGAGACAGCCTTCATTCCACTATGGAAGTTGGTTCTGGTGGTCCTGGATTCATTGGTGAGGGAGAGGATCAGCTGGGGGTCGTCTGCATTGGAGACGATGTTGAGTCCATGGCTTCTGACAATAGCAGCGAGGGGGGCTATGTAGAAGTTGAAGAGGGTAGGTCTCAGGGAGGAACCCTGGGGAACTCCACAGCTAATCTCTGAAGGTTCTGAGAGGAACGGTGGTAGTCTGACTTGCTGGGTCCCACCGGTGAGGAAGGAGCAGACCCAGTCCAGGGCCTTGTTGTTAATGCCGGCATTGTGGAGTCTGGTGATTAGGGTGTGGTGGGAGATGGTGTCGAAGACAGCCAAGAGGTCTGGATGAGGGGTGCGGGCTTGTCCCTGTTCAGGAGGGAGCTGATGTCATCTGTGGCAGCGAGGAGTGCAGTCTCTGTGCTGTGGTTGCTTCAGAAGCCGTATTGGGAGGTGTCCAGGACATGGTTTGCTTTGATGTACTGGGAGTTGGTGGCCTTCTCAATGATTTTGGCTGGGAAGGGGAGGAGAAGGATCCATATGAAGTTCCTGAGGTCCGTCAGGTCTGAGGATGGCTTCTTCAGCAGGGGGTTGATCTTGGCATGTTTCCAGTTGATGGGGAAGATGGTGGTTTTGATGGAGCAGTTAATTGTGCGCCAAAACTGGGGGGCAATGGGAGTGGCTGCTTTGTGGAAGATGTGGTACATGCATGGGCCCATTGGGACTCCTGAATGGATGCTCTTCATGGACTTGAGCGTGTCCTTTGTGGTGAGCGCGGTTCACCTTAGCATGGTCTGTCGGGGGACGTCTTCATTGTGTGTGATGGTGGTGGGCGTAGCAGCCTGGTCTAGGGTGTCGAACCTGTTGTAGATCGCCCTGATCTTCTGGTGGAAGAAGGTGCCGAGTTTGTTGCAGAGGTCTTGGGAAAGGGGCATGTCTGTGGACTCACTGTTGGGCCTGGTGAACTCCTTGATGATGGCGAAGAGTTTTTTGCTATTGTGTGCGTTGGCGTTGATTCTGTCTTGGAGGTCCATTTTCTTTGTGGTTTTCAGGAGGAGGTGGTGAGTGTTGATGGAGGGTCTGGTGGCTCAGTGGACTAATGTGTCTACTGCAGGGACCTGTGTTCGACCTCATGCTCACAGGTTCAAAACCTGGCGGGTCAACTCAGCCTTTCATCCATCTGAGGTCGATAAAATGAGTACCATTGAATGGGTAACAACAAACATTTGTTATTCAGCTACAAGATAATCGTAGTGGGGAATGTGCGCTTTAAAAATACACGTGTTATGTTATGTTATGTTATTTGAAGGTTGCATAATTTTTCGGGGGTTTGTTGCTCCTGTATCTCTTCTCAAGATGGCTGCAGGTGCGTCTGGACTTGTGGAAGGTGGGGGTGAACCACCTGGCTGCCTTGGAGCGTTGTTTGCCTGCTCTTGTAAGAACAAAAAGTGGGTATCCTGTAAGAGCTGGAGGCAGATCATGAGAGCTCGCGGTCAAGAAGACTAGTGGATCGAGCTGCCTGCTGTTGCCCCCAGCACCGGCCCCACCCTACATGAGACACATGCTGCTACTACACAGCCCTAAGCGGTGTGTGCGGAACATCCAGCTGTGTGGCCTTAGACCACCTGCTATATTCTGGACAGCACAGGAGACTCCCTGAGGCCTTGGGAACCCCTCCTTAATTACTGAGGTTGAAGGGCCCAGAGGGAGAGAACTTTGTGGGTAAGGACAAAGCACCTAATCCTGCCCAGAGCAATATCATCATCCAATACACATCTTCTCACAACCCCTCCATCTGGATCACCACGCAAACGGATCCCTTAATGGCACCTGAGCTGGAGGTGTGAGATGAGGACTCCTACAGAACGGATAGACTGGCTGCAATCCAGTACCTTTGTTTGCAAGGAAGAAAATAATCAAATGCAAACGTAGACTTGTTGCTCTGTTTTTATGTAAAAGATGTTTGCTACTGTAAACAGTCGCACCTCTAATTTATTATGTTGTTTTAATGAGATTTGAATTCTGAAACCCTCCTGAGAATCACTGCAAAAATATACTGCCTGCCTTTATTATTTTCTCCAAATATACGGGGCAAACGGACTGTGGCATTATCTTCCTAATTTCCCTTGGTTTGTTTAATACATGACATCTCCCACGCCAGCAGTACTATAGAACCCTAAAATAATGTTGGCAAATAACCACAGCATGTAATATAGCTCAGTGAAATGTGGTGCCCTTGATCTGTACGTGTAAGTCGGCCGGGGAAAGTGGTTGTCCATGTCTTGTGCCTCGGGATTTAATAATTTGCTGTGACACTGCTGTGTATTTGTAGTCTGGCCACAACTGCTGCATGCACGATGCATTCTGTGAGGGCCTCCCTGCCGTGAATTCATCAAAAAACCTCCGGAGAATCACCGTTATACCGCTTTTATTATGGTCTCCAAATGCGTGCAAGCGTATTGTGTTACCCTCCTAATTCCCCTAAACAAAGGTGAATATCACAAAATAACGCTCTCTACCTACAGACAGTCTTAGTGGACACTGAAACAGACGGCCAAACTTCAAAGTAAATGCATATTACGAAGATCGTCTGAAACGCCCACACAGCTTTCTTACCAGAACGTGAATTTTCGTATTTCCGAGCTCCTTCCACACCTCTGGACAGATGAGCTTTTTTTTAAAACAAAGTCCATTTCCAAAAAGAAGGACTAAAAGGAAGCTCCTTTTTAGGTCTCGCTGAGCCCCAGCGCTTGCGCTGGCTCGGAGAGACATTTTGTATTTGGGAATTTTTAAAGTGCTGCCTGTGGCCTAAAGCTTGAGTGCACGCGAGCGTGCACGCGCGCAGCCGCCAATCACTGCTGCGCGCGCACCACTTGCCACACAGCGCGTCCTGTCCTAGCGATCGCGATCACTTTCGCTTTGATCGCTATCACTTTTGCTTTCACGGCCGCGGGGCAATGCTTGTTTGTTGTTGCTTTTGCTCGTGCCTTCGCAGTGCATGAAGCTGTTCTGCTGACTTCTGCTTGGACTGTCTCACGTTCGATGCCTACGTCGTCTGTCTGTGAGCTGTGCCTCCGCCTGGGGTGAGTCTGACCTGCGGCGGTGAGGGGATAAACCCTTACACATATGTTTAACATGCCCTTCTCTGCGGGGTGTGGGTGACTTACGAGTGCACCCACCACTTCTGCTATTGGACGCTTGCCATATAACAGCTTTCTGTGCCATTGAAGAGTCAGGCCAGTGAGAGCCTTGGGGACGTTTACACCACCTTTTTGAAATCGTGAATTTTCATTGTAAATATGCTTTCACGGCCGCGCGGCCGTTACTTTCACAGCCGCGCGGCCAATGCTTGTTTGTTGTTGCTTACGCTCGTGCCTTCGCAGTGCATGAAGCTGTTCTGCTAACTTCCGCTTGGACTGTCTCACGTTCGATGCCTACGTCGTCTGTCTGTGAGCTGTGCCTCCGCCTGGGGGAGCTACAAAAGGGGTGAGTCTGACCTGCGGCGGTGAGGGGATAAACCCTTACACATATGCTTAACATGCCCTTCTCTGCGGGGTGTGGGTGACTTACGAGTGCACCCACCACTTCTGCTATTGGACGCTTGCCATATAACAGCTTTCTGTGCCATTGAAGAGTCAGGCCAGTGAGAGCCTTGGGGACGTTTACACCACCTTTTTGGAATCGTGAATTTTCATTGTAAACACGATACGTCTGGGCTATAGAGCAATCTGGTCGTGCCCGAAGTGCTGGCATTACATGTAAGTGCATGGACTCGTTTTTGGCTGTTTGTAGGCCTCTTTTTTTATGGGTTGTGTTTCCGGCTTTTACTGTTGATTTCTATTATATTACTACAAACTTTGCCGGCGACGGGCAAAAATCGATGCTGTCTCCCATCCCTCTCCAAACACCTATACACCTTTAAAACTGGCCTGCTTTGCATACGTGAGACACTTTTCAGCTATGTGATTCGCTTATGGGGGCCACTTTGGTACACGACCCTATTTTCTATTCCAGTACGACCCTTATTGTCAACTTGCTGTCGTGATCTGTTCTGCTAAGATAATTATTACAGACATTGTTTTATACGGTGGTTTCGTGCCAAACCTCTCCATTCTCTAGGTTTGTAAATAAAAGGTATTCGTTTTGGTGGTGCTAGTGTGTCAGCAATGTTTTGAGTGTCATGGAAAACACTATATGAAGCGAGTCTCTAAATAGAGGGTTGTCGAAAAATCAATACAATCAATAGTTTACAAGAAGCATGGTGTATGGAATCGAGTATATTGTTTACAACATTGAAAGAAAGACCTGGTGCATCAGGGTAGGATTGGTAATGCCGGCAATGGGCTGGTATCTGAGATGAAGCAGCATCATTCTATTGTACAGCGCTCTGACACCTTCGGGTAAAGTCCGCGCTTTATAAAAATGCATTAAAAAAATAAATACAATAAAAGCCGATTTGGACAGTGTCTGCTCTGTTTAGATGCCGCCAGCGACCTTTCCGGAGGAAGATGGGCCCCTATTGCCTCCCTTTTACCAAGGGGTGGAGGCGTCATTTTTTCATGCAGATTGGACAGGGGATGGGGGGAGCGAGCAGGAGTGGCTTAATTTATATTCTTGTGTTGTTTACCAGTGTGAACTTATACGTGCACAGAGTCCTGGCAGTATTTGCAGACACCAGATCACAATTTCGCCACTACATAACCAACACGAATCCCTCAACACACTATGTAGTGGTCTCATAGTTATGACGTTCCACAAACCTCGCTCTCTTGCCTATAAACTTGCTCTCTCTACCACGAGGGCCGATGTTTGGTCATTAATTTAAAATTACTGATTTTCAGACTTAAAACAAGTTTCTTGATTACTATGAAATTAAGTTAACAGCTTTAAGCGTGAACTACAACTACAGACACAATGCTATACTACACAGACCTAGAACTACAATTACCACTGACACAGCATTCCACCTGACAAGCAGAAGGGTGCAACTGTATGTGTATGTACATCCTAACCTATCACACCACAACAGAGCACCATTAGAAAAAAACATACAAGCCAGGCCCATTTACTGACAATTTTTGTTAGAACATTTTTTTTTTTTTTACATTTCAGACAAATTAGTGTTAGAGATGTTATGAATAATTGTAATTGAAAATGTTTAAGTTCTGAAAATTAGATTGTGAAAAACTCTGAATATGATATTGGGAATGAAACATAAAAAGGTGTATGAAAGGAGTTTGTCGTGCTGAGTGCTTTAGTCACTCCCATGGATGAGACCGTCCAATGTTTTGCCCCAAGGACATATTGTTTGATTTTAAGGATAAGTTTTCACGTTTACTGTTTTATGTTTCATGTTTTTCTAGCGGGCAAGTAGGCCCAACCGTTGTCATGCTAACCCTTTAGCTGCCAGCTTACAGTATTGGTCTTTGAAAGAGGATTGTCTGCAACCGAAGCAAGATATCATGTATAAGTTGCTCAGAGTTGTAGATACAGTTAATGCAAAGTCTTTACTATTAGGGCAAGTGTTGTACGGATATGCAATGAGCTGTGAGCTGAGCTTGCTTTGCTAGCAGTGATGCCAGTATTAAAACATGTACACATCTTTGCAAAATGTAACTATTTGAGGCTACGTATGCTCCATGATTATATGCAAATACATGGAGAAGTCTTAAAGCAAAAGTGCTTGCTTTCAAAATTTAATGCACACAAAAAATGTGCAACTTGATAAAAAAATGTTTTGCTAAACTTGTACAACTCTGGATTCAATTTCTCTGAGGATTTACTTTGTAAAACGTGTTTGCATACCAATACTTTTTACTTAAAATAAATAAATAAAGGAAACTCATTGTAGAAACCATTATCGTCGATATTATGGGCAACTTGAAAATAAATTAGGGGCCCGATGCTTGATGAAAATTACAAACATACACTGCAGATATACATTGTGGCACTGGTGCCGATTTCGGGCATCTGTGAATTCACATTTTGCCTGAAAACTGAACTCCTAGCAACTTTTGGTGACCTCCATTTTCAACTGAGGAAATATAAACACGTATGTTTTCTCTACCAGGACCATAAATAGCAATTTATAAATGATGTATAAATAAAAAGGGTCTGTAAATCCGGGCTACAATCTCAAAAGAAACGCAGAGGTAGAGTCTATGCATTAGTTATAACGGCTCCTTAAAAATAAACATTTTCATAAAGTTCGCCTTAAATCCACATCAGCGTGTAACCAAAACGTGAAAAATCATGCTCCCGTTTCATTTATTACTGTTTCGTTTGTTTAAAATAAACCGGACAAGAATAAGCATTGATGAAATTCACTCTTAAGAAAACGAAAAAAACTAAATTTAAGCAAAAGTCATATTGTAAACCAGCCCACACCTACTGACTAAATTGGCATAGTCATTGAGTTTTAACAGTATGAACACATCGCAGGAAATGTAAAACAAGCATTTGCAATGCAATAGGTCTCGCATTTGCGAGAATTTGAGCTATTAGCCTTGTAAATGACAGTGCCTTTTATTTATGTTTTAAAAAAACAAACTTAAATAAAAAGCATTGTCATATACAATGCCAATAGCTCAAACTCGTATAAATGCGAGACCTATTGCATTGTAAATGCTTGTTTTCTTTAGTGTGTGACAAGATCTTATATTGAATTCTGTGCATTACAACCAAATCTTTGCTGCAGGAACGCATATTTATCTCATTTGATTACAGTATCAGAGCCTTTTCAGCATATTTCCTAAGAACACAAACACTGCAGGAGTGTGTTATTTTAACTAAGACAGAAGTCTTTTCACCAAGCATTAGAAGCTTGAGTACATACATTCTCAGTCAGTCCATTTTCACAGAACTGCAGGATAGCGCGACTCAGATGTGTCTAAATAGTTTAGAAAGAACGCTTTCCTCAATGTGTTAAGCACACGTTCATTTATTTTTCCAGGCAGACCGAGAGAATGCATGTTTTTCATTTTCTCACATCGTTAATATATGGTTTAAAGATTCATCGTGTTTTCTTCTATCTTGGCTTCATGCAAATCCAGGTCTCATAATGCGCATCAAAACTTTTCCAAAGGAAAGGGCATGCTGTTTTCAAAGAGCCTTGCCGGCCCAACACCTTCTGTCTTGTACAAATGGTACAAATGTAAGTTGCACAATGGACTCAGGCTGTGACTGTCATGCCTGCTCATCAAGGCAAGGATCTCCTCCTCCAGCATATGGATGGGGGTGATGTGAATATATTTCTTCATCCCTGAATGATACTTACAGTACCTTGTAGGGTGTCTGTTAGACTTGGCATCCTTGGCGTGTTTTCCCAATACTTTTTGCCTCTATCTCATGTATTTTTGATGCTGTGCTGGATTTCGTTTTTGCTAGCTTAGATGCTTTGGGCTCTTTGCCACTGCTAATCGGTGTAAAAGTGCAAGATCTCCCTGTACTAATAGTTATTATAATTGCAAGTGTTGATAGAGGACTGTGCCTTCTTAATGAATTTTCGTGAATGGAATAATTTCCAGAATTCAACGATCGTTTCCAAACATGGTGTGTTTATTACAAATTTTCACACATGAAACAAAGGACAGGCAACACGTGTTTCACCCGTGTGGCCCGACACCACCAAATTTTCCAGATTTTTTACGTTCATCACTTTCAGATATCACCAGCCGCCACTGCCGGTCATGCACCACCCTAGAGGGGAAAATTGAGGTTTTCTCCATTGATATTAACTTTTTGCACAGTGACCTCCCTAGAGTGGGGGACATGGTCCAGGTGGTCGAGAGCATTGTCTCGGATCTCGAAACTGAATTTGAGTTCTAAAAACCTAAGGGGCATATGTATCAAAAAATATATAGAGAGAATCGCATTTTGAGAATCGCAAACCACGATGTAGTTAAAAAATTGCAAATAAATTGCGATTCTCAAAAATTTGCAGAATGACACTGCAAACCCACTATTAGCGTTTCCTTATTTGCGAAATCGCAAACAAAGAATCGTAAAAATAGGGAATCTGCAATTCCAGTGCAGCTTGAAGACATCACACCCAGGAAGTGGGAGTGCCATGCTGCACCTCATTGCCTGAGGCGGAGTCAGAGGCTGTGAGGAGAGGCAGAGAACTGAACACTGCATTTCCAAACATTCACAATGGATCCCCAGGAGAAAGAGAAGGACAAGGAGGAGGCAGGGAGAAAGAGAAAGCAGAAGTTAGGCGAGAGGGAGCAGGAGGTGCTGAAAGAGGAGATGATACTCAGCCATGAATTATTATTTGGGAAAAGGTCCCTCCGTGTCCCAGAGTCCAGAAAGAGGAAAATATGGCTGGACATCCAGGCTAAGGTAAATACTGCTGGTGTGACCCAGCGCCCTGTCGAGGACCTGAGAAAGAGATGGCATGATATGCGCTCCAGGTCAAAGGAGAAGGTGGCAACCAGGTTGGCGGAGGCTAAGAAGACGGGTGGGGGAATACCAACTGCAACAGAGTCAACACCCCACGAGGAGTTGCTGGAGTCCACCCTTCAGCCCAAGAACGTCAGTGGTGTGGCTGACATAGGCAGCGTCAACCCTGCAAACACCAGCCAAGGTACATGCATGCCAAATCCAGCCTCATACATCACTATCCCATTCACACACTCAGGAATGCACCAACTACAAAGTACATATGCTACTCCAGTCTACTTTTTCCAGCACACACAGCAATGTATCATGGGAAATGTAGTCAGATGCATCATACAGTGGGGCAATGAGACACATCAATGTAGAAGCAGTATGAGAAATCCAGTTAATGCAAAAAGCGGTAGATAGCAGTTAGCTAATACAAACGGAGAAAACTTTATTGAGTGAGAAATACAGACCATGTCACAAAATCAAAATGTGCCTTTTCATTCACAGCACAACCTGAAACACAGGATGACAGTGCAGGAGCTGAGGAGGCGGCACATATGGAGGAGCAGGCGGGGGGAAGAAACACTGATGATACCATGCAGACCACACCTGTCCCACTGAGAAAGCGCACCATTGTGCTCCCACTGCCACTTCTTGAGGCAGAAACACAGTCCATAGGGGAGGAGGAGGCTCAGGCTGAGTCAGGGCAGCGTGCAACACAGGTCCAGGAACAGCACACACTGCAACATAGTGAGTAAGGATCTGTGAGACGCAGGCCAAGGGCGAACACCAGCGCTGCCACAGATAAACCCATGGTGTTTGCTGTACTGGAGGGCAGCATGCTGAAGATACAGCGCCTGCAACAAAGATCAATGCGGTCAATTAACCGGCAGCTGGTCTCAGTAAACAACAACCTACGTGACATGAGGGAGGACATCAGAGACATGGCAGGTGCAATCCGAGAAATGTGTGCCACAATGAAGCAGGAGCAGGCAGCCAGGCACAGGGGGAGACAACGTCTCAAAAGCCATTTGGACACCTACACCAAGGCGGTGAATCACCTGTGCACTGCCACAAGCCTGCTGTCACGTCGCTTCATGAGCATGCAAGTGGAGATGGCCCACTGCAGCCAGGATGTGGTGAAAGACCTGGAGCAGGTCCCCACCGCTGTGGAACAGCTGCAGACAGCCACCACAGGTGGCACAGGACTCCTGGGTTCAGGGGAGAGCAAGGAGCTTTCCAGCAGGAGCAGCATAACCCCACCAGTGCCTGAAACAAGATGGCGTAGTGGGAGACAGGGTGCAACACCTGAGGAGTCAAGAAAGGGCAGTCAGCACCCTGAGCGTGCACCAGCAGGCCGTTCCAGGAAGAGATGAACTGCCATACTGAGCTTAGCAAATGGGTGAAGCAACCCATTGTAACCAGACTTCTGACTTGCCTACATACCTGCACTGTGGCCATAACATGTGCTACGTATAGTGACACTCATGATATGTATGTCAGGCTGTCTGACTAAATTTATCCTGCAGCTTAAGGATTGAATAAACACAGACCTGCAACAAAAATCTTTTGCAATATGTTATTTTTCTCACCTAGAAATAGTTCTGTGTGATCTCATCCCATCTCTGTCGTCCGGCAGCTGCCCCAACTCCAAGTGCTGGTCTGCAAGGGGGACCTGGGCCCTCATCCTCGGAAGTATTTGTATCAGTTAATTCTACTGGAATGCCTTTTTTCATAGCTATGTTGTGGAGCATTGCACAGGTAGCCACAATCTTGCAGCAGGTCTCTGGGCTGTATTGGAGTGCTCCTCTGCTTTTATGCAGGCAGTGAAACTGGCTTTTCAGTATCCCTCAATTACACAGCGTGTAGATTTGTGCGCGCGATTAAATCTCCTCTCCCTTGCATTGGCTGGATTGAGGTATGGTGTCAGGATGCAGTCCTGCACTGCATATGCACTGTCACCTACAGGATTGAAAACAAGAGGTGAGTTACTGTCCTCCCACCCCAGTCATTTACTATATATTGGAATGTTTTACATGCATTTACCTAGCAGGTAGCCCTCACCAAACTCGCCAGCATTGAGACGTCTGTATATCCCACTATGTCTAAAGATAAATGAGTCTTGAGTACTGCCTGGGTATTTTGCTACAATATCATTGATGATATATTTAGCATTGCAGATGACCTGTATGTTTAGCAAACTATAGGATTTTCGGTTTCTGAATACATATTCATTGTTTGATGGGGATGTGAGTGCCACATGGGTTCCATCTATGCAGCCAATTATGTGGGAGAATTGTGCAATCTGGTAGAAGTCCAGTTTTGTTTGCTATAATGCCTGTTGTGTGCTGGGGAATTGTATGTGATGTCGTAGCCTCGGTAACATTGCATCCAGGAATGCATGGAAGAAGCGGGACAGGCACCTCTGGGAGACCCACCAGCTACTGCTATCACCCCTTGAAAACTCCCTGAGGCCAGTAAGTGCAGAAAGCACAGGACCTGCACATGGGTTGGAATTGTTTGGGTCCTGTGTGTTGGGTGTTGCAGATGGAGTTTCAGCTCCCCTATCAGGTCCAAAATGGTGGCTGAGTCCAGCCTATACTTCTCATGGATCTCCTCGTCAGTCTGCTGGAACAAAGTGATGCGCACTCTGAAGATCCGTTCCTGTCGCCTCCTTCTCTGAGCTTCAGCCCAAATTCGCAGCCTCCTGGCTATCACATACAGCGCTGCCATTGTGGAAGTGCCTATTGTTTATATAGGTTGCACCTGGTTACCACCTGCTTTGAGTTGGTGGTAATTTTGATGGGCAAAATTGTGAATTTTACGAAATCGCAATTTGCAAATTTTTCATACATTGGTTTGTGAATTCGCATTCTGCGATTTCTCTATTTGCTAATTTCTCTGGTTGCGTGGTACAGCTTGCGAATTCGCAATGGAAATTCGCAGATTTCAGTCCTCACAAAATAAATATTTGCTAAGTTTGCGAATTTCTATTTTGCGATGCGAAAATGTGTCATACATAGCAAAAGTCTATTTGGGGCTGCAAACACTGTTTTTTGCGCTTCGCAGTGTTTGCGATCGCAATATAGCTCGATACATATGCCCCCAAATAGCCAAGCCTATCACAGAGATGAGAATCCTAGAAGCCAGAGCAGAAAATGCGGAGAATCGCTCCCACTGCAACAACCTCTTATTTCTGGAGTTCCTCGAAGCAGGTTGAGGGCTCAGATGCGGGGTCCTTCCTGAAGAGCTGGTTAAGGGAGGTGTTGTAAGCAGAGGGTCTCTCCTGGCTAATCGCAGTGAGGTATGTCCATATCAATTTCAATCCTTGAAAGACAAGTCAATTTAGTCCTATCTGGATATTTAGAGTCCAACAACCTTCTGCACTCCTCACAGACTGGTTTCTGGCCCCAAAAAGGGACAGAAACTGCTCTCCTATCGGTGACTGAAGAGTCCAGGAAAATTCTGGACCAAGGAGGTACAGGGGCTTTCATCCTCCTGGACCTCAGTGCCGTGTTTGACACTGTCAATCATAACATACTGACACTTAGACTCAGGAGTCTTGGAGTGACGGGGGTGTCATCACCTGGCTACAATCCTTCCTGGAAGACAGGTTTAGGTCTTTGAAGGAAATACCATCTCAGAGCATATGCCTTTCAGCTGTGGTGTTCCTCGGGGTTCCTCCCTGAGCCCTACACTATTTAATGTGCATATGAGCCCTCTGGCTGAGATAGTCCGTCCCTTTGGTATAAAAATAGTCACAGACGCTGATGACACTCAACTTGTTGTGGCCCTAAACCACTCGGACAATTCAGCCTCCGGCCTGGGCCCCTGTTTGAGAAGGTGGCTAGGTGGATGGAACTCTCCTGCCTGAAACTAAACAGAGAAAAGACGGAGCTGATGCTCCTAGGAATCTCTCCCATCTTCAACGCAGGGCTATTGTGACCTAAGTGCCTCGGCCTTGTCTCTGCACCAAAAAATCAGATTCAAAGTTTGGGCATGTGGCTGGATTTCTCCCTGAATCAGGCGACAACATTTTCAGCCACCTGTTATGGCATTCTTAGGATGCTCTGTAAAATCCTCCCTCTTCTTCCCTTCCTTGCCAGAAGGTTGATGGTCCAGGCCCTTATTCTCTCTTTCCTTGACTATGGAAATTCCCTCTATGTAGGTGCTCCCCGAGCCACCACCGCCAAGCTACAGATTGTTCAGAACTGTGCAGCTTGTTTGCTCATTCAGATTCCCTATCAGCAATCTGCCAAGCCAGCACTGAAGGCACTCCACTGGCTGCCTGTACTGTAGAGTACCACATTTAAAGCCTTATGTATCACCTACAAGTCTTTCTGGGGGAAAGGACTGACAATTATTCAAACTGTTGTCTCCCCTTACTGTCCTAATAGAAGTCTTCGTTCGGCCAACCTCCTTCTTGCATCAGTTCCGAAAATTTAAAAAGCAAGAAGTGGCGGGCGCTCATTTTCATATAACCCTGCCAAGCTTTGGAACACCTTCCCTTTCCTTCTATGTCAGGAGCTCAATCTCCTGTCCTTCTGGAAACTCCTTAAAACTTGGCTGTTCCAAAATCCCGCATAATCATTCTGTCTTCTACGTCCGCTGATGCTTTTAGCACTGGGATGCCTTAGGGTAGCTACGCACTCTATAAGTGTTTTTTCATTCATTCATTTTTTCATTCTTAGGGCCCTTAACTGTCAACCCCTGTTTGGATTACCTCCAATGGCCCGTGTTCAGTAAAGATACAGGGACTGTATGCTAGCTGCTGCTGGAACAGTGTAGCTTTCCACTCTGATTACACCAGAAAACTCTAATCTTACATGGAGTTGAAATGGAAGCTGTGGGCAGTAGAACTTAATTACATGTTGCTGTTCCAGGTGTGTCTGAAGTGACAGCCCAGGTAAAGGCTCACTTTTTTGACCAACCTGAGGAGGTGTGGGCTTGGCTGGAAACATGGGAAACGTGGGCCTCAGAGTGCTGGGAACAGTTTGCCCCTGACATCATAGCTAGGAATGGACAGAGGTCTGTCGACAGAAGGGACTGCCCACGGCGAGCCAACTGCAACCTTGTCCAGGAGGATGGTACTTTAGCCCAAGAAGATGGCTCCTCATTGGAGGAGCCGGGCGTCTCTACAGATCATCCAGAAAGTGGGTTGGAGGTGAGCACCCCAAAGGGAGATGGGCAAACCTCTCAGAGTGGTCTACCAGAGACGGACACGTAGTGGAAGCCCTGTTGCTTGGTGAATGTGACCCTGTTGAGAGATTGGGCTGGATCGGCTGACTTAACCCTGCTAAGAATGACATGACTGCTACCTGCAATGCTGAGTGGCATCCATCTGAAAGACTGGGGCCATTGTAACAGTGGGCCAAAGGCACCCCAACCCCTGCACCTTCAGACTTTCCCACTAGCGGGAGGGTGGCACAAATTACAGTTCTTTAGACACCAAACTCGATATTACCACCTGCTCCCAATTGCAAGGTATCTCTTATTAAATGTAGTAAGATAAGCCCAATGTTATCCTATGGGAGAGGCAGGCCTTTCAGTAATGTAAAATGAATTTCATAGACTTTGACTTACCAGGGCATGCAACACTTAAAAGTACATGTCCAACTTGTTAACCCCTTCAGTGCTCACGACGAGCTGGACTCGTCATGGCACACAGTGGGCATGTGCTCATGACGAGTCCAGCTCGTCATGACACATCGCCTCCGGAATCCCTCTGGAGCGTGCACCAGAGGGATTCCCTTTATGCCAAAAAAGCCTCGGGAGCTAGGGAAGAGCTTCCTCAGCTCCTGAAGCCCCCCCACCTGGTTTCCCTGAAATGACGATCGGCACGCACGTCGCGCTGACGTCATTTCAGTGAAACAGAAACTGAAATGAGCCAAGAGGCTCATTTCAGTTTCCCTTTCTACGTTCTCAGGGAGCTATCTCAGCCCCCTGAACGTAGAAAGACGGGAGAGGTATCATTGGAAAGGAGAGAATCTCTCCTTTCCAATGGTACCCCTCCCCAGTGGATCCCTGCTCGGGGATCACCACAGGAGGGCAATCCCCAAGCAGGGATCCACCCACTAGAAACCAAAGAGGGGGGAGCGGCCCCTTGGGCAAGGGCCTTTCCTCCCCCAATTCAATTTGGCAGCATTTAGTCTTTTTGCCCCCCCAGGGTGCAGATGGGGCATTGGCCACTAATTTGCCCCTTTGGGGGGCGGAAAGCCCACTTGACGCCAGGGATCTTTTTTTGCGCAATTTTATTTAGGTTGGGGGCTGCCCGAAACAGGCACACCAATGACCCCACCCCACCATAATTACAGCCTTTCTGCCCCCCCTGGGGGGCAGATAGGGCAGTAGCCCCCAATATGCCCCCCCGGGGGGCCAGAAAACCAACTAAATGGCAGGGATTTTATTTTGCACAATTTGTATTAGGTGGAGGCAGCCCAAAATGGGCATGCCAATGCCCCCACCCCCTGCCACCATTACAGCCTTTCTGCCCCCCTGGGGGGAAGATAGCGGCAGTAGCCCTCAATCTGCCCCCCGCAGGGGCAGAAAGCCCACTAAACACCAGTGATTTTTTTTGCGCACTTGTTTTTAGGGTGTAGGCTGCCCAAAACGGGCACGCCAATGCCCCCACCCCCCCCCACAAAAATGACAGTCTTTCTGCCCCCCCGTGAGGCAGATGGGAGCTGTAGCCCCCAATCTGACCACCCAGGGGGGGCGCAGAAAGTCCACTAGAAACCATGGATTTTTTTGTTTTATTAGTGTAGGGGTAGGGGCTGCCCAAAATGGGCATGATAATACCCCCACCCCACCCCCAGAGAAATTCCAGTCTTTCTGCCCCCCAGGAGGACAGATGGGGCAGTAGCCCTTGATCTGCCCCCTGGGGGGGTAAAAAGCCCTCTAGGCGCCAGCGATTACGCAGGCTTTTTTTTATGCGTGGGGGTGGGGGCTGCCCAAAATGGTCATACCAATGCCCCCACCCCCACAAAAAATAGCCACAGTCTTTATGCCCCCCTTGGGGGCATATCGGGATGAATCCCCCACCCCCAATTCCCCCCAAGTGCGGCAGAAAGCCCACTAGGCTCCGACTTTTTTTTAGCAATATGCCTACCTGTGGATTTTGAGCCATAGCGCAGCTGGCATGTAGGGAAACCTAGCAAACCTGTACATTTTTCAAAACTAGACACCCAGGGAAATCCAGGATGGGGTGACTTGACTGGCTCTCACCAGATTCTGTTACCCACAATCCCTTGCAAACCTAAACATTTGTCCCAAAAAACACATTTTCCTCACATTTCTGTGGTGGAAAGTTCTGGAATCTGCGTGGGTCCACAAAATTCCACCCACCCCGTGTTCCCCAAAGTCTGCCAAGAAAAATGGTGCCTCACTTGCGTGGGTAGGCCTAGTGCCCGCGACAGAAAACGGCCCAAAATGCAACGTGGACACACCACATTTTCACAGTGAAAACTGACCCTTTTTTTGCAAAAGTGCCAAGCTGTTGATTTGAACCCTAGCTCTGCCGGCACCTAGGGAAACCTAGCAAACCTATACATTTTTTAAAACTAGACACCCAGGGGAATCCAGGATAGGGTGACTTGACAGGCTCTCACCAGGTTCTGTTACCCAGAATCCCTTGCAAACCTAAACATTTGTCCAAAAAAACACATTTTCCTCATATTTCTGTGGTGGAAAGTTCTGGAATCTGCGTGGGTCCCCAAAATTCCACCCACCCCGCGTTCCCCAAAGTCTTCCAGGAAAAATGGTACCTCACTTGCGTAGGTAGGCCTAGTGCCCGCGACAGGCAAGGGCCCAAAACCTATTGAGGCGTCATCAAAATTACCTATCACAAAACAACTTGGTTTTGCAAGGGGGGTCCCATGAGTTTTTGGCCCCGGGCTTGGCGGCCATCTACAGAAACCTACCAAACCCACACATTTCTGAAAACTGAACACCCGGGGGAGTCCAGCGAGGTATGGCTTGTGTGGGTCCCCCAACGTTTTCCTACCCAGAACCCCCTGCAAACCTCAAATTTAGCTGAAAAAATAAATCGCTTTCTTCTCAAATTTCTGTGTGGGAAAGTCCTGGAATCTACGTGGATCCCCAAATGTCCTCCCACCCAGCATTCCCTGAGGTCTCCCGATAAAAATCATACCTCACTCACGTGGGTGGATCAAGTACTCGCAACAGGCAAGGGCCCAAAACCTATTGAGGCAACGTCAAAATTTCCTATCATAAAACAACCTGGTTTTACAAAGGGGTCCCATGAGTTTTTGGCCCCGTGCTCGGCGGCCATCTAGGGAAACCTACCAAACTGACACATTTCTGGAAACTAGACACCCGGGGGATTCCAGGGTGGTGTGGCTTGCGTGGATCCCCCAATGTATCCTCACCCAGAATCCCCTGTCAACCTCAAATTTAGCTGAAAAAATCACTTTTTTCACAATTTTTTGTGTGGAAAAGTTGTGGCATCACCGGGCTGACAAAGGTCAAGATGCACTGAACAGTGACCTGGGAAGAACCGTTTTTATTTTTCAAATTCACCTGGATGTGTAGCTTCCAGTCCACAGGTTCTGGTTTTCTGAGACCCCTGTTGAAAAAACATTCATGCTCACAGTTTCTTGAAACCTCAAATGCTTTATTGAAAATGAACCATTAATGAAGGTAATTGAAGTGCTTTATTGACAATCACAATGTTAACACTTTATCATTTCATGTTTTGATGAAAGTTGTTGAAATGCTTTATTGACATTCACAAAGTTAGCACTAAGGGGCCGATTTATATGTTGGCGGTGTATGTGACATCTTGGTAATGCAGGATAATGCAAAACAATAATACAGATGGGTGTTATTTATAATTTGTGACACAGTATACTGCAACTTTGCAGTATTCCATGTTACATGTAAGCCTGGGCGGAGTTCACGTAGCAGCACTAGTCAAAACTCCACGAAGCCGCAAAAAAACTCAGCGAGACTACGCGGAGTTCCGCAAGCTCTGTACATACTAAAGTGTTAATGTTACCCTACCTGTGACAATGTTGTAACGTGCTCCGATACCTTCGGGTCTGGCAAGCGCTATAAAAAACTCTTAAAATATATATATTTTTTAAATGTAGAGTTGCTTGTTCCGCTTGTTCGCAAGACGTATCTGAGGTTTGGCAATGCAGATTGCGTGTTTGGTGGGAAATATCACGCAAACTTCTCCACGCGGTCGCACATGGGCATGGCCATCTAGTTTTTCTTGTGTGGTTATGAATCTGGGCCTGTTGTTTTCAATCCTCACTAAATCTTTTTAATCTTTTGTTCCTAAAAAAAATATTCTGATCTTTTTTAATTACTATCTATCCCTCTCTCTTACCAAGTGTATATTTTGCATTTTTTTCTACTTATTGTATGTTTTACTGCGTTTTTATACTGTTTTTCTATTACTTGCTTTTTATTTCTTTTACTTTC
Organism: Triturus cristatus; assembly: GCF_964204655.1. Classification (NCBI taxonomy): domain Eukaryota; kingdom Metazoa; phylum Chordata; class Amphibia; order Caudata; family Salamandridae; genus Triturus; species Triturus cristatus. The sequence continues at coordinate 692,916,857 of NC_140583.1, forward strand.
CTTCATTATCTCCTGACTTAATTTTTTACTTCCTACATTATCTTTTCTGCCCCGCCCCCTAGAACTATGGCTAAGAAGAGTACTATGCAGAGTGCAACCTGGGGAAACAGGAACCGCCTTCCTTGCGGAAGGCGACGCCCGAAAGGGCCTTATTTCTTGAGTAGGAGGTGGCTGCACTGTTTTTTTGTGTAGCACCACCTCCCCTTAACCCTGGCAGCAGGTGGCAGGCCTGGGTCTGGGTACGAGATCCAGGAGCATCTCCGACGGTGGGCAAGGGTGCGCCGGGCAGTGTTTCGCTGGTCTGACATCCTGGACCAGGAGAAGGATCTGTTGGGCCTGCTATATGTTGAGGTCATGGGGTTTGGTGAGTATTTAACTATATTAGTATGTGTGTTCTGTTCTGTTCTGTGTTATTGCAAATTTTATTTTTTTCCCAAATTGCAAGAATGCTGCTGCTTACATGCAGGTAAGTTACATTTAAAAATCTTATATTATGTGATTGTTAATCTTCTAGACAGGTACTTGGCGCTACTAATCTTACTTGTTTGCAACTTTGCGCTTGCATGGGCAGAGTATGTAAGAGAGGTCAGAGAACTTAAATTAGGTAATCCAGATTAGAGAGACTATTTTTCTTTGTCCTGTCACTAAGTTAGTGGTAGGTAGTTAGTCAGTTACTTAGTATTAGTTGGTAATTTTGTATCGGCCCGCATGATGCAACCTCCTCTCACGTGCTGCTGACTCCTTAGTAGAACCTTCTTTAGTTTGTTAGTGAGTGAATAATATAGCAATTTAGCAACCAACCAATTTGGTGTATGCATTATGCATGCGTCCATCTATGCATTTTAGAAGACTAAAATAAATGCAGACTTAGTGAGCTGGCCCGCCAAAGGGGGTTGAGATGATTGCGAATGAGATTGGAACTTATAAGCAAATATTATTTTTTTGCAATTTATTCCAAAGACTTTGGAATAGGTGAGCTAGGTACTTAGGTTTAGGATTCTGGAATAGGAATGGAACTGTGGAATAATAAAGATAGGATGGTCTGCGACCGCGATACTAGTCTACTGCTTGTTGATCTGATTAGATAGGTCAATTTTATTGCAATAGCCATTTTGTGTCAAAAATTCTTTTTGGAGCGATTTTTTTATATTTATTTCACACTAATCAATTTTTGTCTCTTTAATTATGTCTTGCTTGATCAGCATCCAGGGGCAAGAAGAAGACGGGGTCTGCCAAGGCGGGAGCTCAAGGAGATGCCGCCCAACAGCATCGCCACTCTGCAGATGGCTCTGCTGGCCCAAGTAAGTCCTCCTGTTAATATTGATATATATTTCCCTAACTTTTAGCGCACCTTATTTTTTCAGAACTATTATTTCCATTTCCTAATTCTATTTTTTACCAAAACTTCTTAAATCTATCTGTTTCTAAATTCTTGTTATCCCTGCACTACCTCCCAACTCAGGGGAATATTATCAAGAAACGGCGTTAAAATTATCGCCGCTTTAGCGGCAGAAAACTGCAGCTAAAGCGGTGATAATGGACTTGATAGTATGCCCTTGAGAATTCCCATAGAAGCCCATGTTCTGGTGTCAACATGGGCTTCTATTGGAATTCTCTGCAGCATATTATCAAGCCCATTATCGCCGCTTTAAAGCGGCGATAATTTTAACGCCGTACTTGATAATATGTCCCTCGGTTATTTATATTTCTAGTGTCTGCTTTCTATTTACATCAAATCAAAAACTGCCTCTGACTCTGTACTATTAGTCTGTCTGTAACTTGCTTTATTTTGGTTTTTCAGTCAGCTTTCCCTCTCCCCTTATATATTTTATCGCCTGCCTAGTGATGGTACTGTGAGACTCAGAGAACCCATTGGTCCTTACTACTACTAGCACTACTAATATGCTGTGCAGATTGCATTCCCAAGTAAGGTATTCTACGCATGTTTGTTAAAATGACGGTCAAGTTGGACACCCCAAAGTGGTGTATTTTACTTTTTCTCGTCTAGGGCTAGTACTATTTTTATTAGCAGCAGTTGATGATGATGAACAACTGATTACCGTGCACCATGGCTGGAAAGAAGTATGAGGAGGTGGAAGGCAACATTATATTTTCCAACCAAGAGAGCCCTCATGTCCTATTGTCCGTCCAGTTGGCCACTCTTTTCCTTTTTTTTAACTCAGGGGCATATGTACACGCCCCTATCACCACAGGTCACACACCAACAACAAGCAGGAGGCCTGGAAAACAATGAGTTCAAGCAGGCCTATATGGGGTATGGACAAAGACTTTAAAAATGGCCCCTGGCCACATGGGGAAGCTCAGCCAAGGCAAATGATGGCCCACTATTAGAAACACACTCGCACACTGGCCAGACAAAGGATGCATGCTAAACAACACATCTTTAATGCAACAGTGCCAAAAACGAAAATCCAGAGAGCTAAAAAGTTTTGCGAGTTACAACCACACACATCCAACAAAGGCATTTCATTTAACAACGCACATGAAAAAAACCTGATGAAATAAAAAATACCACAAAAAACTATTTTATATTTTTAATCCAATGCCATCCATGCCCTGAATACTGTTTAAATTCAACAGACATGACAGAAACAATTGTTTCATGCACACAGGAGTACCTCTGGGTCTATTGGTAGTAAAACCCATTGGCAGACTTGGCCACATAGTGAATCAATTCAAATCAATATTGCAAATTTATTAAAAACATGGAGAAAATATAGTGAACTGTGCTACATTTTTTGCTGAATAAAAAAGAAAACATTGCAAGCAAAACAACAACCAGCAAGAAGACATGGCTACCACAAAGAAGGCATGCAAGCCTATGGCAGAAGCACACTGGCTGCTTTGACAAAATGGCCGCCAGCCACATGGCCAGGCCACAACAACAAGCAATAATAAGCCTACAAAAGGAAGACAATGCAAGCCTATGGCAAAAGCACCCTGACTGCCTTGCACAAAATGGCTGCCAGCCACATGGCCAAGCCACAACAACCAGCAATAAGTCTACAAAGGGAAGACAGACAATACAGGCCTATGTCAAAAGCACACTGCTGCCTTCACAAAATGGCCACCAGCCATATGACCAGGCTACCACAACAAGAAGCAATAAGCCAAGAGGAAAGAAGGAAAGACATTCAGGCCTATGGCAAAAGCACACTAACTGCCTCCACAGTGGCTGCCTGCCACATGGCCACAATACAACAAAAACAAAGAGGAGGCCTGGAAAACAATGAATTTAAGTAGGCCTATATGGTTACACACAGACTTTACAAAATGGCCCCTAGCCACAAGTTTGAGGCTCACCCAAGGCAAATGATGGCTCACTATTACAAACACACTCACACATTGGCCAGACAAAGGAGGCCTGTGAAACAACACATTTTTATGCAACAATGCCAAAAACAAAATCCGCAGGGCTAAAAAAATGTTTTCAAATTACAACCACACACATCCAACAAAGGCATTTGATTTAACACACATGAAAAACATTAAAAAGGGAAATACCCCCCAAAAAACACATTTAGTATTTCAATTCAATGCCATCCATGGCCTAAATGATGTTTAATTCAACAGACATCACAGAAATTCTTGTTTCATGCACCCATGAGTAGCTCTGGGCCTACTGGCTGAAAGGCCTATTGGCAGACTATTGGGCTACATAGTGAATTAAATAAATATTACAAATTAATTTCAAAAGTAGGAGAAAATGTAGTGAACTGTGCAACATGTTTCCTTTATAAAAGAAGAAACATTACTTACAAAGAAATACCTAGGCCCCTATTGAACTACAGGCCACCCACCACAATACATTTTTTTTAAAAACCAACGAAAAGTCAAATTAAATCTAGGTGCATGGCCCCAATCAAACAAACACCAATTTTCCAACTTACTTGTGTAATCTCAAATTCCAAAGTCCTCAATCAAGTCCTTCCAGCTCCAAATGCAAATGAAAAGTGACCAGGAGATGGGCAAAGCACTCGTAGGAGCCTGCTGAACAGGAAGTTGGAGACTCTCGGATACTTCCTTCCTCTTAAAAAAAAGTTTAAAAAAAGAAAAAGGACTTCTTGCAAATAAGTACATCCAAATGTGAGTTTTTTAAATCCAAATCGTAACTTTGTGAAGATTTTGATGCTGCTCGGGGAGAGAACCTTCTCCAGATTGCAGTTGTGTTAGATTCTGCATGTTAGGGATCGCATTCTTCACAAAACTTCCCCAGGAAGTCCGATGGCACCCGAATGATGTGTTTGTGATCGCAAACTTTCGCAGGCCAACGCGGTCTCCTAGCAACTCTCGTGGAGCTTGCGAACAGCTCGTGAAGTCTCGTTGACAAATGCAGGCACCTAGTAAGTCACACCTGCACGCAAAAACGCATATTGGGCGTCCAAAAAAAAAAAACTCTGCTCCCTTGTGGAGTGCAGAGTTTTCAGCAATTCTGTGTTGTACAGGGAACACGGAGTTGCCAAAACTCCACAAATTCCGCAAGCGGTGTGTAGTTTTACGCCCAGGGTTGGATATCAACTAGTGAATATGAGTGTATTTCAAACATTTATGAGTGTTAAATTTATATACCAAGGTGTGTTGGTGAATCAGTGGGTGTATGAGTGTTTGTATGGATGGTTCAGTGGGTGCATGATTGACAATATAAATATAGAAATATGTGTTTCAGTGAATGTATGGGTGGATGACTGGTTTTGTGAATGTCTGTATCAGTCTGTCAGTTAGTGTCTAAGTGGCTATATTAGTGTGTGAGTAGGTATGTGAGTGGCTGTGTGGGTGAGTGATTGGTTGTCTGAGTACCGGTATGGGTGTCTGAATATCTGTGTGTGTGGGTGATGGGGTGTGTGACTGTCTGTAGAGATGAATGAGTGGGTGAGTCAGAGGCTGTATGGATTAGTGAGTGTATGTGTGATGGGCTGTATGGGTGAGTGAGTATGTATATGACTGTGTGGGGGACTAAGTGGATGTGTCAGTGATATATGGGTAAGTAACTAGTTATATGAAAGGCAGAGTATGTCAGTGATGGGGTTATTTGAGTGATTGTATGAGTAAGTGAGTGAACATGAGAGTAGTTTTATGGGTCAGTGTTGGCTTGTGTCAGTGACTATAGGTGATTGAGCACGTATTAGTATCTGTATGAGTAAGTAAGTAGATGTGTGTGTTTAACTGTATGGGTGAGTAAGTGGCTGTGGGATTTACTGTATAGGTGAGTGAGTAGGTGTGTGAGTAGCTCTATGGTTGACTGACTCAGTGTGTGAGTGGCTATATGGGTGTATGAGTAAATATGTGAGTGAATGTATTAGTGAGTTAGTGGGTATATGAGTGGCTGTATGGGTGAATGAGTGGATGTGTGTGTAGATCTTTGAATCGTTGAGTGGGTGTGTAAGTACTGGTATGGGTCTGTGAATGGGTTTGTAAATGGTTTTGTGGGAGTGGATATAAGAAAGTTTCTATGGGGTATGAGTGGGTACATTAGTGATTTTATTGATGTCATCAGTGATACCCTTTGAGATGTCATCAGAGACGTTATGAGTGATGTTACTGACCATGTCATGAGTGATGTAATATGCAAGGTTAAAAGCAGTGCATTACGTGGCACAAATTATAGTTAGCTTTGCTAACTATAACTGCTGAATTTCACTGGTTTTGTGTGAGTGAAACCTGAGTCTAACTTTAACGTGCCTGTAATCTTTTTTTTCAGTGAATTTCTAAGGTTTTGTAAATGCTTATTCCTAACTAGAACGTTGATGTAACCTTTGTTTTTTCCGTGAATTTCAATGTTTTTTAAGTAGTAACCACATTTGCATTATGGTGGAGAAATGGGGCGGGCCTCCAACCATCTCTGAGGAATCCTGGTGGTAACAGGAGGGGTTGTTCGCCCCCAAAGACCCTCAGTAGACAAGGGAACTTCATCCCTCAACTTGTAATGCACCAGGAGGAGCGTTTTAAGAATGGTGGAGAAAGGAGGTGGGGCCATGAAGATCTCTCAGCAATCCCACAGTGTGGGATTTACTGGAGGTAATAGGAGGGGTAGTTAGCACTCAAGGACCTTCAGCAGCCAAGGGCACTTCACCCCAGCCAGTAGTGCACCAGGAGGCCTGTTTGCAGAGTGCTGGAGAAAGGGGGAGGGGCCTCCCATAAGCTCTCAGCAATCCTGCTCTGTGGAACTTACTGGAGGTAACAGGAGGGGTTGTTTGCCCCCCAAGAAACCTCAGCATCTAAGGGGACTTTATCCTCCAACCAGTTCTGTACCAGGAGGGTCATTTGCAGAGTGCTGCAGAAAGGGGGCAGGCCTCCGCAACTTCGGGACAGGTGTTTTAAAAAAATTATTTTTGCAACCCCCCTCCCCAGGCTTTGCTTGGCCCGTGGGATCCCATCTCCCTGCCTTTAAGAAAACAAACACTAAAAAGGGGGGGGCCACACGGCCCCCCTCCAAGGACTGATTTCAGCCCTGGGTTCCCCATCCCCTGGGACCAATCAATTAAACTATGGGGAGGAGCCCATGAAGCTCCCTCCCTCTGCCATTTCGGCCCCGGAAATCCCATCCACCAGAGCCCGGCCTCTTTGTTCTGGGTGCATCTAGGGCACCCAAGTTACCTGTGTAGGACACCGCAGGGGGGACCTCAAGGCCCCCGCAGTCCCTGGTGCTCCCTGCCTCCTGTGGTTGCCAGCATTGCTGTGACAGACAGGGGGCTGCATATTTGACAGGTCCGGCTTGAAGAAAGTGACTTGCAGAAAGCAGAGTTATGTTTGCTTTTGTACACATACCACCAAGATAAAGCAAACAGCTACCTTCTAAGGGTGAGCACCTGGGGATGTAGCAAGAGCTGGACCTGTGGGGTTATGGTCCCCAGGGCTATAAATCTCTTCACAAAGGGGTAGGCCCAACCCACTTCATCTTACATTTTTTCTCCAGGGAGGTGGTGGTCCCTGGGGATAAACCCCCTATATTCTTTTATTTCAGCCCTGGGCAGGTGGCAGTCCTTGGGGCTGTGGCGGGGCGTTTTGGCCTCCCTTAAATTCAATAAATTGCCCCATGGAGGTTGTGGGCCCCGGGGCTGCAGCGAGTCTGTGCGGGCCCGCTCCATTGATTTAATTTCTTTACCCCAGGGAGGTGGCGGTCACCCAGGCTGCATGGACTCCTCCACATTGGCTTAACTACACTTGGCCCACCCGCACACATATATAAAAGTGTCCCGGGGAGGTGGCTACCCCCGGTGCTTATAGTAAGCAGTAGGAGGCGGCCTCATGCGCCTCCCTCCTTTACATAAGTGCTCATGCCCCCGGGACCTGGCCCAGTCAGGGGCCAATTAGTAAAGAAGCGCAGGAGCCCGTACTTCTTTTCTGATCAAGTCCCCTTGTAGGGATGAAACGCGTAATGGCTGCCGTTTTGTTGATGTGAACCGACATGAAATAAATTAATCGGTATTTCAAGAAGATTCAGTGGTTTGTGCTCTTTTTACCGTGGCCGAAGGGATAAGCGCAGATTAGAAGAGTGCTTGGCGATATATATATATATATATTACCTACTGGCGGTCGCCAGTAGGTAGTTATAGTTAGGACCACGTTTCCATAGGAAAACCTCAACATTCTATTTTGAATAACTTTGGCGCCGGTCGACGAATCCTCGCGAATTTCTCAAAATAGGTGGGGCGCTACGCTCCGCTCCTACCCTGAAAGTCTCGGGGGGATTCGTCAAGCGGGGGCTGAGATAAAAGGGGGGTCCCAAAACGCGTTTTTCCCATGCATTTTTCCATAGGACCTTTAGAACGAGCTACAGCCCGAACGGCTGAACAGAATTACTAGAAATTTGGCAGAGAGGTAGTCCCTAGGTCAAGGAAGTGCCTTTTGTAGGTTTGGTGTAAATCTGTTCAGTAGATTCTGAGAAAATAGCCTTTAAATCAATATATATATCTGAGCCCGCTTACGGTACGCTTACCGTACGCTTACCGTACGCTTACCGTAAGCTTACGGTGGCGTGCGCGAGCGCGATTCTGATTGGCTCTTAGATCTTAGTAAACATTCGAATCGGCCGAAACCAGGAAGCGGCGTCCGCCATTTTGTCTCTCGCACTGAGTGTTGTTTATCAAACATGATGGCCAAAAACATGTTACGGGGCTGTTTTGACAACTCCCTCCCACATAGTCATGTTGAGGGAGTCCCCAAACATCCCCCAAGAGCAAAAACGGTTTTATTTTTTTTTCGGCAATTTCGCGGGGTACGCTTACCGTACGCTTACCGTACGCTTACCGTAAGCTTACCGTACGCTTACGGTAAAAAAATAAAAATAAAAAAAACACTATCCACACTTACCCCACCCCCTGTGCTTTTGGTGGCCGCAGGCCACCAAATGTGCAGGGCTTATTAATAGAGAAAAAAAACGTAATTTTGGCAACATGAAATTATAAAATCGAAATAAAAAAAACACTATCCACATTGACCTCACCCCCTGTGCTTTTGGTGGCCGAAGGCCACCAAATGTACAGGGCTTATTAAAGTTGATAAAAACCGTGCACGGAACGAACTGCGTTAAGTGGGCGCGCACGCCACAAATGGCGTAAAGTAACTTAGCATTTAAAAAACCGTACAAATTCACTGAAAAAACCATAGGTTTCACACACGTTATAGTTAGGAAATAGCATTTAAAAAACCTTGCTAATTCACTGAAAAAACCATAGGTTTCACACATGTTATAGTTAGCTGGACATTTTACTGATAAAAAAACCAATGAAATTCCCCCGTTATAGTTACTGTAGGCAACTATAACTCACGCGACCGTAATCCTCTGCTGATGACATATGTGTCTTTATGAAAAAAAAATATTTGTAATATATGTATAGCTAAAATTTAATGGAAGAAGATATGGGCAAATAAGTGTCTAAATACAGTATTAGCATCAGCAGAGGATTACGGTCGCGTGAGTTATAGTTGCCTACAGTAACTATAACGGGGGAATTTCATTGGTTTTTTATCAGTAAAATGTCCAGCTAACTATAACATGTGTGAAACCTATGGTTTTTTCAGTGAATATATATATATATATATATATATATATATGTATATATATATTCTCTCAACAATGGTAGCTCACTGCAAAACGCACTCGAGCCTTCACGGGGTTACCAGCCTTTATTAACAACCAGGTATGGACGTGTGACACCAGCAGGTGAGTTATGCAGCTTCCCCCAGTTCCGACGCGTTTCGAGTTTCCTCTTCTTCATGGGTTAGGGAGGAAGTATGTGCGTGCTGCGGGCCAACCCCCTAATGTCAAAAGTCCCGCCCTCAATAAGGCTTGACTGGGGCTTGTGGGAGTTGAAGTGCCAAAATGTCCGCAGACTCTGCCATATTTCCCGCACTTATTTCTGCAACTTTGAGTCCTGGGTGGACCCCCGCTTGTTTCCACGTCCTCAATCCTGCGTGTCGGCCCCACAATTGGAACGATGTATTCGTGCCTGTGGCTCCCTTCTGTATCTGGGATGGTGCAGTTTCTGGCGGATGAGCGTCCGCCTCGATATTCTCTCAACAATGGTAGCTCACTGCAAAACGCACTCGAGCCTTCACGGGGTTACCAGCCTTTATTAACAACCAGGTATGGACGTGTGACACCAGCAGGTGAGTTATGCAGCTTCCCCCAGTTCCGACGCGTTTCGAGTTTCCTCTTCTTCATGGGTTAGGGAGGAAGTATGTGCGTGCTGCGGGCCAACCCCCTAATGTCAAAAGTCCCGCCCTCAATAAGGCTTGACTGGGGCTTGTGGGAGTTGAAGTGCCAAAATGTCCGCAGACTCTGCCATATTTCCCGCACTTATTTCTGCAACTTTGAGTCCTGGGTGGACCCCCGCTTGTTTCCACGTCCTCAATCCTGCGTGTCGGCCCCACAATTGGAACGATGTATTCGTGCCTGTGGCTCCCTTCTGTATCTGGGATGGTGCAGTTTCTGGCGGATGAGCGTCCGCCTCGATATTCTCTCAACAATGGTAGCTCACTGCAAAACGCACTCGAGCCTTCACGGGGTTACCAGCCTTTATTAACAACCAGGTATGGACGTGTGACACCAGCAGGTGAGTTATGCAGCTTCCCCCAGTTCCGACGCGTTTCGAGTTTCCTCTTCTTCATGGGTTAGGGAGGAAGTATGTGCGTGCTGCGGGCCAACCCCCTAATGTCAAAAGTCCCGCCCTCAATAAGGCTTGACTGGGGCTTGTGGGAGTTGAAGTGCCAAAATGTCCGCAGACTCTGCCATATTTCCCGCACTTATTTCTGCAACTTTGAGTCCTGGGTGGACCCCCGCTTGTTTCCACGTCCTCAATCCTGCGTGTCGGCCCCACAATTGGAACGATGTATTCGTGCCTGTGGCTCCCTTCTGTATCTGGGATGGTGCAGTTTCTGGCGGATGAGCGTCCGCCTCGATATTCTCTCAACAATGGTAGCTCACTGCAAAACGCACTCGAGCCTTCACGGGGTTACCAGCCTTTATTAACAACTAGGTATGGACGTGTGACACCAGCAGGTGAGTTATGCAGCTTCCCCCAGTTCCGACGCGTTTCGAGTTTCCTCTTCTTCATGGGTTAGGGAGGAAGTATGTGCGTGCTGCGGGCCAACCCCCTAATGTCAAAAGTCCCGCCCTCAATAAGGCTTGACTGGGGCTTGTGGGAGTTGAAGTGCCAAAATGTCCGCAGACTCTGCCATATTTCCCGCACTTATTTCTGCAACTTTGAGTCCTGGGTGGACCCCCGCTTGTTTCCACGTCCTCAATCCTGCGTGTCGGCCCCACAATTGGAACGATGTATTCGTGCCTGTGGCTCCCTTCTGTATCTGGGATGGTGCAGTTTCTGGCGGATGAGCGTCCGCCTCGATATTCTCTCAACAATGGTAGCTCACTGCAAAACGCACTCGAGCCTTCACGGGGTTACCAGCCTTTATTAACAACCAGGTATGGACGTGTGACACCAGCAGGTGAGTTATGCAGCTTCCCCCAGTTCCGACGCGTTTCGAGTTTCCTCTTCTTCATGGGTTAGGGAGGAAGTATGTGCGTGCTGCGGGCCAACCCCCTAATGTCAAAAGTCCCGCCCTCAATAAGGCTTGACTGGGGCTTGTGGGAGTTGAAGTGCCAAAATGTCCGCAGACTCTGCCATATTTCCCGCACTTATTTCTGCAACTTTGAGTCCTGGGTGGACCCCCGCTTGTTTCCACGTCCTCAATCCTGCGTGTCGGCCCCACAATTGGAACGATGTATTCGTGCCTGTGGCTCCCTTCTGTATCTGGGATGGTGCAGTTTCTGGCGGATGAGCGTCCGCCTCGATATTCTCTCAACAATGGTAGCTCACTGCAAAACGCACTCGAGCCTTCACGGGGTTACCAGCCTTTATTAACAACCAGGTATGGACGTGTGACACCAGCAGGTGAGTTATGCAGCTTCCCCCAGTTCCGACGCGTTTCGAGTTTCCTCTTCTTCATGGGTTAGGGAGGAAGTATGTGCGTGCTGCGGGCCAACCCCCTAATGTCAAAAGTCCCGCCCTCAATAAGGCTTGACTGGGGCTTGTGGGAGTTGAAGTGCCAAAATGTCCGCAGACTCTGCCATATTTCCCGCACTTATTTCTGCAACTTTGAGTCCTGGGTGGACCCCCGCTTGTTTCCACGTCCTCAATCCTGCGTGTCGGCCCCACAATTGGAACAATGTATTCGTGCCTGTGGCTCCCTTCTGTATCTGGGATGGTGCAGTTTCTGGCGGATGAGCGTCCGCCTCGATATTCTCTCAACAATGGTAGCTCACTGCAAAACGCACTCGAGCCTTCACGGGGTTACCAGCCTTTATTAACAACCAGGTATGGACGTGTGACACCAGCAGGTGAGTTATGCAGCTTCCCCCAGTTCCGACGCGTTTCGAGTTTCCTCTTCTTCATGGGTTAGGGAGGAAGTATGTGCGTGCTGCGGGCCAACCCCCTAATGTCAAAAGTCCCGCCCTCAATAAGGCTTGACTGGGGCTTGTGGGAGTTGAAGTGCCAAAATGTCCGCAGACTCTGCCATATTTCCCGCACTTATTTCTGCAACTATGAGTCCTGGGTGGACCCCCGCTTGTTTCCACGTCCTCAATCCTGCGTGTCGGCCCCACAATTGGAACGATGTATTCGTGCCTGTGGCTCCCTTCTGTATCTGGGATGGTGCAGTTTCTGGCGGATGAGCGTCCGCCTCGATATTCTCTCAACAATGGTAGCTCACTGCAAAACGCACTCGAGCCTTCACGGGGTTACCAGCCTTTATTAACAACCAGGTATGGACGTGTGACACCAGCAGGTGAGTTATGCAGCTTCCCCCAGTTCCGACGCGTTTCGAGTTTCCTCTTCTTCATGGGTTAGGGAGGAAGTATGTGCGTGCTGCGGGCCAACCCCCTAATGTCAAAAGTCCCGCCCTCAATAAGGCTTGACTGGGGCTTGTGGGAGTTGAAGTGCCAAAATGTCCGCAGACTCTGCCATATTTCCCGCACTTATTTCTGCAACTTATGTATATATATATATATATATATACACACCCATTGCTAATCTTCATAAAAATTAGCGAGACACTTGCTCCGGGCAAAACAAAGGATTTAATGAGCAAATTCAGAGCTGTCCTTACAGTCCATGAAACGCTTGGGCAGACGCGTTTCTAGCCGGAAATGGCCGTCATCAGTGCCGGTCTCACAGGCTGGTTCGTAGTCCTGGAACTCAAAGACCACTCCCTTTAAAATGGTTTCTGGACTCCTCCTCCCATAGACAGGTGTGTTGAATGCGCTAAAGGCTCCAGGCATAATGCATGATGGTACATGCAGTATTTCGAGGTTCCTCATTACAGTGAAGTGAAACTCTAAACATCAATGATGCTCCCAAATATTTGGCGTTGGACTGCATACCACCACAGAATTCCTGGATATGATAGTCCCGCTCACACCTTTGTTTAAACCCTTATCAGGCAGCTCACTGCTGCCTCCTCTCTCCCCTTGCGAAAATAATCACCCAATGGTAATGTCTCTGTTCGGGGGGGGGGCACCGCGATGTACTCAACATACTCCAACCAACGTTTGCCAATATTTGCGGGGCTCCAGAACGAGAGGGCGTGTCCCAATACCGGTATTAGCAAAAACCGGCTATATATACACACCCATTGCTAATCTTCATAAAAATTAGCGAGACACTTGCTCCGGGCAAAACAAAGGATTTAATGAGCAAATTCAGCGCTGTCCTTACAGTCCGTGAAACGCTTGGGCAGACGCGTTTCTAGCCGGAAATGGCCGTCATCAGTGCCGGTCTCACAGGCTGGTTCATAATCCTGGAACTCAAAGACCACTCCCTTTAAAATGGTTTCTCGACTCCTCCTCCCATAGACAGGTGTGTTGAATGCGCTAAAGGCTCCAGGCATAATGCATGATGGTACATGCAGTCTTTCGAGGTTCCTCATTACAGTGAAGTGGAACTCTAAACATCAATGATGCTCCCAAATATTTGGCGTTGGACTGCATACCACCACAGAATTCCTGGATATGATAGTCCCGCTCACACCTTTGTTTAAACCCTTATCAGGCAGCTCACTGCTGCCTCCTCTCTCCCCTTGCGAAAATAATCACACAAATATATATATATATTACCTACTGGCGGTTGCCAGAAGGTAGTTATAGTTAGGACCTTGTTTCTATTCAAAAAGCGTTTTTTGCTTTTGCCAATATCTTTGGCGCCTTTTGACGAATCTTCGCGAAATTTTCCAAACTAATGGTTCACTCAGGTTAGCTCCTGTCTTGAAAGTTTCGGGTTGATTCGGTAAAACCTCTCCGGGCTTAGTTTATCATGTGCTGGGGGCATGGACCGCCAAATCCCTAGGGCTTTTTTTAATGCTTGGGGGTGGCTCCTGCCCCCCACGCTGCTCCAGGGACCGCCACCTCCCTGGGGCACTAAGTTATTTTAGGGAGGGGGCCTCCGGGGCTCAACCAAGCCCCGGGGACCGCCACCTCCCCGGGGCTATAATTTATTGGTCAGGGGGCCTCACGGTCCCCTCAAACCCCAAGGACCACCACCACCCTGGGACTATCTGATTTAAATGCGGAGTGCTTGGGGCCAGAAGTAGCCCAGGAGCGGGGCCAGTCAGCTCCACTCAGTTTATTTAAAAAAACAAAAAAAAATGGCCCAGCCCCAGGGGATGGGGTCCTCTGGGCCAAAAATGGCCTGGAAGGGAGGCTGCTTGCCCCCCCCTCCCTTTCTTTAAAAAAAGAGAAGGACAGGCCCTGGGGATGGGGTACCTGGGGCCCAAATTAGCCTCTAGAGGGGGGCAACACAGGCCCCCTCTTAAATGAAAAGAAAAAGGCTGGGTATGCCCTGGTGGATGGGGTCCACAGGGCCAAAAGTGGACCAGGGAAGAGGGGGCCACACAGCTCTCCTCCCATAAAATAAAAAAAGTTTTAAAAAAAAAGAAACCTGTGGTAAATAATTTAATTACCGGGACTTAATTTGATGCGGAAAATCTATAATAATAGCTCAGTAAAATAAGAGGCAGAATCCGTGGTATTAGAGGTTCGGAACGGGCTTTATTCCAAAATCAATTCGAATTGAGGACTCCATATTCCATCACCACGAAGGTTCAGGAAGTGAAGGACAAACTTTATTGACCAGTAATCATTTTTATACAATAGGCGTTATAGTGAAACAGATGCAGGAGGCGTAACAGTTAATTACAAAGATAAGAATATACATGCGTAACAAGAATGGGTGTAACTGGGCGTAACTTAAAGAACGTCATTGGATACGATGTCATAAATGGGTGGTTCTACGGAAGAATTTCGCAACGTCAGCAGAAATACTTGGCAGAGATGCGCGCGCAGCAGCATGACGTGTGATTGACGTGCAACTAGGGGGTGAAGGGGACTTGACATTTAGCTCTACATGTGGAGACAGAAGTCTGGGGTTATGTCAACCTAATCCCAAATCATATCTAACATCCTATGTTTAAAGAACTGTGTTATCCAAAAAGAAAGGTCTCTTAGGATAGAATCTTATTCTATACTGACTATACTGACTGTTAGTGCGTGTACAAGCGTCTAAGTGTCTACACTAGATGCGAGGGCAGAAATCTTCCATAGTAACAGGGCTATGAATTACTTGCATAAAGACAGAGAAGCCGGGCCTTTTGCTCGGTAGCTGAAAGAATGTTTACTTAAACTACTAGACAGGAATGCATTGGATGAGGAGCGGAGCAGAGCAGATAATCTTGAAGGTGAAATACAGTTTTTGGCAGGCAGTCAGACAGGCCGAGTCAGGCACCGTTAGCCGCACAGGGAGTAGGACAAAGTTCATGGATACAGATGCGAGTTCAGACTGGAGCTTTCAGAGGCAGAAGGCAGAAAAGGCTTAATGGCAGAATCAGGGCCTACTCGCCTGGACTGTAAAATAGGATAAATGAACCATATAAAGCCGGTGGCCTTTCATACTTAGGAATAGAATATCCGGCCCATTCATGGCGGATCTGAAAGAGGACATGTTGACGGTGGACGCACATGTGTTTGCGTCTTCATAACTGGAACTGGAGGAAACATACATGTACTTATGATTTATACATGAAACCGTTGGGGTCCAAGATAGGGGACATAACTGATCATAAGAATCCATATTTCCACATTCCCTCCTTGTCCCCTACTTGCCCTTAAGAGATATCAATCTTCATCAATCCGTTGATTTGTTCATATAACATCATTTGTTCTTCTTTCTTCTTCCGGAATCTTGAATGAAAACTTGGATGTGGGATACACGAGGTGGCACATAGACCACAAATCGCTGGCCCACATTGTAGGCATAAACAGCAACTGAATAGTATGAGAAAGCCAATACCTAGGAAGGATAGGACCCTCCATCCAAAGGTAGATAATACACTCCAAAACCAACTGGACCAAGTCCAGGTGCCTGGATTCTGGTGTATCTGGCTTACAATCTTATGAAGGCGAGTTATGGCTTTATATACAGATGGCGAATTTTCTGGTATGAAAATGCAACAACTTGATCCGATGACCCTACAAGCTCCGCCCCTATCGGCCAGGATGACGTCAAGGACAAGACGATTTTGAAGCACAACAATCCGCATAGCAGACTGCTCTTCTGTTAAATTGCCTAAGGCGGAAATAGTTTCGTTTACTACTGCTTCAAGGGTTCTGGTTAATCTACGTATCAGCTTACTATTAGTGACTGTACCTATATAAGGAAAGAAACCTTTATTGAAATCTGTGTATTTCTCCCATGCTGTTTCAGTGTAATCGACTATTGGGAGATCTCTCTGCTGTCTATTGTGTACTAAATGAGTATTTCTATGATAATCAGGAGGAGCTAGGAAAACAGGTGGTAGAAGGAATGCTATGTAACAGGTACCACCCCAATCTAAAGGTAGGTGTATATATGCGGTCTGTCCACATATAAAATAGGAATGACGAGAAGCTCTAAATGTAGACTTGCCTTGATCACTGAATTTTATCACAGTGGTACATTTACTATGGCCCATGTGTATGGAGCCATTCTTTCTTATGCATAGTTCCCCTTTAACTGGGAATACGGACATGGCAGGCAAAATTGGTGTAGCTTCAGATTCAACGTTCAGGATCATGAGGTTAAGTGTAAAATTACCTAATCCATATACTTCATTTTCTAGATCAGTTCCTGTTCTTTTGGGAAGTCCCTCCTTGTTAGGGTAGCAGACTTTAATCAAAGCTAAGTTCAGGTTTCCCCAAACCCAGTTGTCTTGATAAACTGCGGAATTCGAATCTAGGGAATTAATGAAACTAAACCATGCTCCACAGGAGCCATTGTGTGTGAACGGATATGGAAAGAGAGGCAGAATTCCCTTATAGTTCTGATAGGGAGGGAGTCGGCCACATATCCAACAATTTGTAGCATTGCTAGTCTGATGGGAATGATGTAACATACTAATAAAAGTGTTATTGCGCAGCGCAAATCTATATGACAACTCATGCGGGGGAAATTCACTAAAAGAATGTTCAGCAGTAACATTATGAACATGTTTAGAAATAGGATAATATATGTGCAACAATATACTTGCAGCTATTATTAAAAGACATAAGAAAAACAAAATTAATAACGTCACTGTGCAATGACTACGCAGTGATTTATAGTACGCATGTTGTTTCATTCGCTTCCTTCGGTGTCTTTCTCTATTCAGGTCTAGGGGATTCATGTCAGGGACAAATTCGACCGATTCACCTTGGAGAGGACTTAAACAATCAAATTGTCTGACTTGGTAGACCTTAATTTTAGTCTGTATTGTTCTTTGTCATTCAGTTCAACCAAAGGAAGCTTTGAGTCAATCGGTGAAGACACGCAAGGTGTGTCATTTACATCGGACGGTAGTCCATGAAATTTCTTGATATGACTTGAATGTATCCAGCCTTTTCGACCTTCGATCTTCACGGCTGTCCTCGTTGTTAACAGTACGAGTTGAGGCGATCTCCACCTAGGATCCAGCTGGGACTTCCGGTCAAAATTCCTCACTAACACCAAATCCCCTGGAATTACGTCATGGGGTTTCACCTCGGTGTTGTCGGGAAAGGCTGCAGCTACCTGTGAACGACAAGATTGTAGTGCAGACATCAAGGAAGCCAGGTAATCTGTCAGCATATTACAGTCAATGTCAGTTATTTTACGAGGTATAGGCGTCCCCCACATATTTGGTGGTCTACCGAAGATCACCTCATACGGGGATAGCCCTGTTCGAGAGTGTGCTACCATTCTCATGTAAAAGAGTGCAACTGGTAAGGCTACTACCCAGTCGACACCTTTTTCTCTACATATTTTGGACAATCTTATTTTCAGAGTTTGATTATGTCGTTCCACGAGACCTGCTGCCTCGGGGTGTCGGACACAGTGAAATCTCCATTGATAACCTAACAAAAGTGAAACGTGTTTCATTAGTTCGGATGAGAACGGCTGGCCGTTATCTGAGTAGACAACACGTGGTAAACCGTATCGTGGGAAGAATTCTCGAACCAACTGTTTGGCAGTAGTCGGGGCAGTGTAATCTGAAACCGGGTATGCCTCTGTCCAACGGGAAAGAGCACAAACAACTACAAGAACATATTTGAATCCTCGACATCGTTCCATCTGGATATAATCCATCTGGAGGACTTCAAAAGAGTGATCAGGAGGCTGAAATCCACCTTGTTCTACGGGAATGCTTTTACCTGGGTTAAACTGACAACAGATCATACAGGTACGAACTTTTTGTTTAGCTGCTGCTCGTAAATGTTTGTTGAACCAAATGTGTTGAATGCTGTCTAGCATAGCTTTTTCTCCTAGGTGCGCTGGACTATGTACAGTGTTAATGATAACTTGGACCATTGAATCAGGAAGGAACCACACAGATTTTTCCTTCGTCATCCATCCTTGATCCGTTTGGGTCCCTCCTAATTCAGTCCATTTCTTTATTTCTTCTGGTGTAGCATGTGTCTGTATGTCAATTACGTCAAGAGCGGGATCCTTAACCGTCATGCAATGTGTTGGTGTCGGAACTATTGTCTTTGTCATGTCAGATTTGTGAGTTTGAGCAGTCTGTTTAGCTGTTCTGTCAGCTAGATCATTGCCTTGGGAAATGATATCAGTAACTTTCGTATGAGCTTTACATTTCATAATTGATATTGCAGTGGGTAGATGTATTGCATCTAATAAGGCATGGATGAGGGGTCCGTGCTGAATGTGGGCACCGTGAGAAGTTAAATAACCTCTCTCTCGCCACAGCACGCCGAAGTCATGTACAACTCCGAATGCATAACGTGAATCAGTATATATGTTGACTTTTTTATTCGTAGCTTGAATACAGGCTTGTGTCAGAGCGACGAGCTCTGCTGCTTGAGCTGACAAGGTATTAATACGATTTGTTTCAATGACTTCAGTGTCTGTTGTGACTGCATACGCGGCCACTAACTCTCCTGTACTTGTTCTCATACATGACCCATCTACATACAACGTCAGGTCTGGATCTGACAATGGGACGTCTGTCAAGTCTTGTCTAGGTTTCGTTGTGATAGTGATAACTTCAATACAATCATGTGCAAGTGGGTCTGTTCCGTTTACTGGTAACAGTGTGGCAGGATTCAATGTACTACAACGTCTGATTTCTATATGTGGCTGAAACAATGTTAATTCGTAACCAGTGAGTCGTGCTATAGTCAAGTGTTGTGTCTGTGTGCGGTTCAAGAGAACCTCTACTGCATGTGGTACTTGTACTGTCAATTGGTGTCCTAACACTATGGCATCGCTTTGTCTAATTGCTAAAGCTGTTGCTGCCACTGATTTCAGGCACGCAGGCAGAGCCTGAGCTACGGGATCTAATGTACTAGAAAAATAAGCACATGGTTTGTGTGATCCTGCTTGTTCCTGTGTGAGTACTGACAAGGCAGTACCTTCGCGTTCTGTAACAAAGAGTGTAAAATGTTTATAGTAACATGGTGTTGCTAAAACGGGTGCTTGACATAAAGCTTTCTTTAGGCTTTCAAAAGCTTGTGTATGTTCCTGTGTCCAAGGGAGGACAGTCGATGTGGCTGCCTCCTGTGTTGTCAACTGAATGAGTCGTTTTGCTAGAAATGCATACTGAGGGATCCACTGCCTACAATATGAAGTGAGGCCTATAAAAGCCCGCACCTCCTTTTGTGTCTTGGGTATTGGCATGTTAGCAATTAACTGGATGCGATCTGGTGTAAGCTGCCTTCCCTCCTTGGACAGCGAGTGACCAAGGTAAACAACTCGCTGGACACAGAATTGCAGCTTAGAAGGGGACACCTTGTGCCCTTTTTCGGCCAAAAATTGTAAAACCGTCAGTGAAGCTTTTTCACATTCAGGTTCGCTTCTAGCGGTGATCAGCAGATCATCGACATATTGAAGCAGGGCAGTGTTGACTGGCATGTGGATACTGTCAAGTTCTCGTTTCAGTGCTTGGCTATAGATGCTGGGGCTTTCTGTGAATCCTTGAGGTGCGCGCGTGAATTTAAAGCTTCGTCCATTTAAACTAAATCCGAACAAGTATTGGCTTTCCGGATCTATTGGGACGCTGAAAAAGGCATTCTTGAGATCAATTACAGTAAAGAATGTTGCTTCGGAATCAATGGTTGTCAGTAATGAAGAAATGTCTGGAACTACGGGGTATTGTGGTACAATACATTTATTTAATTCGCGCAGATCAATAACCAATCGATATACTGGCGAGGCTTTTGGATCAGTTCGTTTAAGGATCGGAATTATCGGGGAATTACATACATTGGAGTCTGTTTCCACAACCACTCCTTGGGTAATAAGTTCGTCAATGATTTGCAGTAAAGCCACTACAGCATCTGGGGGTAACTTGTATTGTCGCATTTGTGGTAGTACCACTCCTGTCTTTAGTGTGACTCGATATGGTGTAATGTTCATGCAACCAACATCTGTAGGGCCTTGTGCCCATAAATGTGTGGGTAAAGTCTGCAGTCGGTGATCCATATCTCGGGACACATAGTGCCCCTTGAAATCACGTAAAAACAATCTTACTCCTTCCGGAGAACAACATATTATAGCTCCTAGAGCTTTCAATGTTTTTATACCTAACAGGTTTTCTGGACATGATTTAGTAAGCAATAAATCTGTAGTTCGTGTCAAAGGACCAATCGTAAGTGGAAGAGGCTGTGATACTTCGTTAACGATAGGTTTTCCTGAAAAGCCAAGGGAAATATTCTGTGAGCCTGAGAGGGGTGCCCCTGGAACTTCACTACGTTTTATTGTTGTTCGGCTTGCCCCTGTATCAAGTAAAAAATTTCTATCTTGGCCTAATAGTTCACTGTGTACATAAGGTCCTTCTTGATCTACAGGGACCTCAATAAGGGGTAAGCCAACTTCCCTCTCTAGGCTGTTTCATGAGTATCGTTGATAATCAGGATAGTCATACTGTGCGGTCTGGTACATCTGTCGTGTCGTTGTTTGTGTGGCAGCAATAGGCTGCGATGGTGGAGCCGGCAGAGACTGTTGCGGAGCTGGCATGGACTGTACATGCTGCGGGGCTCCTTGTTGGTTCTGATCCTGTCTAGGTGGCCGTGGTCTTTCTTTTGTATTACCTATGGCGATATTATGTTTTAAAACTGGACAATCGTGTACATAATGACCTGGCTGTTTACAATAGTTGCATGTCCCTTTTACAGAACCTGCTGAAACACTAGACTGTGTCATACCCTTTTTATGACCGTCAGCTGGAACTGTCTGGGAAACTAGCATTTTCATTTTCGTGTCTTTCATGCGTCTTTGTTCATGTTCTTGTTCCTCTCTAATTCTATTGTGATGGTACTGTAGCATTTGTAACATTTGTGACGGAGTGTTACCTTGCCAGGTACTCTCGAATTTCAATACTCTATTCTTAACTTGGGGCAGGGCATTTTCAACTAATTTTGTCACAAACAGATGTGGATAAGATTCGCTACTTGCTTTTATTCCACTATTTATACCAAAACATTTTTCGAATCGGGCATAGAAATCACTAGTGTCTTCATCTTGCTTTTGTTTACAGGCTGAGATTGCACCCCAGTCTTCCTTTTTCGTAGTTAATAAACGTGGCAGTACCTGTACTAGTAAACCTGGTAGTGTTTTGGTCTTTTCCCCAAGCCCTGAACCTGGACCTCGAGCTTTTTCTTCGTTTTCTAATGCTGTCCAATCTATCTTCTGGTCTCCCACCTCCCAGTCCTTTTCCTTGAGTTTTTCATAAATGCCCGCAGGCATTAATACCTTCAATATTGTCATAATGTCGGGATAGGTATATTCTCCCATGAGCAACATGTCTTTAATTTCACGGTGGAAACCCGCTGGGTCTTTGTCATGACTGGGTACCACTTTCTTCATTTCTAATAGTTCTATTTTAGATATGGGTGTGTATACAAACACACGTTTAAACTGATTGTCCTCACCTTTTATCGGGTGCACTTCGCGTAAGGGATTCTGTCTATCCATATAATACGTCGTTCTTTCCTTGATGGGCAGTGAGACATGTTCGGGGCATACAAAAAGAATATACTGCTTTCTGGATTCCAGTATTTCTCTAATTAACTCAGTACCTGAACCTCTCCATTTATTCGTGAGTAATTCAGTTAACATATCAGGTAAGGGACCAGGATCGGAGTGTTGGCTTTTATATAATACGAGGAGTTGTTAAATCATGTAGATACCAGCTAAACGCTGTTCATCGGGGTTGAGGTTCAAAAACGTGTGTGCTAGTGTATCATCACTATATTTTCCGGGACTGTCAACCCAATGAACGGCTGACCTGGCTAATTCTTGTTCGTCCATAGAATCGAGTATGTGATAACCCCTTCGTGCTCGGAGCAATTTGTCAGCGGCTTGGAACGAATGTTCGGGGGACCTTATATTTATTATTGGGTTTTGGAAATTTCTGTTATTATCTGAACGTATCGGACGTATCGGATCAGTAAAGCATCTAGTATTATTGCAAGATCTTCCTCTACCTACATAGGCCATAGTTTCTAACTGTCCTGTGGGCAGTTCTATTTCTTCCCCCTCTTCGGTTTGTTCAGGCTCGTCTACTGCTAATCTTTCTTCGTGTATTCGTTCTATTTCTTTGCGGATCTTGCGGCACATAGCTACTATACATGATCGTTTATCATGTCTCCCTTCTGATATATTCCGACTCCAGGTGGTAAGAATTTGCATTTCTTCCGGATTTACTCCTGGTCGGTCTTGATTTCTGACCACACAATTTATGAGGAAACGTAACAGTTCCCCCTGTATCTCCACTTTCTGGTACTCCAAGGCTCTATTAATACTTTCGGAATCTCGTCCTGACTGGACAAAATGATATATATTTTCTAAATGTGCAGTCATTCCTGGTAGCCTTCCTAAATATATTGCAGCTCGTCGGATACGTAATGATGCCAGCAGCATTTCATCCTTTTTGCCGGGCACAGGATCATATCTACAATCTATTAGAAGTTCTTTAAGCGTGTCGGGAGTTACTAGTTTGGGCGTACGTTGGTGGGTTGATTCTTGAAAGGAAAGTTTATTTACTCTGGGTGGCGTGGAAAAAATGTTTGTTGTACCTCCGGTAGCCCCACCTGGGGTGCTGGATGTGAAAGGATTCGTTGAACGTGATATGGCAACCATAGTGGTGGGTGCAGCTGTAGAAACAGATGTGCTTGCCGGGACTTGTGTCGGAATTTGTTGTTGCGGAGGTACAGACGGAGGAGGGTCTTGGCGTTGAACCCCCTCGGCAGGCGGTCTATGTGGCGCAGCATTAGCATACTCGGGAGCTGCGTCGTCTAAATAAGAAGAAAGAAAAACATCTTCTGCGGTTCTGGGATGCCCTTTGGGATGTACTTTTATCGGAAACAATGGGGGTGGCAAGTCTTTGGGTATCTCCAGAGTAGCCTTAGGTAACCCTTCGGCCAGAAGAGGATACATACCATTCATAAGGGCATTTCTTTGTCTGTCTACTTGTTCTGATTTTACTCGAGTACCTTCTTCAATTAATAAATTTTCTCGAACTTTATCTGAATTCTCCTTACTCTTCTCTTCCTGTCTACGTGCTTTTTCTGTACGTCTATACGATTCTTTACGCCATAATTCAATGGCATCTTTCTGTGATTGTCTAGCTTTCTTTTTCCATAATTCTTCCTCTACTTTCACGATACAATCTGCATCCCAGGTCCCAGCTGCGGGCCACCTCTGACTTTCTGGTAATTCCTTGGTGTAGTCTACCCATAAATCAAGAAATAATATGGCGTCTAGGCCATGTTTATGATACATGAAGTACCCTGGAGTGTCCCTAGGAGGAATGGGAACAGCTTCTTCGAGTACCCCTTTTCTAGTTTTGATCTGTCTTAATTTCGAAAAGAGCGGCATTTTGAGAACTGATCTGATCTGATACCTAATTTTGAACACGTTTAATACAACGAAACACAATAATGAACAGTCATTCACACCACAATATGCAGAACGTATTTAAAACATTTAACATTTAACATTTAATGAACAACAATGATGGCCGTTCACTAAGCATAATACTCGATACTAACTAGATAATTCTGACTTCATATACTAGACATACTTGATATACTGCTAAACAGTACAGATACACTGCTGAAACAGTGCAGACCGGATTTGTGTACCCAAACCCGTCTTGACCGGCACAACCTATGTGCACGTCAGAACGCCTCCCCGACAATGGTACTCACCGGGTAGCTCGGAACGGAAGGCCTCGGAACTGAACTGAACTGGACTCGGACCGGACTGGACTCGACTCGATACTTCGGAACTTCGGAACTTCGGAACTGGTGGGCCTCTGTATACCTCGGATCTTGCTCTCTCAGCTAGGCTCTGGTCGGGATACTTCGCACTTCTCACCGCCTCGTCTGGGTGTTGATCGCAGCCTCAGTTACCCCCGCTCGGCAGGAGGGAGATACAGGAAATCCTGTGGGTACGCGTTGTTTTCCGTCCAGCTGTGACAGGAGACCGGGCCTGCAACGCACCTCCGGCGCGTGAGATGAGAAAGTGTCCCTGTTCGGGCGCCATTTATGTGGTAAATAATTTAATTACCGGGACTTAATTTGATGCGGAAAATCTATAATAATAGCTCAGTAAAATAAGAGGCAGAATCCGTGGTATTAGAGGTTCGGAACGGGCTTTATTCCAAAATCAATTCGAATTGAGGACTCCATATTCCATCACCACGAAGGTTCAGGAAGTGAAGGACAAACTTTATTGACCAGTAATCATTTTTATACAATAGGCGTTATAGTGAAACAGATGCAGGAGGCGTAACAGTTAATTACAAAGATAAGAACATACATGCGTAACAAGAATGGGTGTAACTGGGCGTAACTTAAAGAACGTCATTGGATACGATGTCATAAATGGGTGGTTCTACGGAAGAATTTCGCAACGTCAGCAGAAATACTTGGCAGAGATGCGCGCGCAGCAGCATGACGTGTGATTGACGTGCAACTAGGGGGTGAAGGGGACTTGACATTTAGCTCTACATGTGGAGACAGAAGTCTGGGGTTATGTCAACCTAATCCCAAATCATATCTAACATCCTATGTTTAAAGAACTGTGTTATCCAAAAAGAAAGGTCTCTTAGGATAGAATCTTATTCTATACTGACTATACTGACTGTTAGTGCGTGTACAAGCGTCTAAGTGTCTACACTAGATGCGAGGGCAGAAATCTTCCATAGTAACAGGGCTATGAATTACTTGCATAAAGACAGAGAAGCCGGGCCTTTTGCTCGGTAGCTGAAAGAATGTTTACTTAAACTACTAGACAGGAATGCATTGGATGAGGAGCGGAGCAGAGCAGATAATCTTGAAGGTGAAATACAGTTTTTGGCAGGCAGTCAGACAGGCCGAGTCAGGCACCGTTAGCCGCACAGGGAGTAGGACAAAGTTCATGGATACAGATGCGAGTTCAGACTGGAGCTTTCAGAGGCAGAAGGCAGAAAAGGCTTAATGGCAGAATCAGGGCCTACTCGCCTGGACTGTAAAATAGGATAAATGAACCATATAAAGCCGGTGGCCTTTCATACTTAGGAATAGAATATCCGGCCCATTCATGGCGGATCTGAAAGAGGACATGTTGACGGTGGACGCACATGTGTTTGCGTCTTCATAACTGGAACTGGAGGAAACATACATGTACTTATGATTTATACATGAAACCGTTGGGGTCCAAGATAGGGGACATAACTGATCATAAGAATCCATATTTCCACAAACCGACAACTCCCGGAGGCCCCGCCCTCTCCCTGCATGACTCTGCAAATGCGCCTCCTGGCGCGCTCTGGGTTGGGGTATAAAGGCCTTGTCACTACTGAGGGTCCCTGGGTGCTAACTAGGCCACCAGGGACCTCCAGTAAGCCCCACATAGTGGGATTGCTAAGAGGTGGTACAAGGCCATGCCCCTTTTTACACCACTCAGCAAACACGCCTCTTGGCGCACTGCTGGTAGGGTGATGAGGTCCCCTTGTGTCCTGAGGACCTCAGGACTAAGGTGGACTTCATCCCCCAACAGTAGTGCGCCAGGACATGTGTTTGCAGAGTGGTGTGAAAAGGGGGCGTGGCCTCTGACCACTCTCAGCAATCCAGCTGTGTGGGGCTTTTTAGAGGTAACAAGAGGGCTAGTTGGCCCCCACTGACCCTCAGGAGGCAAGGGGACTTCATCCCCCAACCAGCAGTACACCAGGAGGCGTGTTTGCACCGTGGTGGAGAAAGGGGGTTGGGCCTATGTTCACCTCTCAGCAATTCCACTGTGTGGGGCTTAGTGGAGGTAACAGGTAGGCTAGTTGGCCCCTAAGGACCTCCAGGAGCGATGGGGACTTCTCTCCCCATCCAAGCGCATGCCAGGGAGTGTGTTTGCAGAGTGGTGGGCAAAGGTGGCGTGGCCTGCTATGAGAACTTAGCAATTCTGCTTTGTGGGAGTTACTGGAAGTAATATGAGGGGCAGTTGGCTCCCAAGGATGTCCTTGGGGGGGCAATTACCCCTCCTGTTACCTCCAGTAAGTCTCCCGCAGTGGGATTTCTAAGAGGTGTTCGGAGGCCACGCCCCCCTTTTTCCTCCAGTCTGCAAACGCCCGTCCTGGCACACTACGGTTTGGGGGATGAAGTCCACTTAACTTGTGAGAGACTTTGGGGGCCAAGAAGCCCTCCTGGTACCTCCTGCAAGTCCTACGCAGAGGAAATCTTAAGCGCTGGTCGGAGTCCCATCAACCTTTCTCCACCACTCTGCAAATGCGACTACTAATTAAATAGGCATTTGCAATGTAATAAGTTCTGCGAGAGTTAGAACTTCTGGCGTAAATGCAAAAGTTTTCTACTAATGTTTTTTGGAGTGGAGTGGATGTAGGTTGTGTGTAGTGAAATTATGTGGCATGTTGTGCAGTGAAATTATGTGGCTAGAAGGTATGTGGAATTTAGTGTATAGGAATTATGTAGAGTAGGATTATGTCTTATGGAGAGTATTTATGTGGTATGGTAGTCTGTGTTGAGGAGTGGTAAGCTCAGGTTTACTCTTCCTTGTTTCCATTGAAGTTAAACTATAAACTCAATGAGACAAAAAATAAGGAGCCACTGAGGAACACTTAAGGACCTAGTCAGAGGCATGAGCAGGGCCACTGGAATTATGTGGCTGTTTGGCTGCACCGACTTTTGCACCATTATATATTTTCCGCATTTGCCACATAATCCATCTTCTGCTGCATATTCTGCAGATTTGAACAAAAAATAACTTTGTTTCTAGCTCAAACGGCTCAAACATTACCAAAAATGAAGCAATAAGTGTTATAGCGTGGTCGAAGGCCCTTTGCAAACCTAGCATGGTCACCTCTTTTTTTTTGCTAAATGTGGGTGTTAAATTGGTACTAATAGTGTGCAAGCCACTCTTGCTTCTTTCTACACCTCTCTTGCCTCTTTCTGCACTTCTCTTGCTTCTTTCTGCGCCTTTCTTCCTCTTTCTGCACATGTCCTTGGAAATTCACTGAAAAAACCACAGATTTCAGGGACGGTATAATTAGTTGGACATTTTACTCATACAAATCCAGAGCAATTCATCTGTTATAGTTAGTTCAGCTAAATATAACTCGTGTTCCCGCAATGCACTGCTTATGACATCACATATTAAATCACTCACAACATGGTCAGTGACATCACTGATGACATCACTGATGATATCCCAAATGACATCACTGATGACATCATTGATGACATCATCAATGTGATAATCTGATGCACCTCCTCACAGCCTAATATAACCTTTGATGCACCCACTCTAAAAAATAAGGCTGCCATTTTTGAAACCATATGTGCGCCAATACCAGTTACTTCATACCCACCCACTGATTCCTGGGTCTACACACACATCCACTCACTCATCCGTACAGTCACTCATGCATGCAGTCACTCATCAATACAAACACTATCATATGCACTCATACACCCATACCGACACTCACACACCCCCACTCAGCCATAGAGTTGCTCACACAGCTTGTCAGTCCTGCAAAGAATCAATCCCACTCCCATTTACTCACCTACACAGTTATAAACACACACTGCCTCACTTATTTATACAGATACTAACACATACTTACTCTCTTGTACAATCAGTGACACAAGCACACACTCATCCATACTGCCACTCTCACAATAACTCACTCTCACATATAATCATTTATATACTCCAACACTCACATGTACTGCCTTACACATATGTAGTTACTCACACCTGTATCACTGAGACATCACTTCACTCACCAAGACAGCCATATGCATGCTCGCCCACGCATACAGCCCCTCACAGATGCACTCTAGAACCCATACACCCAGTGAATCACCCACTCACACATCCATGTGGGTATTTACACATACCCCACCCACACAGACACTCAGACACCCATTCAGGTACTCAGACAACCAATCATTAACCCATATAGACACTCATTTAGCTACTCACCAACCCAAGCAGCCAATTACACACCAACTAACAGACTAATACAATCATTCATGCAGATTAGTCAGTCACCAATTTATTAGTAAGACACGTTTAATCACTCACATATACAGTCAGTCATGAACCTAGTGAATCATCCATTCAGTCACTCATACACCCACTCATTCTTCAATACACCTTGGCATATATATATATATATATATAATATATATATATATATATATATATATATATATATATATATATATATATATATATATATATATATATATCACAGCTCCAAAGTTCCAACTTGTGGATCTGTTTGTTTATTAAAAGCCAGATCAGCATGACGCGTTTCGGCGGATTGCCTTAATCATATGCCTTAGACACCGTTGTACTGCATCAGTCCGTCTTTTAAACTTTACAATCATGCTCCCAATTGATAGGAGCCCAGCTGTGTCAGATTAGGTGATACGTCATGGCAGCCCACATCGGCGAACTGCAAATCCCAGAGAGCACCATCTTGGCTGTCCGGGAGGCGTCTTCACATTGGCACATTAAAACTCATGGTGAGTGCTGGTAAAGTTTAAGTCGTAAATACGTGCAGTTAAAATTATTCCGGTGCGCACTTAGCCTCAACAAACCCCAGTCCCTGGCCTGCCATACGCCAAACCACAACATGTGAGTCCTGCAGTGCTTGGGATTATGCCAGAGTAAGCAGGTCCCTCCGTGAAATCACAGACCGCGTTTCTTCGCAGCAGTACACGCTGACATCTGTTGCAGGGGTCAAAGAAAATCCAATCCCTTGGAACCACGAAAAAGGAGCTGAAAGCTCCAGCCCTTGATGCTTTGGCCACTTGACAGGCGGGTCCCTCGAGCGTGCCCGGGGCCAGCACGCAAAATATCCACCATACGATTTCTGCACCTACTAGAAATCAGAGGGACACAGCAGGAATACCAGGGATCTGTTTGTTTATTAAAAGCCAGATCGGCATGACGCGTTTCGGCGGATTGCCTTAATCATATGCCTTAGACACCGTTGTACTGCATCAGTCCGTCTTTTAAACTTTACAATCATGCTCCCAATTGATAGGAGCCCAGCTGTGTCAGATTAGGTGATACGTCATGGCAGCCCACATCGGCGAACTGCAAATCCCAGAGAGCACCATCTTGGCTGTCCGGGAGGCGTCTTCACATTGGCACATTAAAACTTTATGGTGAGTGCTGGTAAAGTTTAAGTCGTAAATACGTGCAGTTAAAATTATTCCGGTGCGCACTTAGCCTCAAAAAACCCCAGTCCCTGGCCTGCCATACGCCAAACCACAACATGTGAGTCCTGCAGTGCTTGGGATTATGCCAGAGTAAGCAGGTCCCTCCGTGAAATCGCAGACCGCGTTTCTTCGCAGCAGTACACGCTGACATCTGTTGCAGGGGTCAAAGAAAATCCAATCCCTTGGAACCACGAAAAAGGAGCTGAAAGCTCCAACCCTTGATGCTTTGGCAACTTGACAGGCGGGTCCCTCGAGCGTGCCCGGGGCCAGCACGCAAAATATCCACCATACGATTTCTGCACCTACTAGAAATCAAAGGGACACAGCAGGAATACCAGGGATCTGTTTGTTTATTAAAAGCCAGATCGGCATGACGCGTTTCGGCGGATTGCCTTAATCATATGCCTTAGACACCGTTGTACTGCATCAGTCCGTCTTTTAAACTTTACAATCATGCTCCCAATTGATAGGAGCCCAGCTGTGTCAGATTAGGTGATACGTCATGGCAGCCCACATTGGCGAACTGCAAATCCCAGAGAGCACCATCTTGGCTGTCCGGGAGGCGTCTTCACATTGGCACATTAAAACTCATGGTGAGTGCTGGTAAAGTTTAAGTCGTAAATACGTGCAGTTAAAATTATTCCGGTGCGCACTTAGCCTCAACAAACCCCAGTCCCTGGCCTGCCATACGCCAAACCACAACATGTGAGTCCTGCAGTGCTTGGGATTATGCCAGAATAAGTAGGTCCCTCCGTGAAATCACAGACCGCGTTTCTTCGCAGCAGTACACGCTGCCATCTGTTGCAGGGGTCAAAGAAAATCCAATCCCTTGGAACCACGAAAAAGGAGCTGAATGCTCCAGCCCTTGATGCTTTGGCATTGGAGGGCTCACATTTTTAAGTGGGAGGTGTGGCCTCTATGCCAAAATGACTGTCGCGCCTCTGAAGAAATCAATGAGCATGAAACTTGTCAGGCGTGAATCGACATGCATGCTGTGAACTGGATCCACCCTCTGATCCGGGTTTAACCTTATGAACGTTGCTGAAGTGGATGTCAGAGTGTGTGTCCACAGGTGCGAACCTCGGAGCTTTGATTTGTATGCGGCCTCCCAGCCGCGGGAGATGCACCACCCGGAAATATGGGGCCACGGAGCTCCCAATCACGAAGTCTCAATGTGGAGGCATCCATGGAGGATTGACCAGCCGGATGTGTGAGTGGAGGCCCATTGGTGGGCTTCAAACGTCTCAGACAGCGGCACACAACTGAGGCACACACTCAAGACCCACAAACCAACATGGACTCATTTGAGTCGCCCATTGGAGGGCAAATATTTTTAAGTGGGAGGTGTGGCCTCTATGCCAAAATGACTGTTGCACCTCTGAAGAGTGCAATGAGCACGAAACTTGTCAGGCGTGAATCGACAGGCATGCTGTAAACTGGATCCACCCGCCGATCTGGCTTTTACCTCATGAAGGTTGCTGAAGTGGATGTCAGAGTGCATCTCCACAGGTGGGAACCTTGGAGCCTTGATATATATATATATATAACATATTTAAACTTTTTAGTAACACTCAGTCACTGGATGATGTCATCAGTGATGTCATTTTAGATGCCATCAATGATGTCACTGACCATGTCATGAGTGATGTAATATGTGATGTCATCAGCAGTTCATTGCGGGGGTGTGAGTTGTAGTTAGCTGAACTAACTATAACGGCTGAATTTCTCGGGTTTTGTATGAGTGTAATGTCCAACTAACTATAACTTCCCTGAAACCTGTTTTTTTTCAGTGAATTTCTGAGGTTTTTTAAATGCTAATTTCTAACTATAACATCCTTGAAACCTATGTTTTTTGTGACTATCTATCTATCTATCTATCTATCTATCTATCTATCTATCTATCTATCTATCTATCTATCTATCTATCTATCTATCTATCTATCTATCTTTATTTATCTATATATATTTATATCTACACACACACATATATATATTCACCAAAAAAACCATAGGTTTTAGGGACGTTATAGTTAGAAATTAACATTTAAAAAACCTTAGAAATTCACAGAAAAAAACATAGGTTTCGGGGACGTTATAGTTAGTTGGACCTTTCACTCGTATAAAACCAGAGAGATTCTGCTGTTATAGTTAGTAGAACTAACTATAACACGCGCCCCCGCAATGCACTGCTGATGATGTTACATATTACATCACTCATGACATGCTCAGTGACATCACTGATGACATCACTGATGACATCTTAAATGACATCACCCATGACATCACTGATGACATCATCCAGTGAATGTGTGTTTCTGTAAAGTTTAAATATGTTATATATTTATATAAATGCCATGGTGTATTGAAGAATGAGTGGGTGTATAAGTGTGTGATTAGATGATTTAGTAGGTGCGTGACTGATTGTATAAGTGACTGTTTAAGCCTATCTTACTGAATGCACGGGTTAGTGACTAAACTGTATAAATGTCTGTATCAGTCTGTCTATTGGTGTATAAGCGGCTGCATGGGTTGGTGAGTAGCTACATGACTGTCTTTATGGGTTATTGATTGGTTGTCTGAGTATCTGTAAGGGTACCAGAGTGTCTGTGCAGGTGGGTTGGGGGTATGACTCAGTGCATAGATGCGTGACAGGGTGATTCACTGGGTGTACGGGTTCAAGAGTGCAGAGTGTCTGTGCAGGTGGGTTGGGGGTATGACTCAGTGCATAGATGCGTGACAGGGTGATTCACTGGGTGTATGGGTTCAAGATTGCATCTGTGAAGGGCTGTATTGGTGGCTGTGTGTGTATGGGTGTGTTGGTGAGTGAATGGATGTCTCAGTGGTGAATGTGTGAGAAGCTACATATGTTTTAAAGCAGTATATATGAGTGTTGAAGTACATAAATGAATATATGTGAGAGTGAGCAATTGCAAGAGTAGCGGTATGGATGAGTGTGTGTTTCTATGAGTGATTGTTTAAGAGAGTAGGTATATGTTAGTATCTGTATAAATAAGTGCATTGGTGTGTGTATGACTGTATAGGCAAGTAAATGGGTGTGTGATAGTTTCTTAGCATGACTGACTAGGTGTGTGAGTAATTTTAAGGATGAGTGGTAATGTGTGAGTATATGTATGGGTGTATGAGTGCATATGATAGTTCTGTAATGATGAGTGACTGCATGTATGACTGACTGTATGTGTGAATGAGTGGATGTGTGTGTAGACCTAGGAATTAGTGGATGGGTATGTAGTAATTAGTATTGGTGTGTCTAATGATAGTCTGTATTTTAGATTGTGTGTATCAAAGGTTATATTAGGGTGTGAGGAGGTGTGCCAGATTGTCGATTCGATTCATAAACTTTATTCGATTCAAAAAGAAAGAATCATAAAAGTATACAGAACACCACTAGAAAATCATTCTACAATTTGTACATTAAAAGAATAAAAAGAAAAATGTGTACAATTTTACATCATTTGTCAGAAAGCAATGGGAACCATAAAAGGTTTTTAGACCAAACTAGCTATACCGTTTCCTGATCTGGCGAGACAATCTTATAAAACTTAACATAGCACAACATACTCCAGGAGATGATAATGATAACAAGTAGTCATAGCCTTCTTTATAATTACATGGTTGCTGTTCATTTAGAATAGGCTTAATAAACCTACTCCTTGGTTCCTTATATAAAGGACAAAACAGAACAATATGGATAGTACTTTGACTAACTTTGTTAATACAAGGTCAAGGGGGCAGCCTCTCACACCAACCCCCTTGTTTTGGAAAGGCAAAAAGAAAATGAAGTGTGTTTAGTCTAAACCTTGTCAGGTAAAAACGCCATTGCACATGAGTGGTAAATGTTAGATAAAATTGGTGCTGTAGTTTGCCCAAGCAGTTTATTGACTGGTCTAGACATGACATGCTTAAACTTTTATGATAACTTGTTTTAATTAGAGTTTTTATGTCTCCCTGTATTTTTTCGGGGTTGTCATAAAAGTGGCCCAGACCTATTCTGTGCAAAGTATCGCTGACGTATGAAAGCCATGGGATCTGCATTGCATGGTCAAGATTTTTGCAGTCTTGGAGGATATCTTTAGAGAGCTGAAGGTCTTCTGATAGCCATATTTTACCCCATAATAATAAGGGCGAAATGCGAATGATGTCAGTCACATATTCCATTCCCATCTCAGTGTGACAGAAACTGTTAGATGAACCTGATGGGATTGACAACAAACGCTTCATAAATTTGTTTTCCATGACCTGGATCATGGCTGGGCTTTCTGTACCCCAGACCCCGGCCCCATAAGTGGCCACAGATAAGCATTTTGCTCTATACAAGCTTTTTAATTGTGCGACCGGTTTTTGCCCTAGTTTACTACAAAAGCGAAAAAGACCCTCTATGGATCGACTAGTACTTTGTACTCGTGCCTTCATCAAGGGGACCCAACACAATTTACTGTTAAAAAGATTTCCCAAGTAATTAAAATTATCCACTTTTTCAATGGTGTTGTTGGTTACCATAAACTTATGGGTTTTTGTCCCTTTTGGACCACAGACCATTGCGAAAGATTTTGCAAAGTTTACCTTTAGGTCCAGGTCCAACATGAAGTTATTAAATGCATCCAGACAAGTCTGCATGCTATTTGCTGTGAGGGTCATTAATACCGTATCATCGGCATAAGATAACATAGGTATCTTCTTGCCGTTTACCTTTGGGAAATCAGAGCAATGATCCAACAAGTACTTTTCCAAGCCATTTGTATAAACTAGGAACAAAAAAGGCGCTAAAATGCAACCTTGTCGCACACCCTCAGTTGAGGGGATAGATTTTGTTTTTTCCCCCCCTGGCCCAAACCTTTTTGCCACGGTTGTAGCTGCATGTAATTTGCGGAGCAGGGTAACCAAGGGTTCCTCAAAACCCATATCCTCCATCATTCGCCATAATTTGTCTCTGCAAACAGTGTCAAAGGCACTGGATAAGTCCATGAAGGCCAGATGAACAGATGAATTCCTGGCCTTCATGTACTTACTCATAATCAGTGCCAAATTTAGACACTGTTCGATTGTTCCCTTTCCTCTTCTGAATCCATATTGGGAATCTACAATTAGGCCCACAGAGTCTGCCCACGTCTCCAATCTAATAAGGATTATCCTTCCCAGTAATTTACATGATGCGTCAATTAATGATATTGGGCGATAACAACGAGGGTCGCTCTTATCACCCTTCTTGAGAATCGGCACCACCACTGCCTCCTTCCAGGATAGGGGAATACGACCAACAATAACCGCTTTAAATACATTTAGCAGCAATGGGGCCCATACAACAATGTTATGTTTAAAAAAGTCCAATGGCACTGCATCTGGGCCAGGGGCTTTTAGTGGGACACCTTTCCTCAAGGCCTCTTCAACTTCCTGCAATGTAAGCGAAGAACTAAGCAAAGAAGCTGTCAGCGAGAACTCCATATCCTTTGTTTCATCCTGCAGTCCTAAGAGCGCTAGTGAATTGGGATTAAAAATTGCCCCAAAATGGGCCTCCCATGTCTCACCTGTTATCTGCATCACCATATTATCCTTATCATTGCTAGAAAATAGGGGGCGATTTACCACTTCCCAAAAAAGCTTGCTGTCTTTTAATTCCGAGGCCTTCTCTAAATCATCCCAAGCGAGGTTTTTTAAGTCCAATTTCCGTTTTCTAATTGCCTCTTTATAGGCGCCTCTAGCCGTTTTTACCAGCTCCTTATTCCTTGGTTTTTGTTGCAAAGCCATTTTTAATGATTTTAGAGAGACAGAACATACAGCATCAAACCATTTAAAACCCTTGATCTTGTCATTACCAATTGGTTTTTTAAGATACTCTGCCACATTTCCACATAGGATTTCAAAGTTCGTAATAACAATTTCAGGGTCAGTTGTTGGTAATAAACAGGACTCAATTTCGGAGCTATTGGCACTTAAAACCTCCGCCTCTAACCCAATTGCGTCTACTTTCCCCCACTTCAAGATAACACCTTGGTTCCTATTATATTTTATAGGTTGGTCCCAGATTGGGTGCCTTTTGCTAACAGGGGGGCATAATGTTAGAGTCAGAGGGTTGTGATCGCTTGCCGAATTTACAAGCGTCTCAAGTTTATCAATGTATTGAGAATAACCACTGGACACAATGGCAAAGTCAATAACACTCATCGAGCCTCTAGTTCCCTGGAAAGTTGGTATTGGGAGGGAATTTGGGGCAACCCATGGTTCCATTATGCATAAATCGTTAATTACAATAATGTTATTTAACGCATCACCATGGGGTGTGTGCTTAAAGTGTTGCACAGGGTGTTCATTTAGATCTTCCAAGCCACATACATTTGACCCACCAAATTTACACAATGAACAGTTGAAATCACCAACCCAAATGATAAAAAGTAGGGGTAAATCGCTACGCACCTTGGATATAGCTTCCTGCAAGCTCACAATTACAGATATTTCATTTTTATCAAAGACATTGTGATACCAATTAATCAACAATAAGGGCACAGGAAACAGAGATTGTAGCAAAAGTAATTGGTACCAGGGAGTGTCCACTATTTTAGATGTTGTTAAATTATTCAATTTTAGGGAAAGTGCAGTCAGTATCCCACCCTTTGCCCTGCCTGCCTGTGATGGCACAGCTAGTACACTAAAGGACTGAAAACCTTCAATATCCTGATCAGTTCTACTCCATGTCTCCTGGAGACACAAGATATCATGGCTACCCGCATAATCCAGCCATGCTTCATCTTGTAGTCTCCCAGAAAGGCCTGCAATCTTCCACGAAATCAGGCGGAACCTTGTTTCCCCTGACGGATTACCTGGATGTTCGATACGGGTGGCCCCATCCAACCTAGGGGCAGGCAAGGTCAGCTCATAGTCTACAATATCACAAACCTCTGATTCCAAGAGATTATCCCGTTGTACATTACAAGTTAATACCACCTCATTAGTATTATCCCTCGATCCATCATAACTATGTTCCACTAAGGAACTAGCCTTTTCGCTGAATAATTCGATGGGCTTTTGACTGGTTGGTAGTCAGTCTATCCCCTCCATCCCCATGAGTGGGTCAAAACGATTACTTAGGGCAATATTATTTGGCATCCACCCAAGGTATTCCTCACCCCGAAATCTCATTCCGTGATGATTTCGCGGTGGTTGTAAAGGAATATTACTTGGTGTCCACCCGAAATATTTCTCACCCTGGGGTCTCATCCTAGGATAATTTTGGGATTGTTGAAAAGCAACATGCTTTAGATTGGGGTAAAAGTATTCTAAGCCTATACATTGTATATCCCCCAATCTACCAAACCTTGGTTTACAACAAATAAAATCTTTAAACCAATTGTCCCTAAAGTTTATGAGGATACAATTCCCCTCCAAATCTTTCTCACTTGGCCCCACCCAAGGAACCCTTCGGACACTTAATATTTCTGTTCTAGAGGCAGGGGGAAGTGCCCTATTTTTATTGAGCCAAAAGGTTACTTTATTTCTAAGATCCATGTTTGACTCCAATTGATTTGGACTGACTCCTGGGACTCCTGTCAAAATTGCGATAAAAGGAGCGCAGTCAGGGGGTAGATCTACACAGACCGGCTTCTTTAGTGGAGCTTTTTCTCTATGATTTATAAGTCCCTGTTGTGGTATTACCCTAGGCCCAGAAGTGACTGCCTGCTTGGGTGCGGATAACTTTCATGTGGATGCAGCGGCCACTGCGGGCTTTTGCTGACAACCCATAGCAACCACCAAAGTAGAATTATTTGAGGCAGTTTGTAAGAGTACTTTAGCAAGAGTAGCAGTTGCGGCCATTTGCGACACTGCAACTTGATTTTTTGGTCCCACTTTCTTTATAGCATTGGGGTTACCCCCCATGGTTTCAATAGGTTTACTGTTCTTAGCCAATTTCTCAAGACAACGAGTATTGACCGATATAAGATGTTCTAATTGGTCCAGTTTCAAATTTACTATTTGCGTTCTTTCTACAAGAGGCGTCAGAAGCCCTTTAACCAGCTTTTCAATATTAAGCAATAATTCATCATTATTTTGGGCAGGAATGATTTGTATGTACATAATCCCCAGATGAAATCCCCCTTTGTTTTGCTTATTTCGATGTTACTCTTAAAGTATTTATTTTTAATGTTTGGGCTCTACTACCCTTATTGTGAACCCCTCCTTTTTTTCGTTTACTAGTTTTTATAATTTCAATTCCTACTGGCTCGGGTTCTAAGACCTGGGGTTGTGTTAATGTGGGCACTATAAGGCTCAAATTACAGTTTTGGATGCTATCCCCACTAGCAGTGCTTGATGATATACAGTCTTCGTTTGGGCAGTCCACCAGGTCAATCGAAGAAATTAAATAAGAATTAGAATTCATTACAGGAATTGGGCTATCTACCAGATCATTTACTAAACTTTTTTCAGGGGTAATTATAGAACCAATACGTCCTAGTGAAGAGCGTTTCCCTGTTACCAGATCTATTGAGAGGCGCTTTTCTGTAAGAGCGATTTCTTTTTCCAATATCCCTGTTGCCCGAATTATAAAATCATCCAAAGTTCCAGTTGCTTTAACACTACTTGTTTTCAATGTAACCTGCCTACCCTTTCCAGAACGTAAGGCCATCATGGGGAAATTCTTCTGAGAGGAGTAATACAGGACAAGATCCCAACTGAAGAAAACAACCTATAAATCAGACCATTAAAAGATAATAATAACACTTAAAAATATAAAACAAATACTTCAGGTCTGTGATGAAAGAGGATAAGCCCGGCCCGTCCTTATTCGTCCTTGGACGGCCTTAGACGGCCCGCCCTTTGCCCGGGCTTAGCCCCGGGCGCTCCCGCGCGCTCCCGCGCGGCAGGCGCGCGTCCTTCTAAAATAGCAAAAGGAAGGAGTGATGGGCGGGGGGGCGGGGCCAGCAGGGAGAGCAGCCCAGGTGAATCAGATTGGGCTCGCAGGGACTCCTGGGCGATGGAGTCCCTGCTAACGTGCTTGCAACCCTGCCAGCAACAACACGCCCCAAGTCCTAGCACAAGAGACCGCCCCTCTCCCGACAGCAGCTCCCGCTGATGTCACACGCGCTGCGGGACCCACGGAGCGGGTCCGGCGAGTGGCTGTGGCTTTTCCAAAGGGCAGAGGGTGAAGAAAGAAACAGCAGCAGTCCGGTGGCAGGTCCAATCAAAGGGCAGGTAAGCGTGCCAGATTGTCAAATGGATGACATCATCCTGTGACTGAGTGTTTTTAAAAAGTTCAAGAATGTTATACCTATATATGCCAATGTATATTAGAGAATGATTGGTTGTCTGA
The DNA here is from genome assembly GCF_964204655.1 of Triturus cristatus. Lineage (NCBI taxonomy): Eukaryota > Metazoa > Chordata > Amphibia > Caudata > Salamandridae > Triturus > Triturus cristatus. The sequence continues at coordinate 692,955,925 of NC_140583.1, forward strand.
GAACCTGTATGGGTGACTGAGTGGGTGGGCGGGTGTGTGACTCCCTGCATGGATGTGTGAGTGGGTGATTTACTGGGTGTATGTATGTATGAGTGTATGTATTAGGGAGTGTATGGGTGAGTGAGTGTATGTATAGCTGTGTTAGTGAGTGAATGGATGTCTTAGTGGTATATGTGTAAGTAACTACATATGTAAAAGGCAGTATTTGTGAGTTTTGGAGTATATAAGTGAGTATATGTGACAATGAGTGATTGTGACAGTGGCTGCATGGATAAGTGTGTGCTTATGTCAGTAATTGTTGAAGACAGTACATATCTTTATGAATAAGTGAAGTGGTGTGTGTCTAACTATATAGGTGAGTAAATGGCAGTGTAATTAATTCTTTGCGTGACTGACTAGGTTTTTGAGTAACTCTTTGGGTGAGTGGCAGTGTGTGAGTGTATATCTGGATGTATGAGTGGATATATCAGTGGCTGTATTGATGAATGACTGTGTGTATGATTGACTGTATGGGTTAGTGGGTGGATGTGTGTGTAGACCTGGGAATCAGTGAGCAAGTATGTACTAACTGCTATTGGTGTCTCTATGGTTTCGGTATTGGTAGTCTGTATTTTAGAATGGGTGTATGAAAGGTTTTATTAGGGTATGAGGAGGTGCATCAGATAATCACATGGATGATGTCATCAGTGATGTCATTAGTGATGTCATGAGCGATGTCACTGAGCATGTCATGAGTGATGTAATAGGTGACGTCATCACCAGTGCATTGCGGGGGCGCGAGTTATAGTTAGCTCTACTAACTATAACAGCCAAATTTCTCTGTTTTTTTACGAGTGAAATGTCCAACTAATTATAACTTCCCTGAAACCTATGGTTTTTTCAGTGAATTTCTAAGGTTTTTTTAAAATGCTAATTTCTAACTATAACGCCCCTAAAACCTATGTTTTTTTAGTGAATTTCAAAGGTTTTTTAAATGCTAATTTCTAACTATAATGTCCCTGAATCCTATGTGTTTTTCTGTGAATTTCTAAGGTTTTTTAAATGCTAATTTCTAACTATAACATACCAGTCGTGTTTGCAAAGTGGTGGAGAAAGGTGAACGTGGCCTCTTAACACCTCTTGAGGTAACAGGAGAAGTAGTTAGCCCCCACATCAACCTTGGGGGCCAACTACGCCTTTTATTACCTCCAGTAAGTCCCACACATCAGGATTGCTAACTTGTTATATCAGACCCCGCCCCCTCCCTGCACCACTGTCCAAATGCTCCCCCTGGCGCGTTGTAAGTTGGGGGATTAAGTCCCCTTGAATCCTGAGGGTCCCTGGGAGCCAACTAGCCCACCAGGTACCTCTAATAAGCGCCACAGTGCTGCGTTGCAGAGAGGTGGTCCTTATATAACTATAAGGTCATTCAAAGTTTCAGGGTGATTCGTCAAGTGGGGGCCCAGAAAAAGGAGGGTCCCAAAACACATTTTCTCCATGTTAATTTCCCAAAGAAACTTTAGACATGGCTGCAGCCTGAACTCTGAACAGAATTACTCCAAATTTGGCTAAAAGGTAGGTCTTGGTTGAGAAACCACTCTTTTTGTTAAATGGTGTAAATCCGTTCAGTAGTTACTGAGAAATTCAAACATTTCTCAAAAATGTCTCAGATATACAACTGTGGCCGCTGAGGATCCACGAACCCTCCCGAGCTTGAGCCTGAGATCTGATTGGCTGCAAACATGTCGAAGTGTTGGCAGACATCTTGTGACTCAGTTGAATCGAGTCACAAGAAAAAAGGTGTAAAAACAAGCAAAGGGGCAAAGTAGAAACACTCTGACCTCCTAGGTCTGCTCAGGTGGTCCCACAGGGACCCCGAGGGCCAATAAAAAGCATGATTTGTGACATTTTCAGTGGGAGTTGCGGTGGATCTGTGAATACTGCCGGAAATGTAGAAAACAAAAAGGCTCCTGGATGGGCCAGGTCCTAGGGGCAATTGAATTAATAATGCCGGGGCAATTAGGCTAATGTATTAAAATGTGGGGGGGGCATGGGGCTGCCACGCAGCCCTGGGGACTGCACCCTCCCGGGGCACAAATTAAGTAAAGGCGGGGGTCAGTTGTGGTCACCCGGCTTGGGGACCACCACTTTCCCTGGGCTACATAGTAGATGGGAGGGGGGACCACGCGGCCACCCTCCAGGAGCCCTCCATGGCCCTGGGGACTGCCACCCCCCAGGGCCGGCTACAGCAATGTTCTAGGGTGCCTACCCCGGAACATTGCAGTTTGCTATGGCTTGCCACAGCAAACTCTCTTTCGCTTCATGGAAGCGAGAGCATGAAAAATTCTCTGGCTTCCATAAAGCGGAGCACAATTGCATTTTGACAGAGAGAGATGATTGTTTACAGCTCTCTCTGCCCAAAAGTAATGCTGGCTCCTGCAAGAGGAGGGGAGTCAGCAGGACCATGGGGGCCTTGAGGCTCTCCCGCAGGACCCAACAACTTGGCTATGCCCTGGGGTATGGGGTCCTGGGGGCAATATCGGCCCAGGTAGGGCGGCCATCCATGCCCCCCTACCCATTTTTTTTTTAAAGGATAAAGCCTGGCCCTGACCGATGGGGTCTCCAGGGCTGAAATTGGGCTCAGGAGGGCCCCCCCCTTCAAGAATAAAAATAAATATAAAATACAGGGCAGGTCCCAGGGAAGGGGGGCCACGCAGCTCCCCTCCCTTCAAAAATAAAGAAATAAACAAAAATGGTTGGGTCCCAGGAGATGGGGACCCGGAGGCTGAAATCGGCATGAGAAGAAGGGCCATTCGGCCCCATTCCTCTTTCATAATGAAAAAAAAGAAACAAGGCCCAGCCCAGGGGGATACATCCCCAAAGCAGAAATCAGCATCGGGAGGGGGCCGCAAGGCCCCCTCCTGTTTTATTACAACTAAAAATTAAGAAATAGGTCAGGCCCCAGAGATGGGGTCCCCAGGGCACAAAAAGGTAAAAAGAAGGGGGTCCACACAGCCCCCTTTCTTAAAATTAAAAAGAAAATCAGAAGCCGTCATCTTGCCTAGGCCCGCCTCCTTTTTCCACTACTCTGCAAATGCGCCTCCCAGCACGCTCTTGGTTGAGGGATTAAGCCTACTTTGCTGCTGAGGGTCCTTGGGGCCAACTAGCCCACCTGTTACCTCCAGTAAGCCCCACACAGTGGGATTGCTGAAAGCTGGTTGGAGGGCTAGCCCTCCTTTCTCCACCACTCTGCATGTGTGACTGCTAGTTACAGAACCTAAGAAATTCACACAAAAAAAACAAAGGTTACAGGGACGTTACATTTAGCAAATAGAATTAAACCTCTTCCATGCGTCAGATGGCCCCCGGCTGTCCGACGTCACGGTGGGCGTGTGCTTAAGACGACCGGGGGCCGTCCGATTTGCACACACGTGGAATTCGCCCGCACAGCTAGGGAATGTGCGCCGCGGCAAAGCGGTTAAAAAATCTTAGAAATTCACACAAAAAACAAAGTGTAACCTTTGGGGGACATTATAGTTAGGAATCAGCATTTGAAAAAACCTTAGAAATTCACTAAAATAATCACAGGTTTCAGAGACGTTATAGTTAGGAATTAGCATTTAAAACACCTTAGAAATTTATGGTAAAAAATAATGGTTACAGGAACGTTATAGTTAGGCCAACATTCCACTCGTAAAAAAACAGAGAAATTCAGCCTTTATAGTTAGCTTAGTGAACTATAACTTGCGCTCCCGCAATGCACTGCTTATGACCTCACACAGTGCATCACTCATGACATGGTTATTGATATCATAGATGACATCTCAAATGACGTCAGTGAGGACTTGTCACTTTTTGCCACAAAATTTACATCATTTGCAATTTAGCCATAAATCTGCATACCTCATTCAGCCGTCAGTGCCCATACCATTATCACATTCCTGCAGGCACTCGTCTTAGTGACAATTACCCATCCATTTCATATTGTCTCAATTCAGTTTGGCGGTTGTGACCTTGTATCTAGGCTGCAGTGGTTCAGGCAGTCCTTATTAAACACTCTTCACCAAAGCCACTTATTGCTATTGAAACGGTGTGAGCACTGGTGGCTGCACAAGGTATGCAGATTTATGGCGAAATTGCAAATGGTGTTAATGCAGCAAAAAGTTACTGTTTTTTCAAGCATAAAAGGGGTTGTGAAAAAGAATGGCCCAAGGCCATTGTGGAGAAACACCTACTGAAGGCATTACATCATCATGGGCAATTCAATTATGAAAAATGTATGCTTGAAAAAAATGTAACAATGGGAGACATTGAGAACTATTCATAAAACAACTAACAGTTCTTTTTTGTTATCAATGATTTTTTTGTCCAATAGGACTGAGCTGCTGCATTTAAAAACCTGTAACGTGAAATCATCTGTTGAATCAACTTTGAGAAAGGCAATGCTGCTGAAACACATCTGTTTGGAGTAACAAATTAAAATTATGGAAATCTGCTGAGTGCTCTGCTCCTCTTATACAAACATCACACGCTTTCAAACTTCTCTTGTTTGTTCTTTAAAAAAACTACCATTGACCAATGTAAGGAAATAATTATTTTTGCATGTTCACCTTAGGCAGGTAGCTGTGTATTATTCAGTAGGACCTTTATTTTTAATATATCTTGACAAGAACACTTGTAAATTGTCGATTTTCTGTGGAAGAGCTAGCAGCCCCATTGGCTAACTCAGTGTTACCAGCTGACCCGTCAGCCCAACTAAGTTCTAAATGGGACTACCTAGCTGTGTACTGTAAGGTATCAAATTAATCGTGTCATTAAACATGATTTGATGCCCAAGTCAAATTTAATGTCACTATTTATGAAATGAAACTATTGGAAATTTTCCACTCTGTTGTGACCCAGTTTGTCCATTGGCCTCACACTATCACTGGCCATCAGACAGCATCGGCCCCCCTGGGGAGTCGTGTGAATGACACCTAGGCTTAGAAACAATAGCAGCCTGCTACAGTGTGAGCTATTACCTCTGCTTTACAGGAAGCCACTCGGAGTCTTAACCCAAAGGCGGGCTCCAAGGGCAAAGCCAGCTTTTGTGAGCAAATGGCATTACCACTCCTGAGGCACTGCCCTTTGTTCAGGTAGACAGGCTGGAGACAGAGATGGGAGGCCAGTGCCCAAACTGCATCCATAGGCGTGCAGCCCACAGGTAGCCACACCTCTATGGTGGGCACCAAGCTCCTGACATCCAAGTAAGGTTCCTGACATCTTGAGAGTGGCCAGAATAGTGGGCGTGCCAGATGCCACACATAGCCAAAAAGTCATCACCAAGACGGAAGGGACCTAAAAGCTCATTGGCTCGTGGCCGCATCATCCCCCCAAGGCACTTTCAGGGAACAAATATTGCACCCTCCGCACCCTGACCGTTAGATCACATCAGAACTGGAGCAAGGGCCAAAGAAGAACTGCCTTGCTGCCTCCCTGGATTGCAGAGAGAGAGGCTGCACTGTCTGCTGGACTGCACCTGCTTCACATTGGGTTAGCGAAGAGGGGGCTGTGCCTTTGGCTCCTGGCTTGGGGAAAGGTCTTGCCCCAGCCCAAAAGAGTAACTCAAAAGAACAGAGGGCTGACCCCAAGAAACCCACACCAGGGTCAGAACAACTGAAAAAACCCACGTTGGCAAGTTGGTAGCCATTATGGAAGATTCGGTACTAGCTGCCACTGGGCATCCCAAGAGATCAATCCTCAATGACCAAAAGTTGCACCCAAGTCATCTAGACCTGAGAGTGCCATCTGAGTCCAGATTGGTCACCCTAGAGGAATGCCAGCCCCCACCAAAATATATTGCTGGGAGTGCAGTGGACCGAGACCAGTAGCCCAGCCAATGCTGGCCTTCTACGGTCACAAAGAGGACTTCAAGGGACACCAACCTCTGTGGATAAAGTCACCCCACCTGACCTATGGACCGAGGAATAACCTCAAAGACACCCCTGTTGACCTCACAGCAGCTGGAGCATCCTTGAGCATCTTCATCTCCTGCATCCACAGCATCAGGACCATTCCATTGAAGTCTATGACAGTTGTGCTATAAAGTTTGGAACTGGACTAAAAAACGCTCTAGTGGCCAGGTAACTGACCAATTCTACCCCATTGCCCCCCCACAGACCTTCTCGCTGTTGGATGTGGTGACCTAAGCTGGTCTGGAGAAGCCAAACTAATGTTTAAAAATGTTTCAAAAGTTTACAAACTTTATAGTTACCCATGCTTTATTGCAGTTGGTTTAAATCTCTGGGACCCTCTGCTGGATTTTGCTCCACTCTGACTCAAATTCATAAAAATATAGGGCCTGATTTAGATTTGGTCAGATGGTTTACTCTGTTTCATTGGTGATGGAAATCACGTTCGCCAAATTATAAATCCCATAATATCCTATGTGACTTATATTTCGTCGAACAGGATATCCGTCACCATTGTGACGGAGTAGCCCATCTGCTGAAATCAAACTCAGAACTATAGTCTCTTTTGATAAATTGGTGTCGTATTTCTTTCGTGATGTGTTGCTTTCTCATTTTGTTTACACTAAGGAGCAGATTTACAAGAAACTGAAGCATCTGTATAGATGCGTCAGTTTCCAAGCGCCTGCCTGAAAAACCCATGCGCCACCATAGATGCCCCGTATTTAGAATACAGTGCACTATGGCCCAAGCACTGACAGATGCATCAGAAATTTTGACGCATCTGTTGGTGGAAACGTCGCGCATTGCTGGGGTCGAGTCGCAAGCACGACTCAACTCCAGCAATTTGTGTTGCGGCCTATTCCCAATACACTGAGTTGCTCCTTATGCCTGCTTCAAGCAGGCGTGAGGTTATAACGCAGTGGCATCCTAAATGTCACACGGGGAAATCTTGTAGATTTCACTGCGCCACTTTTACGAGGCTTTCCTGCCTGGGAATGCCTATCCTGCATGCATTATACCTGACGCCGGTATAATGTCACGCAGGGCTTTACAACATGACACATCTCCCTAGATGCGTCACGTTGTAAATTTGCAGCATTTTTAAAGCCGCCGGTACATCACAAAAGTGATACAAAGGCAGCGTAAAAGTGACGCAAGGGGCTTGCAAATCTGCCCCTAAGTTTCTTTGCGCTGCTTGAAACTATAGCTACCCAGGGCAAGCTTAAGGTTGTGCAAACGAGTCTGACTGGACCCAAGACCGTTTTTGTAAGTGTATTCCACGGTAAGGCTGCACAGCCAAACAATATAATACACCCAAATCCACACTACCAAGAATTTCATCAACCCAATAGGTGGGCCTCCCTCTGGTCACCCTTGTTTTCCTTTAGAGGCAAAAATATTGGAAGCTGTATCCAGGTCATCCATACTCAAAGTGTCCTGTATTGTATAAAGATTTATATAGCGCGGAGAAACTGTAACCCTACGGGTATCCAGGCGCTCTGACCAGATAAGATGTTTTATCGCGCGAGAAAGGAAGATCAGGGACTTCAAGCTACTGGGAAAAGGCAGGTCTTAAGGCCCCTTCTGAAATCTGTCAATGACTGCGTCTGCCTAAGAGCGGGTGGGAGTGCATTCCAGCTTTGAGCTCCGACCACCCTAAAAGCCCTCCCTCCTAGTCTAGCCCGTTTAAAGCTGGGCTGTACCAGCAGGTTGGCCCTGGATGACCGCAGCTGCCTTATGGGGGAGTACCGGGCAAATCTTTCCTGTAGTGGGATCGGGCCTGTTCCGTGAATTGCCTTATGCACCAAGCACAGAGATTTGAAAAGGACCCTCTCTCTAACAGGTAACCAATGTAGTTCCCTTAGTGCCTGGGTGGAGGATGAGTCGAAATTGCGACCGAGTGCCAACTTGGCAGCAGCTGACTGCACTCTCTGTAGCCCCTGCAGAATGTGATGGGGGGCTCCGAGGTACAGAGAGTTACAGTAATCCAGTCTGCTGAGGATGACGCTTCTAACAACCATGTTGCGAGAGTCTATAGGCAACAATGGGAGAACACGGCGTAGGAGTCGTAGCAGGCCGAAGCAGGTGCTGGAGGTTTTCCTAGCCTGTGAGACCAACTGGAGGTTATTATCAAATAAAACCCCCAGGTTCCGTACAGTACTAGCTGGGGTCAGTGGAGCTGAGTCTGGTGTAAGCCTAAGTTCCACAGGAAGATTTTGGATCCGTTTCGATGGTGCATAGAGCAGCAATTCAGTTTTGTCTCCGTTAAACTGTAAACAGTTTTTCCGTAGCCAATCCATGGTCTGCCTCATGCAGCTTTGGAACTGCTCCAGAGGAACTGCCTGTTTGCCTTCCAGGGAGAAGGCCAGTTGGGTGTCGTCCGCGTAGTTTATCAGCTCCACCCCGAACGCTTTAATGATGGAAAATAGCGGTTGTAGATAGATATTAAACAGGATGGGGCTGATACTAGATCCCTGTGGGACCCCAAATTCCACGGGTGTATTCTCTGAGACAAAAGGTCCCATAGTCACCATTTGGTGCCTTCCTGTTAAGTAGGAGTGAAGCCATTGTAATGCCTGGCCCTCCACCCCAACCTCCGTCAACCGTCCCAGCAGCATTTCATGATTCACGGTATCGAATGCGGCTGACAGATCTAGGAGCACCAGCACGGCGGTGCTCCCTGTGTCAGCCCGCATCCGCAGCGAGTCCATCATGGTGACTAGTGCAGACTCGGTTCCGTGACAAGGGCGGAAGCCGAACTGGTCCTTGTCCAGCAGACGATTTGTCTCGAGATAACTCGAGAGGGATCTGCTCACCGCCTTCTCCAAGATTTTAATTGGGAACGGGAGGAGAGAGATAGGCCGGAAGCTGGCGGGAACCGCTGGGTCCAATGTTGGTTTTTTAATGAGGGGGGAGACCGTGGCCTGTTTCCATCTGTCCGGGACCGTACCCTCTGCCAGCGACTGATTGCAAATCTGGCACAGCCAGGGGAAGGTCGGGTGGCCAAATAGCTTCCAAGCCTTCTGAGGCAGAGGGTCAAGGGGGGAGCCCGATGAAATGCTATGTGCAGTTTTAAGAAACGACTCGTCCGAAAAAGGTGGAAAGTTAGTTAGAGAGCAATCCCTGCCTGACTTCTCACGGGTCGTTCCTTTCCCTGAACCGTCGGCCATTCTATCTGTGGCCCTAAAGAGATCCGTTATCTTCGTCACCTTACCCTTGAAATAGGTGGCGATCTCATCACATAACCTCTTGGAGGGTATAACTTTATTTTCAAGGCAGCTTGGGGCCGATAGGGATTTCACTATTCTAAAAAGTTCCCTCGCCCCATTTGGGGCAAGCGCTATGGATTCAGCGTAGAAGCTCGCTTTACGGTCCAGGATAAGTTGCTTATATCTACTCTGTGCAGATTTCAGCGCTATTTTATCCCTGGCAAGTAGCCCCTTCCTCCATTTCCTTTCGCTCCGCCTACACAGCTGTTTTAGCTGTCGCAGATCGTCATCATACCAGGGCGCTGATGGCCTGCTCCTAACTCTTATCATTTTTTTCGGGATTAGCAGGTCCAGCTCATTGGTTATGAACTTATGGTAGGCATTATAGTTTGCCTCCACCGATCTGGAGGCTGAGAAAAGGCTAACTGTGGGAGGGGTCAGCAGAATTCCAGTTTTAGTCAATTTAACCCAGTTTCTGCCCTCCCTGTATGTTGCCGTGGTTTCAGGTTGTGAGGATATAGCTGTTAGTAATACTTTAAACTGGATGCAGTAATGGTCTGTCCAAATAAGCGGGTGAATGTTTGAAAGCTCAACCTCCGCCTTATTGGCATACAAAAGATCCAGTAAATGACCTTTTTGGTGAGTGGGGGATGTGACTAATTGGTGAAGATCAAGGCCATAACAGGTGGACGTTAGGTCCCGCAGCTGGTTTTTAGTGCTTGCGTCCTCCCGCCAGTTAAAATCACCTAAGACAATCATTTTAGAGTGTGTGAGTGCTAAATTGGTGATTAAATTCAGGAGAGGTTGCATTGGGGTGTGCAGCCCCGGGGGGCGATAACAGAGCAGACCTGTAAGCAAGTTCCCTCTGTCACCTTGTAGAGAGAAAGCCATTGCTTCAATCCCCTCAAGCCCTTCCATTTGTAGCAAGGTCGGACATAAACTCTCCCTGCAAATTAGTCCTACCCCACCACCCTTACCCCCTTGTCTGGGTTTATGTAGAAACTTAAAACCCTCCGGACAGGCGGAGGCAATCTCCACTACTGCATCTATCCTGGCCCAAGTTTCGGTGAGGAAAAGCGCATCTAATCGCAGATTATCTAGTAATAACGCAATTTCAATGTGATGCTTAACTAGAGATCTGCAGTTCAGCAAAGCGCAGTTGAGGGTACTCGGCTCCTTTATGCGTCTATTACCTGTTCTGATTCCTAAGTTGTAGCATCATCATCTGATTATTTTGACATATGACAAAGGTTGGATGAGCTACATTCCAACTTATAAAGTTTAAATTGCCATTGAGTTTAAAATGACATTAGGTAATGAAGACACTAAAGAGCCAGATACAAACTGATTGTTCAAAACACCCCTGTTAGATATTTTGTTGAGCATAACAATCACAGCTTGGGCACTACTTTTTTGTTCATCTTACTCCTCTAAAAAAAAAACCATTGTTTATGGTTGAATACAGTCTGCATTTTACAGAGCATGCTCAGTCACTGTTTTAGATTCCTACAAAAAATAAGTTGGCAGTGTGCTGAAACTGAAACTCTGCATTTTTAGACAAATAACAGAAAAAACATAGCCAAATTTCATCTGCACACTCAGCCTGTAACTATGTGAAATTAAAGTTTGAATTCACATAAGGGAGCATTAACTCACTAACGTATGTTTAAATCATATATCTGCTAAAAGTTGGGATTCTAAATGACCTGTTGTTTTATTTCCTACTTTTAAAAAGAGAAATCCAAGTATTTCAACTGAACAGCTTATTTTCAGTCATGTGAAAAAAGAAAAAAAAGAGACAAAGTGCCATCCAACTGTGTGTTTATTACTAATTATTAATATTATTTATACAATTGGGAAGACAGGAAGTGTGATAACACGTGATTTCTCAGATTGTATACAGCATCCAATAGCCATGTAATATATCCTAATTTAGCAAATAATGGACGTGATAAAAGGGAGACTGAGTAATTGGCCAAGGGTCACAGGATCTTGGGGAATTACAGAAATGTAATACTCAGGTCATCTTGCACTTTGGTCAAGGCATACACGAGTCTATCAAAGAGCTTACTAAACTCTGCACATTCTAAAATGCAAACCCAGAAAACCACTGTTTTCCTGAAACACTCAAGTATGAATCTGTAAACTCATCAGGACTGCTCATTAAACACAAGACAAAGTATTTATACTATGCCTACCATACAGGCAGGAAGGACAGCACGGAGGTTACCAGGGGACCTGTGCCAGAGTTCTATAAAGCAGTCGTGCTACGAGCTTGTGAGGAAAAGCTCAAGGAACTTTAATTTACAAAACAAATACAAAGAAGTAAGTGTGTGTTCAGGTATTGCCAATTCACCCTGTCAAAAGCTTTGGTGGCGTCCAGCACAATGGTAAGAAGAGGCGCCTTATTAATCAGAGCAGGATCTATAGCCCCTATCAGTTTATGGTTCAGTTCATGCACATATTCCCCTTTCATAAAATCTTTTTGATTATCTAGTTTCATCTCTCTCATCATGTTACTCAGTATGTTAGCCAGTAAATTTACAAAGAACTTATAATCACAATTAATGAGAGACATGGGAGTATAATACTAAAAGATGGTAGGATCTCTGTCTGGCTTCAGAATTAGTGTGACTGTGGCCTCCTCCCATGACTTAGAAAGGGGGGCCCCTTCTTTTAAGATGCCCACAAACAACTGAGTGAGAAACGGGGTGATTACATCCCCTAGGGCCATAAAAACAAATTCACTAGGGAGCTTATCCAGGTATCCTACCTTCCCTCTCTTTCCCTTATCTATTATCCGCAGGACTTCTCCCTGGGTATTCACCTGATCTAAACTTTTTTTCTCCTCTCCTGAAAGCTTAATTATTGAAAGCCCTTCCAACCACTCATTAACCTGCTCCTCTTGTGCCACTTGCAGAACTCCGTGGAGTTTGTGTGTCACTTTGCGGAGTTCCACATACCGAAACTCTGCAAACTACGCCCAAGCCTGTAAATGTCTCACTCCAGGAATGTTTTTCTTAATAGCCTGGTCCAACACAAAACGTTATCTATTCTGGATGAATGCTTATTGATGGAAATGGGGACTCTAGTTGGCAGAGGTAGGTATCTTTGTCCAAATAGGAACCCTTGCTTCTAGTCAGGGTAAGAAGGATACACTCCTAAAATTACCCCTGCTCAACCCCTTGGTAGCTTGGCACTAGCAGACAGGCTTATCTCAGAGGCAGGGTGTAAAGCATTTGTGAATACATACAGTAACACAGTGAAAACACTACAAATGGACACCACACCAGTTTAGAAAAAGAAGTAATCTTTATCTAAACCAAAACAAGACTAAACGACAACAATCCACAACACAGTATTAAAAATAAGGCTTTTCAAATGGTAGAAATGGTTCAGTTCAATGCAAGTTGTAAATGCGAACCTTTTCTCAAAAGTACCTTAGATGAGTCACTCAAAGCAAACAAAATGGCTGCAGGGAAGGCGATGCGTCTGTTCCTTACACTCAGGGGAGGTGATGCGTCAGTTCCTTACTGCGTGGGGAGTTGATGCTTCTGTTTCTTACTGCGGACGCCCATACGATGCAACAGTCTTTGGCGCCTTGATGCAAAGCGTCGATCCGGTACTATGCATGTGTCCCCTCCAGCTGAAATGTGGGGAGAACTACTCACCCTTTTGGGAGTTCTCTTCACTAAGGCTAAAAATCTGGACAGACCATCTGAAGTACTGGGTATTTTAGACCCAGCGGTGCAGGGGCACACACCCTATGACTTCTGGGTTTCACCCTGTTCCGGACCTACAGAAACACAGAGTCTTCTGGGTGAAGTCAAAGAATCGTTTATTGGCTGCAGACCAATGACAGGTATCCTAGAAGTACAACAGCGTGTATGTTCTCAGGAGACTGCTGAAAATCATAGGAACGGACTTCTCCTTAAGTACAAAATATCATGCTCCAGGCACACATTCCTTGGTTTACGATATGGCCATATAAAGGTATACATTACAAACGAAAAAGCAGAGTCATGATGACCATCCCACATTCCAGTTCGGCCAGCCCACAATGATTTACACAGTAAGGTTCAGATCCCACGTTTGATGTAAAGAGACCCCCCAATAAACATGAGCATCTCCTGTTTTGGGAAACAAGTCATAAAGCAGGAACAAGCAGGTGTGGAAGAGATTAGCCGGGGGATTGTGTAGAATGAAAGGGTTTTATGACGGGTCAAGCCCTGATGCTAATCACAGGTGGACGGAGGAAGGGGAGCTCGTGAGACCGGTTTGACCCAGGGCAGCAGAGCCAGCTGCCCAGGTCACAGAGAAGTCAGAGGGAAAGCCCATGTACTGTGAGGCCCGTATTTACTCCATTATAGCCTATGTGAGGGCAATGACAAGATGGCCACTGCTTCCAAAATGGAACCCGCGTAGTGGAGCAGAATAACGTGTACACAGTGCATTCATAGCTAGAACGGTATATAAAGCACTCGTACATGCCGCATCTACCATTTGCGGTTCGCTAATACCAAGATAGACAGGGGTAGGGCCCTGTCCCCTACGCGGTCCCGAATATTAAAGTACGACAGACCCTCCTTTTGCCCTTACATAGGCAATTACTATATTCATCTTAATCTGAGTCTAGGTCAATGTCCGCAAAGTCATGGAGATGTTGCTGTAGCATCATCCTATTACTTAGCTCGTCCCTCGATACAGGTTTCCTTACACATAAGGTAGCACAGAGGCCACATATCGCAGGAGCACACTGTATGCACAGACAGAACAGGAAAAGAATGGCTAAGATCATTCCAATGACCATCAGAACTTTCCAACCCCAGGCAGATATCAATTCCCAGAACCACCCCACCAGTGACCAATCTCCCTTATCCACGTGTATGGCTTCAGATATTTTATGGAGTTTGGAGATGGCTTGATACACTGTTGGAGCATTATCTGGTATGAAAATGCAGCAACTGGATTGGATGACCTTGCATACCCCACCGCGGTCTGCAAGAATAACGTCTAGAACCATGCGGTTCTGCAGAGTCATAAGGCGATCCGCTTGGAGCTCAGCTGTCAGATTACTAAGGGCACCAGCCGTTACATTGACAGTGGATTCAACCACCCGAGTCAGCTGTCTCAGGTTCCTACTATTGACCATAGGTCCCCAAAACGGCAGGAAACCCAAGAAGAAGTCTCCTGCTTCCTGACCGGCAGTATCTTCCTTACTAATCACACCTCTCACAACTCTGGTCTTGTGATAGTCAGAGGCGGCAGTAAATGTCGGCGGTAGCAAGTTCGCAATATAACATGTGCCCGAGAAATCAGGGGGCAGCCATGTATATGCTCGGTCATTACAGATGAAATATGTGCCCTTGGCAGCTAGAAACGCAGGGGAAAACTGTGACGGGAAAGTGTACGTTTCAGTACAGTCACTTCTTCCCGGTTGAGCTCTAGGATTCTGACCATTACCCTGTAAGCAGAACCGACCCATGTGGGGTACGACCCAGATTGGAGATGAGATTTTTCGCTGTCTTTCACCCAGACTAATACTATACCCCGTCGCGTTCCATCCTACATAAGGTCTCAGCTCTTCTTTGGGAATGGATGAGTATGCATCAATATCTCTACTCATATCGGCAACTCCTTTCATCAAAGCCTTATTATTGGTGATAGGTCTGATGGAACGCGGTTGGCGAGGGGAGTATGTATCTAGGGCATAGAGAAACATGGTTTGGAATGCCCATGACGATCCATTGTAACTGTACGGTAGCACCAGGTACCTTTGTTAATGGTATGTGGCATTAACCCACACACCCAGCAATTGGTCGTATTCATTACTAGTTGGTGCTGGTGCAAGAGTTGGATAAACGAGTTATTTACAAACTCTGATCGTCTGGTCTGTTCGTGCTCAGGCAAAGGGTGAAAAGAGTGAGAGGAGGCAGTAGAAAGAGATATAGGCTGTTGAGTGGGTGCAATGGGCTTTTGAGCGGAGAAAAACACAAATCCTACAATAAACATTATGATACTACACAGTGTAAAAAGGCACAAAAAGACAAAACATTTACTTTTTACAATTCTACACATCCTTGCGTTAAAGTTCATTTCCTCAATCGGTCTCTCCATCTTAAAAAACTCCATCCTCTACTCGGGCCGCTCGCGGCGGATGAGTTTCTTCTGCTAAAGAGTACGCCTGTCAGTCCAGGGAAACGCCCTAGACCAACCAGAACCGTCGACCTAGCGTCTTCGGCCTGTACCCCAAAGTCTTGGCACCGCGACCCTGCGGCAGAACCCGGATGGTGGTTCGAAAAACAAAAATCAAGAAAGTCCTTCAGATGGGAGAGCAAAAATGTCAAAAGGGAAATAATGAGGAAATCTTTATTTGTCCATGGGCCTAGGTCTCAAATTATAGCGGAGACGGCCAGGTGCTGTTTGGTCTTGAAACAAAAGTTCAGGCTCAGTGGTGTCCAATCGATTTGATGGTGGCACAGCTTCCTGTAGAATATTGTCACTCTCTTGGTCTGAAACTGTGCCTTTTAAGCGTGCGTCACTGAATGGTGCAAAACGAGGTACAATGTTTGTCTCTGAGTCGGCGATACCCTCCTTGACCCACTGGTCATATGGCAGAGGCAAGGGGACTACTTTGCAGTGGGTACCATGGATCCAGTGCTTCTTCCCTTTCACTCGCACTGCTGATCTTGTTGAAAGAAGAACAAGATGAGGGCCGATCCAGCGAGGCTCGTCGTTGCTCTTGCGCTGGAAATTCCGGACCAGGACCCACGAGCCAGGGTTGATAGGGTGTCCAGGAGGTTCAGAGGCTTGGGGAAGAGTATCATGTACCTGTTGGTGCAAAACACGCAGTTTAACCGTCAAATCATACAGGTAATCGAGCAGTACTGGATGTTCTATTTCACTAAATTTCGCCGGTCTTGGCACGCCCCATACATTAGCCGGGCGGCCAAAGACGACCTCATAGGGACTAAGTCCCACTCGTGAGTGTATGGTCATTCTGGTGGACAGGAGTGCTAGAGGTAGAGCGTCAGGCCATTTAAGACCGGTGCTCGCCTGGATTTTAGCCAGCTTGAGCTTTAAGGCTCCATTGTAGCGTTCTACTAATCCAGCTGATTGGGGGTGATTTGCAGCGTGGAACTTCTGCTTTATCCCTAGCCCTTCACATACATTCTTCATCACTTTACCCACAAACTCACTTCCGTTATCACACCACACCATTCTTGGCATTCCAAACCTAGGGAAAAACTCTTTCACAAGGGCTTTGGCTGTGGATAGGGCAGTGTTATCTTTCAGAGGATAAGCCTCAATCCATTTTGAGAAAGCACAAACAACCACCAGTACATATTTCAGGTTGTTGCATCTTTCCATGTGAATAAAGTCCAGCTGCAAAACTTCAAATGGACATGATGGGGGTGCAAAGTGACCAGCCGGAGTTGGGGTTCCCCTACCAGGGTTGTACTTCAAGCATACTATGCAATTCTTGACCACATTCTCTGCACACTTGGGAATCCCAGCATTCTGCCATACTGGAGCCAACAACTTGCATATACCTTTCGTACTGATATGTGCCATTCCATGTGCCATAGTAACCACTGGAAGCACATATGCATCAGGCAACAACCATCGCCTATGTTCTGTCAGATCAATCCAACAACCATTCTCATCCAACTTACCCATACTTTCTCTCCACTTGCTTAACTCTTCTTCTGTGGCTTCAGCTTGAAGCGACTTCACACTCTCTATTGTGTTCTCACACATTTCAACATCATTAACCCATCTTGCGGGACCTGCAACATACATTCTAGTCTTCACATTCTGTGCTGTTTCTCTCGCGGTCTCATCAGCAAACGCATTCCCACGTCCAACATCATCTGTGACTTTCCTGTGCGCACTGCATTTCATGATCGCAACTTGCAACGGTAGGGTCAGTGACTCAAGGAGATCATTTACCAACTTGCCATTCTGAATTTTAGCTCCATGTGACGTCAGGAACCCACGCTCTTTCCACAAACGCCCAAAATTATGAGCCACGCCAAAGGCGTACTGGCTATCTGTGTATATATTCACTCTCATTCCTTCAGACAACACACATGCTCTCGTGAGGGCGATTAATTCTGCTGCTTGGGCCGAATTATGTGGCACTCGTGCAGTTTCCACGACCGTGTGCAAAGTCGTGATAGCATAGGCAGCAGTCGTGTCACCATTAGGGAGCTTGAAACAGGACCCATCTACCCATAAAGTGCCATCACACTCAGTCAGGGGAGTATCTTTTAGATCTACTCTCCCTTTCGTCTCTTCTTCTGTCCTGAACAGACAGTCATGTTGCTCAATCTCATCTGAGTCTGCTGGAATTGGCAACAATGTGGCTGGATTCAGCGTATTGCATCTCTTTATGTGTATGTGATTAGCTAACAGTGTAAGTTCGTAGCCCGATAATCGTGCACTAGTCAAGTGTTGTGTCTTAGTTCTATTCAATAATGTGTCCACGGCATGTGGAACCATAACAATCAATGTGTTGTCCATTACCAAACCAGCAGATTGTCGGATAGACATCGCTGCAGCAGCTGTCGCTCTCAGACAGCTTGGCAATGCCCTCGCTACAGGGTCCAAGGTAGATGAAAAATATGCGCATGGGCGCGGTCTGTCACCAAAAGGCTGTGTTAACACTGACAACGCACATCCATCTTTCTCGTGAACATACAATGTAAAAGGCTTACTGTAGTCGGGGGTACCCAACACAGGTGCTGAACATAATGCATTACGCAATTCCACAAAACTTTTCTGGCACTCTTCAGACCATGGGATAGGATTCGGTGTGTCTTTGCATGTTAAGGCTAACAAAGGTTTTGCCAATAAAGAAAAACTAGGGATCCAATGCCTACAGTATGAAGTGATGCCCAAGAAAGCACGTACTTCTCTCTGTGTTTTTGGCACACTCAACTGTGCAATGGCTTGAATTCTTTCTGGGGTCAGTTTCCTTCCCTCCTTCGATAAGAGATGACCTAAGTAGGTCACTTCTTGTCGACAATATTGCAGCTTAGAGAGAGACACTTTGTGATGGAAAGCGGATAAATGGCGCAACAGTGACAATGTGGCTTCTTTACAGATCTTCTCAGTATCCGCGGCGATCAGTAAATCGTCCACGTACTGAATCAGGATAGCGCCACTAGGTAAAACAAGTGCATCAAGCTGCGCTTTCAAAGCCTGACTGTATATGGATGGACTCTCACAGTAGCCCTGGGGAGCGCGTTTGAAGCGGAAGCTTCGGCCTCCCAGACTAAACCCAAAAATATCTCTACTCTCTTCTGCAATTGGGATACTAAAGAAAGCATTCTTTAAATCGATCACCGAAAACCATGCAGCAGAGGCTGGAATCATCGTTAACAAGGCAGTTATATCGGGGACAACCGGAAACTGTGGCACAACAATCTTATTAACCTCTCTAAGATCAATCACAAACCTGTAAACAGGTGGCTGTGAAGGATCCGTTCGTTTTAAGACAGGTAAGATCGGACTATTGCAAACGTTGCCTCTTGTCTCTTCAATCACACCCTTATGAATCAAGTCGCTGACAATGTCTAACAATGCTTTCTGCCCTTCATTAGAGATCTTGTACTGGGGAATACGTGGCAGTCTGACATTAGCCTTTAAAGTCACCACATATGGCGGTATCTCTAAGAGGCCCACGTCATTGGGACCAATAGCCCAAAGGGCATCCGGAAGGGATGACAATTCAGGTGGCATCGTGTTTTTAGACAAATACATTGGGGAAATCACTTTCTTGCCTAATGTAAGTTGTACTCCTGAAGGAGAACAATACAGTGTAGCGTGTAATCTTTTCAACAAATCTAATCCCAGCAAATTCTCACCACAACCTGTTGTCAGGATCAGGGGTGCTTTCAGCTTGCAAGGTCCAACAGAAAGTGACATGGGACAGGAAATCGGGTTCCTAACTGGGGCGCCAGAAAAACCTACTGAAACATTTATATCGCCAGACAAAGGTGCGCCAGGGAGTTTTGAATGCATGATTGAACTCTTTGCAGCACCAGTGTCTAGCAGAAAAGGCTCCGTTACATTTGCTGTCGTCACCTCAACATACGGTCCACTCTGATCCACTGGCACTGAAACAACTCCCTCTCTCTGTCTATGGCTGTCCTAGTAATCATTACTTTCTGCATCACCGTCCTCTGCATAATAATCATTATTATAATACTGGGCCGTATTACTAATCGCGTTAACTTGCTGATCAAAGCTATTGATGGCACTTTGAGGCGGCAGAGGACGCGTGTTCTGGGGAGCATTTCCACGCCCTCTGCCTCTAGGAGCTTGCTGACCACCCCTACCTCTTGCGCCATACATATTACCGTTCCGCTGCATTAATTTAGGGCAACTATATTTAAAATGACCTTCCTCTTTGCAGTATGAACATTGGTTGGGACCTACAGGGACACGTGGTTGATAATACCCATTCATTTGCTGGTTGTTCTGAAACTGTTGGGGTTGGTGATAGACACCTTGTGGTTGTCTATAATTATTCTGACCTCCACGTGGCGGATAGGCCTGCTGTAAAAGGACCTTTGTCTTTAATTCCTTCGTTTTCTTTTCTGTTCTATCTTTCTCGTCCTTATCTCTATTTTCATAATACTGTGCAGTAGCCAGTATTTGCGCTGAAGAAGAAACAGCCCAGGAACTCTCTGAATCTTTTAACTTTTTACACAGGTCAGGAAGTAGATTCTGCACAAACTTATCCACAAATAACCGTTGGCCACCCTCAGTACTCATATCCTGCCCACTGTGGTCAATAAACGTTTCTTCAAACCTAGTAAAGAAGTCTGACACTGTCTCATCTTTCTTCTGCTTGCATGCAGATAACTTGTCCCAATTTACGCGCATCGCAGGCATTATTGTCTTCATATACGTGATGATTCTACCAGGCAGTTCAGCTACTAAAGGTTCTGGTTTCGCACCACCAGTTTGTCTAGCATCAGCAGCAACAATGTTGGCCCATGTATCCCCTAGTTCTGCATTGTGATCTACATTACGAATTGATCCCCATAGAGGCTGTGGAACAACATTGCCAAACAACATGTCTATATCGGCCAGATTCATAATGCATGACCCTGCCGTCTGTGACAACTCTTTATAATAACCTGCTGGGTTCTTACGGGGATCAGGTAAGGACTGCTTAAGCGCTAATACTTCAGAGCGCTTCCATGGAACATGCACCCAAACACGCTGGAAATGCGCTGCCACAGCGGGGTTACCACCGACAGCTGCAACCGCTTCCTTCCATACCGGGGGAACTTCTCTCATGGGGTATTGTCGCGCTTTTGCCTTTTTCCCCACAAGGACCTCTTGTTCAAACAATGACTGTTGGCAATCGTCATTCCTAAGTGACAATACAACCGCAACTGCTTTATCTACTTCGCGGTCCACAATTATACCAGTTCCAAAATCGAACCTCACTCTACACAACTCCTGCGGGTTCGGATTTTTACCACTATCCTCCAATTCTTCACAGAGAATTTCGCACATTTTCTCGAACACATATCTCTGTTTAGGGGCATCCCATTGATGGAAAGTGTTGACAACTGATTCCACATCATAAAGTGAAGGAAAAACGATCCATCTACGCGCCATGTGATCTATTACCTTTTTCTCATCGGGGTTAGGCAATTGGCTGCGCAACTGCTTACGCTGTACACCAGGAGTTGCACCAGATGACCCAAAGAGAGGAGACATTAATGTAGTAACCACATTAGCTAAGCGCTGTCGCGCTGAAGGAGAAGCTGAGGCGAGAACAGGGGGAAAAACAGAGGGAAGAAAAGAGGATGTAGAGACAGGTACTGGAGTGGTGGAAGGAAGAGTGTTAGGGGAGGCAGTTACTGGATTAGGCAAAGTCGCAGGAAGTGCGGGGGCAGTTGGAAGCACAACTGGCGGCGCTTGAGAGGGCTGCGCTACAGGAATAGGAACTGGCTGCAAAGCAACTGGCGGTTGCGGCAAGGCTTGCAGTATATGCACTGGAGGCGGCATATTTACAAGCTGGGGAGGCGCCGTGGCAGTTTGAGCATACGGGGGTGGCGAACTCAACAAATGTGACATCAAGGGATCTTTCTCCTTTTCTTCTGACTCATCCTGCTTAGAATGTGGCAAAGCTGGGTAACATTTGTCAATCCCTAACTTACGCTGCCTGTGCAATTGCTCATTCATTTGCTCCTCTTCATTGTCTTTAAATTGTACAGCTGCTTGCATTACTGACATACCTCTCTCTCTTTTATTCTTTTTCGCTAACTTAATTTCCTTCTGTTTGGCTTCCTTTCGCCATAAGCGGAAAGAGTCAAACATCGCCGGCCGGGCTTTCTTCTTAAACAATTTACTTTCCAGATTATCTAAAATATCGGTATCAAAACTACCATTTTGGGGCCATTTTAAAACACCATCTTTCCTGGTGTAGTGGATCCACACTTCGTTATATGCAATGGGGCCTAAGCCATGTTTCACATAGAGCTCATAAGTTGGAGTTCCAACCGGAGGAACCGGACATGATTCCTCTAGCTGGAAATCTTTTCCACAACCCAAACAGAATAATCTACCAAATAGTCCAGAACCAGGCATCTTCGCTCACTAGTCTAGATCCAAACGTCAAAGGATTATCGATTACGATAGCCTCGTGAATACACGAGTCCTCTGGTTTTGGCGTTTGCAAACTCCAAAGTACCAATTCAAATGATCCCGAAGGATACCAAAACAAATGGGAGACGCTCCACTTATACTTAACTGAATATTGCTGATCGATGGCGTCACCAGAAGACTCTCTCGATTGTTTTGCTCTCTCAAAACTCGTCAAGGGTCCAAAACAGGTCGATTAATCAGGGCAGCAGTCCTTCGTAGCCGTCGGGACGCGGAGAACCTCGCAGAAAAGACTTTCGGACCACGTCGACATGCAGGGGTCGATGAAGTGGCGGCCTCCCTCCGGAATTTCCACACGAAGCTCCTCACGAACCTCTGGCTTGGACTGGTACCGCTGAAATCGCCCCACGTTGGGCGCCAAACTGAAGTACTGGGTATTTTAGACCCAGCGGTGCAGGGGCACACACCCTATGACTTCTGGGTTTCACCCTGTTCCGGACCTACAGAAACACAGAGTCTTCTGGGTGAAGTCAAAGAATCGTTTATTGGCTGCAGACCAATGACAGGTATCCTAGAAGTACAACAGCGTGTATGTTCTCAGGAGACTGCTGAAAATCATAGGAACGGACTTCTCCTTAAGTACAAAATATCATGCTCCAGGCACACATTCCTTGGTTTACGATATGGCCATATAAAGGTATACATTACAAACGAAAAAGCAGAGTCATGATGACCATCCCACATTCCAGTTCGGCCAGCCCACAATGATTTACACAGTAAGGTTCAGATCCCACGTTTGATGTAAAGAGACCCCCCAATAAACATGAGCATCTCCTGTTTTGGGAAACAAGTCATAAAGCAGGAACAAGCAGGTGTGGAAGAGATTAGCCGGGGGATTGTGTAGAATGAAAGGGTTTTATGACGGGTCAAGCCCTGATGCTAATCACAGGTGGACGGAGGAAGGGGAGCTCGTGAGACCGGTTTGACCCAGGGCAGCAGAGCCAGCTGCCCAGGTCACAGAGAAGTCAGAGGGAAAGCCCATGTACTGTGAGGCCCGTATTTACTCCATTATAGCCTATGTGAGGGCAATGACAAGATGGCCACTGCTTCCAAAATGGAACCCGCGTAGTGGAGCAGAATAACGTGTACACAGTGCATTCATAGCTAGAACGGTATATAAAGCACTCGTACATGCCGCATCTACCATTTGCGGTTCGCTAATACCAAGATAGACAGGGGTAGGGCCCTGTCCCCTACGCGGTCCCGAATATTAAAGTACGACACATCAGCATTGGCGTGTTCTGTACCAGGGCGGTGTTCCACCGTGAAGTCCATCCCCTGTAGGGAAATGGACCACCTCAACAGCTTTGGATTCTCACCCCTCATATGCATCAACCATCTGTGGGCCTGTGGTCTGTCTGAACCCGGAAGTGAGTCCCAAACAAGTATGGTCTCAACTTCTTCAGTGCCCAGAGCACAGCAAATGCCTCACACTCAATCGCACTCCACCTCTGTTCCTGGGGAAGTAACCTCCTACTAATGAAGGCTACGGGTTGGTCTAGGCCCTCTTGATTCAACTGTGAGAACACAGCCCCCACACGATGCTCTGAAGCATCTGTCTGCACAATGAATTCTCTTGAGAAGTTGGGTGCCTTAAGCATGGGTGCTGTGCACATGGCAGATTTCAGGGCATCAAAAGCCTTCTGGCAGGCATCAGTCCAGTTTGCTTTCCTAAGCTGCTTCCTGGAAGTCAGCTCTGTCAAGGGGGCACCAATGGTGCCATACCCCTTGACAAATATCGTGTAATACCCTGTGAACCCTAAAAAGGCTTTCACCTCTGTCTGAGTCTTGGGGAGTTCCCAAACTAGAATGGTATCAATATTTGTCTGTAGGGGTGCCACCTGGCCGCTCCCTATTTGGTGTCCCAAGTACACCACAAAACCCTGCCCTATCTGGCACTTACTCACCTTGATCTTGAGGCCTACCCTCCGCAGTGCCTTCAACACTTCCCAGAGGTAGTGCAGACGTTCCTCCCAAGTGGCACTGAACACTGCGATGTCATCCAGGTAGGCGGTACTAAAATCTTCCAGTCCAGCCAACACCTGGTTGACCAACCTCTGAAAGGTGGCAGGGGCATTCTTCATCCCAAATGGCATCACCCAGAATTGGTAGTGCCCATCTGGTGTGGAGAATGCTGACCTCTCTCTTGCCCCATCAGTAAATGCGATCTGCCAGTACCCAGATGTTAAGTCAAACGTACTGAGGTACCTGGCAGCCCTTTAACCGATCGATGAGCGCATCAGCTTTGGGGATGGGGTGCGCATCAGTCCTAGTGACTGAATTGAGCCCATGGTAGTCCATGCAGAACCGGAGTTCTGGTGTGGCACCCGGTGCGGCAGCCTTCGGGACCAAGACCACTGGGCTGGCCCAAGGGCTGTCTGAGGGCTCAATCACCCCTAGCTCTAACATCTTGGAGAGCTCCTTCTTGATGCAAGCTCTGACCCTGT
This sequence comes from Triturus cristatus, assembly GCF_964204655.1. Lineage (NCBI taxonomy): Eukaryota > Metazoa > Chordata > Amphibia > Caudata > Salamandridae > Triturus > Triturus cristatus. The sequence goes on from NC_140583.1 coordinate 692,980,204, forward strand.
CAGTCACTCTGTACATTTTATGTTTTACTGGAGGACTGTCCCCAGTGTCCACATCCTGGACGCACCACAAAGTGACACCGGGGCTCAGGGAGAACAGGTCAGGGAACTGTCCCAACATTTGGCGACAGTCACTCTGCTGCTGAGGGGTCAGGGAGTTAGAGAGGTTCACACTCTCCACTGACCCATCTTGCTCCTTTGCAGACAGGAGGTCAGGAAGAGGCTCAGTCTCCTCTTCCATCCCAGCATCTGTTGCTAGGAGCATGCCCACTACAGAACTCTCCAAGTGGGGCTTCAGGTGGTTCACATGCAGGACCCGCAAGGGGTTCCTGGGAGACTGCAAGTCCACCAAGTAGGTGACGTTTGTCTTGTGCACCACCACCTCAAATGGTATGGTCCACTTATCATGGAGCGCACAAGGCTCCACTGGGGCCATGACCCAAACCTTTTGTCCAGGCTGAAACTCGATCAGAGTGGCATTCTGATCATACCAACGTTTCCTCTCCTCCTGGCTGGCTTCCAGATTCACCTGAGCGAGTTGTCTGAAGCACCTAGTCTGGTTTCTGAAGGCCAGCATGTAGTTATATACATCCTGGAGAGGTTTACTGGGAGCTTATTCCCTGCCTTCTTTTACCAAACTCAGAGGTCCTCTCACAGGATGGCCGTACAGCAGTTCCAAGGGACTGAACCCTAAGGACTTCTGTGGCACCTCTCTGTAGGCAAACAGAAGGCATGGCAAGAGGATATCCCACTTATGCCTCATGGGCTCCTCAAGACCCATAATCATGCCCTTCAGGGTCTGCTTGAATCTCTCAACTAGCCCATTACCTTGGGGGTGATAAGGAGTGGTGAATTTATAGCTAACACCACACTCCTGCCACAGGAACTTCATATACTTAGATACGAAGTTGGTATCACGGTCTGACACCACCAGTCTGGGGAACCCCACATGGGAGAAAATCCCCATCAACATTATGACCTACCACGGAGACCATCACGGTCTGGAGAGGGATGGCTTCCGGGTACCAGGTGGCATGGTCCACCAAGACCAGGATGAACCTGTTGCCCATGGGTGTCTTTGGATCCAGAGGCCCCACAATGTCAATGCCCACCCTTTCGAAGGGGGTGCTGACCACAGGGAAAGGTTGAAGAGGAGCCTTGTGCTTCCTCCCACTCTTAGCACTTGCCTGGCAAGTCTAGCAAGTCCTACAATGAGTATCTGAACTCTTGCGCATTTGGGGCCAGTAAAAGTGGTTGAGAAGCCTTTCAAAGGCCTTGTCTTGCCCCAAATGTCCTGCTCAAGGCACATCATGAGGCAGACCAAGTAGGAATGCTCTGAAGTGCTGGAGTACCACTAGCACACGGGCTGACCCAGGCTCAGCAACCTTAGGCTCACTATACAGGAGACCATTCTCCCAGTAAATCCAATGTGATCCAGACTGATCACCTGCTGCCTGGTTTACAGTCTTTTGCTGCAAACCCACAGGAGAAGGGTACTTCTTCTGCTCCTCGCAGAACTCTTCCCTGGAGGGACCTCCTTCCTGCTGCCAATGGCTCAGCTCTGGCAGGTCCCCCCATTCAGCCACTTGTACCCCTGTAGGCTCCAGGGCTTCCCCCTCAAGGTTTGCCTCCTCCTGGGCCGTGGGCACTTTGGGGGCCGGTTTCCCATGCCCCCGTCTCTTCTCTTTAAGGCAGGCACCTGGGCCACTCTTTCAGTCTCCAGGTCCTCTTGGATGCCCCTACCGGCTGCCATTGACCGAGTTGTTACACACGCCCACTCAGGCAGACCCATCATTTCTAAATGAGACCTCCACTCTACCTTTGCCCAAGCGGAGCTCTCCAAATCATTGCCTAGCAGACAGTCAACAGGCATGGCTGGCCTCACAGCTACTTTCAAGGTACCTGAGCCCCCCCACACAAAGGGAACCTGTGCCACTTTACAGAGACACTGTGAGTTGTGAGCAGCAACTAGCGGGTAGAATGTTTCGGGAATCACCTGCTCTTCAGACAGCAGCCAACAACTGACAGCAGTCACACTGGCTCCGGTGTCTCTCAGAGCCTCCACACTATAGCCACTGATGGTCACCCACTGTCTGTACTTTTTAGTGTTAACAGGCAAATGAGCTCTAGGGACCATCTAAAGAGACCAGGCACATCTCTGTGGGGCCCCACCCACCTTGGGCACCTATCTCCTCTCCCAAAGCTACACTAGCCATTTCCCGGGAGGGTGCACCAGTGGGTGCAGTGGTCACTGTGTTGGGAAACTTGGACTTCCTTGCAAGTGACTTACCTGTCCACAGCTAAAACAGGTCTTGGGACCCTTCCGCACAGTCTTACCTGGCGGGACCCATCGTCTTTTGTCTGAGGGAGGCTGGGAACCCTTACCTTGGTTCCCTTGGGGATTACTTTGGGGCCCTTTCTGGACCTCCTTTTGTTTACCCTTAACCCCCCACTCTTCTGCTGGGGACCCTGCCCACCTTTGGCAGAATCTCCCACAGGACCCTTGTGGACCCTGGTACTGACCCAGCGGTCCGCCTCCACAGCAAGCTTTCCGGGGTCAGTCAGCTTGCTATCAATCAGGTGCTGGCGTAGCTCTGGAAAACAACTACTGGACAAGTGCTCCCATGCAATCAAATCATAGAGCACCTGATAATCATCACCTTACTACCCTTCACCCAACCATCCAATGCTCTGCAAAAAAAACACATATTCCACCCAGGTACTAGGCTTCAACTTCTTGCAATTTCAAAACTTCTGCCTATAAAGCTCTAGGGTCAACCCATACCTGGCTACTAAGGCTTCCTTCATGGGGGCATAGGACATCTGATCCTCAGTGGGCAATGCAAGTAAGGTGTCCCTTCCTTCACCCAGAAAACGACCCCACAACACCGCTTCCCAATCTCTCTCAGGGACCCGGTGGGACTTCATCGCTACCTCTTAGGCCTTAAACTACTGCCCAATGTCCTCATGTTTCATAAAATCCTTAATGACATCCTTGGGAATATATACTTTTCCTTCTACAGGCACTGATAGTGTGCTGCCACCAGAGGGAGTACTCTCTAGGCTCTTTGCCTTCAGCTCTAGCTCCCTCAACACTCTCTCATGCTCTAAAAGCCTTTTCTTTTCTTCCATGGCCAATTTCTTGCTCTCTAACTCCAACCTCTTATTCTCTAAGTCACCCTGGCTCCCTAGTTTGAGCTTAGCAAGCTCCATCTCATACACTTTGCTTTTCTCCTTGTCCTCCAACAGTTCTGGAGACAGACCCCTTGAAGACACACTGCTGCCCTCCCTGAGAGGCACTCCCCCACCAGTTAGGTCAACCGCCCCATCCTGCTGCCCTTCTAAATTCTCCCCCTCCACCATAGGATCCTCGGTCTGCCCACTGGCATTCCTTGCTTCCAACAGGCCCCCCAGCGCCTTTTGGAACTCCTCCTTCCTAGTGAGGCCTCTTATGGACATTTACATTTTTTTGCAGATGGTTTTAAGTTGTGGCACAGTGTAGATATCAACCCTCTCTTCTTCGAATTCAATATCAACAGATGCAATGGATCCTTGTTTACTTATGGTAAAAATTGGCAGTTCTCAAGATGCAAAAAATTCCCCAAAATAACTCTTCAAAAATGTATGTGGTTGCGTAATTGTCTGCACTCACTAGTAGTGTACACCAATCACTGTATGTAAATCACAAATGCAAGTCCAGGATCCTCACCGCTGACCACCAATGTTAGAAATGGCAGAGGTAGGTAACTTCATCCAAATAGGGACCCTTGCTTCTACTTAGGGTAAGGGGGATACACTCCTAAAATAACTCCTGCTCACCCCCTTAGTAGCTTGGCACGATCAGACAGGCTTATCTCAGAGCCAGGGTGTAAAGCATTTGTGAACACATACAGTAACACAGTGAAAACACTACAAATGGACACCACACCAGTTTAGAAAAATAAGTAATCTTTATCTAAACCAAAATAAGACCAAACAACAAAAATCCACGATACAGTATTAAAAATAAGGCTTTTCAAATGGTAGAAATAGTTCAGTTCAATGCAAGTTGTAAATGCGACTCTTTTCTCAAAAGTAACTTAGATGCGTCACGCAAAGCAAACAAAATGACCGCAGGGAAGGTGATGCCTCTGTTCATTACACTCAGGATAGGTGGTGCGTCTGTTCCTTACTGCGGCGCAGGGGAGGTGATGCGTCAGTTACTCACTGCGTGGAGAGTAGATATGTCTGTTTCTTGCTGCGGACCCCCGAACAATGCGATAGTCTTTGACACCTCGATGCAATGCGTCGATCCGATACGATGCGTGTCTTCATGCAGCCGCATAGCAGGCTTGCGAAGAGATCGGTGCGGGGTTGGCGATTTTTCAAGCCGCGGCAGGCACTGCGACGGCTTCTTCGGCGCTATGTCGGAAAACCTGTGCGGATGCGACACGCTTCTTCGGTGTTGCATCAGTTTTCCAGCTCGCAGCGACAAACAGTCTCTAGAGGTCCTAAACAGCAGCAGGCACCACTTTGCAGGTTGGAATCCCCAACAAAGGAATTTAGGGGAGCTGGTGGTGAAGTCTTTGTGTCCCTGAGACATCAGAACAGGAGGCAAGCTCAGTTTCAAGCCCATGGAGATCTTCCTCAAGATGACAAAGCAAACAGCAAAGTCCTTTTCTCCTTTCCTCGGCAGCAAGTAGCCACTGTAGGCCAACCCCAGACAGCAAACAGCACAGGGGCAGTATTCCTCCTCAGCTTATCCAGCTCTCCTCCTTGGCAAAGGTTTCTCTTGATTCCCAGAAGTGATCTAAAAGTCTGGGGTCTGGGCCCCTCTTTTTATACACCAAAATCCTATGTCTCTGAAGGCAGAGAGTGTCTGTACCCACCCAAAAACCAGTTCTGTGGGGCACTTTGCAAGTACACAACAACCTCCTTTGTCAGTGTGAGCCCTGGCTTAAGACACACCACAGGGGGGCGGAGCAATCATTGTGGAAGGCAGGTAAAGCCCTATTCAGGTGAAGATGCTACCCCTCCCACCACTCCAAATGCATCCCAGGTCTATTCAGCCTAGCCCTGACTCATCAAACTTCTGGAGCCACAGCCTTCCTCCAGCCCCTGTCATCCAAAAGCCAGACATGCAATACACAAACCTAGCAGAGGCACACTGGATGGTTAGACAAAAAAATACCTACTTTTTAAAAGTGGTATTTTCAAACACATATTGTGAAAATCACCCTCTCTAAAAGATGCATCTTCACATTCTGAGCTCAGGCATACTAAACTTTATTTTCCTATCTTGTTCCTGGGGTCAGGTATGTTTATAAGATGTTATAAACTAACTCCCTATTCTGGCCTATGGGAAAAGATAAAATACAATAGTGAGACATGCCACACACATCAGGACATGTCCTACCTCTCACATACAATGCACCCTGCCCACAGGGGTACATTGGGCCTACTTTAGGGGTGACTAATATGCAGAAAAGGGAAGGTTTAGGGACTGGCAAGTGTGCGCACTTGCCAAGTCGACATGGTAGTCCCAGACTGCACACAGGCTCTGCAATGGCAGGTCTGAGCCACATTTTACAAGCTGCTTCTGTGGGTGGCACAATCAGTGCTGCAAGCCCACCATCAGCATTTGATTTACAGTCCCTGGGGACACACGGTGCACTGTACTAGGATCTGACAAGTAATCCTCGCTCTGTGCCTGCCCTTGACATTCAGATACCACACAAGTCTAACTGTGTCATCAGACTCTTGATTTAAGATTGCATTTTAGAGAAAGGTCTGGACCTGTTTTTCCTGACTTGTCAAGAGTGTCATCGAAGGTGGAGATTTTGGAGGGGTTCCACATTGTCCACCTTCGAACCATAACATCCCACCAGGGTGTAGTAATTGTCAACTATCCTCTGTGTTGTGATGACCCATCTACCCCTCTTGTCCAATTTACAGTTCTGAATTGAAATTGCCACCCACTTTCTTATCAGATTAACCACCCCTTTTGTGTGACAGGATTGGTCCATACATGCTATCTGCTAGACCCATTTCTGTGACATAAAAACCTGCCGACACTCAACTTTAGTCTGGTGGGAATCCTGTAGAACTGTTGCCTGAGCTGGTGACCCTCAAATATTGGAATATTCTGGCATTTATCTTTCTTACACAGAGCCCATTAACCTTCCACAATAGAATATGTACTTTATTAGCCTCTGCCCCATTCCTGATTCAACCTGTACTGTTTAAACCACTTTCTCAGAGATCATATGCTACCTAAAGACAGGTCGTTATTTATTTTTCCCTCTATGCTCCCCACCCAGTGCTCCTCACCCCTACACCTTGCAAAACCCCCTCCATGGAGAACCCTGCCAGGGACCTTCCTGGTGAAAAACGCCAAATATTTGGAATACACCAGGATGTACTGGGGAACTAGCTAAAACAAACAATAACAAAAGAGTTAGTGAAAATTAACAAGTAAGAAAGAAGACAAGACAGCAGAGTAGGGAAATGTTCAAGAGCTGGCAGGATTAATTAACGGCCGCCCCATAATGAGGCTAAGTATCCTGGTTAGCTCTAATCGGTCTTAGCAGCTTTTAATAGGGTGAATTATCATTACCTCAACACACACTTAGGACAATGCAACATGGGGGCAAGTTCTGTGGGGTGATACGTGAGATGTATAGGGCTCCCTCTGCAGGAATTTTGCTAAAGGTGGGATTATAACAGGAGGGACTAGGTAAGGTTGTCTGCTCTCCCCGCTAATACTTTACTTGTACATCAAGCCCCTAGCCGGATAGGATCAGAGAGGAGAGGGATATAAAGCACTTTACGAGCGGCCTCTGGGTGAAGAAAATGTCTTTATATGCTGATGATGTGATGGTCCATACTACAGATTAAGCCCCCACTTTTGCAAGTCTGCAGCGGTTGATTTCTGACTTCTGGAAAGTGTCTGGATACTTTCCATCAAAAACAGAAATCATGGATTGGAATATGAAAGAAGGAAACTGCCTAATTAGAAGAGAATTAAAATATCTGGGCATCAGAATTAGTCGAAATTTGGATAAAATAGCAGAATTAAACTTCAAAAGGGCAATGGTGGAAACAAACAGGCTTTTACTGAGTTGGTCACATTTGCCACTGACGCTATTTGGTAGAGTCAACTTAATAAATATGTCTATTCTTCCTAAATCTACTTTTATTTCTAATGCCATCCCTCTATATTTTAGGAGATCCTGGTTAGAAAAATTACACTGGACAATAAACTCTTTTATATGGCCTTCCAAGAATTCAAGAATTTTAAGGAAATAACTTCATGGGAAAAACGACAAAGGGGGGATTGCGCTGCCAGATTTTCAACTCTACACTTGGGCCTTCCAGTTTAAAGATTTCAGGTCCTTGTTGACGGATCTAAGTGATGCCGGAGGCAACCACTTGTTTAAAACAATGTTGAAAGAAGAGGTTAAGTGGGGCGACTTTAAGTTCTTGTATAAGTTTGCAGATATGCGTTACTTCAATAAGGTGAGGTTAAAAGTGCTGCAGGCGGAGGTTCTGCTCTGTACTCAGATCAGTCGTGCAACAAATCTGCTGTATTACAGTAGGTTTGCCCCAGTATGATATTCCCCAGTAAGCCCTGAGTGTTTGGAGGATAGAATGTCTTTTGGGCTTAAAGAAGCTGGAATAACAGTTTGGGGTCAGCTGCTCCAGGTGCGGGAACTCTGTTCTTGGGAAGAGTTGCAGATATTGACATGGGGCTCCTCCTTCAAATGTAAGTTCTACCAGCTGAATAGCTGGGCCAGGGTGTTGGGGGAAAAGAAGAGTGCACAAATGAGCTAAAAGAGAGTTTGGTGAATTGGTCTCAGTGAAAGAAGGTGTCAGTATAGTATTGGTTAATACTGGACATCATTGACGGAGACCTTTGCCTGCCTGAGACGCTGTAGGGAGAGCACTTGCCAAATTCACAGATAAAACATAAATGAGATGTATCTAAGGGTGATCTTTATAGAACGGTCGGACCTGCCTTTTTGAGAAGGAATCTATGGTTCTCTCTCCATAGAGCGTTCTGGACAACTAGGAAAATGGCCAAGTTGCTAGGGTCGGCGGAAACCTGCTGCAGGAAATGCGGGCTTTGTGATGCAGATGACTTTCATATGTTCATGACCTGTCCCAGTACACTGCAGTTATGGGGAGAAGTTGGTGAGGTTCTGAATGGCATATTAGAAGCCTAGCTGCTAAAAGTCGGATACTTCTGCCCCACCAGAGAAACCCAGCTCTCCACGGTGGCAGGACAGATGGACAAACATAGATCTAGGCTGTCAGTCAGAAGTCAGTGTGGCAAATTAGGACTAAAAAAAAAAAACGAATACAAAGAACGGAAGTCTTCTCATGAGTTATGCAAGATGCATGGGAGCTGTTGCAATACAAAACAGGTTCTGATAAGGAGCAGAATGGCCAATTTAACACTAAGAAAACATGAGAGTCATGAAAGCTGCGGCATTAGACGCTGCAGCAGAGGGATGGTACCACTACTGCTGAAGTGGCCTGGCTAAGTCCAGGCGTGGCTTGGGGTCCAGCTAGGTCCTCACACGCGCATGCACTCAAAAAAGTGACCGCAAATAGACCATCAGCAACTATATCCACCTGCAGCCATCTAGCCACTATTGCAGCAGCTGCTGATACCACACCAGGTATATTGCACGACTTTCTACAGCTGCAGTTCCTCTTTTTCTTTCCTCCATACCTCACACTCGCATGAACCAGTTGGCAACACGAAGTGTACTCTCTTGCCCTCAGTTAGCCCATGCTGTAGGCACATCTCATCTTGTACCCAGTTGAGAGGGGATAACTAGATCATTAAACTGTCGTCTGCTAACATCTTAATGGACCTAGAGCTTACATCTAAGTCTGTACCTCCATCCCTTACCACAAACCCACTAGGGGGATGGCATTAGCAGTATTAGTAGGCCGGTAGACTCCACCACAGTCTATGCACCACAAGTGCCACCAGCAGCCCCTGTGCTACTCTTAACACATTGGCGCAAGTGCACAAGTGCAATTCTGGAGCCCCTGATGTTAACAACTATACTTATAGCAATATAAAGGGCAACTTGGATGGTGAGGGGGAAGGGTACATCAGAGTCCACTGAAGACCTTCATCTAAGTAACCTTTTGTGCTTTGGAGGACCAGAGTCCATTGGTACCTGCAGAAGGAGCGACACTACCCTACTGCAAAAAGAGCAAACAGCAACACTGCAGAGACAATGCTCTTCTGGTAGCTGAGATAGAAACTACAAATCCGAACAGTCTTCATTGAGCAGGAAAATCTCATGGGATCAATTAACTCTACCCTGGATGCGACAATAAACACCATGACCTTGCAATCATATACATGAGAATTAGAACTGGAATTGGTCCATGCCTTAGCCACACCAAATACTAAGATCGAGGTCAAACTCGATGTCTTAGAACAAAGGAAGCAAAGCAAACCCATTAGATTTGCGTGCGCATGCTACCCAATAGTTGAAAAGTTATGCACTCTACCAGAGGTTCTAACGTCAATGATTTCAAACTGGAAGTCAGGCCCCAAACGTCTAGAAATACTAAGCAATTGTTTGAAAAATGGGAACTACACCATCCCACAAACATGTCTTTAGAAATGGCAGACAACGTATCAATCACTCAGGGAAGCCAGTGCATGGAGAGATAATTCACGGGCCTGGTCATGGGGAACCAGCCGCCAAAGCTCCACCTCTGCCTGGGGAAGGCACTCTTAGGGCTGACACCAAAGACCAGGCCAAAGCAATCAATGAAAATCTCCCATTGTGCTGCACAACCAATAAAACATCAACATCCGTGCAGACTAGCCAAGTCAGAGTAAATAAGCATTTGCAATGTAATGGTCTCGCATGTGTGAAAGTTAGAGCTAATGGTAGTGTAAATGACAATGTCTTTTACTTACGTTTATGGAGTGGATGACTGTATGTAGTGTGGAGTTGAATTATGGGGGTTGGATTGAAACTGTTAGTTGTGTAATTGTGTGGCGTGGAATAGTGTTGTGTAGAATAGATTTCTGTAGTGGATTTATGTTGATAGGTATTATATGATATTGAGTGTACTGGAATTATATAGCGTGGGATTGAGTGTAATGGAGTGTAAATATGCGGATTGGTATTTTGTTTTGTGGTGTGGTATTGTAATGGAGTCTAATTATGTGGTGTGCTGTTGAATTGTATGGCATGATATAGAATTTTGTGGTGTGGATTGGATGCATTTGTTGTGTAATTGTGTTGATTTGAATTATGTGGTTTGTTGTATTGAATTATGTGGTGAGGAATGGAAATGTGTGGAGCTGTAGTGTGGGGTTGAAATGTGTGGCTTTGAATGAAATGATGTGGATGGAAATTATGTGGCATGGTGTAGGATGTGGAAGAGCAGCGTTAGAGAACGAGGGCACATACTGAATCTGGTGAAGCAGATATAGTGAGACATGAGGAGGGCACATGAGGTTGATGAGGAAGAGTACAGAAAGGGTGATGAGAGCACACACTGAGGCCTGTGGAGGAGAACACTGGTGGGTAAGAGAAAGGGATAGAAGTCTGTGTGTGATTAGGCAGTAGAAGCACCAAACAAGTAGTGGATAAGTAAAAAAAGAAAATGTTTTGCAAGACTGTCGAGGGTCAGCACAGGAAAAATAAAGTTGAAAAAGAAGAATGTGGAAAGAGTGGCTAGTGAAAGAGAGAAAACAAGGTTAACAAGGATGTGTGTGGCATACCTTCTCAGCAGAGGTAACAATATGTATATGGATGCCCCTAGGATAAACTATTGTACACCACAAAGCTTTCATTGGACGCTCAGGAAAGTTGCAAAAAAGCTTGTAAAGCTAATTGAACGACCAAAAACTTAAAAAAGAATCCCCCAGCGATTGCTGGTGTTTTAATGGAGACTTTTAAATTTCGTGCAAAGAACAATATTGGGGGTGAGATGACTGCAGTTACCACAGAAGGACGGTGTATCGTGCTGTGAGGAAAATAGATATTGTTACTGAAAAGCACAAATTGACATGCACTTCATTGTCCATCTGAACAGTGAGAAATTTCAGATTGATGAAGCGCATGTTAATTTTTGCTTTCAATAACAATAATAACCATTTCCTTCAAGGCGCAAAGATAGCATCTTCGCAGGATAAAATAACTTGCACACTATGCTAATGACTCGAACTCACTAACATCGAAAACAAGGCGGAGCCAATTGAGTCTATATGGCTGCAGGATGTCTTATTAAAAAAAAACACCACTAAAAGCACAGTTCGGTTCAAAGGGAAAGCATGCAAGCTCGAACACAAACATGCAGATACACGGCTTCCATCCGACACGAAATACTACTCAACAGAAATGTTAAAATGCCCTGTTATGCACAAATTGATCTAATAATGGCACAAACTTTACCTACAGCCAAGTTTACATGTCGCAACTAAAAAGACTGCTGACCTTGCCTGTGCGAATAAGACATCATAGCTGCCAAGGTTTCAGATTGCTCTGTGTGACATTTTTATAATTTCAGTGTAATTATGAGTGACATTTCAACAACTATGAGTGACACCTTCTCACGAGCAAACTCAAGCAATGAAGAAGAGAGAAACATAAATATCAGAAATTACAGCCACTTGAGGAATGAGAAACTCTAAGAAGATCTTAAAACTGCTGTAAAGCACCAGAAATGGAAGGGCACTTAGGTGTGAATGTGCGAGGTGCTCTGCTTTCAAGCACCTCCTGTTACTGACCCCCCCAGGACCACCTGCCCTCTGACTCCCTGAGTTCTGGAGCGCTCCGTCCGCCCTATCATGCCTCTCACATTCGTAGGGGAACACCTGGGCTGCAGGCACAGAGAGCAGGTGCAGCCTCATACTACAGGTATAAATGTGTGAAGCGCTCTGCTTCAAAGCACCTAACACCAATGAATCACGGTACCTCCAGCCCTCCTTGAGTTCTGAGGTGCTCTCTCCACCCTACTGTGCCTCTCACACTCATAAGGGGGACACCCAACCCTCAGGCACAGAGAAGGAGTGACAGATGAGCTGCCTAAATTTAAAATTAAGAGTCAACACAGCTGACTCGTGGACGCTGCTGCAGATAGGCACGGACATTGATTGGGCAACAAGTAGCACTAAGCAGCTGAGGTACACAGGTACCTCACAGCAGTCAGCATTATTTTAAAAAACGCCCCCCGACTCAGTGACACCAAAAATAATTACAACATACTCCCTGCACAGATCACACCACAGCAGGGCTCTCACAGATAATCTACACAATGCTATGCTGATGAAGCTGCTGAAAGTAATGTGTTACGTGAGACTGACTGTTGACCGGTCAGGTCCGTCACCACCGACCAGAAGCACTGTAAATCATGTCAACCTTTAAACTGATGCACTACCTCCATTTAATTGAAACATGCTCACACAGCTCCCTTAGTTTAGTATCAAGTGAACTGCAACTGACGGAATTGAATATGCACATTTGACTGTTGTGGTTCATAGATTTCAGTTCAGTTTTGGGAATTCAGTATTTTCCTGAACCGGTGCGACCCAATTAAAACGATTTAGTAAATGTGCGACTTCAACTTATGTCACCAACTGCGGGATCGCTCCACTCTGGGACTCCAAAAATTTTGAAGAAGTGTCTAGAAACTTTAGTGATGCCAAGAAAATCAGTTCTAGTCCAGTACATCGATGACTTGTTAATAGCTTCCAAGTCGCAAGATGATTGTGTTGCTGATTCAATTGCCTTCTTAAATCATTTAGCGGATGGGGGACACAAAGTATCTCCAGAGAAATTACACTTTTGTCGAACTGGAATCAAATATTTAGGACACCAAATAGAAAGAGGAGTGAGAAAAGTGACCCCTGAAAGAATAAAAATATTAAAGCACATGCAGTTACCACAAACTCAGAGAGAAATAAGGATGTTTCTTGGTGTAGTGGGGTATTGTATGCAGTGGATTGTAGGTTTCTCTTTGTTAGCCAAACCCCTAATACAAATGACACGTAAGCGGGCAAAGGACCCACTAGTTTGGGATGATAAAAGTATGGAAGCTTTTGGAAAATTACGAAATTGTTTGTGTGAAGCTCCAGCTCTAGGTATGCCAGATCATACAAAAGAATTTGCACTCTTTTGTTGTAAAAGAGAAAATTGAGCCCTTTCAGTGTTAACCCAATGACATGGTTTGATGAGACATCCAGTAACATATTTTTCTGCTACTTTGGACCCTGTTGCATCAGCATTACCTGGTTGTTTAAAAGCAGTAGCTGCTACTTGCATGAGTCTAGAACAAAGTGAGTCCATTGTGATGGGACATCCTGTAAAGGTGTATGTTCCACATTCAGTCGAGATTCTTCTAACAAGAACTCAAACACAGTACCTTACCCCTGGTCAGATGACTAAGTACGAAAGAATCATTTTAGGAGCAGAAAACTTCACCGTGGTCAGGTGTACTATACTTAACCCAGCTACTTTATTGCCAGATGTATGTGGGGAAGAAGTAAGAGACGAAGTCGAGCATGACTGTTTGGACGCAGTGGTGAAACAAAACTTGAGGTGGCCCCCCTGCAAAGCACATGGAGGGAGCCTCCCCCCCCCCAGCGGCGCGACCCACCATCTACCACTTTGCCCTACCACCCAGAAATCGAGCATATTTTGATTTGAAACCTCCAACATTTAAATTAAATGCCTCCATATTGTCTTTCTCTAAATTCTAATGAGAAAGTGGGAAACACTCTTTGCATACAAGCTACGCCATTTGTAACAATACTGTCAAAAGCAGATTATTTAACTGAGGCAGCAATCAGAACAATGCCAAGGAGCGATCCTATTATCTCAGGAACTGACTAAGCCTGAAGAACAAAGAACAACTATGAAGGGTCTGATATAGAATTGACAATACCTTGAAACTTTGAAAGACCAACCCAAACATGAAATTCCATAAAAACTCGAGTGACAATATACATGAGAAGTACACAAGCTATAACTCAGTATCCTGCGAAAGTCAAGAGAAATAGACTGGTGAATTATCTGCATGCCACACACTAGCGACTGTCAAGGGTTGTGCATGATAATAACGTGAACTGAGGAAGCAATTTCAATCATAATGACTTTATTAGTAAGCTCTGCAAAACAGGCAGGCACACAATGCTGAGGTAGAAAACTGTTTGGATGCTTCAGAACATTGATGCAGATGTTTGTCTGTTTTGATTTATCATTTCTGTAGTGTAAACAATGCTAAATACAAGATTTAAGGTAGACGTATTACAGACAAGTGCAAGTAACACCATAAATAACACTGAGTGTAGAATAAAAACAAACCCTATCAGCAAGTACCTAATGACAATCTATATACAAACTGTAGTTGGTAAAGCAAAAGAAAAAGTGCAAATACTTTCAAAGTGCAAATTAAAGCAATCACCAGTCCAGCAATATACAAAAATCAACCATGTTTTGTAAAACAATCCAACGTTCTTCTTGCATCAAGGTGAAAATATTTTCAAAGTGCATGGTAAAAACAAGTCTAGCAGTATGCAAAAATGAAGCCAGGTTAGTTAAACAATTCCCTGTTTGGTGTGTGCATAAAGGCACACATATTTCAAAGTGACAGATAACTACAGCACCATACAATACTCAAACCAGTTTAAACTAACAATTCCCTTTTTGAAGGCTCAAATATTTCAAAGTGACTAGCAAAACAGTAAAAAGTACAGCAGATAGCAGCATACATAAATTAAACCTATTTAGTCAGACTAATTCCCCTTTTGTTTGTGCATGAAGGCATAAATATATCAAAGTGCCTGGTAAAGTATTAACAATTCACCAGCATAAACATCAAACCCGTCCAGTCAAACAATGCCCCTTTTATTTGTGCATAAAGGTGCAAATATTTCAACGTGAGTGATAAAACAATAAGTTTAGGGGCATAAACATTAAACCAGTTTCGACAAAGTATGCCCCTCTAGTTTGTGCATAAAGGCGCAAATATTTAAGTGGCCCGCAAAACAATAACAAGCTCAGCAGCAAAATAAACAAAGCTGTTTACTAAAATAATGCCCCTTTTGTCTGTGCAAAAGAAAGTGTCAAGGGGGTGTATATTTGTCAGGTTAAACTGAATACATTTTTTCTTGCCTCTATAAACGTATGTTCTGAATATTGAGGTAGCCTATATATAAGCGAACAATATTTAAAGTATGATATACTGGCAGAATACCATCTAACTTACTGCTTCCTCATGGAACTCAAAGCAGATATATTTAGAAAATCGGACTTGAAGTAGGAACAGTACTTGCAGGAGCCTGATGAAATGTATTGCAGAGTTTGAAGGCTGCTACAGCAGAAAACAATACTTAAAGAGTGAACACAAGGCCGAAGACTGCTTACACCAGGAAGAGTGACTGGCAAATTAGACTGGTGGCTGAAGGCTACTACTGCTTTGTTCACTGAATTGGAGAGATGTACTTGACTGAAAGAATGTTTGCCTCTTTGCCTTGCTTCGTGCAAACTCTTCTGTTAAAGCTTTCACATTTATTTTTTTTGCTGCGATCACTCTCAATGCTTAAGGTTGCAAGCCCCGACAGCCTTTCCTGCGTCATTGTGCTTCGGAGATAGTTTTTGATTAATTTTAACTTTGAAAATGACCTTTCTGCACTGGCTACAGTAACTGGAATTGTTAGAAAAAGTTTCAGTGCTATTGCAACATCCAAAACACTGGGCAGAATTGCATGGTTTCTCAAAAATAAAAGGTCAGCCAGATCCTTTATTGTGCCACCTGAGATAAGTTGTATTTGTTCTTTCAACACTGCTTTGAAAGCGATGAGTTGTTGTGGAAACTCTAGGGACAAGTCTTTTTGGTAATGAGCTGCCAGGGTCATGGCTGCTTCAAACAACTCCTCCTCACTAGCTCTGAGGATTTCTGAAGGCATCATAAAATTAAAGCATTGTGTTATGGTGTTCATACCCGCAAATCGAGTTTTTATCTGATTTACAACAATATCTATGTTAGCATAAAACACAGACACCTTAAAATTGTCTTCAGGATTGCACAGTCTTTGGTCTTCACAGAGTTCATCGAAGTGCTTTTTTTGCGTCGTGGTCGTTTTTGTGTGAAATGCAATTGAATTCCCCATGCAGCTGCAAGTAAAGATGATGAGCTTTTAACATCTTCAAACTGTTCTCTGAAACTGGCAAACGTATTCGCTGCGCTACTTAACATATTTGATGCTTGTAAAAGGTCCAGATCTGTAGACTGAAGCAGTTTGGACACAATATTTATTGTCTCCAGCACTTTGGACTGGATTACAACCATTACCACAAACTCAAAAGTCTCCATGCACTTCCTAAGACCCTGAGCTTCTGCGCGCTCCTCAACCTTTTTAGACTGCAGTAAAATGGTAGTGAGTGCTTTCATGATGTCCATAAACAGATAGCGTACAGCATGGAGAGCATCATGTCTGGATGCCCAACGTGTTGGACAGAGTCTCTTCAGGGGGAACAACCTTTACAACGCAACTGTTACAACGCACTACACTTACAACGCATTTTTTACAACGCATAATCCATTACAACGCACTACACTTACAACGCATGACACTACAACGCATTTTAAAAAAATACCTTTACAACGCATACCATTACAACGCCTACCATTACAACGCATAATATTACACTACACTATCCAACACTTACCCTACTGTTGCACCCCCTGGAGTTAGAATAGTAATTTTTACCCCTATACTATCCAACACTTACCCTACTGTTGCACCCCCTGGAGTTAGAATAGTAATTTTTACCCCTATACTATCCAACACTTACCCTACTGTTGCACCCCCTGGAGTTAGAATAGTAATTTTTACCCCTATACTATCCAACACTTACCCTACTGTTGCACCTCCTGGAGTTAGAATAGCAATTTTTACCCCTATACTATCCAACACTTACCCTACTGTTGCACCCCCTGGAGTTAGAATAGTAATTTTTACCCCTATACTATCCAACACTTACCCTACTGTTGCACCCCCAGGAGTTAGAATAGTAATTTTTACCCCTATACTATCCAACACTTACCCTACTGTTGCACCCCCTGGAGTTAGAATAGTAATTTTTACCCCTATACTATCCAACACTTACCCTACTGTTGCACCCCCTGGAGTTAGAATAGTAATTTTTACCCCTATACTATCCAACACTTACCCTACTGTTGCACCCCCTGGAGTTAGAATAGTAATTTTTACCCCTATACTATCCAACACTTACCCTACTGTTGCACCCCCTGGAGTTAGAATAGCAATTTTTACCCCTATACTATCCAACACTTACCCTATTGTTGCACCCCCTGGAGTTAGAATAGTAATTTTTACCCCTATACTATCCAACACTTACCCTACTGTTGCACCCCCTGAAGTTAGAATAGTAATGTTTACCCCTATACTATCCAACACTTACCCTACTGTTGCACCCCCTGGAGTTAGAATAGTAATTTTTACCCCTATACTATCCAACACTTACCCTACTGTTGCACCCCCTGGAGTTAGAAAAGTAATTTTTACCCCTATACTCTCTAATACTTACCTTAAATGCAATTAAATATTATGCGTTGTAATGGTATGCGTTGTAATGGTAGTTTTTAAAAATGCATTGTAGTGTCATGCGTTGTAAGTGTAGTGCGTTGTAATGGATTATGCGTTGTAAAAAATGCGTTGTAAGTGCATGCGTTGTAAAAGTGTGCGTTGTAACGTCATACATCCCTCTTCAGTGTTGGCTTTGAGTTGTGCTCTCTTTTGTAATGGTAAGAAGTTCCCACCGTTTGATGCTTTGGCTGAAAAATAAATATAATTTCTGTATAATGTCATAAAATTCTGCAATTTCAGGAATGTGCATGCAGGCATCATTCAACACTAAATTTAGATTATGAGCAGCACAATGTACATAGACTGCATTGGGTTCTTTCTGTCGTATTCTGGTTTGCACTCCACTATATATACCACTCATTGTGCTGGCACTATCATATCCCTGACCTCTACATTTATTAAGCACTAGGCCTTTGCCCTCTATAAGGTTTACAAGTTCTGTTGCTATCCCCTCAGCACTTTGGTCTGTAATTTTATAGAAACCAACAAAGCTTTCATTAATTTTGATTTCAGTTGGAATTTCATCAGTATTAAGGCACAGTGTTACATATCGGATAACCAGGCTTAATTGGTCTTCTTTTTTAATGTCCTGTGTTGTGTCCATTATAACAGAGTAAAATGTTGCTTTTTTTATTTCACTTACTATCTCACTTTGCACTTTATTCAAAAGCATTTCAATCAACTCATTTTGAATAGCAGGACTCAAGTATTTAACTCTACTCTCTGTTTTAATCAGATGGTTTAAAACAGGATCATATTTGGCCAAAAGTTCAATGACTGCCAAAAGTTCCCACCATCTTCTCTTTCAGTTTATCTCTATGTTCTCTGAAAGGTAAATTGCAAGTTGACAACAGAAGTGTAACATCGATGATCCTACTCAGAATTTGTGTCCAATAGTTCACCTGCTCTTTGTAGTCTGATTCTAGTTGTGTATCGATCGTCTCATCTTGCCTCCATCTTCCATGTACAGCACAAGCAGCTAAATGTGAGCGCGTCATTTCATGTTCTTTAATTTTTCGAGACATGCCTTGCCAATCTTTTATTATTTTGGAAAAGCTATAGCACCGGGTCCAGTGCTGATTAACATTAAGAAAGTGCGCAAACTCTAGACAGACAACCATATAATGTGCGTTATGACAAACAACTTAGAAAAAATATTGTTAATTTTATTGATCTTTTTTTATTTTAAGTATATTTTATAAAGTTAGCTTGATATATAAAAATAAGTTCAATTTATACATGATTTACTTCTCAATACATATATTGCACAAATCAGACCTCGTTTTGATATGAGGTAAACAATTAAACATATGATATTCACCACATTTTACATTTGTCAAAGCACCATTCACAATACAATTGAATTCATATATAAAAAACACATAGGGCCCGATTCACAGACAAAATCCTAAACTTACTACCATTTTCGTATTCACAGAAGGCACTTACTCATTTTGGTATTCACAGAAGACACTTACTCATTTCGGTATTCACAGAAGTTAGGAGTCCTAACTTTAGGACTCCTAAATGCCTTCTGTGAATAACGAAAGTCTTAAAATTAGGATTTTTCTCAGTTTGGGAGTCCTAAAGTTAGGACTCCTAACTTTACTACTACTAAACTGAGAAAAATCCTAATTTTAAGGCTTTCGGTATTCACAGAAGGCATTTAGGAGTCCTAAAGTTAGGAGTCCTAACTCTACTACTACTAAATTGAGAAAAATCTTAATTTTAAGACTTTCGGTATTCACAGAAGGCATTTAGGAGTCCTAAAGTTAGGAGTCCTAACTATACTACTACTAAACTGAGAAAAATCCTAATTTTAAGGCTTTCGGTATTCACAGAAGGCTTTTAGGAGTCCTAAAGTTAGAAGTCCTAACTTTACTACTACTAAATTGAGAAAAATCCTAATTTTAAGACTTTCGGTACTCACAGAAGGCATTTAGGAGTCCTAAAGTTAGGAGTCCTAACTATACTACTACTAAACTGAGAAAAATCCTAATTTTAAGACTTTTGGTATTCACAGAAGGCATTTAGGAGTCCTAAAGTTAGGACTCCTAACTTCTGTGAATACCGAAATGAGTAAGTGCCTTCTGTGAATACCAAAATGAGTAAGTGCCTTCTGTGAATACCAAAATGAAAGTAAGTTTAGTATTTTGTCTTAAGTTAGTTCTGTGAATCGGGCCCTAATAGTGATTTAAAGAATACCACCCAGTACAATTGAAATCATATATAAAGAACACTGGTAGTGATTTGAGGAATATCACCAACGCGTTTCGGCAAATGCCTTTTTCAGGATTTTCTTTACCAGTGAATGCTAAAAAAATAAATGAAAACAAATATATATATATATATATATATATATATATATATATATATATATATTACCTACTGGCGGTCGCCAGTAGGTAGTTATAGTTAGGACCACGTTTCCATAGGAAAACCTCAACATTCTATTTTGAATAACTTTGGCGACGGTCGACGAATCCTCCCGAATTTCTCAAAATAGGTGGGGCGCTACGCTCCGCTCCTACCCTGAAAGTCTCGGGGGGATTCGTCAAGCGGGGGCTGAGATAAAAGGGGGGTCCCAAAACGCGTTTTTCCCATGCATTTTTCCATAGGACCTTTAGAACGAGCTACAGCCCGAACGGCTGAACAGAATTACTAGAAATTTGGCAGAGAGGTAGTCCCTAGGTCAAGGAAGTGCCTTTTGTAGGTTTGGTGTAAATCTGTTCAGTAGATTCTGAGAAAATAGCCTTTAAATCAATATATATATCTGAGCCCGCTTACGGTACGCTTACCGTACGCTTACCGTACGCTTACCGTAAGCTTACGGTGGCGTGCGCGAGCGCGATTCTGATTGGCTCTTAGATCTTAGTAAACATTCGAATCGGCCGAAACCAGGAAGCGGCGTCCGCCATTTTGTCTCTCGCACTGAGTGTTGTTTATCAAACATGATGGCCAAAAACATGTTACGGGGCTGTTTTGACAACTCCCTCCCACATAGTCATGTTGAGGGAGTCCCCAAACATCCCCCAAGAGCAAAAACGGTTTTATTTTTTTTTCGGCAATTTCGCGGGGTACGCTTACCGTACGCTTACCGTAAGCTTACCGTACGCTTACGGTAAAAAAATAAAAATAAAAAAAACACTATCCACACTTACCCCACCCCCTGTGCTTTTGGTGGCCGCAGGCCACCAAATGTGCAGGGCTTATTAATAGAGAAAAAAAACGTAATTTTGGCAACATGAAATTATAAAATCGAAATAAAAAAAACACTATCCACATTGACCTCACCCCCTGTGCTTTTGGTGGCCGAAGGCCACCAAATGTACAGGGCTTATTAAAGTTGATAAAAACCGTGCACGGAACGAACTGCGTTAAGTGGGCGCGCACGCCACAAATGGTGTAAAGTAACTTAGCATTTAAAAAACCGTACAAATTCACTGAAAAAACCATAGGTTTCACACACGTTATAGTTAGGAAATAGCATTTAAAAAACCTTGCTAATTCACTGAAAAAACCATAGGTTTCACACATGTTATAGTTAGCTGGACATTTTACTGATAAAAAACCAATGAAATTCCCCCGTTATAGTTACTGTAGGCAACTATAACTCACGCGACCGTAATCCTCTGCTGATGACATATGTGTCTTTATGAAAAAAAAATATTTGTAATATATGTATAGCTAAAATTTAATGGAAGAAGATATGGGCAAATAAGTGTCTAAATACAGTATTAGCATCAGCAGAGGATTGCGGTCGCGTGAGTTATAGTTGCCTACAGTAACTATAACGGGGGAATTTCATTGGTTTTTTATCAGTAAAATGTCCAGCTAACTATAACATGTGTGAAACCTATGGTTTTTTCAGTGAATATATATATATATATATATATATATATATATATATATAAAAAAACAGTTGTCATCTAGAGATTTGTTGCGTTACTTCAATATACTTTAAATACACGTCTATTACGTATATGACTGATGTTTCTGAAATAAGATCTGAGAAAAGTGACACAGAACAATACTGTGAATTACTACAAAGAGATGAAAAGTAAAGTCTTCCCACGTACAGAGAAGGTATGGATTAAGTATTCCAGTCCAAAATTTCCTAATGAAACTGTATGATAAAGACAGAGAATTTAGTCTTAGGGGTTTCTTTGGTTTAATTTAACCTACATCATCTTTTTGTCTCAATATCGCCTGATTCATTAAAACTCTCTCTATCTTTAAGATTTGCTAGAGAGTTTTTATTGCTGTTTTTTCTTATATTTATACTGTATTAAAATCAATCTCCTAAGGTTGTTGTTTCAGTAATTTTATCATTAACATCTCTTATTCCATTTATTCGATGTTGGATTACGAACTAGCAGCTCTATTCACTTCAAAGTTTTTTTAAAAACCACATGACGAGCTTCTCCATTATTTACACACTTTTTTACTACCAGCCAGCATGTTACTAATTACATGTATCTGCATTTCCCCTTAGTCTAATTTTACCAAGTACCTTTATTTTAATGGAGACGTATCTTCTACATTGGCAGTGTTATTCCAGATTCACAGGGAAAATCGATGCACTCGTTGTATCTGAAGTTGCAAAATATAGTCCATAAGGAATCACTATCTAGAGCAATTCAATAGCTGTATTATTTATCCATGATGCCAATTTTAATAACTATAGCTTACTTGTATGTCGTCTTCCTGTTACCATTTATATTTTTTTTCTTGGCTACTTCCACTGCTCACGGGTCTGTCGAGTCTATATATATACCTCTTCTGAAACAGTAATGAATTCATGATTAATCACCGCATATTATTTATGTGATTAATTTAAGTCTGTCCGTATATATTTATGTAGATTCCTAAATACCAACCTAGCATTGAAGGTAACCTTTCCGTACTTAGCACTTATGCTGTTTCCATTGTCCACAAATGATTCTAGATGATTAAACTCGTGTGGCAGAGGTTTGTTGTCCTATATTTGCCAATCTTTTATACCATTAGCCCATGCTTGCTGATAGGATGAAAGTTTTCTATCTCCAAAAAGCCAACAAGGTTCACAGTATGTCCATTTTTTAAAGAGTAGCACAACCACAGTCTTGGAGTCTTATCTCCAGTCCTATTTTCCTTGTAGTAGTACTTTGTGGAAAAGCACCTCTTTTTTTATCTCGTGGGAAGGGTCCTCTAGGCTTGCATGGGCCACTTCTAATGACAAACCTTCGTAACTCTGCATCATGCCAAGGTTTGTCTAAAAAGTTCCCTCTATCACTCTGGTACAAATCCTGGCAAAACTGGGTATTGCTTGATTCTAGTTCTTCTAAATGTAATTCCACATCCTTACTCATAATGTCTTCAGTTTCTTCTTCAATGTTTGGCAATACTTCAGACACAAGTAGCACATTTGTAGGTTCTTCACTTTCTTTAGCTACTGGTAGCAGCAGTGATACATCTGGTGCACTTCCAATTTCAGCACTTCCTTCACTTGTTTGTAATATTAGACTCAGAGATTCATCTGCTGATGGTGTATTATCAGTTTCTGAGCTTTCTACAGTCACTGGTAGCAGTGTAGGCCTAGCTGCTGTACCAGCAATTTCTCTGACTCCTGTAATAGATGGAGGCACTGCTGACACAGCTGTTTTACTTTCTCTGTTTCCTATAGTAGTTGTTGTTGCCTGCAGTGCTGCCACAACTGGTGCTTCAATGCTAAAAGGTACATCTGTGGTTTGATCAGAGCACTGTAATGTTTTGTCATGTGGTGGGACCAATTGGGATTGTGGCAATGCTGCTTTGTCTCCTGTTGATGATGCAGCTGCATCACCTTCTGGTAATGATGCATGAGATGATGATGCGCCATGATCACCTGGACACCTAAACATAGAGTCAATTTTCATAAATTTGCCTTTAAACTGCTCTTGTTTTTATTTAATTTGCCGCTTTTGAGCATCCCTTAAATACTATCTTGGCTGTTTGTTAATTTCTTTGATTAAAATGTAATTGTAGAAAGTCAATGTTGTAGTAGAGTGCACGAATATGAAGGCAGCAGTAAGAATATTTTGTGTACACCACAAATATTGTAATTGTGGGTTTTGTTCCACCAATTCTGCCTAAAAGGAAGGAAAATACAAAGCATTATTCTAAACACTACGGTAGCTTAACCATACCAACTATCGATGTAGAGAGTTGGAGTAAGGGATACTTAAAGGCAGGCACTGGAGGAATGGATGCAAGAAGGTGATTACTCAAGGGAGAGATACAAGAGAGGAAAGGAGTTGGCCTAACGGCTAGGGTGGTCGACCTCAAATCGGTTTGTGTCTCGGCAATGACGCTGAACATCCTGTGATTCTGGGCAAATCGCTTAATGTCCCCGTGCCTAACAAAAATGAATGTATCCTCATGTAATGCAACTGGTGCTATGTAAAGCGCTCTGATCCCCAATACCTTCAGGACCAGTTTGTGCTATATAAAACTCCGTAAAAAAACCCAGAACAAAAACCAAGAAGGAAATAGCAGAAGGGATGGGATTGAGGAGGTGATCACTCAACAGTTGGATGGGGATGGTGAGAGCGAAGAATGCAGGAGTTGAAGGCAGGTGCAAGAAGGCATGAACTGAATGGACGGCTGCAAGGAGGCAGGAGCTAAAGGACAGAGCCAAGAAGACAGGGGATGGAGCAGTCTTGAATGTATTGTTTTGTTATATTTATAGAGGGCTTACTACCCCCATGAGGAGCACTGAAGCGCTTGCCTACATGAGTAGCAAACTACTATATGCGTAGGGTGTGTGGTTGGAAGGGCGTTGTATTTGTTTTGAATTTGATGCTATGTTAGAAGTGTTCCCAGTCCATGTTGTGCATGAGGACCACTGACTGGGGTGCATGCAGCTTATTGTGCAATAGGATGCAGGGCTTAGCAATGGCTTAAGAGGTGAGAGATATGCACACTATTTTGTTTTTCATCTCTGCAGGTCCCTTTATGGTATATATTTTGTTCATAATCCCACCTTGGTGATTACTCCACGGAGTCGTTCATTCTGAAAATGCCTAATGTTTAAAGTTAATGGTCCTGAGTAGGCATGGATTAAAGAGTACACTGTGAGTGATGCAACAGTGTGAGAGTAGGGTAATAGGAGTGACTGCAGGGTGAGTGAGGTGACCATATGCAAGTGCAGATTTGGACGAAAGAATGTATTGTTAGTAATGGGTTTATTTGAGTGAGATTACAGATTGAGCAGTGAGGGGGACAGGTGAGTGAAGTGTGACATGAGTGCAGGGTGAGTAGTGTGCTTGTGTGACTGCAGGGTGAGGTACAGGGTGAACAGCGCAAGTGCATTGCGAGTGTAGAGTAATGACTGAGTGCAGGGTGAGCGGGAGAATGGTGTGAGTGCATGGTGGTCAGTGTGAGTGCATTGTGATTGCTGTGAGTGCAGGTGAGCGTAAAAATGAAGGGCGAAAATGAGGAGTGAGTTGTCTGAATGCAGGGTTCATTCCCGGACACTTGAAGTAACTCAGCATGTTATTGACGGCAGCGTAAGGTTTCAGGTACAAGTTAAACTATTGTTATTCTGGCACTGATAGGGATTGAGGGTGAAGGAAATAATGTGCTGATCCTGCAACAAACTTCCAGTCCTATGGTTAGGGTTGCCTGCTCATTATTTTGATGTCCCACACAGGACAAAAATAAGCAGTCACCTAAAGCTGTATTTTCCGCACTTATCTGGACATACTTCGAACAGCAAATATAAATAGAAAACACTTTTAATTGTGTTCTAGGGCTGCCTGAATGATCCATGACTGCTAATTAAAGGGAACAAATACAGAAAAGTCCATTACAAATGAATACATACATTTTTATCTATAACCCTATTTAGTGTCAAGACGAGGTCTTTCAGTGTCTTTAAACAACACATTGCTGGCATTTTTCTTTGGGAACCCTACTATTCCTTTTCATGAAAAGCATTTTCACACTTCTACAGCAGTAAATCTAAGTTTCCTTACATTTGGAATAGGCAGAGTGGGGGCCCTCATTTTTTGGTCACAGCATGCCTAGGCTTTCGGGTGTCATCCTGCCTCAGGCCCATGGTTTGTGCTGCTTGCATTCTCTAGTCATGCCTTGCCTATGCTGTCCTATTCCCACCTACCTGCACTCGTTGGGAGCTACCCTGGTTGTACAGATACTGTATCTTTCATGTTCGTCCACGGCATTACCCTATATATGTCCCAGAAATCAACATGTCTATTCTCTCTCTCTCTCCCCCCTCTCTCTCTCACCCCTCCTCTCTCTCTCCCCATCTCTCTCTCTCGCCACCCCCCTCTTTCTATGCTCCTCCTATCATGGTATCACCTTGCCTGTGTTACCCCATCTTACTCTGGATTCCTCGCTAGCCTGAATGTCTGCATGCAGAGGCCCCCTGTTCTCACCACATTGAATGCGCCAATTCATCAAGGACTGGCCTGTCAGACTTATGCAGAATGTGTATGGGAAGGGAAAGTGGCCGAACTCTTGCTGAAATCTCGGGAGCCTGAAGGAACAGACACACATGCCAGAGTCCATCAAACACGCCCTAGCAGCAGCAAACTGGGCTCGGAATTTCACAAGCCGCCCTGAGTGACTGTAAACACACGTCTGCCTCCATTTCTGAGCGCTCTGTGACGTGAACTCAGGCGGCTGTTGAGGCTGGAATAAGAGGATCTAATGCCAGGCAGGACAACAGTTGGAACAACAAAAAATATTTAAACAGTCACTGCTTCAGCAAGCCAGAGCGTCTTGCATGGGGACACTGATTACTGCTGAACAAGTATGCCCCATGAAGGAGGAAGAGAAGTGGGAAGCAGTCAAGGCAGGCGAGCTTGACAGAAGCTGCATAAACTTTAAAAGGACTAGATTTCACCTACTCTTGGTAGGCCAAAGTAATCCTAAATTTGAGCAGCGGCTCATGCCGCAAGCCCACCACCATGGCTCTCAAATGAGACCGAGCCCTGGCCAGCTAGTCGCTCAGATCCGACCCAGACTGGTACCCTGCACATGACAGCGGGAGAGACAAAGCCTTAGTAGGTTCCTGCCCTGACAACGCACGAGCGAATCGGCTTGCCTCATCTCACCCTTCCATCCTCACCCCTCCATCCAGCCCACCCAAAACGTTTCATAGATCCCAGAGACCCCTGCTCTTTCTAGCATCCTCCTGGCCTTCTGGAATCTCCTCTCAGAACAACTCCCACTTTCATTATTAGTAACAAATGACATTTCAAGGTAAGAAAGAGGCTTACCCGACATTGACTGTTTTGGCTAGGCCAGCAGCATGGCACAGATCTGGTAGGACAGCAGCATGGCACAGATTTGGTAGGGCAGCATGGCACAGATTTGGCAGGGCAGCATGGCACAGATTTGGTAGGGCAGCATGGCACAGATTTAGTAGGGCAGCACGGCACAGATTTAGTAGGGCAGCACGGCACAGATTTGGTTGGGCAGCACGGCACAGATTTGGTAGGACAGCAGCATGGCACATAATTGGTAGTTCTCAGTTTGTTGAGCCCTCTGAATGTCAGCTTCACCATCTGAGTGTGTTGATGGAGTCTATTGTATCTGCCTTTATCAGCATTAGAAGATGAAAACATTCTGAGGCCTGCCAGCCAAGAAAAATCTAACTACCTCCACCACATTAAGGCTACAATGTCTGAGGCTATCCTTGATGACTCCTGGGTGGGCCCCGTCCTGCTGACCCCTGGCATTGTGGCGGCAGGAGCTGCTGTCTGCCTTTATCAGCCTTAGGAGATGAAACCATGCTGAGCCCTGCCAGCCAGGAAAAAAACGAACTACCTCCACCACATTAAGGGTGGCTAAAATGTCTGAGGCTATCCTTGCTGACTACTGTGGGGGGGGCTTCCTGCTGACCACCATATATTGTGGCGATAGGACCCTCAATCTGCCTTTATCAGCATTAGAAAATGCAAGTACACTCGCAGAGCCCTTAGATCACCCCTTACCACACTAAGGCTACAAATTGGGCAACTGAAAATTGGCAACATTCACTCCATCCGACCTTTGTTCATTCTTTCCAACCTTTCTTTTATTATTTCCTTTTTTATTCTCTTCTTTCCTACTTCCCTTCCTTCCCTTCTCACTCTCCACTCTTTCCATTTCTTCCCCCCTCTTCCTTCTCCCTCAACCCTTTCTGTAGCTCCATTCTTCTTTTCTTTCTTTGTTCCTTCTCTTCCTCCCTTGCATTCTTCTTCCTTTACCACATCACTCTCCCCATCTCCTTGCAAGCTTCCTTCCTTCTCTCCTTTCTTCATTTCTGCCTTACCACATCTTTCTTCTAGCTTTTCTCCCATACTTACCTTCCTCCCTCCCTTCTACTCTCTTTCCTGTTGTCTCCCCACCTCTCCTTCCTTCCATTCCGCTCTCTCCTTTCCCCTCTTTCTGTCTTTAAGCGCCCCCGGCCCCTATTTTTTTGCTCCCACTCGTTACGTAGCTGTACGTCTGGCCAAGCTTCATCTGAAGTGCAGCAGACACCAACTAAGGGTTTTTCATAAATCATTTAGCAATGTTTTGTTCTGGTCTCAAATGTAATTAACAGCTCAATGAATATTTTAATATTAACTCGCTTTATAAACCCTAACAACTTTGTTAACTCATTTATTGATGCCACTTGTCAGACTGGCAATGGGGCTCAAGCTAATTTATAACAAAGAGAATTTAAGACAGTAAGTAAAGACAGGTGTAAGACACATCCCTGACACGAATCAACTGCAATTTAAAGAAATATGACTCTAAACTGCTTGATGCACAGCCAGGCAAAAAGGCAGCGCTACTTAATGAATGCATGATGTCAATGAGCTACAATGACATCCACACAAGTCTCCAAGGAGCATCATTTAATGATTAGAGTCTAATACCTCAGGTTTTAATTTAAATTATGTATTTCTCATCCACAAAGAATGAACAAGTTTTTCTGTGGATAGCACACTGTAGACTGAATTATCCCTAGACACGGGAACACTGAACCGGAATGGCTGGGGTGCGCAACCCAAACTTCAGACTTTCGCACCTAGCGAAGTTTCTCAGTTTAAGCCCCGTGTGACATTATACTAAGCCTGGGCAAAGCACTACGCTACGCTCGCGTAGTTTGCGAAGTTCGCGCTACTTCGCACTATGCGAATTGCACGTAGCACAGTGCGAACACGCGTAGCGTAGTGTTGCGGTAATTTTTTGCTTGCTCGCGGTCCTCAACGTCAAGTTGGCGACCGCGAGCAAGCAAAATGACATCCCGGCGAGACTTTTTCCTTGTTCGCGATCAGCAACATCAAGTTGGCGATCGCGAGCATGGAAAATAAAACTCCCGGCGAGATTCCCAACGCGAGGAGGGCAGGTTTCTCATTGCGAGTGGTCGAGTATGCTCGCGACTGCTCGCGATGAGAAACTACCAGTTCGCGTTGAGAAAGCTGCCGCTCGAGTAAAAATCTACTCGTGCAGCAGAAAACTACAGCTCGCACTGTGCAAGATGCCATTTTCAATGATTGCACAGTGCCGGTTGCTTGTCCGCACTGTGCAATCATTGAAAACGACATCTGGCACAGTGCGAACAAGGTACTACGCAGTTCGCGAAGTGCTACGCGTAGCTCGCGTAGTGCGAAGTGCACTTTGCGTAGCTTCGCGAAGTGCTACTTCGCGAATTACGCCCAGGGTTACGTTATACCAATGCGAAATATGTTTTCCCGCACTTCAATATAGCCAATCCAATACTGTAAAATTATGCGGCATTTACAAATGTACCTTTTATAAAACAAAAAAAAGTCACAAAAGTCACGTAAATAAGAAACCGCACATTGCTGCACCTTCGTGAACTTTAGCAAAGTTTGCGATACCATGTGCAAGAAAGTCTGGGGCAGGAACTGTACTTCAAGCACTCGGAAAGGGGAGTGGGTCAGGACACGGGGAATACATTATAATTAACCTCCTAATGAGAGGAGCATTGCGCCACATTTGGTGGTTATCCCAATTACCACAAAGAAGGCCTGCTTCCTACCTTCCTGGAAGGGTGCCCCCTCGCTGCCCCCACTGCCAGGGTGCTGCAGGTGCCAAGTGACCTCGCCGAAGAATGCCCACTTGGGCTATGAACAGCACGGTAAAAAGGCTCTTGGCAAACTTTTCATTGAAGGGCTGCTTGCTGTTGGGACAGCATTATAAGCCAGCCGTTCCTGGGCCCTGACCCGGACGAGAAAGGTCATAACTTGTCTGGGCCAGGGTCTAAATCGGACTACATTAACTGTACATGTATTCTAAAAATCTAGCAGCAGGCCTGGCCCTTATGGTCCCGTCCTACAACAGGGTAGACTGGCCCTAATACAGCAGCTTTGTAATCCTTGGAACCATGTTACCTTACACTTAATTTATTTATTTAACATAGTTTTGCAACTTGACCGATTGCAGGATTTCGCGCACTTTTCGGTGCAAATCTGACATGAGATGAGGGGTCAGGGGTGAGTGTGTGTAAGTAAGACGTCTTTCCCAGGGGGTGTCCATAGACGAAGCATTGGGCGGGAAGCTCTTCACCGACTAGTCTTTATGATTTAACATCTCATTAGCTCAGCCAAAGAGAATTCCCAGATCTGTGAGGGTGGCGCTATCAGCCATCTTGGCGCGTCACTTTCCCAGTAATTTGCAGCAGGTGATGAAAGGTGGAGAAGGTTAACTGCTTGCCCAATGCCCAGGATAACACAATGTGGTCAACTGTGTGAACGTTGGGATTTGAACCCTGGTTCTCCGTTCATGCTACCTTCTTTTTCTATGTTAATGATGCCTTGCTGTTGTTTCACCCCTTTTAAGAGCCCCTGCTCCACTCTGCCTATTGCTTAAAGATTCAGCCCCCCCCGAAATCAGCTCCACAGCCTCTACTCTGCCTATTGCTTAAAGATTCAACCCCCCCAAACAATTTTCTTAGTGCCTCCGCATTCCCCCCTCGCCCGAAATTTGGCTCTAGTTGCGCCTCTGACTCAAAGGCATCTGTCTACTCACTGGCAGCGCAGCAGCAGGCAGCTCATCGCGCGCAGCATTGCTTACACAGTAAAATGCTGAGGTCATGTTTCCTTTGCATGGGTTGCTGATGAGCAACAAGTGGCGGTAGGGCCCTGGCCTTCAGAAGTAGAGTAGAAATAGGGTTTGACTTAGCATGTTTAACATTGTTTATATATCTCTCTGTACGCCCTTCAATTAAGCATGATTGAGCATAGGAAAGCGCAAATTTATAACTAACAGAATAAATCTGCAGTGGAGTGGCGGGGCCCCATGCCCGGATTCCATTAACCACCACCCCACCACCCACCACCCACCACCCACCTCCCTGAGGCGCTCCACTCAATCCGACCTCAGCTGAGGCTGAGCGCCACCAGGGCAGTGGAAGGCCGTTTCGGACCACTATCCTGACCTGCCTCCTCGGATATATTCTCACCTTAGGCCCGGCTGGCCTGCTGCTTCGGAGGAGGCGAGCGGGCAGCAGAAGACAGGGCGACTGGGCGAGACTAGCCACCAGGCAGGGGCTAGTAGTACTCTACTACTATAATGAAATTATCCTGGCACGTCGGCGCCCGCACCCTTCTCAGTAACTACTAAAGTCACGCGCACTTTTAAATTACAATGCGCATGACAATGGTATGATTTAGTCACAAGCCCCGCCCCCACCCTGAAGATCGCGGCACCGCGCAGATGTATTGACAACAACTTCTGCATGCTGCCACGCCCATGCACCATTTTAATTATGAAGAGCCGGTACGCCCGGGCGTACGTCCTGCGCACCATATATGGTTTAAATTAATTTTAAAAGGCTTAGGCAGGCCGGCGCCGGCAGGGCGTGCGCACGCACATGGCACCATAATTATGGAGAGAGGCTTAGTGGCTGTCACATTGGCATGCAACGTTTAATTTATGGGGACATGGGGAGGAGGCAGACCGTGCGAGCGGCATGCGCACAGTTTTGAGCACCATTTATTTCCGAACACTGTTGAGGCTTGCCTTGCTCTTGCAGCCGTCTCCCAGAGTGAGGGGGCTCCTGGAGCGTGGGGGCCCCGAGGAGGCAGACCGTGTGTGTGGCGTGCGTGCAGTTTTGCCCATCTCCCAGAGTGAGGGGGCCCCAGGAGCGTGGGGGCCCGAGGAGGCAGGTCGTGCGTGCGGCGTACGCGCAGTTTTGAGCACCATTTATTTCCGAAGACTCTTTTGAGGCTTGCCTTGCTCTTGCAGCCGTCTCCCAGAGTGAGGGGGCCCCTGAAGCGTGGGGGCTCCCCCGCACCACGGGGGCTGCGCGGGCCTGTGTTACGCCCCTGTTTGGACGTTAATGAATTATGCACCAAGCCCCGTCCAGACATACAGGAAGAGCCCCTGAAAGAAACTGATCTTGAGCAATTTGTAGATGGCTTGTGCATGAGGAAGTAGGACTAAGTGCTGCTTATGCTGTATGCACATTGGCTGGAATAGTTGTAGCATACTATTTACCCGGTTTCAAGTCTGCACAAGTAGCCAAATTGATAGCTTTAATTAAAGCTTGTAAAATTGGGAAAAATTGGAAAGGAACCATTTACACTGATAGCCAGTATGGTTACGTGGTTGTGCATGACTTTGGCCAGCTCTGGATGTAGAGGGATTTCATGACTTCTTCAGGATCCCCAATTAAAAATGGAAAATTTGTGAAAGAACTGTTGGAAGCAATACCATTGACAAAAGAAGTACCAGTGGCCAAGAGTGCTGCTTATCAGTCAGGAGATGACTATGTGGTAGCTGGTAATCGATATGCTGACGAAGTTGCCCAGTACTGTGCCAGGAATAAAATGGCACTAAACAGGAAAATTGAAACAAGTGGAATCAGCTGCCAACTAATGCTGCTCTCAGGAATAGAAACATGGGAGGAAGTAAGACAACTGCAGGATGAAGTGGAAGTGAGTGAAAGGGAAGAGTGGATAAAAGTGGGATGCAAGAGGAGAACAGAGGATGATGTATGGAATTATCTAGATGGTAGGCCAGTAATGCCAGATTGTTTGCTTTCACAAATGGCCAGAATGTATCAAGGAGACACACATGTAGGCAGGGATGCCATGATCAGGCTCTTTAGACAAGATTGGTATAATCCGAAGTTTAGAGTTTGTAAGGTTGCAGGTGGATTTCATACAATTACCACCATGCAGGGGATTGAAGTATGTCCTTGTTATTGTTTGCTTGTTTTCCCGGTGGGTGGAAGCATACCCTACTAGTAGGAATGACAGCATAACAGTTGCCAAACTGCTGTTGAGGGAGCTAATGCCGCGATTTGGTTTTCCAGTAACTTTGGAATCAGATAGAGGATCTCATTTTAATAATGAAATAATTTGATTATTCTGTGAAGCATTTAAAATTGAACAAAAACTGCACTGTGCTTATCGCCCAGAGGCTTCTGGAGTGGTAGAACAAATGAATGGCACAATCAAAACAAGACTGGCAAAAGTATGTGCATCCACTTCACTGGAATGGTCAGAAGCATTACCTCTTGTTCTGATGGGACTTAGAGGTATTCCTGACAGAAACACAGGATTGAGTCCCCATGAAATTCTCATGGGAAGAGCAATGAGGCAAGCATTTATACCTAGACACAAACTGTTGAATATAACTGATGATCCGGTATTAGACTATTGTAAAGGATTGGCTGACCTAGTGCGTCTCTCATCAGGTTGGAGAAGACGCAGTTGCCAGGCAGACGAATCAAGCACATGATCTCAATCTGGGAGACAGGGTGGTGGGATACGCTGTATCAGGTTATACTGGTCACAACAACAGCAATTAAGTGTGCAGGTATACCTAACTGGATCCATGCCAGTCATACCAAAAGAGTTCCAGCTCCTGACGAAGAGGGACCTCAACTAACTCCTGCAGTTAAGGCTGCTGAAGCTTGTGTTGCTGAAGGATCTAGAATAACAGATCCTGAAGTAGCTGATCAGGAACAACCGAGCACATGTCAGGAAGACTGGATACCGGTGGTTGACATACCTGAAGTGATTATTAAAATGAGAAGCAGAACCAGACTATAAAGGCAGGAAAGTAGTGAGGATCAGACAAGGGTAGAAGAACAAGCTCAGGAAAGGGTGAATGAAACTGTTGGAGACCCTGAGCAGGACCAGACAAGGAGAGAAAAATATACTCAGACAGAGGTGAATCAAAACATTCACGAATCTGAGGATGGACAGTCAGGACTAGAAGAACATGTTCAGGATGCAGAAAAACAAAGTGCAGTAAGACCTGAGCAGGACCAGTTAGGATTAGAAGAACAAGTTCAGGAAGAAGAACAAGTCGAAATTAGACCTGAACAGGACCAGATAGAGGAAGAAGAACAGTGTGAAGCCGTGTTCGCCCATCCCCTCCTAGAGGAAGAAGAACACGTTCAGGCAGATGATGTCACAAAAATGAGCCCGGAACAAGGACAGATAGAGAGGGACTCTGAAGACGAAGATAATCAAATTGTGCCACAAGATAATGAAAATAAAAGAATACTTCAAAGAGATGAGGAAAGTGAAAGTGCAGTACAAGCCAAAAAGATCAGAAAAGGTGATAATTGGCCAGATGGTGTTAAAAGATTAGAATATCACTTAAAGACAATAAGTGAAGCACCTGAACAAGTAAATGAAATCTCTAGTCAGTCTGGGGAATTGATTGCAAAACCCCGGCGAAGGAGTCAAAGACTGCGAATTATGAACAATAAGTTCAAAGGTCCTGAATGGACCTATGTGCTTCTTGAAGACTTTGAAAATCTATATTTGAATGAAGAAAGTGACGAAGAATTAATTGTTGAACAGATTGAAGATGGAGAAGTGAGACCTCCTTGAAGATCAAATAAACAAAAGTCATAAAATAGAGCAAAGAAAAGAAAAGAAATCTTCTTAAATTAAAAGGGCTGATGATAGAGTTACTGGAAGACCAAAACTAAATTGTATAAAGAAATGTTGTAGAATATGTATATGTAGCATCATTTTAGTGCTCATATTCTGGTTAGTATTAACAATACAAAAACCAAAGGAAATGATGGACGGAGTGTTGAACATTGCAAGCATTCACCCCCAGTCAACTGATCTGGGTTTAATCCATCACTGTTCTTTAGCCCACTCTGCCACCCCAGTTCAGACATGGCCATATGCAAATCAGTCTGACCCTGTGCCTCATGGGAACAGTCCAGCTCAAACTGCCAAGCCATGTCTTCCCTGGACCGGAAACAAGCTTCCTAGGACCGGTTTCTGGCATTTCAGCCGTCTTCAGCCAGGCTTGCTTGAATACAGTGGCAAAGTGAGCAAGGGACTCACTTCTGAGCATACCCTGCCAACTTATGGCGAACAAAGCAAAAACCAAAGGAAATGATGGACGGAGTGTTGAACATTGCAAGCACTCACCCCCAGTCAACTGATCTGGGTTTAATCCATCACCGTTCTTTAGCCCACTCTGCCACCCCAGTTCAGACATACTCAGTTCGGGCTGGACTGTTCCCATGAGGCACAGGGTCAGACTGATTTGCATATGGCCATGTCTGAACTGGGGTGGCAGAGTGGGCTAAAGAACTGTTCAGCTTTGTTCGCCATAAGTTGGCAGGGTATGCTCAGACGGGAGTCCCTTGCTCACTTTGCCACTGGATTCAAGCAAGCCTAGCTGAAGACGGCTGAAATGCCAGAAACCGGTCCTAGGAAGCTTGTTTCCGGTCCAGGGAAGACATGGCTTGGCAGTTCGGGCTGGACTGTTCCCATGAGGCACAGGGTCAGACTCATTTGCATATGGCCATGTCTGAACTGGGGTGGCAGAGTGGGCTAAAGAACGGTGATGGATTAAACCCAGATCAGTTGACTGGGGGTGAGTGCTTGCAATGTTCAACACTCCGTCCATTATTTCCTTTGGTTTTTGCCTAGTATTAACAATAGCCATCCCTTATTTGATGGTAACAGAAAAGAAAAATAACACAGACACTAATGGAAAGGTAGCTAACATAAAAGGAAATAAAATAGAATCAGAAGCACCAGATGAGGTAGGCTTACATAAACACTGTGACAAATAATGACACTGCTTTAAATGTATTCACAAAGGTATTAGTTCAGTATGTAGACACTATAGAGGTTAGTGATTGTTGCGTATGTATGAAATTACCAGCATCAGTAGCAGAAGGTGTCACATATCACCAATTACCATTAACATATGGCATTTCATGTAGTATTTTATCAAGATTATTTTATAGAACAGGAAAGTTACAGTATTATTATTCTAACGTAGATGTGATTTTTTTCAGAGGTTCCTATTCGTAAGAATATGAATCCAGTTCTTAGTACTAAAGATGCACAGTTTATGGGTGAATATATGCACAGTTTATGGGTGAATATATCTTAACTATTATGACAATAAATATAGCAGAACAAGACTATTCCCAGTTTATATCTCGGCAGGACGTGAAACGTTATACAAGTGCTGGGTTTCAAAACAAGTAATTAAATCCTAAACGTGCTTGTTATTTCGGGATCAAAGAAATCACTCTATGACCTCATCATTGAAGAAATACATGTACAGGCGTGAAGAAATACATGTACAGGCAGGTATATACTTAACCTGACGGCGATTCACGTCCTGCTGAGATATAAACTGGGAATAGTCTTGTTCACAAGTAAGATATTTCAGTCCACAAGAAACTTTAATATACCTGGAAGTGGAACATTTAAAATCAGTCAACTTTTACCAATAATTCCAGTTTTTAAGGTCACAAGGTCAGAAACACGAAGATTGTGCTGAAGAGGCAATGCCTGCAGGCAGACAGATTTTAAGGCTTCATTTAAAAGAACAGGTACACCATAACCCCCATATGAGGCCAACATTTATAGAAGAGAAGGCCAATCTTGGTGTTAAAAAGATTGTTTTTTCTTTTCTTTTTAACTTTCACAGATTACACCGTGGTTCAGCCCTGACGATAATCCCTAAAGTTGCATGGGGATTGGGAACGCGTTTGCATTTTCCTTTTTCGTATGAGGGATAGTAATTTTAAAGGACTCTGGAGAGGGTTTGTTAGTACAAATATATCCCCGCAGAGACTCAAAAATTCCTTTTTTTCCCCATAGGCAGCTTGTCTCTAAATAGAAGCCAAGTACAAGGCCCTTTGAGAGAGCTCATGTTCAACCAATATAGGGGCATATCAGCAAGGGCCGGCGATAATTATCACTCAGCGCTCTTAGCGTGAGGATAACTATCGCCGGCCAACTCTGAATTTTATCGCGGAGATAGCGTGCTATTAGCAACGCTTATCTCCAAAGCGATAAAATTTAGAGCGCAAGCTGCCAAATGTGTGATTATCACTGGAAATCCAGCGATAATCACACAACGTTTGGCGAAAGCTTGCTGATAGGGCCTCACATACTTAGCCATGATCTCCACCTTCCAAAGGATATCATGGCTAAGTCAGTTTCAAAGCAGGCATAAGGAAAGTAGCGATAACAGAGGTTGCCGCTACTTTTCTTGTCGCTATGCTGCTTTGCGTGAGGCTTGATAATAGGAGAAATGTCTCTTCGCGACATTTTTCCCGTTATCCTGGGGAGGAACGCCCACTTTGCATCTCATTAGAGATGCAAAGATGGGTGTTAAGGGAATTGGCGATAAGGCAAGGTTTTACGCGATAGCATGGCCTTGCTAATCAGGCGATAAAATCATCGCCGCTTTTCATCCGAAAATGGACGCAAAAGCGGCGATAATTTTTTATCGCCCGCTTGCTGATATGCCCCGTAGACTGGTGTAATTGTTTTCAATTATATGAATGTAAATTTCACATTTCTGTTTGACTTTCACATTTTCTTTAGTATTGTTCACTTGTATGTTTAACATTTTGTCTGTAAAAAGAGGATTGTATCTTTTGAATTCCCCATTGAATATTGAAATGGTTGCATAACATGTTTTAAATAACACAAAGTAATGAAGTAGGGTACAGTGACGAGATGCATTGTTCCTCAGTCTGCTGAAATAAATAGCAGCCTTGAAAATTGGTGGCCAGGTATCCCTTTTCTTCATAAACTTTATCATGTCCCACCAGGCCTCCGAGACGGACGTAACCCCCTTTGATAACATATTTAGAGCAGGTGATCCCTCGAGGGTTTGAGCATTAAGCTAGCTCATCTTTAGCTATTAGATTCAAACGTATAGGCCGGCCTATAGTCCTGTCTATTGAATAATATGGCTGAAAAGGATACACTCTCATTTTCAGAGTCACACAATCAGAATTTAATTTCTACCCCTTCCCCCTTCTCTTCTATATCCTTAAGCACCACAGCTAAACAGCAAAATGAGTCTGAGAAACCTATTTGTTTAAACAAAAAACATATTATGATGGAAGTCCACCGACATTTCTTGCTTGAACACTTGAAAGCGAGCACAATCCCTTGGGGTCTTCAGATCAGAAATGTGCCAGTCGGGGACGTGGTCTGGCCACCAGGGAAGATGGCTGCCTGAAAAGCGAGCACCTTTTTTATTGTCATTTGCTCAAAAAAGAAAAAAAAAAACAGTGCTGGATACACTTAGCAATGCCCATTATCTTGACACATGCATTATTGGCTGTATACATTTGGTGGATATTTTAAAATATGTGCTCACTTCAAACTTGCCTCACTCCTTCTGAATAAAACCCGCGCTTTTCCTCACACAGAATACATTATACAGTCTAGTGCTTGGATATAAAGGAGGGGGTAAGCAATGATATTAATAATGCTTTGCCCTTTTCAATTCCACATTCCTTGTGGAAATTTCAGTTCTCTATTACCGGCATCTTCAAACTTTTGCTTCAGAAGCGTCAACTTCACCATATCTGTGGCCATGACAGGAATATTCTTCTTTTGTCAATCAGCTCTTTCAATTTAAACTTGACCCATTCCTTTTCAAAAGTCTAGCGCTTTTACCAAACTGGTGCTTATGTTTCACTAGAGCGCTCAGGGCTCTAGGAAGAGGTAAGCAACGTATTATCTATTTTTTCACTCTTCAGGATATATGCCACTCTCCTGATATTAATTATTTATGAGATGAAAATATAACCTGATGTTTTTCCTCATGAAATTAAGACAAGGTTATTAATGACAGGTGTTTACAGCTAATCAACGCATACAATGGGTGCGTATCTATTTATTGCATTACAAAGGTCCTTTTTTGCTAGCTGCGCTTCATAAACAGGACCCACCGACTCTCTTCAGCATTTGTTTACTGATAATAATTTTTACAGTGAACTACACCAGCAGTTATGTGAGTCCAAACAAAAGAACTGTAATTTTAAACTAACTCAGTGAGAACCTAGCACCAAATCTCTGCAATTATACCTCTTTGACCTGTACATTTATTTTACTGCATCAAAATTAACACTAAGTCAACCAAATTTGTTACAGGGCATAACACTGTCTTTTTATACTCCCATTTGAGCACAAAACTTTGTATTTGCATTATCTACATGTGTTGACTGCAGTACAAGTTGAATGTCTACTAATAAGTACAGGAACAAGCTTCCTAAACAACCTCTCTTTGCAGAAGTCCTCAAAAAATCTAATACTATGCCTGTGGAAGTAAGTACTTCTACTGCAACTAGCTCGCCACAGGTTGAACCTCCTGATGCTGAACGAATACCAACAGAGACCATGGAACGCATATTGCATGAAATTTCAGGAGTCAGTCGTCGATTGGAAGGCATGGATATCACTTTTACATCTTGATCTGCAGAGACCAAGTCAGTTAGAGCAGACATTGCGGGCTTTCACACTAAAGTTGAAGGACTTGACTCTCGAATGGTGGTGATGGAGAACCGTCTTGATTCATTACAAAACAGAGACCAAGATCTCCTATTTCTTCGTAGCAAAATAAACGATTTGGAAGATCGCAGCAGAAGGTACAAAATACGCTTCTTTGGGTTTCCGGAGAGCATCGAAGGCCAAAATACTAGCGCTTTTTTTGTGACATTCCTGTAAAGTTGACTGGCATTTCTTTTAATATACCCTTAGAAATTCAGCTAGCACAACGAACTGGTCCTCGCACAAAGATCCCGCAGCACGCCCGAGGCCGCTTATTGCTTGTTTCCTCCGAGATGAACAAACAAGACAATTGTTATCTGCAGCCCATTTTCAAGGCTCCTTTTCATATGATGACCACCTCATTAACAGCTGACTTTTCTAAGGAAACAAATGAGCAGCAGAAGGCATTCCTTTCCATGCGACCTCAGCTCCGACAGCTACATATTAAATATGTTCTATTTGAGCCTGCACATTTTCGCATCACCATAAATGGAGACTCTAAAGATTTTTACGACCCAGCGGACCTTCAGACATTTCTATCTAATAATACAGTCACCCTCTACTAACTGCATGCTCATAAACTGCAGATCAGCCATCAAAAATGCCACAGAGCTTGCTGAATCCATCCTCACCCATGACATAGACATAGCCTTCATCACAGAGTCATGGTTTAATGACTGCTCGCCTCCAATCTTGGACACCCTCGTACCCCCAGGCTTCTCAATCATCAACAAAGACCGAAAAGACCAAAGAGGTGGAGGCTTAGCAATCATTCACAACAACAACCTGTCTGTGATCCCCATAGACACCTTCAACTACAACACCTTTGAATGTCTAACCGCCAACTTCAACACCAGCGACAACAAAATACTGCAATGCCATCTCATATACCACCTCCCAGGCAACACCCTCACTTTCACTGAACACCTGTCAGACCTGATTGCACACTGCGCACTCCGAGACAATAACAACCTAATTCTGGGTGACCTCAACCTGCATTGGAATGACAAAAACAGCCCATTTATACAAATCTGAACGAGCTACTACAAACCAACAACCTTACCCAGCACTGCTCAGAAGGTACACACAACAAAGGGGCTATCCTGGATGCCATCATCGCCCAACATGATGCAATCACTATAGATCCTACCACTTGACTGGTCATATCACCACTTAATCCTATTCCACATCACACAACCGTTCATATATCAACCTCCCATCGAAAACCCTCCCACGTGGACGAGAAACCTATCACAGATCAACATGAGTGACCTAGAAGAAAAAATAAGCACGCTCCTGTCCATCTCCCCTGATGGCCGCTCCACAACAGAACTCACATCCCACTACAACACAACCATGGCGTCCATTCTAGACCAACCTGCCCCCCTGAAACTGAAAAAAACTAGGAATATTCCTTCCAGATCCTGGTTTAACTAGGACATTAACGCTGAAAGGAGACAACTTAGAGCTACTGAACGTTTATGGAGAAACAATCCTTCTACAAGCCTCTGCGAGCAACTCGAAGGAACTAAAAAAACATATCAACAAGGAAAAAAGCTACTTTTTCTGCATCGCCCTTAACAATGCGAAAAACAGGCCTAAAGAACTCTTTAACATCATCAGGCAACAGACCTCCAAGACCTCTGCAGCCCCAGTCCAGGCTTCCAAAGACCTGTGTGACAACTTCGCCAACTTCTTCAATGACAAAATCACCTAAATTGAACTATCTCTTGACACCAACCTCTACCCCTTCTGCAAAAACCCAACACCAACAACCGAAACCAACACAAAAAAGCCC
The DNA here is from genome assembly GCF_964204655.1 of Triturus cristatus. Lineage (NCBI taxonomy): Eukaryota > Metazoa > Chordata > Amphibia > Caudata > Salamandridae > Triturus > Triturus cristatus. The sequence goes on from NC_140583.1 coordinate 693,021,425, forward strand.
CCCTCGAAAGCCTGGAAATCCTTCGACCTTGTACCCGAAACGAGATTCTTATACTAATCTCCTCCTCTAAGCCTGCATCCCACACCCTCGACCCTTTACCCTCCCAATTATCCTAAAAGCTGAAATTCTCACTCGCCCCACTCTGGAGCGAAATCATAAACAGCTCCTTGAAAACCGGCAGCATTCCAGAATGCCTTAAAGTAGGCCAAGTCACACCACTATTGAAAAAGCCAGGCCTGGACAACACCGACCTGAACAACTTCAGACCTGTTTCCAACCTCCCCTTCCTATCCAAAATCCTTGAAAAGTGCGTTCTCAAACAACTGACGCAGCACATAGACAACATCAACCTACTAGATCGCCACCAATCGGGCTTCAGAAAAGGCTGTAGCACTGAAACCGCGATCCTTAACATCGTGGACGACATCCACAAATCCCTCGATGCTAACAAACGCTGCCTACTCATCCTCCTAGACCTATCGACAGCCTTTGACACGGTAGATAACAATCTACTCATCAAGGTTCTTCAAGACAGAGTAGGTGCGGATGAGGTGGTCCTAGAATGGTTCTCCACCTTCCTACACAACCGCACCCAAAGGATAAAAATCAAAACCTTCACGTCCAACCTACACCCCGTTAACAGAGGTGTCCCCCAAGGCCCGGTGCTCTCCCCTCAATTGTTCTACAAATACATGGAACCCCTAACCACCCTCCTCAAAGAATCCAACATCCCTTTCCACCTATACGCAGACGACACCCGGATCTACTTGGAAACCTCTTCCATCAGCGACATTCAAAGACTCAACAACACTCTCAAAGAAATCCAACAGTGGCTAGCAACAAACCACCTTAAACTCAATCAAGGCAAAACCGAAATCCTCCTTATCTCCAACAAAGAAGAAAACCCCCAAATCGTTGAATAGCTGAAATCAATCAATGCTCTCAACGGCAATCTCACCCTAGCTAACTCGGTAAAATCTCTAGGAATCACCCTCGATGCAAAACTGAACATGACCGACCACATTAAGATCTCCGCAAAGAGTACATTCCTCAATCTAAAGCTTCTCAACAAAATTAAGCCCTTCATACCGCCCAAGGACCTCAAACAAGCCACGCAATCACTAGTGCTATCTAGACTCGACTACGGGAACGCAGTCCTCACCGGTACAGCTCAATCCCACCTAGCGCCACTCAAAACAACCCTCAATGCAGCTGCCAGAATGGTCTCCGGGGTTAAGAAATACGACCACTTATCTCCCGCCCTCAGAGAACTAAAATGGCTCCCAGTCGAAATGCGTGCCAGCTTCAGAACTGCCTGCCTCACGCACAAAGCCCTGCACACAGGGAAACCGGAATACCTGGCCTCCAAGCTCAAGAAAGCTGGCCAGACAAGAAACCTCAGGAGTTCCAACACCCTCCTACTCATCCCGATGAAAACACACAAACAAAAATCCGCTGCACGATCCTTCTCTGGAAACGCACCCAAAATCTGGAACTCCATACCAGTCAACATTAGGACTATCTCTTCCTTTATAAAATACAAAAGTCTTCTAAAAGACCTCTACCTCAACCGTGACTTCCAGAAACGAGAATCGCCGATGAAACGCACAAACCGGAAGTCCTCTGGCACCTAACAATGTTCCACCACAATCCTACCTCTTACTGCACTTTAAAACCTCTTGACAATGTCCCCCTCTATCTACCTCATCCTCACTCCCCTACCGCCTCCTCGTTCCCTCCCCACAGAAAGAGGTTGATCCCAGGAAATTGTGTTATTGTGTTATTGGCTATCTCAGGACCTCCCTACCTCAAGGACGCAAAACTCCAGGAGTCCGTCGAACTTTTACGTATACCTTCGCCTTTTTTGTTTCTCTGTATGTGACTTCTGCTCTATAATCTGTTGTGAAGCGCTCCGATACCCTCGGGTCTGGCCAGCGCTATACAAAACTCCTAAAATAAAATAAATACATTCCAGACTGTATGAAACTCCAAGACATGGAAATACAGTCATCGATACAAGATCAGACCCAATCAACCTCTCATTTCTTCCAACCAGTACCGGACAACAGAAGACGAAATACTAGCAACTCACAACACCATGGCAGAGACTTAGAAAGACCTAATCGTTCTCAAGAAGACAAAAACTCAGTTCTCCAACCTATTTCTGCTTCTACGCAAGACTCACATAGAGATACATCTAGGTCCACTCTTATATCCACATTGGACGTGAGCTGAAAATATTGTCACTCAATTTCCTGTCATCACCTACAACTACAATTATATCAAGGCCTTGATTTGGCTCTTGTTCCTTTTTCATCGTATGAGTACTATGACCACATTGTATACTCTCACATGGAATGATATTCAAGTTTGGATTAGTATACCGTAGTAGATTGTATTTCTCTATTTTGTACTAACGTTTTGCTTCCTTGTTATTGTGAACAACTGGCATATTCTTGCATAAAACACTGTTCAAATCCTACTTAATATACCATAGTAGATCATAATACTCTATTTTATATTTATAAAATTCGGCTTTCATAATGTTTTCCTTCCTCAGGCTTATTATCTGCTATTTCTAAATATGCTCTGTTACATTTTACTATCTTAGGCTGCAATGTCTTATATTAATCTATATTATTCTATCTAATATTTATATTGTTGATTAAGAGTGGGTTTTAGTTCACTTTAGGATCTTCTTCCACCAATCTAATACTATACACAACTCACATTGTACCATAGGATAATCAGGCTTAAACCTTTTTCACTATACCATAGCTCATTATATGATTATATTTTGCACCTCTAATGATCTACCCTAGTAGGTCTTTTATTTGTTACTCTTAATATATACGTTATACTGTACCACTTTAGGCCATATTCTATGGCATGTATTTAATTATTCATATTTATAATATCTCAGTTATATTGACTTACTAGTCTCTCATCCCTATTTATACATATAATGAACATTCCTTCAGAATGGCCCATGCAAATAATATCTTTCTCTTTATTTACTGTCATATTATTTACTTCATATTATCTTATTTTATAACAGACGGATTAATGTGCTATCATAGGCTTCTCTCTTGAAATCACTATTAACCCTACTAATTATCTCACTTTCTGATGGGGCCCACCCCGCGGTGTTGCTCCAGTGAGCCCAGACCCGGGGTTAACAGTTCAAAGTCCCCAGTCTTGTCCCATTCCTACTCTCCTTTCCATTTCAGTCTAATTCTATACCCCCACATAACTTGTTGCATTGTTTCTACTTTACTATTTATCCAGGCTATTTTCTCTCTCCTCTTGATTGTCTTCTCATATCAACATACTGCTTTTTTCGTGTTGAGCCAGAGTACCCCCTTTTCTATTCTGCCCTCTATTCTCTCATTGTATTCCCACAAATGTATCGCTCTTTTCACTTTGACAAGTATATTGATTCCTGAACTATTCATTCATTTTGACAGTATTCCAGCATGACGAGCACTCATCCTCTATCTACCATTACATGGAATTTCCATGGCCTCACACACTACATTAAAAGGAAAAAAGTACTTTCTTATCTCCAATCCAAACATGTAGATATAGCTTTATTACAAGAAACACACCTAGATGCGCTTGAATCTGATAAACTCTGCAGAGATTGGGTGGGGAAGGTCATTCACAGCAGCATCCGAAAAGGTGAATCCACAGATACTAGCCCTATCCGCAAGTGTGGAGTTGCAATCCTTATTTGCAAATCACTTCCAGTTACGATCTCCAAAACATGGTCGGATCCTGAAGGCCGCTATGTGTTTGCTAAATTGTGCATTGAGAATTCTTACATCTGCTTAGAATCAGTTTATGCTATGACAGGCACTAAAAAATCATTCTTCCTCCATTTGAACCGCCTACTAACAGAGATTGATGCCTCACAATATCTCATTGGTGGGGATTGGAATCTGGTACGAGACCCTATTCTAGACAAAACAGGTCCGTTAGACAAAGGAAATGCGGCAGATAGAGCTATATTAAATGATATACTTTTAGATAACTGATTTGTTGATCATTGGCATCTTAGTCATCCAACAGACACATCATTTTTCTAACATCAAGATGGCTGCAGGGAAGGAGCTTTGAAATCAGGCTCCCAGGTTCTGGGTCACTATCTGAGTGAAATAATAACCGATCCGCCCCAATTTAACACCCCCCAAGAAGCGGGACTCACCGGAACAGAACAGGAACAGTCTAAACGGCTGTGACCGGACTCGCATGGAAATTACGTCCCTCGCCCAGTGCTTCCAGGTCGGCAAGCGGTCCTGCTGAGGCTTCCACTGCAAAGGAACCCACCAAGCGATCTCTAGACAGCCTCGCGCTGGACCCACAAGAGTCCAACAATCGATGGGTGGCCACTTCTGGGCACAGCTTTCAGGACCTGGACCGTAGCGAACTCTTTGCCGGATCTCCTCGGAGCAGCGTCCCACAGGTATGATTGGCTGACCCTAAAATGGCTGCCCCTGGTCAACTAACGGCTCCCCTCCCAACCGATTGCTAGGGCCCGCTGAGCACCAGGGCACCTGACGATGCGGACCGAGGTTTCCTCATGCCACTAGCAGTCCAGGGGAGACCCAAGACGGATCCAAAACAATGCTCCAACCCTATACGGAGCCCTGCTCCACCATTCAGGATTGCCTGGCCTCAAGATGGCCGATTCCGGCAAGGAGTTGGTCTCACGGAGATCCGTCTGATTTTAAAGACAGGCTCTTTCCCCGATAACGAATGCACCGAACCGCTTCAAAAGCCATAAATTAGCAGGAATCCGACGGCCTTCTGCTCACAGTGCAGAGGAGTCTTGCCACCAAGCAGCAGCCGGATTCACCTGACTCGGTGATGGTCGGCAAAGGGACAATGCCTGGCCCAAGAAGGCTGATTCCAGCTCTGACTCGGTCCTACTGAGAGCCGTCTACCACTAAAGACAGGATCACTCTAGGAGAACAAACACACCAAACTTCTGCAAGGGCCATAAAGGGCTCATACTCCAGTGCTTCAAACTCGCTGGACAATTTGAATCATTAGGCTGCAGTCCCAACCTCAACCACGAATGACCAGCGCTATGCCTGTTTTCAAGATGACCGCCCTCAGCGGTACAACAAATGCAGAGATACTGAGCAAGATACTGACGCATCCCAGCTGAGGTGCACCCTCAACTTGATAATAAAGTCACATAGCGAGCGTCCCATGCAACAACACCCACTAAGGAGGCACAGACCAATCGAAAACTGGCTTGGATGCTTGACCCCAAAATGGTGGCTCGGTGAAGGCAACACCCCCGATCAGCATTTTCAGGAAAATTAGGGGCCGCACAGCTGTTAACCCTACCTCCCTGACCCAACTCAAGGCGACAATTGTTAACTCATCCCTACCTGATCAGTCCATACACACCAAACACACCAAACGTCCTCAACACCCTTTTCAGACGCATGGTCCCCCCCTCTTAGAAACCCAACAATGTCACTGGGCACGCCAACCGACCCATATCGAGTGACTTGAACCCTCACGGCGCAAACTCCCTTGCTGTTAGCTTCCCCCTCAACCTCTCTCTTAAAGCGAGAAGAAACTTCAAACATAGTCTGATCAGACAGCACCCAGAAACACTATTCGCGGACACATGCCACTGCTCCTCCAAAGGGCAGATTAAGATGGATTTCATCTTCCACACTGAAAGACCAGATAACTGGGGCAACACTTTCAGAATGCAACTTTACATCTCTAAAACCACGACTACTTTGCATAGCTGCAAACTAACGACCTCGCTCCTTAATTGCTCGTCAAGGGGCGGGAACACGTCTGTGACCATCTACACTAACGGCACAGTCCTGATACAGGCAAACAATGAGAACCTAGAGGTCTTCGACTCCCTCTTCCCCACTCTCCGAACTGCTCTCCTCCACCTGCTTCGACCTGCCCTGACCCAGTTCTCACCCCCATATAACCTGCCACACCAGGGGAAGCAAACAATCACCACCTCGTCCATCGCCACCACCACCCTCCACCCCCGTGCCACTTCCCACTCCATCGCCCCCACAAAGCATGATCTCCAACTCCCAGAGGAATGCCAAACTCAACTTCCCCCTACGATCCACCCACATCAACACCATGACCCCGCCCTGCTGACACGAACCATTAACCACTCTAGCACTCGCGCAGACCGCAGGAGGACGAAACCACGACATGACCCAATATACCCCCACCCAGAGTCTCAAGTAGAAGCTGCATGGTCTACACTAGCAGTAATAAACAACATAACTCAGTCATGACCTCCACCTCGCAGGGTGACCCTACCCAAGATCCACTCACCCCCGCCCACGACAACATGGCTCAGCGTCTCGCTTTACTAGAAAGCCAGCTAGAATTGATATCTCGGAGCCTGAACGAAATCCTTACCAACCTTGACTTGGCCCGAAAGCCCCAGCAAGCCCCTCCCAGGGCACCCACTCCATCCAGCTCCAACACCCTAAGTGGCTTATCGGGCCCTTAGCGACCCCCGCGACACGGATACAGAGACCCTCAAGAACGGACGCTGAGATCCCGGCACAGAAATCCTTAGGAACCAATGCCCCCGCACCCAGGTTGCAGAGGCGCATACTAACTGACATTGAGACCCTGACATCAAGACCCGCAAGAATCAAAGCTGCAATGTATTTCGAAGAAGCGGCCGATCTAGCCTCATCTTGCGACTCCTCTCCTACTGACTCCCCAAAATCCAAGATCCAAGTGATCAGAAGAGATCGTCCTCTCACGAAACCCCACAGACCCCAACCCTTCCACATCACCTTACCCAGGGCTCCCCTGGGGAAGAACCATAGCAATACAGAGCTTTCCACCAACTGCATGCTCATTAACTGCAGATGATCTGCCTCTATGTATACAACTGAACTAGCAGAAGCCATCCTCGCACAGGACATAGACATTGCATTCATCACGGAGACTTGGCTCAATGAGCTCTCCTCACCATGCTTAGATATGCTTGTGCCCCCAGGTTTTTCCATTATTTACAAAGACAGAAAAAACCAACGAGGGGGAGGTGTAGCAATCATTCATAGGGACAACATCGCCATCATGGAAATGGACTCTTGCAAGTACAACACCTTTGAATGTCTTACCACCAATATCAAGACTAAGGGTGATGGAGCAATACGCTGACACCTTCTCGATCACCCTCCAGGCAACACCTCCGCCTTCGGGGAGCATGTGTCCGACTTGATTTGTCACTGCGCACTTAAGGATGCTAACAAACTAATTCTTGGTGACCTAAACCTTTGCTGGAATGAAGCGAACAACCCGTTAATTCAAACGCTATCCAATCTTCTCCATGACAACAACCTGTCCGAACACTGTGCATAAGAAACGCGTAATTAAGGAGCAACCTTGGATGCCATTATCGCTCAATGAGACGCAATTACGATCGACCACATACTCCCCGTGGACTGGTCGGACCATCACATGATCTTATTTCACATTAACCAAGACCCCCCCAAATGGGCTAGAAATCTCAGCCAGATTCCCATGGTAGCCCTAGAAGAAATGATAAGCCTGCTCCTGCCCAGCACCAACAACCACCTCTCCACAACAGAACTCACCTCGCTCTACAACTCAAATTTGGTGGCTATGCTTGACCAACTAGCCCCCCTAAAGCTAAAAAAAAGCTGAGTCATTCCGTCTAGTTCATGGTTCACCACTGACGTCAACTCTGAAAGGAGACAACTAATAGCCACAGAAAGAGGCTGGAGGAACAATCCTACTGTTATACTCAAAACAGTTTACCTCCGCAAAGTCTAACCTTCTCTAATACACCATACTGAAGTGGACTTTGTCCCGGGGCGTTCCTCTCGGAATCATCTCCGTACGTTAGCACATACATTGTGGTCTGCTAAACACCTTTCAGAGGATGCATTAGCCCTTTCACTTGATGCAGAAAAAGTGTTTGAACGCATTGAGTGGGAATACCTTTTCACAATAATGCAACGATTTGGATTAGGTGATCAATTCATAACTAAAGTACGCTTATTATACGACAATCCCTCTGCTCAGGTGAATTGTGGTGGTTTTCTATCTGATGCATTTCCGATTCGGAGGGGAACACGACAGGGTTGCCCTCTATCCCCCCTTCTTTTTCTTTTAGCAATGGAGCCACTAGCTGCCGCAATCCGCCAATCTGCTGAAATCGTAGGTGTTCCCCTCCCAATTGGGCATCCTAAAATCTACTTATATGCAGATGATATTCTATTTACGCTTACAAATCTTCCTCGATCTCTTCAGCCCCTCCTTCAAATCATTAATGACTTCTCTTCTTTCTCAGGCTATAAAATTAATTGGGACAAGAGTGAGGCTCTACCCATTTCTGATGGTACTACAAAGGCATCTGTATACGGCTTTCCTTTTCATTGGCAGTCTTCACACCTTAAGTACCTAGGAATTTTAGTTAATAAGGGTTTGAAAAACATGGTTAAAGACAATTTAGCTCCTCTACTTTTTCAAATGCAGCATGATTTTGACAAATGGAAAACTTTAGGGTTATCTCTTTGGGGCAGAGTTCAAGCTATCAAAATGGTCACTCTTACACGTTTCATTTATATTTTAGGTATGCTTCCCCTTCAGATCCCTTTAGCTACGCTTCGATCAATAGATTCCAAGATTAAGACCACTATATGGGGTTCAGCTAGGCCACGCCTTGCAATGGAAAAATTAAAGGCCCACTAATTATATGGAGGAATGGGTCTCTTACTTCTTCCCAGGAATCAAAGATATTCCACAATGGTGAGAGCCATGTTTTATCCATGGACTCAGGTCTCTCTCTTTTGTATGGCAGCGGCACTAGTCAATCTGATCCCAAAAACCAGATTTTATCAGTTATGCATAAATCCTGGCAAAGAGTACATCGTTTATTAGATTCAAACTCACGTATCCATGTCAAGGCTCCCTTGTGGAATAATTCAGGTATACGTATTAATGGTCGCACTTTATCTTGGCCTTTGTGGCAAGAAGTTGGCATCCACTCCCCAGATCAACTTCTTTGTAATGGCGACTTCAAATCCTTCTCACAACTAAGGCGGAATTTAATCTTCCTTTACAACATTCTTCTAAATACCTTCAACTCCAACAATGTTTGAAGAAACATTTGGGATCTCCCCTTTGGTTGCTTCAAGTATCTCAAATATTGTCCTACTTAAATAAATGGGGGAAACATAAAGGAAGGACTTCTGGCCTTTATAAACCTTTACGCTTCACCTATTTTCACAAGCCCTCTCTCATAATCTTCAAAGCAAATGGCAATCCTGTTTATCTAATTCTTATACAGCTACTGAATGGGAACAGATATTGGAGGGTTTACATAAAGGAGTCCGTGAAGCAAGGCTTAAATTTTGTATATTTAAAATTCTCCATGACTGGCACTGGTCACCGGTTAAAATGCATAAAGCTCGTTTACTTGCGCACACAGATGGTTGGAGGTGTTCCGCTTCTGGTTGTGACACCACTCATATTATTTGTGAATGCCCAAGGATACAGCCTTAGAGGACCTTTGTTGGTAAAACCTTGCATTCCACAATGCCATTACATCTACCATTCACACCTGCCAACATTCTTTTACATGATATACGTTATTCTCCAAAGCTCTCTAAACCACAAATCCGTCTCTTCCATACTGTGTTGGCTACAGCTAAAATTTGTGTTCTGCGCCATTTGAAGTCATCATCCCCACCCTCACAGGAAGAATGGTTAGTGGCAATGATACAGACGGCTTTACATGAACGCACGATCTATAACGTCCAGGATCAAGCTGACATCTTTCTCCAGACCTGGTGTCCTTTCCTAAAAGCTGAAGTTGAAGATCCTGGTAACTCCTCTGTTTCTGCTAACACAACCAGTCAAGTAGATTAATTCACTGTTTTACATCTTTATACATTACGTTTTTCCCATCTTTACTTGCTTTATTTCTTCTTTCTTCCATCTTCCTATGTTCCTTTCCCATTTCTTTTCCTTCCCTTCTATTCCTCTTCCTTACCTCTCCTTACTCTGGCTCCACTCCTCCACATTATTCTTCAAGTTTACTATCTTCCTCTTATCTTCTTCTTCTCCTTTTCCTTTCTTATATTATCTCACTATCCTCTTCCAAACTACTGTGCCCCAAACTCTTGCAAGGTGAGTATTTTCTATGATAGCACTTTTCCCTATTATTGTTATTATGATCTTATGTAAAGTCACTGTCTCATACTTATATTTGATTCATTTATATTTTATCTATTAACAGTTTACGCTATATCAATTTCTTATAAACATCCGCAATGGAGCGCACACCGCTAGCTCCTCCTCCGGGTTGCCCCATGGGAAGCTGGTACATAAAGTTCTTGAGTGGTTCACCCCAGTGGGTGCAAGTAAGTACTTGTTAAACAGATAATCTCTAGACCCGATACATGTCCCGGGTTTTAAAATATCGCCCGAGACATGGCTCGGGTTTCGGGATAACTTCCCTCCTCAGTAGAGAAAATACTTAGGGGTGGAAGAGAGGGCCGCCAAGCAACCGTCAAGGGCCTCAGTGCCCGCACAGGCACGCAGGTGCGTCGTCCAGGAGCTCGTCAGCTCAAAGCTCAAGGGAGCCATTTATATAAACATCCGCAATGGAGCGCACACTGCTAGCTCCTCCTCCGGGTTGCCCCATGGGAAGCTGGTACATGAAGTTCTTGAGTGGTTCACCCCAGTGGGTGCAAGTAAGTACTTGTTAAACAGATAATCTCTAGACCCGTTACATGTCCCGGGTTTTAAAATATCGCCCGAGACATGGCTCGGGTTTCGGGATAACTTCCCTCCTCAGTAGAGAAAATAGTTAGGGGTGGAAGAGAGGGCCGCCAAGCAACCATCAAGGGCCTCAGTGCCCGCACAGGCACACAGGTGCGTCGTCCAGGAGCTCGTCAGCTCAAAGCTCAAGGGAGCCATTTATATATACATCCGCAATGGAGCGCACACCGCTAGCTCCTCCTCCGGGTTGCCCCATGGGAAGCTGGTACATGAAGTTCTTGAGTGGTTCACCCCAGTGGGTGCAAGTAAGTACTTGTTAAACAGATAATCTCTAGACCCGATACATGTCCCGGGTTTTAAAATATCGCCCGAGACATGGCTCGGGTTTCGGGATAACTTCCCTCCTCAGTAGAGAAAATAGTTAGGGGTGGAAGAGAGGGCCGCCAAGCAACCGTCAAGGGCCTCAGTGCCCGCACAGGCACGCAGGTGCGTCGTCCAGGAGCTCGTCAGCTCAAAGCTCAAGGGAGCCATTTATATAAACATCCGCAATGGAGCGCACACCGCTAGCTCCTCCTCCGGGTTGCCCCATGGGAAGCTGGTACATGAAGTTCTTGAATGGTTCACCCCAGTGGGTGCAAGTAAGTACTTGTTAAACAGATAATCTCTAGACCCGATACATGTCCCGGGTTTTAAAATATCGCCCGAGACATGGCTCGGGTTTCGGGATAACTTCCCTCCTCAGTAGAGAAAATAGTTAGGGGTGGAAGAGAGGGCCGCCAAGTGTTAGAAGGCGACCTCAGAGGGGCCCGGAGGGGGCCCTGACTGGCCTGAGACCAACCCTCGAGGTATCGTAGCCGGGCACTGGCGGAAGACTCCTCAGGGGAGGAATCTTGTATCTAGGATCGTACACTCGGCACCACACGACAAAGAGACACAACACCGAGAGTTCTTAAGAGCAAATCTTTATCAGATCGGAGTGGTAAGATCTTTATGATCCGCAAGGCAATATATATACAAGTGGAGCGCGGGCTCACAAAGTCTTGGAGGGGGGTTAGGAGGTAGCGGGACAGTCTTTGGGGGGAATGGATCAATTGCAGGAGCGTATCCGGCGCACAGCTCACAATCCTCGAGCTGGGGGATACGCTTGTCGTCGTGGTGTCCGGCGGGACCAAGGGAGTCTGGGGGCGCTGCGAGATACTCAGCAGGCTCGAGTACAAGTTCGGAGGTCTTACGATCTTCAGGGAGCCGCGAGTCACTCAGCAGGGCTCAAGCACAAGTTCGGAGGTCTTACGATCTTCAGGGAGCCGCGAGTCACTCAGCAGGGCTCAAGCACAAGTTCGGAGGTCTTACGATCTTCAGGGAGCCGCGAGTCACTCAGCAGGGCTCAAGCACGAGTTCGGAGGTCTTCCGATCTTCAGGGAGCCGCGAGTCACTCAGCAGGGCTCAAGCACAAGTTCGGAGGTCTTACGATCTTTCAGGGAGCCGCGAGTCACTCAGCAGGGCTCAGGGGGTTCCAAGGTGAATCTGCCGGACAGTCCCAGAGCACCCCTTGTTATAGGGCGACTCCTCTTTGATGTCCGGAGTCTGTGCAGGCAGGGGTCTTGTCACCTGGGGGTCGCTTGTTGGGGGTTTAATGCCATTGTCCTTTGATCCTTTCAGGGCCGGGTCGGGAGGAGCCCCAGACACCCAGCAGGCGTGGAGCCAGCCCTCAGGGAGGCCGGCAGGTCGATCGAAACCCACCGTCCCAGGGAAGCGCAGAGGTGTGATGGAAACTGCTCCTCCCTCTCTCATCCCAAGGGGGGCGCGATGTCCTCCAGCCGGAGTGGCGCCTGTAGGCTAGGGTCGCGCTGGGGCTGGGCGGCCATCTTGGTGCATGCAGTGGGCACGCGGGCCCGGGGTGGCCGAAGGAGGAAGGCCTATGGACGGGGGAAGTCTGGGTCGGGTACTTGTGTTCTGGTGGGAAGGATCGGCTAGGCCAGGGGCTCGGGGCTGGTGTGAGGTGCAGGGGTCAGGTCTGACTATGTTACGAGGGCCGGGTCCAACACGCGTCCCCCCCAGCTGAAAGCCGGAGAGAACTACCCATCTTCTTGGGGGTTCTCTTCGCTGAGGCGGAAGAATCGGGAGAGGCCATCGGCGTTGGCGTGGTCCGTACCAGGGCGATGTTCCACGGTGAAATCCATCCCCTGGAGGGAGATTGACCACCGCAGAAGCTTGGGGTTTTCTCCTCGCATCTGCATGAGCCATCGCAAGGGGCGATGGTCGGTCTGGACCCTGAAATGGGTGCCGAACAGGTAAGGGCGTAGCTTCTTGAGGGCCCAGACTACTGCGAACGCCTCGCGCTCGATGGTACTCCATCTCTGTTCCCGGGGCAACAGCCTTCGGCTGAGGAAGGCCACGGGCTGGTCCAGACCCTGGTCATTTACTTGGGAGAGGACGGCCCCGATGCCATGCTCGGAGGCATCAGTTTGTACCACAAACTCTTTGGAGTAGTCGGGGGCCTGGAGGACGGGGGCCGTACACATGGCCGTTTTCAGGGCATTGAACGCCTCTTGGCAGGCAGGGGACCACTGTATCTTCTTGGGCTGCTTCTTGGACGTGAGTCCCGTGAGGGGACCGACCAGGCTGCCGTAATTCCGGATGAATCTCCGATAGTAGCCCGTGAGGCCCAGAAAGGCTCGGACCTCTGTTTGGGTGGTGGGGGGTTCCCAGGCTAGGATGGCGTCGATTTTGGGCTGTAGAGGGGCGACCTGCCCGCTTCCGACCTGGTGCCCCAGGTAGGTTACCGAACCTTGCCCAATCTGGCATTTGCTGGCTTTCACGGTGAGGCCCGCCTGGCGTAGGGCGGTTAGCACCCTCCGGAGGTGTTGGAGGTGCTCACTCCATTCGGAACTAAAAACTGCGATATCGTCGAGATATGCAGCGCTGAATTTTTCCGGCCAGGACTCTATTTACCAGTCGCTGGAAGGTGGCCGGGGCATTTTTCATCCCGAAGGGCATTACGCGAAAGCGATAGTGCCCATCCGGGGTGGAGAAGGCGGACCGCTCCTTGGCTCCCTCTGTGAGCGCAATTTGCCAGTAGCCGCAGGTGAGATCGAAGGTGCTGAGGAACCGTGCAGCCCCGAGCCGGTCAATGAGCTCGTCGGCTCGGGGAATGGGGTGGGCATCGGCTCGGGTGACCTCATTGAGTCCCCAGTAGTCCACGCAAAAGCGGAGTTCCGGGGCGACCCCGGGGGCGGCTGCTTTTGGGACCAGGACCACGGGGCTGGCCCAGGGGCTGTCTGAGGGTTCGATCACGCCTAGGGTCAACATTTTCGAGACTTCGGCTTGGATACAGGACCGGACCCGATCGGGGACTTTGTAGGCTCGGTGTCTCACTGGTGGGCTGTCTCCGGTATCCACGTCATGGACACACCAGTCGGTGACCTTGGGGACCAGGGAGAAAAGGTCCGGAAACTGCCCTAGGAGCTAGCGGCAATCCTCACGTTGCTGGGGCGTGAGAGACGGGGAGAGGTTCACTCCTTCTGCGGAGCCGTCCCTCTCCTTGGTGCATAGAAGATCCGGGAGAGGATCCGACTCTTCTTCGGACCCGTCGTCAGTGGCCAGTAGGAGGCTCAGCTCTGTCCGCACAAAGTGGGGCTTGAGGCGGTTCACGTGGAGGACGCGGAGGGGGTCCCGGGGTGACTGGACGTCTACCAAGTACGTGACCGGGCTCTTTCGCTCAACTACTTTGAAGGGCCCGGTCCATTTATCCTGGAGAGCGCAGGGTTTCACGGGGGCCATGACCCACACCAGCTGGCCCGGCTGAAACTCTACTAGCGCGGCGTTCTGGTCGTACCAGCGCTTCATCTCCTCCTGACTCGCCTCCAGATTGGCCTCTGCCAACTCCCGGAACCTCCTAGTCTGATTGCGGAGGGTCAGGACGTAACGGAACACGTCTCGGGGGGTGCCTCGGGGTGCCGCCTCCCACTCTTCTTTGACCAGGCTGAGGGGCCCCCTGACGGGGTGCCTGTAGAGTATCTCGAAGGGGCTGAAACCCAAGGATTTCTGGGGAACTTCTCGGTATGCGAATAGGAGGCAGGGGAGCAGGAGGTCCCACTTACGCCGGAGGGGCTCTTCCAGGCCCGCGATCATCCCCTTCAGAGTCCGGTTAAACCGCTCTACCAGGCCGTTTCCTTGGGGGTGGTACGGGGTGGTGAACTTGTAGGACACCCCGCACTGTTGCCATAAGGACCTCATGTATCGGGAGATAAAGTTGGTCCCGCGATCGCTCACGACCTCGCGGGGAAAACCCATGCGGGAGAAGATCCCCATCAGCGCCCGGCCCACCACGGGGGCCGTGACGGTGCGCAGGGGAATGGCCTCAGGGTAACGAGAGGCATGGTCCACCAGGACGAGGATGAACCGGTGCCCCTGGGAAGTTGGGGGGTCCAGAGGTCCCACAATGTCGATCCCGACCCGCTCAAAAGGGGTACTGATGACAGGGAAGGGCTGGAGGGGAGCCTTGCGCTTCCCTCCACTCTTCCCACTGGCCTGGCACGTGGGACAGGACTTGCAGTGGGCTTCTACATCTGCTTTCATTCTAGGACAGTAGAAGGGAGTCACGAGGCGACTGTATGTTTTGTCCTGACCCAAGTGGCCTGCGAGGGGGACGTCGTGGGCCAAGCCCAGGAGGATGTTTCGGAAGCGTAGTGGTACCACCAGCACCCGGCCGGACCCTAGCTCCACTGACTTCTGTTCGCTGTACAGAAGGTCATTCTCCCAATAGACCCGGTGCGTCCCCGTCTGGTCGCCTGCGGTCTGGGCCTCTGCCTGTTGCCGGGGCCCGACCAGGGAGGGACAGGTAGCCTGCTCTCGGCAGAACTCCTCTCGGGAGGGGCCCCCTTCGTGGCGCCACTGTGCTAATTCGGGCAGATCGCCTAACTCGGTGTCTGAGGTGGAGTTGGAAGGCGGCGGGTCGTTACTGGCGAGCGACTCTTCCGGTGGGGGGATGTGGGGGCCCTCGGCTGGGACCATCCCATCTTCAGGGGTTGGGGCATCGTCGACGTCCCTCAGGGGGGTCAGTCGAGCCGCCATGGATCGAGTGGTGGCGCACACCCACTCAGGGAGGCCCATCATCCCTAGGTGGGTCTTGCGCTCAACTTGCCCCCAGGGGGAACTTTCCAGGTCGTTCCCCAGGAGACAGTCGACGGGCTGGGATGTTCTCACTGCGACCTTCAGTTTACCGACCACCCCTCCCCACTCGAAGGGCACCAGGGCTACCTTACATAGGCTTTCTGTGTTGTCGGCTGAAATGACAGGGCAAAACACGTTGGGGAGGACCTGGTCCTCGTGGACTAAATGGCTGAGGACACCAGTGATGCTGGCCCCGGTGTCGCGGAGGGCTTCTACTTGGTGGCCATTGATCGTGACGAGCTGGCCATATTTCTTTGTGTTAGAGGGCAGGAGGCTCCCAGGGACCATCTCCCTATCCCCGAAGGACACTAGGGCCATAGCGGCTGGTTCCCACTCCTCGGCCTCCTCAACCTCCTCCCCCAGGGCTACATTGGCTATCTGTATAGCGGGGGGTGCTGCCTGGTTGGTGCGTGGGGCCATGGGGCATTCAGGGTCGTTGGCGTAATGCCCGGGCTTCTGGCAACGGAAACAAGTGATGGTTACCCGGTGCCCCCGTCTCAGGGGGGGGGCGGATACAGCTGGTGGGGGTGCCGGGAAAGGCGGAGGTTGGGACTTCGGGGGACTAGTCTGGGGCTCTCTCTGCCCTCCCTGGTTTCCCCCCCCTCTCTGGCGGGGTGGTCCCTGACTGGCTCCGGGGTACTCTCCTACAGGGCCCCGGGAGACCCGGGTGTTGGTCCAGCGATCCGCCTCGACAGCCAGCTTTCTCGGGTCCGTGAGCTTGCTGTCGAGCAGATGCTGGCGTAGTTCCACAAAGCAGTTGGCAGCCAGGTGTTCCCATAACATAAGGTCAGTTAGTTCTTCCAGGGTGGTTACCTTGCTGCCCTTGATCCACCCATCGAAGGCACGGCTGAAGAAATTCACATATTCCACCCAGGTGGTACCCGGGATCTTCCTGCAGTCCCGGAACCGCTGGCGGTACATCTCCGGGGTGAGGCCGTACCTTGTGAGGAGGGCCGCTTTCATGTGTTCATAGGAGGTCTGCATGGAGGTGGGTAGGTCGAGCAGGGTGTCTCTCCCTTCGCTCAGGAACCGTCCCCATAGCCCAGCCCCCCAATCCTTCTGCGGGACCCGATGGGAGGTCATGGCGACCTCGTAGGCCCGAAACCACTGCTGAATGTCATCATTCTTGTAATATTCCTTGACCACATCCTTGGGGATGTGGACCTTCTGTTCCGTCGGGGCGGCCGCCTCTCGGTTCCCCGGGGGCCACGCTTCTTCGCTTCTTGCTTTCAGTTCTATCTCCTTCAAGCTGCGTTCATGTTCTAGTTGAAGTCTCCTTCCCTCGTTGTTCTCGTTGGAGTTTCTTCTCCTCCAGTTCTCCTTGCACTCGCAACGGTTCTACTGCTAGCTTTTTCTCGGCTAATTTCAATTCGCCCTCAATTTTGAGTTTGGCTAATTCGAGCTCGTGATGGTGACTTTTTTCTCTGTCTGCGAGTTCCTCCGGGGATAGGCCCCCGTCTGGTACGAAGCCTCGCACCTGGTTGCTGCTGCGTTCTCCTTGGGAGGGTCCTGCTTCGTCGTGGGGCTCCACCGCTCCTTCTGGGCGGGAGGCTCCAGAATCCACCCAAGCTTTCAGTGCCTTTTGCATATATTCTTTGGTGTTGAGACCAGTGGTAGCGATTCTGAGTTCCTTACAGAATTGCTTTAGTTCTCTGTGAGTGTACTCTTCCAGCTGTTCCACCTGGAACACGGTGCTGGCGTCGTCTTCTACGAGAACCACTCCGCTTCCTTCTGCCATCTTTGTCGGTAGTGCGTCAGCCATTCACGGTACGATCTCTAGATTATGGGCCCGAATCCCGTCGCTTGCCACCAATGTTAGTAGGCGACCTCAGAGGGGCCCGGAGGGGGCCCTGACTGGCCTGAGACCAACCCTCGAGGTATCGTAGCCGGGCACTGGCGGGAGACTCCTCAGGGGAGGAATCTCGTATCTAGGATCGTACACTCGGCACCACACGACAAAGAGACACAACACCGAGAGTTCTTAAGAGCAAATCTTTATCAGATCGGAGTGGTAAGATCTTTATGATCCGCAAGGCAATATATATACAAGTGGAGCGCGGGCTCACAAAGTCTTGGAGGGGGGTTAGGAGGTAGCGGGACAGTCTTTGGGGGGAATGGATCAATTGCAGGAGCGTATCCAGCGCACAGCTCACAATCCTCGAGCTGGGGGATACGCTTGTCGTCGTGGGGTCCGGCGGGACCAAGGGAGTCTGGGGGCGCTGCGAGATACTCAGCAGGCTCGAGTACAAGTTCGGAGGTCTTACGATCTTCAGGGAGCCGCGAGTCACTCAGCAGGGCTCAAGCACAAGTTCGGAGGTCTTACGATCTTCAGGGAGCCGCGAGTCACTCAGCAGGGCTCAAGCACAAGTTCGGAGGTCTTACGATCTTCAGGGAGCCGCGAGTCACTCAGCAGGGCTCAAGCACGAGTTCGGAGGTCTTACGATCTTCAGGGAGCCGCGAGTCACTCAGCAGGGCTCAAGCACAAGTTCGGAGGTCTTACGATCTTTCAGGGAGCCGCGAGTCACTCAGCAGGGCTCAGGTGGTTCCAAGGCGAATCTGCCGGACAGTCCCAGAGCACCCCTTGTTATAGGGCGACTCCTCTTTGATGTCCGGAGTCTGTGCAGGCAGGGGTCTTGTCACCTGGGGGTCGCTTGTTGGGGGTTTCCTGCCATTGTCCTTTGATCCTTTCAGGGCCGGGTTGGGAGGAGCCCCAGACACCCAGCAGGCGTGGAGCCAGCCCTCAGGGAGGCCGGCAGGTCGATCGAAACCCACCGTCCCAGGGAAGCGCAGAGGTGTGATGGAAACTGCTCCTCCCTCTCTCATCTCAAGGGGGGCGCGATGTCCTCCAGCCGGAGTGGCGCCTGTAGGCTAGGGTCGCGCTGGGGCCGGGCGGCCATCTTGGTGCATGCAGTGGGCACGCGGGCCCGGGGTGGCCGAAGGAGGAAGGCCTATGGACGGGGGAAGTCCAGGTCGGGTGCGTGTGTTCTGGTGGGAAGGATCGGCTAGGCCAGGGGCTCGGGGCTGGTGTGAGGTGCAGGGGTCAGGTCTGACTATGTTACGATGGCCGGGTCCAACACCAAGCAACCGTCAAGGGCCTCAGTGCCCGCACAGGCACGCAGGTGCGTCGTCCAGGAGCTCGTCAGCTCAAAGCTCAAGGGAGCCATTTATATAAACATCCGCAATGGAGCGCACACCACTAGCTCCTCCTCCGGGTTGCCCCATGGGAAGCTGGTACATGAAGTTCTTGAGTGGTTCACCCCAGTGGGTGCAAGTAAGTACGTGTTAAACAGATAATCTCTAGACCCGATACATGTCCCGGGTTTTAAAATATCGCCCGAGACATGGCTCGGGTTTCGGGATAACTTCCCTCCTCAGTAGAGAAAATAGTTAGGGGTGGAAGAGAGGGCCGCAAAGCAACCGTCAAGGGCCTCAGTGCCCGCACAGGCACGCAGGTGCGTCGTCCAGGGGCTCGTCAGCTCAAAGCTCAAGGGAGCCATTTATATAAACATCCGCAATGGAGCGCACACCGCTAGCTCCTCCTCCGGGTTGCCCCATGGGAAGCTGGTACATGAAGTTCTTGAGTGGTTCACCCCAGTGGGTGCAAGTAAGTACTTGTTAAACAGATAATCTCTAGACCCGATACATTTCCCGGGTTTTAAAATATCGCCCGAGACATGGCTCGGGTTTCGGGATAACTTCCCTCCTCAGTAGAGAAAATAGTTAGGGGTGGAAGAGAGGGCCGCCAAGTGTTAGAAGGCGACCTCAGAGGGGCCCGGAGGGGGCCCTGACTGGCCTGAGACCAACCCTCGAGGTATCGTAGCCGGGCACTGGCGGGAGACTCCTCAGGGGAGGAATCTCGTATCTAGGATCGTTCACTCGGCACCACACGACAAAGAGACACAACACCGAGAGTTCTTAAGAGCAAATCTTTATCAGATCGGAGTGGTAAGATCTTTATGATCCGCAAGGCAATATATATACAAGTGGAGCGCGGGCTCACAAAGTCTTGGAGGGGGGTTAGGAGGTAGCGGGACAGTCTTTGGGGGGAATGGATCAATTGCAGGAGCGTATCCGGCGCACAGCTCACAATCCTCGAGCTGGGGGATACGCTTGTCGTCGTGGGGTCCGGCGGGACCAAGGGAGTCTGGGGGCGCTGCGAGATACTCAGCAGGCTCGAGTACAAGTTCGGAGGTCTTACGATCTTCAGGGAGCCGCGAGTCACTCAGCAGGGCTCAAGCACAAGTTCGGAGGTCTTACGATCTTCAGGGAGCCGCGAGTCACTCAGCAGGGCTCAAGCACAAGTTCGGAGGTCTTACGATCTTTAGGGAGCCGCGAGTCACTCAGCAGGGCTCAAGCACGAGTTCGGAGGTCTTCCGATCTTCAGGGAGCCGCGAGTCACTCAGCAGGGCTCAAGCACAAGTTCGGAGGTCTTACGATCTTTCAGGGAGCCGCGAGTCACTCAGCAGGGCTCAGGTGGTTCCAAGGCGAATCTGCCGGACAGTCCCAGAGCACCCCTTGTTATAGGGCGACTCCTCTTTGATGTCCGGAGTCTGTGCAGGCAGGGGTCTTGTCACCTGGGGGTCGCTTGTTGGGGGTTTAATGCCATTGTCCTTTGATCCTTTCAGGGCCGGGTCGGGAGGAGCCCCAGACACCCAGCAGGCGTGGAGCCAGCCCTCAGGGAGGCCGGCAGGTCGATCGAAACCCACCGTCCCAGGGAAGCGCAGAGGTGTGATGGAAACTGCTCCTCCCTCTCTCATCCCAAGGGGGGCGCGATGTCCTCCAGCCGGAGTGGCGCCTGTAGGCTAGGGTCGCACTGGGGCCGGGCGGCCATC
Source organism: Triturus cristatus (assembly GCF_964204655.1). NCBI lineage: Eukaryota > Metazoa > Chordata > Amphibia > Caudata > Salamandridae > Triturus > Triturus cristatus. The sequence continues at coordinate 693,042,202 of NC_140583.1, forward strand.
TTGGTGCATGCAGTGGGCACGCGGGCCCGGGGTGGCCGAAGGAGGAAGGTCTATGGACGGGGGAAGTCCGGGTCGGGTACGTGTGTTCTGGTGGGAAGGATCGGCTAGGCCAGGGGCTCGGGGCTGGTGTGAGGTGCAGGGTAGGCCTGGGCGGCAAATTCCGTTCCGCTCGCGGAATTTGCGTAATTTGCGTAATTTCGCGTTCCGCGGAGAACGCGAAATTGCTCAAAAGTCTGCTTTCCGCGATTTCGCGAAATTTTTGCTTGTTCGCGTTCTCAAAATGCATGTTCGCGAGATATTTCTCCTCGAGCACGCAAACAGCAATTGCAAACAGGAAAAAAGCATCGCGAACAAGCAATTCCGCGTGTTCGCGGAATTTCTGCGTGTTCGCGGAGATTTTTTACCGTTTCGCGGAGATTTGCGTAACGCAATTACGCAAATTCCGCCCACCCCTAGTGCAGGGGTCAGGTCTGACTATGTTACGAGGGCCGGGTCCAACACGCGTCCCCCCCAGCTGAAAGCCGGAGAGAACTACCCATCTTCTTGGGGGTTCTCTTCGCTGAGGCGGAAGAATCGGGAGAGGCCATCGGCGTTGGCGTGGTCCGTACCAGGGCGATGTTCCACGGTGAAATCCATCCCCTGGAGGGAGATTGACCACCGCAGAAGCTTGGGGTTTTCTCCTCGCATCTGCATGAGCCATCGCAAGGGGCGATGGTCGGTCTGGACCCTGAAATGGGTGCCGAACAGGTAAGGGCGTAGCTTCTTGAGGGCCCAGACTACTGCGAACGCCTCGCGCTCGATGGTACTCCATCTCTGTTCCCGGGGCAACAGCCTTCGGCTGAGGAAGGCCACGGGCTGGTCCAGACCCTGGTCATTTACTTGGGAGAGGACGGCCCGATGCCATGCTCGGAGGCATCAGTTTGTACCACAAACTCTTTGGAGTAGTCGGGGGCCTGGAGGGCGGGGGCCGTACACATGGCCGTTTTCAGGGCATTGAACGTCTCTTGGCAGGCAGGGGACCACTGTATCTTCTTGGGCTGCTTCTTGGACGTGAGTCCCGTGAGGGGACCGACCAGGCTGCCGTAATTCCGGATGAATCTCCGATAGTAGCCCGTGAGGCCCAGAAAGGCTCGGACCTCTGTTTGGGTGGTGGGGGGTTCCCAGGCTAGGATGGCGTCGATTTTGGGCTGTAGAGGGGCGACCTGCCCGCTTCCGACCTGGTGCCCCAGGTAGGTTACCGAACCTTCGCCAATCTGGCATTTGCTGGCTTTCACGGTGAGGCCCGCCTGGCGTAGGGCGGTTAGCACCCTCCGGAGGTGTTGGAGGTGCTCACTCCATTCGGAACTAAAAACTGCGATATCGTCGAGATATGCAGCGCTGAATTTTTCCAGCCCGGCCAGGACTCTATTTACCAGTCGCTGGAAGGTGGCCGGGGCATTTTTCATCCCGAAGGGCATTACGCGAAAGCGATAGTGCCCATCCGGGGTGGAGAAGGCGGACCGCTCCTTGGCTCCCTCTGTGAGCGCAATTTGCCAGTAGCCGCAGGTGAGATCGAAGGTGCTGAGGAACCGTGCAGCCCCGAGCCGGTCAATGAGCTCGTCGGCTCGGGGAATGGGGTGGGCATCGGCTCGGGTGACCTCATTGAGTCCCCAGTAGTCCACGCAAAAGCGGAGTTCCGGGGCGACCCCGGGGGCGGCTGCTTTTGGGACCAGGACCACGGGGCTGGCCCAGGGGCTGTCTGAGGGTTCGATCACGCCTAGGGTCAACATTTTCGAGACTTCGGCTTGGATACAGGACCGGACCCGATCGGGGACTCTGTAGGCTCGGTGTCTCACTGGTGGGCTGTCTCCGGTATCCACGTCATGGACACACCAGTCGGTGACCTTGGGGACCAGGGAGAAAAGGTCCGGAAACTGCCCTAGGAGCTAGCGGCAATCCTCACGTTGCTGGGGCGTGAGAGACAGGGAGAGGTTCACTCCTTCTACGGAGCCGTCCCTCTCCTTGGTGCATAGAAGATCCGGGAGAGGATCCGACTCTTCTTCGGACCCGTCGTCAGTGGCCAGTAGGAGGCTCAGCTCTGTCCGCACAAAGTGGGGCTTGAGGCGGTTCACGTGGAGGACCCGGAGGGGGTCCCGGGGTGACTGGACGTCTACCAAGTACGTGACCGGGCTCTTTCGCTCAACTACTTTGAAGGGCCCGGTCCATTTATCCTGGAGAGCGCAGGGTTTCACGGGGGCCATGACCCACACCAGCTGGCCCGGCTGAAACTCTACTAGCGCGGCGTTCTGGTCGTACCAGCGCTTCATCTCCTCCTGACTCGCCTCCAGATTGGCCTCTGCCAACTCTCGGAACCTCCTAGTCTGATTGCGGAGGGTCAGGACGTAACGGAACACGTCTCGGGGGGTGCCTCGGGGCGCCGCCTCCCACTCTTCTTTGACCAGGCTGAGGGGCCCCCTGACGGGGTGCCTGTAGAGTAACTCGAAGGGGCTGAAACCCAAGGATTTCTGGGGAACTTCTCGGTATGCGAATAGGAGGCAGGGGAGCAGGAGGTCCCACTTACGCCGGAGGGGCTCTTCCAGGCCCGCGATCATCCCCTTCAGAGTCCGGTTAAACCGCTCTACCAGGCCGTTTCCTTGGGGGTGGTACGGGGTGGTGAACTTGTAGGACACCCCGCACTGTTGCCATAAGGACCTCATGTATCAGGAGATAAAGTTGGTCCCGCGATCGCTCACGACCTCGCGGGGAAAACCCATGCGGGAGAAGATCCCCATCAGCGCCCGGCCCACCACGGGGGCCGTGACGGTGCGCAGGGGAATGGCCTCAGGGTAACGAGAGGCATGGTCCACCAGGACGAGGATGAACCGGTGCCCCTGGGAAGTTGGGGGGTCCAGAGGTCCCACAATGTCGATCCCGACCCGCTCAAAAGGGGTACTGACGACAGGGAAGGGCTGGAGGGGAGCCTTGCGCTTCCCTCCACTCTTCCCACTGGCCTGGCACGTGGGACAGGACTTGCAGTGGGCTTCTACATCTGCTTTCATTCTAGGCCAGTAGAAGTGAGTCACGAGGCGACTGTATGTTTTGTCCTGACCCAAGTGGCCTGCGAGGGGGACGTCGTGGGCCAAGCCCAGGAGGAGGTTTCGGAAGCGTAGTGGTACCACCAGCACCCGGCTGGACCCTAGCTCCACCGACTTCTGTTCGCTGTACAGAAGGTCATTCTCCCAATAGACCCGGTGCGTCCCCGTCTGGTCGCCTGCGGCCTGGGCCTCTGCCTGTTGCCGGGGCCCGACCAGGGAGGGACAGGTAGCCTGCTCTCGGCAGAACTCCTCTCGGGAGAGGCCCCCTTCGTGGCGCCACTGTGCTAATTCGGGCAGATCGCCTAACTCGGTGTCTGAGGTGGAGTTGGAAGGCAGCGGGTCGTTACTGGTGAGCGACTCTTCCGGTGGGGGGATATGGGGGCCCTCGGCTGGGACCATCCCATCTTCAGGGGTTGGGGCGTCGTCGACGTCCCTCAGGGGGGTCAGTCAAGCCGCCATGGATCGAGTGGTGGCGCACACCCACTCAGGGAGGCCCATCATCCCTAGGTGGGTCTTGCGCTCAACTTGCCCCCAGGGGGAACTTTCCAGGTCGTTCCCCAGGAGACAGTCGACGGGCTGGGATGTTCTCACTGCGACCTTCAGTTTACCGACCACCCCTCCCCACTCGAAGGGCACCAGGGCTACCTTACATAGGCTTTCTGTGTTGTCGGCTGAAATGACAGGGCAAAACACGTTGGGGAGGACCTGGTCCTCGTGGACTAAATGGCTGAGGACACCAGTGATGCTGGCCCCGGTGTCGCGGAGGGCTTCTTCTTGGTGGCCATTGATCGTGACGAGCTGGCCATATTTCTTTGTGTTAGAGGGCAGGAGGCTCCCAGGGACCATCTCCCTATCCCCTAAGGACACTAGGGCCATAGCGGCTGGTTCCCACTCCTCGGCCTCCTCAACCTCCTCCCCCAGGGCTACATTGGCTATCTGTATAGCGGGGGGTGCTGCCTGGTTGGTGCGTGGGGCCATGGGGCATTCAGGGTCGTTGGCGTAATGCCCGGGCTTCTGGCAACGGAAACAAGTGATGGTTACCCGGTGCCCCCGTCTCAGGGGGGGGCCGGATACAGCTGGTGGGGGTGCTGGGAAAGGCGGAGGTTGGGACTTCGGGGGACTAGTCTGGGGCTCTCTCTGCCCTCCCTGGTTTCCCCCCCCTCTCTGGCGGGGTGGTCCCTGACTGGCTCCGGGGTACTCTCCTACAGGGCCCCGGGAGACCCGGGTGTTGGTCCAGCGATCTGCCTCGACAGCCAGCTTTCTCGGGTCCGTGAGCTTGCTGTCGAGCAGATGCTGGCGTAGTTCCACAAAGCAGTTGGCAGCAGGTGTTCCCATAACATAAGGTCAGTTAGTTCTTCCAGGGTGGTTACCTTGCTGCCCTTGATCCACCCATCGAAGGCACGGCTGAAGAAATTCACATATTCCACCCAGGTGGTACCCGGGATCTTCCTGCAGTCCCGGAACCGCTGGCGGTACATCTCCGGGGTGAGGCCGTACCTTGTGAGGAGGGCCGCTTTCATGTGTTCATAGGAGGTCTGCATGGAGGTGGGTAGGTCGAGCAGGGTGTCTCTCCCTTCGCTCAGGAACCGTCCCCATAGCCCAGCCCCCCAATCCTTCTGCGGGACCCGATGGGAGGTCATGGCGACCTCGTAGGCCCGAAACCACTGCTGAATGTCATCATTCTTGTAATATTCCTTGACCACATCCTTGGGGATGTGGACCTTCTGTTCCGTCGGGGCGGCCGCCTCCCGGTTCCCCGGGGGCCACGCTTCTTCGCTTCTTGCTTTCAGTTCTATCTCCTTCAAGCTGCGTTCATGTTCTAGTTGAAGTCTCCTTCCCTCGTTGTTCTCGTTGGAGTTTCTTCTCCTCCAGTTCTCCTTGCACTCGCAACTGTTCTACTGCTAGCTTTTTCTCGGCTAATTTCAATTCGCCCTCAATTTTGAGTTTGGCTAATTCGAGCTCGTGATGGCGACTTTTTTCTCTGTCTGCGAGTTCCTCCGGGGATAGGCCCCCGTCTGGTACGAAGCCTCGCACCTGGTTGCTGCTGCGTTCTCCTTGGGAGGGTCCTGCTTCGTCGTGGGGCTCCACCGCTCCTTCTGGGCGGGAGGCTCCAGAATCCACCCAAGCTTTCAGTGCCTTTTGCATATCTTCTTTGGTGTTGAGACCAGTGGTAGCGATTCTGAGTTCCTTACAGAATTGCTTTAGTTCTCTGTGAGTGTACTCTTCCAGCTGTTCCACCTGGAACACGGTGCTGGCGTCGTCTTCTACGAGAACCACGGCGCTTCCTTCTGCCATCTTTGTCGGTAGTGCGTCAGCCGTTCACGGTACGATCTCTAGATTATGGGCCCGAATCCCGTCGCTTGCCACCAATGTTAGTAGGCGACCTCAGAGGGGCCCGGAGGGGGCCCTGACTGGCCTAAGACCAACCCTCGAGGTATCGTAGCCGGGCACTGGCGGGAGACTCCTCAGGGGAGGAATCTCGTATCTAGGATCGTACACTCGGCACCACACGACAAAGAGACACAACACCGAGAGTTCTTAAGAGCAAATCTTTATCAGATCGGAGTGGTAAGATCTTTATGATCCACAAGGCAATATATATACAAGTGGAGCGCGGGCTCACAAAGTCTTGGAGGGGGGTTAGGAGGTAGCGGGACAGTCTTTGGGGGGAATGGATCAATTGCAGGAGCGTATCCAGCGCACAGCTCACAATCCTCGAGCTGGGGGATACGCTTGTTGTCGTGGGGTCCAGCGGGACCAAGGGAGTCTGGGGGCGCTGCGAGATACTCAGCAGGCTTGAGTACAAGTTCGGAGGTCTTACGATCTTCAGGGAGCCGCGAGTCACTCAGCAGGGCTCAAGCACAAGTTCGGAGGTCTTACGATCTTCAGGGAGCCGCGAGTCACTCAGCAGGGCTCAAGCACAAGTTCGGAGGTCTTACGATATTCAGGGAGCCGCGAGTCACTCAGCAGGGCTCAAGCACGAGTTCGGAGGTCTTACGATCTTCAGGGAGCCGCGAGTCACTCAGCAGGGCTCAAGCACAAGTTCGGAGGTCTTACGATCTTTCAGGGAGCCGCGAGTCACTCAGCAGGGCTCAGGTGGTTCCAAGGCGAATCTGCCGGACAGCCCCAGAGCACCCCTTGTTATAGGGCGACTCCTCTTTGATGTCCGGAGTCTGTGCAGGCAGGGGTCTTGTCACCTGGGGGTCGCTTGTTGGGGGTTTCCTGCCATTGTCCTTTGATCCTTTCAGGGCCGGGTCGGGAGGAGCCCCAGACACCCAGCAGGCGTGGAGCCAGCCCTCAGGGAGGCCGGCAGGTCGATCGAAACCCACCGTCCCAGGGAAGCGCAGAGGTGTGATGGAAACTGCTCCTCCCTCTCTCATCCCAAGGGGGGCGCGATGTCCTCCAGCCGGAGTGGCGCCTGTAGGCTAGGGTCGCGCTGGGGCCGGGTGGCCATCTTGGTGCATGCAGTGGGCACGCGTGCCCGGGGTGGCCGAAGGAGGAAGGCCTATGGACGGGGGAAGTCCAGGTCGGGTGCGTGTGTTCTGGTGGGAAGGATCGGCTAGGCCAGGGGCTCGGGGCTGGTGTGAGGTGCAGGGGTCAGGTCTGACTATGTTACGATGGCCGAGTCCAACACCAAGCAACCGTCAAGGGCCTCAGTGCCCGCACAGGCACGCAGGTGCGTCGTCCAGGAGCTCGTCAGCTCAAAGCTCAAGGGAGCCATTTATATAAACATCCGCAATGGAGCGCACACCGCTAGCTCCTCCTCCGGGTTGCCCCATGGGAAGCTGGTACATGAAGTTCTTGAGTGGTTCACCCCAGTGGGTGCAAGTAAGTACGTGTTAAACAGATAATCTCTAGACCCGATACATGTCCCGGGTTTTAAAATATCGCCCGAGACATGGCTCGGGTTTCGGGATAACTTCCCTCCTCAGTAGAGAAAATAGTTAGGGGTGGAAGAGAGGGCCGCAAAGCAACCGTCAAGGGCCTCAGTGCCCACACAGGCACGCAGGTGCGTCGTCCAGGAGCTCGTCAGCTCAAAGCTCAAGGGAGCCATTTATATAAACATCCGCAATGGAGCGCACACCGCTAGCTCCTCCTCCGGGTTGCCCCATGGGAAGCTGGTACATGAAGTTCTTGAGTGGTTCACCCCAGTGGGTGCAAGTAAGTACTTGTTAAACAGATAATCTCTAGACCCGATACATGTCCCGGGTTTTAAAATATCGCCCGAGACATGGCTCGGGTTTCGGGATAACTTCCCTCCTCAGTAGAGAAAATAGTTAGGGGTGGAAGAGAGGGCCACCAAGCAACCGTCAAGGGCCTCAGTTCCCGAACAGGCACGCAGGTGCGTCGTCCAGGAGCTCGTCAGCTCAAAGCTCAAGGGAGCCATTTATATAAACATCCGCAATGGAGCGCACACCGCTAGCTCCTCCTCCGGGTTGCCCCATGGGAAGCTGGTACATGAAGTTCTTGAGTGGTTCACCCCAGTGGGTGCAAGTAAGTACTTGTTAAACAGATAATCTCTAGACCCGATACATGTCCCGGGTTTTAAAATATCGCCCGAGACATGGCTCGGGTTTCGGGATAACTTCCCTCCTCAGTAGAGAAAATAGTTAGGGGTGGAAGAGAGGGCCACCAAGCAACCGTCAAGGGCCTCAGTGCCCGCACAGGCACGCAGGTGCGTCGTCCAGGAGCTCGTCAGCTCAAAGCTCAAGGGAGCCATTCATATAAACATCCGCAATGGAGCGCACACCGCTAGCTCCTCCTCCGGGTTGCCCCATGGGAAGCTGGTACATGAAGTTCTTGAGTGGTTCACCCCAGTGGGTGCAAGTAAGTACTTGTTAAAGAGATAATCTCTAGACCCGATACATGTCCCGGGTTTTAAAATATCGCCCGAGACATGGCTCGGGTTTCGGGATAACTTCCCTCCTCAGTAGAGAAAATAGTTAGGGGTGGAAGAGAGGGCCGCCAAGCAACCGTCAAGGGCCTTAGTGCCCGCACAGGCACGCAGGTGCGTCGTCCAGGAGCTCGTCAGCTCAAAGCTCAAGGGAGCCATTTATATAAACATCCGCAATGAGGGGGGGGGGGGTAAACATGTGAAGCAGATCCTACTCTCCTAGAGGAATGACAAGGCAACATACACACACAGCACTGCATGCAAAACAAGCAGTGTGTGCACACCAAGCATACCAGCCCCACACAGACATGAGTGACATAACATTAACCCACACATCACCAATCAGCACAGCACAAAGACAACAGCACACCCAGGAAGTGAAGCAGTACCACAGCCAACACACATTCATCCAACACAACACCGACAGATGCAAAAGTCTAGGACAGAAAGGTGGAAACAACTTGAACAGAGGACTGGGCAGCACACACATTTGAACTGCATATGAGCAACCATGACTGCCAAACAGCACAAGAACATCACATATAACCCATTGGGGAAATGCCCTGAGTGACACATTGATCCTGGTCAAAGAACTGCACCACAAAGCACAGTGTCACAAATGAAGTGATGGGGAGGCACACACACATGTAAAGCAAGGGGACAGCTGACATCAAAGTGAAGTGTACTGCATGTCTGTAGGGTACATGGTAGGAGTGTACCATACACAAATAGAGGGAGTGCAGACTCACAATAGGTAGTCATCCGAAGCACTGATAGGGGATGGTATGACAACACACACAACATGCCATACTGGAGGCAAAAAGGCACCATGTAACAGCAATGCATGAGAAAACACAACCACAATGGCAGTGTGGAGCAGCAGGTCTGCACAGTCTCCACAAACAGTAACAAGACACACAGATGAACACCAAACAGAACACTGACTTGCCAGCCACGCACTCTGCATACTCACAAGTGACAAAACCAACAAGTAGGAGTCAGCCAGAACTGCAAGGACACACCAACACAATGCAGTGCACAACATACTACTCACACATGTGCATACAACCACATCTACAGGGTTGAACAATCAAAACAACAGGCATACAACTCCTAGGTGACACATGTGTGTAGTTGACAATGCAGGGGCATGCACACATCAACACCCCCGACAAACTCACCCCCTTCACACTGCACACTTCTTGACCACCCAAGAGCACACATTGAAAGTAAGCCATGGGATTAGGATGACTGGCCATCACAAGATGACAACACACATACACCACTGGGCACACATAAAGGAAGAATACACATACATGACGACCCTGGCCAGCCTGCCTGCAATACTGTGGATAGAATCCCACTCTGTGCTGGCAGTGCCCCCCAACCTGACGTCTACAATATAGCCAACATGAACATATTAAGAAAATGACAACTGCTTGGCATTTAAAATTGACATAATTGCCCCCACAAGAATCTGGGTCAGGAAGAACTGAATGCCCTGTCACCCCTGTAAAAAATAGAGTAAGTGAGCCAAGACATTGGCTATGTTGAAGTGCCACACAGACCATGTGGCACAGTAAACCATATACACACAGCAAAATAACTTTATTCAGTAAGGACACTGACAAAACAGACAACAGGAGAAACTGTCTTTATTCACATATTGCACAGATAGGCACCATGAGTAGAGAAGAGCAAGGCACAAAATGCAGAGTATGTCCATGAGAAGCTGCACAGGCAAGGGCAAAACAGCAGTGAACAGCAAGGCCAGTGGCCAGTCCAAGGTGCAGACTGAGTACATGAGAAGCTGCACAGGCAAGGGGCACACAGCAGTGAACGACAATGCCAGTGGGCAGGGCAAAGTGCAAAATATGTCCATGAGAAGCTGCACAAGCAAGGGCAAAACTGCAGTGAACAACAAGGGCAGTGGGCATGGCAAAGTGCAGAGTATGTCCATGAGAAGGTGCACAGGCAAGGGCAAAACAGCAGTGAACAACAAGGACAGTGGGCAGTCCAAGGTGCAGACTGAGTCCATGAGAAGCTGCACAGGCAAGGGGCACACAGCAGTGAACAACAAGGCCAGTGGGCATGGCAAAGTGCAGATTATGTCCATGAGAAGCTGCACAGGCAAGGGCAAAACAGCAGTGAACAGCAGGGCCAGTGGCCAGTCCAAGGTGCAGACTGAGTCCATGAGAAGCTGCACAGGCATGGGGCACACAGCAGTGAACGACAAGGCCAGTGGGCCGCGAGCAGAAAGCAAGCCGCCAAGTGCAACAGGAGTGGGTACCCACCCTGCCTTATGCTTTCAATTGAGCGGGTGCCCACCCCGCATATTGCCGCCAAGAAGAGAACTCACCGCCGCCGCCTGGGTACCTGTGAGAAGGGCAGCGGGCCTGGGATCACCGCCGGCCGGCCCGGGAGACGCGAGTGGTGCTGCGCTGGCTTCCCCCGTGACATTGGGGAGCCACGATTTCATCGCTGCACCGAGGGAGGAAGAGGCGCAGACGAAGATTGCCGCTGCGGCCCCCGAAGCCGAGGGAGGGCCGCTGCAGTGCCAGGGATGGCTGCACTGGGCCTGGGCTGCCCGAGCGCGCGTTGCCCAGCAACCAGGGCACCAGCCGCGTCATCGGCCACGCCCCCTTGAAGCCACGTTCCGATTGGTCCTCGGGCCCCGAGGTGAGCCGGGAGCCTGCACCGGAATCAAGGAGAGGGGCTCCGGGGAGTGAGGAAGCCCCGAGAGTCCCCTGGTCCTCTTCCTGAAGGCAGAGGAGTGATCTGCTTCCCCTCCAGTCCAGCACCGAGGGAAGGGAGGAGAGAGCTGGCTGGGGTAGGGGTGCCCTGTGCCTACCAGTGCCGGCGCTGCCACAGGGACTGACCTGGTGATGTGGAGGGAACGAAGGGGCCTTTTGAGGAGCTGGGGGTGAAGATGGCGACGGGGCACATTTTCGGTGCCCGCCCCCCCCGCGCCAGTGTGACTTTACAGCTGCCCCGTCTAACAGTGGGCAGCTGCAACGTATTGGCCATTTCAACTTCAGGAGTCGCGGATTTGGGTTCCTAAGTTCCCCGTGGGGCTCCAACTTTACCAGTACTTTGTGTGTGCAACGTTATAACTTTGGGGTGCTCAGGAAACACGGGCAGGGCCACTGCTGATTCGATGCCTGATGTCTTGGTTATGTTTTCAGGCCCACTTTGATTCGTGCAAATGTGATGACGCCTCTAAGTTAATGCTATGCCTCCATGCTCATCTGATTTATGTTCATGATTAATGGCCCTGCTGATGGTGTTACATTGAGGCCTAATGACACTGCACCTGTGTTGATGAGGCTTATGCCTAATGCATTTGTTTATAATGCAAATGGGTTCTTTTTCCCTAAGGCTACAGTGTTGGTGTTCTGCCTACTGATTTCTGCCTCCTGATAATGTCTTTATGCCCAGCATATGCCCAAGACGTTGCTTAGGCTTTGGGTTTGTGAGTCATGCCTAACCTGATGTTTCTGTCTATGCCCCTGCTAATATGATCGTACCCACTGTTGTGCAGGATATGATTCATGCCATGATGTTTTTATTGCAGGTTTGAGGCTAATGCGCTTTATGTCCCCAATGGTACCTAAGGCTCATGTCACGCCTTAGGCTAAACTGGATTGGAAGCCTACTGACGTGTTAATGTTTATGCTTAGGGTTTCATGCCATGCCCCTATGATTACACCTAATGCTTGACGGGTATAGATACTCCTCCCTGAGAATTGTTCCCGGTACTAAATCTATGCCTGAGAAATGTTACCTATATTATCCACATGCCTAGGAAATGTCACCGGCATTGGTCATTTGAGGGTCCCGGAGAGGGGCTCCCTATGAGCAGAGGCACCAGAGACTAATCTGCAGCAACTTTGGGCATTGAGTTTAGGTGTTACCATGTGCGCCCTGCTGAGGAAAGGTGATTGATGCCCATGGGGATGCCCAACGTCAGGGTATGATGTTCTAGGTCCTACCAGGGGTGTCCTGCTGTTACAATGCATAAGGTGATGTTTATGCTAATGTTATGCCTCATGGGCTGCTCCTGCGTTGATGCTAACATGCTGATGCCTACATCGGACTATGATGCTTTATGTTTTATGACCTATGACTAAATGTATTGATGCCTGGTTCCCCTTATATGCCTCACATTTTCATTGATGGACTCCACATTTACTATTCTGTATCCTTTGTGTTGGTTCTGGCAGCGGCCCGATTGGCGCTGCCCTGTATATAGTCGCCCTGTGAATTATTACCCGGTGCCGGCTGGCACAATTCATCTACACCTGTGATTCCATTCTAATGTGTTTATTTTATAATACACATACTGTTTTTTCACCTAAACTGGTGTGGTCTCTTTTTGTAGTGTGCCTGGTGTGTCGCCTGTGTGTGCTGCGCGGATGCTTTACACATTTCCTCCAGAGTTTGGCCCACCCGCTCTGCACCACGCTACCCTGTGTCTAACATTGGTGGCAGCGGTGGGATAGGACTTGTGTTTGCGCAGTACCACAGCCAAAACCGGGTTGCACTGCAAACGGAGCATTTAAAGTAATCATAGGTTTTGGGGATTATTGTTTTTTTTCTTGATTGTGCTTTCCTCCTGAAAGTGGTGTTTTTGAATTGTGTTCCCCTATTGCACTGTGGGTGGTGTGTCCCGGGTGTATCTCGCCAGGATAGGGTTAACCTACAATGAGGATGACCTTGGGGAGTACACGTAGCAGGAGGTGATGGACTTCTGTAGAGAGGGATACCCCCAGTAGGCAACATTCGCAGGAAGTTGTTTCTCTATGAGGCCCTCAGGAGGGGGGAACCCTTAGAGCCCTGTGGGAACCTTTCCGATTACCCCTCCGCATATTTCAAGGGTGGATTTGGTGGAGACCCGGAGAAGGACCTCGAGTGCAAGGAGGACTCTGAGAGTGAGGGTGCCCAGTCCATAACCCTGGAGGGTGGTGATACTGACGAGGAGGAAGATGATGACAGGGCGGAGACGCCAGTAGCGAGGGAGGACACCCTAGTCAGGGAGTCCCGTGCTGGATCCAGTCCTGGGGCACTGCCCCATCCCTTTCCCTGTCCACAGAGGAGTGGGTAGGGTGAGCAGTCTATATATCGACTTTTTAATATCGAGGGACAGAAATATCGAGTCAAAAATATCGAATGTACAAAATATCGAAATAGATAATATCGATGTGAAAAATATTGTTTTTTTTTTTTTACTTATATGTCGATGTAAGTAATATCGTTAGTAATAATATCGACATGTGAAAATATCGTCATTGTATGTTTAGTAAATATTTTGAAGTTGTTTGTATAAATAGTTAAAATGTATATAATATGAGAAATATTTATATTGTTATAGGGGCGGGATGTTGGGTTATAGGGGATAAGGGTGGGGAGTGTTTTAAAAAAGTTAATTAATTTTTTTAATATATTGTAAACTTTAATTAGAAAATTTTATTTAAAATGTGAAATGTATATTTAATTTTAGGAGCGGGATGTTGGTTTATAGGGGATAAGGGTGGGAAGTGTTTTAAAAATGTTTATATATTGTTTAATTTACAAAAAAATAATTTAGAAATTGTAAATTAAATTTAGAATTTTACAAATAATTTTAGGAGCGGGATGTTGGTTTATAGGGGATAAGGGTGGGAAGTGTTTAAATTTTTTTTATATATTTGTTAATTTTGTATTAAAATTATTTAGAAATTGTAAATTAAATTTCGAATTTTACAAATATTTTTAGGAGCAGGATGTTGGTTTATAGGGGATAAGGGTGGGAAGTGTTTTAAAAATGTTTATATATTGTTTAATTTTTAAAAAAAATTATTTAGAAATAGTAAATTAAATTTCGAATTTTACAAATAATTTTAGGAGCGGGATGTTGGTTTATAGGGGATAAGGTTGGGAAGTGTTTTAAAAATGTTTATATATTTGTTAATTTTGTATTAAAATTATTTAGAAATTGAAAATTAAATTTCGATTTTTACAAATATTATTAGGAGTGGGATGTTGGTTTATAGGGGATAAGGGTGGGAAGTGTTTTAAAAATGTTTCTATATTGTTTAATTTTTTTTAAAATTTATTTAGAAATTGTAAATTAAATTTCTAAATTTACAAATAATTTTAGGAGCGGGATGTTGGTTGATAGAGGATAAGGGTGGGAAGTGTTTGAAAAATGTTTATATATTTGTTAATTTTTTTTAAAATTTTTTAGAAATTGTAAATTAAATTTAGAATATTACAAATATTTTAGGAGCGGAATGTTGGGTTATAGGGGATAAGGTTGGGAAGTTAATTTAAAATGTTTACATATTTTTTAATTTTAAAAAATAATTATTTAGAAAATTTAAATATAATTTAGAATTTTACAAATCCCATAATTAAATATAGATTTCAGTCAGAATAGTAAATTAATTAAGTTCAGTGTCCAGCACTTATCTTAATTAAATATAGAGTGGAGTGGGAATAGTAAATTAATTAAGTTCAGTGTCCAGCACCTACTCTAATTTAATATAGGTTGGAGTGAGAATAGTAAATTAATTATGTTCAGTGTCCAGCACTTATCTTAATTAAATATAGACTAGAGTGGGAATAGTAAATTAATTAAGTTCAGTGTCCAGCATCTACCCTAATTAAATATAGATTGGAGAGAGAATAGTAAATTAATTCAGTTCAGTGTCCAGCACATACTGTAATTAAATATAGGTTGGAGTGAGAATAGTAAATTTATTAAGTTCAGTGTCCAGCACTTATCTTCATTTAATATAGACTGGAGTGAGAATAGTAAATTAATTAAGTTCAGTGTCCAGCACCTACTCTAATTTAATATAGGTTGCAGTGAGAATAGTAAATTAATTATGTTCAGTGTCCAGCACTTATCTTAATTAAATATAGACTAGAGTGGGAATAGTAAATTAATTAAGTTCAGTGTCCAGCATCTATCCTAATTAAATATAGATTGGAGTGAGAATAGTAAATTAATTAAGTTCAGTGTCCAGCACTTATCTTAATTAAATATAGATTGGAGTGGGAATAGTAAATTAATTAAGTTCTGTGTCCAGCACATACTCTAATAAAATATAGGTTGGAGTGAGAATAGTAAATTAATTAAGTTCAGTGTCCAGCACTTATCTTAATTAAATATAGATTGGAGTGGGAATAGTAAATTAATTAAGTTCTGTGTCCAGCACATACTCTAATAAAATATAGGTTGGAGTGAGAATAGTAAATTAATTAAGTTCAGTGTCCAGCACTTATCTTAATTAAATATAGACTGGAGTGGGAATAGTTAATTAATTAAGTTCAGTGTCCAGCACCTACTCTAATGTAATATAGACTGGAGTGGGAATAGTAAATTAATTAAGTTCAGTGTCCAGCACTTATCTTAATTAAATATAGACTGGAGTGGGAATAGTAAATTAATTCAGTTCAGTGTCCAGCACATACTCTAATTAAATATAGGTTGGAGTGAGAATAGTAAATTTATTAAGTTCAGTGTCCAGCACTTATCTTCATTTAATATAGACTGGAGTGGGAATAGTAAATTATTTTAGTTCAGTGTCCAGCACTTATCTTAATTTAATATAGACTGGAGTGGGAATAGTAAATTATTTTAGTTCAGTGTGCAGCACCTACCCTAATTTAATATAGGTTGGAGTGAGAATAGTAAATTAATTAAGTTCAGTGTCCAGCAGTTATCTTAATTAAATATAGACTGGAGTGGGAATAGTAAATTAATTAAGTTCAGTGTCCAGCACCTACTGTAATTTAATATAGGTTGGAGTGAGAATAGTAAATTAATTATGTTCAGTGTCCAGCATTTATCTTAATTAAATATAGACTAGAGTGGGAATAGTAAATTAATTTAGTTCAGTGTCCAGCATCTACACTAATTAAATATAGATTGGAGTGAGAATAGTAAATTAATTAAGTTCAGTGTCCAGCACTTATCTTAATTAAATATAGACTGGAGTGGGAATAGTAAATTAATTTAGTTCAGTGTCCAGCACCTACTATAATTTAATATAGGTTGGAGTGAGAATAGTAAATTAATTAAGTTCAGTCTGTAGTGGGAGTAGTATGTTAATTAAGTTTGGTAAATAGCAAATATTAGAATTAAATATAGAGTTGAATAGGAACAATTAAATAAATTTGTTTTAATTTACAAAAAATCTGTAGATTTTAGTTTTGGTTGGATAAAAGATAGAAGTTATATCAGAATGCAAAATCCAATTTTTTTTATAAAATAGTAGAAAGGAAAATAAGATTTGTTTTATAGTTGTTGGAATGTATATTCATTAGAGAGAAAATATTGTTTATTATTACGCATATTCTAATAATTAAATCATTGAAATAAACATGTAATAAAATTATTAATATTTAACATTTGTATTATAGTCATAATTTTTTTATAATGGATATATATTTGTTTAATGTATATTTTGGACATGAATATATGAACACACAAAATAATAAAAAATAAAAAAATCTGATTTTTATAGCTGTTTAATATTTATAAATTTATATTGTGTACTCTCAAAATTTTTAGCCTTTATTTGAATTGATAAGAAATTGTATGTTTTGAAATATATGATTAATATATTTTAATTATTAATATTTATATTACATAATTAATATTGAAATTGTTTACATTTTAGAATATGTATTTTTTTAAAAAATTTTGGTATGTTGTAGATACAATATATTAATTATATCATGTTCATCTATTTATTTTGGTAATATATACAGTTTTATTGATATATTAATAAAAATATTTTATTTATTATATTTATTTTAATACGTTAAATAATTTTCACATAGATAAAAAAAATTGGTATTCTTTTTGAGTATTTTATTCTAATGTTTTACTAATTTTTAAAGTAATGTGTAATGTTAAATAAATAGTTAGGGCATTTATTGGTATTTTTTTAGTTGTTATGTTTGTTTGGGTCTTTTATTTTGTAACCGCTCGCTGTTGTTTTGGGTTATTTTGGTAGAATCCAGGTCGCGGTCGGGAGCTGTTTCGCGTTTGAGAAGGTAAGAGTTATTTTCTTTATTATTAAATAGTTTTAAGTGTTTTGTGGAAGTAGTAATGTTGTAATAAGTGTGTATGGATTGATGTTTTAGAAGTTAGGGTGTTAGTAATAGTTTGTATACGGTTTTATAATTTACGTTGTGTTCCGTGTTTGTGGCTTTGTTAGGGCCCGATTCACAGAACTAACTTAAGACAAAATCCTAAACTTACTACCATTTTGGTATTCACAGAAGGCACTTACTCATTTTGGTATTCACAGAAGTCACTTACTCATTTCGGTATTCACAGAAGTTAGGAGTCCTAACTTTAGGACTCCTAAATGCCTTCTGTGAATACCGAAAGTCTTAAAATTAGGATTTTTCTCAGTTTAGTTGTAGTATAGTTAGGACTCCTAACTTTAGGACTCCTAAATGCCTTCTGTGAATACCGAAAGTCTTAAAATTAGGATTTTTCTCAATTTAGTAGTCCTAAATTTAGGACTCCTAACTTTAGGACTCCTAAATGCCTTCTGTGAATACCGAAAGTCTTAAAATTAGGATTTTTCTCAGTTTAGTAGTAGTATAGTTAGGACTCCTAACTTTAGGACTCCTAAATGCCTTCTGTGAATACCGAAAGTCTTAAAATTAGGATTTTTCTCAATTTAGTAGTCCTAAGTTTAGGACTCCTAACTTTAGGACTCCTAAATGCCTTCTGTGAATACCGAAAGTCTTAAAATTAGGATTTTTCTCAGTTTAGTAGTAGTATAGTTAGGACTCCTAACTTTAGGACTCCTAAATGCCTTATGTGAATACCGAAAGTCTTAAAATTAGGATTTTTCTGAATTTAGTAGTCCTAAGTTTAGACTTAGGACTACTAAATTGAGAAAAATCCTAATTTTAAGACTTTCGGTATTCATAGAAGGCATTTAGGAGTCCTAAAGTTAGGAGTCCTAACTATACTACTACTAAACTGAGAAAAATCCAAATTTTAAGACTTTAGGTATTCACAGAAGGCATTTAGGAGTCCTAAAGTTAGGACTCCTAACTTCTGTGAATACCGAAATGAGTAAGTGCCTTCTGTGAATACCAAAATGAGTAAGTGCCTTCTGTGAATACCAAAATGGTAGTAAGTTTAGGATTTTGTCTTAAGTTAGTTCTGTGAATCGGGCCCTTAGTGTTTTGTTATTCCGGTGTGTTAAAGTTTTATAGTGTTTGAATTACATTTGTAGTGATGTTTTTAGGTGCCTTATGTTTGTTTGTGTGTGGGTGGGAATGTTTGTTTCTCTTTTGTAGGTTTTACGGAGAAGATATTTTCGTCGGTTTCAAACACCTTATTTTTTTTTAAGGAAGTGTGTATTAGTTGTGTTTACTAATCTTTATTTTACACTTCCTTTATTGTTCGGGTTTCCAGGAGCGGTTATTTACCTTTTTAATATTTTTCGGGATTTTTATGGTTAATGGATAGTCGTTTTTTTGCGTAGACGTTGTTTTCGATAAACAGTTGTATTTTTACATTTTATTTGGATTTTTTTTTGATACCTATGGATTTTGAACTACCTGGATTTATTTGGAAGGAATGTTATTATCCCATTGGAGCAACTACACAGGTAAGTTCATTTAAATATTTTAATTGTTGGTGGCCAAACCTTATATATTTAATATTGTTGTTGTGTACTTGGTTTGTTTAATTATGTTGTCTAAATATATGTCGATATAATTGATTTATATATTCTAGACCACATAATTAAATATGTGATATAATAAAGTGGTTTGTTTATGTTGTGATAGTTGTTTTAGTAGAATTGTGGGTTAATATTTAGGAAAGGGTTTAGAAGAGAGTTTGAGCTATTATATTTAAGTACTCAAGTCCTCTTGTGGATGGGTATAGCTGTACCTGTTGTTGTAGGTAATTATACATTTGAGTAGTTTGTCTAGATTGTTTTGGTTTTAATTGTAGGACAGATTGTTGCATTCTCAATTCTTGGAAACTTTGTTCCTTTTGTATGGCAATTAGTAGTTTTTGTAGTGTTGGAGTTGTTCTCCCAGTAGAAGTTAGGAATGCATTATGCCAGCCCTCAACGGCGTTGTTAGTTTTGGCTTGTTGGTTGAGTGTACTTACATATACATTCCACCAAGGTATTTGGAACTTGGGCTGACGTCTATGGCCTGATCTGTGTAGTCTCCCCACCCAGGTATCCTCAAAATAATCTAAGAGGGGAGATAACTTTACTTCATTTTGTTTGTAGAATGGACTTTCTAATAAAAGATTGTAATGTTCTGCAACATCTGTGGTTGGTACATAAGCTAGGGCTGTTAGAAGTTTTATTTGATGTGCAAAACTTATGTTAGTGGCATATTCTACACTTAGTGAAGATTTTTGTAAATGTCTCCATATACATTGGTTTAGATGGAAGTAACATCCTTGGATAGCTGTATGGGGGTACAGTTTTAGAATGCAATTTATCATGGCTTGCTCAAAGTCTATGATAATTCTTTGAGGGTAAAAATCATTTGATTCTTGTTTTAGTTTTCCTAGCATTTCATTATATGTTGTGTTTTGTTTGTTAGGTAATAGTGCATAAATTAAAGGTATGGAAGTGTTGTGATATTGACCGTGTATTGTGTAAAGCTGGTAGAATGGTTTTGGGCATATTGTAAAGGTACCATCCATCATCCATGTTTGGCATTGTTGCAGTTTAGTTATATTGTTTGCAGTAGCAAACATTATGATTCTTTTTTCTGGGCTTTTGTGATCAAAAAAAATAAAAGGTTCATTATTGTGGGTGATAGTTAATTCTGGTGGAATGATGATCTCTTGAAAAGTTTTAGGGGATGGTATAGTTGTCGTGGTTGCTTTTTTGGTCCTAGCAATAGTTCTTTTTATAGAAGCAATTGATGGTAATTGGCCTCTTCCTTCTTTGGGCACTCTAGGTAATAGTTCTTTTAGGATTACACTTGTAGCAGTTTGTGAACCAGTGCTTAATTCTTTGATATTTTCAAGGGTTGATCTGACTTCTATTTCAGAGAGATTGGGTGGATGGTTATGCTCTCTTGTATATAGTACAGTTGTTTCTCTTGTTGTTGCTCGTCCGTAGCATTTGTTAGAATAATATTTAGTACACTTCCAGTTCACTTTTCGGTCCGTCTGCTTTTCTTGGGTGTATGTGTAACCCATGTAACACAATAGGAATTTTCCTTTCTGCGAAGTTATAAATTGGGCTTCTTCTGTCATCGTGATGTGTTAGAAATCTGGAAAAAATGTATATGAAAATATATGTAATAGTACTTTATATATTTAAATGAAAATAGCAAAAAAGCATTTTTTTTATATATACTTACCAAGTGTTTTTGGTTGTATTTGAATGAAGATGTTGTTTGTAGACAAAATGCTGTTTAGTTGATGTAGTCTCTGAAAGTTAAAGAACATATAGGTGCCGATTACGATCCGGTAGAAAAAATCCCCGTGCGACTCGTATCCGGTCTTTTTACCGTACGAATCGTACAAGTTCCGTACGAACTGGCAATCACGATTCGCATGGTAAAAAGTCCATACGAACCGCATTTGGAATCATTCCCCACACGTCCTCGGGTCGGAAAATGTGTCCGACACGTCCTCGGACGATTTACCGTACAAACGTGAAAAGTCAAGTCCGACGAGGAATCACGATCCCACCCGTGCGTCCGAACTCACAACCGTACGGTCAAAACACCGTCCGCACCGAACTCCCATTGCAACCATGGAGATATGTGCCTGCATACGCGCCAAACACTCCCCCCAGCACCCATACGTTCGAGTCGTACTCCCCGTTAATGTACACCCCCCCTGTATGTACACCCGTGTACGTGTCGAACCCCCACCCGTGTATGTACACCCCAGTACGTGCGAGTCGCACCCCCACCCCTGTACATGTCAAACCCCCGTGTACCTACACCCCAGTACGTTCGAGTCGTACCCCCACCCCTGTACGTGTCGTACCACCGTCTAAGTACACCCCAGTACGTACGAGTCGTACCCCCACCCCTGTACGTGTCCGACCACCGTCAATGTACACCCCAGTACGTTCCAGTCGAACCCCCACCCCTGTACGTGTCCGACCCCCATGTATATACACCCCAGTACGTTCGAGTCGAACCCCCACCCCTGTACGTGTCATACCCCCGTGTATATACACCCCAGTACGTTCGAGTCGTACCCCCACCCCTGTACGTGTCGTACCACCGTGTACCCACACCCCAGTACGTTCGAGTCATACCGCCACCCCTGTACGTGTCGTACCACCGTCTAAGTACACCCCAGTACGTTTGAGTCGCACCCCCACCCCTGTACGTGTCATACCCCCGTGTACCTACACCCCAGTACGTTCGAGTCGCACCCCCACCCCTGTACGTGTCGTACCACCGTGTACCCACACCCCAGTACGTTCGAGTCGTACCCCCACCCCTGTACGTGTCCGACCCCCATGTATATACACCCCAGTACGTTCGAGTCGAACCCCCACCCCTGTACGTGTCATACCCCTGTGTACCCACACCCCAGTACGTTCGAGTCGTACCCCCACCCCTGTACGTGTCATACCCCCGTGTACCCACACCCCAGTACGTTCGAGTCGTACCCCCACCCCTGTACGTGTCGTTCCACCGTCTAAGTACACCCCAGTACGTTCGAGTCGTACCACCACCCCTGTACGTGTCCGACCACCGTCAATGTACACCCCAGTACGTTCCAGTCGAACCCCCACCCCTGTACGTGTCCGACCCCCATGTATATACACCCCAGTACGTTCGAGTCGTACCCCCACCCCTGTACGTGTCCGACCACCGTCAATGTACACCCCAGTACGTTCCAGTCGAACCCCCACCCCTGTACGTGTCCGACCCCCATGTATATACACCCCAGTACGTTCGAGTCGCACCCCCAACACAACCTCCTAAGTACGGAGCGCACCCCAGGCCCCAACATCACAACCGCATGTACGAGTCGTACCAAGCCACACACAAGGACAGCACCATACAACCAAATGGCCCATGTACACACCGTACACACGCTCAAAACGCACGTACACAACCAGGACAAAACAAAACAACACAAGAATACACTATACGAATGGCACAAAGCCACTAAACATGGCCAACAAACACTACAAAAACACCTTCACTGACCTGCAACTGCCAAAAACAAACAGAGGCCCAAAACACCACCACTCCTTATAACACACCCACCCAAACTTCAAACACAGCCACACCCACCAATGGACCAATAAAAAGGGCCCACACACACAAACCATGAGCCTTTGCAACAGACTCACTGCTGCCAGACACCACAGAACCATACTACAAGCTTCACCACACCTTACACTTGCACACCTTCACACAACCACCTCCACAAACACCCCCTCATCACATTCACACACACACACCTGCACAACCACACCCACACACCCACAACCATCCACACACCCGCCCCACCATCCACACCCACACCCCTCACCATGCCCACTACCAAGAATCCAAAGTTCAGTAACCGAGAGTTGGAGGTCCTTGTTGATGAAATCCTCAGAGTCGAGCCACAGCTCTTTGGAACATTGGTCAGACAGACCAGCATTGCAGCAAAAACAGCCATGTGGCAGACCATCGTCGATGCTGTGAATGCTGTTGCGGACACCAGAAGGACCAGGCAGGAATGCCAGAACAGGTGGTACGATCTGCGGAGGAGGGTCCGAGCCAAGAGGCAGGAGGAACACAACCAGGCCAACGCCACAGGAGGAGGGCCCTCCCGCAGACCCGTACACTACCAGCCCTAGGAGGAGAGGGTGATGGCCATACTGCCGGTGGAGGCAGTCGAAGGATTAGAGAGACCCGGGTGAGTACACAAACAACGCACCTCACATGGGGGGAACGGCATCCACAACCAAAATCACTAACAGGCACGCAACCACCCCAAGCCATCGCATGACTCAACCACACTCCATGAGCACGCACATGCCACTGCTGCCACCATGCCCCATGCACCCAGCTGGACAATGTCAAGTCACAGGCCACAGAAGACACCAACACATGACACGGTAACCCGGATGGCGGGAGGCTGGGCCCCAAAAATCACATAGTGCAACTCCGAAGCAGACAACAATGCCCTCTGCCCATATGGCCTAGGTCACAGCCAGGCAAACAGTGTGTCCCAACACAGGAATGACTTGCCAGCAAATGGCGGACGCCTTGCATCAACACATGGGGGTGAAGGCACTGTTTTGCACATGACAGCAGCTAATGAACAGCCAACATTGTGAAAGAGTGGCAGCACACACCACCACAGCAGCAGCGCACAGACACACATCACACCCAATGGGTGCCTGGAGATCAGAAACAAACTCACATCAACAAGCCAAGGGCCACTCAAAGATCTGCTAACAGTGTGTGCCCAGGAAGCTGGGCTGAGGTGACAGAGGGTGACACACAGAGGGAGGGAGAGGGGGACAGAGAGGGAGGGAGACACAGGGAGACGGACAGAGGGAGGAGGCTGACACACAGATGGAGGGAGAGAGGGACACAGAGGGAGGGAGACACAGGGAGACGGACAGAGGGAGGAGGCTGACACACGGAGGGAAGGAGAGGGGGACAGAGAGGGAGGGAGACACAGGGAGACGGACAGAGGGAGGAGGCTGACACACAGAGGGAGGGAGAGGGGGACAGAGAGGGAGGGAGAGGGGGACAGAGAGGGAGCAAGACACAGGGAGAGCAAATCAGCCGTGTGGCGTGTGCGAATGTCTGCTCGTCAGCAGGTAGACTGCGTGTATGTAGACAAGGGTGGCCAGTCCCAGAACCCCCCCTCTTCCCCATGGCAAAACACAGGGCCATGTCACAACCTGTTCACGAGCACAACGACAGCTACCTGGATCATATAAGTGTGTGGATCCACTCCATGTGCACATGTACAGTGCTACACGGAAGGCGCCAATGCATGGCTCGCCACACCTGCCCACTACACTGCTGACTGCAGTCACACTTGACGCAGCAAGTAAGACCGTGCCACACATAGTTAAAGGGGCCAAAGTGGTGCCCAAGGGACACACCCATGCACAAGTGCACTGTGAGTGGACTGCAAGACAGATCCCAATTCCAAGAGGAAATGTCCCAACTGTGAAACTGATGAAACATGGATGTTGCATGGACCAAAATTAACATTGTCTCTCTCACACACAGGTCAACGTCGTGGTTCACCCCCCAACACTGGGGGGGAAGACTCACAGGACCCGGATCTGCAGGAGCCCGATCCCACCGGCAGCGACCCCTCTCACCACTCTGTAGACGACCCTGACTGACCTGGCCCCTCTGGTGTCCAACCACCTGCAGCACCTGCGTCAGGTACAACTGTGCCAACCACCACCCCCACTCCTGCCACATCCCAGGAGACACCCAGGATCCCTGCCCCAACACCACAATGCAGCCAGGCTGGCCAGGAGGGACACGGTGTCCCGGGCACCCAGGAGGAGGCAGGCGACAACGCCAATGCCACCCCTCAGGGGTCCCGGAGACCCGATGTGCCCACAAGGGCAGGCCAGGTGCAAGTGGGCAGGGGTGGTGGGAGTGGAGGACGGCGGAGGCGCGAGCCTGACCAGTTGGCTGGGGAACCGGTATTTTCCCATGTCCGTAACATCCTGGACTCATACCGGCAGGACACCACGGGCATGGCCCAGGTTGTGTCCGTCCTCGAGGGATCAAGGCCCAGCAGGTCCAGCAACATGCGGAGCTACATGCCTGTCTACTGCGACACCAACGGAGGATGGAGGACAGACAGGCTGAGCAAGTGACGGCGTTCCAGGGGATTCACGATACACTCCGTCGGATGGCCGACAACATGGCCGACCCTCCCTGTGCCAGAAGGCGGAGAACATCACCACCCACAGGGAGGGATCAGGAGGAGGAGGAGGAAACATCCGATGGAGCATCCCAGACGTCGTCACGGCCTGCTGCTGAGGGTCCCCGCAGGAGGCCGGGTCGTCCACGGAAAGGACCGTGAGGGTCGGCGCTACATCACCATCTCCCAGGACACCTGGCCTGGCACCTGGCCCACTGGAGCAACAGCATCACAGCATCAAGCGACATTCTCTGCCACATGGCCCTGCTGGTCACTGGCTGACCAATGTTGACAAAGATTGTGGCATGGACTCTGAGGATTTCAAATGGCAAGGACACCAACTCCCCTACTGAACTTTGGATTCCAAAATCCCGGAAAGCCCCTCACTTTGTCCCCCCCCCCAATAATAAATCACACTATGAAGAGTAGATGCCTGCTGGTAGCATTATTACCTAACATGTGTCATGTAAAGTCTAAACATGCCTGAGTCATCTTTTGTCTTCAACCATCCACACCCTGGGGCCTGAGTCTGGCACAGGACACATGGGTCACAGTGTATTAGGCAAGACAGACATGGAGCACCATACACACCCGTGATGGGCCCAACCAGCTGAGGGGGTGGCCGAACAACCGTGCTGACAGACACATTGAGTACAGCAACAGTCATGCGCAGAGGTCAGGGATCCAGTCCAGTGTCCTGGGGGGCACCCAGGTATGTGTAGACAGGTGGCAGAACCATGTCCTGCAAGCTTGAGTCCGGTGGATGCAGAGAATGGGGGCCTGGACAACGTTGGATGCATGGGGATGGCACATGTCACAATACCCACACAGTCATGGACATCATGCCCAATACACAGTCTCAGCCCACACACACAGCTTGCATCTTGCTACTCGACACATTGACACATAGCCACAATCAGGGAATACCATGCCAGACATGCTGGATGCACCATGGCAACACACCAGCATTGACTGAGAAGAGGCACCTTGGAGGCATAGGGACACCTTTATTAGTCATGTTTTCGGGATTGCAGAGGCAACTTGAAGTACACATGAACACATCATGTGGAGTAACATGTGGGTCCAACACTGGCACCCCCATTCTGCAGCACAAATGCGTGTTCGCCATGGAACTGGCACACAAGCGTCGGCTAACAGCTAAACACCCACAGCTGCTCACGGAGAGCCTGCCATACACCATAGATCCGCTGATGTGGAAGTTCCACACCATGTCAAGCCAATGCTAACCGTATGTGTCCGAGGGCAGTGTCACACACATTGATGCCATCATCACAATCCCCTATCCCATCACTGATGACTGTCAACCAGGCAGACCATCTATTCAGGTGTACACAGCTGCATGTCGTGTCCCATGGTGATGCTACATGGCTGCAGAGGAACCAAACATCGACAGGGGCAGTGTGCATACATCGTGAACAACTGCCACACCCAATACACCCCAGATGCATCCCTTACCCTATGGAGACTTCCTAACGTGTCCGTGCCTGTAACGCTGAGTCAGCCCACGATGTCATGTCCATGAGGAATAGCAGTGCCACAACAATGCAAGCAGCAGACGGCATGCGCAAGTACCTGGGGAAGAGAGATACACAAGAAGTCAGCCACAAAAAGCACAGCCACTTGCATGTGCATTTACTCGACACATGTATGGATCACAACATGCTAGGTCACAATTATGACTGGGGAAATACAACCATCACTGCCACCATCACTCCAGTGACACACCCACACACACCTCTGACTCACGTGCCATACATGCAGGTGGAGACACACATCACAACACATGCCACACGGGGACCAATGCGTGCACACTCAGACACTGGTACTCACCACTAAGCAAAGAAGTCGCGTATGAGCCGAGTCCGGATGTCCTCTTGCGGCTCCACATCCTCCACATCACTAGCCCCATTGCCAAGCCCTTCGTCCTCCACGGGTGGATGGTCCTCGTCACGTTGATCCAGGATGAGTGGCACAGCTCTTTCAACTGCCATGTTGTGCAGCATGCAGCAGACCATGAAGATCTTGCAGACCTTCGCCGGGCATATGGGAGCGCGCCGCCGGTCTTGTGGAGGCACCTGAATCGGCTCTTCAGCAGGCCAAACGTCCTCTCTATCACTCGCCTTGTCCGGCCATGGGCGGTGTTGTAGCGGAGCTGGGCCGGCGTGATGGGGTTGCGGAGAGGTGTGAGCAGCCAAGGCATGTTGGGATAGCCAGCGTCCCCTACATGGGAAGCACATGGACATCGTTAGAAGTGGTGAAGCGGTCGTGCTGGTAGGCTATGCAAAATACAGGACAGAGACTGTACCCACCAACAACACATGCCTGTTCGTTGCGCAGCTGCATCATCATTTCAGCCATCCCGCTACGCCTCATGATGTAGGCATCGTGTGCTGATCCTGGAAAACGAGCACAGACATGTGAAATCAACATGTTGGACTGACACACCACAAGGGCATTGATGGAGTGGTAGTGCTTTCGATTGCGGTACGCCACCTCCCGTGCGTGTGGTGGTACCAAAGCTACATGTGTCCCATCTATGGACCCAATGACATGGGGCATCCCTCCCAGGGCATAGAATCCACGCTTGACCGCAGTCATCTGTTCAGGGGTTGGGAACTTGATGAAGTCATCCAGGTGAATCAACATGGCCTCTAAGAAATCATGCAGCACACGGCAGAACATGCTCTGGGACATGCCACCAACATTAGCTATGGTATATTGAAAGGTACCCGTGGCAAGAAAATGTAGGGCAGCCATTGCCTTCAGCTGGGGTGTCAGTGCCGTAGGATACCTGTGCTGCGGTTGCAGGTGTGGTGCCAGTCTCACCGTCAACTCCAGAATCAACGGTTGGGTGAAGCGGTAGAGCCGGATGCTCTCATTCTCCTGCATGGCAGCCAAGTCCGGAATTGGTCGGGCAAGAGGCGGCGCTCTGCAGTAATTTGGAAGTGACAAGGAAGAGTGAGTGCACTACGACAACAAATCATGTGTACTGAGCACATGTTAATCTGTCAATACACATATGCTACATAGGGAGTCAGGTATGTGCTACATGCCCAGGACACATATGGATGCAAGGTGACACTCCTACCAAGACCCAGCTACACACGGAGATTGAGAACCTCCCCTTGCCACGCCATGGGAATAGCTGTGTCCCAGTGCAAGTGAACAGCCAGACGCAAGACAGGAGTGACATACGCCCACACATCAGCAGCAGTAGGATGCCGATTGCAGAGACTGGTAGTGGAACACTGGAGCCACAGGTCACATGACATTACACTAGGACAGCCCACACACCTTGCCATGAAGGTGCACATGTCATGACTCACCACACATTCCTTGTGAGGATGCTGACATGTCCTTGTCACGCTACTCCGTGTCCCATGCATACATGTGCACCTCACATCCGATGCCACATGTGGCATGGTGTGCGGAACAGTGTGCAATGACAATCTACACACAGACACATGTTGGTTGCTGCAACGGCTGCAGCTTTTGAGGGTGCTCCAACATCAACCTGATGGGAAGCCCCCACACATACATGACATAGTCACATTGTGCACCTTGGGTAGTGACAAGTCAGGTGTGATAACCCCTGTACCGGGCATCAGGGGACACTTCCGTGTGTTGGTGTCCGTGCCATGCCAGTGACGCTCACCCCAAGTGTGCAGTACGACATGCACACATGTCAAAGGAGTCAAGGGCATGCCTGGCACACATTGCACCATCACACAGTACATCTGTACACATCTCATCATACATCTGGTGCCTTCTCGACTCAGGAGTAATGTTCCACATCACAGGCCGTCACACCTGTGCCCCACACATGTAGTAATGCACAGACGATGCCTTGATGTCAATTAATGGACAAGTATGTCCATTCATGGACAAGTATGTCCATCCATGGACAAGTATGTCCATCCATGGACAAGTATGTCCGCCCTATCCCTACCTGTGTGCCGCCTGTCACCACTGTGATGTGTGAAAACCGCTGTACTGCTGCGAAGAGGGCCTGTGTACGTTCCCATATCACTATGGGAGTGCTGCCGTATGTGTACCCATCGTGATGGCGAGCGTACAGGCATGTGTACGGCCCGTACCCCTACGAGTAGGCATACGCAAGAACACCCATAGTGGTACGGGCCGTACACACGCCTGTACGCTCCCTATCACTATGGGTGGCCTCGCGTATGCGTACTCGTAGTGGTACGGGCCGTACACACGCCTGTACGCTCCCTATCACTATGGGTGGCCTCGCGTATGCGTACTCGTAGTGGTACGGGCCGTACACACGCCTGTACGCTCCCTATCACTATGGGTGGCCTCGCGTATGCGTACTCGTAGTGGTACGGGCCGTACACACGCCTGTACGCTCCCTATCACTATGGGTGGCCTCGCGTATGCGTACTCGTAGTGGTACGGGCCGTACACACGCCTGTACGCTCCCTATCACTACGTGTACGCATACGCGAGGCCACCCATAGTGATAGGGAGCGTACAGGCGTGTGTACGCCCCGTACCACTACGACTACGCATACGCGAGGCCACCCATAGTGATAGGGAGCGTACAGGCATGTGTACGGCCCGTACCACTACGACTACGCATACTCGAGGACACCCATAGTGATAGTGAACGTAGGCACGCGTGTACGGTCCGTTGCAGTGCATTTGGGGTGCCCTAGGGCCCCGGAACGCACCGTACCTGTGTGTGGAGCTCCAAATTACATAGGGGACACATGAGGGACAAGTATTGAGGCCTACATGCATGCTGGTTGTCATGGAGACCAAGTTCAAAATTTGAATGTGTTCTGGAAGGTGCACAGCAGGAGTCAGTTGGAATTCTTCTACTTTGTTGCAATGTGTTTGTGGGGCTGACATCATGCTGGAGAATGAAACCGATAGAGAACCCACAGACTGCTAGGTTTGAAGGGATTGGAGGAAACATAGGATGCAAATGTGAGTGACCAATCACTCTGTACTCCTGTGCATGAGATGGGCCAGCAAGGCAGATATAAGGCAGCCAGGTCCCATGAGGGAGCACTTGCCTGCACATCTCTGTATTCCACGACCCAGCTGCTGCTACTGATTCCCTGGAACCATGTCAAGGGCTGTGGAGAGGTCACAGCCATTCACCCTAGAGGAGAACATGGCTTTGGTGGATGTGATCCTCCCACGGTACCCCATGCTGTATGGGCGACCAGGTTATCAGGTGAGTTCAGTGTCCACTGGCACAGACTGTGTCCCTTTTTAGTGACTGTGACGTCTGCCATTGTGTCCAGGTGTGACACACATGCTTTGTACTGCAGGGGGGGTCCCGGGGGGAATGCCTGATGTCTCCCAGCAGTGCCCTGAGACAGGAGGGGTGGGGGCCTATCACTCCCAGCAGTGCCCTGAGACAGGAGGGGTGGGGGCCTATCACTCCCAGCAGTGCCCTGAGACAGGAGGGGTGGGTGCCTATCACTCCCAGCAGTGCCCTGAGACAGGAGGGGTGGGTGCAGAGTCCTCCCAGCAGTGCCCTGAGACAGGAGGGGTGTGTGCATAGTCCTCCCAGCAGTGCCCTGAGACAGGAGGGGTGGGTGCAGAGTCCTCCCAGCAGTGCCCTGAGACAGGAGGGGTGGGTGTGATGCACAGTGTGAGCCAGGATCATTGATTGTGTAGTTGCCCTCATTCCACCTGTGTCCTTCCAATGGCACGTACTGCTTTTGGCCTTCCCCCAGAGGATCATG
This sequence comes from Triturus cristatus, assembly GCF_964204655.1. Lineage (NCBI taxonomy): Eukaryota > Metazoa > Chordata > Amphibia > Caudata > Salamandridae > Triturus > Triturus cristatus. Next base: position 693,072,790 of record NC_140583.1, read on the forward strand.
TCCCTATGGCAAAGGTGCAATGCGTTGGATGCATACTATGCCTTGTTGTAGACTGCAAATGTGTTCTAATCTGTGTCCCCGTGACATGTGCAAGGTGTATTGATGTAGTGTCACTTGTTCATCCTCACAGGTAGACGCCTCTGCCAAGGAGCAGATATGGCTGGACGCCGTCAGCGCCGTGAGGAGTGCGGATGGTCGGAGGCGGCACCTGTCCCAGGTGAGGAAACGCTGGCAGGATATCCGGTGCTGGACGCGGAGGATCGCACGGGTCCTGCTGGGGGACTCACCTGAGAGGCACAAGAACCGCGGGCGCCGCCGTCTCTCCCACATCCAGAAACGTGTGCTGGCGGTGGTCTTTCCTGACTTGGACAGGTGTCTACAGGACATGCAGCAGCCGGAAGGGGGTAGGTACATGTGTGTGTTTGTTGTGTTTCACCAGCATTTGTAAGTGCACTGTTCCATGGATACACTTCCAGGGTTTATGGTGTTGTGACGATCCTGTTACCCACAGTGTTGCAGGCCTCACCTGCCTCCCTTCCCAACCTTGCAATGTGTTCCCTGGTCTCTGTGTAGTCACTCCATCACAAAGTAATGTAGCCTGACACCTTCTCCAAGTGTACAATGCCTGCAGCGTCATGTGTGGGGGTGGTGTGTAAGAGGCTTAGTGACCTTGCCTGTGCCCTGTCCAGTTCTGGACTTGTGGGTTCCATGTCAGTTGGCACTAATGCTGATTTCAGACATGGGAGTTAATCTCTTGAGTGCGAGGCCTTCCAGCACGCATGTCCCATGTGGTGGCCTGTGACATGATGTGTATGAGTGTGCGTTACGCATAGTGCAGGGATGTTAGCGTGTGTTGCAGTCATTTCCATTCAGGAGCATGGAGTTGTGTGGCCACTACTGTCCCCAGGGGCATCTTTTCCTAGGTATCATGTGTGTAATCCGAGAATGTCGACAATCTCTGTGTCTACAGCATCGCTTGTGCTCTGTGCCATTGTCCCCTGGCACCATGTTTATTGACGTGAGATGTATTACAAGTGTCCACTGTCCAGCCTGACATGATAATCCAAGTTCATACTCACGGTGGCCATTGCCTGTGTGTCTCGTAGCAATCATCTGATGATGGCCATTTGTACATGATTCTTTGGACAGCCGCACCTTGGGTATTTTGTGTGCAATCTTGAATTATTGCATCCCATGTGTATTTCACCCAGACTAAGAGATGTAAGTGCTTCCTGTGTCTCCACAGATGTGTCTCATGTAGGGGGTGGGTGGGGCGGCCATGGCCTACATGTCAAGACCTGTCATCTCCTTGCTCGGACTGGCCAGTGTGTGATGTTTGTCTGGACATACACTCAAGGTGCAGCGTGGCAGTCAGGGTGGGCATGTTCTCAGTATTACCTATGCTGCATGTGCCTCTAGTTCCTGGATTTGGTCCCTGCTCATCCCAATTTCCTGCCACGCTGTGTGGTGCAGATGCAGTGCTGTATTGTCCCCAGGGCCTTGCTCCTCAGTCAGAATGCCATGTCATCTCATTTGCTATTGTGTCATGCTCTCCATAGTTTTTCCATGCCATGGTGGGTCACACAACTGTGTCTTGCAGGCCCTACGTATGTACCTTGTTTTGTAGTTGTAACTCATCCTTTGTTTCAGGCTATGCACTGTAACTACGTAGATTGTACTCATGTGACATATGTATACAGGTGTATGATTACTTTCTGTCTCTTCACCCTACCCACAGCATCGTCGGGGGACACGGTGGGAGACATGGACACAGACGGCGCAGAGGGACCGAGCACCAGTGCCAGCGGTGACATCGGGGCTGGCACTTCGAGTGGGACAGAGGCGGTGGAGAGTGACCCCGGGGACCTGTCGACTGGCACAACAGACTATGAAGCGGACGGGTCCGAGGATGATCACTCCGAGTGGGCGGTGGCTGCACCACCATCTGACAGCAGCCCTACATCTGGCACCGCCCCCTCCATTGGTATCAGCCGCCTCCCACGTGCTCGTGTCCCTTCCCAACGTGCCCGGTCGCCACATGTCTCCTTCCTGCCAGGCACCGCACCCCCTGCCCCTGTCTCCACTGCTGCCGCCAATGCTGAGTCTGTGGACATCCAGCGGCAGTTGCAGATTGGTCAGACTGCGATCCTTAATGTCCTCCATGGCCACAGCCAGGTCCTCAACAACATGGAGGCATACTTGGAGGGCATTCATTCATCGCAGGCTGACCAACGCAACTTGCTGAGGTCCATAGACTCCACACTGACTGCAGCAGTGGGTCTCCTGCAGCGCTACGTCCCACCCCCTACCCCTGCTCCTTCCACACTTCCCACTCCCATGCCTGTCCAACATACACCCAGACGTAAGCATGCAACCACCACAACAGACACAGGCACCAAACCAGCAGGGAAGGTCCGCCGCACACCTCCTGACACGCACACACAGGGTGCAGTAGGCACACCCACTGGGTCGGGGGGCAAACGTGTGACACGCAGCCAGAGTGGGAGTCCGCATTCCACCCAATCCACTCCCTCCAAATCCCCTCCCCTCAGCTCTCCTGGCCACATCTCCCCCAAAGACTCCTTCATGGCCGCTCTGTCCCTGAGCCCCACAGTGACACCACCCCGCAAGCGGTCAAGGAGGTCCCCGGTCATGGTGCTTGATTCCCCCCCCCTGTCCACACCCTCCCACAGTGGCGCTGCGACCCATCCCTCTGACCCCCCCCCCCTCCTTGGGGCCTGTGGTTCCTTCGGGTGCAGGGGAGTCCCTGGAGGACCTTGCTAAGGTGTGCAGCGAAATCCTGGCCTCCGCCTTTGGCCCTGCCCCACCCCCTGTGGTGGAGTCCTCCATCCCTGCACCCACGACACCTACCCTTCACCCTCCTGTCCCTGCGGTGCCTGTTTCTTCCCCCCCACATGCTGCCCTGACCCCTGTGGAAGACGACGGATTGTGACTGTGCAGGCAAGCTAGGGGACACGCATCCCACTGTGTCCCCCATCCAGTTGGGACTCCTGGACTGCCCTATGGCCTTTGTTGACATTGGACTCACGTCACTAGTTTTTTTATCATGCTGAATAAAGCTATTTATTTTTGCCCTTGGAACACTCCTGCATTGCTGGCCTTGCTGTTGGTGGGGCTGCTACATGGTTGTGGGTGTTGGTCATGTGTTGGGTGTGTGGGAAATGTAGTAGTGTGCTGCTCATAGGGGGGACCCTGGGATCTGTGTGCCATCACACCGTGTTAGCTACCTTTCTCCATTCATGTATGCAGTTGCTGCATGTTGCAATTGTCCCAAGGTGTATTCCTTCCTCTGTGTACCCTGACTTCTTCCCTGCAGGGTGTCCCCTGACTTAGGCACAGAGCTGTGTGTCCATTAGCTGGGTGTGTGACGTAGTCCTTCACCTTTGCACATGCATGCTGAGCGATGTCTCCACCTGCGTCATTCGTGGCATCCTTGGTAGTCATTGTACTTGTGTATGTGGCCTATTGACATGACTTCATGTGTACATGTTTTCTTTTCTGCGCTATGCATGCGTATACTCCCAGCCTCGAACACATGTGGTACATGTACTGCAGGGTCTTTGTGCACCTGACTTACATTTGTGGGCATGGTATCTGTGACTACTCCACCCTTTGCGTTCCATGGGCACTGCTGGGAGTGATAGGCACCCACCCCTCCTGTCTCAGGGCACTGCTGGGAGGACTCTGCACCCACCCCTCCTGTCTCAGGGCACTGCTGGGAGGACTCTGCACCCACCCCTCCTGTCTCAGGGCACTGCTGGGAGTGATTGGCCCCCACCCCTCCTGTCTCAGGGCACTGCTGGAAGGACTCTGCACCCACCCCTCCTGTCTCAGGGCACTGCTGGGAGTGATAGGCCCCCACCCCTCCTGTCTCAGGGCACTGCTGGGAGGACTCTGCACCCACCCCTCCTGTCTCAGGGCACTGCTGGGAGTGATAGGCACCCACCCCTCCTGTCTCAGGGCACTGCTGGGAGTGATAGGCCCCCACCCCTCCTGTCTCAGGGCACTGCTGGGAGGACTCTGCACCCACCCCTCCTGTCTCAGGGCACTGCTGGGAGGACTCTGCACCCACCCCTCCTGTCTCAGGGCACTGCTGGGAGTGATAGGCACTCACCCCTCCTGTCTCAGGGCACTGCTGGGAGTGATAGGCCCCCACCCCTCCTGTCTCAGGGCACTGCTGGGAGGACTCTGCACCCACCCCTCCTGTCTCAGGGCACTGCTGGGAGGACTCTGCACCCACCCCTCCTGTCTCAGGGCACTGCTGGGAGTGATAGGCACCCACCCCTCCTGTCTCAGGGCACTGCTGGGAGTGATAGGCCCCCACCCCTCCTGTCTCAGGGCACTGCTGGGAGGACTCTGCACCCACCCCTCCTGTCTCAGGGCACTGCTGGGAGGACTCTGCACCCACCCCTCCTATCTCAGGGCACTGCTGGGAGTGATAGGCACCCACCCCTCCTGTCTCAGGGCACTGCTGGGAGTGATAGGCCCCCACCACTCCTGTCTCAGGGCACTGCTGGAAGGACTCTGCACCCACCCCTCCTGTCTCAGGGCACTGCTGGGAGTGATAGGCCCCCACCCCTCCTGTCTCAGGGCACTGCTGGGAGGACTCTGCACACACCCCTCCTGTGTCTGGGCACTGCTGGGAGGACTCTGCACCCACCTCTCCAATTTCACAATATGTACGCTCATGACATACACGGATGTGGGTACGCTCCATGCATTCGAGGTGGGGGTACGTGTCGTACTTACACTGTTGTGGTGGGGCTACGCTCCATGCATTCGAGGTGAGGGTATGTGTCGTACGTACACTGTTGGGGTGGGGTACGCTCCATACGTACGCGGGTGTGGGTACGGGTCGTACTTACACTGTTGGGGTGGGGGTACGCTCCATACGTACGCGGGTGTGGGTACGGGTCGTACTTACACTGTTGGGGTGGGGGTACGCTCCATACGTATGCGGGTGTGGGTACGGGTCGTACTTACACTGTTGGGGTGGGGGTACGCTCCATACGTACGCGGGTGTGGGTACGGGTCGTACTTACACTGTTGGGGTGGGGGTACGCTCCATACGTACGCGGGTGTGGGTACAGGTCGTACTTACACTGTTGGGGTGGGGGTACGCTCCATACGTACGCGGGTGTGGGTACGGGTCGTACTTACACTGTTGGGGTGGGGGTACGCTCCATACGTACGCGGGTGTGGGTACGGGTCGTACTTACACTGTTGGGGTGGGGGTACGCTCCATACGTACGCGGGTGTGGGTACGGGTCGTACTTACGCTGTTGGGGTGGGGGTACGCTCCATACGTACGCGGGTGTGGGTACGGGTCGTACTTACGCTGTTGGGGTGGGGGTACGCTCCATACGTACGCGGGTGTGGGTACGGGTCGTACTTACGCTGTTGGGGTGGGGGTACGCTCCATGCATACGGGTGGGGGTAGGGTCCGTACATTTCCGTCCCCACGCTATGTGATGCTTGTGCGGCCCGTACCCAGGCCTTTGCCACGTGGGTACGAGCCATCCCGCCATTGTTGGAGTGACGTGGGTGTGGGCGTGGTTCGACTGAAGAGCGTGGGTACGGGACGTACCTGTCTGGTTGTGTTGCCTGTTCGCGTCGTGACGGACTTCCGTTGTGGCGGTCGCTGGCTTATCTGGACACGCCCCCACCCCCTCGTAGTGACCAGGGCATGGGAGTCAGGTATGTCCAGGGCATGTGTGCTGTGTGACTTTGGTGGGGGGTTTGTGGCCTGCCCTGGTCCTGCCACCCCCACCCCACCCCACATTCCCCCCTCCCTTAGTTGTTCTGACCTTCTGCGGCGTCTGCGTCGGAACCTGTAGAGGAGGACGACTGCTATGAGGGCCGGGATGACTCGTAGGTTCGGGTCCATGTCTGTCCGTCGCGTACTGGTCCTCCTTGTTCGTGTCGTCCTGTCGCGTACTGGTCCTCCTTGTTCGCGTCGTCCTGTCTGTCCGTCGCGTACTGGTCCTCCTTGTTCGCGTCGTCCTGTCGCGTACTGGTCCTCCTTGTTCGCGTCGTCCTGTCTGTCCGTCGCGTACTGGTCCTCCTTGTTCGCGTCGTCCTGTCTGTCCGTCGCGTACTGGTAGTCCTTGTTCGCGTCGTCCTGATTTCCCGGCAGTTTTTGGCAGACGGAAAATATTCACCGTGCGGGAGGACGTCGGTGCGAATCGTAATTCCTGGTTCGTGAATGGCAGGCTGCGTGCGTCCCGACGTCAGGTCGGCGCTTTCCCGGTTCGCATTTGTATGTTTATTTTGTTCGGTCGGGGTTTTTTACGATTCGTACGGAAATGGTGCTCCCGTGCGAATCGTAATTCCATGTTTGTAATTTTGTACGACCGGGTACGCGTCGGACGGAGAATATGCTCCGTCCGACGGTTCGTACCCGGTTTTTACAGGATCGTGATCGGCACCATATTGTTTTGGTTGGTTTAGTTTTTTAAGTGGGGTGGTATTGCTGTTTGGTATAGACTATATTTTTTTTGTTGAAACGTATTTTATTGTTTTACAAATCAACAACTCAAAAAAAATTCCCCCGCCTTCACCTGTCCCGGAAGTACCACACATTTATCATCAAGACCAATTATTCAGGAGAAGGAACAACCTTCCCATCCAGTTCTCTACCCCCCCTCCCCCACCACATGTCAATGTACCCCCGTCCACTACCCCTCTTACTATGTGCCCCTCCTCCCTAATAAATAAGATGGAGTAGCCGAACCTCCCCCTAAGCAAACAGAGCCTTCCCTCATGCCCAGTGGGATAGACTATAGGTGTTAATTTATACAGGTTTTTTAAAACTTAAAAAAGAGAACATGGATTTGTTTAGGGGTTTAGGATGTTTTGGGGTTTGAGTAGGATTTCATTAATATTTTATAAAGTATTTTGATAGTATACTTACTTTTTAGTGAGTCTTTTCTGGCAATCTTCAATATTTTCTTTAGCTGTTTGGAGTAATATCTGTAGTGGAAACATAAAGAGATGGAATATATACGTTAGTTATTTATTTGAGTAAAGATAAATTAGTGTTGTAGTTTAATTTGGCAGTTTAGTTAGAAAAGAATATATACTTACGTTTTTAGAATAGTAGTAGGATGTAGGTTTCTTCTGTTTAGCAGAGTTTCTTCTTCGTTCAATGCTTTGGTGTAAGGCACAGTAGAAGACTTGTTTTAATTGGTTTATATAGTGGTTTTAAATTGTTTCTTGAATGTTATTGGTTGTTTTCTGTATGTGGCCTTTCTATTGGATGGTTTGAATTTTTTTCAGTTAATTGGTTTCCTTTTATGGAAAATGCTAAGTAAGAGTATATTTAGTTTTAAAGGAGGAGAGTTTTAAATCATGATATATAAAAAGATTGTTTATAATGTGTAGTGAATTTTTTTAAATGTGTTCGAAATGCCAATGTGATAATTATTTCAGTGTTTTTTTATTATGTTGTTAAATATTGAGATCGCTATCAATGTTATGTTTATGTTTAAGTAGAATCTTATTTGAAAAATGTATGTTTTGGGAAAATATTGTCTTTATGTTGTTTAAAATATTGGTTTTATTAGTGTTAGAATTGTCGATATATTTAAAAAAAACGATATTATTGATGTCTATATTTTGGTTATCGATATTTGTGACATGTGTTATATTTATTTACTCATGTCGATATTTAGTATTGCGATATTTATGTGTGCGATTTTTGTGTGATCGATATAATTGTATTACGATATTGTAGTGTCGATATTAGTGTCGTTTTTTAAATAAGTATCCAATGTCGATATTTTTGATGTCGATATATTTGATGCGATATTTGTGTAGTTCGATAATGTGTCTGTCGATAATATGTCAGAGATCCAGTGGGTAGATAGGAGGGAAGAAAGGGAGCACCAGCTGGCGTTGCAGAGGCTCAAAGTGGAGCTAGCGCAGCTGAGTGTGGAGGAGAAAAGGCTAGAGACCGAAAGGGTCCTAGCGCAGGAAAGGATGGCGGAAGCAGAGAGGGTCTTCGACAGGGAGAAACTAGCTCTAGAGCAGGGGTCTCCAACCTTTTCTCTATTGAGAGCTACTTCAGCTCAAGGAAAGTCCTGTTGAGCTACTAGCAAATTTTATCGCTGTAAAATATTGACAGCACATGTAAACATTACACTATGACCACCCTAAGCAGGATTATCATAGTGCCACCCAATTATTCCAGGTGATAGTACCAGAAGAAATGCTAGGGAAAAATGTATCAATATAAAATGCTAAATGCCCCCACCTGACTGATAAAGTAACATTCAAATCTTCACATGCCTTGTGGCACAAAGGACATAACCAAGTCTCCTCAATTCAGCTTGACTTATCTTTCAAGTATCAACTTTAAATGTAATTTGGAATTGCAACCTTCTGTCTTCATCAGCATATCAATTTCTGAAAAAACACAGATTTTCCTATCACCACTTTCCATTTTGGGCAAACAAACTCAATTTTCCTGAAGAAAACCCTTGTTTAGAAAAAATGCCTTTAACCCCTTGCATGCCCGCCCCTTTCCCCGCCCAGTGCCGCGCCTTCCATTAGCGGGCGGAGTTCATGACGAGCTGGACTCGTCATGGGCACAGCGTCACCGCAGCCCATGACGAGTCCAGCTCGTCATGGGCACTGAAGGGGTTAAAATACACGTTTTCATTTTTAGGAAATGCATAGTCCCCAAACATCAGCTAGTCCAGGGGTCTCCAACCTTTTCTCTATTGAGAGCTACTTCAGCTCAAGGAAAGTCCTGTTGAGCTACTAGCAAATTTTATCACTGTAAAATATTGACAGCACATGTAAACATTACACTATGACCACCCTAAGCAGGATTATCATAGTGCCACCCAAGTATTCCAGGTGATAGTACCAGAAGAAATGCTAGGGAAAAATGTATCAATATTAAATGCTAAATGCCCCCACCTGACTGATAAAGTAACATTCAAATCTTCACATGCCTTGTGGCACAAAGGACATAACCAAGTCTCCTCAATTCAGCTTTACTTATCTTTCAGGTATCAACTTTAAATGTAATTTGGAATTGCAACCTTCTGTCTTCATCAGCATATCAATTTCTGAAAAAACACAGATTTTCCTATCACCACTTTCCATTTTGGGCAAACAAACTCAACTTTCCTGAAGAAAACCCTTGTTTAGAAAAAATGCCTTTGAAATACACGTTTTCATTTTTAGGAAATACATAGGTGCCGATTACGATCCGGTAAAAACCGCGTACGAACCGTCGGTCGGAGCGAATTCCCCGTCCGACTCGTACCCGGTCGTAAAACTTTACAAACATGGAATTACGATTCGCACGGAAACACCATTTCCGTACGAATCGTAAAAAACACCGACCGACGAAAATATACATACGAATGTGATCCGGGAATGCTGCGACGTGACGTCGGGGTGCTTTCAGGCAGCGTTTCACGAACCAGGAATTACGATTCGAACCGACAGCAGTCCGGACGGCAATATTTTCACGGCACCCAAAAAGTGCCGCAAAAGCGAAGTACGGCACGAATCGACCAGAGTAGGTGGCCCGGTACGCACCGTACCCCCCCCAGCCCCCGTAGGCACACGCCGACCCCCCCCAGCCCCCGTAGGTACGCGCCGACCCCCCCCCCAGCCCCCGTAGGTACGCGCCGACCCCCCCCAGCCCCCGTAGGTACGCGCCGACCCCCCCTGTGTGTACACCCGTGTACGGTGCGTACCCCCCCGTGTACGTTCGAGTCGAACCCCCCCGTGTACGTCCGAGTCGAACCCCCCCGTGTACGTTCGAGTCGAACCCCCCCGTGTACGTTCGAGTCGAACCCCCCGTGTACGTTCGAGTCGTACCCCCACCCGTGTATGTACGGTGCGTACCCCCAGTGCGTAGCGCTGGGGGTACGCACCGTACATACACGGGTGGGGGTACGACTCGAACGTACACGGGGGGGTTCGACTCGAACGTACACGGGGGGGTTCGACTCGAACGTACACGGGTGGGGGTACGACTCGAACGTACACGGGGGGGTACGCACCGTACAAACACGGGTGGGGGTACGACTCGAACGTACACGGGGGGGTACGCACCGTACATACACGGGTGGGGGTACGACTTGAACGTACACGGGGGGGTTCGACTCGAACGTACACGGGGGGGTTCGACTCGAACGTACACGGGGGGGTTCGACTCGAACGTACACGGGTGGGGGTACGACTCGAACATACACGGGGGGTACGCACCGTACAAACACGGGTGGGGGTACGACTCGAACGTACACGGGGGGTACGCACCGTACATACACGGGTGGGGGTACGACTCGAACGTACACGGGGGGGTACGCACCATACATACACGGGTGGGGGTATGACTCGAACGTACACGGGGGGTACGCACCGTACATACACGGGTGGGGGTACGACTCGAACGTACACGGGGGGGTTCGGCTCGAACGTACACGGGTGGGGGTACGACTCGAACGTACACGGGGGGTACGCACCGTACATACACGGGTGGGGGTACGACTCGAACGTACACGGGGGGGTTCGACTCAAACGTACACGGGGGGGGTACGACTCGAACGTACACGGGTGGGGGTACGACTCGAACGTACACGGGGGGTACGACTCGAACGTACACGGGGGGGTACGCACCGTACACGGGTGTACACACAGGGGGGGTCGGTGCGTACCTACGGGGGCTGGGGGGGGGGGTCGGCGCGTACATACGGGGGCTGGGGGGGGTCGGCGCGTACCTACGGGGGCTGGGGGGGTCGGCGCGTACCTACGGGGGCTGGGGGGGGGTCGGCGCGTACCTACGGGGGCTGGGGGGGGGGCGGCGCGTACCTACGGGGGCTGGGGGGGGTACGGCAGGTACCGGGCACCTGTTTGGACGTCTCCATGGTTGTTATGGGAGTTCGGTGCGGACGGTCTTTTCACCATACGGTTGTACATTCGGACGCCCGGGATGGATCGTGATTCCCCGGTCGGACTTCACCTTTCACGTTTGTACGGTGAATCGTACGAGGACGTGTCGGACACATTTTCCGACCCGAGGACGTGTGGGGAAATATTCCCAGTGCGGTTCGTATGGACTTTTTACCATGCGAATCGTGATTGCCAGTTCGTACGGCACTTGTACGATTCGTACGGTAAAAAGACCCGATACGAGTCGTACGGGGACATTTTTTACCGGATCGTGATCGGCACCATAGTCTTCAAACATCAGCTAGTCATTTTAATTGGGCACTCACTTGTACAAATGCCTCAAACGGACAGACTGCTTCAAATGCTCAGGTATTACAATCATAATCCATGGCACCATAGCACAGAGGGCGACTTTATAATGCAAATAATGCCCACCAGTATATATTGTGCCAAGTCTGGACACCATAAGGACCAGGATGGCCACCATATTATTAGTCATGGTCATTATTAACCAAGGCGCAGCCACAATTATATCAGGGACAACTAAATATAGAGCAGTCATGCTCTTAATATGTCACTGATGGCTGCCATTATACCATAACTAGACCACGAATACCCAAAATAGTAAAGGATGGCCATAATTATGTCATTGGCACTATTATGCCATGAACTGACACAATTGTGCCACAGACAAAACCCATATGATGGGGGCTAGCATACCCATTTGGTAGTCCTTGACACCAGGTGTAGCTTACAGGAACCAACAGTGTTTAGAATGGACGCACACACAGATGAATGCAGATGAGGCTCTTCATTTTCTCTGCTCAGGATCATACCTTTCCTCAGCCCTTGGCTGCTCATGCACCCAACTGAAACATTTTCACTGACTCCTGCAGTCCCACACTTTAGTGGGTCAGCACTGATTACTGCTCAGGCTACCACTGCCACTCTTCATTTATGGCCCACTGTTCACACACATGGTGAAATTGATAAAGCAGGTGACTACCACATGGCTAATCACCTTGTGACTTAGTCCGCGACTGGATAAAGGTGACCATGTGGCAGACTCAATAGGACGACACAGTGCGTGTTTGATTGTTAATATGAGTTCCTGCCGTAGGCTGGTTGGCTAACGATCTTCAGATGAGAAGTGCTGCCTTTTTTAATATGCTTAGAGTCTCTGCATAGACTCTCTGAATGAGATACTGGGATTGACTTCACCTCTGAGAGCTACTTTGAGGGTACTGATGAGCTACCAGTAGCTCCCAAGCTACTCGTTGGAGACCCCTGAGCTAGTCATTTTAATTGTGCACTCACTTGTACAAATGCCTCACACGGACAGACTGCTTCAAATGCTCAGGTATTACAGTCATAATCCATGGCACCGTAGCACAGAGGGCGACTTTATAATGCAAATAATGCCCACCAGTATAAATTGTGCCAAGTCTGGACACCATAAGGACCAGGATGGCCACCATATTATTAGTCATGGTCATTATTAACCAAGGGGTAGCCACAATTATATCAGGGACAACTAAATATAGAGCAGTCATGCTCTTAATATGTCACTGATGGCTGCCATTATACCATAACTAGACCACGAATACCCAAAATAGTAAAGGATGGCCATAATTATGTCATTGGCACTATTATGCCATGAACTGACACAATTGTGCCACAGACAAAACCCATGTGATGGGGGCTAGCATACCCATTCGGTAGTTCTTGACACCAGGTGTAGCTTACAGGAACCAACAGTGTTTATAATGGACGCACACACACATGAATGCAGATGAGGCTCTTCATTTTCTCTGCTCAGGATCATAACTTTCCTCAGCCCTTGGCTGCTCATGCACTCAACTGAAACATTTTCACTGACTCCTGCAGTCCCACACTTTAGTGGGTCAGCACTGATTACTGCTCAGGCTACCACTGCCACTCTTCATTTATGGCCCACTGTTCACACACATGGTGAAATTGATAAAGCAGGTGACTACCACATGGCTAATCACCTTGTGACTTAGTCCGTGACTGGATAAAGGTGACCATGTGGCAGACTCAATAGGCCGACACAGTGCGTGTTTGATTGTTAATATGAGTTCCTGCCGTAGGCTGGTTGGCTAACGATCTTCAGATGAGAAGTGCTGCCTTTTTTAATATGCTTAGAGTCTCTGCATAGACTCTCTGAATGAGATACTGGGATTGACTTCACCTCTGAGAGCTACTTTGAGGGTACTGGCAAGCTACCAGTAGCTCCCAAGCTACTCGTTGGAGACTGCTGCTCTAGAGGGTAGGTTGTCCCGTGAGAGTGGTTTCAAGAGTCTGGACTCGCCAGGGAGGGTGGGATCCAGTGGTGGCAGCGGAAGTAATTCCAATGTAGGGAGTCCCACTCCCAGAGCCCGGGAGACGGTGCCTCATTCCCAGGAAGAGGGGGACAGGTTGGAGTTCAGGGGCAGGGGAAAACTATCCCACCAGTCCTGGGGGGAGTTTCTGGATTTGTGTTGGACTGCATTGGAGGATTGGGTGGTGAGTAGAGCAGTGAATGATTGGGAAGGGTTGTGCCATATAGTTATCAAGGAGCACATGCTAAGGAATTGTTTCCCAAGGTTGCATCACCACCTGTTACAGTGCGGGTTCTCCGACCCCAGGGAGCTTGCACGGGAGACAGACCTTTGGGTGAGTGCCAGGGTGTCTGAGGAGGCATTGGGGAGTGATCCTGAAGGGAGTGGTGCAGGGATCTTCCAACCCAGCGAGGTGGGAGAGGTGGAGAATAGCCCAGCTAGGTCCCAGGGTAGTGAGAGGGTTGTAGGGCCTCACGTCCTATCTACAAGAAGGTATGAGACGGGGAGGTGTCCCGAAGTGCCCCAACCGCAGTCTCAGAGCCTGAAGAGTTCCATAAGGGAACCCCAGGTTGGGAGCCTAGGCTGTCCTGATGTGCCGTCCAGTGAAGGGGGTCCCCTAGTGTCAGGAGAACCAGGGGCATCTGTAATCAGAGCTCCAGAGGTTCTGGGGTCAGCTCAGTCGCAGGGTTTAGATCCTGGGCTGGGCTGCCAGGTTCAGGGACTGCCTGACCTGGAGGGAGGGGCACTTGTAATCAAGGTCCCTACCGGTTTGACTTCCAAGGGTACTTCTCCAGGTGGGAGGGTGCGGAACTCTGGAAGGGGGTGCAGAGGGAGGAAGAACTCGCCTCTGGCACCGGCTCAGTCACAGGGCTTCGATCCTGGGTTGGGAGGCCAGGGACAGGTACTGCCTGACCTGGGGGGTGGGACATCTGTAAGCAGTTTTTCCCCCGGAGTTATCTCCCAGGGGTACTACTCCAGTTGGGAGGGTGCGGAACTCTGGGAGGGGGTGCGGTGGGAGGGAGGTCTCGCTTCTGGCACCGGTGCAGCCTAAGGGTTTAGACCCTAGGTTGGTGGATCAGTTGCAGTGTCAAGGCCCTGGACTGGCGAGAGAGTGGTGGTCTGAGGGTGCCTCGCCAGGTAGGAGGGTGAGGAACCCCAGAAGGAGAGGTAGGGGGAGGAGAGCCTCATCCCTGATTGCTGGACAGCCTTAGGGTGCGGACCCCAGGTGGGAGGACCAGTCGCAGTTTGGAACGGCAAGGAGGAGAAGGAGAGTGGCCAACAGGTACTACGAGCCTGGGGCTACTGCCCCCCACTCTGCAAGACCGCAATGGCCAGAGACATCTGGACCACCTAGGGGCTGGTCCTGGCCGCACCCGACTAGAGAGCACCAGTGGGGTGGCTTAGTTGGTCAAGGGAGGTTTGAGAGAGGGAACCATCGGGTTCCAGAGTGGCGGAGAACCTGTGGATGCCCCTGCAGTTGTGGGCCTGCGTCCACGTTTTCTCGCCCCTAGCAGGGAAGACCATCAAGGCATTGATTGGTCTACCCTGGCTTTTGGCTGGGAGGGACTTGGCCCTTTTTCCCTGAATTTTTCACTTTTTCTCCCCCATGGTAGAGGAATTTATGGGCCATGTGTGGTGCGAGATGCAGTGATACATGCTGCGCAATGGCGTGCGCAGTTATTTTCACCTTTGCAGAAGGGTTACTTTTAAAATGGACACCAATGCTGTGTGCTTGTGCCTGTCTGCCGAAGCTGGGTTGCCTGTCTAGTTGTTTGTTTCCCAGCAACCCCAGCTTTTGGAGGGAAGCCTGGCACCCAGGGTGCTTTACACCTCCCCCTAGACCAGTTAGGACCAGTTTCCCCAGACGCCTCTAGAAGCTTCTGGGACTGTCTGGTTGGTGGGGTGAGGGGCGTATAAATAGCGGAGCTGGGATGCCATGTGCTCAGACGAAGCGTGGACTTGAATGTGAGGGGACCGACTGTCAGGAGGTACCGCCGCATGGGCCTGTGTGCTGGCCCCTGTGCCCAACTGTAACCCCTCTGATGTCCACAGGGCTAGTGAGAGCCCACTGCTGGTGTATAGACTGCTGTACCAGGAGGAGTGCCACGTTATGGGGATGACTGTTCATAGGAACTGCGGCCCTGTTCTGATGAGTGCCCACTGACCGCTGATCTTGCCCAGTAGTGCCTGTTGCTCTCCTGCCTAGCGCCTCTTGAGCGCTACAACCCTGCTTCGTGGGACCTAGCGCCGTGGGAGCGATGTATAGTGGACTGGCCTGTACTCCCAGGAGTTGAGGAGTGCTATCTTTTGTCCCTGAGGCTGCTGGTGAGACCTTGCACCTCGTAAGCGCCACATCTAAAGTGCCAGGAGAAGAGGAGTGTCTGTCCTCTGCAGCGCTGGGCTGTGAAAGCGCTATATTTCAACTCCCCGCATTGTGAGCTGTGGTAGCGGAGCGGGAGCCCACCCTGCGTGTCAGGAGTGCTGAAAAATCAACGCCACAGCCGCGAGCATGAAGCGAGCCGCCAAGCGCAACAGGAGCAGGTGCCCACCCCGTCTTATGCTTTAAATTGAGCGGGTGCCCACCCCGCATATTGCCGCCAAGAAGAGAACTCACCGCCGCCGCCCGGGTATCAGTCAGAAGGGCTGTTGGCCCGGGATCACCGCCAGCCCGGGATACGTGAGTGGAGCTGTGCGGGCTTCCCCTGTGACGTTGAGGAGCCGCGCTTTCATCGCTGCACTGATGGAGGAAGAGGCGCTGACGAAGATCGCCGCTGCGGCCCCCGAAGCCAAGGGAGGGCCGCGGCGGTGCCGGGGAAGACCGCACTGGGCCTGGGCCACGCGTGTTGCCCAGCAACCGGGGCGCCGGCCGCGTCAACGGCCGCGCCCCCCTAGAAGCCACGTTCCGATTGGCCCTCGGGCCCGAGGTGAGCCGGGATACCGGACCCCGCACCGGAATCAAGGAGAGGAGTTCCGGGGAGTGAGGAAGCCCCGGGAGTCCCCAGGTCCTCTTCCTGAAGGCAGAAGGGTGATCCGCTTCCCCCCAGTCCAGCCCGAGTGAAGGGAGGAGCGGGCTGGCTGGGGTAGGGGTGCCCTGCGCCTGGTTTTGGTGGAATGAGAGGGCCACTGCCAGTTCTCTCAGCCAGCTCACGGTTCTTGCTTCTCCTCTCTTTGACAACCCTCTTCAGATCATACCACCGCTTCATGATCTCCTTTTTGGATCGCGGTGTGGTCCCTACTGCATTGATCCTTTCGACTATCCTTGCCCACAATTGTGCTCTTGTGGCTAATGGTGTCTGTTGGACCAGGCTACCAAACATTTGTGGTTCCACTCTGACTATCTCATTAACCATGACTGTCAACTCACTCTCTGTGAATTTGGGCATTTTATGTGTTGACATGGTGTGTGGTGTGCAAAGTGGTTGTGGGTGCCAGGGTGTGAGTGGTGGGTGTGGTTGTGATGTGTATGGTGTGTGATGTGCAGGGAGGTTAGTGGTGCAGGTGTGTTATTGATGGTGGTTGTGGTGGTGATGTGTGTGTGCTGTATTCTTTTGCCTCTCCTCTCTGATCTGGTGAATGCCCTTCTCTTCTTGAGTGTTGCAAAGGATTGTGGTCAGGGAAGGGGCTTGTTTTATACTCAGCTATGTGGGTGTGTCCAATTGGGGTATTGCTGTCAGGTGTGGTGTGTGTGTTGTCCTGGGAATTGTATTTTTCTTGTTGCCATGTGGTTGTGTCATTGGGGTGTGTTTTGTGTTTTTTGGGGGCATGGCTAGTTTGCTGTGTGCACTTTTTGGCCTTATTGTGGGTTTTTTCATTCGTCTGCCATATTTTTCACGGATCGTTCGCAGCGGTGGCTATGCTGCAGCTCTTCCGCTGGCTCTCCCATTCATCCCTGTTGGTACCCGAAGTGGTTAGAAACAGCGTAACGTACTGCTGGACCATCGGGGATATCCTAATTTCCCTTTCGGTGTATCCGCTATACTTGCGGCTGGTTGGTGTTTTTCCGCTGCAAATCTGACCGCCGCGGACGGATTTTGGCCATCTCTGCCCTCTAAGGCCGGCTTTTCTTGGCCCCAATCCGCCGCGGTCGGTGTTTTTTGGCGGTTGATCCTAATATGGCTGCCGGTTTTTCCACGGTACAGGCGGGCGGTGGTTTTCCGCTTCCATGGCGGATGGGGTGGTTTTCCAACGCCATCCTAATAGACCCCTTAGTATTTAATGTTACCTTTTATTCCTATATTATTTCTTAAGTATTTCTTAACAATTCATTGCTTTTACCTATTTTATTTTATTATGTATTTTATTGTAAAACTTAATAAAAAATTTCAACACAAAAAAAAAATGTGCCAGTTATCTTTACTGAAGATCTCGAATACAAGAAAGGGTTTAGTTTTATAAGCACCAAATGTAGCCACGACCTTATGGTCCACACCATTGAAACAGCCCAACGAATCTGCCAAAAAGAAATTGAAGAACTCAACAGTCTGACTCCAACAATCAAAAATAATCATACTACGTCTGAAGCAAAAGCTTTGCTTGAGAAAATTGATAAAGAAATCCAAACGTTTAAACACAGCGCCATAAACTTCAAGTGAGGGAGAATGAACCATTTTTCTTTCTTTCAGAAGGGCACTGCACAATTTAACATTGTCATCCAAGGTAGCAGCAAGAAAGAGTGGATTAAAATTATTTTTCTTGAGTTCTGTTGTTTAGGGATGCCACTAAACTATTGTTTCTTTTTGTTTCCTGCAGTTTTGGACACTTGGTTTAAGGATGCAAGGCTTAGAAACATGTTTAGGTCTGGTCTAATTATTTTATACACTGCAGATAATCTGGGAATATTAAAATCATATTTGATCTTTGACAGAGTTTAGTTTTGTTCACGAGTCCCAAAATGGCTGGCTCATCAGAAGCTCGGTCAATATGTATTATCACTTTAATCCACAGGCACAGAATGAGTAAAATACTTTCATACATCAGTCCTCTTTTCTAACAAGCCTGTGTTAATAGAAGGTCACCTGCTAAATACCACAGGCTTTAAACATTCAGTGTATGATGTAGTGACAGGTATCTATGAAAAGAGTGGTGTCACCATGCACATGGGATAAGGATGAAAACATGACAGAAGACTTTCCATCCACCAACAAATTTCATAGCAAAGTGTCCTATTGTTATATGTGATACCTTCAGCAAAACTTGACTTTTTACCCAACTGCACATTACTGCTAGGGACTTTGATCGCATAGTTACAATATTAGGAGAAAAATTTCAGTACCAAGAATACAACATGATGTCTGTTAAAAGGTAAGAATTGACTTAAAGTTAAACATCTGGTATGGGGACACTTGATAGCTGTGAAAGTCCACATAGCAGCACAACCACCTTAAAAATAGTGGTGAGTATGAATAAAGCCTCAAACATTAGGTGCCTTAGAATGCTGTGCAAAAGATACACAATTGATGGATGGAATGCAGAACAAACCAAAACATTCACCCCCAGTCAAGAGATCTGGGTTAAATCCATCATTCTTTTGCTCACAATGCCAACCCAGTTTAGACTTGGCCATATGCAAATCAGTCTTGACCCTGTGCCTCATGGGAACAGTCCAGCCTGAACTGCCAAGCCAGGTCCTCCCTGGACGGAAACAAGCATCCTAGGACCGGTATCACCCCGAGTGGGACGGGTATGCCCAGAAGTGGGTCCCTTGCTCTCCATGCCACTGGAGTAAAGCTATCCTATCTGATGAGGGCTGAAAGCCCGAATCCGGTCCTAGGATGCTTGATTCCAGTCCAGGGAGGACCTGGCCTGGCAGTTCGGGCTGGACTGTTCCCATTGGGTGGAGGGTTAGGACTGATTTGCATATGGCTGTATCCAAACTGGATTGCAATGGTGAGCAAAAAAGCTGTCGATTTAGGCCCAGATCTCTGTACCAGAGTGAATGTATGACATTGTTCTGCATTCTGTCCATCAATTGTTCTTTTTGCATTTGTCACCCCGAGTGGGACGGGTATGCCCAGACATGGGTCTCGTGCCCAGTTCGGGCTGGACTGTTCCCATTGGCACAGGGTCAAGACTGATTTGCATATGGCTGGGTCCAAACTGGAATGGCATGGTGAGCAAAAAAACGATGGATTTAGGCCCAGGTCTCTGTACTGGGGTGAATGTATGGCATTGTTCTGCATTAAGTCCATTAATTGTTCTTTTTGCATTTGTCACCCCGAGTGGGACGGGTATGCCCAGACATGGGTCCCGTGCTCTCCATGCCACTCGAGTCAAGCTATCCTGGCTGATGAGGGATGAAAGTCCGAAGCCGTTCCTAGGATGCTTGTTTCCACTCAAGGGAGGACCTGGCCTGGCAGTTCGTGCTGGACTGTTCCCATTGGGCGCAGGGTCAAGACTGATTTGCATATTGATGGGGCCAAACCGGAATGGCATGGTGAGCAAAAAAACGATGAATTTAGGCCCAGATCTCTTTTCTTGGGTGAATGTATGACATTGTTCTGCATTCTGTCCATTAATTGTTCTTTTTGCATTTGTCACCCTGAGTGGGACGTGTATGCCTAGACGTGGGTCCCGTGCTCAGTTCGGGCTGAACTGTTCCCATTGGCCCAGGGTCAACACTGATTTGCATATGGCTGGGTCCAAACTGGAATGGCATGGTGAGCAAAAAACCAGGGGATTTAGGCCCAGATCTCTGCACTGGGGTGAATGTATGACATTGTTCTGCATTCTGTCCATCAATTGTTATTTTTGCATTTGTCACCCGAGTGGGACGGGTATACCCAGACGTGGGTCACGTGCTCTCCATGCCACTGGAGTCAAGCTATGCTGGCTGATGAGGGCTGAAAACCCGAAACCGGTCCTAGGATGCTTGTTTCCAGTCCAGGGAGTACCTGGCCTGGCAGTTCGGGCTGGACTGTTCCCATTGGGTGCAGGGTCAAGACTGATTTGCATATGGCTGGGTCCAAACTGGAATGGCATGGTGAGCAAAAAAACGATGGATTTAGGCCCAGATCTCTTTTCTTGGGTGAATGTATGACATTGTTCTGCATTCTGTCCATTAATTGTTCTTTTTGCATTTGTCACCCCGAGTGGGACGGGTATGCCTAGACGTGGGTCCCGTGCTCAGTTTGGGCTGGACTGTTCCCATTGGCCCAGGGTCAAGACTGATTTGCATATGGCTGGGTCCAAACTGGAATGGCATGGTGAGCATTAAAACGATGGATTTAGGCCCAGATCTCTGTACTGGGGTGAATGTATGACATTGTTCTGCATTCAGTCCATCAACTGTTCTTTTTGCATTAGAATGCAGGGTGGCACATTAATGTGGTGTAATTGACAAATATAAAGGTCTCACGAGGTACTATGCTGGTGGCTGGATTGACCACCCCTACTAGATCATGATATTCAGTAAGGAGTAGGTGAATGGCCCGCAATTGTGTTCAGGAATTTGTAAATTAAAACCTGCGAATATAGCACTTCTTGCTCATTAAATCCATTAATAATTCTGCAAACCAGACATAGTCCTGACAAGTGAGTGTGAAAGGTAATGAGTTGAGAGTGACAGTGCAATTTTTAGGCTTTACATGCTTAAAACATTCTAACATAAGTCCTTTGGACACACTGCTACTGAAAAGACACTACATACCACACATTACTGCTCCTTTAAATTAAGCACATGCTTTAGAACAACCACTACAAAAATTAACATTTTTTGTAAACACTGGAAAAACACTGTTTTGTCTATTTTGGGGGGTTAGGCAGCTGAATATACACTGAGAAGCACTGAATTCGTACGGCCCGATTCACAGAACTAACTTAAGACAAAATCCTAAACTTACTACCATTTTGGTATTCACAGAAGGCACTTACTCATTTCGGTATTCACAGAAGTTAGGAGTCCTAACTTTAGGACTCTTAAATGCCTTCTGTGAATACTGAAAGTCTTAAAATTAGGATTTTTCTCAGTTTAGTAGTAGTATAGTTAGGACTCCTAACTTTAGGACTCCTAAATGCCTTCTGTGAATACCGAAAGTCTTAAAATTAGGATATTTCTCAATTTAGTAGTAGTAAAGTTAGGACTCCTAACTTTAGGACTCCTAAATGCCTTCTGTGAATACCGAAAGTCTTAAAATTAGGATTTTTCGCGGTTAGGACTCCTAAAGTGAGAAAAATCCTAATTTTAAGACTTTCGGTATTCACAGAAGGCATTTAGGAGTCCTAAAGTTAGGAGTCCTAACTTTACTACTACTAAATTGAGAAAAATCCTAATTTTAAGACTTTCGGTATTCACAGAAGGCATTTAGGAGTCCTAAAGTTAGGAGTCCTAACTATACTACTACTAAACTGAGAAAAATCCTAATTTTAAGACTTTCGGTATTCACAGAAGGCATTTAGGAGTCCTAAAGTTAGGAGTCCTAACTTTACTACTACTAAATTGAGAAAAATCCTAATTTTAAGACTTTCGGTATTCACAGAAGGCATTTAGGAGTCCTAAAGTTAGGAGTCCTAACTATACTACTACTAAACTGAGAAAAATCCTAATTTTAAGACTTTCGGTATTCACAGAAGGCATTTAGGAGTCCTAAAGTTAGGACTCCTAACTTCTGTGAATACCGAAATGAGTAAGTGCCTTCTGTGAATACCAAAATGAGTAAGTGCCTTCTGTGAATACCAAAATGGTAGTAAGTTTAGGATTTTGTCTTAAGTTAGTTCTGTGAATCGGCCCAAAAGGTTTGGGAAACACTGAGAAAGTACCACCTAAATTCACAAAAAGAAACACTGAAAACAGGACAACCTAAGTGTAGCAAAGTGGTGCAAGTGTTTTTGAGGAGAGATTGGAAGAATATTTAAAAACTAAAAAGGCAACATCTGTCAAGTCCTTTGCTGCATTTAAGAAATAACAAACACTGTGCATATTTTAGCAAATGTAAAATTGAAATGGCAGCAAAGGAGAACTGTGATGAGTTTAAACAGGAAGTTGCAACTCACTTGTAAAGACATGTTAGACCTGGCATCCTTGGCATGGTTTCTCCTAACTTTTCTGCCTTCTGACTTCCTGTTTTTGACTGTTTTGCTGAACTTCGTTTTAGCTGGTTATAGAACTCTGTGTACTTGTTCACTGCTGATAGTGCTAAAGTGCATGTGCTCTTTTTCTAAAATGTGATAACAACAGGTTTATCCTTGATTGACACTTTTGAGTTATCTATAAGTCCCTAATACAGTGCCCTACATGTGCCCGGGGCTTATAACTTTTTTTTGTAATGCAGCGGCGGCGCAATCAGTGCCCCACACTGTTCCATTTCTGCAAACTGACACATTGGATCCAACGCATCAGTTTGTTGAGCCCTGCGTCACATTATACCTGCACCAGGTATAGTGTATGCAGAGTAGGCTTCCCCACACAAAAAAGCCATGTGGAAGTGGCGTAGTCAAATTTACAACATTTCACTGCTTCACTCTATAACAAATGGAACTCGCCTATGTGTTCTGACGCATTGCTGGATTTGCAGCAGTTTTAAGACCAACTTCAGCAATGCGTCACTCTTACGCCAACAGATGCATCAGAATTTCTGATGCATCTGTTAAATCCTTGCGCCATGGAGCCTTGTATTGTAAATACATCTCATCCATGGAGTCGCAAGGACATTTGCTTCATGGATGCATCAGTTTCTTGTGTATAAGGCCCAGTGTATCTAAAGAGAAATGCTTAACTGCTAGCACTTTTGATCCCTGCTAAACTTGAGCGTCACATGCTACCTGTGCATCACTACTGCAAAAAGCATGTACTTTCCAGAGTTGCAACATGGGTTGCAGGTGCAGCTTTGTAAGGACTGTCAGTGGTGCAGCCAAATATGCATTGTTCTACTTCTTATGGTGCTGAAGAGGCCAAAAATTACAAGAATGAAAATCGAACATAAGCTACTATTTAAGGTGTCTTGAGCAGTAAGTGATTTTAGGGATACTTGTGGGCAGCGACGGCTCCTCCGTTATAGCGAAGGAGTGTTGCCTCCCTGCTGCGAGTGCAGCAGCCATGCACATTAGTAAAATGGTTATAAATACAGTTTTATTAATTTGGCCCAGGCTCGAGCTGTTACAGTGCGAGGGCAGGGTACAGGGCTGATTAATTAAATTGCATTATTAATACAGCACCCTGCCAGTGCGCATGTGAGATTGGCCGATGGTGTACAGCAGGACAATCTCACAAGCCTACTTCAAAGCCTGTAATCCCAAGGCTGAAAAACACCTAAGGGATTTCAGATGCAGGCCCCCAGCCTCAAAATGAGCACTGGGTGAGTCTGCTCCAACCAATCCTGGAGCGGCAATTGGTTGCTTTCTGGTTGTACAAGGGAGGATGTCCCACCCTTTCTGCCCGAGGCAGCGCCGTGGAGGAGAGCGCCAGGAGGAGAGAGCCAAGACGGAGACCTGCGGCCAGCATATATAGTGAGTGTTTTGAGCATTGTGCCGCACCATTTTGTAATGTTGCCAGCTGCCACTGCTAGTGGGTATTGACATGTTGCCCCTCATTCTCGGTACCACAAACATTTTGCTGCATACACTGCACTGTGTAAACAAACAATGTGGCAGATGAAGACAGCAAAATGTCTGGGTTGAAAGTGATAGAAGGGCTACAGGGGTACAATTTTCCTGCAGATAAAAAAAGCTTCGACATGTAGAAGCTCCTTCATAAAGAAGCTTTTGCAATGCAATTATTCCTGCATTTGCAAGAGTTTGAGCTTGTGGCATTGTACATGACAATGCCTTTTAATTTGTGTGTTTTGAAAACCTGCAAGTGGTGCATAAACACACACTTTGAACAAGGGCTCGATTCCGATCTCGGTTGGAAGGGCTCCGAA
Organism: Triturus cristatus; assembly: GCF_964204655.1. Lineage (NCBI taxonomy): Eukaryota > Metazoa > Chordata > Amphibia > Caudata > Salamandridae > Triturus > Triturus cristatus. The sequence continues at coordinate 693,096,920 of NC_140583.1, forward strand.
TCAGAATCGGAATTGTCTAAACAGATATGGAGCCTATGTTTATGACCGAATCGTACCCAGTACCGAACGACCAAGTACGATGCGAGGATCTCGTCAGCGTCGACCGAATCATTTCCGAACCCGAACCTGTCAGTCCGATCCATTAGGAGCCGAATTACCCATTTCCTGATAGTTCATACCCTCAATGATGCCAAACAATACTAAATTATATGTTAAACTTTAACAGGGTCACACATAGTTGAAAAATGTCTTGCATGGGATCAAAAAGTCCTTACAATAGCATTAGGTGTAGAGGCTGATTCAAGTGTGGAGATAGGCAGATGGAGAGAGTTTTAGAGAGACAGAAATAGAATAGAATGAGGTCGAATAGAGAGAAAGTTCAGTTTCACATGGGTGGCCTTGGAGGATGGGGTCCTGGGCAATTGCCCACTTTGCCCATGCCTTAAAACATCCATATTGACAGAAAACCAGAGAGAAGGCAGCTAGAAGCTGGTCACTCTGTCCTCAGAAACTCTTCTGACAAGCCTGTTAACACATCTAGCCTTTCTTATTGTGCAAGGTTTTATTTCAGGCAGAACTGGTTGTTACTATCAGTTGGAGGCGATTTACAACCAACTGCAGAAACATAAGCAACCAAGTGAAAGTATGTTAGAAATTGGGTTCCTGGTTGGCTGGGGTGGAAGCCCTGGTCAAACAATAACCACAATCCTAGTCAGGGTAAGTCACCAACACACCATAACTGTACCTGTACTCGCCCACTGGTAGCCGGGAACAGAGCCTTAACTTAAGATGAAATATGTAAAGTATTTGTGCAACACTTCAAACAGTAAAATAATGAAAACACCATACAAAAAGATTCCACACCAGGTTTAAGAAAATAGAGCTGAATTTAATGAATAGAACAAGACCAAAGCAACAAAAATCCATGTAGTGCCTAAAAGCATAATGTTCCAACTGGGAATATCTGGCCGCACTAGACTGTGTCAAAACCAGGTCAAATCAAAAAGCTCAAGCCGATTGAGATGGAGTGTGGGGAGCCAAAAGTCCTCTTTGCAGGGAAGAAGTTGTCTGGGTGCAAGGAGACCTTTTCTGGCAGTGTCCCACAGGGTGTGAAGTGTGTCAGGATGCAACAGACGAACGTGCTGGGGTCTCACAGTTGCAAGTGGTGATACTAGCAGTGCAATGAGACAAACTTGTGGTGGCTCGTGCTGATCCTTTGTGCAAGTGGGACAGTTCCAGAGTGAACGGGCTCGTTCGCAAAGAGAGCCCACATGCTTGATTTATGGAGCCATAAACTACTTCCAAGGGTCCAGGACCTGAGAAGCACTTCTTAAAGGTCAGGAGCTCATTGAAGACGGGTCCAGGAGCTGTGGGGAGCCTGTTGTGTCCAGGGGCTCAGACCAGGAGGCTTGCAGACTAGCCCTTGGAGTCACTCTGGGGTCCTGGGTTTAAAAGTGGGTCCCAGGTCCACTTATTACTCTCCAGGTAAAAGGTCAGCAGGTCAGCACAGCAAGGCCGCAATTCTTCCAGAGCAGCAGTCCAGTCCTTCAGCAGCACAGCAGTCCAGTCCTTCAGCAGCACAGCAGGGTCTGAAGTCCAGTGATACCTTTGAAGTGGGGGAGACTGCGAAGAAAGAACTTTAAAGTGGACAGAGCCCTTGCCCTTCCTGCCCTGGCTTCAGACTCACTACAAGGTTTGATTGATTTTGATTTTAAAATGTATATAGTGCACGAATGCCGAGGGCATCTAGGTGGTGTGCAGAAGGTTTGCCGGAAATAACAGAGACGAGTAACTTACTTGGAAAACAGCCAGGTTTTTAGTGATTTTCTAAAGGAGAGTAATGTAGGGCTGTTCTTGATAACTATCGTGAGTGAGGTCCATAGTTTGACTGTGCCCAGAACAAAGCTTCTACCTCCCCAACGTGCTTTATCGAATTTTGGGTTTTGGAGAAGTTTGCTCTGCGATGATCTTAAGTTTCTAGCAGGATGGTACCAGGAAAAGGGTTGTTTCAGGAACAAGGGACCTGTCCCGCGCAGAGCTTTGTAATCTAAGCATAGGGATTTGAAATCTATACTCTTTTTCACTGGGAGCCAGTGAAGTTTTCGTAAGCCTTGTGAAATAGACTGGAATTTGTGAATGTCCAACAGCAATCTGGCGGCTGCATTTTGCGCCCGCTGGAGTTTGAGCATATGCTGTTTTTGAAGGCCCGCATACAAAGCATTTCTGTAATCGAGTCTAGCCAAGGCTAGAACTGTCACCAGTGTTTTTACTGTTTTTGGGGGGATAAAAGTGCGAACTTTCCTTATTGTCTTTAGCGTCAGGAAGATCAAAGATAAGACCTTACTAATCTGATGATGAAAAGTCAGCGGGGTATGAAGTCCTTTGTGTGGGGACAGGACAGAGCCTATTCAGGTAAGTGAGGCTGGGTTCAGCTCCTCCTGTCCATCCTCCCAGGATGGCCCATTAAGTCATGTCTATGCTCCTACTGTGTGTGGCTGACTGGGGGAATACATAAAGCCGAGCTGTCACCCATCCCAGATTTGATACGAGACAGGCAGCAGGCACCAAATGGCTAAAGTACCAAAATGCCAACTTCCTAAAAGTCTAAAAAAAGGTTGATTTACGTATACTGACACTGATGAACAACACATTCATACGTGTAGTTGCACAACACGTTATTTGAATGACCACCTTTTTATTCTCTTAAATTTTTTCAAAAGTATAACATTTACATTAAAAATTAACGTCATAGTTGTTGAACTCAAAACCAGTGGTGAAACGCAGGTAGCTTTTTTCGAAGCCACCACAAGAGTGAACACACTTTTACACAAAAATCTAGGGATTGGAAAAGCAGCCTTTGTTTGGACTTTAAAGTGGGCACCCTGTTTTTCTTTCCATTTTCATCAGGTTCCCTTTTTGCCATGATTTATTTGCCAACTCTGTAGTATTAAAAGTGTCAACGTGTTTTGAACCGACCGCTATGGCTTCTCCTCAGGATCATGAACTGGGTGACGCTGCGAATTTAAAGGAAGGGACATAGTAAGCGACATGAATGTAGTGGGCAATACGTTTCTTGAAATGCTCCCCTCTATTTGACTTACATTTTTTTGCATTTTTTTAGGACGTACTTGAATCTTCAGTCGCCCATTGGTAATGAATTTGTCTTACTGAAAAGGAAATCAAAAAAGTGCAACTAAGTAAATCAGACTCATTGGTCATAAAAAGTATTGTAGCAGTTAGTTGTGAAACTCACATGATTAACTTTATCAGAGCAGAGCTCCTGCATTTTTCTGTTTATCTGTGATGCTCTATTTCTGTAAATCATTTGCCTTCCATAATCCAGGGTGAAAACAGAATGACATCCATTCATAAGACTCCTTTTTACATAGGCTCATTCTTTTAGATGCTTTTCTTAGTAAATAATGGACACGCCTTTATTGCTTGCAGCAGTGGATCAGTATGTGTGGCTCATTAACCGCTTTTAAACGAGAACATTTTTAGCAATCATGGCTTATTCCAAACAAGGAAAATGAAACAAGTCTCTCGTTAAACTCTTAGCAGCGCTCAATGTTCACTTTCTTTTAGAAAGGTTAAGTATTAAACAATTGAAACATTCCAAAGTCTAATATTGCATTATATCCAAAATTAAATTAACTAATTATAAAAACTTAAGTACCAAGACTCAAAAAGACGCAGATACTGGGGCGTGGCTTGGACGCCGAACAGGATGGCCGCCTGAGACCGGAGCTCTCCCGCGCCGCGGCGGACTTTTCATCTCTTCGCCGCTATCCGCGACCATTTCGGCGGATTTCTTGTGGCTCCTGTAAGCGGATGACTTCGTGCTGAAGATGTGACTGCCAGACTTCGTTTTCCTGCAGTTTTTCGCCCATTCATGCCTCCCGATGTAAGTCCCTCAGCGCGACCGCCATTTTGTAATATGCGCGATGTGTGCGCGTCGCTGAGGTGACTGCAGACATGCTCTTCCTGTTCTTCCTCCAGACACTGGACATTATTCTTAGCAACTAAGGACCTCTCCTTTGTGTTTTGCGCCCTGTCAGTGCGCTATGTTTGTAAATTACTCCTCATGTCGACGCTGCTTCCTGAGTGACCTCTGCCTTCATGCTCCCCTCGCAGGCTATCACATGCGCTGTGCTCTTCCTTGATAACTTACTTCAGTCTCAAGGCGTAAGACTCATACCATCCTCATTGCGTCTTCGTGCTGGTTTTTTGTTGCAATTATGTTCACCAAGTCTTAGTGCGTATGGCTTTCGCGCCCACTGGTGATCTCCTTGTTTTTACTGGAAACACTCTTTAACTCCTGTTTGCATTACCTCTGGGTCCGGGGTTTCTTCATGATTTTTCCTGGTGTCCTTCACTGCTCCTGCTGACCGCTGGGCTCTTCAGACCGGTCATATTGACATTCTTTGCTTTTTGAGTGCAGGTCGTTGTGTTGGTTTGCCTCTTTGCCTTCCTGTCACTGGCACGTTCAGGCTTCTATGGGCAAGCTACGCAACCCAAAGTTTGTCTTTGTGCCCTCGAAGACTCCACCTTCCTCCGCCTCTTCCTCAACAGCAGGTCATTCTTCTCATCCTCCTCCCACAGATCAAATGGCGACAATATCCTCCACCCGTTCTTCTCCATCACAACCTACCTCCAGCAAGTCTTCTCCTTCTGCCTCCTTACCTAAGCGCTTGAAGCAGGACTCCTCTCCTCCTCCATCTGAGTCATCTCCATCCCCTATATCTATGGAGTTGATACTTGAGGAGATTCGCGCTTTGCGCCCGTTCGTGGAGGAGACTAATACTAAGATGCAGCTTTTTGAGGCTAAATGGTCAACTATGGAAGCTCGTGTTTCTTCTGTGGAGCAGCAGGTTACAGAGATTCAGTCAAACTCTCAACGCATCTCCTCTCTGAAAAAGTCTCTTCTCGCCCTTCAACAGCACACTGAAGATTTGGAAAACAGGAATAGGAGGAACAACCTACGCGTTTATGGCCTGCCGGAATCCTTGGAAGGAGATGATCCTGTTACGTTTTTCTCCTCTTTCCTTCTGAAACTCCTGGACCTTCCCGCTACTACCTCTCTCAGTATCCAACGAGCCCATAGACTTGGCCCTCGCTCCTCCTCCTCAACCAAACCGCGAGGGGTCATCATCCTCTTCCTCAAGTTTACTGATCTCCTTCTGGTCCTCTCTACAGCTCGAGCGAAGCGCCAAGTGTCCTGGATGGGTCAGAGAGTTTTTCTCTCTCAGGATGTCTCTAATGTCACTGCTGCCAGAAGAAAGGAATTCTTGTCTCTTCGTGCTCCTCTGCGCTCTATTGGAGCTAGATATGGCCTCTTTCACCCCTGTACCTTCAAGGTAACTCATCAAAACAACACCTGGACTTTCCAAGATCCAGCTGAACTCAAGAATTTTATTCACATTCAGACCAATGCTGGCATGGATACATCCAATCCTACTACTGGTTGATTATTTATCTGTTTTGTTTTTCTCCTTGCAGGTTTTTGCTGAAATATTCTCTCCTTGGTTTGATTCTTCTCCTGCTTGATGTGATTATATAGTGGTTGTTGTCTGGGTTTTCTGTTTTACATATAATGTCTGCTTTTGTGCTGTTTATCTTACCATGACTTGTGTATAACACGTTTCTTTTTCCCTCCCTTAGATTATTCGATAAACCCTTTTGTATCCCTCTCCGTCTCATACGATTCTTCTTCCTCATATCCCGCCCTGGTGCGGTGTGTTGCTCTCCGGCTTAGGAGGCCGTTCTTGTCGAATCCTCCCATACCCCATCGTCATCTTGTCATCTCCCTTCCCCCTTCAGGTATGTTTTTCTCAGTCATCCGTTTTGGATATGTACTGTCTCTTCTTCTACTTCTTTTTTCTTCCCTCTTCCCCTCTTTCCTTTTTCTTTGCTCTTCTCTTACTGTATCTCCTGACTTTCTTTTGTCTTGCTCTTTTCTCTCATTCATTTGTTGTTGTCCTTTATGGCGTTCTTGGTTTTATGCCTTTTCTGTGTTCCTTGCACATTTTATTGTTATTTAATTCAAAGTTATTTCATGGAATGTGAAAGGTTTCGTTAGCCCTATTAAACGACAGAGAGTGCTTTCCCATCTAGCCTCTTATACTCCTGATTTAGTTCTTTTACAGGAAACTCATCTTTCTGAGGCGGAGTCTCTTAAACTAAAGAGAGGCTGGGTGGGAACGGTTTTATTCTCTCCTACATCTAATAAAAAGAATGGTGTGGCCATTTTGTGTCACAAGAAACTCAAATGTAAAGTTCTTTCTCAAGAGAATGATACTGATGGCCGTTGGGTCTTAGTTAAGCTGTTAATCAATTCTGTATCCTTGACTGTTTTTAATGCTTATGGTCCCACTCATCCCGATTGTAATTTTTGGCCTCTAATAACTTCTAAATGTTTTCAATACAGTGATTCCCTGTTCATTTTGGGGGGGGATTGTAATCAAATTGTTGACCCGTTTCTTGATCGCAAATCCTCTGCCCGCTTTACCCCCCACAAATATCATACGCAATTCCTTGACACTATTTCTAAATCTCACCTTCTTGACTCATGGAGACTGTCCCACCCTGACTCTCTGGACTATTCCTTCTTTTCACCTCCTCATGCCTCTTTCTCTCGGATTGACTACATCTTCCTTTCTCAGTCTCTTTCTCAAAATCTTCTATCCTCGTCTATAGAGCCGATAGTTATCTCAGACCATGCTCCCATTGTCACAGTTCTTGATCTTCTCCCTCCTCATCCCAAATCTTCTCGTTGGCGTTTCAATAACTCTCTTCTCCTGGATCCCCTCTTTTCCTCTTCTTTTCTTTCTTTTGCTACGGAATTTTTTCTACTTAATTCTGATCCCTCTTTAGCCCCTCATGTTATTTGGGACTCTTTTAAGGCTACCGCTCGCGGTTTTGTGATAGATTTTGTCTCAAAGAAAAAGAAGTGTTACCTTAAGAAACAGAAAGACCTGCTCTCCCATTTTAAATCCCTGGAGCATAAATTCTACACTTCTTCTACTAAAACGGTTTTACCAGACCTTATACGCGCCAAACTCGATTTTAACAAAACCACTACTGATAATGCGTCTTCAATATTACTTCGGAGCAGTGCCCGCTACTACGGAGGTCGCAACAAATCAGGTAAACTTTTGGCCAACTACCTTAAGTCTCGCAAGGAGCGTAACTCGATTGATTCGATTTATTCCACCGATAATCTTCTCTTGCATAAGGAGCAGGATATACTCACCCAATTTCAATGTTTCTACCAATCTCTTTATACTCCTGAGTCCCCCCCTTCGGCTTCTCTTATTCAATCCTACTTGGATAAAATTCCTGCCCCTTCCACTTCTCATCTTAACTTCCCTGATCTTGAACTTGATCTCTTCTATTACCGAACTGGATAGCGCCTTAACGTCTCTAACTAAAGGTAAATCTCCGGGTCCGGATGGTTTCTCTGTGGAATTTTATCTGCATTTTTCAGATCTTCTGCTTCCTAAACTTCTCTCCCTCTTCCAATCCTTCTTTACCTCTGGCACAGCTGCCGGTACTTTTCACGAGGCTACGATCTGCCTTATACCTAAAGAGGGTCGCGACCCCCAATTCTGTAAAAATTACCGCCCAATATCCCTTGTTAATGTAGACTATAAATTATTTGCTAAACTTCTTGCCCTGCGCTTGGATCCTCTCCTCCCGCATCTCATAGGTGAGGAACAGTGTGGATTTGTAAAGGGCAGGCTTACCTCGGATAATGTCCGCCTTTTCCTCAATGTTCTAAATAAAGTACCTTCTCTCAACATCTCTTTAGCCGCCATCTCGGTTGATGCTGAGAAAGCTTTTGATAGAGTAGATTGGTCCTTTCTGTTTGCCTCCTTGCGCTGGCACGGTTTTGGCCCTAATTTTATTTCTCTTGTTTCTTTACTTTATTCTGCCCCTAAGGCGTCTGTTTTAGTTAATGGTCAACTATCCCCCTATTTTCCCTTACAGCGCGGCGTCCGTCAGGGTTGCCCTTTGTCCCCTCTACTTTTTGTTCTAGCCTTAGAGCCATTCCTTACGTCTATTAGAAATAACATTTCTATTTCTGGCTTCCCTTACGACAAGACTCATTTGAAACTCTCTGCGTATGCAGATGACGTTCTTTTGTTTATTTCTGATCCTGACCAATCCATTCCGGCCTTACTACTTGAGTTTAACTCCTTTTCCCAAGTTTCTGGTTACAAGATTAACTCTGATAAAACTGAGATTCTTCCTCTTACCAAATTTTGTCTCCCTCATCAGTTTTCGACCACTGGCTTTGCATGGAATTCCTCTAAAATTAAGTACCTTGGAATTTGGTTCTCTAGCTCCATCTCTTCATCTATTCGGTTGAACATGTCTGCTGTATTATCCCGTATTGATAAGTTGTTCTCTTCTTGGAATCCTCTCTTTCTCTCATGGTGGGGTCGGCTGGATTCGATCAAAATGATGATATCTCCCATTCTTATATACATCTTTTCCATGCTCCCCATTCATATCCCTGATATCTATTTCAAACGCATCGATTCCTGTCTCTCTAAGTTTCTATGGAATCATAAAAAATCGAGAGTTGCTCTAGTTGCTCTTCGTAAACCGAAATCCAATGGCGGAGTCAATTTTCCGGATTTCCGTCTCTATCATAAATCTTTTTCTCTCCGTCAGGCTTCTAATTGGCTTGTTCTCGCACCCTCCCCTCTTGCTCCTCTTTGGCTCTCTATTGAACGCTCACTCCTCTCTCCTTTCTCTCTATCTGAAATTGTACATTTCTCTGCTAAGAACTTAACCACTCCTCTACCCCTGTTCAAGCACACTTCCTCTCTTTTACATGCTCTGGTCCGTCCTGATCCGGTTTCTCGTGAATCCTTTTTGGCCTCCCCTATCTGGTACAATTCGCTTATTCTCCTCAATAATCGTCCTATTTGTTGGACTGTGTGGAGATCAAAGGGTCTGATGTGGGTTAACCAACTTTTCGATGGTCTTCTTCCATGTTCTTTTCCTCGATTCCGACTTCTGTTTCATTGCCCCCAATCTTTTTTCCGCAGATTCACTGTCCTCATGGCCATCATACTTGATGTTTATTATTCACTTCCCCTGTCATCCTCTCCCGTATCTCATTCCCCACTTCTTCAGATCTTGTTTACTCTCCCTAAAGCCTCTCTTATCTATAAATTCTTCTCCTCCCCCAATCCGACCCGCCCGAAATCTAAATTGGAACTTGCTTGGGAGCTGGATCTGGGCTGTGACTGGCCTATAGCTGTTTGGGACAAAGTTTGGGCCAGGTCTTTAAAAATTTCCCGTTCCGCTTCACTAACTCAATCTATGTTCTTTCTATATCATAGACTCTATCTCTCTCCTATTTCTATTTCTCGCTTTTCTCCTGATAAGGACTCTACCTGTTGGACCTGTTCTGCCCCTAATGCTGATCTTTTTCATTTACTTTTTCTGTGCCCTTCTGTTCTCGCACTTTGGGATCAGGTGTGGTCTTATGTCTCTCGTCTATTTTCTATCTCTATTCCATACTCTATCCCTCTGCTTTTTTTAGGTAGTATTTCTGACACTCTCGATATTTCTTCTCACTCCTCTGGTCTATTAGATCTTATGTTGGCTCTGGCTTTCCAACACATTTCTTCTAACTGGAAGGATCTCTCTAAGCTCTCTATACAATGTTGGTGGAATTCTCTCTGTCACTATCATAGGCTCGATGTCCGTTTTGCCGCTACCTCCACTCCTACCCTCAATAGAGATTTATTCTGGTTGCCTCTCACAACATATCTTGACCGCATGGCTCTGAAATCTATCTCTCCTTTATCCTCTGAGAATTTTAAACCCCCATAAGTGACTCTTCCTCTGTCCTTCTTCTTCTTCTTCTTCTCCTTTTACCCTTCTTGTATCTTTTACATTTGCATTTGTCTTTCCTGCCTTTCAACTATTCCCTATTCTTGGCTTTTTTGCTGTTTCTATTCTACCTAGTCTTTGTCTGATCTCGTTATCTATTCTTCTCCTAACGCCTCATATTTACCTTTTTCTTTCTCCTTTCCCTTCCTTCCCTTCTCCTCCTTTTTTCTCCTAGTTCCCCCTTTTCTTCCTGGTTGCCTTTAAAAGTTTTTACAAAATGCTTTTTAATCTTCCTTCAGGTTTCTTATGTTAACACATGATGATCCTCTATTTTTTCTCTTTTTGATTCTATATGGACAATGTTCTTTATATGATCTGTATTTTGTTGTTCACTATACTTTTCTTCAATAAAGCATTTCAAACATAAAAAAAAAAGACGCAGATACACACCGAAACTTCATGGACATTTCCTTTTAGAACACCTAAAGGCTGGCCCCATCCCTTGGGATTTACAGATACGAAATATTCCAGTAATCTTTATTGAAGACCCAGAATATCATAAGGGTTACAGTTACATAGGTACGAAATGGAGCCGGGGCCTAATGGTCCTATCAATTGAAATGTTCAAAAGACTAGCAAAGAAACAGCATGATCAGATCCTAGCACTCGAACAGATCAGAGACAATCAAACACGGACAGGATAAAATACAGAAGGAAATCACAGAATTTAAGGATTTTACCATAAATCAAACAAGCATTTGCAGTGCAATAGGTCTCGAATTTGCAAAAGTTTCAGCTATTGTCATTGTTCATGACAATGCCTTTTTTATCTATTTTATAAACACATAAATAAATGGCAACATTTACAATGCCAATAGCTAGTGTTGCATTATTATTAGCAATGCCAACTGCTCACAATTTTATAATGCGAGACATATTGCATTGCAAATGCTTGTCCTTCAGGCTTGCAGTCTGTTCCAGCTAGAAGCAGACTGCCCCGTGGCATTGTGTGTTTTTGCTTTTCTTTTAGTTTCACCCACAATTGTACTCCAATTATCACATTGCTTTTCCTTCTCAATTCCAAGCTCAGGTGATTGGTGATGTGCTGTAAGGCTTTGAAGTCAGTGCTGGAGCAGACCACTCACGTCCCCATGCAGTACCCCCACGTCAACTAATTGTAGCCTAATGCTTGGTTTTAAAATCCTCCATATTTGGGTGCGCAAGAGTGCATTTCTACTCTCTCCCAGGGCTGGGCGGAAGTCCCAGTGCTATTTCAGTATTCGGCACTTCAGCAGTTTCTTGTGACTGAGCATCTATGAAAACTGCAGCTTCAGTGTTGGCTCCTCATAGCTTCAACGTTAGCGTCAGTGCCAGCTCCTCGCAGCGCCGACGCTAGCTACTCGCAGCGTCGGCGCTAGCTCCTCGCAGCTTCACTTTGTGAACTGCCAACAGCGGGAGCTTTGCCAATTTCCTTTGGCCAGTCTAAAAACTAAGCTGCTGGTTGCTGTTAATTTTCTTTTGATTAAGAATCTTGTGTTCCCTGTGTTTGAACCCCTGCAGCAGGGACAGCTGCAGGGCCCCTCCCACCCACCCACAACGGCAAAGCCTCGGAGCCCAGGAGAGAGTGGACCCAGACACTGCTCTCCTCTTTGTGTGGGAGACTGCGGTGCTTCTGCTGTGCTCTTTTCTTCCCTGGGTCACAGCACAAGTGCATTTTACTCGCCAGTGTAGCGCTTGGAGCTTTGTCCAGAGTACTGCAATGAGCTGGGACTGTGTCAAGGGCATTGCAAGCAGCTGTGCTGGCGTGCAGGTCAGTTTGTAGTGCTTTTCGCACATTAATGGACACCAAGGAGCTTTGGCCCTGTGAGAATGCGGCGTGAAGCGCTCGAGCACGTGGCTCTACTGGCCACGGTTGGAGTGTAAGGTGTTTGGGCCGCCGGGAAGAACACTGCAAGGAGCGTGAAGTACGTGGGTAGTGGGAGAAGCAGGGCTGTGATTCCCACCCTGGTAGCCGCAGTAATGCAGGACACTTACAACCTCTGTGGGGTTATCCCCAGTGGGCACATCTTCATAGGTGCATCTGACGCCAGGCACAGGTCAGCCTGCTATGTTCATCGAGTCCCCATGCAGTGGCCGCAAGCGATAACAACACTGTCATGAAGCATCAGATTTTTGGGGTGCAGCCGAGGATGTTGGGAATCTTGTCCCTGTATGAGTGGCATCATTCTGTGTTGGACCACTGGCGAGGAGCTCGGGACGTGTGGCTCAAATATCAGAGGTGCGTGGTGGGCAGCAGTGCGAGTACAGAGTGCATCCCATGGAAAGAGTGTGAAAAACTTGGGTAACAAGCAAAGAACATAAGACCCTGCAATAAAAAATCTATTTCTTTACCTTTGGTATAATCGCGGCACCCAAGCTTTACTTTTAATGTTATAAGTTAAGCGCGGGTGCCGCAATTATACCAAAAGTAAAGTGGCGCGCGCATCACGCCTGTGTCTGGGTACAATCATAGCTCCTCCCATGGCCTATTGGTGTCTATTACGCGCTTGGTGCGCGTAATAGACACCAATAGGCCATGGGAGGAGCTATGCACGCACCTCGGGCCAATTGCGTGCAGTCTTTTAGAATAAGACGCACGCAAAGGCCAATGGGGGAGCTCAAAAGGAAACGCACACGCACAAGCGTGTGCTATTCCTAGGTTTTAGCTCACATTCCCCGTTTGTTCACCTACTAAAGGTCTCGCGACATGCGCGAGCACTGCTGCGCAGAGCAACGCAGGTCGCGAGACCTAAAAAGCCACTAAATTTAAGAGAGATAACAAATATTTCTACCTGGAAACAGTCTACTAGTGTTTGAAAGATGACCTTTACTCTCGGCCAGACTCAAGATGAGCACTTCCAAGTAGACTAAAGATCTGGACCTGATCAGTGGCCTGGGGAATAAGATTAAGCGGACATTAGAACTCCAATATATACGAAGACACTCCCCGGACCTAGTATTACTCCAGGGAACACACCTTAGGGGTAATCAATATAGAGCGTTGAATAGATTTGGTTATAAATTGATTGTCCATGCTGGATATATAACTGACTCTAGGGGGTGTGAGGATTTTAATTAAAAAGTCGGGACCATTCATAGACCGTGAGAGATGGCAGGATCCTGGGGGCCGCTTAGCAATAGTGTCAGGGGTATGGGAGGGACGTACCCTTAATGTCTGCTCATTATATGTCCCACCAAGACATCATGCTGGTACGGTTCCAGAGGTGAGTGATATGCTGCTGGGGGCACCGGAGGTGATTTGGGTTCTTGGAGGTGATATGAATGCGGTAATGGGCCCATGCTGGCACAGGCATACGGAGGTAGCTATGCCATTTGATTGGGGTATCCTCGGGCTCTTCCTGGAGGCATTGGGCATTGTAGACATCTGGCACTTGCATCATCCACACCTCAGTCAGTACACATATTTTTCGCCGTTCCAAAGTAGTTTCTCTTCATTGGATTATCTCTCAGAAGACTGTTTGTTGCTCCTGAGGCGGAAGCCGGGAGATTGCCTGTTTTTTAAATATTGGAGTCACCTGATATTGTGTGTGTTTTTAACCCACTGCCTATCTCCCTGAGCACCCCCCCGCAGCGGACCCTAGCGCTGACGCTGGGAACATTGCCTAATTGACGACACCTGGTCGAGCACTCAGGCCACGCCCACCTCGCTGACCACGCCCCCCGCATTCAGTACATAAGGCGCGCTGATCACTAACGCGCCCAGAAGACTGTTTATTGCTCCTGAGGCGGAAGCCGGGAGATTGCCTGTTTTTTAAATATTGGAGTCACCTGATATTGTGTGTGTTTTTAACCCACTGCCTATCTCCCTGAGCACCCCCCCGCAGCGGACCCTAGCGCTGACGCTGGGAACATTGCATAATTGACGACACCTGGTCGAGCACTCAGGCCACGCCCACCTCGCTGACCACGCCCCCCGCATTCAGTACATAAGGCGCGCTGATCACTAACGCGCCCAGAAGACTGTTTGTTGCTCCTGAGGCGGAAGCCGGGAGATTGCCTGTTTTTTATATATTGGAGTCACCTGATATTGTGTGTGTTTTTAACCCACTGCCTATCTCCCTGAGCACCCCCCCGCAGCGGACCCTAGCGCTGACGCTGGGAACATTGCCTAATTGACGACACCTGGTCGAGCACTCAGGCCACGCCCACCTCGCTGACCACGCCCCCCGCATTCAGTACATAAGGCGCGCTGATCACTAACGCGCCCAGAAGACTGTTTATTGCTCCTGAGGCGGAAGCCGGGAGATTGCCTGTTTTTTAAATATTGGAGTCACCTGATATTGTGTGTGTTTTTAACCCACTGCCTATCTCCCTGAGCACCCCCCCGCAGCGGACCCTAGCGCTGACGCTGGGAACATTGCCTAATTGACGACACCTGGTCGAGCACTCAGGCCACGCCCACCTCGCTGACCACGCCCCCCGCATTCAGTACATAAGGCGCGCTGATCACTAACGCGCCCAGAAGACTGTTTGTTGCTCCTGAGGCGGAAACCGGGAGATTGCCTGTTTTTTAAATATTGGAGTCACCTGATATTGTGTGTGTTTTTAACCCACTGCCTATCTCCCTGAGCACCCCCCCGCAGCGGACCCTAGCGCTGACGCTGGGAACTTTGCCTAATTGACGACACCTGGTCGAGCACTCAGGCCACGCCCACCTCGCTGACCACGCCCCCCCTCTCTACTAAAATGTGTCTATTCAGGAAGCGCAGCGGACGAGCGCAGCGGGAGCGCCGTTTGCGCGCCGAAGGCGCGCCTAAGGCAAGCCCGTCTGCGCCCGTCCGCGCCAGACCGCGCCCAGGGCCCGGACCCCTGGTTCGCCCTCCCCAGACCACCACTTACTCCAGGGACACCTTGCTGGAACTCCGAACTCCCCCAACCCCCTCCTGCAGTAACTCGATCTCGCTCGCTGAAGGGAACTCTCGCTGTCGTTCATGCTCGTACAGTTTCCATCCAGAGCCAACTTCGAAACACACTTCCCTCAATATGGCCCTGCTTAACTGCAGATCCCTCCCAAAGCATCAAACGGAAATTAATCTGCTCCTGAAAGACTCCGACATTGAAATCCTATTCCTTACGGAAACATGGCTCGCAGCAGGATCAGAGCCTGATATCGTTCAGTCACTCCCACCGGATTACCTGATTAAATTTCACAACAGACCTGTAGGCATCGGCGGAGGAATCGCTGTTATTTACAGAGACTACTTCGCATGTCAATTCAGAGATAGTCCCATACTGGACTGCGAAAACATCCTTTTCTCAGTGAGTCGCCCACCATCGCTCACACTCTCGGGACTATTAGTCTATCGCCCCCCTGGACCAATACGCCACTTTTGCGAGTCTCTTATTGACTCTGTCTCCTCCCTGGCCTGTACTACGCCGAATTTTACGATACTGGGAGATTTAAATCTCCATCTCGACGACCCCTCCAACAAACCGGCAATGGACCTCAAAGCCGACCTAGGTTCGCTTAGTCTCGAACTACTTAACAACCTCCCGACCCACATCAAAGGTCACCTGCTGGATCCTGTGTTCTCCAACCTCCCCCGTCTCACAGCTAGCCCCCTATCCCCACTCCATGGTCAGACCACTTCTTGGTTCCATTCGAGCTACTGCTATCCACAGAACCTATGGGTAAGCCCCCTCCCCAACCCCCAGATCGCCCGTGGAGAAAACTGGACAAAAGCGCCTGGGCTCAGGTTCTATCCTCCACCTCCCCTCTCCTGGATGAAGACCCGTCCTTAGCAGAAACTCAGCTACAGGATTGGATCCATCAATCCCTTGATGCCATTCTGCCACCCAAACCAATGCCTAGCAGGAACAAATCGACCAACTATCCCTGGTATACCCAGGAACTCCGTTCCCTAAAAAAGAGCTGCAAAAAATTAGAACGCGCCTGGAGGAAAAATTGGTCCACAGCCTCCAAAATCGAATACAGAACCGCTATCAAGCTCTACAAAGCCGCAATTAAATCCACCCAGGCCACCTTCTTTGAAGGAAAGATTGCGGCAGCTGCTAACTCAGCGAGGGAAACATACCGCATAGTTCGGCTCCTCACCAAAATCCAGGACCCTCCCCCCCCTCCTGACCCTGAAGGTGTGAGATGTAATCAAATGGCCAACTTCTTTTCCGCAAAAATCGACAAAATACTCACCTCACTCCGCTCACCCTCTGCTCCTCTTCATCCTATCGCACCCCCCCTTCGGCCGGAGGCTCCCTGCCTGCGAGCCTTTGATCAAATCTCCACGGAAGCTTTCTTAAAAACCCTGAAAGCTGTTAAAAGTGGCTCACCAGCGGACCCTGCCCCCATCAGTAAGATGAAACTGGTCGCCCCCACCATTGCCCAACCCTTCACCTATCTAATAAACGCCTCCTTCAGGAGTGGCACCGTGCCAGCCAATTGGAAAAAGGCGACGGTCAAGGCCCTCCTGAAGAAACCCCACCTGGACCCCCTAGATCCCGCCAACTTCAGGCCGATTTCCCTCCTCCCAGGGATTAGTAAAGTGGCTGAACGAATAGCTAACAAACAGCTATCCTCCTTTTTGGAGTCCAATCACCTACTACGCGACTCCCAGACTGGCTTTAGACCGGGTCAAGGCACCGACACCGCCTTGCTCGCAGTTGTCGAAGAGGCGAGAGCCATCTTAGACGCAGGAGGATCAGTGGCAGTGATCCTCCTCGATCTAAGTGCCGCCTTCGACACGGTGGACCACTCCATCTTGGTCCACCGGCTAAGCCAACTGGGAATCACTGACTCGGCCCTCGCATGGATTAAATCCTTCCTCAAGGGAAGATCATTCCAGGTTTCAGACGGCTTCTCCACGTCCAAACCCCTACCGATGCAGTGTGGGGTCCCTCAGGGCTCCTCCCTTAGCCCCACACTTTTGAATGTCTATATGGCACCTCTCGAAGACATCATCACTCCCTTTGGTGTCAAGTCAGTGATGTACGCTGACGACACCCAGTTGGTCGTGTCCATTAACCACTCCGACTCTAGCTTAGGAAACTTGGCCAGTTGCCTAGAAGAGATCTCACAATGGATGTCGGACTCTAGACTCAAGCTTAACGGCGACAAGTCCGAAATCCTCCTACTGGGCAATCAACATACATTACCCGTCAACCTTTCCTGGCCTGCCTGCATGGGCACCTACCCTACTCCCAAAACAGAAGTCAAAAGTCTAGGCATCTGGCTTGACCAGGACCTTAACTTCAAAACCCAGGCCAGGAAAACATCAGGGACCTGCTTCGGCCTAATCCGTATGGCCCGTAAGATCCTCCACCTGATCCCTTTCCATTCCAGGAAGCTACTGATGCAGGGACTGGTCAACTCAAGACTTGATTATGGTAACATCCTATACTTGGCAGCCCCTGCATCAGTCACTCAAAAACTCCAGATCGCCCAAAACGCCGCAGCTAGAGTCCTCACGGGAACTAAAGCACGGAATTCGGCGAAACCTGCCCTCAAGAGCCTACATTGGCTCCCAGTAAAAGAGCGCATCACATTCAAAACGCTCTGCATATCGCACAAAATTCTGCAAGATAAAGGCCCCCCAATACTCCGTTCCTTGATGAAACCTCACAAAGCTAGTCGTCAACTAAGATCTGATTCACTTGTACTGGCATCCATCCCGAGAATAAAAAAGGCAAGATCGGGTGGCCGCAGGTTCGCCTATAACGCGCCTAAACTATGGAACTCCCTCCCACTACCCATGAGGAGTGAGCAGAATTTACTGGCATTCCGGAAAAAATTAAAAACCTGGCTCTTCCCCTAAACATTTCCCTGCTCCGACCCCACGGGGAATAAACTAAGTCCTCTCAGCGCTGGGATGCCCAAGGGTAGCTATGCGCTCTATAAATCCAAATCCAAATCCAAATCTCTGTATGTGTACAGGGAATGTCAGGGAATGTCAGTGACTTTAGGATGGATTGCCATTTTCTGCAAAGTATTTTGGATCACTCGCCGGTTGAAGTGACCCTAGAAGGACCCATAAAATAGAGCCCTCGTATTTAAAAGATGAGAAGATTAAACAACAGCTTAGAGAAGGGGCGGAGCAGTACTTTACGGAGAAAGTTCACTCGGTTAAATCTGCATGTGTAGTCTGGGAGGCCTTTAAGGCGGTTCTGCGTGGCCAGGTGCAGACAGTGATCAGGGGGTTAAAAGGGGCCAAAGGTTAGCTTGCTCTGTGATTAAAAAAGAGATTGTGCAGATGGAGGCAAGGGTGGTCCAGGATGGAGAGGTGGGCCTGAATCATAAATTAAATTTCAAATAGCACGATCTTATGGTCTTGGCGGAACGGGAGGACCAGAAATATGCATTGGCAACACAGCGTCATATTTACGACATTGGGGACAAGGAAGGCAAACTCCTGACCTGACTGGAGAAGCGAGGACCGCTCCTGGGTCCTAGAGGTGAAGGATAGGTCAGGGGTGCCTCAAACCACTAGCTTGGCCATTGCCTCCTCGTTTGCCGAGTATTACGATGAACTGTAAAAGTCTACAGGGGCCAGCTCCCTGGCTGACTGTGTGGAACTCTTGCGAGATCTGCCCATACCCATGCTCAATGAAGAAGATAGGCACGAGCTAGAGGCTGAGCTGACGGAGGAGGAGCATGTGGCGGAGGTGTGCGATCTTCAGTTCAGCAAGGTGCCCTGTCCAAATGGTCTGCCGGTGGAACTGTTAAAGGGATGGTGAGTAGGGTAGCACCGCCGGATCACTGACAGAATATCGAGGAGCAGAATATCGAGCTGCCAGAATATTGATGAGAAAATATCGAGTGACAGAATATCGACTTCCCATCTACAAACAGGTAAGTACAAAAATATTGAATCCTAAATATCGTGGTAAATAATATAGTTTGCTAAAATATCGACTTTTTAAAATGTCTTAAAAGTAATATAAAATGAATTGAATAATAAATATAATTAAGTAAAACATACTTAAAAATAATTAAAAAACATTAATATTAATAAATAATAAATGTAATGTAAAAAAAGCATTTTTAGTTTTTATTATATATATTAACTTAATAACATTTATTTTATTTATTTTATTTATTTATTTATTTATTTTATAGAACTTATAATGCGCAACAGCTACCCGCAGTGGGTTTCCCGGCGCCAGGGATAGACTCAAGAAGAAAAGAAAACACAATACTATGTCACGACCAGCTAAAACAGCAAATAAGGCTATGAAAAAAGCAGAGTCTTAAGTTTTTTCCGGAAACCAAACAAGTTGGCTTCCAGCTTAAGGGCAGTAGGCAGTGTGTTCCAAAATATGGGGCCCAGATGGGAGAAGGACCGACCACCCATTTTTACAAGTTTAAATCTTGGGACAACAAAATCGCCATTTGCCGAGGATCGCAGCAAACGGTTAGGTTTGTAGGTTTGAACAAGACTCTTTAAATATTTGGGGCCACGCCATGTTTGATCTTAAAAAGATAGCAAAGGGCCTTAAATTTTATGCGGCTTGGGATTCTCAACCAATGCAGATCGCGAAGAGCCTGTGCAGCCGAGGATCTCCGTGGTAGATTGCAGAGAAGTCGTGCCGCCGAGTTTTGTACCACCTGAAGTTTATTCAAGGTAGAGGTGTCGGCACCAAGATAGAGAACATTACCGTAATCAAGGCGAGATATAACTAACGCCTGTACGACGGTTCTCTGAGTAGAGTGGGGAAGCATCCTCAAAATTTTCTGAAGCCATCTTAAGATGGCAAAACAGATAGAGGCAACCTTGGTAGCTTGCTGTCTCATGGATAACTTATCATCTATAAGAAAGCCAAGGTTACGAACTACAGAAACCGGTTGTGGAAGGGGTCCCATATCACTTGGCCAGTGCTGAGGGCCCCATAACTCTTTGTTCTTTCCCAAAATGACGACCTCCGTCTTGTCGCCATTCAACTTAAGTAGATGCATTTGCATCCACTCGGCGACACGCGATAATCCGTTCTTCAAGACAGATTCACAGTTGCCTTCACTGCTGGAAAGAGAAAAGACAATCTGGGTGTCATCGGCGTATGAAAAGATTGTCAGCCCAGCGTCCTCTACGATGGTGGCCAGGGGTCTAACATAGATGTTGAATAGCAGAGGGCTAAGTATAGACCCCTGGGGAACGCCATGTGCCGATGAACAGATGGCCGAGGAGGCTTTCGCCGAAAAGACCTGAAAAGTGCGCTCATTCAAAAATGAGGCAATCCAGGCAAGTGCAGGGCCATCTACTCCTAGGGACCGGAGAGAGTTTAAAAGGATGGAATGGGACACGGTATCGAAGGCCGCACTCAAATCCAATAGGATGAGTGCAGATGTTTCCCCTCGATCAATACCGTGCCGCAACCTCTCCGTAACCCCAAGGAGAGCGGTCTCAGTAGAATAGTGTGCTCGGAAGCCGGATTGAGAAGGATGCAGAAATTCCGAACTTTCCACTAGTTGGTTTAACTGAGAATTAACATGTCTTTCCAGCACCTTTGAAAAAAAAGGCAACAAGGACATGGGTCTAAAATTGGACAAGTTAGAAGTGTCCGCACCTGCCTTCTTTAGTAGGGGGACAACCATTGCGTGCTTCCATTCTGGTAACACATGAGACTCAGTCAGGGAAGCATTAAGAAGTCTCATTAGAACCCGACGGGGTTCAAGATCCAATAACTTTAGAACTCTTACTGGTATTAGATCAAGGGGGGATCCGGATCTGACACTGTTCAAACAAGTGAGGAAGGAGATATCATCAAACAGTTGCCAGTTGGTAACCTTCACCAAAGGGGAAGGTAATTCAGGCACAGCCAATTGCGCCAGGTGAGAATCCATTGCTATCAAGGGAGAACTCATAGAGTCATATATGCGTTCAACCTTGGCAATAAAATACTCGGCAATGGCTTTACATTGATCTTCCTCCAAAGCTGGAGGGATCGGGACAGTGTCTGCTCCTGTTAGCTTTTTTACAACAGAAAAAAGAGTACGTGGGCAATTCTGTGCCTGCGTCACTGTACTCACAGTGTAAGTAGCCCTGGCTTTTTTACATTGGGAATGATACCCCTTCAGGGCTTCTTTGTATTCAGCCTTACAAGAAGCAGAGTAGGAATGCCTCCATTTCCTTTCAAGTGCCTTGCACTTGGCTCTTAAGATCTTCAAGTCTTCCGAGAACCAAGGTGCAGAGGGATGATGTAATCTAGTGCACTTAGGTGTTAAAGGCAGTAAAGTAGTTATAGCACTAGTGAACCAGTGAGATATTGCCATATTAAGCTCTGAAACAGAAGCATTGGTGTCGGGACAGGTATTGGAGAGGTACTGATTGAACTCTACAATATCAAGTTTTCCCCACTGATGAATCAGTTCATCCTTACCACAGCTACCCTTGGCTGGACTCTTAAAAAGGGACAGGGAAAAATGAACTGCGAAGTGGTCAGACCACTCCAACGGACGAGCACTTTGAGAACAATCAAAGGGTAAATTAGAAAAAACAGGGTCCAACAGGTGACCAGCAGAATGAGTGGGCCCAGAGTTCCGTAGTGATAGATTAAGGGCTTCGAGATCATTTAAAAAATGCGTACTATGAGTACAACGAGGGTCTTCAAGGTGTAAGTTAAGATCACCTAAAATGGTGAAATTTGCCGCTTTAAGAAGCAAAGGAGCTATAAAATCGGCAAAAGACGACATCCATGTACTCGCATTACCGGGGGGGGGGCGATAAATCAAAAGACCTGAAAAAGTAAATTGAGGATTAATTCCCAATTTAAATAAGGCAGCTTCGCAACCAGGTAAAAGAAAGGCTTCAAGCTTACACACGTAGCTAGATTTACAAATTATAGCGATGCCCCCTCCTATTCCGGAAACTCTATCTTGCCTTACTATGACATAGTTGTCAGGGACAGCAATGGCTACATCCGGGCCATAACTGTCCTGAAGCCACGTTTCCGTACAAAATATTGCATCCGGCCTCTCATCAATAATAAAATCATGAATATGATATTTATGTTTCGAGAGAGACCTACAATTGATACTCCAAAATTGGAGTGGAGGACGAGTGAGTGGAGTTTTAGCAGCTCGTCGGCTCCCACGAGTTCGAGTGTGAGTCGACGCTTTACATCTAGTCATTTTACATGTGTAAAAATTACAACCAGAACATTTAAAATTATGAATCGGTAAAACGCAGGGAATACAGTTGACATGAGGAGAGGGTCGCAGATTTTTTAATGCCTCACCTGTATATGAGCAGATTCCTGCGAGTGAATGGCGAGCTGCCATGTTTAATATAAAATGAGTGGCCCCTGGACCCGTACAGACACGGACGGGCGCAGGCGGGCTAAACTCTGGCGTAAACTCCAGCTGAAATCCGGCGTCCCGCTGCGTGTATCCGCTGCGCGATGGTGTGGCTTCCTTTTGTAGTGGTCTCGTGTCCTTGTGACCCTAGACCTCTGCAAACACACAACAGGCACCGGGCGAGATTACCTCACCTAAGATGGCCGCCAATCTCGAGTCGGGGCAGAAGGACCCGCAAAACGCGGTGGTTTGGCAATTTTACTATGCGAGTAAGCTGAGGTGAGTGCGAGTCTGCGGGCAGCACTTAAAAACAGGGAAAAACAAATTAAATAAGAAAATTAGATATCTAACGGGATTTTTTTTAAAATAGTACCAAATGCACAAAATGCTCAACTAACATGCGTAGTCAGAGCGCTGCTAAAAGATTTTGCTGGTAGTAGGGCATAGATGCGTTTTCAGGTGACAAGACCGATTGCAAGATTTGTCTGCCTTTTGTAGTGGTCTCGTGTCCTTGTGACCCTAGACCGCTGCAAACACACAACAGGCACCGGGCGAGATTACCTCACCTAAGATATTTAATATTTTCAATTATAAAATGTAAAAAACATAATTTAAAATATAATTACATATATATATATATATATATATATATATATAAATAAACCTACAATTTTATTATTGAAAAAAATAGATATGATAATGTTAAAACATTTACAAAAATATTTTTCTAAGAAATAATATTTTACACAACATTAAGGTGCTGATTCCAATCCTGTAAAACCTGTGTACGATTTGTCGTACCGAGCGTATTCTGCGTCCGACTCATACCCGGGAAATCCACCGTACAATCCAGCAAGTACGATTCGTACAGAAATACCATTTCCGTACGATTCGTACAAAAGACCGTACGGCTAAAAAATACCTACAATTCTGATCCGGGACAGCGCGTACGCGACGTCCGTACGGAGTCAGGCAGCATTTTACGGACCAGCAAGTACGATTCGTCCCTACATCATTCCGCACAGCTATTTTTTTACGGCAGCTAAAAACCCCCGGAAACCTGAGTCCGATGCGAAAACGGAGCCCCGGTACGCGAAGGACAGCCATGGACCCCATCCTACGTGTCATCCCGGCCCTCTTAGCCTACGACCTGGTGCACCGAACGAAACACACACGCCGCAGAAGGTGAGAACAACACCCAGGGGTCAAGGGGGGGTGAGGGGCAGGAAACATACCCCCTACCCAAATGAAAACATACAATATGGAGGACATACATTACCTCCAGGGTCTGGTCACTTCGGGGGGCGTGTCCACCAATACCTGCGTACCGCAACAACGGAAGTGGACGTGTACGAGTACCCCTACGGCAACACTACAATAGTGATACGCACCATACTAACACATACATAGCGTGGGTACGGTCCGTAGCACTATATTAGTGGTGCCGTGGGGGTACGCGTGGTATGGACCGTACACACGCCCTCAGAGCATGTGTACGGTCTGTATCATGCGTACCCCTACGTCACCACTACAATGGTGGTACGGACCGTGCACACGCTCTGAGGACGTGTGTACGGTCCGTACCACCATTGGAGTGGTGCCGTAGGGGTACGTGTGTTACGGACCGTACACACACCCTCAGAGCGTGTGTACGGTCTGTACCACCATTGGAGTGGTGCCGTAGGGGTACGCGTGGCACGGACCGTACACACGCCCTCAGAGCGTGTGTACGGTCCGTACCACCATTATAGTGGTGACGTAGGGGAACGCGTGGTACGGACCGTACTCACGCTCTGAGGGCATGTGTACGGTCTGTAACACCATTGGAGTGGTGCCGTAGGGGTATGCGTGGAACGGACCGTACACACGCTCACAGGGCGTGTGTACGGTCCGTGCCATGGGTACCCTATGGCACCACTCCAATGGTGTTACGGACTGTACACACTCCCTCAGAGCGTGAGTATGGTCCGTACCACGCGTAATCCTACGGCACCACGACTATAGTGATACGGACCGCACCCACACATACATAGCGTGGGTACGGGCCGTATCACCATTGTATTTATGCCGTAGGGGTACGCGTGGTACGGACCGTACACACCCCATGAATGCGGGGGTACAGTCCGTATCACACGTACCACTATGGCACCAGTACATTTGGGATACAAGGCGTACACACGCCACGAATGTTGGCCTACGGCCTGGTGCAGCATATTACCTCTGTATTGATGTGTGTGTAGGCCCAGGACAGCAGTGTAGGGCACCAAGGGGGTGGGTGGGTGGCTGCATAGGATTCCCAGCAGTGGACAGACATGTGAGGGGTGGGTGCAGAGGACTCCCAGCAGTGGACAGAGACATGGGGGTGGGTGCAGAGGACTCCCAGCAGTGGACAGAGACATGGGGGTGGGTGCATATCACTCCCAGCAGTGGACAGACATGTGAGGGGTGGGTTCAGAGGACTCCCAGCAGTGGACAGAGACATGGGGGTGGGTGCATATCACTCCCAGCAGTGGACAGACATGTGAGGGGTGGGTGCAGAGGACTCCCAGCAGTGGACAGAGACATGGGGGTGGGTGCATATCACTCCCAGCAGTGGACAGACATATGAGGGGTGGGTGCATAGGACTCTCAGCAGTGGACAGAGACATGGGGTGGGTGCATATCACTCCCAGCAGTGGACAGACATGTGAGGGGTGGGTGCATAGGACTCCCATCAGTGGACAGAGACATGGGAGTGGGTGCATATCACACCCAGCAGTGGACAGACATGTGAGGGATGGGTGCAGAGGACTCCCAGCAGTGGACAGAGACATGGGGGTGGGTGCATATCACTCCCAGCAGTGGACAGACAAGTGAGGGGTGGGTGCAGAGGACTCCCAGCAGTGGACAGAGACATGGGGGTGTGTACATCATTATCAGATGGCCACACCTCCTGGGTGTATGTACGCATCCCTAAATTTTGACGACAATGATAATTCCATAACAACACATCACTGACAGCAGTGTCCCACTCCCAGGAGGATGGATGTCTTTCCCCCACTGCATGACACACCACATGTGGGTGTGAGGACAAATAACACATGCATACCCACCCTAGGCGGATGCAGCACAATACACACACTGAGATCATGCCACAAGATTGTATAGTCATGTCACTGCCTACTAAACTAAGAGAGCCAAAGGGAACACACACGGTCACGCACATCCCAGGACTGATAGGAATGTACAGGTGCTGGGACAGCCACCAAGATGTTGTCTCTCATGGAAGGAATAGGGTGGAGTTCCTACAGATACAATGCCCACAATTGTGAGTCAGATGCCCAAATACCCTGCAGAACAAGTACCATATGTGTGCTAGGCCGGGATCACACACATGCATAGTGCTGAAAAGGGAGAATGTCTCCATGAAGGCATTTCAACATACTCAATACACAAGTACAGTGACTAGCAAGGATGGCACAGACGATGCAGCCGGAGACATTGCTGAGCAGGCATGGCCATAGTTGAAGGGATCCGTCACCAACAAAGGAAATGTAGACACAGGTCAGCACAACAATTGTGCAACTCTTTGCAGGGAAGATGTCAGGTGCCACAGAGGAAGGAACACTCCTTGGGACAATGTCTCCAAACCAAAATAACACACACTACCAATGATTCTTTAATCCGGGAGTCTCCTGAGGCGGAAGCCGGGAGTGAATCTGCTTATTTTAAAAATTTGTGTTGTGTGATACCCTGTATTTTAAGACCACCTACCTGTGCACTAAAACAGCGCTCCGAGCGCTGCAACGAACGCTACCTTCGCCATTACTGAGGGTGAGGCGCCACGGCGGACACGCCCACCTCAGCTGGCCACGCCCCCTCCTGACACTATAAAGTGCGCGCAGCTGGAAAGCGCGTCACTTTAATCCGGGAGTCTCCTGAGGCGGAAGCCGGGAGTGAATCTGCTTATTTTAAAAATTTGTGTTGTGTGATACCCTGTATTTTAAGACCACCTACCTGTGCACTAAAACAGCGCTCCGAGCGCTGCAACGAACGCTACCTTCGCCATTACTGAGGGCGAGGCGCCACGGCGGACACGCCCACCTCAGCTGGCCACGCCCCCTCCTGACACTATAAAGTGCGCGCAGCTGGAAAGCGCGTCACTTTAATCCGGGAGTCTCCTGAGGCGGAAGCCGGGAGTGAATCTGCTTATTTTAAAAATTTGTGTTGTGTGATACCCTGTATTTTAAGACCACCTACCTGTGCACTAAAACAGCGCTCCGAGCGCTGCAACGAACGCTACCTTCGCCATTACTGAGGGCGAGGCGCCACGGCGGACACGCCCACCTCAGCTGGCCACGCCCCCTCCTGACACTATAAAGTGCGCGCAGCTGGAAAGCGCGTCACTTTAATCCGGGAGTCTCCTGAGGCGGAAGCCGGGAGTGAATCTGCTTATTTTAAAAATTTGTGTTGTGTGATACCCTGTATTTTAAGACCACCTACCTGTGCACTAAAACAGCGCTCCGAGCGCTGCAACGAACGCTACCTTCGCCATTACTGAGGGCGAGGCGCCACGGCGGACACGCCCACCTCAGCTGGCCACGCCCCCTCCTGACACTATAAAGTGCGCGCAGCTGGAAAGCGCGTCACTTTAATCCGGGAGTCTCCTGAGGCGGAAGCCGGGAGTGAATCTGCTTATTTTAAAAATTTGTGTTGTGTGATACCCTGTATTTTAAGACCACCTACCTGTGCACTAAAACAGCGCTCCGAGCGCTGCAACGAACGCTACCTTCGCCATTACTGAGGGTGAGGCGCCACGGCGGACACGCCCACCTCAGCTGGCCACGCCCCCTCCTGACACTATAAAGTGCGCGCAGCTGGAAAGCGCGTCACTTTAATCCGGGAGTCTCCTGAGGCGGAAGCCGGGAGTGAATCTGCTTATTTTAAAAATTTGTGTTGTGTGATACCCTGTATTTTAAGACCACCTACCTGTGCACTAAAACAGCGCTCCGAGCGCTGCAACGAACGCTACCTTCGCCATTACTGAGGGCGAGGCGCCACGGCGGACACGCCCACCTCAGCTGGCCACGCCCCCTCCTGACACTATAAAGTGCGCGCAGCTGGAAAGCGCGTCACTTTAATCCGGGAGTCTCCTGAGGCGGAAGCCGGGAGTGAATCTGCTTATTTTAAAAATTTGTGTTGTGTGATACCCTGTATTTTAAGACCACCTACCTGTGCACTAAAACAGCGCTCCGAGCGCTGCAACGAACGCTACCTTCGCCATTACTGAGGGCGAGGCGCCACGGCGGACACGCCCACCTCAGCTGGCCACGCCCCCTCCTGACACTATAAAGTGCGCGCAGCTGGAAAGCGCGTCACTTTAATCCGGGAGTCTCCTGAGGCGGAAGCCGGGAGTGAATCTGCTTATTTTAAAAATTTGTGTTGTGTGATACCCTGTATTTTAAGACCACCTACCTGTGCACTAAAACAGCGCTCCGAGCGCTGCAACGAACGCTACCTTCGCCATTACTGAGGGCGAGGCGCCACGGCGGACACGCCCACCTCAGCTGGCCACACCCCCATGATTCCTCTCACACGGACATAAAAAGATGTGTCTTGCTAGGAAGCGCAGCGGACGGGCGCAGCGGGCGCGCCGTCAGCGCTCCGAAGGCGCGCCAAAGGCAAGCCCGTCTGGGCCCGTCCGGGCCTGGACCGGGCCCAGGGCCAGTCCCCCTGCCTCTTCCACTAGCCCCGGCCGCACCTGCTGGACCCATGCCCAACTTCACCTACTTAACACGCGCCATTGCTTGACTAGCTCTCGCTGCATCCCAAACCACCTGGAGACCACTCATTACTACTGCTCGCAATGCAACTTCACTCTTCCACCCTGCCAACCTTGCCTCTCTCCATGTCCCCCACTACAGCTACCCTTCTCTAATCAGCGCACCCTGAAAGCAGGCTTGATTAATTGCCGCTCTCTTCCCCGGCATGCCAATGACATCTGGATGTCCATCTCGTCTGATGAATGGGATATTCTCTTTCTCACCGAGTCTTGGATCACAGACTCCTCCTCTCCGGATATCTATCTGGCTATCCCCCCAGGTTATGATATAAAATGCCTGAACCGGGCTGGTGGTAAGTCTGGAGGCGGTCTAGCCGTCATTTTTAAATCCCTTTTCCAGCTGACTTTTACCAACCTCATTAACATTGGTACAATTGAAGCCATGTACTTCTCCATTTCCGACTCCACGGCAGTTATCCTGGCTGGCACACTAGTCTATAATCCCCCCCCCGTCACTTCCCCCTCCCTCACTGCCCTCGTCCACCAACTGGCTGACTTATCTCTTAAACACCTATACTTCATTGTCCTGGGCGATTTTAACCTCCACATAGACAACCCGCTCTGTGCGAAGGCAACCAACCTGTTGGAAACTATGGATAGCCTCAATCTCAAGCAATTAGTTGTAGGTCCCACCCACGTGGCTGGCCACACTCTGGACCTCATATTCGCCAATTTTCCACTTATCACTGTCCTCCCGCCCCTCCCTCTAACTTGGACTGATCATTACCTCATTCCATTCTCTCTCACCCTAGGACGAAAATCTGCCCCTTTGGCCCCTAGGAAGGAGCTGGGAAGAAAATGGCACAAGGTTACATGCGCCACCTTGGACCCGATATTCCATTTTCAGTCGGAGTATCTCTCCCCAGACATTGATGAAAATGTCTCTAGGTTGAATGCTACCCTCGTTGTAGCGATTGAGTCTATCGCCCCCCAGAAAATCATCACCTCCTCTAGGTCGCGACCCGCGGCTCCCTGGTTTTCCACCTCCCTCCGGGAGGAGAAAAGCAGATGCAAGGCTCTCGAACGCAAGTGGAGATTAAACTACGACCCCGAAGCCAAACTTCAATATAGAACGGCCCTAAAAAATTTCCTTAAACAAAAAAAAAGCGCGATGAAAGACTACTTTGCCTCTCAAATTAATAAAGCTAAAAATTCATCTAAAACGCTCTTTAGCATTGTTAAAGATTTTATTAACCCTCCGGCCAGGGCCCCCCAGAATACAGCGAGCCAGGCTCTTTGTGAGGGACTCTCAGACTACTTTCTCGAAAAGATCAATAAACTCTGTGTCTCCTTCCCCACAGGGCCTGTCACCTTGCCTTCCCCCACCTGTCCCCCAGAGTCACCGTCCTTTCTCTCATTTAACAAACTCAACCAGGACGAGGCTATCAGACTACTTATTCACTGCAAATCCGGTGCCCCCTCTGATCCTGTCCCCGCAAAAATCATGGGAGAACTGGCGCCTTCACTCGCCTGCCCCTTCCTCTCCATCTGGAATGCCTCCCTTCACCATGGCTTCTTCCCCACCACCTGGAAGGAGGCCTTGGTGATCCCTATTTTAAAGAAAACAGACGCAGATCCCACTGTTTTTGCTAATTATCGTCCCATTTCCCTTCTTCCTAAACCCGCCAAAGTTCTGGAAAAAGCCGTGCAGTTACAACTCACGGAATACCTAGAAAACCACTCTCTGCTGCATGGATCACAATCCGGATTCAGAGCCGGATTCAGCACTGAGACGGCCCTGCTGGAAGTATCCGAAACAATTCGAGAATGCGTGGACAGGGGCGAGGAGGCCATGCTGGTTCTCCTCGACCTGTCCGCAGCATTTGATACGGTCTCTCACCCCATCCTCCTTGACCGACTTAAGCAGATAGGCATTGGTGGCACTGCCTTCAGTTGGATTGAGTCCTTCCTCTCATCCAGAAGTCAAAGGGTACTGCTGCGCCCCTTCAAGTCTGAGAAAAAGCCTCTGTCATGTGGGGTGCCGCAAGGCTCCGCCCTCAGCCCCCTGTTCTTCAACGTCTATCTTGCCCCCTTGGCCGACGTTGTGGAGTCCTACGGAGTCAGGGTGGTCTCTTACGCTGACGACACACAGTTGGTGTTCTCCTTCAGGGACCACTCGGACTCCGCCTTCGTCAATTTTCGCCAATGCCTTAACAACATCAGTGTCTGGATGACCGCGAACCACCTCAGATTGAATGCAGATAAAACGGAGGTTCTGTTTTTTAATCAGAAAACCTCCATCCCCTCCTCTTGGTGGTGGCCCACGGCGCTCGATCCCGCCCCGTCCCCCGTTCACTCAGCTCGGAATCTAGGTTTCCAATTTGACGACTCCCTGTCATGCAAAACCCAGGTTAATAAAGTCACCTCCGCCTGCTTTATGAAACTGCGCATGATAAAAAAAATCCTTCCCTATCTCCCCCTGGATTCCCGCCGTACAGTCACCCAAGCCCTCATCACGTCCCACTTGGACTATGCCAATAGCCTCTATGCTGGTGCCCCCCAGTACCTGATAGGCCGGCTGCAGATTGTCCAGAATGCTGCAGCCAGACTGATCGGTAATATCCCGTACCGTCAATCTGTTTCTGCTTATCGGAAGGAACTCCACTGGCTTCCAGTGGCTAGCCGCATTCAGTTCAAGGTCCTCACCCTCACCTATCGAGCCGTCAACGACTATGGACCTACTTATCTGAAAAAACGGGTCTCGATTTCCCGCTCCACCAGATCCCTGAGATCTAACGACCTCCGCCTCCTGATCTCGCCCCGTTTTAGATTATCTAGAACTGGTGGCAGAGGGTTCAGTGTCATTGCTGCCAAATTGTGGAACTCCCTTCCAATTGAGCTGAGATTCTGCCCCTCTGAATCCATCTTCCGAGCCAAACTTAAAACCTGGCTCTTTTCCGGACTTTAGTCTCTCCACTGCTCCCCCTGTTTCACTCTCCCTTTCCCTTGGTAACTCTGGATTCTAGCGCCGGGACACCCCTTCGGGGGTAGCTGCGCGCTCTACAAACCACATAAAATAAAAAATAAAAAATAAATTCTTTGCAGAGACCTTGTGATGGCACGCAGATACCCTGGTCCACCTCATGACCATCAGACTAGAACATTTCTCAGAACCATAACACATTACCACAACACCAAATCCTGGAGCCTCAGCACCAACATCAATACCTGACATGCAATAGTGCTCAAAGTAAAAAGAAAATGCTTTATTCAGCATAAAAAAAAAAAAATGAAATAACACTATATGCAAAGGCCAATGGCCAGTCCATAATAGAAGTCCTTGGGGGGACCCACGGGCACGCGTCTCCCCTAGCTTGCCTGCACAGTGGAACCCTCGGGTTCGTCGACCGGGGAGGGGCATCATGTGGGGAAGGACCAGGCACCGCAGGGACAGGAGGTGTAAGGGTAGGTGTGGTGGGTGCAGGGGTGGACGACTCCACCACAGGGGTGGGGCAGCGCCAAAGTTGGAGGTGAGCTCGGCGCTGCACACTTCTGCCAAGGCGTCCAGAGTAACCCCTGCACCGGAAGAAACCCCAGGCCCAACGGAGGGGGGGTGGGCCGAGGGATGGGGTGCAGCGCTCTTGGGGGAGGAGGTGGACATGGGTAGGGACTCAACTCCCCTGCCCGGGGAATTCCTCGCCCGCTTGCGGGGTGGGGTCACAGTGGGGCTGAGGGCCAGCTCAGCCACGTCGATCTCTTTGCGTGACATTTTGGCAGGGGAGCCAAGGGGAGTGCTTTTGGAGGGACTGGGTTGTGAGGCATGCGGACTCAGACTGTGGCTGCGTGTATGACATTTTGCCCCAGACCCAGTGGGTGTGCCTACCTCCCCCTGAGTGTGCTTGTCAGGAGGTGTGCGCTTGCCCTTCCTTGGTGGTGTGCTGCCTGTGTGTGGTGGGGTGCGTGCTTGGGAATGTCTGGGTGTGCATGGGACAGGTATGGGAGTGGGAAGTGTGGATGGGGCTGGGGTAGGGGGGGATGAAGCGCTGCAGGAGACTCACTGCTGCCGTCAGTGAAGAGTCCATGGACCGCAGAAACATCCGTTGGTCAGACATCGTTGCTGACATGCCCTCCATGAACGACACCATCTGTGTCAGCAGTGTGGTGTGGCCATGGAGGACATTCAGCATCGATGTCTGCCCAACCTGCAACTGCCGCTGGATGTCCACAGACTCTGCAGTGAGGGCAGCAGGGATGACAGGGACAGGGGGTGCGGTGCCTGTCCCGAAGGAGACATGGTGGTGCCCTGCACAGACAGAAGGGACCGGAGCAACTGGGAGGGCGGTGATGAGAATGGAGGAGGCGGTGACAGGTGTTGGGCTGCTGCCAGGTGTTGTAGCAGCCTCCGCCCCCTCGATGAGGTCAGCCTCGGACCCGTCTGCATCGTAGTTGGGCTCGCCACCAGACAGGTCCTCCGACTGACTCTCCTCGTCCTCCGTGCCACTGGCTCCCGCAGACTCGCCAGCACTGGTGGCACTGGTGCTGGATCCCTCCTCCAGGTCCGTGCAGGTGTCTCCCGCGGTTTCCTCCAATGATGCTGTGGGCAAGGTGAAGATACAGAAAAAAATCATTCACCTTTATACATCTGACACATGAGTCCATAAAAAATAGGTCACAGTGCATATCAGGCAATGCATCATGAGTAACATCTAGATTCCTCCGCACATATGTAATCCCTGTACTCCCCAGTTGGTTGACCCACCATGCCACTTGGACACAAGGAAAAATAGGAGACACCAGGCAAAAACTTGAATGAGAAATATACTGAGAAGCTAGTGTCTGGGAACAGTTGAGCACAGCAATACAATGAAGTCATGCCACCTCTTGTTTACCCGGAAAGAAATAGTATTGGCGCACCCAAGGCTAAATAACAGACCTCAATACTAAAGGTGTCCCCACACTCAGAGACCTGTAAGTACTTTGGAACACAAAACAAAATACATTTTGTTCCCTTGGGAATCACACTACTTTACACAATCGACATGTGTAGAATGTGTGAATGTGCCATTTTGTGAACAGAACACACATGTGCCTGTATAATAGATGTCTCGCAAGGAGGTGCACACAAAACTACATTTACCCAGTCATTGTATGAGCAGGCATCCTTATTGAAAGAAGCCACTGTCCAAAAGAAATGGTGTTGCAGAAGGTACATATACATGCGCCCACGGAGGTCTGGATGACTTGACACTCGTAAGTTGGTATCACCACCAAATAAGGACTTACACAAATTCCACAACACTGTGGGAACATGTATATGTATAATCTGAAAAACAGTCTCATTCGAACAGTGCCTTTCTTTGAAATGTGCCAGCGTGTTCACTGAACGTGTAAAGGTGGTTTCTTGTGCACTTCCCTTGGAGACATCTGTCATGCAGGCACATTATTGTTCTTCACAACAAAACATCAAACTAAAGCATTTAAAACATGAAGACATGTTGACAAGTGTAGAGAGTGCCAAGGTACAATACTTATTGACTAACAACTTGAATTATGCCAGTTGTCACATGGCCATCCGTTCCCTGATGACACAGTTGGCAACACATCTGACCCACTGCCTGTCATGTGGAGTGGCACACATGTCCAAACACAGGACAATGCATAAGCTAATGGGCCTGCAATTGTGTTGTAAAAAGGCATACCTGCACTGAGGAGACACCCTCATGGCAAGCCAGAATGTCCACACAGATGTCAGCACACAAAGAAAAAACTACGTAGCATCTGGACCACACACTGGTGCCAAAAAAGTATGAGCAGGAATCATGTATTTAAACTATTGACACATGCTGCAAAGCACACACATTAAACCCTGCACAACATGACTGGGTCAGTGCATGTTGAGTCTCTGTGAAGCCAATTCTTAAACACAGGTCAGACCTGGCAAGGAGACATAAGGTTTGGCCATGTAGGCCTCGCCCGCACAAACCCCCATACCTGAGACAATGTGATTGAGACAGATCAAGAAGTGACACCTCTTAATCAGGGTTTACAAAAATGTGCAGCAAGAATTCCCAAATGTACTCCACATCACCTCGTGAGGCTGGCAACACATATTTGTGACAAACAACCATCAACAGATAGTTGTGAATAGACACACAGGCACTGCCTGTGTGAGTATGCACAAGCCAAATGGGGTCTCCCTGTCCAGTGGACACATGTAGCACACTTTGGATGAATACAAATGAGGCCAGGGAACAATGCCACAGAGACAAACCAATGCTGAACACACGGAGAATGGGCATAGTGTTTGATGACAGACATGATTATGAGGCAAGGGTGTCTCAGGGGACTGTAGTGGGCACACTGCTCCTTGTTCCTGGAATGATCTGACTGTAACATGAGCAACCGTCCTG
The DNA here is from genome assembly GCF_964204655.1 of Triturus cristatus. Lineage (NCBI taxonomy): Eukaryota > Metazoa > Chordata > Amphibia > Caudata > Salamandridae > Triturus > Triturus cristatus. The sequence goes on from NC_140583.1 coordinate 693,131,247, forward strand.
GCACTATGCATAACTCCCACTCATGTACATCATGTCTGAGGCCACAACATCGGTCATGCATGCTGCAAGTGTGTTCATTTGAAACCTCACACTCCTATGTTGAGACTCATCATCAGTGCCAACAAATATGGACCCCCAACTGAGTGAACAGGACAGGGCACAGGCAAGGTACCAACACATGTCACAGACCACCCTCACACATGATGCAGAAAGCAATGTGCACTTGGATTAACTGGCAGCCTAGATGACCATGTGCAATAGTGATTACACACAGACCAGGGGACACATGTCAAGGAGGGGAAGGGATGAATAAGAGCACCGTTTGACTTTGGGGAACAGAATATGCACTGCACATATAAACCCTGGCAGTGTATCCAGGCGACAGAGCACTTCCAAAAGCTGGTGACACACAACACAACAAACACACATGTACCTAACCCCTCCTTGCTGCTGTCTCTCCTGTAACTGCCTATCCAGGTCAGGGAAGACCACCGCCAGGACACGCGTCATGTGGGGGGTCAGGCGTCGGCGCCCGCCGTGGGGGCGTGGAGGTGAGAGCCCCAGCTGGACCTGGGCAATCCACCGGGTCCTGCACCGGATGTCCTGCCAGCTTTTTCGGACTTGGGCTAGACGCCGCCTGCGATCCCCCGCCAATCTCACGGCCCTGACGATCCGCTTCCAGATCATCCCCTTCTCGTAGGCAGTTACCTGTGAGGATGACAAAGTGAGACAACATCACTTCACATGCTCCATGTCACAGAGACACACATTTTAACATCTATGATATGTTGAACAGGGCATAGGATGCTGCCAAGGAATTGCATCTTTATCAAATGGATATTGGCCTCTGTGGAAGCCCAAATGCACTACATGGCATTGAACGTACACAGGTGGCATGAGGGGTGCGACACACTCCCTGATCATGGCACACACTGTGCATCACATGCAACACCAGGCTGATGGACAGCACCTCTATGCAGTTACATGCCCTAGGCCACTGACGCAACCTCAGTAGAGTACACAGACACACACAGGCACAGATCTATCACCTACCATTGGCAACAGCGGATACAAACCTCACTTTGCACATGTGCCACTTGCCTGTGGGGTGTCACATGTGTCGGTCTAGCTCAGCAAGTCAGACACACAGCACAGCTTACTTCTCACATCAGATGGGTAGAGCTGTTGCCTCCTCCATGCAGCTGTGGTGCAACACTTCACATAGACACTCACCCATATGACAAGGAACATTCACACACATCAATGTCCAGGGGGCGTACACATCACTTGGACACTCTCACCACAGCTCCACTCAACTCACACACATCTGTGGCTACAGTCACCTGTCACACTGGGGGGGACCACTGAATCACCTCAGGACAATAGACAACAAGCATTGGCATAGCCAATAGGTCTCGCCTTTGGGACCTTATAAGTGTTTAGCCATGCAACAGTTAATGTTACTGCACCAAGGATATTGTGCTGGATAACTAAACACTTAAACGGTCCCAAAGGCGAGACCTATTGGCTATGCCAATGCTTGTTAGCATTTGAGTGTGATTATAGAGGTATGGGCGAAACCGTTTAGGGCCGTTCCGTCCAGAATTTGATGGCATGTGGTGTTGAAAGCACTGCTAGATAACAAGGGTATAAGAAGTCGGGAATGGGCACAAGTGAAGGGTATGACATGAAATTCCAAATGTCAAAATCATAAAATGTGTGATTTAAGATATGGATGTCGTTTAAGAACAAATGTGTTATTTTCTTGAAAGTTAAAAACAACCAATAACTGCATTGTAAATAGAGACACGAGTTTTCCATTTTTACTATAAATGCTTCCCTCTCTTTATTTTAAAAATCACAAAGAAGTAGAGGTTAAGGGTCTGATTTGCAAAGGGACTTGCGTGTAGTAAAGGTACAAGTGTGGAGCCTCTGCACTCTGGGCAGCCTCTGTCCAGCGCACTGCAGTGAGTGCAGTGCGGAGATTCTGCCATGAGTGAAGAGACACGTAACTTTATTGCATATTAGTCCCTTTGTGATTTGAGCCCTAAGCCTTCATTTAAGGGTCTCACCATATGTTCAATCATGTCTGCTAGATCAAACGTTATGCATATAATCAGAAGCCCTAGTATTAAAACATGCCATCTTGTAATGTGCCATACATGGTCATTACCTTTTCTGTTTGTGAAAGACACCAGTTATCGAAAGTAGTAAAATAAACTTTTACTAAACTCACCTTGGTGAAACTGCAACGATTGCTGCTGCTTATTGAGGAGCATAAGGGCTGGTACCCAGCTAATGCCCCGTGCGCTCATTGAGAAAAGTGTGGGGTGACCAGCAATATCAAAGGAGAGGCAGAACGATCTAAGAGTATGAGCATAGACAAGAACAGAGGAGAGGATAGGATAGTGGAATGAAGGGTCCCGAACACAGGAGAGGGTTGAGTAGTCGGTTACAGGACAGGCAGTCAGCAGGGGAAACTGTTGGATGAAAGAGGCAAAGATTTGATGAAGGGAGGACGAAATGGTTACGGGGGGGGCACAGGGTGGATTAGCTACTTTCAGAAGAGGAAACGTTTGTTAGGAGGATGTTGTGTTAAATCGTAATAATGTAACTGCGCAGGGTTGAGGCGAGTGAGGACTTGAGCACTGTGGACTAATTATAGTGTTAATCTTGGAGCAGACGTAGCAGGGTGAAGTCATGAGCAGGTAAGGATGAACAATAGAATACTGATAATTGAAGATGGAGAGAGTAAAGAGCTGAAGGTTTGCACAGAGCGCTTGTGGATGGTGAGGTAATGAGGTCCTGGATATAGATAGATTTGACACCTCCTAGATCATTATGCAGTGTATGAAGGGCTTGCTTATTAACCAAGAAGTTAGCAGTGAATATGTGCTTTCGCCATTTATGTACTGCTGCCCTCATTTACTGTTATGCGCTCTTATTTCAAGTGTAATTCATGGCTGAGGCCTATCTTTGGTACAAGGTGGATAATGAAGCAGTTGTATGAGCTGTAGTGCAAGACTGAAGTGAGGTCTTTATGAAGATCACGTGGAAAGCAGTGAGAGCAGTGGGGTCCTGTTTTCTACAGCAGATGGGGTACATGAGAGAGCGATCTACAAGGAGGCGAACTGATTTGCATGTGAAATGTGTGATGTCAGATGGAGCGATGATGGGTTTAGATTTGGATAAAGTGTTTGAAATTTGCATAAAATTGAGTGGCTTACCTTGTTGTGGGTGGGATTAAGGAAGGTGTCATTTGAGGAGTGATCAGACAGAAGTGGAGACACTGCCGAAAGCATCAGTAAAATATTTTGGCAAATTATGGTCACACCAGTGAAAGCAGAATCGTTTGGTGAAGGCAATAAATAGGTGTGTAGCATAATTTCCGCCAGCTGTAACTGAAAGCCATTACTATATAGTTACAGAGACGAATGCGTTTCCAGATGTTTGGAATGAAAGAGGCTTATGGTGCGAGTCCTAATGAGAAAACATCTTGTCATCCATAATAAAACACTGACCAAGGAGAGTAAGATCACATAGGTATGCTTTACTAAGGTAATACCTAAAACAAAACAAATGTTAGATTGGTTTTGAAATAACAGTAAAATCATGAGTCTGAGTCTTAGGACCTGGAAGGCCAGTGCAATCAGGAGTGAAATACGGACAGTATTGGAGCATGCTAGTATAAACTATGTTCAGGATCCTTTGAGACCCCTTTAAAAATACATTTTAATACAAGTAAAAGGGATAGCTCCTTTCCGCTCCTAAAGCGTCTTTTTTTTTTTTAACGCAGAACAAAATGCTGTATGGTGCTCTGTAAAACACGTTAGCGCCACCTGGTGTATTTCATGCAATACGGCCCCGGAAATGTTCTGCCAAATGCAATGGATCTCCGTCCCATAAACAAAGGCAATAAAAATCAAACATCAAAGCGGCGAAAGTGAAAGTAATCTAGCAGAGCATCAAAGGGCTGGGTGAGAAGGGAGGGGGGAATGCAAGGGTCAAAGCGGCTAAAGTGAAACAAAGCTATAGAGAAGGGAGGGGGGAGTGGGAGCAGCTGTGCACGTGCATGTGATCGTGCACTCAAGGTTTAGGCCAGCCAAAAGACTGTGGGTAGCACTTTGAAAATCCCACATACAAAATGTCTCTTCGAGCCTTTGGCTCAGCGAGACCTAAAAAATGGCACAAAGGATTTGCAATGCTGAATGTGTTATGCACTATGCAGTGAATGTCACAGTCAGCACAATGCAAGTGAGGAGTGCACAGATGAACTACATCATGCTCTGCATGAGAGACATAAGCCTTTCCCCCCCCTGGGACCCACTCTAAACAACATTGCATGTCTGTCACACCTGGACTCAATGCCAGAAGTGACAGTCACAAAAAAGGTGCACAAGCAAATATAGTGGAGTCAGCACTCACCTGCTCCCCTGGTCTCCCATACAGGCTGGGGTACTGTGGGAGGAGCACATTCAGCAAAGCCTCATTCTCCTCAAGTGTGAATGCCTGGGTCCTCTCCACAGACCTTGACATGGTGCCAGAGGAAGCACAGACAGCAGCAGTGTTGTCGACAGGAAAGTTGTGCAGGCAAGTGCCCACTCATGGGTTCTGGCTGACTTATATCTGTCTTGCTGGGGGCTTTCATTTACAGGAGTACAGAGTGATTGGTCAGACTCATTTGCATCCTGCGTTTCCTCCAATCTCTTCACACATACACCAATGACACAAATTTGCATGGTTCAAATTTTGAGCATCATAGCTAGGCAAACCCCACTTTGCAACATTGTAATTTTTGGGCCAACTGACTTTTCCAGCCCACATGATGGCCACATTGCAACTGAAACTCGGTATCCATGACAACCAGCATGCATTTTGGGCCTAATACTTGTCCACTATGTAATTTTTTAATCTAAAAAACATGTACGGTGCATTTCACACGTACCCGTACGGCAGCACTACAATAGTGATACAGACCATACACACGCTCTGAGAGCGTGTGTACGGTCCGTATCACTATAGTAGTTGTGCCGTAGGAGTACGCGTGTGTGTACTGACCGTACACACATGCGTACTCCTACGGCACCACTACTATAGTGATACGGACCATACACACGACGTGTGTACGGTCCGCACCACGCATACTCCTATGGCAGCACTACAATAGTGATACAGACCATACACACGCCCTCCGAGCGTGTGTATGGTCCGTATCACTATAGTAGTGGTGCCGTAGGAGTACGCGTGTGTGTACTGACCGTACACACTCGCGTACTCCTACAGCACCACTACTATAGTGATACGGACTGTACACACGACATGTGTACGGTCCGTACCACGCGTACTCCTACGGCAGCACTACAATAGTGATACGGACCGTACACACGCCCTCTGAGCGCGTGTACGGTCTGTATCACTATAGTAGTGGTGCCATAGGAGTACGAGTGTGTGTACGGTCCGTACACACACGCGTACTCCTACGGCACCACTACTATAGTGATATGGACCAGACACACGACATGTGTACGTTCCGTACCACGCGTACTCCTACGGCAGCACTACAATAGTGATACAGACCGTACACACGTCCTCCGAGCGTGTGTTCGGTCCGTATCACTATAGTAGTGGTGCCGTAGGAGTACGCGTGTGTGTACGGTCCGTACACACACGTGTACTCCTACGCCACCACTACTATATTGATACGGACCATACACACACTCTCAGAGCGTTTGTACGGTGCGTTTCACACGCTTACACTGGTGATAGGAGGCGCACACGAAAGGAATGGAGGTCTCAGACTCGCACAAGACTGTATATCAAGTCATTGTCATAGCAGACTTTCATGTGAAGGGCCCAGGTGTGTCAGGCAGTGATATTGCACATGTCTACTCATGTAGTTGCACAATTTATGTGTGATGACCTGTGTACACATGTCATGTGTGTTTGGGCACTATGTGGCACACTTCCCCTTCACACTTTGCACATGTGTGCCTGTAGTACAAATGTGTGAAGCACAGCATCACTGGTATGGCACAGTCACCACCACCCGCAACTGTCCCCTGATGCCAGGGACAGGGACACTAACAACTGTCATTTAACGATCAGCGTGCCCCGATGTGACTATGTCATGTGTGTGTCATGTGTTCCTATGAGCCTGCTGTTGGTGTTCCGTCAACTACATCTGCTTTTGCTGCATCCAACATGTGTCTGTGTGGAGATGGGCATGGCACACATCTACGCACACCATGCCACATGTTGATTCCCACGTAAGCAGGGTCTGTGTGTATCGAACATGATATTTTGACATGAGGACATATCTGCGTCGTCTCAATGTCTGTGTTTTCGGTTTCCACGTGTCCCCCTTCATCGCAATGTGTGTGATCTGTACATTTGACATTCCATGAGACCTGTGCATCTAGCTTGCTGTCAGCTGTCTGTATGAGATGACATCCTTCAAATGCAGATATGTGGATGCATGTCACTCCTGTCATGTCTCTGGGTGTTCACTCAGACTGGCCCCAAGCTCGTTTCAGGGCATGTCATGTAGACTTGCCAATCAACGGGTGTATCTGGCTTTTTGTAGAAGTATCACCAAGCTGGCATACGTGTCCTGGATGTATTACACAGACCAGAGTCTATATTTAGCAGATGTGTAGTAGCAGTTGAGCATGTGCTCTGTTCATTGACATTGATGTTGTTATGCTCTAAATCTTCGTTATTCATTACAATTTTCTGCCTGTCCCCCGACCAATGCCAGACTTGGGTGCCATGAGGGAACGTGCCTGCATCCAACGTTACCGATTCACTTAACAGTTGATTGAGGACTTGACCGCCAAGGTGGCACCACACCTCCAACCGCGACACAGGTATCCTACTGCGCTGACCCCCAAGATGAAGGTGATGGCAGCCCTACATTTTTTTTTCACCGGTACATTTCAATTCACCATAGCTGATGTTGGGGGCATGTCACAGACTATGTTCAGCCGTGTCCTTCGTGATGTTTTGGCAGCCATGTTGGAGCACCTTGATGAATTCATCCATTTTCCGACTCCTGATGAGTTGACAGGTGTCAAAGGTGATTTCTTTGCCCTGGGAAAGACGCCCCCTGTCATTGGGTCCATTGATGGGACACATGTGGCTTTGGTACCACCACAGGCACAGGAGGTAGCCTATCGCAACCGTAAACATTACCACTCTATAAATGACCTTGTGGTGTGTCTTGCTAACATGCTAATTTCCCATGTCTGTGCACGTTTTCCAGGGTCAGCACACGATGCCTACATCATGAGGCGTAGCAGGGTGCCACAAATGATGCTGCGGCTGCACAACGAACGAGCATGTCTTGTTGGTGGGTATACTCTGTTTGTCCTGTGTGTTGCGGTATCTTTGGCTCTTACGGCATCTCCTGACCCACTTATTTACATGATGTTTCCATGTAGGGGACTCTGGCTATCCCAACATGCCATGGCTGATGATGCCTCTCCGCAACCCAAGATCAGCTGCAGATCACCTGTACAACAATGCACACGCACAGACCAGGCGAGTGATTGAGAGGACGTTTGGCCTCCTGAAGAGCCGATTCCGGTGCCTTCACAAGACAGGCAGGTCCCTCCCATATGCACCGGCGAAGGTCTGCAAAATCTTCCTCGTGTGCTGCATGCTGCACAACATGGCAGTGGAGAAGGCAGTGCCACTCATCCTGGAGCAGGATGAGCAGGAACATCCACCTGTGGAGGATGAAGGGCTTGGTCACGAGGCAAGTGAGGAGGAGGAGGAGGAGGAGGAGGATATCCGGAGTCAGCTCATACGCAACTTCTTCTCATAATGGTGAGTCACTGGGTCTGAGTGTGCACGCTTGTAGCCTTGGGTGGCATGTGTTGCAATGTGTGTGTCCAGCTGACTGTATGCTAAGTGACTTAGATGTGTGTTCTGATGTGTCACTCGAGTGATGATGTCATTCCACACATTTTAGCTGAGACACTTTCTTTTAAATTAGCATGGGGACAACATTGTTCCTGTTGAGTAAATGACCATGTATGCTGAGAAAAATCTTTTAGCTGACTTCTTGTGCGTCTGTCATTCCCAGGTTCTTGCGCATGTTGTCTGCTTGTGTCATCGTTGTCCTCCTACTATTCCTCATGAGTATTGCAACGTGTGCAATTTTTTCAGCTAAATTTGAGGTTTGCAGGGCATTCTGGGTAAGGAAACGTTGGGGGATCCACGCTAACCATACCTCCCTGGAATCCCCCGGGTGTCTAGTTTTCAGAAATGTGTGGGTTTGGTAGGTTCCCCTAGGTGGCCGCCGAGCACCGGGCAAAAAACCCAGGTGACCCCCCTTGCAAAACCAGGTCGTTTTAATGTAGGCAATTTTCATGTCACCTCAATACGTTTTGGGCCCTTGCCTGTCACGGGTACTTGGGCCTCCCACACGAGTGAGGCACCGTTTTTATCGGGAGACCCGGGGAAACGCTGGGTGGTAGGAAATTTGTGTCAGCCCGCTGATGCCACAACTTTCCCACACAAAAATGTGTGAAAAAGGTGAATTTTGGGGCTAAATTTGGGGTTTGCAGGGCATTCTGGGTAAGGAAACGTTGGGGGATCCACGCAAGCTATACCTCCCTGGAATCCCCAGGGTGTCTAGTTTTCAGAAATGTGTGGGTCTGGTAGGTTTCCCTAGGTGCTGGCAGAGCTAGGGTTCAAAAACTACAGCTAGGCACTTTGCCAAAAAAGTTTCATTTTTCACTGCGAAATTGAGGTGTGTCCATGAGGCGTTTTGAGCCGTTTCCTGTTGCGGGCACTAGGCGACCCACACAAGTGAGGTACCATTTTTCTCGGAAGACTTTGGGGAACGTGGGGTGGGTGGAAATTTGTGGATCCACGCCGATTCCAGAACTTTCCACCACAGAAATGTGTGGAAAATGTGTTTTTTTTGGCAATTTTTTAGGTTTGCAAGGGATTCTGGGTAGCAGAACCTGGTGGGAGGCAGTCACGTCACCCCATCCTGGATTCCCCTGGGTGTCTAGTTTTCAAAAATGTATAGGTTTGCTAGGTTTCCCTAGGTGCCAGCAGAGCTATGGTTCAAAAACTACAGCTAGGCACTTTGCCAAAAAAGGGTAATTTTTCACAGCGAAATTGAGGTGTTTCCATGTTGCATTTTGCGCTGTTTCCTGTCATGGGCACTAGGCCGACCCACACAAGTGAGGTACCATTTTTCTCGGAAGACTTTGGGGAACGCGGGGTGGGTGCAAATTTGCGGATCCACGCAGATTCCAGAACTTTCCACCAGAGAAATGTGGAGAAAATTTGTTTTTTTTGGTAATTGTTTAGGTTTACAGGGGATTCTGGGTAACAGAACCTGGTGGAAGGCAGTCAAGTCACCCCATCCTGGATTCCCCTGGGTGTCTAGTTTTCAAAAATGTATAGGTTTGCTAGGTTTCCTTAGGTGACGGCAGAGCTATGGTTCAAAAACTACAGCTAGGCACTTTGCCAAAAAAGGGTCATTTTTCGCTGTGAAATTGAGGTGTGTCCACGTTACGTTTTGCTCCGTTTCCTGTCGCGGGCACTAGGCCGACCCACACAAGTGAGGTACCATTTTTCTCGGAAGACTTTGGGGAATTCTGGGTGGGTGGGAATTTCTGGATCCACGCAGATTCCAGAACTTTCCACCAGAGAAATGTGGGGAAAAAGTCTTTTTTTTGGCATTTTTTTAGGTTTGCAAGGGATTCTGGGTAGCAGAACCTGGTGGGAGGCAGTCAAGTCACCCCATCCTGGATTCCCCTGGGTATCTAGTTTTCAAAAATGTATAGGTTTGCTAGGTTTCCCTAGGTGCCGGCAGAGCTATGGTTCAAAAACTATAGCTAGGTACTTTGCCTAAAAAGGGTCATTTTTCGCTACAAAATTGAGGTGTGTCCACGTTACGTTTTGCACCGTTTCCTGTCGCGGGCACTAGGCTGACCCACACAAGTGAGGTACCATTTTTCTCGGAAGACTTTGGGGAACGCGGGGTGGGTGGAAATTTGTGGATCCACGCAGATTCCAGAACTTTCCACCAGAGAAATGTGGGGAAAATGCATTTTTTTGGCAATTTTTTAGGTTTGCAAGGGATTCTGGGTAACAGAACCTGGTGGGAGGCAGTCAAGTCACCCCATCCTGGATTCCCCTGGGTGTCTAGTTTTCAAAAATGTATAGGTTTGCTAGGTTTCCCTAGGTGCAGGCAGAGCTATGATTCAAAAACTACAGCTAGGCACTTTGCCAAAAAAGGGTCATTTTTCACAGCGAAATTGAGGTGTGTCCACGTTGCGTTTTGCACCGTTTCCTGGCGCGGGCACTAGGCTGACCCACACAAGTGAGGTACCATTTTTCTCGGAAGACTTTGGGGAATGCGGGGTGGGTGGAAATTTGTGGATCCATGCAGATTCCAGAACTTTCCACCAGAGAAATGTGGGGAAAAAGTGTTATTTTTGGCAATTTTTTAGGTTTGCAAGGGATTCTGGGTAACAGAACCTGCTGGGAGGCAGTCAAGTCACCCCATCTTGGATTCCCCTGGGTGTCTAGTTTTCAAAAATGTATAGGTTTGCTAGGTTTCCCTAGGTGCCGGCAGAGCTAGGGTTAAAAAACTACAGCTTGGCACTTTGCTAAAAAAGGGTAATTTTGCATTGTGAAAATGTGGTGTGTTCACGTTGGGTTTTGAGCCATTTCCTGTCGTGGGCACTATGCCTACCCCTACAAGTGAGGTACCATTTTTATCGGGAGACTTAGGGTAATTCAGATTTGTAAAGGAACTGTTATTACCTATTGACTTTCAATGCATTTATGCCTTCCAAATGAAAGACATTGTGTAAAAAATAAGTCATTCTAAAAAATGACTGATAATTCTCATGCTAGTATGAGTATTCCCAAATTCGGAAATGTGCAAATATCTACTGTTTCTAAACTCTATATTTTGTTCCCATTTCAGAAATATATAGGTGTCTTTCATACCGATTTTTCCATGTACACATTTTTACAGAATAATTACTATATACCCGGTACATAATAAAAAACCATTGCAAGTTGCTGCTCAGTTTTTGACTCTGGGTTCGTCGGGTTCTTGGTGAACCTACAAGTCCTATATATCCCCACAACCAGTAATGTCCAGCAGATGTAACGGTACATTGCTTTCAAAGAGCTGTCATAATTACAAGAAGTTACAGGTGAAAACGTTGACACAAAAGGCGCTTTTTTCAACAAATTTTCAATTTATCCTATATTTAACTGTTAGTTTCTATTAAGAAACCTTGATGGATCTACACAAATGACCCCTTGCTGAATTCAGAATTTTGACAAATTCTCTGAAATGTATAGCTTTCCAGGATCCATTATTGCTTTTGTACCTATTTCTACCATTAACTGGAAGGAGGTCGAAAGCACAAAAAATAGCAAAAATAGGCTATGTCCCAGAAAAATGCCCAAACTGTGTAAAAAATATTTGGGTTTCTGACAAAAGTCTGGTATCCCCTAAAAGCTGGGAAAATGGTGATTTCAGCCCCACAAACCCTTTTTTGATAACACTGGCAGGGAAAAACCAAGAAGCTTTCATTGGCAGCCCGTTTTCCCATTTTCCTAAGAAAAAACTAAATTTTGCTGTATTTTGGCTCATTTCTGTGACCCCTCCAGGGGAATCCACAAACCCTGAGAACCTTCAGAATCCCCATGATGTTGGAAGAAAAGGACGCAAATTTGGCGTGGATACCTTATGTGGTCAAAAAGTTACAGGGCCCTCAGCGCGCACTACCCCAAATAGCCAAAAAAGGGCGTGGCACAGGAGGGGAAAAGGCCTGGCAGCGAAGGGGTTAAGACAGACTTAAGACAAACTTAAGACAAACTTAAGACAAAATCCTAATTTAAGTCTGTCTTAAGTCTGTCTTAAGTCTGTCTTAAGTTTGTCTTAAGTCTGTCTTAAGTCTGTCTTAAGTTTGTCTTAAGTCTGTCTCAAGTCTGTCTTAAGACAAACTTAAGACAAAATCCTAACTTCTGCGAATACCAAAAGTAGTAAGTTTAGGATTTTGTCTTAAGCTAGTTCTGTGAATCGGCCCCTTGTCTTTGTGTGCAACTTTCGGCCTAGTATCCAGTACATGCCGCCTGCTGCTGCAGCCCCTGCAGCAAGGGCCCACAAAGTTCACGCATTCTCCAACACACACGCCTCCAAGATGCTCCTCCCTTCCTCCCTCCACCCATTCATTCGGCTGTCATCAGCTTATCTGTGCCACTGTTGCGGCCACGCGGTGCCAAGGCAGGACCGTCAGCGCATGCAACGTGCACATTGCACGACCCTCATGTCCTTGCATGACCCACATCACACAACAGTCTCATGTTGCAGCCACCCTCCAAGCAATGTCCAAGCAGAAATCAACCACCTGCTCTCAGGCATACCCTAGGCGCACACACAACACCTTTGTATGCTGAGTGTGCAACTCCAACTGCCTACACAGCGCTGCCCCGCTTTCCAGGCCCTGTCACACCAACCAGGTCATGTCCCTCCTACTCCACACCGGCTCCGTCCACCAGCACGCCATGGGACTCTGTTACCTCCTCAACACAACAGGCCCACACATCACCTTCATGACAGTGACCTGGATGAAAGCATCCTGAGCACACAACTTCTTCATTGCCATCTCAGACGGATACAAGAGCACCCGCAGGGACGGCACTAACAATCCCGGAGGATGATTTGATATCTATTCCCAAGTACGCACTCAGGGTCACAAATCCGGTTTAGCACAAACCCCCTGCAAACCCTCAGAGTAACACTCATCAACAGATCTCCAGGCCTACATCCACAATTCCGCTAAGCCATCAACACGTCCATCGTCACGCACGCCCTCACATCCACAGGATACATGTGGCTGTGGGCCAGGAACTTCTGGCTCGATGAGAACCACACCAGCATCCATCATTGGTCCATCCACATTAGCATCCACGTCTCCGACGAGCAACACACTGCCACACACCCCGCTACCAATCCCCTGAAGTTGCTTGATGTAAGTCAACACAGACATGCTGTGTGGGACACTGGAACCAACACCACCGCCACACCCTGCAACCTCACACACTGGATCAGCAACTGAGGCAACAATCTAGCCACGTTGACAAACTTTCCTGTGACGCACATCAACAATTAAGCCACCTGGGACAAGGCAGACCTACTAGACTCATACACATCTAGCAGGACTCTTGTGAACAGCTTGCAACACAAATAACCATCAGTGACCTAACAACCCTGGAAAACGGCACACACAGCCATCATCATATCATCAGCAAGGAAAATTGGAGATCCTTCATATGGGTCAGAGGCCAAAAAACCGCACAACATCAAGGAGCTCATCAGCATCGTGAGTGCACTGACATCAGCTCTCCATCCGAAAGACACTCCACCCTTGCAAGGCTGACCCAATCCCTTGCAACTTTCTAACACTGCAAGCTCAAGGACATACACACAAGCCTTGGCACACAGAGGCAAAATGCACTATTATACGCGGGAAAAAACCCCCTCAGGTTTTGGACTTCCATCATCAGCAGATACAACACCCGGCTCATGTGCAACATCCCCTGGGGATCTCCATCAGGCACCTTCCCACACAACATCTCAACCACGTCATTCCCCATCCTTGTAGCCCCCGTCCAGCACGTTATATATGTATCATTTGAGTTAGCCACATTCCATGGTAGATAGAGGCATGCAGTGACCCAGGCCCTTCTTAGACAATGGACGGCAGGAACGCTGGCTCTCAAGGAACATCACCGTGCTTCCCTAGCCAGCTAATGTCCTCAGGAAGACAGTCAACGAGCAACTGACAAACTTCCTCCATGCAAAGAGCTCCAGGCAACCTGCACAAGCCTGTCTTCCACAGTAATAACCCCACTGCAACCGTCATCATTGCCACCAACACCGACAACTTTGCCCTGCTCAACAATGGTGAGGCCACCCCCCTTGACCTCTCCACAGCATTATGCATGATGTGCTCACACACTGTCAGCTCACACATCTCGAACACTTGTATCCAGGGGATGGACCAGGATGAAATCACCAAGTAACTCACCAGCAAGGCCATGGGAGTGAGACTCAAGCCTTCAGCATGTAGTATAGTGGCGTCATCTGGCACATGACCCAGGGATCATCTCTCAGCGTGTCAATCTTCAATGAGTCCAGGACCCCCCTCTCCACCATCACATGTGCACACAACCTCATCATCATCTCGAATGCCATTGACAGCCAGCTGCTCCTCACCCTCATCAAAGACGCAGCCATTGCCAGTTGCAACCTTCAAGAAGGCATGAGGTCCATTGATGAATGGCTGAACATCAGCCACCTGAGGCTGGACTTGTACAGGACTGAGGTAATCATCTGAGGATTGTCCCCTTACAGCTAGGTCAACTCCTTGTGTCCCACCCGCCAGGGCACTGCACCAGTACCCAGTGGCCACGCACACAAGATGGTGTGCATCAGTGACTCGTCGCTCACAATTGCCATGCAACTCACCAGCACCTGTACCTCATGCTGCAACACCCTCCGCATGATGCACATGATCCACAGATAGATCCACTCCAAGGCAAGACAGACCGTCCCCCATGTCCACGACACCAGCCGTGTCAACTACTGCCCCGCCCTCTATGGAGCAAGTACTGCCAAACTCCCGGAAAACTTGTCCACATCCAGGGTGCATCTGCACACCTCAGATGCAACATCCCACGCCCCAGCCACGTCACCGTCCACCTGAGATAGCTGCAATGGATCACTGTCTGCTGCAGGATGACGTTCAGATTCCTCACCCACACTCAGGAGGCAGTCCACAACCCCAGACCCCAAACCAACCTTGGACGTCTGTCATCCGGGACCCCGTTGGGCCAACTACGTGCATCCAACCTTGCCCTGGCCACCATTCTTCACATCCACCGAACTCCAGCATGCAGGACATAGTTCTCCCACCTGGCCAAACATACCTGGGACTCCCTCCCCGGGAACCTCCACATGAGCCATGACCTCTATGCCTTAATGATACTCTTCCAAATTGGTAGCTCCGCACAGTATTGCAAGCCCCCCCTCAGCAGCTTGAGGCCATCACGGGTGAGTATTGTGCTCCATGTCTGTATTGGATGATACATTGTGACCCATGTGTGTCCTGTACCGGGCTCAGATGCCAGGGTATGGATGGCTGGAGTTAGTTGAACACTTAGGCATAGTTTGACATTTCCCCACACGTATGTTGTGGACT
Organism: Triturus cristatus; assembly: GCF_964204655.1. Taxonomy (NCBI): domain Eukaryota; kingdom Metazoa; phylum Chordata; class Amphibia; order Caudata; family Salamandridae; genus Triturus; species Triturus cristatus. Next base: position 693,146,498 of record NC_140583.1, read on the forward strand.
CATGCAAAATGACTGCAACATCTAATTAAAGAAATGTAGTTTTATTCTCGTTGGGGGCGTGTTTGGTGGTAAAAAATAGGTGCTATACAGTGTGCATAGAATCCAAAGTTCACAGGGGGAGATGGGATCCTTGGCATTTTAAGTCATCAGAGTCCAGAACACAGTGTTTGTCATCATTGGTCAGACTGTGACCAGCAAGTCCATGTGGCAGAGAATGTCAGTGAATGAGGTGCTGCTGTTGCGCATGAAGGCCAGGTGCCAGGACAGGTGACCTGGGAGATGTGGATGGTCCGCTGCCTCTCACGGTCTTTTCCGTGGACGACCCACCTTCCTCGCGGGACCCTCAGATGCAGGCCTTGACGATGTTTGGGACGCTCCGTCGGACGAATCCTCCTCCTCCTCCCTCCCTGTGGCTGGTGTTGGTCTTCGCATGGTGCCACAGGGAGGGTTGCCCATGTTGTCGGCGATCCGACGGAGTGAACAGCTTATGTCCGTTTGCACCGCCAGGAGCTCAGCCAGTCTTGCCTCCATCCATCCTTGGTGTTGTTGTTGACTGGCGTGTTGCTCGGCCTGCTGGTTCTTGATCTCTGTGAGGGTCTCCACTACCTGGCTGATTCCCTGGTGTCACGCCGGTATGCGTCCATGATGTTGCGTATGTGTGACATACCGGTCTCTTCAGCTGGCTGGTCAGGTTCTCGCCTCCGCCTGCCTCCACTCCCACCACCCCTGCCCACACGAGCCTGGCCTGCCGTTGTGGGCACATCGGGTCTACGGGACCCCTGAGGGATGGCAGTTGCGGGGTTGTCTGCCTCCTCCTGGGTGCCCGGCGAACCTTGTCCCTCCAGGTCAGACTGGCTCAGTTGTTCAGTGTCGGGAAGGGCTCCTGGGTGTCTCCTGGGATGTGGCAGGAATGGGGGGGGGGGTTGGCACAGATGTACCTGAGGCAGGTGCTGCAGGGGCTTGGACACCAGAGGGTCCAGGTGGATTGGGGTCATCCGCGGAGTGTTGAGAGGCGTCGCTGCCGGTGGGATCAGGTTCCTCCCGAGCCTGGGACTGTGATTCTTCCCCCCCATTGTTGGGGGGAGATCCATGACGTTGCCCTGTGTGTGAGAGAGAGACAATGTTAATGCTGTTTCATGCAACATCCATGTTTCATACATATTCAAGTTGGCACAGTTCCTCCAGGTAGTTGTATGTGCCTAGCATTCCCCTCACTGTTCACTTGTGGATGGGTATGTTGTGGGGCACAGATTGATATGTTCTCCTGAGTGTTTGACATGTAGATTTTTGGCTTGGGTGCTTCTTTGGATATGGATTGATCTTGTTGTGTCACATGGCCATTGTGAGAGTGGGTAAATCCATTGCATGCCCCGGGGGTTGTGCTTGTGTAAGGGGTGTGTGTGACAGGGCCTGCTGATGGGTGTAGTGTGATTTGGCTGTGGGTCTCCCAGGTGATGTATCTGTCCCCTCATGGTGCATGCTGCCATGACAGTGAGTGTGAGTTCCTATCCTAGATATCTGAGCTTGTGGTGTTGGTGTTTGAGTTTACAGTGGTCACAGGAGGGCCTTGTGCTGGCTACAGCAGGGCCAAGTGTCAGCTACCTTGTCAGTACTTTGCCAGTCCCTGTGCATTGAGCATGGTGCATTAGTATGTACCTGGGCCATGTGGGCTGAGGGCAATGGTGTCTGATTCTGAGTTGAACAATGTGTTTTGTGAGCCCCACCCTCCCAGCAGTCTTGGGTTTGTGCTTCATGTAGCCTGGGACATGGCATGGCCTTGCTTTGTGGATGGTGCATACACATGTTAGTGGTATGAGCATTGTTTTTGAGTGTGGTGGTGTCCGGTGAGGGCTTGGGGGTAGTTGCGTGCATTTGGTGCAGTTGGGGTGTGGATGTTATTACCCCCATGTTACGTAAGTTGTTTGTGTACTCACCAGGCTCTGCAACTCCTTCGACTCCGTGTACTCCCACCGGCGGAAGCAGGGCCATCACCTTCTCCTCCCAGGGATGGTAATGTACCGGTCTGCGGGGCAGCCCACCTTCAGTGATGTTGCTCTGGGCGTAGTCCTCATTCATTTTGCGCTTGACTGCCCTCCGCAGATCGTACCACCTGGCTTGGCATTCATTCCTGGTCCTTCTGATGGGCGCAACAGCATTCACCCTATCGACGATCCTCTGCCACAGGCGTGATTTTTCGGCTATGCTGGTCTGTCTGACCAATGTGCCAAAGAGCTGTGGCTCGACTCTGATGACTTTGTTGACAAGGATGTCCAGCTCCTCCCTTGTGAACTTTGGATTCTTGCCTGTGGGCATGGTGTGGGGTGAGGGTGTGGATGGTTGTGGGTGTGTGGGTGTGAATGTGAAGGTGTGTGTGGGAATGTGAAGAGGGGGTATGTGTGAAGGAGTGTGTGTGAAGGTGTATATGTTAAGGTGTATGGGTGCAGTTGTTGGGGTATGCTCTGTAGCTGCAGTGAGTCTGTTGCAAAGGCTCATGGTTTGTGTGTGTGGGCCCTTTTTATTGGTCCATTAATGGGTGTGCCTGAGTTTGAAATTTTGGTGGGTGTGTTATAAGAGGTGGTTGTGAGTTTGGGCCTCTGTTTGACTGTTTGGATGTGCCAGGTCAGTCATTTAGATGTATTTTCTACTGTGGATGTTTTTTGTGGTGTTGTGCGTGTCGAATTGACCCTCCTTGTGCTGTTTTACAGTGTCCTGGTTCAGTACGAGTCGTTTTCGCGTATGTAAGGTGCGTACATACGCGATGTTCTTGTACCGTGCTTGCATATGCAATGTTGTTGTAAGGTCCGTACATACGCGATGCTGGGGGACGGTGCTGGGGTACAGTGGTGGGGTACAGTGCGTCCAAGTACGAGGCTGGGGTACGGTGGTGGGGCACGGTGCATCCAAGTACAGGGCTGGGGTACGGTGCTGGGGTACGGTGCGTACAAGTACGGGGCTGGGGTACGGTGCGTCCAAGTACGGGGCTGGGGTCCGGTGCTGGGGTACGGTGCATCCAAGTACGGGGCTGGGGTACGGTGTGTCCAAGTACGGGGCTGGGGAACGGTGCTGTGGTACGGTGCGTCCAAGTACGGGGCTGGGGTACATTGCGTCCAAGTACGGTGCTGGGGTACGGTGCATCCAAGTATGAGGCTGGGGTACGGTGCTGGGGTACGGTGCGTACAAGTACGGGGCTGGGGTACGGTGCGTACAAGTTCGGGGCTGGGGTACGGTGCTGGGGTATGGTGTGTACAAGTACGGGGCTGGGGTACGGTGCTGGGGTATGGTGCGTACAAGTACGGGGCTGGGGTAAGGTGCTGGGGTATGGTGCGTCCAAGTATGGGGCTGGGGTACTATGCGATAAATGGAGGGGGGGTACGGTGCTGACATGCAGGGGTACGGTGCTGAAATACAGGGGTACGTGCGGACATATGCGGGGGCGGGGGGGCTGTACGACTCGTCCGGGTACGTGTCGTAGACCTTTTCCCCAAGCGAATCGTACTTCACCGGTGGGACGGGACTTGTACGATTCGTACGTAAAAATATACGGATACGAGTCGTACGGGAATTTTTTTTACCCGATTGGAATCGGCACCTAAATATAACAATACTAAGTACGTTACATAGCGTAAAGGATAAAATTACTATTTCCACTCCAGCAAGTGGTACAGTAGGGAAAGTGTTGGATAGCGTTTTGATAAAAATTACTATTCCCACTCCAGCGAGTGGAACAGTAGAGAACGTGTTGGATAGCGGGTGGGTAAAAATTACTTTTCCCACTCCAGTGAGTGCAATAGTAAGGAAAGTGTTGGATAGCAGGTGGGTAAAAATTACTATTCCCCCTCCAGTGAGTGGTACCGTAGGGAAAGTGTTGGATAGTGGGTGAATAAAAATTACTATTCCCACTCCAGAGAGTGGAACAGTAAAGAAAGTGTTGGATAGCGGGTGGGTAAAAATTACTATTCCCACTCCAGTGATTGCAACAGTAAGGTAAGTGTTGGATAGCGGGTGGGTAAAAATTACTATTCCCACTCCAGTGAGTGCAACAGTAGGGAAAGAGTTGAATAGTGGGTGGGAATAATGTACTATTCCAACTCCACCGAGTGTAACAGTAGGGAAAGTGTTGGGTAGCGGGAGGGTAAAAATTACTATTCCCACTCCAGTGAGTGCAACAGTAGAGAAAGTGTTGGATAACGGGTGGGTAAAAACTACTATTCCCACTCCAGTGAGTGCAACAGTAGGGAAAGTGTTGGATAGCGGGAGGGTAAAAATTACTATTCCCACTCCAGTGAGTACACCAGTAGGGAAAGTGTTGGATAGCGGGTGGGTAAAAATTACTATTCCCACTCCAGTGAGTGCAACAGTAGGGAAAGTGTTGGCTAGCGGGAGGGTAAAAATTGCTATTCCCACTCCAGTGAATGCAACAGTAGGGAAAGTGTTGGATAGCGCATGGTAATTTTTCAAAATTAATTTACCTCCCACCATTTCCCCCTATAAACGTCACCTGCAACATTGTAAAATATTATTAAATTTACATATTTAATTAAAAATTAATTAATTAACTAATAACAATTAACAATAAAATTAATAACCATCAAACCTAAATGAATTCACACAATTAACACTATAAAATAATTTAAAAGAAATATTATATACAAAAATAATAAAAATTACATTAAAATTAAATTACTTCCCAGCCTACTCCCCTATCAACCCTCAATCCGCTCATAAAAAAGTACACAATTGACATATTTACAACTTATTAATAAATAATATTGAATTAATGACTAATTATTAAAAAATTAACACAATTACCAATTAATTATTAATTGTTATTGATCAATTTAAAATCAATTAATAATAAACGAATTAACATAAATACTAAATTATTAATTAATACAATAATTAATTAATTAATTTCATTTAAATTACTTCCCACCCTTTTCCCCTATAAACCCACAACCCGCTACAGAATTAAATTACGCAAAAGTAATTGACATATACTTAATTAATTCTATATAATTCTTAAAAAATATATTATAATTAAATTACTTCCCACCCTATTCCCCTATAAACCCACAACCTGCTACGGAATTAAATTACGCAAAAATTGATTAACATAATATTCATTACTTAAAAAAAATTTAACACACATTACAAAATATATATATACTTTTGACACAAATACTAACATACAAAACACACAAAAAATCAACGATATTTTGACAATCGCTATTACTAATTTCAATATTATTAAAATCGATATTTCTTACCTGCAGGTCGATATTCTTAACCACTATATTTTTGCAAGTCGATATCTTGTCCAATCGTTATTTAAAACTCGATATTTTGTCCATCGGATATTTTTAATTCGATATTATGACTAGTTACCATGATAGCCATGTTCAATGAGGGAAAGGAGCAGGGGAGTCTTTCCCCAGATCAGAGGACTGCTTTGATAGGGTTCATTCACAAGAAGGGCAAGCCGCTAATGCAATATGAATCATACTGGCCTATATCGTTACTTAGGGGTCGATTCCGATTCCGGCCGCAAAAGCGAACCGACCGACATGGCTCCGGACCGAATACCGACCGACACTTACCAGCGCCGTACAACCCGTGCAGTACGATGCAACGCGAGTGAATTACACCCGACACGTACGGAATAAAAGCCGTGTGACCGAGCCGGAGGGAAAATAGTGATCCGGCCGGAAAACCGACGCGATTTTTACCGACCGACACGAACCCGGAATCAACCCGACCGACCCGTACCCGCGATGTACGATTAGCGCAGTACAATGCAATGCGTGTAAAACCAGACCGACTCGCACGGAGACCGAGCCGCATGACCGACACGCACAGACAACCCGGCACACAAGCAATAGAGACCGCCGTGAACGACGCCGACCAAACACAGAAGACAGGCAGCGCGAACGAGGCGGAGAAGCCCGCACGAGACAACAGCAGCGTCCATTTCCGTCACATGAACGTCTCCTACATGCCTAAAAAACACAAAGGAAAAAACACACAAAAAGGACCAAACAAGCAATGACTAAGCCAATAAATACCCAACACAAATTAATTGGACAAAGGCACACCCAGAACTACAACTATACAAAGGACTACAATCACTACCATCATCCTTTGCAAACAGGAGACACAGCCAGCAGCAAACACCAGTACAAGGCAACCACAGACACACTCACAACTCACACATCACATAACTCACACACAAGCACCAACGTTGCGCACAAAGGACGATATCCAGAACAGGTGGTATGACGTGTGCAGGAGGGTCAAGAAACTCATCAAGAAAGATCACGCCTTGAGTCAGCGCACCGGCGGTGGCCCTCCTGCCAAACCAGTCTACTTCAGGACCTGGGAGGAGAAGGTGCGGGACATCCTACCACCAGAGAGCGTCCATGGCCTAACAGACATCCCAGAGACTAGTGAGTACACAAACACCAAACCCAAGATTGTGTGGCAAGTGGACAGTGAAACCATGCACCCCAAGCAAACCTACACTAACCAATAGATAATCAACCCAAGATGTGTATGCCAGTCACACAAACACAATACCTGCCATCTCATAGTGACTGGGGACTGTGTCATGACATGCACCAACCTACAAACAAATAGAGCAAGCCACTGGCACTAAGCCAAATACATCCAGCAAGACAGTTTGCCACCACAAACACACCACCTCACAGTGCAGCTGACTGTCAGGAAGGAATAGTGGGGATGCAGGTGAAGTCAGTGTAGCCAAAAGCATGATGGGGCCTGTAGTCACAGATAATGCTCCCCCTCCTGATTGGCCAATCAAGACCTCCCTGAAACATGCCCACATCACAGGGAGTGGAAAATGACTGACAAGATGGCTGACACTGGGTCCTGCTGTGGCGAGCACAAGGCCCTGCTAGGGCATGTGCGCAAATCAGAAGCAGGACACCACTAACTGACATCCTGAAAGACAACTTGCACGCCCTACAATGGAAGCACGTGTCATGATGGGAAGAAGGACTGACAGCACTGACCATACTAGTCAGCAGGGGGAGACACCCCCCAACACAACTCACCAGGTACAATGCATTGACACACACCTCATTGAAATATCTGCAAAAGATCCTCCCTACTGGGTGCTGCTGTGTGAAGCACAGAGGCTCACTTGGGACTTGTAGCCAAACAAACACCAGGATTTCACAGTTAGCCATCTTGCCATTGTGTCACACCCCCTCACAGGGAAGCAGAGTCAAGAGGGAGGAAGCATGGGCATGCTGGGAAGGGGGGTATAGCCAAGAGTATGATGGGACTCGCAGTCACAGACAACCTACACCCACCCACATGGCCCAGCAAGATCAACCTGAACCATACTCGCCTCACAGGGAGTGGGAAGGGACCGACAAGATGTCTGACACTGGGCTCTGTTGTGGGGAGCACAAGGCCATGCTGGGACTGCTAGCCAAACAAACACCAGGATTCCACAGTCAGCCATCTTGCCATTGCTTTCACACACCCTCACAGGGAAGCAGAGTCAAGAGGGAGGAAGCATGGGCATGCTGGGAAGAGGGGTGTAGCCAAGAGTATGATGGGACTCACAGGCACAGACAACCTAAACCCACCCACATGGCCCAGCAAGATCAACCTGAACCATACTCGCCTCACAGGGAGTGGGAAGGGACCAACAAGATGTCTGACACTGGGCTCTGTTGGGGGGAGCACAAGGCCATGCTGGCAAATGGCCAACAACAAGATCAAACTCTGTCTGTGACAAGCTGGGAAAAAGCAGTGTACAGGCAGGCATCTGTTATAAGAGTAGAAAATGTCATGTTTGTGAACCAACGATGCATGTAGAAACATAAATCACATTGTGTGTCTCTTCCAAATACAGGTAGTGCTGGGCACCCACTGACAAATGACGAGGATACCCAGTCCCAGACTCTGTTGGACAGTGAGCTCTCTGGTCTGACTCTCTCACTGTCCTCTTCGGATGACGACGACCAACCTGGCGCCTCCGGTGTGAGCCATCATGCAGCAGCAGCAACATCTGCCCTCCTGTACCCATGCCTCCACCATCTGGACACCGACAGGGCACCCCTTCCAATGTGGTAAATAATTTAATTACCGGTACTTAATTTGATGCAGAAAATTAATAAGAATAGCTCAGTAAAATAAGAGGCAGAATCCGTGGTATTAGAGATTCGGAACAGGCTTTATTCCTATACAAAGGAACATAATTCGAATTATGGGCCTTCTATTCCATCACCACGAAAGTTCAGGAAGGAAGGAACATATATTATTGACAGATAGGCAGTTTTATAGAAAATACATTACAGTAAAGCAGATGCAAGAGGCGTAACAGCTGATAAAGGTGCATACGTAGCTAATAGAGGGCGTAATTTAATAAACGTCATCATACATGATGTCATGAGTGGGTGGATCCATAAGAGAATCCTGCAATGTCAGCAGAAATAGTTGGCAGAGATGCGCGCGCAGCCGCATGACGTGTGATTGACGTACAACGAGAGGGTGAAGGGGCTTGACATTTAGCTCTACATGTGGAGACAAAAGTCTGGGGTTATGTCAACCTAATCCCAAATCATATCTAATATCCTATGTTTAAAGAACTGTGTTATCCAAAAAGAGAGGTCTCTTAGGATAGAATCTTATTCTATACTGACTATACTGACTGTTAGTGCGTGTACAAGCGTCTAAGTGTCTACACTAGATGCGAGGGGGTAGGAATATTCCATGGTAACAGGGCTATGAATTACTTGCATGAGGACAGCGAGGCCTGGTCCTTTGCACGGTAGCTGGAGGAATGTTTACCTAAACTACTAGACAGGAATGTATTGGATGAGGAGCGGAGCAGAGCAGATAATCTTGAAGGTGAAATACAGTTTTTGGCAGGCAGACAGGCCGAGTCAGTCACCGTTAGCCGCGCAGGGAGTAGGACAAAGTTCATGGATACAGATGCAGGCTCAGACTGGAGCTTTCAGAGGCAGAAGGCAGGAAAAGGCTTGGTGGCAGAATCAGGGCCTACTCGCCTGGACTGTAAAATGGGATAAATGAACCATATAAAGCCGGTGGCCTTTCATACTTAGGAATAGAATATCCGGCCCATTCATGGCGGATCTGAAAGAGGACATGTTGACGGTGGACGCACATGTATTTGCGTCTTCATAACTGGAACTGGAGGGAACATACATGTACTTGTGATTTATACATGAAGCCGTTGGGGTCCAAGATAGGGGACATAACCGACCATAAAAATCCATATTTCCACATTCCCTCCTTGTCCCCTACTGGCCCTTAGGAGATATCAATCTTCATCAATCCATCGATCTGTTCATATAACATCATTTGTTCTTCTTTCTTCTTCCGGGATCTCGAACGAAAACTTGGATGTGGGATACACGAGGTGGCACACAGACCACAAATCGCTGGTCCACATTGTAGACATAAGCAGCAACTGAATAGGATGAGAAAGCCAATACCTAGGAAGGAGAGCATTCTCCATCCCCAGGCTGACAACACGCCCCAGAACCAACCGGACCAAGTCCAGGTGCCTGGACTCTGGTGTATCTGGCTTACAATCTTATGAAGGCGGGTTATGGCTTTATATACTGAAGGCGAATTTTCTGGTATGAAAATGCAACAACTTGATCCGATGACCCTACAAGCTCCGCCCCTATCGGCCAGGATGACGTCAAGGACAAGACCATTTTGAAGCACAACAATCCGCATAGCAGACTGTTCTTCTGTTAAATTGCCTAAGGCGGAAATAGTTTCGTTCACTACTGCTTCAAGGGTTCTGGTTAATCTACGTATCAGCTTACTATTAGTGACTGTACCTATATAGGGGAAGAAACCTTTATTGAAATCTGTGTATTTTTCCCATGCTGTTTCAGTGTAATCGACGATTGGGAGATCTCTCTGCTGTCTATTGTGTACTAAATGAGTATTTCTATGATAATCAGGAGGAGCTAGGAAAACAGGTGGTAGGAGGAATGCTATATAACAGGTACCATCCCAATCTAGAGGTAGGCGTATATATGCGGTCTGGCCACATATAAAGTAGGAATGACAAGAAGCTCTAAATGTAGACTTGCCTTGATCACTGAATTTTATCACAGTGGTGCATTTACTATGGCCCATGTGTATGGAGCCATTCTTTTTTATACATAGTTCCCCTTTTACTGGGAATACGGGCATGGCGGACAAGATTGGTTTAGTTTCAGATTCAACGTTCAGGATCATGAGGTTAAGTGTAAAATTACCTAATCCGTATACTTCATTTTCTAGATCAGTTCCTGTTCTTTTAGGAAGTCCCTCCTTGTTAGGGTAGCAGACTTTAAGCAAAACTAAGTTCAGGTTTCCCCATACCCAGTTGTCTTGATAAACTGCGGAATTTGAATCTAGGGAGTTGATCAAACTAAACCATGCTCCACAGGAGCCATTGTGTGTGAACGGATAGGGAAAGAGGGGCAAAACTCCCTTATAGTTCTGATAGGGAGGGAGTCGGCCACATATCCAACAATTTGTAGCATTGCTAGTCTGAAGGGAATGATGTAACATACTAATAAAAGTGTTATTGCGCAGCGCAAATCTATATGACAACTCATGCGGAGGAAATTCACTAAAAGAATGTTCTGCAGTTATATTATAAGCATGCTTAGGAATAGGGTAATACATGTGCAATAGGATGCTGACAATGATGATCAAAAGACTTAGAAAAAACAAAATTAATAATGTTACTGTACAATGACTACGAAATGATTTACAATACGCTTGCTTCTTGAGCAGCATTTGATTATTTCTTTCTCTATTCCGGTCCAGAGGATACATGTCAGAGACAAATTCAACCGATTCACCTTGGAGAGGACTTAAACAATCAAATTGTCTGACTGACTGGACCTCAATTTTAGTCTATATAGTTCTGAGTTCGATTGCTCAACCAAAGGGAGCTTTGAGTCTGTCTTTGAGGAAATACAGGGTTTAGTCTCTATATTGGATGGTAGTCCATAAAATTTCTTGATATGACTCGAGTGCAACCATCCTTTTCTTCCCTCGATTTTCACGGCTGTCCTCGTGGTGAGTAGTACAAGTTGAGGCGATTTCCACCTAGGATCCAGCTGAGTCTTCCGGTCAAAATTCCGCACTTACACCAGATCCCCTGGAACTACGTCATGGGGTTTCACCTCGGTGTTGTCGGGAAAGGCTGCAGCTACCTGTGAACGACAAGATTGTAGTGCAGACATCAAGGAAGCCAGGTAATCTGTCAGCATATTACAGTCAACGTCAGTTATTTTACGAGGTATAGGCGTCCCCCACATATTTGGTGGTCTACCGAAGATCACCTCATACGGGGATAGCCCTGTTCGAGAATGTGCTACCATTCTCATGTAAAAGAGCGCAACTGGTAAAGCTACTATCCAATCGACTCCTTTTTCTCTACATATTTTGGACAATCTAATTTTCAAAGTTTGATTATGGCGTTCTACGAGACCTGCTGCCTCGGGGTGTCGGACACAGTGAAATCTCCATTGATAGCCTAACAAAAGTGAAACGTGTTTCATTAGTTCGGATGAGAACGGCTGGCCGTTATCTGAGTAGACAACACGTGGTAAACCGTACCGTGGGAAGAATTCTCGAACTAACTGTTTGGCAGTAGTCGGGGCAGTGTAATCTGAAACCGGGTATGCTTCTGTCCAACGGGAAAGAGCACAGACAACTACGAGAACATATTTGAATCCTCGACATCGTTCCATCTGGATATAATCCATCTGGAGGACTTCAAAAGGGTGATCAGGAGGATGAAATCCACCCTGCTCTACGGGGATGCTTTTACCTGGATTAAACTGACAACATATCATACAGGTACGAACTTTTTGTTTAGCTGCGGCTCGCAAGTGTTTGTTAAACCAAATGTGTTGAATGCTGTCTAGCATAGCTTTTTCTCCTAGGTGCGCTGGACTATGTATTGTATTAATGATAACTTGAACCATTGAGTCGGGAAGAAACCATATAGATTTTTCCTTCGTCATCCATCCTTGATCTGTTTGGATCCCTCCTAATTCAGTCCATTTCTTTATTTCTTCTGGTGTAGCGTGTGTCTGTATGTCAATTACATCAAGAGCGGGATCCTTAACCGTCATGCAATGTGTTGGTGTCAGAACTATTGTCTTTGTCATGTCAGACATGTGAGTTTGAGCAGTCTGTTTAGCTGTTCTGTCAGCTAGATCATTGCCTTGGGAAATGATATCAGTAACTTTCGTATGAGCTTTACATTTCATAATTGATATTGCAGTAGGTAGATGTATCGCATCTAATAAGGCATGAATGAGGGGTCCGTGCTGAATGTGGGCACCGTGAGAAGTTAAATAACCTCTCTCTCGCCACAGCACGCCGAAGTCATGTACAACTCCGAATGCATAACGTGAATCAGTGTATATGTTGACTTTCTTATTTGTGGCGTGAATACAGGCTTGTGTCAGAGCGATGAGCTCTGCTGCTTGAGCTGACAAGGTATTTATGCAATATGTTTCAATGACTTCAGTGTCTGTTGTAACTGCATACGCGGCCACTAGCTCTCCTGTACTTGTTCTCATACATGACCCATCTACATACAATGTCAAGTCCGGATCTGACAATGGGACGTCTGTTAAGTGTTGTCTGGGTTTCGTCGTGATAGTAATAACTTCAATACAATCATGTGCTAGTGGGTCTGTTCCGTTTACTGGCAAAAGTGTGGCAGGATTCAATGTACTACAACGTCTGATTTCTATGTGTGGCTGAAACAATGTCAATTCGTAACCGGTAAGTCTTGCTATAGTCAAGTGTTGTGTTTGCGTGCGGTTCAAGAGAACTTCTACTGCGTGTGGTACTTGTACTGTCAATTGATGTCCTAACACTATGGCATCGCTTTGTCTGATTGCTAAAGCTGTTGCTGCCACTGATTTCAGGCACGCAGGAAGAGCCTGAGCTTCTGGATCTAATGTACTAGAGAAATAAGCACATGGTTTGTGTGATCCTGCTTGTTCCTGAGTGAGTACTGACAAGGCAGTACCTTCGCGTTCTGTAACGAAGAGTGTAAACTGTTTACTGTAACATGGTGTTGCTAGGACAGGTGCTTGGCATAAAGCTTTCTTTAAGCTTTCAAAGGCGTGTGTATGTTCTTGAGTCCAAGGGAGGACAGTCGATGTGGCTGCCTCCTGTGTTGTCAACTGAATGAGTGGTTTTGCTAGAAATGCATATTGAGGGATCCACTGCCTACAATATGAAGTGAGGCCTATAAAAGCCCGTACCTCCTTTTGTGTCTTGGGTATTGGCATGTTAGCAATTAACTGGATGCGATCTGACGTAAGCTGCCTTCCCTCCTTGGACAGCGAGTGCCCAAGGTAAACAACTCGCTGGACACAGAATTGCAGCTTAGAAGGGGACACCTTGTGCCCCTTGTCAGCCAAAAATTTTAAAACCGTCAGTGACGCTTTTTCACATTCAAGTTCGCTTCGGGCGGTGATCAGCAGATCATCGACATATTGAAGCAAGGCAGTGTTGACTGGCATGTGGATACTGTCAAGTTCTCGTTTCAGTGCTTGGCTATAGATGCTGGGGCTTTCTGTGAATCCTTGAGGTGCGCGTGTGAATTTAAAGCTTCGTCCATTTAAACTAAATCCGAACAAGTATTGGCTTTCCGGATCTATTGGGACGCTGAAAAAGGCATTCTTGAGATCAATTACAGTAAAGAATGTTGCTTCGGAATCAATGGCTGTCAGTAATGAAGAAATGTCTGGGACTACCGGGTATTGTGGTACAATACATTTATTTAATTCGCGCAGATCAATAACCAATCGATATACTGGTGGGGCTTTTGGATCAGTTCGTTTAAGAATCGGAATTATCGGGGAATTACATACATTGGAGTCGGTTTCCACAACCACTCCTTGGGTAATAAGCTCGTCAACGATTTGCAGTAAAGCCACTACAGCATCTGGGGGTAACTTGTATTGTCGCATTCGTGGTAGTACCACTCCTGTCTTTAGTGTGACTCGATATGGTGTAATGTTCATGCAACCAACATCTGTAGGGCCTTGTGCCCATAAATGTGTGGGTAAAGTCTGCAGTCGGTGATCCATGTCTCGGGACACATAGTGCCCTTTGAAATCACGTAAAAACAATCTTACTCCTTCCGGAGAACAACATATTATAGCTCCTAGAGCTTTCAGTGTTTTTATACCTAACAGGTTTTCTGGACATGATTTAGTAAGCAATAAATCTGTAGTTCGTGTCAAGGGACCAATCGTAAGTGGAAGAGGCTGTGATACTTCGTTAATGATGGGTTTTCCTGAAAAACCAAGGGAAATATTCTGTGAGCCTGAGAGGGGTGCCCCTGGTACTTCACTACGTTTTATGGTTGTTCGGCTTGCCCCTGTATCAAGTAAAAATTTTCTATCTTGGCCTAATAGTTCACTGTGTACATAAGGTCCTTCTTGATCAACAGGGACCTCGATAAGGGGTAAACCAACTTCCCTCTCTAGGCTGTTTCATGAGTATCGTTGATAATCAGGGTAGTCATACTGTGCGGTCTGGTACATCTGTCGTGTCGTTGTTGGTGTGGCAGCAATAGGCTGCGGTGGTGGAGCTGGCATAGACTGTTGTGGAGCTGGCATGGACTGTGCATGCTGCGGGGCTCTTTGTTGGTTCTGATCCTGTCTAAGTGGCCGTGGTCTTTCTTTTGTAATACCTATGGCGATATTATGTTTTAAGACTGGACAATCGTGTATATAATGACCTGACTGTTTACAATAGTTGCATGTCCCTTTTACAGACCCTGCTGAATCACTGGACTGTGTCATACCCTTTTTATGACCGTCAGCTGGAACTGTCTGGGAAACTAGCATTTTCATTTTCGTGTCTTTCATGCGTCTTTGTTCATGTTCTTGTTCCTCTCTAATTCTATTGTGATGGTACTGTAGCATTTGTAACATTTGTGACGGGGTGTTACCTTGCCAGGTACTCTCGAATTTCAATACTCTATTCTTAACTTGGGGCAAGGAATTTTCAACTAATTTTGTCACAAACAGATGTGGATACGATTCGCTACTTGCTTTTATTCCACTATTTATACCAAAACATTTTTTCGAATCGGGCATAGAAATCACTAGTGTCTTCATCTTGCTTTTGTTTACAGGCTGAGTCTACCGCTAATCTCTCTTCGTGTATTCGTTCTACTTCTTTGCGGATCTTTCGGCACATAGCTACTATACTTAATAGTTTATCATGTCTCCCCTCTGATATATTCCGACTCCATGTGGTAAGAATTCGCATTTCTTCCGGATTTACCCCTGGTCGGTCTTGATTTCTGATCACACAATTTATGAGGAAACGTAACAGTTCCCCCTGTATCTCCACTTTCTGGTACTCCATGGCTCTATTAATACTTTCAGAATCTCGCCCTGACTGGACAAAGTGATATATATTTTCTAAATGTGTAGTCATTCCTGGTAGCCTCCCTAAATATATTGCAGCTCGTCGGATACGTAATGATGCCAGCAGCATTTCGTCCTCTTTGCCGGGCACAGGGTCATATCTACAATCTACTAGAAGTTCCTTAAGCATGTCGGGAGTTACTAGTTTGGGCGTACGTTGGTGGGCTAATTCTTGAAAGGAAAGTTTATTTACTCTGGGTGGCGTGGAAAAAATGTTTGTTGTACCTCCTGTAGCACCGCCTGGGGTGCTGGATGGGAAAGGATTCGTTGAACGTGATATAGCAACCATAGGTGTGGGTACAGCTGTAGAACCAGATGTGCTTGCCGGAACTTGTGTCGGAGTTTGTTGTTGCGGAGGTACAGACGGAGGGTCTTGGCGTTGAACCCCCTCGGCAGGCGGTCTATGTGGTGCAGTATTAGCATACTCGGGAGCTGCGTCGTCTAAATAAGAGGAAAGGAAAACATCTTCTGCGGTTCTGGGATGCCCTTTGGGATGTGCTTTTATCGGAAACAATGGAGGTGGCAAGTCTTTGGGTATCTCCAGAGTAGCCTTAGGTAACCCTTCGGCCAGAAGAGGATACATACCATTCATAAGGGCATTTCTTTGTCTGTCTACTTGTTCTGATTTTGCTCGGGTACCTTCTTCAATTAATAGATTTTCTCGGACTTTATTTGAATTCTCCTTACTTTTCTCTTCCTGTCTGAGTGCTTTTTCTGTACGTCTATATGATTCTTTACGCCATAATTCAATGGCATCTTTCTGTGATTGTCTAGCTTTCCTTTTCCATAATTCTTCCTCTACTTTCATGATGCAATCTGCATCCCAGGTCCCAGCTGCGGGCCACCTCTGACTTTCTGGTAATTCCTTGGTGTAGTCTACCCATAAATCAAGAAATAATATGGCGTCTAGGCCATGTTTATGATACATGAAGTACCCTGGAGTGTCCCTAGGAGGAATGGTAACAGCTTCTTCGAGTACCCCTTTTCTAGTTTTGATCTGTCTTAATTTTGAAAAGAGCGGCATATTGAGAACTGATCTGATACCTAATTTTGAACACGTTTAATACAACAAAACACAATAATGAACAGTCATTCACACCACAATATGCAGAACATATTTAAAACATCTAATATTTAACATAATAATGAACAACAATGATGGCCATTTAGGGAACTAGTCACTAAGCATAATACTCGGCACTAACTAGGTAATTCTGAATTATATACTAGACATACTAGATATACTGCTAAACAGTACAGATACACTGCTGAAACAGTGCAGACCGGATTTGTGTACCCAAACCCGTCTTGACCGGCACAACCTATGTGCACGTCAGAACGCCTCCCCGGCAATGGTACTCACCGGGTAGCTCGGAACGGAAGGCCTCGGAACTGAACTTGAAACTGGACCGGACTGGATTCGACTCGACTGGACTCGGAACTTCGGAACCTGGCGGGTCTCTGTATACCTCGGATCTTGCTCTCTCAGCTAGGCTCTGGTCGGGATACTTCGCACTTCTCACCGCCTCGTCTGGGTGTTGATCGCAGCCTCAGTTACCCCCGCTCGGCAGGAGGGAGATACAGGAAATCCTGTGGGTACGCGTTGTTGTCCGTCCAGCTGTGGCAGGAGACCGGGTCTGCAACGCACCTCCGGCACGTGAGATGAGAAAGTGTCCCTGTTCGGGCGCCATATATGTGGTAAATAATTTAATTACCGGTACTTAATTTGATGCGGAAAATTAATAAGAATAGCTCAGTAAAATAAGAGGCAGAATCCGTGGTATTAGAGATTCGGAACAGGCTTTATTCCTATACAAAGGAACATAATTCGAATTATGGGCCTTCTATTCCATCACCACGAAAGTTCAGGAAGGAAGGAACATATATTATTGACAGATAGGCAGTTTTATAGAAAATACATTACAGTAAAGCAGATGCAAGAGGCGTAACAGCTGATAAAGGTGCATACGTAGCTAATAGAGGGCGTAATTTAATAAACGTCATCATACATGATGTCATGAGTGGGTGGATCCATAAGAGAATCCTGCAATGTCAGCAGAAATAGTTGGCAGAGATGCGCGCGCAGCCGCATGACGTGTGATTGACGTGCAACGAGAGGGTGAAGGGGCTTGACATTTAGCTCTACATGTGGAGACAAAAGTCTGGGGTTATGTCAACCTAATCCCAAATCATATCTAATATCCTATGTTTAAAGAACTGTGTTATCCAAAAAGAGAGGTCTCTTAGGATAGAATCTTATTCTATACTGACTATACTGACTGTTAGTGCGTGTACAAGCGTCTAAGTGTCTACACTAGATGCGAGGGGGTAGGAATATTCCATGGTAACAGGGCTATGAATTACTTGCATGAGGACAGCGAGGCCTGGTCCTTTGCACGGTAGCTGGAGGAATGTTTACCTAAACTACTAGACAGGAATGTATTGGATGAGGAGCGGAGCAGAGCAGATAATCTTGAAGGTGAAATACAGTTTTTGGCAGGCAGACAGGCCGAGTCAGTCACCGTTAGCCGCGCAGGGAGTAGGACAAAGTTCATGGATACAGATGCAGGCTCAGACTGGAGCTTTCAGAGGCAGAAGGCAGGAAAAGGCTTGGTGGCAGAATCAGGGCCTACTCGCCTGGACTGTAAAATGGGATAAATGAACCATATAAAGCCGGTGGCCTTTCATACTTAGGAATAGAATATCCGGCCCATTCATGGCGGATCTGAAAGAGGACATGTTGACGGTGGACGCACATGTATTTGCGTCTTCATAACTGGAACTGGAGGGAACATACATGTACTTGTGATTTATACATGAAGCCGTTGGGGTCCAAGATAGGGGACATAACCGACCATAAAAATCCATATTTCCACACCAACACGGACAGACCAAGGACAATCAACACCCACAGCACAGGGACACAGGACCCCCCGGAAGCTACAGCCAACACCACCAGCAACACCACCCAAGGGGTCCCAGGTTCACCTGTGCGTACCGCCGCTGGTCCTGCCCGTGTGGAGAGGGGTGCTGGGAGGGGTGGGAGGCACAGGGCACGCCTTACAGAGGGGTCTGGACTGCATGATGACCCACAACTGACACGCATCATAGATGCGTACCAGGATAGCACCGGAGGATTTGGCCAGGTAGTGGGGCTCCTCAAGGACATGCAACATGAGCAGGTCGCCCACCATGCCCGCATGGAGGCAAAGTGGGATGCTCTTACTGCGGTGCATCGGGACATACTACAATGCCTCCACCAGATCAACACCAACCTGTCCCCACCCTCCTGTGTGCCCACAACATCTGTCGCAACACCATCTGCCAGCGCCACAGGGAGGGAGGAGGACTCTGGCGGAGAGTCCCCTGCACCGCAGAGGCCTGCACTTGAGGATCCCCCCCGGAAGAAGAGGGGTCGTCCGAAGAAGGACATGTGAGAGGCAGATGTCCCAGCACATCCCCCAGGGCCTCTAAACCTGTTCTGGACAATGTTCTTTGTGCGCAACCCGTTCACCTTGTCCAATCGCACAAACTCGCCCACATGACATGGAGGGTTCATGTTGGGCCAATGTATCAGATTACTGTGGACTTTACTCTGGACATTTCATCTACCAGCACTTCCAACTCAAATGTGAACTTTGGATTCCCAAACCACTGTACAGCACCCACCATCCTGTGCACCTCACTCACACATGTTGGTAAATAAACTCACCAGTACACCATACTTGCCTTTGTTGTGATTCAAACTTTTCATGTTCAGGGCGAAGTCGATCTGCTACACAACACAGTGCATGCCAAATACTGCAACAATGTGACGAACGTAAGGTCAGTCATGGGAATGTGACACATGTGAGGGAGACACACCACTATGGCAACACAAAACTTCTCTTCCAGGGGATCCTCATCAATAGTCATAAGCACTGAATATTCCCGCCCATGTGCGGGGACCCCGGAAATAATAAAATTATATATGTAAAAAACATACTTATATACAGCTCTGTTTATGTAAAAACATATATCATTTTTTCCAAGCAAATGCAGCCCCTATAAAAGGCTAGGCAATGTATATATACACATCCAATAACACATATAGGTATAATAATACACCTAAATCTCTTTTTTTTTTTTTTTTTTTTTTAATGAGGTAAACACTCATGAGAAAGCAACAAAAAAAAAGAGAAAAACTGAGGGAAACACAGATCTACAAAACATTGCTAGCCTGCAGGCTGCATTGCAATACAATACCATAGAGACTGAAAAGCCCTGTACAGGTAAAAACTGGCACCGTGCCTTTAAGGCAGCGCTGACTTCCATATCCCATCATGCCTCAGGGGTGACAGTTGAGTCAGTTGTTCTTTCCGGCTCCTTCAGTCAGGACCCTGGAATTCAGCTCTCTCCTTTTTTGACTTTTCAGTCAAGAATTATTGCTTTCTAGTAATTTTTTTTAGACTTCCTCTTATTAATATCTGTGAGGAAGTTAGTATCCTGTATTTTTCTGACTGATTTCTACAATTTTTTCTGTCAGAAATATGCCTTCTTTATTTATGCCATGTCCATCTTGTGGCAAAAAGAAGGCCACTTCAGACACACATGAGGTGTGTATTGTCTGCCTGCCGGATTCTCACTCTCCAGCTACATGTCGTCACTGTAAAGACCTTTCCAAAAGGACTTTAAAGGAGAGAGAAAGGATTAGACTCTACGGCTTATCAGAACGGTCGACGTCGAGGCAGCTGGTCCCTGTTTGCTCCCCATCGGCGTCGGGCTCGGCGTCGAAGACTCCAGCGGCGGGATCGTCGCTGAGAGGTGAGGAGTCCAGGGGTAGTCATGCTGCAAAAAGAAAATCGTCGTCGACTCTAGACACAGCGACGAAGCGGATGCGTTCGTCGTCGGCGACTTCGATGGCATCGAGGGATCGCCGTCATAGTTCGACGTCAAGAAGACATCTTTAGGCGTCAAGAGAGGATCGTTCGACGTCGAGACAGAGACACCGTTCGACGTCGAGAACTGCAAGAGAACAGTCGACGTCGCAAGAGGTTCGTAGGCGTTCGACTCCAAAGTCTACGACAACGTCGAGACCAAGATCGCCGTCAAGACCAAGATCGCCGTCGAGAAAAGAACAATCTTCGACGAAGAGACTTATGACGTCGAGACATTCATCGTCGGAGCATTCGACGTCGAGGCAGGCGCCTCCGTCAAGACCGACGTCGAGGCAGGAGCCTCCGTCGGAGTCGACGTCGAGGCAGGTGCCTCCGTCCTCACAGGTCTCCAAGGCTGTGGAGAAGTCATTAACGTCAAGGCGAGATTCCCCGTTGGGGTCTAGACCTCCGTTCAGACTAAGCCTTCCGTCGACGACGAGGCTCTCGACGTCGAGGCAAGAAAAATCTCCAATGATCCACGCGGAGCCAAGTCCCAGGTCTCCGGTGATAGGCCTATCACCGTCGAGGCCGACCTCTGCAGTGGGGTATCAAGAGGTGTCACATGTTCGCCTAACTGTCAAGCCAGTCTCAAGGCGCAAATCCCCTCATAGACTGGTGTATACTACTTCTGAGCATGATTCACCACGTCTCATCTCTATCTCGCCTTCAGGATCAGAGGGCTCGAGATCGAGATCCGAGTCACCGGAAATTTTACATCAATCTCCAGTGCCTGCAATAGAACATAATTCACAGGAAGAGGATAATGCTATACCTCAAAGTCCTGCGAGGGACATGCCTCAGGACTCAGCTATGTCTTACGCAGTTAAGGCCTCCCTAACAAGGTTGAGAGGCATGGACTTCCCATCGAGAGAGGTCAGATCACATTCTCGAGGGAGAGAATTTCAACGTCGTTCTCGAACACCAAGGAGACGATCCAGATCCTCCTCTCACAGAAGAGAGTCGACCAGATCGGGGGGAAGGCGCCGTAGGACTCCCTCATCCTCTCCGTCGACTCGGTCATCCAGAAGGGATTATTCGACGACACTCTCGGATACACAACCTTCTAGGATATCTCCGGTGGATGATAGCTCTACTTTCCAAGAGGTGTTGTGCAGAGGAGCTACAAAATTAAATATCCCAATGCCGATTCAGGAGACCACCTCCTCCATAATCTTTGAAACCCTGCATGAGCGAGCAGTGTCACGCCCGCTGTTGCCATTAGGCCCTGGTTTACTACAACCAGTAATGGATATTTTTCTCACGCCAGCGACCACGAAATCTGCGCCGGCGCGGATTCTAAAAAAGTATCGTCCGGCTCCGGAAGATCCTCTATTTCTAAAATCAGATCCTCCACCGGATTCTGTCATCACCGCTGCTGCCAGAAAGACACATGCAGTAGCTGGGTCTTCAACGGTGCCCCCAGATAAGGACAGTAACACACAAGACTCGTGGGGGAGGAGAGTTTGCGGCTCGGCATCTTCAAGCTTAAAAGTGGCCAGCGCCTCAGCGCTTCTGGGGCGCTATGATAGATCATTATGGGACTCCCTCCATAGGTTTATTGAAAAAGTTCCATCAGAAGACAGACGGGACTTTGAGGAGATTTTGCACGAGGGAAGTCTGGTCTCTAACCAGGTAATAAGTGCAGCAGCGGATGGAGCAACCCTAGCAGCGCATTCCTATGCACATGGAATCACAGCCAGAAGGTCATCATGGCTAAGGTTGACGGCTCTGAAGCCTGAAGCTCAGGCAAGAATACTGAATCTGCCTTTCTCGGGTAGTTCACTTTTTGGGTCTCATGCGGACGAAGAAATGGCTCGCATGAAGGCAGAGCTGGATACCATGAAAACCGTGGGGCTTGAAAAGAGAAAGGAGTTTGGACGCCGCAGGGGGAACGATAGGCGTAACTTCCAACAGGGGGTTCAAACCCCTCAGTGGCAGAAGAACCAGGACCAGCAAGGTCAAAAGAAACAGCAATACCAGTCCCGCAGACCATCCAGGGGACGTGGTAACAACAGACAATCGAACGCAGGAAACAAGGCTCCAGGGAAGCAATGAGGGACCGCTTCCTCCGATGCTGTCCACCGCTCCGGTGGGAGGAAGTGTTGCTCATCATCTTCCAGAGTGGCAATCCATTACAAAGGACAAGTGGGTTCTAAATATACTGCGTCATGGATACTCGCTTCGTTTCCGAAGCCATCCTCCATCGATTCCTCCTGTTCATTCATCTCAGCATCCAAAACAGCTAAAAGAAGAGGTGGCGACTCTTCTACTCAAATCTGCAATAGAAAAAGTACCCAAAAAACAAAGAGGAAAGGGAGTTTACTCCAGATACTTTCTGATTCAAAAAAGGAGTGTGAAAGTAGATTTCAGACCCATTTTGGACTTACGGATACTGAACAAACACATCAGAAGGGAAAAATTTTGCATGCTGGCGCTCCACCAAATATATCCTCTTCTCCGGTTGGGCGATTGGATGTGTTCGCTGGACCTTCAGGACGCATACTTCCATATTCCCATCCTACGGAATCATCGAAAATTTCTCAGGTTTGCGGTGGGGAACTCTCACTATCAGTTCAAGGTTCTACCATTTGGCCTGAAGTCAGCTCCTCGAGTATTCACCAAATGCATGGCAGTAGTAGCGGCTGCACTGAGGCGCGCAGGAGTCTTCGTCTATCCTTATCTAGATGACTGGCTAATAAAGGGTCCATCGCCTCAGAGTGTCCGATCGCAGCTGTCGCTTTGCCTGAACTTATGTCGCAAGCTGGGTCTCAGAGTGAATGCCAAAAAGTCCAATTTCTCACCAACACAAAGGATCCACTACCTGGGTGCAACTATAGACTCTGTGGTAGGAAAAGTGTTTCCTTCGGAGGAGAGACAGTCATCCATTATCCTCAAAGGCAGACAGATTCTATCCAACAATCTGTCGACGGCAAGACAAATCTCATCTCTGCTAGGGGCCATGGCATCCTGCATTTTCCTAGTACCCAATGCCAGGTTAAGGATGCGTCCTCTCAAGCAAGATCTCGAGGACAAATGGGATCAAAGGAACTCCCTGTGGGAAGAAAAATTTGCCTTTCCTCAGCGGCCAGGCAGTCAGTCAAGTGGTGGTTGAAGCCACTAAATCTACAGGTGGGGATTCCCTTCCATCAAGAACCCCCAACTCAGACCTTAATCACAGACGCATCCCTTCAAGGCTGGGGTGCGCATTTCGGATCTCTATAAACTCAGGGGCAGTGGTCCAGCAGCGAGCAGTTGTACCACATCAACATGCTGGAGCTCAGGGCAGTCCACCTAGCCCTCAAAGCGTTCCTGCCTGCGATCAAGACAAGTACCATTCTAGTACAGACGGACAATACCACCACAATGTACTACCCGAACAAGCAGGGGGGTACTCGATCCAGGACGCTATCGCTGGAAGCTCAGTCCTTGTGGTACTGGATCCTAGCAAGAAACATCTCGATAAAGGCGGTGCACCTGCCAGGGGAACTCAATGTACAAGCGGACTTACTCAGTCGTCACTTCTAAGAACCAGAGGATTGGGTACTCAACGACGAGGTGTTAGAAGACGTCTTCAAAGAATGGGGACGTCCGCAAATAGACCTCTTCGCGGACGAGTACAACACAAAATGCCGAGGCTTCGCCTCAAGGTACCATCGGCCAGGGTCCATAGGGAATGCCCTTTTGATCGATTGGTCAATGACATTTGTGTATGCTTTTCTGCCTCTCCCACTAATACCCAAGGTGGTGACCAAGCTGCAGAATTCATCTGCCAAGATGATCCTCATAGCACCGGACTGGCCGAGGCAGTGGTGGTACACGGATCTCCTGCACATGTCGATTCGCCCCCACAAACGACTGCCGTGCAGGCCGGACTTGTTGTCCAAGATGCAGGGGAAGATTTACCATCCCAGCCTTCCCTCGCTGAGCTTAACAGCATGGCTCCTGAAGTCCTCAAGTTTGGCCCTCTGAACCTTCCCCAGGAGTGTATGTCCATACTGAAGGAAGCCAGGAGGCCTTCGACAAGACACTCTTACTTCTGTAAGTGGAAAAGGTTTTACATATGGTGTGGTCAGCATCAGTATGATCCAACAAAATGCCAGGAGGATGTAATTTTGCCCTATCTTCTGCATTTAGCGAGGGCGGAGTTGAAATTTTCATCCATAAAAGTTCACCTAGCAGCCATTACAGCATATAGGCGTTCTCCTACGCAGCAGTCATTCTTTAAGTTGCAGGTGGTGAAGGATTTCTTGCAAGGTCTCAAGAAAGTCTATCCCCCTGTTAGACCTCCCTCTCCTTCCTGGGAGCTAAACTTGGTTCTGTCAAGGCTCATGAGTTCTCCTTTTGAGCCTATACATAAGGCTACCTTACAGCACCTCACATGGAAGACAGCCTTTTTAATAGCCATCACTTCAGCACGGAGGGTCAGTGAGATACAGGACCTCTGTTCTAAAGAACCCTACACTACGTTTCATCTTAATAGGGTAGTGATGAGGACTCATCCATCATTCTTACCTAAGGTGGTATCGGACTTTCATGTAAATCAAGACATCTCCTTACCAACCTTTTTTCCCAACCCCTCCTCTCCAGCAGAGAAGGCGTTGCATTCTTTAGATGTCAAAAGGGTCCTAAAATTCTACCTAGATAGGACTAAGGCTGTCAGGAAATCTGATCAATTGTTTGTGAACTATGGTGTTGTCCGCATGGGCTTTGCTGCATCCAAACGTTCCATCGCTAGGTGGATTGTTTCAAGTATTAAATTGGCCTACCTGCTGGCTCAGCAGCCATTGGTTGCTCGCCCTAAGGCGCATTCTACAAGAGGGAAGGCGGCTACCGCTGCATTTCTCAATCATGTCCCACTCTCCGAGATCTGCAAGGCAGCCACTTGGAGATCTGTCCATACCTTTACCAGACACTATTGTCTGGATTCGGACACCAGAGCAGACACTCAAGTAGGACAAGCCTCCTTGAGGAATCTGTTCAATAATTGATTGGTTTTCATATTTTCTTACTCCATGTATAGTAAATTTTTCATTTGCCTGCAGGTGGAAGGTGGGCTTGCTATTCTCTTCAGTGCTTATGACTATTGATGAGGATCCCCTGGAAGAGAAGGATAAGTTACTTACCTGTAATCCTAGTTCTCTTCCAGGGGTATCCTCATCAAAGTCATAAGCAACCCACCCGCCTCCCCAGGCAAATGAGAGAAGTGTATTATTCAACGTGGAAAAGATATATCTTTGTGTTTAGGACTACGGTCCCGCAAAGAACAACTGACCCAACTGTCACCCCTGAGGCATGATGGGATATGGAAGTCAGGGCTGCCTTAAAGGCACGGTGCCAGTTTTTACCTGTACAGGGCTTTTCAGTCTCTATGGTATTGTATTGCAATGCAGCCTGCAGGCTAGCAATGTTTTGTAGATCTGTGTTTCCCACAGTTTTTCTCTTTTTTGTTTTTTGCTTTCTCATGAGTGTTTACCTCATTAAAAAAAAAAAAAAAGAGATTTAGGTGTATTATTATACCTATATGTGTTATTGGATGTGTATATATACATTGCCTAGCCTTTTATAGGGGCTGCATTTTCTTGGAAAAAATGATATATGTTTATACATATACAGAGCTGTATATATGTATGTTTTTTACATATATAATTTTATTATTTCCGGGGTACCCGCACATGGGCGGGAATATTCAGTGCTTATGACTTTGATGAGGATACCCCTGGAAGAGAACTAGGATTACAGGTAAGTAACTTATCCATACTCACCATGTGACTCATCACACACAATGATGTTGACCTGAAACACATTGGCATGCACAGACACAACACCAAGCACAGTCAGTGGTAACAAGTCCACAGGTGAGGTAAGCAGATATCACTCGGATGTGGGAAGACAGACAACGCACATAACAAAGCGTAGCACAGGTTCATTACACATGAGAAAGGGAGATCTTAGATCAAAACCCCAAGGGTGTGGTCACTGGCCCTCAAGAGTGAGAAATACCCTCCGTGGGTGATCGCAGGCACCAACTCGACAGTTACTGAAATGAGGAACAAAGTAGTGAGCTGACGCAGTGGCATTTATTTTGGAGTGGCACATTTTATTTAATTAATACAAGTATGCTAAATATATGGAAGAGGATTCACGTTACACAGACTAAACCTTCAGCAAAAGCCTGGCTTCACTCTGCCAGGGAAAGCATTTAAATGTCATAAGCACATACTTTTAAACAATATACTGACAAAAGATAGATGATAAGATGGATCGGTTGAAGATCCCTTGATGATTTAATGACACGGCGTATTTAAACCCGCGGTAGGTTTAGATGCTCATGTGATGCATTCTTTTTGCAGATAATCATTTGAAATACAGCTATGTCTGTGAATAAAGATCTAGGTGGCTAAAACATTTCAAAGTGACTACATTTGCTACGGCTAAGACCTTGAAAATATGTTTGAGACAACTTAAATGGAAGCAGAAGCTATTCTAGGGAAGCATAGTGCCCAGAGGCAACCTCAATTTAAGACAAATAATCCTTTAAACTTAATTATTAAAAGCTGAAATGCAAGGGAATGGGTGTGGATCAAAAATGCAGAGCTAAGGAGGATATCTTTAAGAGATAAAGGAAAATCCCCAAAGAGGGGGATGTTCTACCTGAAATAGGCTGTAAGGTCCCAAATCAGATAGGCAGCCGGCTGGAGAACAGGCCTGTGGACAGCACAGAAAAGTTCTACCTTCCAACTGTCGTGTTGGATCTTAAATATCTTGATATGGGGAACCAGGGGTGGACTTGACGTATTTTCTGACGCCTTTGCCAACAGGTGGCTTGACCGCATGTGTTCCAAGATACAGGAAAGGGTCAACCGCATGTGTTCCAAGGCCGTGGGTGGGGTAAGGCGGCCGGGTGGCACAACGGTTGATAGGTCATGCCTGACCGCAACGTATAAACAAAGGAAATGTTGTGATCACGTACATTTCTTACAGTATGCATGTGACCAACCCCCACAAGGCAGGTGCAGCTTTTCATCAGACATTGCGGTTTATCTTGAGCAAGCTAACTTCCAAAAATAGGGTTTCAGTGATGATAAACAATGTCAACTTGTACCAGCTGAGTTTCTGTCTACGTGGGGGTGTGCAATGGCCTTGTAACGGTGGAAAGTTACTGTGTTTTTCTAGTGGCTTGGGCTTCCTCGTGTTTTCTGGTGCGACTGAAATGCAACTCTGGAAACCCTAGGCCTAGTAACTTCTGAATGTTACATACTGATATCATGGGGTGGTGGCCTTTGGGCCTTGGGCCTCCTATTTGGGCTTATGTACGTTGGGTTCTACAGGTGCTATGGACTTCTATGTGTCTTACTATGCTCAGTGGGAATATGGTAACTTAGCATGCTAGCAGGTTTTGTCAAAAGAGCAGAAGCCTGACATCAACACTTTATTCTGTCAGGGGAGGTTAGGGAATGGTATTTAAGTTTATTAAATGGTGGCTCGAGACCCTCCATCATCTCCCTCCTCTTGTTCATTCAACATGAACACCTGCCTAAGTGAATATCTGCTGGCAAGTGGTGGTCTCTCGGCTATCGGTGAAATCCATGGGGTGTCGTTGACATAGCATTCAATGTTATCGGGGAGTTGTCCTAGCTGCCTGGCCGCTCCTTCATCAGTCTCGGTACTCCACTGCGTATAGCCTGGGGCTGGTTCCCTGATCAGACACTCATATCGAACAGCAGCAGGGGTATTATTGTATGTATTTCTGGCTGGGGGGAGCGGAGGTGCCGTAGGCACACCATGGCGTGAGGCAATGAGGGGTAACTCTATCATTGGTACCTGTACTCCAGACCCATCCCCGGGAGGCCTATCCATATCTTCATATTTTGGTGCCTGGTAAATCCCTGTGCTAGCGTAGTTTATCCCTACAGCCTTTGTGCTCAATTTCCTAATACAATGACTCCCTATCTGAAAGGCGCAACACAGAACCAACATAATTGCAACTATAGGTATCACTAGTTTCAGTATTGCTGTTAGCCAGGATGGCATCCAGTCAAAGTCAAACCAGTTCACTGGGATAATGTCCGCAGGGGCACCTCCTTCGTCGATCATCTTCTTTCCCAAGTTTGACAACTCCTCAATGGCCCTTGCAATTGATCCGTTGTCCTCGTCGTTTCCTGGTATGAACGTGCAGCATGACTTCCCTATTTTGTGGCACAGACCACCCTCTTTGGCGGTCAGCATGTCCAGGTAATAGCGGTGCTCCAAGACCATCTGTCTGAGGGGACGTAGCTCTTCCCTAATTGCATTGAGCCCATCCCTTGTACTGTTGATGGCCTTCATGACCTCATACCGGGTGACTTCCAGCCAGCGGGCATTCGCCTTTGTTTGAAATAAGGGAAATGCTCCTCCAAAGAATAGTTGGGCGTCGTTGAAGAGGCGGAATTCTTGGGGAATGTTACGATGTGTCTCTGTTGCGAAATATTCAGCTGATCTCCTGTGGCGGTGCAGGAATGTAACATCCCCTGTCATTGGATGTGACAGTATGTGGGAGACGTTCGATGCTGGTACCACCAGATGTATCTCGTGCAGAGTTACCAATGAACACAGTCCGAGCCATTGAGGAGGAAGTTGAAAGTACAGGTGTTCACCGCAGGCCCAATAGTAGTCCATCAGGGTGGAGGTGCCGTACTGCATATCGAAATTGAAGATTGTAGAGTTACAGTCTGTGTTACGCCCAACAGAGACGGAGCCATTGCCTATGAAGCAAAGAGAAGGATTTTTAAGTTTAAATGCCTTTTTATGTTTGTACAGTCCGTCCCCACCCCAGGTGTATCTGCTCCCTGCCTCCTTCCAAATTTGTGCACAGTCATCTTCTACATCCCAATCAATATTTTCCTCCCACTCTGTTTCGCCCGACCATGGGGGGCCCAGGGATGCTGCTTTACAGTATATGTTGGTAGGATCCTCCCACTTATGGTTGTAATATACTCGGGCTAGTACTGCCAGGAGCGTTCTGTTCTGGCATGGACAGTCTGGGCCAGGGAAATTCCCCGGGTGGGAGTGGAGATGGAGGTGTGGTAGTGTGTCACAGTCCGCATAGGGTGTTGAAATTGACATGTAGCGTGCTTGCCTATACTGCTCTGCTCGCCGACCCATATTGGGTCTATTTCTCTTGATCTTTGCTTGTATCATCCGCTCTATGTCCCTTTTGTCAGAAGTCACCTTAAATATCACATTGTTGTTGTCCCATTCCGATATGTTTACAATTCCAACCCATATTTCAGCCCCTCCTACTAACTGCACTAACCCCTCAATGCGGCAAAGGTAAAGGTGTAGCAAGCACATTACTGTTTGTGGTGGGACCTCTTTAGGGAAAACTAGTCTGTCTGCACCAACTGCGTGGGGGACATATGAACACACATAGCAGGATTCGTTTGACATTCTTTTCCCTATGGCTGTCATGTCCCGGTACCATGAATTTTCTTCCAGGGAGGAGTGGACTGAATGTTCTCTTATGGATTGGGGTAGGCTGAGCATAGGCCCGAGGCCTTCCTGTATCGTCACGAGGTGTTGGAACGTTTTAAATGGCATCCCCTTAGGCTTGTGTCTCGGGTCGATAGGGAGACCATGGATGACCCGGTGTTTTGTGGCTCTCCCTATATATGGGGAGATGGGGGCGAATCTGCGGGCTCTGTGACGGTGTGACGGGTGTCCATGGGCTACTCGTTTTTCCCTCAGATTGGCAGTCTTATCCCCAGGGTTCCCTTTGTCGTCTTGTACTACCATTGGGGGCTCGGGAGGTGAAGTGGTGTGTACGTTACTGGCTCTAGAGGCTGGGAGTTCAGGGCCTGTCGTGTGGTGTGGGGCTGTGTCTTTGTTTCTGGAGAATCCTATGCTATGTGTCGTGATATCTGTGTTCTGTGTGACCGCTGGTGCAGTTGCTGGTGTTGTAGGTAACATGGCATCAGTGGGTGCTCCTGTACCACTATTGCTTACAGCATGATAGCTCCTTACAGCAAGGAAAAAGATATACCAATTAAATGTAGCTAGCGCCACTCCAATGATAATACAAAACAGTACAATAGACAGTATACATATCTTTGCTTCGCGGCCACTGTATTCGTGGATCAGCACGTGAGTGTCCTCATCCTCTTCCTCCACAGTGGAGGGACAGCCGCTATCTTCGTTCAGGGGGACGCTGGCCATTTCTATTTCCTCAGTTAGTCCATTGTCTATTGTGGCGGCGGGGCAGGGTCGAGCCGGACGTCTTTCCTGTGGATCCATGCCTTGCGCTCCGCTATCCGGACAGCCGTTGGGGATGAGTCGATTACTCTGAAAGGTCCTTCAAATTTGGGATCCTTCCAGCGCCGGACGTGCTTTCGGATAAAGATCAAAGTTCCAGGACGTATTGGTGGGAGCTCCGGATCGGTGGGGCCCTTCTCCTTCCTCTTGGATACCTGTACAGAAAGGAACTGCGCTGCGCGGGTTAGTGAGCACAAGAATTCGTAAAGCTCAGCTTTAACAATCTCAGAAGATGACTCGCTATCCGTTTTGGGCCTTGTAGGAGGGACAGTTACATTGATGGATCGTCCGGTGACAAGTTGGTGGGGCGTGAGGTGGTGATCCGAGCTTGGGGAGTTTCTTAGTGAGAAGAGGGCCAGTGGGAGGCAGTAGAGCCATTTTTTGCCAATGGTGGCGCTAATTTTGCTTATTTTGCTCTTGAGTAGGCCGTTGAGGCGCTCACAAATGCCGTTGCTTTGGGGGTGGTAAGCAGATGTCAGTTTGTGTCTGATGCCTAGCATCGTGGTCAGGGAGGAGAAGATGGCATTTGAAAAATGACTTCCGTTATCTGTTCGGATGGCCTCAGGGATCCCGAAGCGGGAGATAACATCACGGAGCAGGAATGTGGCTGCTGCTTTGGCATCGCAGTGGACGCATGGTCCAGCTTCGATCCAGCGTGAGAAAGGGCAAACTACAACAATGAGATATCGATAGTTTTGACATCGATCAATCATATCGACATAGTCGATATGGAGCTCTTTGAAGGGGCCAGAGGGTTTGGGGATGGTGGAAGTGACTGTTTTGAGAGTCGGATTTGGTGAGTATTGTTGGCAGATTAGACATTTATTGACGAAGAGTTGTATTAATTCGTAGGCGTTGGGAATGAACCAGTCTGCCTGCAATGTAGTGGACATGTTATCTCGGGAGACGTGAGCAGGAAGGTGGAGTTGGTCTAGCGCCACCTGCAGTAAGGCTAGCGGCATAACGGGCTTTCCTGACATAGTCTGTCTGTAAATGAAATCTGCAGGGTCCTGCTGTACTCCCCTCTTTTCCCATAACTCTTTCTCTTGAAGTGGTGCATTTTCTTGTATTTCCCTGAGGTGCAGTTGGGCGATCTTGTCGTATTGTTGTGTGTTGTCCATAGGACAGGCAACGCTCGAGTCCAGTGTCTCGTTAGTCGTGCCTGTGTGTAGCTGTGAATCTAAACTGTCTTGGTGTGTGTCTGTCTGCTGTATCGGGGCGTGGAAGTCATCATGCGTGGGGACCTGGTCTGCCGGTGTCAGTGCTTGGGCAAGGAGGATAGGTGTGTTAGGAGTATATGGCCACGTTACAGGTGGGGGGCCTCTGGCGGCCGCTTTGGCCGCCCAATCTGCCAGAGCATTCCCTCTGGAGACAAAGTCCTGTCCATTGGTGTGTGCAGCACACTTGACAACAGCTACCTCAGCTGGAAATGTCAGAGCTTCAATCAATTCTTCTAACAATTGCTTGTGACATACCGGTGTTCCGTCTGATTTGAGAAATCCGCGCCTTTTCCAGCGCAGTATGCTTGAATGTGTTGTAGTTGTGACGTATGCAGAGTCTGAGTATACTGTGATGCGGTCGTCGGCCCCATGTTGTAAAGCTGCAATTAATGCCGCCAACTCGGCAGCTTGGGCTGAGTAATGTGGAGGCAATGTTAATTGCTGTATAATGTCTAGGGAGTCAGAGGACTCGTGCTGCTGGGCCCGAACTACTGCTGCTCCGGTGTACCTGATCCCTGTCTCTTGGTCGATGGTAGAGGACCCATCAACGAAATACACAGTGCTGTCTGGTAGTGGGTCCTCTTTTGCTGCTCCTGACTCATCTGGAGAGTACGTGGCGCAGTCATGAGTGTCATCGTCTGAGGCTGCAATGGGATGGGCAAAAAATGTAGCAGGGTTCACCGTGTGACATTTGACGACTTTCAGGGAGGGTAATGATAATATTACTTCATATCCTGACACTCTTTGTGTGGTTAACGTTGTCTTGGCTTTTTGAATTATGGCGAAGACGGCGTGTTCAGTGTATAGTGTCAGGGGGGATCCCATGACTATGGGGGTGCTCTTTTCTACAGCAAAGGCAGCGGCAGCAAGAGCCTGCTCGCAGGGGTAGTGACCCTTCATGACAGAGTCCAGCATGCCACTAAAGTACGCAATGGGTTTGTGACCCATAGGGTACTTCTGGGCAAGCACAGATGTCATGACCTGACCATTGCAGTGGGTGAACAGGTAGAATTCTTTAGTGTAGTCAGGTGAACCCAACACTGGTGCATTCGTTATTTCATCTTTTAGCTGTTTGAAAGAGGCTGTCATGTCTGGGGACCAGTTTATCTTGTTGCGTCTGTCTTTAGCTGCTTTAACAGCTTTCAGCAAAGGGGCTGTTATCGTTGTGAAGTCAAAGACCCATTGCCGGACATAGTTGACCAGTCCAAGGAATTTCTGCATGTCTTTTACAGTTTGGGGTTCTGGCGTTCTATTTATGGCATCAACTCTATCTGGCGTGACTCGTCTCCCTGAGGCTGACAGTATTTGGCCTAGATAGTGTACTTCTGTTTGGCAGTACTGGAGTTTGTTCCTATCCACTTTGTAACCTCTGTCGGCTAAGGTGTGGAGCAGAGCGATGGTGTCTACTCTACATTGCTCTTCCGTGGTGCTGCAGAGCAAAATGTCGTCAACATACTGCAACAAGGTGCTGCCGCATTGGAAGTTGGATAGGTCTTCTCTGACAGCCCTGTTGAAGACGCTAGGGGATTCGCAGTATCCCTGAGCTAGACGGGTGTATGTCATCTGGACCCCTTTGAACGAGAATGCCAATAGGTACTGACTGTCTGGGTGAAGGGGGACGCTAAAAAACGCATTTTTCAGGTCTATTACGGAGAAATATTTCGCGTTCGGGGGAATGTTTGTCAGGATGACGGAAGGGTCTGGGACAATGGGAAACTCGGGTATCACTATGTTGTTTACGGGACGGAGGTCATGTACGAGACGCCATTGGTTGGTCTTACCCTTCCGCACCGGAAAAAGACAGGTGTTGCAACAGGAAACGCATGGGTATATTACCCCTTGGTCAAGCAGGGCCTGTATCGTGGGAGCTATGCCTTCTTCTGCTTCCTTTGACAATGGGTACTGTTTTATTCGTGGCAATATTGCTCCGACTTTTAAAGTTATCTTAAATGGAGCGGCAGAACGAATGAGACCTACATCATTGGGGCCGGTAGTCCACAGGTGTGGTGGAATTTGAGCTAAGTCTTCCTCGCGCACTGAATCAATTTTTGGAGGGGCAGTGGGTGTTCTTTTCTCTACTGTCACCGAGAGGGGCACCTCATACTGGTACAGAATCTCTGTCATGGGGCACTGATCGGGATCGCTAAAGAGCTGGTCATCTGAAATGTCTCTCACCTGGTGTCCGGGCTCAATGAATATCACACAGGCCCAGGAACGCATATAGTCGTCACCTGCTATGAACGCCCCATATGTCGGTGTAATATGGAGGGCAAGTAGGCCTAAAATCATGCTTGTGTCTGATATCTGGGCGTTCCTGGATTGTGGGCGGAAGAGGAACTCCTTTGGGAGCTGAACTGTGCGGTCATGCAGCTCTGGGGTGTTGGCCACAACGATATGTACTGCAGTGGAAAATGCTTGCTCGTCTACAGGGCGAGCTCGTAAGTGGGCTGCCAAGGAGGAATCAACGGCGAGTGCCATCATCCTTGCCAAGGGGGTGCCTGGTATCGAGCAAATCATAGTTCCATTGTCATGGAAGTGTATGGACATGTTTAATTTTGTCATGAGGTCGCGCCCCAGAAGGTTCACTGGAGAGCGGGGGGAATAAAGCAGTGGCTGTTCCAACACCCGGTCTCCTATTTGTATGGGCACTGGTTTGGTGAAAGGGACCCTTTCTATTGCCCCAGAGAATCCCTGTGTGTCCGCTACCCGGCTGGAAATGGGCAGAAGTCCGCCAGTGATGCAGGAGTACGTGGCGCCTGTGTCAATGAGAAAGCTGTATGTTTCGTTGTTTATCGTGACCAGGACGGTGGGGTCCTCTTCACCGCTCATGGTGCATGACTAAACTGGGCACACAAGGGTTGTCTGTGGGCTGGCCTAACAAGTGTACCCCCCTTGTTGGTATTGGTGGATGGTGCTTTGTGGGTATGAAGTGTTGGGTGTAGGCGCGACTATGATACCCCCTACGGGTGTCGAACTGGGGCCTTGGGGCATCGCTTGGTATGTAGGTATCTGCTGTTGCTGAAGCATAGGGGCATGTAATGCAGCTTGTGCCTGTTGCATGGGGACCAGTTGTTGTGGGGGTGCCTGTTGAATTTGTGCTATTACTGGCGTTTGGAGTTGTGCTAGCTGCATGTTCTGCAGGGGGACAGGTTGGGTGTGGGTGTACTGCAGTTGTTGTTGCTGCGGGTATGACTGTTGTTGTTGGAACTGTTGTCGCATCGGCTGTAATTGGCCCCGAATTTGGTCCATGGACTTAGTACGACAGTTTCTTTGTATGTGGCCTTGTTTGTTACAATAGAAGCAAATTGTCGGTCCTGACTGCTGTGGAGTTCTTTGCTGGCCCATACCATTACTCCTGCCTCGCATGCCCGTATTATTGCTGTTCATACCGTAATACTGTTGCTGGTCGTTATGATAGTGCTGTTGTGCAGCAACGTTTTGCCCTTGGAGTTGCTGTGGCGTTTGTACATACTGTACTAGTGGCAGGGGCTGGGGCTGCACTTGGGGCATGGTATGTTGTATCGGCGCTTGCACATACTGTATGGCTGGTTGTTGTACTTGTGGCTGTTGTGGCTGTGCATATTGTACAGTAGGCTGCAGCACCTGTTGCGGAGTATATTGGGTATTGGCGGTGAGCACATTTTGAGCGGCTTGGGGAAATGTGGTGACGGCTGTCATTTGGTTCACTGGAGCGGCCAACATGACAGTATCCACAGTGTCTCTCTTTTTGTTAAGCTTCTGCTGTACCAATTTTGCAGCTGCATTTTCTATGGCAAGTTGTCTATTTTTTTCCTGTTCTATCTTCTTTTTGCAAAAATGTATGATGTGGTCTTGTATTTCAGGCCATGGCTTTGCTTCCATGGCAACTACGCCATCTAATTTTTCCTGTACTTCCTCTGGCAGGCCTCTCTTAACCATGTGATAAAAAAGTCTGCTGTTCCCCCCCGTGGTATTCCAAGAGTCGCCTAATTCTTGGTGCCACTTTTCCTTCATCCTAGAGATGAAGGTAATCGGGTCCTCATTTACTTGCATTGTTAATGACATGAGTGACCCAATGTCTGGGACATCGGGGTATTTTAGTGTCAGTTTTGTCCAAACCCCCGCTCTTATTTTGTCAAAGGGTTCTCCGTCGTATGTTGTGTCATTCATAGTTATCAGTCCGTTACTTATACTTTTAAAAATTTCTTCCGCTTCTCTCCCCATGAGGGAAATGAGCAAACTTTTCATATCGCCTATCCCTGGAACTGTGCCTGTTGTATTTTTCTCTAGGGCCACTATCCACTTGCCTGCACCCTCCGTGAGGGGGGGGAGGTTCTTTTTAATAGCTTCTCTTTCTGCAAACGACCAGCAGTGATATATTGGGGGGTCCTGCTTCCTCTTGTACAAGAGTGGCATTTGGCGAGCAAATCCCGCATCTTGAAGCGTTGGTCTCGTGGTGTCATACCGTCTGGCATATTTCTGCCATATTTTTAAACTGGCTCGCATGTAGGCATAATCCCAATCCTCATCCCCTGCACCTTGCAGGATGCATTCTACGGCTGTAGCCAGATGCTGAGGTTCAAAAGACCCGTCTCTGGGCCATGGGAGCATCTGCGGGGCCAGAGACTCCGTCCAGCCAGCCAGGTCGTCCGTGAAAGGGTTGACAGCATAATCTGAACCCTCTCCTGCTTCTACTATTTCGTTGGGAGTCATGCCATTATTCTTTTGTAGGGCATGTGAGCTACAGAGGAGCATGCCGTTACCGTTCTTGTGTCTAGTGTTGCGCATAAAAGCGGCACCAGTGACATCATAGCTGATGCAGGCGTCAGTAACAGGGAAGTCATTATCAGGGAAGTCATATACGGTGTCATCGGGGCGCCCGTGCGTTCCTAGTATCCTAAGGTTATCTACTTCTGTGAGTCTAGGCTTCCTTTTTCCCCCTGTATCCCTTGAACTCGTCAGTCCCTGAGCCGTTTGGTGGAAGGGGTTTGTATTTGTCGCCGCCCGTGGTTGGCCGGACGATCGTACCCTAGTTGTGGCGGATGGTGGGGCGAATGGGTTCGCCTCAGGTGCCGTAGTTTGTGGGGAAAGTGAGGGCATCGGTGCTGCTGCCTGCGGGCGTGGGGACTGGCCGTCGTGGCCTGTTGCGTTATTCCTGCCTGTGCCCTCAAAGGCCCCCAAAGGTGTCGTCACCTTGCCTGTGGAGGGGTCTGTAGTTCCCGGGGGTGGAGGGTCGGTGATCTGTTGTTCAGTACAGCCTAGTGTCCCATCTTCCGCTATGGCTGTGGAAGTATGTTTTTGCACGTGTTGTGTTGTTGGAATACGTGTCGGTGTTTGAGCGGTATATTGTTCCGGGCGGGCCAGGATCAGTGTCTCAGTTAATCTGTCATTAATTTGTTCCAATCTTAGCGACATGCGTCGTATTGAAGGAACTATTGAGTCTGGCTCGGGGCGGTGCAGCACTGGGTTGCCAAAGAATTCTGTGGCGGCGTATTCGGTCGGACTACATTCTAGGCTTTCGTGTGTGTTTGGGGTTGTTCTCCATTGGTCATACTGGACTAGGGGTGGTGGCGGAGGGAGCCACTGTTCCTTGCCCATCTGCTGTTGGACAGAGGAGAACGTTGGCTTTTGGTCGGCAGCGTCTGAGTTACAGAATGGCATGCGGTCGCGGAGTGTGGCTACCTGCTCCTGGAGCTGCGGAGCCGTTGCGTCACGGAGGGCGTCAAGGTCATGGTGGGGGTACAGTGAGTGGTGAGATGTAGTGGACGACTGGTGTGATGATGTGTGGGAAGCGATAGATGGCGCTATGGACACATTGTCCACATCGTCATCGATACCCTCGGCGGGTAGGGCAGAGGCGGACGTGGGGAGGAGCCTTAATGTAAATTGCGCGTCTATTGGCCCTAGTAGGCCAGGTACTGCAGCGTGCAGTGTTGGACCGTTGTTGGAAGTGGGCGACGGGGGCTGGGCTGCTCCACCCGGGATGCTCGGGGATGGTCCTGTGATGGGGGCTGCTGTGGCTGATACTGTGACGGGGGAGCTTGGGCCACTGCTGGTGGCCGGTGGTGGCTGGGCAATACACTGATCGGTGGGAGGCGGAGGGGGCTCAGATGTTGCGTTGATATCGCAGGGAAGCTGACTATATCCTACCGCCGGCATGCTATTAGTGGTTGTCTGTAAGGTTAGTTCTTTTCCTTCTGTGGACGGGAGCACGGGATACATGCCACTAGCTTGATAGGGTGGGGGTGCCGAAGGGGCAGTGGGCATGGTGGGCGTGTGCTCTTGCGTACTGTCTTTAAAGATGCGCCAGAGATCTAAAGTGGCCTTCCTTTTTTGCAGCTTGGTACCAGTGTATTTAGTGTTCAGGAAGGTGGTGGCGTGCTCCAGAATAGTTTTATTAAAGCTCCCTTCCGAGGGCCAAGGGTGGTCCATATTTTTTGTCAACTTATGGAGCTCCCTACTATGCTTTAGTATCCTTCCCTCTTGTCCGCCGAATACGCTCAGGACGTGCTGAAGGGGTGTCGCCATGGTGGGATATGGGTGTGGTCGCAGGATATGTTCCTGGGGTGATGTATCTATGCGCCCCTAGAGGTCTGGTACTAGTTCTGTACCTATTCCTTCAAGGATGCGGTCATATATACCGTTCTGTAATTCAATGTTTTGGGAGGGGGTGCACCCAGGGAATGTCAGCTGTCTGCCGAAGCAGGCGTCAGCTATTTTAGATTGGAGTGGGTATCTTGGCCAGAAACCTGATATAACTGTGATCTCTCTTGGTGGGACCTCCAAAATAAAGAATATTTGAAATCCAGTATGTGCTTTATACACAGTGGAACTCAGTATCCTACTCATAGGGCTAGTCAGTGCGTGTTTGTGTCACTTGTAGAGCAACGTGGAAATGGCGGGGGATGTGTGGCTGGAATACACGGGCTGGCTGTGTCTGCGTAGTGAGGCTAGTTGTTGGGGCTGTTGGGGTCTGTGGAGTGTGTGTTCAGGATGGTGTTACAGGCAGGGAGAGGCAGGTCTCTGATAAGTTCTTCACCTACTTCCGTACATACTATGTTGTACAGTATGAATCTTAGGTGCATTTCATCAGGCCCCCTGTAGTTTCCTTCTGGGGAAAGGTCGGGAAATTCGAGATTGTGGCGGGCAAAGGCAAGACGTATTTGGCTTTGCAGTGGGTTTCGTGGCCAAGAGGAGGTGAATACGGTGGGTAACTCTAAGCCTGGGGACAGCAACCGAACCCTTATGTAGATCCAGTCGGGTGTTCTGTGCACTGAGGTGCCAAATATTCGTTTGTCGTACACTGCATGGAGAGCCTGCATGGGGCTGTAATTTGTGTCGGACTCTAGGTAAATGACAGACCGGTATTACAGAGGTGTAGTGAGTAAAGGAGCATTTATTTGTTGGTTTGTTTGTGAGACTTGTTAGTGTAGTCGGCGGGGCGTGAGAATGCTGGTGCGAGAGATAGAGTGATTTGGCAAGGGTGACTGAAGTCAATATTCAGTGCCTGAAAAATTGTAAGAAGGACGGCACTAGTGAGGGGCGTAACATATATAAATGAAGCTGGGTGGCCGTCAGAGAGGCCTACGATATTGTTATTGATCAGGTATACAGTGATATTATTGAGGCAGTTGTCAGTCATTCCCTTTAGTTCGAGAGGGAGCAGTGCGGTAAGGTAGGGAGACTGGGCAGGGGTCTGGGATCTGCAGAGTTTTGAAAATAGTCGCCCAAGAACGCTCTCAGGAGTGATACTGTGTCGTCCTGGGACTGGTGGGAAGAATGGGAATCTGAAGCGGAGGGTGTTGGGGAATAGGGACCGTCAAGAGGGGGGATGGAAGCAGCTTCAGAAGAAGCTATTGTTTGGATGGAGTCTATTGATGATGCGTTGTCCGTGAGAAGAATGGCGGAGGGATGGTCGGGGTACCGTGGGTATATAGGAGAAGCAGTGTAAGGGACAGATAGGGTGGATGAATTGGAACGGTCGTCGGTGTACAATAAGTGCGGACAAGTGGTGTCCGGGGATGGTGGGGTGAGGGATATGGCAGGGAGGGCGTCAGATAGATCGTTCAGGGATAGTGGACAGATGCGAATTTGGGTGTGTGTGGTAAATGGGACCCCTAAGATGTCCCAGGCGTCGTTCAATATATCGCGGTCGTCGTCATTAAGCTGAATGAATTCGCCAGTGGAGGGATTGTGGACAGCTTGCGGAATCCCGTGTACGAACTGAAGAGTGCGATAAATAATATGTGGGGGGGTGTGGGACATTACTGGTGTAAGGGGGAGCTGGTCATTGTTGGGTGATGGGGCACAGGAGGGAGGCAAGGGTGCAACTAAGAGACCCCTGAGCCCCCCTTTTTGGCTATCATCGGCGAGAGCAAATGATAGACAAAATGTGAGGAGGTGGGCTGGGTGAAAAACCGTGCGTGTGAATGGAGAGACTGTAGCGAAGGCACCCAGTTGAAGGAAGGAAGGAGACTATCAGTGGGCAATGGAACATATGCGGGAGGGGGGTGGTGCAGGAAGTGTAGTACTGAACAGAGCGCGCGCACTGAGGCACATGAAACAGCAAAAGGAGCTGGCACTGACACAATGAAAGCACCTAATATGCACAGCACAACGCGGGAATGGGAAAGCACACAGGGGACGCGGGACAAAGAAGCGCAATACATTTTAAGACAAGGCGACAGAAAACATAAACAGAAGGGAAAATAATGAGAAGTCAAAAATAACAACGACATGGCAATCCCCAAATGAAAACATTGCAGTACACCCTGATCCCAAAATAGACCATGCAGGAGCCGTCGCGCTGGCAGGGGCGGGAGGACAGAAAGGAAGAAAAAAGTAGAAGAATGAGTGCAAGGGAGAGGGAAGAAAGACAGAGGGGAGGTAGGGAAGAAATGCAGAGAAGGAGGATATGGGGGGGGGGGCAGAGGGACAGAAAAGTAAGTGCAGGAGAGAAAGATGCATGGGGGAGTCAGGGAGGGGAGGCGGAGTGAGGCAGAGGAATGGGCCGGAGCCAGGCAAGGAAGTGCGTGCTTGTTGGATCGAGAGATCTGCAAACACCACAAGGTAGGGTCCGGCGGTGGGTGGGTGTAGGGTGAGGCACCGGCAAGGGCGGCGGACGAGGGGTACGAAAAAGTGGCGCAGAGAGCCGAAGAAGAAGGGAGATACCGATAACCAAGGCACTCAACCCTTGCAAATAGAGATCAGGAGGGGGTGAAACAGGGGGATAGAGGCGGGTGGTCCCCATGGGGGAGGGTGCGCCAGCAAGAGAAAGATGGAGATTGTAGTGTCAGGGCGAAATCTATGTGTCCAGAAAAAGCAGGGGAAAAGCACGGTCTCACAGTCACCGAGGCGTGAGACACACACACTAAGGCTCCACACACAGTGCTATCCTGTGTGCCCTCAAAAGCACGGTCTCACAGACACCGAGGCGTGAGACACACACACTAAGGCTCCACACACAGTGCTATCCTGTGTGCCCTCAAAAGCACGGTCCCACAGACACCGAGGCGTGAGACACACACACTAAGGCTCCACACACAGTGCTATCCTGTGTGCCCTCAATGATACAGAAATAGACGACTAACTGCAAGCCTGCAGGCGATAAAAAAAAAATGAAAAGGAAGGCAGGAACAGAAGAGAACGAAGCAGGGCAGGACCACACAGGAAGGAAGGAGAGTTCGAAAATCGTGACCAGAGAGAGAGTGCTGTAAGGTGTGAGGTGTGCCTCAGTCAGTGCCAACCGGCAGCGGTACTCGCAGGCAGCCAGGCGTGACCAGGGAAATGCAAGGGAAAAAAACCTTGTCTTACCCGAGGTCTGTACTGGCGCCGGCACAATAGTTGCACGGTAATTCTACGTAACAGGGGACACACGCTCACAATGTTTTGGAGAATGGAAGTCCAGGGATGTGTGGTACATCAGTTGATGAGAATTGTCAACTTCCACACTGGTGTTGGCTTCTGGGTGTTGGGGGTCAATGTGACCACACAACAGGCAAAGGAACCTGGGAAGGACAGACAAGATACAGTCAAAAGCACAGATGAACAGGAGATAAATGAAATACACATGCACAAAACATGTTGAAAAACACCTACACAAACACTAGTGAGCAGTACTACCCTATTGTGGAGTACACACCACCTAAATGGACACATCACAGTACGCATCCAGTCAAGTGGCACACAGACACACTCGGACAGCAACAGAGCTGGCTCAACACATTCCTGGCTACCTCCATACATTCACATAACCACCCTGGAAACTCACTTTCAGGTGAAGAAGTTGTTGATGAGCTGGGAGCGGACGTCACCGTCATCTTCATCAACGCTGGCATCTTGGCCCAGGCCGGGATCCTCCACAGGTGCCGGACGTTGGTCGTTGTCATCCTCATCCAGGATGAAAGGCACCTCCTTCCGCACCGCCATGTTGTGTAGCATGCAGCAGACAAGGATTATTTTGCACACCTTTGCAGGCTCATATGGGAGGGCCCCTCCGGTCTTGTCCAGGCAGCGAAAGCGGCTTTTCAGGAGGCCGAATGTCCGCTCAATCACCCTCCTGCTCCGACCATGTGCCTCATTGTAGCGCAGCTCGGCTGGTGTCCCAGGGTTCCTGAGGGGTGTCAGCAACCACGGCATGTTGGGGTATCCGGAGTCACCTACACACACAAAAATGAACAAGTAGATGAGTGCGGAATACAACACTGACAAACACACACAATGAGAAACAGTCAGTACACAACGACAAGCCAGACACGCTGAGCTGGCATCTGTGACATCAGCGTTGCAATGTGACTACTCCTCATTATGTAGGCATCGTGTGCCGAACCAGGGAACCGTGCACACACATGTGTGATCAACATGTCAGCAAGACAGACCACCAGAGCATTGATCGAATGGTAGTGCTTCCTGTTATGGTATGCCTGCTCATGTGCCTGTGGTGGTATCAGGGCAACATGTGTCCCGTCAATGGATCCAATGACGTTTGGCATCCTCCCCAGTGTATAAAAGGCATCCTTAATTTCAGGGAGTTCATCTTGGCTCGGGAACTTGATATACAGGTCGAGGAATTGCAACATCCCCTTCAAGACATCGCATAGCACCCGACTATACATCGTTTGCGACATACCTGCCAGCAGTAGCCACAGTGTACTGGAAGGTACCAGTAGCAAAGAAGTGCAGGGCTGCCATCACCTTCACCTCTGGGGTCAGTGCTGGAGGGTATGTCCGGCCAGGTAGAAGATGTGGCGCCATCTGCTCTGCCAACTCCTCAATCAGTGGCCTGGTGAAGCGGTAACATCTGATGCTGTGGCGTTCCTGCATGGTTGCAAGGTCTGGGAACGGAGGATGCACAGCCGGTGCCCTGCAGTCCAGAGATGCACAAAGGAAGATCGTCAGTACATCCCCCCATGTGGCCATGACCACGATCACTCTCACATGCTAGTTTATGACATTACACAATGTACTGAGGTGTGTGCTGTTGGTCATGGACACATATAAGACCACCACCTCACATCTCAATTGCACATGTCCACATGAGTCCCATGTAGTGCAATGGGCTAATCATCTGGCTGTATCACCCAACCTATGTGCTGCTGCAACGTTTAAAAAAAAACCCCAGTGACTAATGAGCACTCATGTCTCCCAGGCATCACAGATCTTTGCCATGCAGAAACCCAGGCTCCCTGTATTGCCACATCAACACCACAAGGCAAGCGTAAGTCCCACAGGTAGTGGCCACTGTTGTTCACGCCGGCCCTACATGTACATCTCTTAGACACACACCCCATCAAGGTCGATGCATATACCACGTGGATGTGGAGACTGTCACCCATTGGTAACATGTGATCAGACACATCTGAGACACAACATGCACACAGACTGTGGGTGCACATCAGTATTGGGGCTACAGGTCTCACTGTGACGTACATGCCATTACCCCCAGGACTCAGGGTGTATGTGAGTGACATGCCCCAAACATAACCAACCGGACACTGTGGCCTTCACTCATGCCCATTACTGTACAATTGCACATCACAGTGCGAATGTGCACAACACACAAAGGACTCTGCCCCCATGTACAAGATAACAGCCTGAGAGTGACTGCACAAAGTGCCAGACAAAAACAATGCTCTGGCCCCCTCAAACACCCAGGGAATGCAGCCTCACATGCCATGGGACACTGTGTGGCCAATGCTATAGTGTGGCAGGTGTGTGCAGGTGTCCATGGCGAGTATATGTGTGTTGCATCCGTGTAATTGTCACTGATGCGGTCCGACGCGGGTGACAATGCGTACGCATTGCATGGGTCATGTCCGAGCTCTGCGTACGCCTTGTCATTGAATGCAATGAGGTCCGACGCGGGTGACAATGCATACGCATTGCACGGGTCATGTCCGAGCCGTGCGTACGCCTTGTCATTGAATGCAATGAGGTCCGACGCGGGTGACAATGCATACGCATTGCACGGGTCATGTCCGAGCCGTGCGTACGCCTTGTCATTGAATGCAATGAGGTCCGACGCGGGTGACAATGTGTACGCATTGCACGGGTCATGTCCGAGCCGTGCGTACGCCTTGTCATTGAATGCAATGATGTCCGACGCGGGTGACAATGCGTACGCATTGCACGGGTCATGTCCGAGCCGTGCGTACGCCTTGTCATTGAATGCAATGATGTCAGACGCGGGTGACAATGCGTACGCATTGCACGGGTCATGTCCGAGCCGTGCGTACGCCTTGGCCATTGAATCGTATGGAGACGGGTGCATGTGTACATTAAAAATACACGTTGTACAGTCAGTTGAACGAGCCGGGCGCACCCATTGGCTCAGGACTGTCATGGAGACGGATGCGGATTCAAAACTTGTACGAGTTGTGCACTGGAAATTCAGTTAGATGCCTACAACAATGTTGCAATTTCAAGTGTTCCATGAAGGTGAAGATTTGAACGATGCGGAAGGCGTGTATGATTCGTACTTTTGAATGTATTGGCCAGATTCATAGAATGCAAACGTGTTGGACCTATCA
Organism: Triturus cristatus; assembly: GCF_964204655.1. NCBI lineage: Eukaryota > Metazoa > Chordata > Amphibia > Caudata > Salamandridae > Triturus > Triturus cristatus. Next base: position 693,191,410 of record NC_140583.1, read on the forward strand.
CTTTGGACACATGGCACAGAGTCTGCCTCTGCAGCACAGATATAAGGCTGGCTGGACCCCAGAGAGCTCACTTGCCTGCACTACATGCTACTGGACCACATCCCTGCTACCACTGCTGCTGTCTATGCATCCTCTGGCTCCTGCTATTGCACGTACACTGGAGGGGGCCCCAGCCTTCACTGAGGAGGAGAACCAGGCCCTGCTGGACGGGCTCCTTCCAGAGTACAGAAAGCTCTGTGGGACACCAGGGGAGCAGATGAGTGTGCTGTCCACTGCCTTCCTAATTAAGCATGTTGTCTGACTAGCAGTACTAGCAATGTGTACAGCAGTGGCAAGCATTATCACTGACTACTTTCATCCCCCAAATTGTGTAGGGACATGTACAGAATATTTTTCCTGCTGCTAAAGTGCATTTTTGCCAGCTTAAACTATCCAGGCATTGTTAACATGTCAGACATGCATGTGAGTTTTCATTCCCCAGGGTTGCACTACCTGTGTAATTATTTTCCCTTTGTGATGATGACATGTATATCTAATTGTGTGCTGCACAAATCTGGGGCATGTGTGTTAATGTACTTTTCACTTTGTCCTCCTCACAGGTTGATGCCCACCAGAAGCAGGAGATCTGGCTGACCATCGCCCGGGCTGTACATTCTGGGGGGGTCTTCAAGCGCCGCATCCGCAACTGCCAGAAGAGGTGGCAGGACCTTCGGGGCTGGACCCGGAGGATAGCTAGAGTCCAGCTGAAGCTGTCACCTCCACGTAGGAGGGGCAGACACCGGACCCTGACTCCCCAAATGCTCCGGATACTGGCGGTGGTCTTCCCGGACCTGGATAGGCAGCTGAAGGCCAGACAGCAGCAGGAAGGGGGTAAGTCCATGCCTCATCTGTGTACTATGTCTGACATGCAAATAGCAGTCTTTTGTCCGGGTCACACTTCCACATTACGTAGGTCTTGTAGTCCCAAAATCAGGTCCCTCATCTGTGTGATGCACCCTCCTCATCTGTTCCACAGGTGTGGCCCCTACAGTCTTATGATTGTGTCACTAGGGAACTGTGTGCCTGCAGTCAGCTATGAATCAGGTACCAGTCAGCATCAGTTCCCGTGACTCTGGTGAGTGTGTCATGGGTGGGTCAATTGTTTACACAATGCCTGAGATCTGACATGTGAACTGTGTGTGCCCTTGAGATGTGTACCAATTGCTGGTCTGACTCGCAACATGTTTCTGGGGTACTCAAAACAAAACCATGCAGCAGGGAACTCCAATTTTTGGGCATCAGGAGTATGTATATCAAGTATGTCACAATTGTTTAGCCGCCTGACTACTGTCCGGGGCAAAACACTGTTTCACTTAGTCCTGGCCAGTCATGCCCCCTCAAGGGCATTCAGAAACACTCTGTAATCCCACTCCTGTGTGTGAAATTGCAGGTTGTGCTTCGTGACATGTGCCCTCAGGTGTGTGCCTCTGTGTCATTAGGGTGTGGCTTGTTGCTACGTACAACTGGGGTGTCCATGATTCAGAGGGTCAGCATGACATCTGCAATCTGACTGTGGGAGACAAGACCTGTGTGACATATAGGTGTGTGAGCATCTGACAGCGCACAATGGTGTATGCAACTGTGTCCCTCATGCAGCTGGGTTATATGCATGGCAGACTGTGATGTGTTAATGTACATGGATTTGTGTTTGCTGAGACTCATATGTCTGATTTTCATGATGTGGGGTCTTCTGGATATGTTGTTTGCATGGTATGGGCAAGTGCCCCGGTCTTCTGCATATATTTGCCCCTGAGCTAGGATTGTGAGTCAGTGAATATTGTTGTTGTCTGGCTGCCCTGCCCCTGAAACAGGAGACACTGTTGACTGACTTACAGGGCATCCCAGTGCCATGGCATTGAACTTGCTATGAGTGAGCCTGCGTTGTGTTCAAGTGTGCACCATGCACCCCATTGAGGCCTTGCCCATCAGGACATGAGTACATCATAGTGTGTGTTGCTGGCATGCATTCCAAGCATGTGAAATGAGTCTCTGCCCATCCCTTCATCCCGACACCTGTGCTGAGTCAGTCGCAAGAGGTGTGCTGTGGGTCGATTGACATACTCCTACATGTTCTCTTGCATGTACAACTAATGTGTGGGTGGTGCATGTTGGCACATTGGGGTATTAACATCCAACATGCAACAGACATATGTGTGCAAGTCAAGGAGAGATATGTGTGCCATGGTTGATGTTGGAAATGACAATTGTCTTATTCTAAACAGTGTTGGCACTTTGAGCTGTGTTCAGCTGATGATGCCAGGGCTTGCCCTGTGATGTGATGTACTCACTGTGGTGTGTGCAGTCGGTGCAGGTGACTGATGTTGTTCTGTTACTTCCTATTCCTATCCAGATACATCCACGGCCACAGGAGGGCACAGCTCCACAGAACAGGAGGAGTCACAGAGCCTTACAGGGACAGAAGGAGAGGAGTCAGGTGGACCCAGTGGCACAGAGGGCGATTTGAGCCACACAAAGGAGTTGTCAGCACCATCCCCCCAGCTGAAAGCCACAGCATCTCTGAGGATGACTTCCCTGTGGAGGCGGGTGTCAGCAGCCACCAAACCCCAGCTAGTGAGGCTGTCTCTGCCACCACCACCACCACCACCACCCCCTCCCATCGGCTCCCATCCCAGAGGTCCCTGTGGGCTCCCGTGTTCGTGAGCATGTCTCCTTTGTGCCAGGCGCCGCACCCCCTGCCCCTGTATCCCCTGCTGCCCTGAGTGAGGAGTCTGTGGACTTACTTAGACAGATGCATGTGGGGCAGACGTCGATGCTGAAGGTCCTCCATGCACACACAGGTCTGTTGACACAACTGGTGTCATTCACGGAGGGCATTTCCTCGGGCATGTCTGCCCTAAAGAGGACCAACCAGTCCGTGGCCTCCTCCCTGATGGCAGCTGTGTCCCTCCTCCAACAGTCCCACACCCCTCCTACCCCTGCAGCATCCACAATTCCTAGCACACTACCTGTCCAAAGCACAGAAACCCCCAAACCAAGGACTAGACGTGCACACAAGCAAGAGCAGGGGACTGATTCTACACTCACAGGGGCTGGTTTGGTGACAGACACACAGTCATCTACAACCACTCCACAGTCCTCCGAGACCTCTCCCTCCCAGACCCCTTCCCTTTCATCACCTGCAACCCCATCTTCCCAGAAGCTCTTCCTCTGTGACCTTGGCCTCTTCCCCACCGACCCAGCAGATCCTGATTACAAGGGGAAGAGGAAGTCCCCACACACAGAAGGGAGTGCCCCGCACACCCGGACACCCTCCCCCAGGCACAGTCAGACCGAGATGCCAACCCGCAAGTCTCCCCGGCGCCAGAAGAGCAAGACCCCCCCGCCAGCACGCAGCTCCAAGGCAAAGTCTCCATCCTCCATCCCCCAGGCCACCACTCCAGAGGTTCCCCCGCCACTCCCTGCCCCGGGTTCCCCCACACACAGATACACCATCCCCAAAATGCTAAGGCCATCCCCCCCTAGCACTTGCTCCTCCACACCTGGTCAGACAGTTGCTGCCACTGAGGTAGGGACCATGTCACCACCCCCTGCCCTGCAGACCTCACCTGTCCTCCATTCCACTCCCATGGATGTAGGCACTGCTTTGGAGTCCACCCCCTGTCTGACTTGGGCACTGCAGTGGTGAGCCAATCCACTCCATCTGACTTGCCCACTGGAGTTGTGCCGGCACCCACCCCATCTGACTTGTGCCCCACAGTTGTGACAGCACCCACCACTTCAGTCATCTCCACTGCAGTTGCAAGTGTCTCGCCTGCATCCCCCACCTCTTCACTGCCTCCTTCTGCTGTGCCCTGATCCTGTCCCTGCGGTGCCTGGCCTGCCCCCATGTATGCCCCTCCAAGGGGATGACCCCGGTCCGTAGCAGTGCAGGCAAGCAAGGTGTGACAGTTGTCACTCTAGTTCACTCCTTGGCAATTTGGAGAAGTGTGGCTCAATGATTAGAGCGGCAGACCCTGATGCAGAGGTCTGGCCTGGGACCAGGGTTCAATTCCCCGCCTTGGCGGGTCTTGGGCTCAAAAATTCCACAGACCTGATAATTCTCGCCTCGGTGCCTATTCCAATCATGGAGTCCCACTCTGCAACTCTGGGCAATAGCTTGCTTAATCTCCACAACGGCCCCCACAACGCTAAGGATGCCTGGCCTCCACCTTGGGGGTGCCCAGGAGTGGACGCCTCACAGGGAAAAGCCAGGATGGGTTCCACAGCGGTATTCGTACAAGCGCCTTGAGACCCTTGCGGGTGAGTAGTGCGCTATACAAGTATCAATTTTACATGGACTGGCCATTGGCCTTTTGGTTGCACAGACGTTTAGCATTTCATATACTGAATTTGTGACTCTAGTTCACTCCTTGCCATTTGGACATGGACTGGCCATTGGCCTTTTGTTGGAACAGAAGTTTCACTTTTCATATGCTGAATAAAGCTTTTTACTTTGTCCCTGTGAACTTGATTTAGCTGTACATCATGTTGAGGTTGTTTTAGATGTCCTTGCACCTGTAATGCTTGGTTTACAATGTTGCATACTGATGTGTTGATGTGAGGTACTCCCTGTGGTCCATGAGATATGTATCCTCTTCTGGTGGGTATCCATGTCATCCTTTGCAGCTACCTGGGTGTGTCTGGATCAACTATTTGTGTACATCACTCTGTGAGCATTTAATTGCCATGGTCACATCTGTGGCTTGCACCCCTGCACATATGATGTGCTTCCCAATGTCCAAATTGTCACTTCCACATACTTCGTGCTCATCACTACTGGCCCTACAGGTGTGGGCATCATTGTAATAGGAGAAACTGGGTCCTCTGTGCAACTTTTTAGACATATTTTGGGGTATGTGCAGCTGACTTAGGGGTGACTCCCGTACTCAGGATGTTGTGACCAGAGCCTTCATTGTGGTATAACTGATGGCTGACTGACCAAGTGTTCTGCAGACATGAGTGGGACTTGCAGTGAATATGTTTGGCACAGCTGGGCTCCCACAGGAGTTGTGTCCCCTCAAGTTAGTGTGTTGTCCAGTGACATGGCCTGGGCCCATGGTGTGTGTTGTATGTGCATGTGTGTGTGTCCACATCCCTGTTCATACACAGACAGTGTTCCCTTGATATGTTCCTGTTGTTTATGCTTGCTTAGTGGTACTGGGTTAATCCCACTACTTTTCCAATGGGCTACCAGATGTGTGGGTGCATGACTCACTACTGTTAATTGGTGTATCATCATTGTGATTTGTCAGTTCTGAGTGTTGATGATGTTGTCAGACACAGATGGGACACAGTGAGAGTTCCTCAAGGCACTTGTTTGTTCGCAATATCATGTAGTTGTCCCTAGGTGGTAGTTTTCAGTGATTGAGACATTTGTATGTGTGTGTGACTGCTCCCACTTGTCGGGTTCACGGCAGCGATGCTGGCAGGTGTCAGCATGGGTGCCTTGTGTTCCTCCTTGGCATCTGCATAGTCCTGGGACTGTGGCAGGGATTATGAAGGTCACATGAGCTTTGAGGTCATGGCCATGTACCGCATACTGTGCAGTGTGTCTGTCATTCCCCAGGGTTGTAAACAGTCCTTGTGTGATGTGTGTGTGCACCTTAGTTCCTGCCAAGATTCCTGTGTTTGTCATGTGGGCATGTGCAATGACACCTGTCCATGTGTGCTTCACAGATACACATTGATGGAGTTCAGGTTTGTGGTGTTGATGGTGGACTGATGTGAATGTTTGCATGGATGGTCCCCTAGCTCCCGTTTGTCCATGGATGAGGGGCCATGCTGAATGATTTGTATTTTAGTATGTGTGATGTGCGTTTGTGGCACAGGACACATGTCTGGGTTTCCCAGTTTGTACGACATCTGCCTTTGTCATCACAGTGGAGGTGTCATGTAGGCCTGGGCTAAATTTCCGTTCCGCTCGTGGAAATTGCGATAATTTGACATTTTTGCGTTCCGCGGAGAGCGCGAAAATGTAAACATTTCCGCATTCCGCAGCTTAGCGATAATTTGTTTCTTGCTCGCGCTGTAAAATAATAGATTCTCGCACGCGCGCGATCGCCTTACCTGAATCCCCGTGTTCGCAGACAAGTTTTCCCGATCCGGTCGCGTTCTCCAAGAGATGTTGGATTGTTGGTAGCCATTTGCGCTGTCTCGCGACAGTTCGCTCCTGCAGTAATGTCATTGGTCGCGCGATCACGTCTTTCTTCTCGCGATCATGCACCGCGAGAAGAGTGAAAACAAGATGGCCGCGCCCGCGAGCATTGTAACACTGAACAACCTGGGTCTAGTACTGGGTCAGCAGGGATAAACAAAAGGCAAAACCACTCATTCTAACATCTCTTGGTTAGAGAAAAGCCCCTGAGGGAACAGAACCCATCAATCACCGAGGAATCAGTGTATTCTCATCATCTGGGTCTGTCTCTCCTGTCACACCACACCAGAGCTAAAGAGAACAGCCTGGTCGCGGGTCAGGGGAGAAGGCGTACAAGGGTTGTAATCAGTACCAGAAATGACAAGGAAACAGTGGGTTCTCCTTCGTGTGAAAAGGGGTTCAAAAAAAGTGCAGCACTGAATCAAAAAATGTGAATAAAAATGGCTAGAGAAACTCAAAAGTGCTTTAATCGGTAGAGCACCTCTGCCAAAATTAAAAAGCAAAATGGCAATTTAGCATAAATACATCGTCATTATGCTCATTGTCCATAGCCCGCGAGCATCCGCATGGGTAAGTTGGTGAGCCGCGACCACGCAGAAAATACCCCAAACAGGCAGGAAAAAAACGTCCGCATCTACGCGATATTTACGCTTGTTTGCGGAGATTTTTAACATTTTCGCGATAATTTGCGAAAGTCACTTTCGCAAATTCCGCCCACCCCTAGTGTCATGCATGCTTGTGTCACACCAATCTCTTGCCCTGGGGATTGTGCTGTTGTGTGTCAGTCTCTTGCTGTTTTACTTGGTGTTCATTCCAGCTAGTGTCACATGTGTCTGTTGTGCTTCCTCTCATCTCCCAATGCCTGATTGCCCACTGAGGGTGTCCCAATGATGGTTTACTTTTGTATGGCATTGTGTCCACATCTGTGTCACTGTGGTTCAGCCCCACTCATGTGTTGTGTAGTTGCCTGTGGATACTGTGACACACACACACACACACATGTTGGGGCCGATGTGCAGTGTGAGTTTGCCTGTTTGTGTTTGTGCATCTGCACCAGTGCATTGGTATTGCTGTTGTTGGCCTTTGTCTGGATGCTTTTTCTGTGATTTTGCATGCTGTCCCTGTGAGTCATTTCACATCATTGTGCACATTCATCCTGGTTGTTGGGTGCCATTGCTGGCATGGAATGTGAGTTAGTGAGCCAACACCTACAGTCTACACATGTAGTTTTGGTTGGTGTGTCTATTTTCGAGATGTGTGCATGCTTGGTGATGGTCACTTCTGCTGTTGTGTCATTGTACGCTGTGTGCATTGTCAGCCCCCATGTGTGGTGCTTGTCTGCACATGGCCAAGAGTGTTATGTTTTCACAGCACTGTTTGCCTCAACACATCTCTGTGTGTATGGGACACAACCACTATTTTCCCCCAGAAGTGTTTGATGTGTTGGAAGCAGGGATCATACATGCTGTTTGTTATTTGCAGCTTTGACCATGATGACACTTACCTTTTGGTCACTGTGTTGAGGGGGGTTTGGTCCCCATCACCACAATACTCCACATGTGCTGCATTTTGTGAACCCCCACTTGACTTCTGTTCTACACAGTGAGGGGGTGTTCTTTTTTACATTGCCACAGTGCTATGGTGATGCTTGCCTTGTGTATGTCACACTCATGTGTTGGTCACACATGTGCTGTTACTTATATTGTATGCTCATAGCCATATTCACTGTTGTGGGCATTTGTCACAGACTACACACTGTTGTCATGATGTCGTGGGGGATGTATTTTGCGGACATACCTGATGTTTGCATATGCTGGATGTGTTGCGCATCACCCATCCTATGGCTGGGGTTGGTAGGGGTAATGGCCAACAGGTCCCCTGTGAGTGAGGGTGGCAGGGGTGATGGGAAACATAAGCCCTGTGAGTGGGGGTGGCAGGGGTGATGGGTGATGGGTAACAGGTCCCCTGTGAGTGGGGGTGGCAGAGGTGATGGGCAACAAGTCCCCTGTGAGTGGGGGTGTCAGGGGTGATGGTCAGCAGGTCCCCTGTGAGTGGGGGTGGCAGGGGTGATGGGAAACATAAGCCCTGTGAGTGGGGGTGGCAGGGGTGATGGGAAACATAAGCCCTATGAGTGGGGGTGGCAGGGGTGATGGGAAACAGGTCCCCTGTGAGTGGGGATGGCAGGTGTTAGACGGACCGGGAGGGTCGGCCGAGGACAAGGGGAGAGGTCTCCGGGGAGAGCCGTCTCCAGCGATCGTACAGATGAATAACTTCCCCCCCACAGATATACACCACACAAGGATAAGATTTAGCGTTCTTTATAGGTGATTTCTTAAGGTACGATGAAATGGTACAAGGAGGTCTGGACTCAGGGGTCCCCTCGATTCGAGTCTCTTGGTTTGGGGAAAGGGGGTAGCGGGACAGTCTGGTTACCAGTCTGGTAGCTGAGATGGTATGGTGGATAGCTCACAATCCTCGAGCTCGGTGTTCTAGCTTGGACGGGCCGCGGCAGCACCAGCAGGTCCCGGTGAAGATGGTCGTTACACGGTCCGCGGCAGCGCCAGCAGGTCCCGGTGAAGATGGTCGTTACACGGTCCGCGGCAGCGCCAGCAGGTCCCGATGAAGGTGGTCGTTACAACGGTCCACGGCAGCGCCAGCAGGTCCCGACGAGGATGGATGTTGCAGAAGGCCGCGGCAGCGCCAGCAGGCAGGACGATAGTTCACAAGGCAGGGCTACGGCAGCGCCAGTAGTCCGTCAAGGATGAGTTCTCTCGGTGTCTCTCGACTCCAGGATACAACTGCCTTCCTGCTCTGGAGCTGCCCTAGTTATAGGTCTGGCGCCCTTTGATGTCCGGACCCTCGCACTTGGAGGTCGGGGGGGTCCGGGATGAGGGAGTCCAGACACCCAGCAGGGGGTGGAGCCAGCGCCTGGGGGAGCTGGAGTGTGATCGGCACCTGACGGGGGAGAGCCCTCGACGCTTCTTTCTCCCATTGACCTGCCAAGTGGTCCGTTCACCTCCTGGGTGGATGGTGGTGCCAGGATGTCGGGGCCGGCCAGGCCCAGGGTTAGGGTCGGGCTGAGGCCGCGTGGCCTCGTGGCGCAGTGTCCAAGATGGCGGCTGATCCGGCCGGGGGAGCCGGTAGTGGTTCGGCCCCATGATACATGGATGTCCGGGGGCAGGAGTTCCGTTGGGAGACGGGGTGCGGGTTGCCCTTGGGGGTAACACCTGGGAGTCCGGGGTTTGGGCCCTGTCGTGCGGGGAGGGAGCAAGCCCTTCATGTGGCCTGTCCAACATGCGTCCCCCCCAGCTGAAGGTGGGGAGAGTCACCCATCCTCTTAGGGACTCTCCTCGTCGAGGCGGAAAAAGCGTGACAGGCCATCTGCGTTGGCGTGGTCTTGGCCCGGTCGATGTTCCACAGTGAAGTCCATTCCCTGCAGGGAGATGGACCAGCGCAATAGTTTTGGGTTTTCCCCCCGCATCTGCATTAGCCACTGCAGGGGTCGATGATCGGTTTGCACCCGGAAGTGGGTACTGAAGAGATAGGGCCGGAGCTTTTTGAGGGCCCACACCACTGCGAAGGCCTCCCTCTCGATTGTGCTCCAGCGCTGTTCTCGGGCCAGGAGGCGTCTGCTGATGAAGGCCACCGGCTGGTCAAGACCCTCGGGGTTCAGCTGGGAAAGAACCGCCCGATGCCGTGGTCGGAGGCGTCCGTTTGTACAATTAATTCCCGACTGTAATCGGGGGCCTGGAGCACAGGGGCGGTGCACAGGGCGGCCTTCAGCTTCTCGAAGGCCGCTTGACAGTCGGGGGTCCAGTTAATCTTCTTCGGGTGGTTTTTGGACGTGAGACCCGTGAGGGGCCCCACAATGCTGCCATAGTCCCTCACGAACAGCCGGTAGTAGCCGGTGAGTCCCAAGAAGGCTCGGACCTCGGTCTGCGTGACGGGGGGTTGCCAGGACTGGATGGCAGCAATTTTGAGTTGCAGAGGGGCCACCAGACCGCTTCCCACCTGGTGTCCGAGGTAGGTCACGGACCCTTGACCAATTTGGCACTTGCCGGCCTTAATCGTGAGGCCGGCCCGCTGGAGGGCCTGCAGGACCTCTTGGAGGTGGTGGAGGTGGTCGGACCAGTGGCGGCTGTACACAGCGATATCGTCCAGGTAGGCGGCGCTGAACTCTTCGAGCCCCGCCAAGACCTGGTTCACTAGACGTTGAAAAGTAGCTGGGGCATTCTTCATGTCGAAGGGCATGACCTTGAAGTGGTAGTGGCCATCGGGGGTAGAAAAGGCGGACCGATCCTGGGCCCGGGGTGTGAGACCGATCTGCCAGTAGCCCGCTGTGAGGTCGAAGATGCTGAGGTAGCGGGCGGCCCCCAGGCGGTCGATCAATTCATCCGCTCGGGGGATAGGATGAGCGTCGGTCCGGGTGACAGCGTTCAAGCCCCGATAGTCGACGCAGAATCGGAGTTCAGGAGTGGTGCCGGGGGCAGCGGCTTTGGGGACCAGCACGACCGGGCTGGCCCAGGGGCTGTCCGAGGGTTCGATGACCCCGAGCGTGAGCATCTTGGATACTTCCTCTTGGATGCAGGCCCGCACCCGATCTGGTACGCGGTAGGCCCGGTGCCGGATAGGGGGACTGTCCCCGGTGTCCACGTCGTGCAAGCACCAAGGGGTGATCCCTGGGGTGAGGGAAAACAGTGTAGCAAACTGCAGCAGGAGGTCCCGGCAGCCCTGGCGTTGCTCTGGGGTGAGGGCATCGGAGAGCCGGACCCCGTCCACGGAACCGTCGTTCTCCTGGGTCTTCAGGAGATCAGGGAGGGGCTCGGAGTCTTCTTCCGCCCCACTGTCTGTAGCCATCAGGAGGCTGAGTTCCGAGCGCACAAAGTGGGGTTTGAGTCTGTTGGCGTGGAGGACCCGGAGGGGGTTCCGGGGGGACTCCATGTCGATGAGGTAGGTGACGGGGCTCTTGCGTTCGACCACTTTGAAGGGCCCCGTCCACTTATCTTGCAAGGCACATGGTTCGGTGGGGGACATCACCCACACTTGTTGACCAGGTTCGAATTCGACGGAGGAGGCATTCTGATCGTACCATTTTTTCATGTCCTCCTGACTGGCCTCGAGGTTCGCTTTTGCCATTTCCCTGAAGCGCCGGGTCTGATTGCGTAGTGCCAGGAGGTACTTGAAGACGTCTGGGGGGGTCTTTAGGGGGGCCATCTCCCAACCTTCTTTGACTAGGCTGAGGGGCCCTCGCACAGGGTGCCCGTACAGGAGTACGAAAGGGCTAAAGCCGAGGGACTTCTGGGGAACTTCTCGATAGGCGAAGAGGAGGCACGGGAGTAGTACATCCCACTGGCGACGGAGGGGCTCTTCCAATCCCCCAATCATTCCCTTGAGGGTGCGGTTGAATCGCTCAACTAGTCCGTTCCCTTGAGGGTGATAGGGGGTCGTGAATCGGTAGGTGACCCCGCACTGTTGCCAGAGGGACTTCATATATTTCGAGATAAAGTTTGTGCCTCGGTCGCTGACGACTTCTCGGGGGAAGCCCACCCGGGAGAAGATCCCCATTAGGGCCCGGCTGACCACCGGAGCTGTTACAGTTCGCAGGGGCACAGCCTCGGGGTAGCGGGTGGCGTGGTCCACCAGTACCAGGATGAACCGATGTCCTTGTGCTGTGCGGGGGTCCAGGGGCCCCACAATGTCTATTCCTACCCTCTCGAACGGGGTGGTGACCACTGGGAAGGGTTGCAGAGGGGTTTTGAGCTTACGGCCGCTCTTCCCGCTGGCCTGGCACGTGGGGCAGGACCGGCAGTGGTTGAGGACGTCGTTCCGCATCTTCGGCCAGAAAAAGTGGGTCACCAGGCGACTGTAGGTTTTGTCCTGGCCCAGGTGTCCAGCCAGGGGAACATCGTGGGCCAAAGTTAGTAGGAAGTCTCTGAAACGGAGGGGCACCACCAGCACTCGACTGGCCCCTAACTCCGCGATTCTTTGTTCACTGTATAGCAGGTCGTTATCCCAATAGACCCAATGGGTTCCGGTGGAGTCCCCTGCGCTCTGGGCGCTGGCTTGCTGGCGGAGTCCCTCGAGGGAGGGGCAGGTCTTCTGTTCCTGGCGGAACTGTTCCTGGGTGGGCCCCCCTTCTTGACGCCACTGAGCCAGGCCGGGAAGGTCCTGGGGCTGGGCGACCCCTTCGGGCGTTGGCTCTGGGGGGTCGGTATAGCCGTTGTCCTCTACTGGAGCGACCGGGGGAGGAGGTGCTGGCCATTCTGGTTCTTCTGGTCGGGGGACGGCACGGGCGGCCATGGACCGGGTGGTTACGCAGGCCCAGTCCGGGAGGCCCAGCATCCCCAGGTGCTCTCTTCTCTCGACGGCAGCCCACGGGGAACTCTCAAGGTCATTCCCCAGGAGACAGTCCACGGGGGCATCATCCCGGACCGTCACCTTCAACATGCCGGAGACCCCTCCCCATTCGAAGGGGACGCAGGCCATCCGACACAGACTTTCGGAATTGTCGGCTGAGCGGACGGGGCAGAGAATGTTCGGCAGGATCTGCTCTGGTTTCACCAGGTGACAGCGGACGGCCGTCACACTGGCCCCTGTGTCACGTAGGGCTTCGGCCCGGCGCCCATTAATGTTCACCCACTGGCCATATTTCCGGGTGTTGGCGGGTAGGGGAGCCCGCGGGACCATGTCTTTTCCCCCTAGGCACGCTAGAACCATGGCGGCCGGTTCCCACTTTTGTTGTGCCTGCTCATATTCTTCCTGTTCCTCAGAGATTTGTTCTCCCCCCAGGGCGGCGGCAGCTACCTGGCGGGGCTTTGGCGTTTGGTTCTGCGGGCAGCTCGGGTCATTGGCGTAGTGGCCGACTCGCTGGCATCGGTGACACGTGACGTTGGCTCGGAACCCCGGGCGCATCGGGGGGTTGCCCCGGCCGGCCGGGGGCGGGGTGCTGGCCGCGGGAGTGGCCGGGATGGTGTTTCTCCCTCGCCCCTGGCCTCCTCCTCCTCCTCGGGGACGGTGCTGACCTTGGTGGTTTCGGTTTTGCTTGTGTGGCCCTCTCCGGCCCACTCGGGTGCTTTCCCACCGGTCAGCTTCGGCGGCGAGTTGCCGTGGGTCAGTCAATTTACTGTCGAGGAGGTGCTGCCTGAGCTCGACGAAGCAGTTGTTAGACCGGTGCTCCCACACCATAAGATTAAAGAGTTGCTCGTAGGTCGTTACGTGGCTTCCCTTGATCCAACCCTCGAAGGCTCGGCTGAAATAGTTGACGTATTCCACCCAAGTTGTACCCGGGATCCGGGTGCAGTCTCGGAACCTCTGGCGGTACATTTCGGGTGTGAGCCCATATCGGGTGAGGAGGGCAGCCTTCATGTGGTCATAGGATGACATCTGATGATCTGGGAGCTGTAGTAGGGCATCGCGGCCTTCGTTGACGAACCTCCCCCATAGGCCGGCTCCCCAGTCACTCCGATCGATCCGGTGGGAGGTCATGGCGATCTCGTAGGCTTTGAACCACTGTTGTATGTCGTCCTCTCGGACATACTCTCGGACAACATCCTTGGGGATGTGGACTTTCTTCTCGGTTGCTCCCGGGGTGTGCGGTCGCTCAGGCACCCCCGGTTCTTTATTCTGTTTCCGAAGTTCTATTTCCGCCAGTTTGCGCTCGTGTTCGAATGTTAGTCTTTTTTCTTCGAGCTCTCTCTGCCTCTGTTTTTCTTCCCGTTCTTCTCGGAGCCGCAGATGTTCTAGATTTAGTTTTTGCTCGGCTAACTTTAGTTCACCGTCCATCTTGAGTCGTGCCATTTCCAACTCATGTAATCTGGTTCTTTCTCTTTCTAGGATCTCTCCCTGCGAGAGGCCCGTTCCTCGCTCCTCGGGAGCTGTGGCGTTCCCCTCTGGTGCTACACTGTTTTGGTCGGGGGATCCGGCGACCCCGGTTTCCGCCCACGACTCAAGGGCGTGCTTCAAATCGTCTTTGGTACTCAGGCCGGTGGTAGCAATGCCTAGTTCCATGCAGAATTGTTTAAGTTCGCGATGGCTATACTCTTCCAATTTATCCATCTGGAATTTCTCGGTGGAACCGCTCTCTTTGGTTGACATCGTGGTTTTGTCGTGGGGTGAGCTACTCTCTGTACGATTACGCGTTGATTCGGATCGCGCCGCTGGCCACCAATGTTAGACGGACCGGGAGGGTCGGCCGAGGACAAGGGGAGAGGTCTCCGGGGAGAGCCGTCTCCAGCGATCGTACAGATGAATAACTTCCCCCCCACAGATATACACCACACAAGGATAAGATTTAGCGTTCTTTATAGGTGATTTCTTAAGGTACGATGAAATGGTACAAGGAGGTCTGGACTCAGGGGTCCCCTCGATTCGAGTCTCTTGGTTTGGGGAAAGGGGGTAGCGGGACAGTCTGGTTACCAGTCTGGTAGCTGAGATGGTATGGTGGATAGCTCACAATCCTCGAGCTCGGTGTTCTAGCTTGGACGGGCCGCGGCAGCGCCAGCAGGTCCCGGTGAAGATGGTCGTTACACGGTCCGCGGCAGCGCCAGCAGGTCCTGGTGAAGATGGTCGTTACACGGTCCGCGGCAGCGCCAGCAGGTCCTGATGAAGGTGGTCGTTACAACGGTCCGCGGCAGCGCCAGCAGGTCCCGACGAGGATGGATGTTGCAGAAGGCCGCGGCAGCGCCAGCAGGCAGGACGATAGTTCACAAGGCAGGGCTACGGCAGCGCCAGTAGTCCGTCAAGGATGAGTTCTCTCAGTGTCTCTCGACTCCAGGATACAACTGCCTTCCTGCTCTGGAGCTGCCCCAGTTATAGGTCTGGCGCCCTTTGATGTCCGGACCCTCGCACTTGGAGGTCGGGGGGTCCGGGATGAGGGAGTCCAGACACCCAGCAGGGGGTGGAGCCAGCGCCTGGGGGAGCTGGAGGGTGATCGGCACCTGGCGGGGGAGAGCCCTCGACGCTTCTTTCTCCCATTGACCTGCCAAGTGGTCCGTTCACCTCCTGGGTGGATGGTGGTGCCGGGATGTCGGGGCCGGCCAGGCCCAGGGTTAGGGTCGGGCTGAGGCCGCGCGGCCTCGTGGCGCAGTGTCCAAGATGGCGGCTGATCCGGCCGGGGGAGCCGGTAGTGGTTCGGCCCCATGATACATGGATGTCCGGGGGCAGGAGTTCCGTTGGGAGACGGGGTGCGGGTTGCCCTTGGGGGTAACACCTGGGAGTCCGGGGTTTGGGCCCTGTCGTGCGGGGAGGGAGCAAGCCCTTCATGTGGCCTGTCCAACAGCAGGGGTGATGGGAAACATAAGCCCTGTGAGTGGGGGTGGAAGGAGTGATGGGCAAAAGGTCCCCTGTGATTGGATGTGGCAGGGGTGATGGGAAACATAAGCCCTGTGAGTGGGGGTGGCAGGGGTGATGGGCAACAGGTCCCCTGTGAGTGGGGGTGGCAGGGGTGATGGGAAATATAAGCCCTGTGAGTGGGGGTGGCAGGGGTGATGGGCAACAGGTCCCCTATGGGTGGGGGTAGCAGGGGTGATGGGCAACATTAGCCCTGTGAGTGGGGGTGGCAGGGGTGATGGGCAACATAAGCCCTGTGAGTGGGGGTGGCAGGGGTGATGGGAAACATAAGCCCTGTGAGTGGGGGTGGCAGGGGTGATGGGCAACATTAGCCCTGTGAGTGGGGGAGGCATGGGTAATGGGCAACATAAGCCCTGTGAGTGGGGTTGGCAGGGGTGATGGGCAACATAAGCCCTGTGAGTGGGGGTGGGAGGGGTGATGGGCAACATAATCCCAGTGAGTTGGGCTGGCAGGGGTGATGGGCAACATACGCCCTATGAGTGGGGGTGGCAGGGGTGATGGGCAACAGGTCCCCTATGGGTGGGGGTGGCAGGGGTGATGGGCAACATTAGCCCTGTGAGTGGGGGTGGCAGGGGTGATGGGCAACATAAGCCCTGTGAATGGGGGTGGCAGGGGTGATGGGAAACATAAGCCCTGTGAGTGGGGGTGGCAGGGGTGATGGACAACAGGTCCCCTGTAAATGGGGGTGGCATGGGTGATGGGAAACATAAGCCCTGTGAGTGGGGTGGCAGGGGTGATGGGAAACATAAGCCCTATGAGTGGAGGTGGCAGGGGTGATGGGCAACAGGTCCCCTATGGGTGGGGGTGGCAGGGGTGATGGGCAACATTAGCCCTGTGAGTGGGGGTGGCAGGGGTGATGGGCAGCATAAGCCATGTGAGTGGGGGTGGCAGGGGTGATGGGCAACATAAGCAAACAGGTCCCCTGTGAGTGGGGGTGGCAGGGGTGATGGGAAACATAAGCCCTGTGAGTAGGGGTGGCAGGGGTGATGGGCAACATAAGCCCTGTGAGTGGGGATGGCAGGGGTGATGGGAAACATAAGACCTGTGAGTGGGGGTGGCAGGAGTGATGGGCAAAAGGTCCCCTGTGATTGGGGGTGGCAGGGGTGATGGGAAACATAAGCCCTGTGAGTAGGGGTGGCAGGGGTGATGGGCAACATGTCCCCTTTGAGTGGGGGTGGCAGAGGTGATGGGCAACAAGTCCCCTGTGAGTGGGGGTGTCAGGGGTGATGGTCAGCAGGTCCCCTGTGAGTGGGGGTGGCAGGGGTGATGGGAAACATAAGCCCTGTGAGTGGGGGTGGCAGGGGTGATGGGTAACAGGTCCCCTGTGAGTGGGGATGGCAGAGGTGATGGGCAACAAGTCCCCTGTGAGTGGGGGTGTCAGGGGTGATGGTCAGCAGGTCCCCTGTGAGTGGGGGTGGCAGGGGTGATGGGAAACATAAGCCCTGTGAGTGGGGGTGGCAGGGGTGATGGGAAACATAAGCCCTATGAGTGGGGGTGGCAGGGGTGATGGGAAGCAGGTCCCCTGTGAGTGGGGATGGCAGGGGTGATGGGAAACATAAGCCCTGTGAGTGGGGGTGGCAGGAGTGATGGGCAAAAGGTCCCCTGTGATTGGATGTGGCAGGGGTGATGGGAAACATAAGCCCTGTGAGTAGGGGTGGCAGGGGTGATGGGAAATATAAGCCCTGTGAGTGGGGGTGGCAGGGGTGATGGGCAACAGGTCCCCTATGGGTGGGGGTAGCAGGGGTGATGGGCAACATTAGCCCTGTGAGTGGGGGTGGCAGGGGTGATGGACAACATAAGCCCTGTGAGTGGGGGTGGCAGGGGTGATGGGAAACATAAGCCCTGTGAGTGGGGGTGGCAGGGGTGATGGGCAACATTAGCCCTGTGAGTGGGGGAGACATGGGTAATGGGCAACATAAGCCCTGTGAGTGGGGTTGGCAGGGGTGATGGGCAACATAAGCCCTGTGAGTGGGGGTGGGAGGGGTGATGGGCAACATAATCCCAGTGAGTTGGGCTGGCAGGGGTGATGGGCAACAGGTCCCCTATGGGTGGGGGTGGCAGGGGTGATGGGCAACATTAGCCCTGTGAGTGGGGGTGGCAGGGGTGATGGGCAGCATAAGCCATGTGAGTGGGGGTGGCAGGGGTGATGGGCAACATAAGCAAACAGGTCCCCCGTGAGTGGGGGTGGCAGGGGTGATGGGAAACATAAGCCCTGTGAGTGGGGGTGGTAGGGGTGATGGGCAACATAAGCCCTGTGAGTGGGGATGGCAGGGGTGATGGGAAACATAAGACCTGTGAGTGGGGGTGGCAGGAGTGATGGGCAAAAGGTCCCCTGTGATTGGGGGTGGCAGGGGTGATGGGAAACATAAGCCCTGTGAGTGGGGGTGGCAGGGGTGATGGGCAACAGGTCCCCTTTGGGTGGGGGTAGCAGGGGTGATGGGCAACATTAGTCCTGTGAGTGGGGGTGGCAGGGGTGATGGGCAACATAAGCCCTGTGAGTGGGGGCGGCAGGGGTGATGGGAAACATAAGCCCTGTGAGTGGGGGTGGCAGGGGTGATGGGCAACAGGTCCCCTGTGAGTGGGGGTGGCAGGGGTGATGGGAAACATAAGCCCTATGAGTGGGGGTGGCAGGGGTGATGGGCAACAGGTCCCCTATGGGTGGGGGTGGCATGGGTGATGGGCAACATTAGCCCTAAGAGTGGGGGTGGCAGGGGTAATGGGCAACATAAGCCCTGTGAGTGGGGTTGGCAGGGGTGATGGGCGACATAAGCCCTGTGAGTGGGGGTGGCAGGGGTGATGGGCAACATAAGCCAAGTGTGTGGGGCTGGCAGGGGTGATGGGCAACATACGCCCTATGAGTGGGGGTGGCAGGGGTGATGGGCAACAGGTCCCCTATGGGTGGGGGTGGCAGGGGTGATGGGCAACATTAGCCCTGTGAGTGGGGGTGGCAGGGGTGATGGGCAACATAAGCCCTGTGAATGGGGGTGGCAGGGGTGATGGGAAACATAAGCCCTGTGAGTGGGGGTGGCAGGGGTGATGGACAACAGGTCCCCTGTGAGTGGGGGTGGCATGGGTGATGGGAAACATAAGCCCTGTGAGTGGGGGTGGCAGGGGTGATGGGAAACATATGCCCTATGAGTGGGGATGGCAGGGGTGATGGGCAACAGGTCCCCTATGGGTGGGGGTGGCAGGGGTAATGGGCAACATTAGCCCTGTGAGTGGGCATGGCAGGGGTGATGGGCAACATAAGCCCTGTGAGTGGGGGTGGCAGGGGTGATGGGCAACATAAGCAAACAGGTCCCCTGTGAGTGGGGGTGGCAGGGGTGATGGGAAACATAAGCCCTGTGAGCGGGGGTGGCAGGGGTGATGGGAAACATAAGCCCTATTAGTGGGGGTGGCAGGGGTGATGGGCAACAGGTCCCCTATGGGTGGGGGTGGCAGGGGTGATGGGCAACATTAGCCCTGTGAGTGGGGGTGGCAGAGGTGATGGGCAACATAAGCCCTGTGAGTGGGGGTGGCAGGGGTGATGGGCCACATAAGCCCTGTGAGTGGGGGTGGCAGGGGTGATGGGCAACATAAGCCCTGTGAGTGGGGGTGGCAGGGGTGAACTCACAGGGGTGATGGGCAACATAAGCCCTGTGAGTGGGGGTGGCAGGGGTGATGGGCAACAGGTCCCCTGTGAGTGGGGGTGGCAGGGGTGATGGGAAACATAAGCCCTGTGAGTGGGGTTGGCAGGGGTGATGGGCAACAGGTCCCCTGTGAGTGGGGGTGGCAGGGGTGATGGGAAACATACGCCCTGTGAGTGGGGGTGGCAGGGGTGATGGGAAACATAAGCCCTATGATTGGGGGTGGCAGGGGTGATGGGCAACATTAGCCCTGTGAGTGGGGGTGGCACGGATGATGGGCAACATTAGCCCTGTGAGTGGGGGTGGCAGGGGTGATGGGCAACATAAGCCCTGTGAGTGGGGGTGGCAGGGGTGATGGGCAACATAAGCCCTATGAGTGGGGGTGGCAGGGGTGATGGGCAACAGGTCCCCTATGGGTTTGAGTGGCAGGGGTGATGGGCAACATTAGCCCTGTGAGTGGGGGTGGCAGGGGTGATGGGCAACATAAGCCCTGTGAGTGGGGGTGGCAGGGGTGATGGGCAACATAAGCCCTGTGAGTGGGGGTGGCAGGGGTGATGGGCAACAGGCCCCATATTGGTGGGGGTGTTAGTGGTGCTGGCCATGCAACCCCTATGGTGGGCTGTTGTTAGTGGGCAGGATATATATCCCCTGTGTGTGTGTGCCATTTTGCGGGTACGTGTCGTTTG
This sequence comes from Triturus cristatus, assembly GCF_964204655.1. Classification (NCBI taxonomy): domain Eukaryota; kingdom Metazoa; phylum Chordata; class Amphibia; order Caudata; family Salamandridae; genus Triturus; species Triturus cristatus. Next base: position 693,211,263 of record NC_140583.1, read on the forward strand.
TTTATGTGGTAGGTGTCTGACTTACCGTCTGCGCCGTCGGCGTCGGCGTCGGTCCCTGATCCGGTCATAGATGTAGAGTACTGGTATGAACTGCACGATGGGATTCATGATGTGTTTGTGTCGTACACGCTGCTTGTTGCTCCGTCTTGTACCCGCTGCAAGCTGTTCCGTCTCGTAGCCGTGTATTGATTTGTGGCGCGAATCATAGCTGATATGCTTGTTTTCCGGATGCTGTGACATGCCATACGTGACGACCCGTCCGGCGCATAGGAAGTACGCTTCATACTTGTCATGCCGGAAACTGCTATGGATACTGCTTTCGGGTGACACAGGAGTTACGGCTCGTACGGAGAATGGGTCTTGATTTACAGCCTACGTGTCGGTCGTGTTTTTGGCAGTTATACGCATCGTACTTCCTATACAGGATGGACCGGCTCCGGGTACGTATCGGTCGCAGGGTAAGGCTACAGAAAGCTGTCCGACCGGCAATCGGAATTGGCCCCTTAATGTTGATGTTAAAGTGCTTGCAAAGATCCTGCCATCCAGATTGTGCTCGGTGATCGCGAAACTCGTACATCCCGACAAGTCAGGGTTTATGCCCCACAGAAGGACACAATTGAATCTGCGTTGTTCATTTGGGGTGCTGCATGTAACAGTAACTGGGCCTCAGGAGGCAGCAATGGCGATCTTGTTGGGCATGAAAAGGGCCTTAAATAGTATAAAATGGAATTATCTGTTTGCTGCCCTATTGTGGTTTAGATTTGTGCCAAGATTCTGCAGCTGGGTCCAACTTCTGTATCACCAGCCATTGGCAAGCTTCAATGGAACAGTCTCTCGTGTTTTTCCCTTAGGGAGGGGCACCAGGCAGGGGTGCCCTCTCTCCCCGATGCTCTTTACACTGGCTTTTGAGCCGCTCGCAGCCTGGTTATGGTAGGATCCTTTGGCGAGAGGGATGAGCTGATGTGGGAGCTGGAAATAGCGTATATCATTATATGCAGATGGCATAATGCTCTATCTGACCAAGCCGGCCTCCTCCGTACATAAATTGCTGCACATATTTGATCTCTTTGGCAGCTACTCTGGCTAGCGCATTAACTGGTCGAAGTCCCTGGTCTTTCTGTTTGCAGGCGGGGGTAAGGCTCTGTTTGGGAGGTTTCCAGAATCTTGGGCTGTATATTACAAGAGAAGCCCCTGGACTATTTTGACAAAAATCTCCAGCCACAATTAGATAGGTTGAACGGGGATGTGAAACACTGGGGTATGCTCCTGTTAACTCTGGTGGGAAAGGCACTACTATATAAAATGATGACACCCCGTGATTGCTATACATGTTCCAGAACACGCCTTACTGAGTTCCTAAAGACTTTTTCAAGAAGGTGGAGGGTGGAGTTTGTATTTTGTTGTGGCAGGGTGGAGCACCACGAATAGCACTGGCCAAGCTGCGCAGTGGGGTCTACTAGGGTGGCTTGGTAATCCCAGACATCACTAAATACTATTGAGTGACCCAACTCCTTGTGATGAATGAATGGGTATTTGCATTTGCAGACATACAGGAGATGGCATATTGCTTTGATAGGCAGATTATGGGGGGGAAAGGATACAAGGCAATGCTCTACCAAAGGAAGCTGCATAGGAGGTTGCCACATCATACTCAGGTAGTAGTTAAGGCATGGAAAGGGGCTACTGGCTTTTTGGGGTGGGAGATATTAATGACAATGACCCCCTTTGGTGCAGTGACTTTCTCGGACAGGTGAAGGGGCTGCAGGTCTTCTCCAAGTGGGAGCGAATGGGGATTGAACACCTGGGGGATGTTTGGTGCAATCAGGCCAATTTCACATTTGAAACCCTAGGGCAAGAGTATGAGTTAAGTGAAAGGGAGGAGTTTATATATCTCCAGCTGGGACACTCCCTGCACAGCATATTTGAGAGGGTGAGCAGTTGCCGGAAACCTCTTCCCTGGAAGATCACATGTTAATGGACCATATCCCTGGTAAGACTATATCCATGATATACTGTAAATTGCTCAATAATTTGCAAGATGCCTGTGGGGCACTGAGGGAGGCCTGGGCAGAGGCCCTTGATGGTCTAGACGACGATGATTGGCAGGAGGCCCTCAGGAGGTAGAAGTTTGAGTGCGATTTTGCTTGGTTCAGCTGCGGGTTCTCCATCACTCCTATTATTCAAGGTCCAGGTTGATGGTAATGGGGAGGTCACCCACTTTTTTATGTCTGAGGGGCTGTGGTGGAGAGGGCACTTTCTTGCATATTCTCTGGGAGTGCCCAGCATACAAATGTACTGGGGTGTGAAGTACCGGGGATTTTAGGACCCCAGCGGTGCCAGGGATAGCACCCTATGACTTCGGGTTATCCTGTTGCTGTAGTATTATAAAAGACGCTCTCATGGTAATGTAACAAAGAACTTGGCAGAAGAAGCTGAAATATGAAAAAGACATCTTTATTAAACTCAAATGAGTGAGACTACGTCGCACAGAAGCCTTAGCAACTGAATGAGGCAGTCTGCAGAACAAAAACCAGTCTTCTATTTTATACAGAATATTACGCTTTGGGCAACACCGCCCCTGTTTTACAAGTGGTCATTCACATATTTTGGCTTCAAAGAAAAGGCAGAGTCATGGTGACAATCCCACATTCCTGTTCAACCAGCCCACAATTATTTACCCAGCGAGGCTCAGATCCCACATCAGATATCGATAGGCCCCAATAAACATGAGCATCTCCTGTTTGGGAAACAAGACATAAAGCAGGAACAGTCAGGTGTGAAAGAGATTAGCTGGAGGCTCGTGTTTAATGTAAAGGCTTTATGGTGTGTCAAGCCCTGATGCTAATCACAGGTGGCCAGAGGACGGGGAGCTCGTGAGACCGGACTGACCTGGGGCAGCAGAGCCAAGCTGCCCAGGTCACGGAGAAGTCAAAGGAAGGCACATGTGCTCTAAAGGCCCGTATTTGCTTCATAATATGTAGCCTATGTGAGGGCAACCATAAGATGGCCACCGCTCTAAGATGGAACCCACGTAGTGATGTATATTATCGTATACGTAGTGCATTTATCAATGAAACGTTATATAAAGCACTTGTACATACCGCATTGGCCATTCGCGGTTTGCTAATACCGGAAGAGACAGGGGTAGGGCCCTGTCTCCTACGCGGTCCCAAATTTTAAAGTACCACAGACCCTCCTTTTGCCCTTACATAGGCAACAACCATACTCCTATCAATCCGAGTCCAGGTCTACAGACATGAAGTCATGGAGATGTTGCTGTAGCATCATCCTATTACTTAGCGACTCTCACGGGACACGTCTCCTTACACATGTAGTAGCACAAAGGCCACATATGGCAGGACAAAATAAGGAATACCTCTGTCTGTAGTAGGCGGCATAAGATCACACACCCAATAATTAGTGATGTTCACTACTAACTAATGTTGATGCAGAAGCTGTACAAAAGAATTGCTTACGAATTCTAATCTTTTAACCTGCCCATGTTCAGGATAGGGTGAAAAGAATGCAAAGAAGCAGTAGTAGGAAAGGACATAGGTTGGGAAGCGGGTGCAGAAGTCAATGGGGTAGAGTAAAACAATCCCACCCATAAATGACAACGTCATGTTTTAAAAACACTAGAAAACACGTTATTAAGAACATATAGGCAACGGGAGAAAGTAGTGACCACTATTACAAATTAAATAATAATTTTTCACAACCCTAAGCAGAAAGCAAGTCCTAAAATTATCTAGTAACACCTTTAGGGCTCCTATGCATTTTATATGTTCAGGTGAAACAGTGGTGACCCTCATCAATGCTCTGAGGTGAAAATACTCTTTCCACAGAAAATGGACTTTATTCTGCTTTTACTTACAGAATAGTACTTTAAAACAATGCCAGCAAAACAATCAGTCTCCTTAACACCTACTCTATACAATCACACGGAAACCTCTTGTGAAACCACCTTTGCCCAGAGTCCGTTCAAAAAGCCTCTCTGGCAGGCTTCTATTGTCCATCAAATCTTCTTCTGTTGTTTTCTTTTGCATGGGCCTCTTCATTCAACCCTTACATGAGAAAAGTACTGCTTAGTTGGAGTGCCCTCCTGGCAAACACCCACAGCTCACTCGAGAGTCTCAATGTCTCAAGGCAGTGCACCTGTGTTTTTCCTCTGCTGCAGACACTATAAATAATATGCTCTTCATTGGTCATGGGCACAGATCATCTTGTGCAGACCCGGGACCATTCTCAGGATCCAACACTCATCATTCGGTGTCAGAGGACGCTCAGGCTGCTCTTTCATGGGCCCTAGAATTAGTGCCTTTTGTCAATCTTGGATCCGCCGGTGCACTGCACTTCCATTGGAGCAAAGGAAAAGAGGGGGTGTGTGTGGCCAAAAACTCAGGCCAAGAGGCTCAAGGGACTGCACACTGTCAGAGGTTACCAGCACATGACAGGCGCTCTTGTGCACTGAAATTCTGGTTCTGTGGCAAAACCAGCTCCTCCTTCTTTTCTGATGTTGAACGCCTTCTGATGAAGCAAGTGCGATGCTTTAAACAGTTCATTGTATAACAGGGGGACTGCAAACAGGTGGTCTGTGAGTTTCAAAGGAGTGGCCACACGCCATGGGACAATTTTGGTCTAGAATATACTGTCATTCTCAAAAAGCAATACAAATATAAAGACAGTAGGCAAAACAGTGTCTCTAATCTTTTCAATTTGGTTTCCGTGTGAGATCCTCCATCATCTAAAGGTAGATAACTACACGAGAATTCTATCTAAATGGATGTCTTCACATATGGTGGCATTGTCTAACGGGGCAAACACATTTTTTTTGAATGATTACATCTAGGTGTTCCTAAATTCCTTATCCAGAACATCTCAATAGAGAAATCACATGGTACAGATTATCATGGGCATGTAGAAAACTTTCACATCAGGCGCAATATGCATACACAGGCTAATAGTCAAATATGCAAACAAAAGACAAGAACTAGAGGGTCCTGATATTTGCATGATTAGAACACATCTGATCCCACCAAAAATTAAAGCAGCAGGAACAAAAGGGTAAAAACCACATTAAAAACAAGCATTTGCAATGCAATAGGTCTCGCATTCACGCGAGTTTAAGCTATTGGCATTGTAAATGACACTGCCTTTTATTTAAATTTTAAAAAAGAAAACAAAAATAAAAGGCATTGTTATTTGTAATGTGAGTAGCTCAAACTTGCGTAAATGCGAGACCTATTGCATTGCAAATGCTTGTTCTGCAAATGTAGAGGGGAGTAGAATTACGTGTTGTCAAGTAGAGTGGAAATATGCAGAGTGAAATTATGATGTGTGGGGTGAAATTATGTGGCATGAAAGTATGTTGAGTGGCTTGGAACTGTGTGGCATGGAGCTGAATTGTGAGATGTGGAATTCTTTGGCGTGGTGTGGCATAGACTGCAATTGTATGGAAATGAATTATGTTACCTGGAGTTAAATTATGTGGCATGGTGTGGAATTAAGGGATGTGGTGTGGAATTAGTTGGCATGGCGTGGAGTAGGATTATATGGTGTGGTGTGGAATTGTGTGGCGTGGAATTGTGTGGCATGGAATTGTGTGGCATGGAATTGTGTTGAGAGGAATGGAAGTATGTGTCATGGAATGGAGTGGAAATATGTGGCATGGAATGAAATTATGTGGTGGACTTGAATTATGTGCCGCTAAGTGGAATTATGTTATTGAGTGGATTCATTAATAGTGGAGTGGAATTATGTGGCATAGAATTACGTTCCATGGAGTGTAATTATGTGGTATGGCATGGAATTAATTGGTGTGGATTTGTGTGGTGTGGCCTAGAATTGTGGGGTGTTGAGGGAAATTGTGAGACATGGAATTGTGTGGCGTGGTATGCAATTGTGTGACATGGAGTGCAATTCTGCGGAGAGGAAGTATGGGGGTGGAGTGGAATTATGTGATGTGGTGTGGAATTATGGGGTGTGGTATGGAATTATGTGGCATGCAATTGTGTGCCATGGAATAGAATTATGTGGTGTGGATTTATGAGAAGTGGAGAGCACTTTATGTGGCATGGAATTATGTGGAGTGGAATTATTTTGCATTCACTGAGATAGACATGTTACTGTGTGGCGTGAACTACAATTATGTGACGTGGTGTGCAATTGTGTGGAGAGGAATTCAGTGCCGTGAAGTGGAATTATGTGACATGGTGTGAAATCAAGTGGTGTGGCATAGAATTAGGTGGCAAGGAGTGGAATTATGCTCCGTGGAGTAGAATTATGAGATGTGACATGGAATGGTCTGGCCTGGAATTGTCTGGTGTGGAATTGTGTGGTGTGAAATTATGTTGGTTTGGGGAGATTAAATTTAGGTGGTACAGTGTGGTACAATGTGGAATTATGTGGTATGGAGTGGAATTATGTCTCATGGAGTGGAAATATGTAGCATGATGTGGAGTCGTGATGTTGCATGGAGTTAAATTATGTGGGATGGAGTTGAATTGTGTGGCATGGAATTGTTGGGTGTTGACTAGTGGAATTATGTGGTGTAGAGTAGAATTAGGTGGCGTGAAATTATGTGGAGAAGAATTGTGTTGCATGGAATTGTTTGGCATGGTATTGTGGGGCATTGAGAGGATTGGAATTATGCGACATGGAGTGGAATTATGTGGCTTGGATCGGAAATATGAGGGTGGAGTGCACTTAGGTGGCATGGAGTTGAATTGTGTGGTTCAGAATTGTGTTGCATGGAGTGTAATTGTGTTGACTGGAGTGGAATTGTACAACGTGGAATTGTGTGGCGTGAAATGCAATTGTGTGATGTGGAGTGCATTTGGGGGACATGGAGTGTCACTGAGTGGAGTGGAAATCATATAGCATGGAGTGGAATTATGTGACATGGTAATGAATTGTGTGGTGTTGAGTGGAATTACGTGCCGTGGAATTATGTGGCATGGAGCCGAATTATGTTGATTTGAATTGTGTGGCATGGCATTACATGCCATGGATTGGCTTTAAGTGGCGCAGAATTTTTTGGCATGAAATTGTGTGGTGTGAAATTGTATGGTGTGCAATTGTGTGCCATGGAGTGAAATTTTGAGACATGGAATTGTGAGGAGTGCCACTGTGTGACATGGAGTGCAATTGTGTGGAGTGGGATTAAGTGATGTGGAGTGGAATTATGTGACGTGGTGTGGAATTATGTGGTGTGGAGTGAAAGTGTGTGGCATATAGTAGAATTATGTGGCATGGATTTATGTGATGTGCAATTGTGTCGCATGGCAAGGAATTGAGTTGAGTGGAAATATGTTGATCAGAATTATGTGGCACGAAAGGGAAGAGGCATTATGTGACAGAGTGGAATTATGTTGTAGGGAGTGAAATTATGTGGCATGATGTGGAATTATATGTTGTGCACTGAAGTGGAATTATGTGGTATGGAGTAGAATTATGTGGCATGGAATTGTGCGAGTGGAAATTTGTGGCATGAGTGGAATTATGAGATGTGGAATTGTGTTGCATGGAACTGCGAGGCCTTGAGTGGTGTGGAATTATGTGGCATGGGGTGAAATGATGTGGTATGGAGTGGATTGAAAATAGGTGGAGTAGAATTATGTGACTTGGAGGGGTAATATATGGCATGAAATTATGTGGTGTGGAGTTGAATTACGTTGCGTGGAACTTGGTTGCGTGGGATTCTGTGGTGTGGAGTCGAATTGTGAGACATGGAATTGTGCAGCATGGAGAGCAATTGTGTGGCATGAAGGGCAGATGTGTAACTTGGAGTGCAATTGTGTGATGTGGAATGCCATTGTGTGGAGTGGAGTCATGTAGGGAGGAGTGGAATTATGTTACACTTTGTTGAATTATGTGGTGTTCTGTCAAATTATGTGGCACGATGTGGAGTGGCATTATGTGATGTGGAGTAGAATTATGTGACATAGAATTGTGTAGCATGGCGTGGAATTGTGTTGCATTGAGTGGTGTAAAATTATGTGGCATATAATAAAGCATAATTATGTATAGAGGTCATTTAAGTGCCTGCTGCTTGTTTACTCTGACAGATGGTCACTTGAGAGCAATGTATCGGAGTTTGGAGCTGATCAATAACGTGTCCACAGGACCCAATGTGTTCTCGGCTCAGAGGGGAAACAGCAATTAAGGAGGATGTCTCTGTCTCCCTTCACGCCCAGGGAGGAGGGAGATGCGAGCAGAGCATCAAAGGGCTGGGTGAGAAGGGAGGGGGGGAATGCAAGGGTCAAAGCGGCGAAAGTGAAAGTAATCGAGCAGAACATCAAAGGACTGGGTGAGAAGGGAGGGGGGAATGCAATTAGCAGAGGAGCAGCTGTGCACGTGCATGTGATCTCGTGCACTCAAGGTTTAGGCCAGCCAAAAGTGTGGGTAGCACTTTGAAAATCCCACATATAAAATGTCTCTTCGAGCCTTTGGCTCACGAGACCTAAATAGACATTGAAAATTCGTCATGTTCAAAAGGGTAAACGTAAGATATCTCCTATTGATATGGAAAACTTGTCTTTCTATAATATTGAGTCAGTTAACCAGTCAGGCTGGAAAACATTGAAGCAGGCCTAAGGAAAATTCTTGGAAACCAGTCTGGCCATACAAAAGGGAATTATACATAAACATGCAGTCTGGAAGTGTGTACCTGAACAATACACCTACAATAATAAATGGGCTGACTGGTGAAAGGAATACGGAAAAGGGAATTGGAACTAGGACACAACTAAAATCCCCAATAACTAAGCATGATGCGACATTGGTCAGGGGAGAAGCAACGAAAGGAAAAAAAAAATCTATAGGAAGACCAAAAATTATTTGGGTGATAGTCAGGCATGTGACACAACACCAAGAGTACGGGTGATACACAAAGGCCAAAGTTACATACATTTTAACTCTACCGCTGGCGGCTACACCATATACGGTAATCTTAGGTAATGTTCCAGTTCCTTCTTCAGGGAAAAATGAAAACCTAGTTTTCTTTTAAGGAACAAAAGCCATAGGCTACTTAGGAAGCAAAACATCATTAACTAATGTAATATAGAAATTAGGCCACCTTGAGTCACAGATCTATAATTTCATCCTTAGGTCCAATCAAGGATACATAAATGTAAGGCTGCCTGTTCCTTTAAGGGAAAGGGCAGTAACGTGACTAACTACAGGTGACACACTTCGATCCTGTATATCTCTTTCATTTTCCTTACCATTATAGCCAAATAGACATGCACTGGTAAAGTGTTGTCTCTCATGTTCACAGCATGAAATATCATTAGCTGTGGAATTTAGTAACCAGAACAAGTTCAACCAATTGTTGCGTAGCGATGGGCATCGTCATGACCATCCCCTCACAACACAGGTAAACTTGTAATAGTATCAAAAGCAGCAACAAAAACAACGAAAACATGCAAAAAAAAATAAAAACCGCACAAAACGTCAAGCCATTAGATATACTTGCTGTATATCAAACACAAAAAGCATAGGCAAATTTTAATAGCATATGTGAGTAAGCGGTGACACACAAACACCATGTCATGTACTTTATGCACTGTAAAACTGCAGCCCAAAACCCAATATTTGGGCCTGTTTAATTTGTCAGGTTTAAAATCCTTACCCTCCTTTTTGACAGTAGATCCCCAGTCAATGGAAATCTGCTGTCAAACATAACTTTATTGTCTCTCTTCTAACATACAGGACCAGCAAGAACAATTCATGATAGGACCAAATACACAAAAATAAATTTCCATTACTTAACTGTTACCCTCTTGTCAGTCCTTGCAACATCCAGCCACTTTAAGTTTTACCTTTCTAAAAATAAAAATCGTTACACTGACACTCCATATTAATTTGGCACCTACAATTTCCACTGTGAAAAATAATTCTTAATTGGCAAAATCGCTTTAACTGAGGCATGTAGCCTTCAAAATTTTTAGAAAAAGGCTGCATCTTGTTTTCTGTCTAAGACTTAATGCAACACTTCGTTTTCTGTTAAATAACACAAATGTATCAGTTCTGCAAAGCATTTAACATGATGTTTGGGCTTTCAAAGAAAACCCCTTTTCTATATTTTCCCTTTGGAATTAAGTTCTTTAGTTTTAGTGATGTTGTTATGGAGAAACCTGAAACCCCAGCTTTAGAGGCCCGTGTAGCAAGGTCATTCTGCATTCCACAGAGGCAAGGCCCTAATTTAAAAGGTCATAAATGTCAACTCCATTGTTTACGGCAAAGATAGCATCTCAGCAGCATGACCGAGCCAGCCTCTGCAGCTCTCCCAGCCCCCAGCTTCTGCCACTCTGAATTTGTCAAAGCCAGAAGGCCTTCCTAATTCCTCCTAACTTTCAATAATTCACTCTATTTTGAAAAATAATTTCTCCTTCTTAGGCGCTAAAAAAAAAAATTATCCCTATTCCCAGATTGTTAAACTACATGTACTGTGAATAATTCACAAAACTTAATAACACACATACCAGTTTTTAGAATAAATGCTTGTTGCAATCCTATGCAATGGTACACATTTCATCAACTTTAAATTAATGAACTTCTCAGTAGGCCCGGCTGAAGTTAGAACCTTCAACCCTGATATTAAAACAAGCCGTTGTACTGGCATATTAACTCATTGAATCATAAGAAGGCACAACCTGTAAATATATATCAAACCTAAATGTATGTATTTACTGAAGCCTGAGACACTTTAAAAAGTACTCTGAATGAAAGAAAATGCAGTTAAAACAGCGCTTTTACCCAAATTCGACTTTGATATTTTAGGCATTAAAAAATGAGTATCCTACAATTTTCTTGCATAATATGCATTACCAGAATGTCCATTACATAACCCATGAGTCAGGCATTGGAAATAATAACTTATACTTTATAAAAATGAGCTTGTTTGCGCCTGCGCCAAGGGAAAATTGTACACACGAATGCTTGCCATTTTAGTGATGCAACACAACTCAAATCAAATTTTAATGCTAGGAGATCATATTATGAGTATTAAGCTTTATAAATATCAAAAAACGATTTTGAAAAGCACTTATTTTTTTTAAAATAATTTTTCCATGATTAATAATTTTATTTAAAAAAATCCCAATTATTCGTTTTTGTGATAATTCCATGTATAAAAATCAAGCTGCATCTCTTGCCTATCATTTTGGACACATTACCTCACAAGCCTAAGCGCATAAGCCCAACTTGAAACGCGTCACATTTTTGCGCCACTTTCATTTAAAAGGACGGTTATGCAAAATTCCACCCGTGTTTAACTGGGAAAGTGCTGGCTGAATGAACATTCCTATCAAATATACTGCAGCCGAAAAGTTTGCCTGTGAACATCTAATACAATGCATCTAAGGAAAATGCTGTAAATTTATTTACTTTTGCAAAAATAGATAATTTCGTTTTTGGGGCCTTATATATATCTACTGAATGTGTTTCTAATTTTATCCTTTAAGCATTTAACGGCCGTTTTGTATATGTTAACAAACGCTCATTCTACAAATTAAAGAGCACCATATAGCTATTTTAGCACGTCACATGGTTCATTTCTGGATTTCTTTTCTAAGTTTATACTTGATATTAATTAACCAGCTATTTACTTAACAGACTGAAAACATCAGAAGACCCACAAACACACATTGAGCTCATTTCAGACATAAACGGAAAGGGGGTCAAACAGACAATACAGCGCGCTTTAGCCATTTTTCATAAATAGCGCCGTCGCAATTTACTTACAGAAGTTGCACTAATGAGAAATCCACATAGACATTTAAACACACAGTTGACTTACAAATCAATACGCATGACAGAAAGAAAGAACAGCTCACAGACTATACTTGAACCAAACCATTTGCAAATACTAGTTGTAAGTCATATTTACAAGAAACGCTTCTCAATAGTATTCCAAAAGGCTGCATAAACAGCCCAACAGACAGATGTATGTCCAAGAAGTAGTGAATGCGCTCAATTCACTAGCTTTGCCTAGCAGAACACCACACAAAATCGTTCTGCATATCTTTATTCATAAAACTGCGCAGAACGAAGGATCCTTATTTTGTATTATGTCATATTTTAATTCCCTGGGGGTACAAAATCACCAAGGAAGAAATATGTTTTCAAATCTAACCGTTTTTAACTATGGTACCTTCCAAAAAAGCAACACATTTTTCCATGTGAGCTTACAAACAGGCATGTCAAAAATACTGCGGAAAACGCAAGTATTATAATCAAAATGGTGCTTAAGGTATTTTTCGTACGTGCACCGTTCAACTAAACCAAATGGAGAAATATCTCCTCATTACCTGCCTACACAAATTGCAATTCGCATATCAAACCTATACAAATCAAAAATTGGCCAACACAAATTTCACAGTTCCAAAGCTACATTTCAAACTTGCTAAGATCAGGCATCTTATAGCTCACTAATCTAGCTTCTAACTTCAAGGGTTTATCTCTACCAATATACTCGCAAATATGCGAGACCCTTGGGTATGGTAATTGCAATGACCAAATCAACAAACCAAGAAACCAACCCCTCGGCTTTGGTAATTGCGATAACCAAATCAAAGACAAAGAACCAAAGCACTTATACTTAATTCCTATTTTTACTAATCAAAAGGTTATCCAGATTCTAACTGTCAAGTTCTACATAACCAAACGTCTTTTATAATACTCACGCCAAAAAGGGTTTTAATCGGGAGTGACATCTTTTGGAGAGTCAAAGTCAGAAAGATCAGAGATATACTGGGCTGCAGAGACAAAGAATCCCCCAGAATACCTGCTTAGTGGATTTCTGTCCTGTTCTCCCCAGTAGATTTCTGTCCTCTGACAAGATCGCTCCTCCAGATAGTCACTTGTATTGATGCCGCGCTGTCGGGCGCCAACTGAATTGTACCGGGGATTTTAGGACCCCAGCGGTGCCAGGGATAGCACCCTATGACTTCGGGTTATCCTGTTGCTGTAGTATTATAAAAGACGCTCTCATGGTAATGTAACAAAGAACTTGGCAGAAGAAGCTGAAATATGAAAAAGACATCTTTATTAAACTCAAATGAGTGAGACTACGTCGCACAGAAGCCTTAGCAACTGAATGAGGCAGTCTGCAGAACAAAAACCAGTCTTCTATTTTATACAGAATATTACGCTTTGGGCAACACCGCCCCTGTTTTACAAGTGGTCATTCACATATTTTGGCTTCAAAGAAAAGGCAGAGTCATGGTGACAATCCCACATTCCTGTTCAACCAGCCCACAATTATTTACCCAGCGAGGCTCAGATCCCACATCAGATATCGATAGGCCCCAATAAACATGAGCATCTCCTGTTTGGGAAACAAGACATAAAGCAGGAACAGTCAGGTGTGAAAGAGATTAGCTGGAGGCTCGTGTTTAATGTAAAGGCTTTATGGTGTGTCAAGCCCTGATGCTAATCACAGGTGGCCAGAGGACGGGGAGCTCGTGAGACCGGACTGACCTGGGGCAGCAGAGCCAAGCTGCCCAGGTCACAAAGAAGTCAAAGGAAGGCACATGTGCTCTAAAGGCCCGTATTTGCTTCATAATATGTAGCCTATGTGAGGGCAACCAAAAGATGGCCACCGCTCTAAGATGGAACCCACGTAGTGATGTATAATATCGTATACATAGTGCATTTATCAATGAAACGTTATATAAAGCACTTGTAAATACCGCATTGGCCATTCGCGGTTTGCTAATACCGGAAGAGACAGGGGTAGGGCCCTGCCTCCTACGCGGTCCCAAATTTTAAAGTACCACAGGTGGGGTGACTCAGACAATGGTGGCTGTGTTGGCCCAGGAGGTACCACTGGATGGGAAATGGCTCTTGTTAATGATGACGGGAGAGACTGTGAGAAGTTATTTATTTATTTATTTATTTAGGAGCTTATAAAGCGCACTAATACCCGAGGGTGTCCTGGCGCTGAAATGCTGATTAACCCTGAAGACCGAGGACCTAATCCCTAAATAGCCAGGTCTTCAGCCCCTTCCTGAAAGGCATAAGTTGGCCTGATGTATGATGTCACTAATTCTAGTGTACACCTTATATCAGTCCAAACAACCCTTATGGTGATTGGTTGTAAAGTCAACCTTATAGACCAGCTATCCTAGTGGTAGCATGGACAAGAGCAGTCTTAGGCTAAACTCTGAATGGCATGTGAAGCCAGCTGTGATACCATATATAATCCCTTGAATACCAAATGAAAGGACACCACAACAGATATATATATAAAATAAAGTGTATTTATTCTAGTCAAACCCTCAGCACTCTTTATGAGATTAGAGGTAAGTACAACACAGTCTTATTTAAGCATATATTAAGTCACACAGGTAAGTAATACAGTTAGGCCCTAGGGGCCACGCAAACCATATACTAAAGAAGTGGTATAAGGACCACTGTCACAGAAATAGGATAGGCCTAGGCCTAAGGAATCGCTGGGGCTACACTACACTAGCAACAGTTAGGAAGTGGGAGGCCCACGGGATTCAGGTGCAGAGTGGAAACACTCACGCGTAATGCGTAAAAGTCGATAGAATTACTAGCAGTTAGAAATTAACAGTTTAAGGACACTTCTGAAGCAGCTAGAGAGTCGAGACTCCGAAACTAGACCCTAGGATAGTCACTACCCTTGTGAGCACCGAAGTACCCAAGTTACCTAGCCCACGGACTGCGGGTGCATAGGTGTGAACTTGCGTCGGGTTTCGTCGTGGACTTCTATGGATGCCTGAAGGAAAGTTGCTGACAGGCAGTCAGTGAAGAGTGTCCGGTGGATCCCAAGGCTGGGATCAAGAAGAGAGGATACCTGCAAGCAGAAGGGACAGAGTCAAGGTTACTAGCCAGTGACCACGTGGAACCAGGAAGGAACCAGGCGATGTCGTGAAGATTGCAGGTGAAGGTGAAGCTTGTCGCTGCAGCCACGGGGACCAGGAGATGTCGAGGATGACCAGGACCAGGAGGCGAGCTGTCCCACAAAGGCTCTTGCTGTCGGCGGCGTCGAAGTCGAACTAGGACTCACCAAGCCTTGGCAAGCGGAACCCACGAAGAACGGAGGACTTGCTTCTGGTGCAGACCAGGAAGGTCTGGGGTGCTTCTCTTTTGCAGGGAAGCGGGAGCGAGTCTGGAGGAGCCAAACCAGCAGTGAAGATTTCAGGGAGCTTTGTCACAAAGGCCACTAGCCAACGGGCAAGCAACTGGACAGACGCAGCAAGCAGGAAAATGCAGGAGGGCCCCACGCAGGACTCGTGGAGTGTGGGGGGCTGGTCTTCGGTGCAGATGGTGCTTGAGGTTGGGGCTTCTCAATCCCCGGTGCACAACTTCAAGGGTACCTCAGAAGCTGCGCTGGAAGGTACTAGCCACTTTTCCCAGGTAGCCGGTCCCACGTCTCTCGTCGCCTCCACGGATCTCAGCTCGGCTGTGGATGTGGATCAGGGTCGGAAAAGTCTGGAAGTCAAGGCTCTGGTCGGGCTCGGCAGTCGGTCCCTCGTAGAGCTTCAGCAAAGCAAAGGGTAGTCTCTTGATGGTGCCTGTTTGCACAGGGTAGCCACTCCTTGGCCACAAGGGAGATTCTTCAGTCTTCTTCTTTCGTCGAATGTCGAAGGTCCAGAGTTTCTGTTCAAGTTGCAGGTTCAGGATAATCTAATCTCCTGGGGCCCAGCTACCACTCTTATCCAAATCTGGGGGGCTGGGTTACCTGCTAGGTCACGCCTTATGGGTGGGACCCGGGAGGGGGGTGGTTACACCCCCTTCCCTTTGTCCAGTTTCGCGCCAGGACTGGGGCTGGAGGGCCCCAGCACCGGTTTGAACTGGACTATGCACGGGACACCTTGTGTGCCCCAGGCATGTCTCATTCTTTTCATCCCTCCCTGCCCCAATACACTAAGGCCTGTCTGGGGTGGTGCTCGCACCTCCCAAGGCAGGAAACCTATTGTCCAAGCCTCCCTTGCCGGGATCACTCCCAGCAGCAGGAGGTCAGACTCGTGTCTGTGGCAGCAGCATCCATTTTGTGATGCTGGGGCTCTGGTTAACTTTAACCTGGTAAGTAGGTTACAACATGTCTTCTCCCTCTAGAAGGGAGGGATAATATCCCCATCCTCAGAAATGGGATGGGGGTATTATTCCAAAGTGTTAGACACCTTACACGACATGTTTTGATAAAGCCAAACCATAGTTACCATAACCGTTTAAGATTATAAGGCACTTTAAGAGTATATGGTAGGCTATATCATAGAACAGCTATAAGGACATGGCTCCGAAAGCTGCAGACAGGCTCAGCTCATGCTAGAGCACCATCTCACATGTTACCAAGCACTCTGCCTCCAGGATTGTTAAGGCCTGCCATAGGAGTGGCTGATAGGTACACATGTGTCTATATGTAAGTTAGGTATAGGAATACTACACCTAAGCAAGGGGTGATTACACGACCTTGCCCCAGCTGAGTGATTAGCCAGTTGTGTCATAATGGAAGGCCAGGCCAGGGGTGGCATAATACATGCTGCAGCCCCTGGTAGGCCTAGGGTACACCTATGCCCTGGGTACCTAAGGTACACTGTACAGAGGCCAATAAGGTGACCCTATCCAACTGGGTTATGCACCTAAAGTACATAGTATCAATTTAGAGAGAGAACAGCAGGGCTGTGGGTGTGATTAGCAGGCCCACAGCCACATCTAAGTCGAAAACCAGTAAAGCAAAAGCAAAAAGTGGGGGTGAACATAGAAAGCAGACCCTACTCTCCTACACAACCCCGCACCAAACTTAGGGACAATAAACTAACCTTGACCAGTTGAGTCTTCATGTTCTAAGTGGAAATATCTGGAGAGTCCATCTGCATTGGCATGGTCAGTCCCAGGTCTATGTTCCACTGTGAAGTCCATCCCCTGTAGGGAAATGGACCACCTAAGAAGTTTGGGATTTTCACCCTTCATCTGATTTAGCCACAAGAGGGGCTTATGGTCTGTCTGAATCTTGAAGTGAGTGCCAAACAAGTATGGCCTCAGCTTCTTCAGGGCCCAAACCACAGCAAAGGCCTCCCTCTTAATAGCTGACCAACGTTTCTCTCTAGGGGTCAGCCTTCTACTTATAAAAGCAATGGGCTGGTCTTGACCATCTATATTCAGTTGTGAAAGAACAGCTCCCACACCTAACTCAGAAGCATCTGTCTGGACAATGAACTCTTTGGAGTAGTCTGGACTTTTCAGAATAGGTGCACTGCACATGGCCTGCTTCAGGTCATCAAATGCTTTTTGACAGCTTACTGTCCACTGAACTTTCTTTGGCATTTTCTTGGAGGTCAAGTCATTAAGTGGTGTCACAATGGACCCATAGTTCTTAACAAACTTTCTGTAGTACCCAGTCAGGCCCAAGAAAGCTCTGACCTGAGTCTGGGTAGTTGGAGGAGTCCAGTCCTTTATGGTCTGGATCTTGCTCTCCAGTGGTTGAACCTGACCCCCACCAACCAGGTGGCCCAGGTATACAACCTTGCTCTGCCCTATCTGGCACTTAGTGGCCTTGATAGTGAGGCCTGCCTTTTGCAGGGCCTCTAAAACATTCCTCAGGTGGACCAGGTGATCCTCCCAGGTGGAGCTAAAGACAGCAATATCATCAAGATAAGCTGCACAATAATCATCCAACCCAGTAAGGACTTGATTCACCAACCTTTGGAAAGTGGCAGGTGCATTCTTCAAACCAAAGGGCATTACCACAAATTGATAATGTCCTCCTGGGGTCGAGAAAGCAGTTTTGGCCTTTGCACTCTCAGCTAGTCTGATTTGCCAGTAGCCTGCTGTCAGGTCAAATGTGCTCAAAAACTTAGCAGCTGCCAGTCTGTCAATGAGCTCATCTGCCCTAGGTATTGGGTGGGCATCTGTCCTAGTGACAGCATTGAGACCTCTGTAATCCATGCAAAACCTCATCTCTCTCTTACCATCTTGGGTGTGAGGTTTTGGCACAAGGACCACAGGACTAGCCCAAGGGCTCTCTGAAGGTTCAATGACTCCCAGCTCCAACATCTTTTGTACCTCAACTTTTATGCAGTCCCTGACATGGTCAGGTTGCCTGTAGATTTTACTCTTCACAGGCAGACTGTCACCAGTGTCCACCTCATGGGTGCACCAGTTAGTCTGACTTGGGGTCAGAGAGAACATATGTCTGTAGGATTGCAGAACCTGTCTGCAGTCCTGTTGCTGATGGACAGTGAGGCTGTCAGAAAAGACCACACCATCAACTGAGCCATCATCAGGGTTCTGAGTCAACAGGTCTGGGAGAGGGTCACTCTCTTCCTCCTGCCCCTCATCTGTAGCCATGAGTAAGCCCATGTCTGCCCTGTCAACATATGCTTTCAATCTGTTGACATGAAGCACCCTGTGGGGGCTTCTGGGAGTCCCAAGGTCCACCAAGTAGGTGACTTCTCCCTTTTTCTCAACAATAGTGTGGGGTCCAGACCATTTGTCTTGGAGTGCTGCTGGGGCCACTGGCTCCAACACCCACACTTTCTGCCCTGGCTGGTAAACAGTCAGCACAGCCTTTTGGTCATGCCAAGCTTTTTGGAGTTCTTGGCTTGCCTCAAGGATTTTAGAAGCCTTCTTCATATACTCTGCCATCCTGGAGCGGAGACCAAGTACATAATCCACTATATCAAGTTTGGGTTGTCTGAGAGGTCTCTCCCATCCTTCCCTTACTAAACATAGGGGTCCTCTTACAGGATGCCCAAACAAAAGCTCAAAAGGGCTGTAGCCAACCCCCTTTTGTGGGACCTCTCTGTAAGCAAACAGAAGGCAGGGTAAAAGGATGTCCCATCTTCGCCTAAGCTTGTCTGGTAAACCTTTTATCATTCCCTTTAGGGTCTTGTTGAATCTCTCAACAAGCCCATTGCACTGTGGGTGATAGGGTGTGGTGAACTTGTAGTTCACACCACACTCTTTCCACATTGCAGTCAAGTATCCTGACATGAAGTTGGCCCCTCTGTCAGAAATTACCTCCTTTGGAAAGCCCACTCTGGAGAATACTCCAAGCAGGGCCCTTGCCACAACAGGAGCTGTTGTGGTCCTCAGGGGAATAGCTTCTGGATACCTGGTGGCATGGTCCACTATCACCAGTATAAATCTGTGCCCAGATGCGGTTTGTGGGTCCATTGGTCCTACAATATCTATGCCCACTCTTTCAAAGGGAACCCCCACCACAGGTAGTGGTATGAGGGGGGCCTTTGTGGTGCCACCTGATTTGCCACTGGCTTGGCAGGTGACACAGGAGCGACAAAACTCCTTAGTATCTTCTGACATATGGGGCCAGTGAAAGTGAGGGACAGCCTGTCCCAAGTCTTGTTCTGGCCTAAGTGTCCTGCAAGGGGAATATCATGGGCCAAGGTAAGAAGGAAGCCTCTGAACTTCAGTGGTATGACCAACCTCCTGGATGCACCAGGCTTGGGGTCTCTAGCCTCTGAATACAGTAGCCCTTCATCCCAATACACTCTATGGTACCTTGAGCATTCCCTGCAGCCTCAGCAGCAGCCTGCTGTCTGAGGGGTTCAAGAGAGGGGCAGTCTAATTGAGCCTGCCTCAGATCTGCCCTTGAAGGTCCCCCTGTCCCAAGAAACTCAACCTGATCAGGTTCAAGTTCTTCTAGGACAGTTCCTTCAGGGCTCTCAGAATCATCCTCCTGGGAGGGCTGATCCACCACCTGAGGCAGGGGGGAAGGCACAGCCTTAACCCTACTGCTCTTTCTCTTGGGTTGTGACTGGTCCATAGTTTCAGGATCCAGCACTTGTTCAGTGGTGCACTTTTTGGCCTGTGACCTGGTCACAGCAAGGACATGTGCATCTATCCCCAGCATTTCTGCATGGGTCCTATACTCCACTTCAGACCAAACTGAAGTTTCAAGATCATTGCCCAGTAAACACTCTACAGGAAGGTCTGAACTAACAACAACTTTCTTGAGGCCAGTTACCCCTCCCCAGGAGAAATTAACAATAGCCACACTATGGGAGGTAGTGGCATTGCTAGCGTTGGTCACTAGGTAATTCTCACCTAGTATGATCTGTCCAGGGTCCACAAAGGCAGGTGTCACCATTGTAACACTAGCCCCAGTGTCCCTGTAGGCCTGAGCCATTCTTTGGTTGATAAAAGGAGTCTGTCTGTACTTGCCCAGGTTACTGGGGCCTACAGTAGAGGACAAAGCTAAGTCCCCATCACAGATCAGAACAGCCTGAGTAGGTATTCTGACTAGGCCAGAATCCTCCTCAGTTCCCAGGGTTAACCCTACTACACCCTTTTGCTGGGAACCACCACTTACAGCTGGACTAGGGGGTAAAGTTGCCTTAGGGGCAATGGTGGCTGGGGGCTTATCCTTTTTGGTGCACTCACTAAACCAATGTGAGTTGGACTTACAGTAGTTGCACCATGGTTTCTTTTGGCCAACTTTCTTTTTATCCTTTTTGGGACCACCCTCCCCCTGAGCCTTTTGGGGGCCTGGTGAAGACTTCTGGTCTTTTTGTTTCTGATCATTACCCTTCTGGTCTGCCTTTTTCTGATCACCGCCCTGGTTCTGGTTTTTCTGCTTAACTCTAGTCCTGACCCATCTATCTGCCTTCTTTCCCAATTCTTGGGGAGAAGTCAGATCAGAATGCAGGTGTTGATGCAGTAGCTGGTTTTGACAGTTGTTAAGGATTTGTTCTCTCATGATCAAATTATACAATCCTGTATAGTCCTTAACCTTACTTCCCACTAGCCAGCCTTCCAGAGCCTTAGTGGCACAATCTACAAAGTCAGTCCAGTCCTGAGTCTGTGTCTTCTGGGTATCCCTGAACAACAACCTGTATTGTTCAGTGGTTAGGCCAAACCCATCAATCAGAGCACTCTTCAGGACAGTGTAATTGTCTGCATCCTCATCACTAACTGTGAGGAGCTTGTCTCTACCTTTCTCAGAGAAGGAGAGCCACAAGATAGCTGCCCACTCACTTTGGGGTACCTGCTGTACTTTGCAAGCTCTCTCCAAAGCAGTTATGCATTTGTGGATGTCATCCCCACACTTGTAGGGAGGGACCATCTTGCTCAGGTTTCTATTATCATAGTGCCTGTCTCTATCCTTAGGGATATTGCTGCCACCAGTGGGTTCTGACCCACTTAACTTTTGCTCTCTAGCCAGAGCAAGCATCTCCTTGGCAAGGGCAAGTTCTTCCCTCTGAATCCTCAGATTAGCTTCCCTCATTCTGGCTTCATGATCCTTTCTCTCAGGGGAAGTCATTCCCCTGTGAGAGGAAGCATTAGAGATGCTAGAGACATGGGAGTGGATGGATTCCCTTGAAGGGGATCTGTCCCTCCTGCTTCTCTGTGTAAGCCCACTTGGGGGTCTGTATGGGGGGACCCCATGCAAACTCCCATGTAAGCTTAGGTTAGCCTGGCTAAGTCTTCCTACTTGGCCCTGGCTGTCTACCTCTTCATCTGAAGTCCCATCTTACTCATCTGTGGTTGGTAGACCCTCTTGTGTACCTAGGGTACTGGCCTGTGAGGCCCTAAGAGTATCATACTCCTCTAGGAGTTGTACTAGCTGAAGGAGGGTAGGGTTTGCACCCTGTTTTAACTTTCTGGAGGTGCACAATTGTCTCATCTCCTGAAAAGTTAGGGTATCATATCTAGAGGGGGTCTTCTTCAGACCTGCCCCTCCTGAGAGAGCATCTTCTTGATCTCTTCCCAGAGACATGATCTAGTGAGGGTGTGGTGTGTGCACCTACCTACACTAGTTGTTTCTACTAAACCTCTCTGGTAGTTGTAGTCAGGGTGTGTTACTCCCTTCAACCTACAACCACTAAGTCCAGTAGGACTTAAGTATTATAATCTATGTTATATGTACCTAAACAATATCTGTGTGATCTTTCAATTTAGTATCTCAAGATTACAATGGTATTACAACAGCAAGCTCAGATCCCAACCGCTGCTCACCAATGTGAGAAGTTGGCCTGATGTATGATGTCACTAATTCTAGTGTACACCTTATATCAGTCCAAACAACCCTTATGGTGATTGGTTGTAAAGTCAACCTTATAGACCAGCTATCCTAGTGGTAGCATGGACAAGAGCAGTCTTAGGCTAAACTCTGAATGGCATGTGAAGCCAGCTGTGATACCATATATAATCCCTTGAATACCAAATGAAAGGACACCACAACAGATATATATATAAAATAAAGTGTATTTATTCTAGTCAAACCCTCAGCAATCTTTATGAGATTAGAGGTAAGTACAACACAGTCTTATTTAAGCATACATTAAGTCACACAGGTAAGTAATACAGTTAGGCCCTAGGGGCCACGCAAACCATATACTAAAGAAGTAGTATAAGGACCACTGTCACGGAAATAGGATAGGCCTAGGCCTAGGGAATCGCTGGGGCTACACTACACTAGCGACAGTTAGGAAGTGGGAGGCCCACGGGATTCAGGTGCAGAGTGGAAACACTCACGCGTAATGCGTAAAAGTCGATATAATTACTAGCAGTTAGAAATTAACAGTTTAAGGACACTTCTGAAGCAGCTAGAGAGTCGAGACTCCGAAACTAGACCCTAGGATAGTCACTACCCTTGTGAGCACCGAAGTACCCAAGTTACCTAGCCCACGGACTGCGGGTGCATAGGTGTGAACTTGCGTCGGGTTTCGTCGTGGACTTCTATGGATGCCTGAAGGAAAGTTGCTGACAGGCAGTCAGTGAAGAGTGTCCGGTGGATCCCAAGGCTGGGATCAAGAAGAGAGGATACCTGCAAGCAGAAGGGATGGAGTCAAGGTCACTAGCCAGTGACCACGTGGAACCAGGAAGGAACCAGGCGATGTCGTGAAGATTGCAGGTGAAGGTGAAGCTTGTCGCTGCAGCCAGGGGGACCAGGAGACGTCGAGGACGACCAGGACCAGGAGGCGAGCTGTCCCACGAAGGCTCTTGCTGTCGGCGGCGTCGAAGTCGAACTAGGACTCACCAAGCCTTGGCAAGCGGAACCCACGAAGAACGGAGGACTTGCTTCTGTTGCAGACCAGGAAGGTCTGGGGTGCTTCTCTTTTGCAGGGAAGCGGGAGCCAGTCTGGAGGAGCCGAACCAGCAGTGAAGACTTCAGGGAGCTTCGTCACAAAGGCCACTAGCCAACGGGCAAGCAACCGGACAGACGCGGCAAGCAGGAAAATGCAGAAGGGCCCCACGCAGGACTCGTGGAGTGTGGGGGGCTGGTCTTCGGTGCAGATGGTGCTTGGGGATGGGGCTTCTCAAACCCCGGTGCACAACTTCGAGGGTACCTCAGAAGCTGCGCTGAAAGGTACTAGCCACTTTTCCCAGGTAGCCGGTCCCACGTCTCTCGTCGTCTCCACGGATCTCAGCTCGGCTGTGGATGTGGATCAGGGTCGGAGAAGTCTGGAAGTCAAGGCTCTGGTCGGGCTCGGCAGTCGGTCCCTCGTAGAACTTCAGCAAAGCAAAGGGTAGTCTCTTGATGATGCCTGTTTGCACTGGGTAGCCACTCCTTGGCCACAAGGGAGATACTTCAGTCTTCTTCTTTCGTCGAATGTCGAAGGTCCAGAGTTTCTGTTCAAGTTGCAGGTTCAGGATAATCTAATCTCCTGGGGCCCAGCTACCACTCTTATCCAAATCTGGGGGGCTGGGTTACCTGCTACGTCACGCCTTATGGGTGGGACCTGGGAGGGGGGTGGTTACACCCCCTTCCCTTTGTCCAGTTTCGCGCCAGGACTGGGGCTGGAGGGCCCCAGCACCGGTTTGAACTGGACTATGCACGGGACACCTTGTGTGCCCCAGGCATGTCTCATTCTTTTCATCCCTCCCTGCCCCAATACACTAAGGCCTGTCTGGGGTGGTGCTCGCACCTCCCAAGGCAGGAAACCTATTGTCCAAGCCTCCCTTGCCGGGATCACTCCCAGCAGCAGGAGGTCAGACTCGTGTCTGTGGCAGCAGCATCCATTTTGTGATGCTGGGGCTCTGGTTAACTTTAACCGGGTAAGTAGGTTACAACATGTCTTCTCCCTCTAGAAGGGAGGGATAATATCCCCATCCTCAGAAATGGGATGGGGGTATTATTCCAAAGTGTTAGACACCTTACACGACATGTTTTGATAAAGCCAAACCATAGTTACCATAACCGTTTAAGATTATAAGGCACTTTAAGAGTATATGGTAGGCTATATCATAGAACAGCTATAAGGACATGGTTCCGAAAGCTGCAGATAGGCTCAGCTCATGCTAGAGCACCATCTCACATGTTACCAAGCACTCTGCCTCCAGGATTGTTAAGGCCTGCCATAGGAGTGGCTGATAGGTACAGATGTGTCTATATGTAAGTTAGGTAGAGGAATACTACACCTAAGCAAGGGGTGATTACACGACCTTGCCCCAGCTGAGTGATCAGCCAGTTGTGTCATAATGGAAGGCCAGGCCAGGGGTGGCATAATACATGCTGCAGCCCCTGGTGGGCCTAGGGTACACCTATGCCCTGGGTACCTAAGGTACACTGTACAGGGGCCAATAAGGTGACCCTATCCAACTGGGTTATGCACCTAAAGTACATAGTATCAATTTAGAGAGAGAACAGCAGGGCTGTGGGTCTGATTAGCAGGCCCACAGCCACATCTAAGTCGAAAACCAGTAAAGCAAAAGCAAAAAGTGGGGGTGAACATAGAAAGCAGACCCTACTCTCCTACAGAGACAACATGGCCTAAGTATTCAACACTTGGGTTGGCACTGGTGGCAGGGGTGGCAAAAAGGAATATTGCAAGGGCCAGGTGCTCAGCGACTCCCTTTCTCTCTGACTGGAAGACGGGCTTGGATTGGTGCCTGTGGGCTGAAAAAATAATTTATCAATGTAGAGGATCCCTGAAGAAGTGGGAAAAGATCTGGGGAGCATTGCAAGCCTACAGGGGATTTTAATGTTAATAGGGAGGGTAGGGGTAGGGTTTGGGTCTTGTCCAGGGACCGCACAAGGGGTTTCCGTAGCATCACTTTTTCAATGCTCTATGAGGTTGGCCTCAGTTCTTTGTACTGTTGATACAATGTTATGCGTCATGTCCAAATGTACATTCTACTGTGCTGAGCATGTTTGAAATAAAAAGAATCAAGAATCAAGAAAC
Organism: Triturus cristatus; assembly: GCF_964204655.1. Classification (NCBI taxonomy): domain Eukaryota; kingdom Metazoa; phylum Chordata; class Amphibia; order Caudata; family Salamandridae; genus Triturus; species Triturus cristatus. Next base: position 693,236,384 of record NC_140583.1, read on the forward strand.
AAAAGAAGAGGACTTCCAGAAAATCAGGGAAGACCCAAGCAGAAATTCATCACTTCCTCTGAAACTTCAGCCTCAGAGTCAACGGGTGAATCTGACCCCATCAAAACTTCAATGTTAAAAAAAACTAAAATATTTTGAGGGAGAGGTCAGCGAAGGGAAAGAGGAAGACACAAAATAAACAAGTGACCATGGGAAATGCAGACTTGACAATAATTTAACAAAAAACAATAAAAATATTCTATCTTTAACCTGTGCTAAAGAAACCTCACAGAAATAGAGAAAAGCATTCTGGAGGAAGGCCTGTCATTTGTACCCACAAGACACACTGATTTTGTTCGCAGAAGATCAGAGGAATTGGAATTCTTCCAAAAAATACTTTTAAAAGCCTTTTTTCTAATCAAGATTAACATCAAGATGAAGAGCCTTCAGGACTTGACTTGACTCCAAAAGAAGTACTCACCTTTGACCAGTCAGTATTCCCAGCTATTAATCAGCTTGAAAGCAAAAAAGAGTTTGTGAAATCAACATGACAAAAGACCAATGATTAGGTTTATGAAATTTACAAGATGATGAAACTATAGTCATCAAACAAGCTGACAAGAGCAGAGAAGTTGTATTTTGGTCAAGTGAAGATTACAATAAAGAAGGCTACAGACAGATTCTTAATTAAGAATTCTACCGGACGATTCCACGAAGTCCCACAAAGGATATCCAAGGTGAAATCTCTGTGATTCTCTAAGAATTATTTGAAAATGGACACATAGGTCAGAACGAATGTGAATTTCTTAAAAAATTGAGTCCACGCCTACCGGTTATATAATTTTCTTCCAAAAATACACAAGGATGAAAAATCTTCCCCGGGACGCCCAATTGTCTCAGCTGACTCTCAGTCCTTGAACCAATTTTCCAGTATGTGGATGTATTCCTCAAGCTCATAGTTCAGCAAGTTCCATCTTACTTTAGGGATACAATGGATCTTATCAAGAACAGTGAGGGTTTGAATTTCAATCCTGAAACTTAATGGTTGGCAGCCTTTGACCTAGTTTTACTCTATACTCAGATACCCCAACAAGATGGCCTCCAAGCCATCGAAATATATCTGGAAACAAGACATTTCCTTAAATTTGAAGACAATTTATTTTTCCATATTTAATAGGGATTGTGATGAGATGTTCTTTCACAACAGAGATAGCACTTCTTTGCATGGCGCAATTCAGGACAAGTGTGTTTATAATAACAATCCCTTTGAACATCAGGTCATAAGTTTGCTTTGATACTTAGATGATATTCTTTGCATCTGGATGGGAGAAGAAGACACTGTTGACCAGTTTCACAATTGGCTGAACAATAGATCCCCTAACATCAAGTTTAGCATGACCAAAAGCAAAAAATCAATCACATTCCTAGATGTTGAAAACATGGGAATCAAAAGACAGATAATAACAACTTTGCACTGTAAACTGACTGACAGGAATAAAGCCTTGCACTATTCTAGCTTCCACTCACGAGGCTTGAGAGATAATTTGCCATATGGCCAATTTTTCCAGATTCGACGTAACTGTTCAAGAAAAAAAGGACTATTTCTTCCATGCTGCTAGTCTGGTTGACAAACTAAAAAAAAGGGATTATCCACAGAAACTACTCAAAAACTCAAAGAAAAGGGCCTGATTCACCCCACGAGAAAATATTTAGAGAAAAAAGAAAAATCAACATCTGAGCGACTGGTGTGTGTGTCCACCTTTTGACCTCAAAACAAACAATTCGAAAAAAATTGGCATTTACTCCAAAAATTGGACATTACGCTTAAGTGCCCTTTGTTCGCTCTAAATAAGAATGCTAGGGTTGGCAAACAGATTAAACTGGACCATACTCCATCAACGCCATCCAAAAGTAATCTAAGACTTCTTTAGAACTAACCGCTTTTAAAAAAAAGGACCTGTGTGTTCTGTAATCAAACATTAGAATGTTCAGCATTTCAATGTAATAACATTAAATGGCAGTACGATGCAAGACAAAAAATGCAGTCTAAGCAATAATTTGCCCTTGCCAAAAGTGGCACATTGGAAAAACAAATCAAGAAGTTAGACAAAGAATCATCCAGCATAAATCTAAGATTTGTCGCAAAGTTGCAATAGCACCGTTTGTCAATAATTTTGTCAAGGAAATTGAGCTCAAGTGGACAATTTGAGCGGTGATTCAACCAGACGCAAGAGGCTGAGCGCTGGACCGAAGTTTAACTCAAAAAGAAGCTCTGGGGTAGGGGTGAGTGGTAAACTCTGCTCCGCCAGCGGAGTATGCAGAGTTTTGCCACTTTGCGCTCCGTTTATTATGCGGAGTCCGGCAAAAACTCTGCCACCCCACCAGCGTGGAGGAGTTTACTGGCATGCTCAATCCTTGTCTCAGGAATCCGCTGTGGGGGACTTACTTGTGGCAACAATAGGTGTACTTGGACCCCGACAACCCTCAACAGATAGGGGGACTTCATCCCCCAACCAGTAGTGCACAAGGAGGCACCTTACTGGTATTTCTGATGCTCAGGTAGAAATTCTACCGCTGCACATCGCGAAGAGGAGTTTTCTGCACTCTGCGAGCTCAGCGGGGTGCATAAAACTCCGCGAACTGAGCAAAGTTCACCGCCCAGGCCTAATAATTACCTCTCTAAAAACATGTATCTACGCTAGGCCTGGGCGGTGAAATTCACTCCATTCACGGAGTTTGCAGAGTTTTCTGCACTACGCACTCCGTGGAGCTCGCGGAGTGCAGAAAACTCCTCTTCACGATGTGCAGCTGAGTTTTTCCCCGCTTGCGATCGCGAACGGTAAGTTCGCGATCGCAAACAGTAAGTTTGCGAGTGCGAGCTGCCTCTCGGGTAGAATATCTACACAGGCGGCAGAAATACCAGCACAAACTGCAGTTCACACTGTACTCCGCCACTTGCGGAACTTCGCAGAGTTTTTTTGTAACTTCGCTGAGTTGCACATAGCAAAACTCCGGGAACTACGACCAGGCCTAATCTATGCCTTAATAAAAAAAGTGTGCGATTTCTACATCTCAGAAACGCTTTGAAAAGGAAGTGAACATTGAGCGCTGCTACGAGTTTAAAGAGAGCTTCAGAGGAAATATTTCACTTTCCTAGCTTGAAATAAACAATGATTGCTGAAAAGTTTCTCGTTCAAAAGCAGTTAACAATGAGCAGCACATACCGATTCACTGCAGCAAGAAATAAAGAATTGTCCATAATTTACTAGGAAAAGCATCTAAACAATGGGCCACCGTAAAAATAATTCAATTGAATGGCTGTTGTTCTGTTTTCAGCCTGGATAATTGAAGGCAAATGATTTATGACAATTGAGCTACCGAAGATGAACAGAAAAAGGCATGACAAACTTAATAATGTCAGTGTCACAACTAACTGCTACAACACTTTTCATGACAAATGAGCCCAATTTACTTATTTGCACGTTTTTTTTATTTTATTTGCAGTGAGCCATATTTATTACTAAAGGGCAACTGAAGATACAGGTACGTCCTAAAAAAATGCAAAAAATAAGTAGGTCACATAGAGGGAAGCATTTCATGAAACTTCTTTCCCACCACATTCATATTGCTTACTATGCCCCTTTCTTTAAATTCACAGTGTCACCCAGTTCATGGTCCTGAGGAGAACCCAACACGTTCGGCTTTGAAACGCATCAACGCTTTTAATATTAGGGAGTTGCCAAATAAATCATGGCAAAAAGGGAAACTAATGAAAATTGAAAGAAAACCTGGGTGTCCACTTTAAAACCCATACAAAAGCAACTTTTCCAACCCCTAGGTTTTTGTGTAGTAGTATAGCGAAAAGTAATAAAAAACGTTCTCCTTGAAAATTTGAATCATGAACTGGGACGTTAAAATCGTCATTAGTCATGCAATGTTTTAATCCAAAAAAATCTTTTTGTATGTATAGTGTTATGTTTTAGTGTTGTGGTGGCTTTGAAAACAGTTTCACCACTGGTTTGTGGTTCCAACGACAATGACATCTTGATTTTGAATATAAATGTAATACATTTGAAACAAATTTAAGAGAATAAAAAGGTGGTCATGCTAATTAAGTTTCATGCCCACTACACTGAATTGAATGTTTTGTTAATCAATGCCAGTAAAGGTACATCTACATTATTTTAGAATATATAGTGGCCTAACCTTACCGACAAAATACATACTCAACCCCTTAGTAATTAAACTTCCTAAAAGTGCCATTTTCAGAATTGCAATTTAACTTACAAGTTCACCATCTATATTATGATTCCAGAGACAACAAACTTGGGGGTCCAATATCTTTCCAATTAAGAAATTACACTTATAAAATGTAAGAAGGTAATCCCAATACTCTCTTATGGGAGAGATAGGCCTTGCAGTAGTGAAAAACGAGAGTTTTTCACTAACAGAACATATCAAATTTAAGAGCACATGTCCTACTTTATAAATACATCGCACTCTGCTCTCTGGGCTGTCCAGGGCCTACGCTAGAGGTGAAACAAGATTAAAACTCCCCAGAAATAGATATATTATACCTCAGGGGCTAAGCGGAGTGTGCTCTGAGATTGCAGTAATCTGCTCTTAGTGTTTAAACTGTGTTTAAAAAGTGATTGTAGCACTCATTTTTGGGCTAGGAGAGTGAGTTATTTAAGTGTGGGAAAAGCAGTATTGTTAAAGGCCTAGTTTAGGCCCTTACCTGCAGAACTCCAGATGGTGGATTGAGCCTGTCTGTCTTCAAGGAGATTCTAAATTGAGGAGAAGCTCCCCACCCCTGCCCAGCAGCCTGTGCTTGAGATCACATGCAACTTATATAAACTGCAATTGGTCGTTACATCTGTGCACTGATTGGTGACTGTATCTGGTGTTTCTATTGGGCTTAGGATTAGTGTTCTGATTAGATGACCAGTCTAGGGTTCTGATTGGTCCATAGGTCAGTGATTCTTTTGGGCATAGGGCTAAGGGTTAGAAGGTCTGATTGGTGGATAGGTTTAGGGTTTTTTGTTTGGTTTCTTGGGCCAGGGTTTCTATTAGCCCTAGGATTTAGGGTTTGGTTGATTCAAGTTCAAAGAAAGGTTATTTAGATCAATGGTCCTTACACATTTTTAAAACTACCTGAATACAAATTATAAAATCACAATTCTTAAAACATCATGAAAATTTCAAGTAAAAAACACTCAATTGTCCTATCCACAATACATATACACAGATCACCTAAAACTATAAAATAATCTTTCAGTTATATTCACTTTTGAGGAGTTCTTTAACTTTTTGAATAAACTTCCCTATGGCACAGGCAATGTTCAAGGTACTCATTTCCGTTAAAGGTTTTATTGCCTGGCCTCTATTTATTACATCGTACTTTTTAAAAATCAGGCGCAAAAGTTATTTTCGTATATCTACAACCTTCAGACAATCTAGTAATATATGTAAAATGTCACAAGTTGTTCCCAAGGTGCAGCCACACTTTCCCTAATTTTCAATCATGGATATTTTTACTGCGCTATTGCGTAGCAAGGGTTAACCCCAATTCTTAACCTTAATATTTCCCTTCTTAACCACTAACCTATCAATGTTGGGGAACTGTAGTTCGTTTTGCCACGCAGTGGCCATAAAACGTACAGAACTTTTCTGTAAGAGATAATCTTGGTCCTGTGCTCGGGAGATCTAATTTCCCCGGGACCTAAGTTCTCTCTTATCTATCTCAATTTGGAGGGTCTGGGGGCACAACTTAACCCTCAGTATGCCACACACTTTACAAATGATAGCTCTTATGCCTTTTGCCCATGTTAGCTCACTCTTTAATATCTTGTTTCTGCACCATTGTGACATTTTAAAATCTTCACCCATGCCCTGGCGCTGGCAGAAATGTAATAAGGTCATACAAACTGATATGCTCCATGAGGTGGTTCCCAGTTCTAATCTCAGCCCCTGGACCATTGAAGACTTAGGTAATGAGAATATTTGTTTAGGATTTTACCCTCCTCAATGTCCCAACTGGTTTAGGATTGGCTGTTAGGACTCGGACTGTGATTGGCTGTAAGGGTCTAGTCTCCTATTAGTAATACTGCTTAGGGCTAGCGGTGTAATTGGTTACAGTTAGGGATAGGGTTCCGATTGGTCACAGGGGTCACCTGATCCCCGGGGTTATATAAGGTAAGGGGTTAGGGCGTCTCAGCCAGGGCAGAGAGTCTAAGGGCAGAGAGGACACAAAACAAAGTCACACTGTCACCAAAGCACATTCTCTAAATAGCCTATTAATAAATGCTTAATCACTCTAAAAAAAAAAAAGCATCACACTTACGACCCTCTCACGGACACACAACCTGACTTACTCTTCATAACTGAATCATGGTTGGGAGAGGATATTGCTCCAATCTTGCATGATTCCATTCCTCTAGGCCAGAGGTCTTCAAACTGTGGGGCGCGCCCCCCTGGGGGAGCGTGGATCGGTTCCCAGGGGGGCACGAATACCTCTGCAGATGCATGTAAATGAAGATGGCCTGAAAGTGTGGCGATCTTTATTTGCCACATTTCCAGGCTGTCTTCATTTATTCCAGTGAGGGCAGGGGTCAGTAAATGTGCTGGCAGGGTGAAGGAGGTTGCCTAAAAAGAAATCTGGTGAGCGTGAGGCACAGTGCACGCAGCGTGCGCCACTTATCAAGTCATCCCCGATGGCTCTGAGGAGCACAGATGTTATCGCGGGCATGTGCGGTGGTTCAGCCCTGGTAACACTGTAATGCATACCTTTGTATGCATTGTATTTCCAGTTGAGGACCATATAGCAGTGACCGGTCTTGCAAGCTGTTGGAACAGAATGTTGAGCTATGTCAGTCAAGCTATGAATACAGAAATGTGATAGACAGAAGCTCCTCGATACAGGGTTCAGGCACCACTCAAACAGCAAAACAGCTCAAATGGGGATTATCACTGGCGTCATTTGTATACAGAGAGGAGCCACGTGCAAGCGGGCGCTGCTGCCTGAGAGTTTCTGTCAGGTGTTCGCATTTCATACACACGAGAACCCATGTAAGTAAGTGTTTTGTGGTTTCACAGTAAAGGTCTAGCATTTGGAAAAGTTAAAACTATTGGCGTCATAAATTGTAATGATTGTTATTTACTTTTTGGGCCTGTAGTGGAGTGATTGTTTAAGGAACAAAGTGCACCTGATTCTATATTATTAGAATTAGTTGGGGCGTTAAGGAGTTGAGGGCAGAGGGCTATGATGACAGGAAGAGGAGGAAGGTGGACAGAGGTTTACGTGGAAAAAGATGAGGTGTGAGGTAGAATAGTAAGATGAATTGAACATGCTTTGGATGGAAAAGGCAAATAGAAAATTGCAAGAGGTTATGGAAATCTAAAATGGTAGACGGTCGGTAGGTATGTCAGATGTACACTAGGAGAGAAACAAGGGAATAAATAAGCGAATGTGGGGAAAATGCAGATAGATTTCCATGCAGCATACTCCTGTACATGTGTGTTTCTCATAAGGAACAACTACAAGAGTTCATCTTTAGTAGTTTACTGGCCTTAATGGCCCCACGTTGCTAGTTTTAATGTCCCCATGTTGTTAGTTTGCTTGTTAAAGTTGCAACATCAAAAGATGTTGTTTTCGTTTCCTTGTGGTTCTGTTTCAGTGGGGACACATTGCTCATTTTTTATTATGTTCAGTGAATCGAGTATTTCATGTGTCTGATATTGTGCACTAAGGAAATTGATAAATTTTCTCATAAACACATATGGTGGACATATTTGTGACTCACTGTGGACAGCATTAATTGCATGTGGCGACTAATTATGTCTTTGAGTATTTGAATTTTTTTCTGAATGGTACCTAGGAGTGCCATGGTTTTGTTAGAGTACCAGAACCTACTGAGGCACAAGTATTGTACATATGATTTATTTAGCTCTGTGATAGATTGTTTGCGGGGGGGGGCCTGCCCCTGAACATAGCCATGTCCCTCCCGCTCCCCCAATCTATACATAAAGTTTTGGAGGGGGGCCTGACCTCAAAGCATTTTGCTTAAGGGGGGGCTCAGAGCAAAAATGTTTGAAGACCTCTGCTCTAGGCTATCAAACTATCACACAAAATTGTATGGGCAAAAGAGAAGGTGGCCTAGCTGTTGTGTTCAAGCAAACATTGAATATCACTAAAGTTGATGACGTCTCCATACAAGATTTGTGAGGATGTCTTCTTCAGATGCAACCAAACACCATCTTCCTCCTGTAACTTCCAGCTCCTTTACAGACCTCAACCTAGCAATGCAACATTACCAGACACATGTCTAGGCAGAGTTCAAAGCTTATAACACTACACTCCAACCTATGCATTGTGGGTGACCTAAAGATTTGGTTTGACAAACCCAATATGCCTCTTCCAAAAACAATCATCACTGGCCTAGACTCACTGAACCAACATCAGATTGTCCACAGACACACACACACTGTTCAACACCATCCTAGATGTCATTTTTGGAAATACAGAATTAGTTATCTTTCAAACAATGACTCCATTCACATGGTCAGACTACAATTTGCTTGCTTTCTAACATAAAACAACACAAAACAACACACCTAAAACCAGTTTATATACATCCATTTATCGACCGTGGAACAAACTCAATTTTTAACACTTAGGAACACAACTAACATCCAGTACAAATCAACAGACACAATACATTTTGTTCAACATCTATATGAGTGGCTATAGGAAGCTTTTGATATCCTAATACCACTAAGAACAACACAACAGAACAAAGGAAAACAGGTGCCTTGGAGAAATACAGAATTAAAAGAGATAAAACAGCAATTAGAAAGCTGCAACGTACCTGGCTTAAACCAAACACCAATCAAAACAAATTTCACCTACAGAAACTTTACAGATTATACAAGTCAGCAATCAAAAAAGCTAAAAATAGATACTATTCAAACAGTATAAAAATGGCTATATGTGCAAATAAAGAATTCTGGAAAATTCTCTCTGAATTTCGTAAACCAAATTGCCTAGAAAGAGCTCATCTCTATTAATCAAGATTCCACAGACAAACTGGCAAATCATTACACGACAAAAACAGACATGTTTGGCTCATTTAAAATGAAGAAAAACCACCAGCACTGACCCTTTTCCAAAACAACAATCCAAGAGTATCCAGCCTCTCCATTCCTTCCAACAAATTTCACACAATTAATTTATGGACCTGGTCAAAGCAAGCAGGCCTACTGTCAGCCCTTCTGACCCATGTGCACCACATACCTTCCAGACTGCTACCTCTGCTGCCACACCGGTAAGAAGAATCATTTACAATTCCTTAACTACAGGAATATTTCCAGAAGAACTAAAAATGTCATACATATGCCTATTACCAAAGAAAACAAACCTAAACCCACTTTACCCTGACAACTACAGATCAATTACAAATGGACCTTTCCTGGGCAGATTGATAGAAAGAGCAGCATTCACCCAAATGTCACAATTCATTGAAGATAATTCCAAACTTTCCGACTTCCAAGCAGGATTCAGTGCAGGAAAAGGCACAGAATCTGCCTCGTTGACATTTGGGATGACCTTCAGAACAGAGATGACCTGGACAGGGTAGCTGCACAACTTCTCCTGGACCTTTCAACTGCTTTTGACACCGTTGACTATTATACTCTAATGCAAAGACTCTATAAAGCCAGCATAGAAGGAACTGCTCTCGACTGAATCACATCCTACCTTTACAACAGAACTAATTTCATCCATGCACCCCTTTCTCTTCCAAACCATACTTGACAAAAGCAGGTGTCATTTTACCCATCCTTTTCAACATTTACATCAAGTCATTACCTGCATTGATCAGTAAATCACTACACATGCTATAACTATGCAGATGACACACAAAAACTCCTGAAACTGGACTGCCCTAAACACATTGGAAACTCACACATTTTCAGTTGTGTTAGAGCTGTAGATCAATGGATGACATAGAGCCATCTAAAATAATTTTTTTCTGAAACAGAAATACTCATATGTGGCGTATGATTCTCTCGTCGCCTGGCCTGATGATCTGGAAACACCACCTAAATTATCAATGGAAGTAAGAAACCTCGGATTTACCATAGACTCCAAGCTATCAAGAATGCTCAAGTGGACAAACTAGCAAGATCTAGCTTTGTTACTGCAAACGTTGTGATGCATCTTTCCCCACCTGAGATTTCCAAGAAAGGTCCAGGCTACTATCTCTCTTGTTCTGTCTAAAGTCACTTACATCAATAACCTCTACCACGGATTTTCTTTAACAACTATTAAAAGACTACGCAGATTCAGAACTCTGCTGCCAGACTACTCTAACATATAAAACCACAAGCCCACATCTCCCCTGCCTTGAAAGCCATACATTGATTACCGGTTGCCAGAAGATCAACATCCAAACTGCTATGTATTACCTACCAAGCAATACATGGAACAGGACTGCTCTTCATCAGAAATAAAATCACCAAATACATTCAACAACAGAACATCCGTTCTTGATTGGCACCTCGCCTCAAAATCCCATCATACAAGAAAAAAACCCAGAAATGGCACATCCTTCTCTGTTCAAGCAGCCAAACTATGGAACTCTTTACCCCCAAACATAAGATCCACAGATCAATACCTTATCTTCAGAAGACTTCTCAAGAGTTGGCTCTTCCCCAAATAACCACCATACTCAAACATAAATATCCAGCATATCCCTCTGTATATAAGCAATTATTTGGTCTATAGATGTGTACCTACATATGTGTATTGATTTATATAAACGTTTGTATAATAATTATGTTTTTAAATATAAAGACATTTGTTAGTTCTGCTGAACAAATGTACATATTACTTATGGTTATATTATTCTGTGTTTAAATTATATATATGTACATATATATGTATATATATGTGTGTGTGTGTATATATATATATATATTCACTGAAAAAACCATAGGTTTCACACACGTTATAGTTAGGAATTAGCATTTAAAAAACCTTGCAAATTCACTGAAAAAACCATAGGTTTCACACATGTTATAGTTAGCTGGACATTTCACTCGTAAAAAAACAATGAAATTCCCCTGTTATAGTTAGTTCAGCTAACTATAACTCGCGCGCCCGCAATCCACTGCTGATGACGTCACATATTACACCACTCATGACATGGTCAGTGACATCACTCATGACATCACTGATGACATCTCAAATGACATCACTCATGACATCATCCATTGAGTATGTGTTTCTTAACAATTTTAATATGTTTAATATATATAGGGAAAGGCCTGTTGAAGAATGAGTGGGTGTACAAATGTGTAAATGGATGATTTTCTGTTGTCGTAACTAACTCTATAAGTGAGTCCTTAAATGTATCTTACTGCAGACTAGTGACTAAACTGTGTAAATGTCTGTATGTTTCTGTATGTTGGTGTATAAGTGGCTGCGTGGTTTTTTGAATACCTATATCAGTGTCGATATGAGTTATTGATTGCTTGTCTCAGTATCTGTATGGGTTCCTGAGTGTTTGTGTGGGTAAGGGGTGTGTGACTCTATGCATAGATGTGTGAGTGGGTGATTCTATGGGTGCATGGTTTTAAGAGTGCATCTGTGCTGGACTGTATGGTTGAGTGAGTGTATGTATGGGTGTGTTAGGGATTGAATGTATATCTCAGTGGTACATTTGTGACTAACTACATATGTGAAAGGCAGTATATATGCGTGTAAGAGTATATAAGTGGGTAGATGTGATAGTGTGTGATTGTGAGAGTGACTGTATGGATGAGTGTGTGCTTGTATCAATGATTCTATAAGAGCGTAAGATTGTGGTACTATTTTTATGATTAAGTGAACTTGAGTGTGTATAACCGCATAGGTGAGTAAATGGGAGTGTAATTATTTGCATGACTGACTAGGTGTGAGAGTACCTCTATGGATGATTGGTGGTGTGTGAGTGTCTATATAGGTGTATAAATGCATATGATAATTTTGTATGGAGTGATTGTAAGTATGAGTGACTGTACAGGTGAATGAGTGGAGGTGTATGTAGACCTAACAGTTAATAAGTGGGTATGTAGTTATTGGTATTGGAGTATGTATGGAAATGTGGTAGGACTCACACTGCTCGTCATACCAGCAAATAGCCCCAAAGAACTCTGGATAATGTAGTGGCAGCGGTGAGTACGCCTATGCCACGAGTGTGTCACTTAATGCCATCCCTGGACACATGTTTCGAGGTAATTGCCTCTCGTCAGCAGGGAGCAGGTAAATATATGGGGTGCCGAGTAGACTGCCAAAATATTAAAGGTATAGTACCTCTCACGGCGCGCAGGTGCAGAACCAAGGCTCGTCAGCCCAAGTCGCTCAAGAGAGCTTAAATACAGAAACGTGGTAGGAAGCACACTGCTCGTCATACCAGCAAATAGCCCCAAAGAACTCTGGATAATGTTGTGGCAGCGGTGAGTACGCCTATGCCACGAGTGTGTCACTTAATGCCATCCCTGGACACGTGTTTCGAGGTAATTGCCTCTCGTCAGCAGGGAGCAGGTAAATATATGGGGTGCCGAGTAGACTGCCAAAATATTAAAGGTATAGTACCTCTCACGGCGTGCAGGTGCAGAACCAAGGCTAGTCAGCCCAAGTCGCTCAAGAGAGCTTAAATACAGAAACGTGGTAGGACGCACACTGCTCGTCATACCAGCAAATAACCCCAAAGAACTCTGGATAATGTAGTGGCAGCGGTGAGTACGCCTATGCCACGAGTGTGTCACTTAATGCCATCCCTGGACACGTGTTTCGAGGTAATTGCCTCTCGTCAGCAGGGAGCAGGTAAATATATGAGGTGCCGAGTAGACTGCCAAAATATTAAAGGTATAGTACCTCTCACGGCGCGCAGGTGCAGAACCAAGGCTCGTCAGCCCAAGTCGCTCAAGAGAGCTTAAATACAGAAACGTGGTAGGAAGCACACTGCTCATCATACCAGCAAATAGCCCCAAAGAACTCTGGATAATGTAGTGGCAGCGGTGAGTACGCCTATGCCACGAGTGTGTCACTTAATGCCATCCCTGGACACGTGTTTCGAGGTAATTGCCTCTCGTCAGCAGGGAGCAGGTAAATATATGGGGTGCCAAGTAGACTGCCAAAATATTAAAGGTATAGTACCTCTCACGGCGCGCAGGTGCAGAACCAAGGCTCGTCAGCCCAAGTCGCTCAAGAGAGCTGAAATACAGAAACGTGTCTCAGTATCTGTATGGGTTCTGTATAGGTTCCTGAGTGTTTGTGTGGGTAAGGGGTGTGTGACTCTATGCATAGATGTGTGAGTGGGTGATTCTATGGGTGCATGGTTTTAAGAGTGCATCTGTGCTGGACTGAATGGTTGAGTGAGTGTATGTATGGGTGTGTTAGGGATTGAATGTATATCTCAGTGGTACATTTGTGACTAACTACATATGTGAAAGGCAGTATATATGCGTGTAAGAGTATATAAGTGGGTAGATGTGATAGTGTGTGATTGTGAGAGTGACTGTATGGATGAGTGTGTGCTTGTATCAATGATTCTATAAGAGCGTAAGAATGCGGTACTATTTTTATGATTAAGTGAACTTTAGTGTGTATAACCGCATAGGTGAGTAAATGGGAGTGTAATTATTTGCATGACTGACTAGGTGTGAGAGTACCTCTGGATGATTGGTGGTGTGTGAGTGTCTATATAGGTGTATAAATGCATATGATAATTTTGTATGGAGTGATTGTAAGTATGAGTGACTGCACAGGTGAATGAGTGGAGGTGTATGTAGACCTAACAGTTAATAAGTGGGTATGTAGTTATTGGTATTGGAGTATGTATGGTTTTGTGAATGGAACTCTGAAATTTTGAGTCGGTGTATCAAAGGTTATATTAGGGTGTGAGAAGATGTGGTAATTTATCACATGGATGACGTCATCAGTGATGTCATTTGAGATGTCATCAGTGATGTCATGAGTGATGTCACTGACCATGTCATGAGTGATGTAATATGTGACGTCATCAGCAGTGGATTGCGGTCGCGCGAGTTATAGTTAGCTGAACTAACTATAACGGGGGAATTTCATTGGTTTTTTACGAGTGAAATGTCCAGCTAACTATAACATGTGTGAAACCTATGGTTTTTTCAGTGAATTTGCAAGGTTTTTTAAATGCTAATTCCTAACTATAACGTGTGTGAAACCTATGGTTTTTTCAGTGAATTTCAAAGGTTTTTTAAATGCTAATTCCTAACTATAACGTGTGTGAAACCTATGGTTTTTTAAGTGAATTTGTAAGGTTTTTTAAATGCTAATTTATGTATGTATTATTATATTTTTTATATATTTATTTTACAATAAACTACCTATGTATAGAGTTATAGATTGACTGTATCCTGTAATATTGAATGGCTCAGCTCTTTTTTTTTTTATTTGGATAATGTTGAACAGCATAGTTAATATCTTCTATAAACCTATAAACACTTTAAAATATATATATTTTTTTTAAGGGTTTTTGACCAGGCGCGCACCGTGAGCGCACGGTGTGCGCTCCACGTGCGCATGTGTACGTCGTGCGCGCATGCTCCGTACGCGCATGCGTGCGTAGTCCCTACGCGCGTGGTCCGTACGCGTATGCGTGCGCGTACCGGCGTGCTCCAAGTGCGCGCTCCGTGTGTGTTCCTAGTGCGCATGCGTGCGTGCTCCGTGCGTGCTCCGTGCGCGCATGGCAAGTCATGTGATTACCAAACAACACTTTTCATTGGTTCATATTAGTTTCAGTTTCAGGATCTTCAAAGACCACACCCACTCCCCTCACTTTTTCTACTAATTTCCTGGGAGAAGGAGCAAAACAACCTTTTGAAGCAAAAACTTCAATTGAAAATGGCAGAGCACCACTCCACTTCAGAAAGTGAGGAAGAGACCTTTTTTGAACCAGCAACAAAAAAGAAACAGAAACTCTCCTTCATTTGGAAATTTTTTACATTTCCTGATGGACAAAAAAAGGTAAACGCACCAAAAGTTACTTGCACTGTATGTGGGACAGTCTTATCACGTGGAGACCCAACCAAAAAATACTCTTTCAGTATTTTTTCAATGATTCGACACTTTAAAAAAATGCACCCTATAGCATATGCTAAGGAGTCAACATGGGCTATGAGGGAGAATCCTGAATCTGCTAAACCGAGCACTTCATCTGCGGCTGCAGAATCACCATGCTCCAGATCTCTGGACATCCGTCCTCTCTTCAAAAACGTCCACATTCATTGCAACATGTGCAATGTCACACTCTGTTACGGAGAGACCAGCATCAATCTTATAGAAGATCCAGCAGCACACTTGCTCCCCCCGTTAATTTTTGTTCCTGTTGAACAGGTTTTTATTGTTGCTCTAAAAAAAATCCACAAAAAAAATACAAAATTGTTTAAAATAAAAAAAAACACAAAACAAAAAAAAAGTTCTTTTCGGAACTCACTTCACTTCTCCAAGAAGAGCTATATTCTTAATATATATACTGTGTTGTAAATTAATTGAATGAATGTGTAGTGTATACATGAATGATTGAAATGAATGAAATGACTGAGTGAAGAGGAGGAAAGGACTGACAGAATGAGAGTGACAAGGAAAGTATGATCAGTCATGAAAGGGAAGTGAGAGACTGACTGCAACAAAAGGACAAAGGGTAGAGGATAGAGGCAAGAAGAGTGAATGAGTAAGGGAATGGCAGTGAGTAATGGAGAGTGAGGGAGGGGGAGTGAGAAAAGGGGAGTAAGGGACGGAGATAGGAAAAGGGAGTAACAGACGAAGCGGATGAAGTACAGCAGGGTAAAGGGATTGAAAGTAAGAGAAGTGGAGTGATGGTGTGATAAGGGGTATGAGGATTAGAAAAGGTGGTAAGGGAAAGTGAGAGATGGGGAGCGAGGGGATGGAGAGATTTAGGAAACTGGAGTGAGAGAAAGGGAGTCAGGATTTCAATGACCAAAGCAGAGTGAGGTAGAGTGAAGGAAAGAATGCGAAAAGGCGAAGAGGTGTGAGATACAAACAGGAGGAAATGAAGTAGGAGAATAGGAGTGACTATGAGTAAAGGATAGTGACAGTTAGCGAAGGTGAGGGAAGGAGAATGACGGAGAAGGTTAAAAAATTAACATAGATGGAAAATGAGTGATGGAGAGAGGAGGAGTGGTAGAAACAGAGGGGCAGATTTATAACAAACTAATGCAGCACGGTGCAGCAAGTAATTTTGCTGCGCCGTGCTGCGTTAGTTTCGAAGCATGAAAAGTGACGTAGTGGTGGCGCAGGGGGCTTCTAAATCTGCCCCAGAGATGTTATGGAAATTAAGGGTAAGACAGACAAAGAGAGAGAGACAGAAACAGAGACAGAGAGCAAGGAACTGAGAAGGAGTAAAGCAGTTAGAATGACTGAGACATATGGAAACAGAGAGAGTAACATGGTTGAAAAAATAGTGATGGAGGCAGTAAACCTAGGGGAGTAGTAGAGAAGGAGTGAGGGAGTTACAAAAAAACAGTAGAGGAAGAAGAGAGAGGGAAGGGGAATGAGAAAAGCAGAGTGAGGAGAAGTGAAGAAAAGGGAGCATGAAAGTGAAGAGGTGAGAAATACAGATATTTTAAACTTACCTGACCAACAAAATAACTTAATTAGAAATAAATGTTTTTTTTTAATTGCTAGAAAAAAGGATTACATTTCCTAAATTTTCTTTCTCGATCTGAAAAAAAAGAAAGAAAGTATTAATATTCAACAATACATTTTAGAATACAGTACGCATATTTTCATATTTAACAAAGTAATTTTTTGCCCTTTTTTGCTGTTTTCAGAATATATTGAATTTCACTGAAAATAGTGATATCAATTGCATTCATCACTTAACAGCCGGCAAAAAAATTACCAATCTGAAAGATTGTTTAAAAAAAGCACTGAATCTGTCCTCAGTAAAACATACCTTCATAGAAATGTAACATATATATTAAAAATATCTTCTAAGAACAATAACTATTTGCAATAAATATCGTCTGTAAATCTTGTTGCTTAAGCACATACACCAAAATAAAATCTGTCAATGAAGTCCACAATACAAACAGTTACCTTTCCATGAGGCCAACTGGTAATTTTTAAATTCTTTTTTGGTGAAATATCTAATGGTAATCCAATAAAATCGAAATAATGGTTTCTTCAGATGCTGCAATTTGTATCTAAAATTTTGGTTTTAGAAAAATTAAGTAGGAATTTGGTAATTCTAGAGGCACACGTTGCTTGAAAATCAATTGTGAATCATTACACAGTGTCCAGCCTTTTTCACATTTTAGATAAACTGTGTAATGACCAGAAGTTATACAAGGTCCATCAGGGAAAATTATTGCAACTGCAACAAAAGTCTTTCCTGATATTGATAATTGATTTCCTGTAAACTTCTTTATTAAAGTGTCCAATTTTGTTCCATCAGCTCTACAACGTTGCAGCATTAAAATCACATACTGTCCATATTTCTTTAAAAATAACTTTGGTAACATTTCTGATTTACATTGAGAACATTCCATGTTGTGATTTGCATCTTTAACTAATTTACTAAAAGTCACTGATTTACTCTCTGGTAATGTTAAATATATGAACCTTTCAGAATCAACATTAGAGCTGCATGTGTTCAAACAGTTTTCACAACAATGTTCCCATTTATAAGAGAGACCAAATATATTTTCTATTTCTACCCCTTCATCTTCCAGTACCATAAGCATATACATTAAGAATTTCTGTGCATCTTGCTGGACATTTTGAGTAAACTGTGTACATCCAGAACATACATCTAAAAGATTTCTAACATCAGAAGCACTTTCTATTTTAGTTTTATCATTACTCAGCTTCTCATAAAGGAAACTCAGCAGAGAACAGAATCTTTTTTCATGATTTAGTAGTATCTGCTCTTTCAAACTTTCAAGTTAAAATACAACATTCAGCACTACATTAGCGTAGCAGTTGACACCAGAGCTATTTTCAAAATGACAACCAACAACCTCTTCAGCATTGTCCTTTCTCTTTTTGCTTGCAATCACATCAGTCTCTATTTGTTTACTCTTCTGTACATCCTCATTACAGATATTCTCAATTCTCCTTTTCCGACAAACAACACGTTTTTCAAACACAGGATACTGACCTAAACGAGGAGCATAGCTTCTTCTTAATCTATTATACTCCTTTACACAGTTTGCATCAGCACTAACTTTTGACTCATCAAAGTCTATCATGAATAAACCAGATATTTTTTTCACGCATGACAAAGCAACATATGCCATACCTTCTTTAAACACACTAGATCCAATGTTTACAAAAGCACTATCTACAGTTAATCCTTGAGATCTGTGAATAGTTACAGCATATGCTAGAGAAAATGGAAACTGCTTCCTACGTACATAAAAGTCTTTCACAAGCAAGAAACGAACTGAACAACGACTAATGTCTTTAACCTCTTCAATCTGATCAAATTTTATTTTTAAAAATTCAATTCCATCTTTTTTCTGGTAATTAACAAAACCCACAACTTTACCCATAGCTCCATTCACTAAA
Source organism: Triturus cristatus (assembly GCF_964204655.1). Taxonomy (NCBI): domain Eukaryota; kingdom Metazoa; phylum Chordata; class Amphibia; order Caudata; family Salamandridae; genus Triturus; species Triturus cristatus. The sequence goes on from NC_140583.1 coordinate 693,254,976, forward strand.
CCTTTTTCTACATCCAAATTACGTCTTAAAATTACTCGACAGTTCATACATACATAAAGATTCTTTTCTAAACCAGCTGTTTTTGATATGTTTTTCTCTAGAGAATACAATTTAGTTGTCAATTTGCTTGTCAATATAATAGATATTCCTTCATGCTGTATTTTATCCACAGCTTCCAGTTTTATAATCTCTTCATTTTCCAATTTCAAAAGTTCTTGATTGAATATAGAGCATTCATGTAGTGTTGGCATTAAGCAGATAACAGTATTTTTTCCTGCAATTTTCTTGTATATTTTCTCTGGAACTATTTGTTCTGTTGGAAACAAATTACATAGCAATCGACTCTGTAAAGCTTTTCTGCCATGTTCTGTGAGTAGTCCAATTCTGATATCTTTTAGAATACTTGCATAATCATCATCATTTGCTTGCCGCATATTGGTAATGAGTTCTTTGTACTCAAAGTATGTCCAAATATTCACATTACCTATACTTCCTAATGACTTTTTCGTGTCTTCATGTGTAAGAGTATGAAATACTGGTTGTCCTTTAACTGGAGTGAGCTGCAGTAGATCCCCAAAAACTATAACATGTTTTTCTCGTAATAGCACGTCATAGTCTGTCTTTAGAATTTGCTGCATTCTTAAATGCACAAAGGCAAGCATTAAGTTTGATACCATGCTTACCTCATCAATAATGAGAACTTTCATTTTTTTCAATACTCTTGAAACTTCAAAACATGCTTCTCCTGTTAGCTTGTGGTATTGTATTTTGTTCTCATGCTCTACTGGTAACATTAGCAAACGATGGAGGGTAATTCCTTTTATGTTATATGCTGCTAACCCAGTTGGAGCAGTAACAACACAAGACAAAGTTGAATCAGTTTTTTTCTGTAGGTAGCTTCTAATTACTTTCATTAAGAAACTTTTTCCAGTTCCAGCTTGTCCACTCACATACATTCTGATTGGTTCAAATGAGGTGCATGAGCACTCTTTATTTTCATGTAGTAATCCATGATCAATTTGTTTTGTGACTTCCTCATAAATTTGTTGTTGTTCATCATTCAGTTGTTGTTCCAAATTTGGTAAGTTTATTAAATCTTCCTGAACCTGATTCATAGCTGTTTCCACCTCAGTCATGGCTATTGCAGCTTCATTTTCTACGATTGGTTGTCCTAGAGGATCTTGACTGAGTGTCCCAGAACTTTGACTGTCTTGAGAACTGTATCTAGCTACTTCAGCTGCAATTGTTGCTTCTTGTTCAATTTCTTCATTTAACATTTGTACATAAGTTGTGAAAGTACTGCATTCTATGGTATCTTTGCATGCATTAAAGGAATCTTCATAGCTTTGAAAATGTTCAAGTAATTCATCCTCTGAACGCCATGGTTTAAACAACTGTAAAAGTGCTAAGTAGTAAAATTCCTTCTTGTCAGTAGTGTCGCAACTCAGCTTTCTGTGATTAATCAGACTTCCTTTTGTTTGTTTTACCAAACATCCTTCCTCACCAATGACTTTATATTTTCCATTGTTGATGTCTTCTGTGGTATTCCGTTTAAAAATATAGATCTGCAGCACTTCATAGAGACACATGTTCTCAAGATGATGACTTCTCTTTGGGTAATATGTGTCCAACATGTTTGTTCTTAAAATGTTTGTACTTTCTGGTTCGTACTCTGCTAAATATTCAATTTCTCGAATAGATTTCAATACCCGATTTCGCATTCCTGCAAGACCTAATCTTACCCAAATTATTCTTCTGGATTTGGAGTACAGACTTGCAGATGATAACCTATCTGAGCATTCGTATGACCCAATTTCTCGATGCGATAACATCTTTAAACTGAAACTGTATAGCTTTTTACTGACAGTCTTCTCGTGAGAAATCTCTTCCCACATTTCTTTCAATTCCGTTTTCTCAGATTTAGTGATGTAAGATGTGACATACCGAGCAACAGCAATAGAATTGTCAGCTACATACTGATTTTCCATGTAAGCATTCCACATGGATAAAATGACTGGGTTGTAGTCATTTATATATTTTGACTCTTCTTTTCTTCTTAGGTTGAAGGTATTTTTAGGCGATTTTCTTGTAATAGTATGTCGCACAGCTGACATAAAACTGTTTACTCTTCCTTTTGAAAGAACAGGTCGTGGAAATCCAAATCGACATTTTGTGTAGAATTTATCTTTACTCTTGTACTTTCGTCGACAGTATTTTCCACACCGATGACTTTGAAAACGTAAAATTTGCTCTTTTAAGATTTTTCTTCTGTGCTTTTAGGTATAGCACATGTTGCATGTCCTTCAATGAAAGATAAAACTGCATCATCAGAATCTGTTCCAAATTTTGGGGCATCCTTGATCCACAACAGCATATGAATATGAGGAGCACCTCTTGCTTGGTACTCTTTTCTCCAAAAGAAATCCACAACTTCTCCAAGAGGTGGATTTTTTTATTGCAGATAAAGGACATCATAGCCTCAAATCTATGATTGAAATATCTGCAAACATTAACCGGATCCAATGAGCACAATATTTGAATTTGCCTCTCGAAGAAAATCCAGTAAATCATTCCAAGCGTACTCAGCACAGCTTAGGGTAAGGAACCATGTAGGAGTTCCTAAATTCCGTAACATACATTTCAATTCTCCATGGCGTCGGTACCAATATTCATTAGTCCCACGCTGACAAGCCATCAGATTAATCAATTGAGATTACAAATGATCATCTCGCTGTTGCACTTTGTTCAGAAAATCCTTTGCAGACACATTATGTAGATGTACTCCAGTTTTTAAAATGTGATTTACTGCATAGGATAGTGCAGACAAGTCACTTTCAAATAAAAGATGGAACAAATAAGGAATACTTTGATGAAATCTTGGATCTTCTGCATATAATCTTGTAGTCCGATACTCAGAAGCAGGAATCTGTACTGGACGTTCATCATATCGTCCACCTTTTCCTGTAGGAAACAGCTGGGGAAAACAACGAGCTTCCAAGCTCTCCTCCCATACACTCACGGGAGTTCCTTTTGCTTTTTTCATCTGAAACAGATCAATACTGTTTCCCATAACTTCTTTAGAATGAAGAGGATGTATGCTGAAATGTTCATAAATTTCTTCTTCTTTTTGACTTATCCACTTTTTCAAGTTGCCCAGTTGGTATTCCTGTGTCTGCTAGTAAAACTTCTTCATCTTCATCCATATAAATTGATTCATACCATTTATTATTTCTTTTCAAATATAAATTTGTTCTTTGTACTTTTCGTACATCTACCAGCTCCTGCCAAATTTTTTTATTCTTTGTAGGTACACCATTAACCAGAATAACTAATGGTTCAGTTTCCAAACTATCTGCATCAATTGTCTCAATATTTTTTTTCAAATCTAATGGCAAATAGACAACTCTTCCTTTTAAACCTCTTTGTAAATGTGAAGGAGGTAATTTACCTGTTTTGGGCTCCATACAAACTATAGTCTGAAACGGATGGACACTGAATGAGTATAGACTCATACGTATTTAAATCAGAAAGTTCTGCAGGAATATCAACCAATTCTAAATTATTATGTACAGCTCTAGCTGGCATTTTATTTTCTTCTAACTTGCTATAACAGTATTTACAAATACGCTGATCTTCACCCAAATCAAAACAATTTTCCAGAAAGAAAAATGTAGCAAAATCCTTCCACTCATAATTATTTTCTTTTTCACTTTTTTTATAGAGATCAACATTCCTTGTTTGAGTTTTATAATGGCTTCTCCGGCAACAAATACAAGTAATATTTGGTCTTTCATTAGAGATGATAGTAAATTTTGTCATTTGATCTTCAAAATTTTTACAAACAGTGAGTTCTACATTCTCTTCCACATTTTCTTCAATAACTGTGTCATTTCCTGTACTTTCTTGCTCTGGACCAAAGTAACAAAACTCAATATCCTCACAAACCTTCTTCACATCTGATACAGATCCACGGAACAGAGCACTATTCAACTCATTTAACTTTAGTGCTGGACTTTTAGCAAAATACAATCTTCTCACAAACTTTCTCATTTCAGAATGTTGTACTGCCAGCATCCTAAAATGGTGAAAAACACTTTGACAAATATTCCTAGAGAGACAAGCCAAAGAATGTCCTTGCAAACCAGTATTCTTTCTCACTCTGCATGGATCTAGTCTTTGAAGCACCTTAATCTTCTGTTTAACACTTTTTTGTACTATGTTCTCTTAGAAAGTCACGTAATTTATCAATAGATTCCTGTCGTACAGTACAAATACTACTACAATTCCAAGTGTACACTGGGGCTTTAGGACGTCTCCCCATAACCTCATCAGCTAACACTTCTTCCTCATTTCTTGGAACCATTTTCTCCTTTTCCATTACACAACCATCTTTAACTTCATATGCTTGACCACTGGTGTCAACTGCATGCAGCAAACTATTACTTTGAGGATAACTCTCTTCATAAAAAAATGGTTCAGTACTTGAACTATGCTTCCATTCTCCTAAGAACACTTTACAAAAGTTTTTTTTTTTCACTTCTCTTTTTCTTTTGCTTTTTGACTTCATTACATTCACTAATTTATCTAATGTACGGATCCTGTTCAAAATTAAAATGAATAGTTTTCTTTTTAATTCCAAAGCCTTTGCAACAATTGATTCAATATGTTTCTTTTTCTTATAAAATTTGGCTTTCTTCCTATATTTTTTTGCATCCTTTAGCAAATTGAACATCACTCTTCTCTGAAACATTTTTCTACGAATGATCTATTTTTCTTTTTAAGTCATTCTTTCTTACTTCTGATTGTACATTAGCATTTAGTATATTCTGTCGATTGTCTTGTTTTGAAACACTATTTGCAGTGGATATATTTTTTACATTTTTTCTTTGCTTGAGGATATTTTTTATAAAATCCTTAGTCTGCTTTCCAGAAGACATTCTTTTTTCCAACATGAGGTTCTTCAACTAATTTTGGTTGTCCAGTTGTCTTCAAATATAGATGTTGTTGCTGTTCTTTTCTCTTTCTTGATTTTATAGGCATCTTTAATTTATTTCAGTGTTGTTCAGCAATACCTGAAAGAAACTAAAAAAAAAATACCTTTATGTGATTTAAATATATTACTATATTTTTTATGAGCTTTTCAAATCCTATCATATGAGCTGTCCCTTTCCTACGACTGCAAGTCTTACACAATAAAAGCTACACAAATTAAATCTCTGACAACAATTCCTGTGTGCACGCAGACTCATGGTGTGATTCTAGACAGAAAACGATATTTGATTAGCAATTTCAAAGCACATTTACTACTGTGGTAGAGCAAGTGATAATTACTGTAACAACTTGAAACATTTTCCTTATAGTTGAGAGAGGTAGAAAAGAGCACATGTCCTAACAGCTACTTGAGACCATGAGCATGTGGAACCTGGGTGAGTGATTAGACTAGAGCAAAGGAAATGAGCCTTGGTGACATTGAAGGTGTTAGCGTTACACACTGCTATCTGATATACCACACAGTGCTAAATACTTAGCATGGGACTGCAGGAGAAGCAACTGCCTGTGTGCTAAAAGTGTGTTTTTGGAGACTGTGTATTGTCAGGTGCAAGAGAGATCTGCATGGATGCTCCCACAACTGCATGAAGACTGCAGAGATGTATATAAGAGTACATGTATGGTAAGGGTTAATTGGAGTTTTGAACATGTAGGAACTACCTCACCCATTGCAGGAGTGGAAGGAAAATCTACCATGTTGATTTCAAATGTGTTTGCATTTGCCTTTCATCTGTGAGATAGTGATGTGTGCTTTTTGCTAACCATCACAGTTCAAGAAAACAAGCTGCCCCTTTCCTACGAGTGCAGCTCTTACAGAACAAGAGCAACACAAATTAAATCTCTGACAATAATTCCTGTGTGCACACAGACTCATGGTGTGATTCTAGGCAGAAAACGATATTTGATTGGCAATTTCAAAGCACATTTACTACTGTGGTTTTGCAAGTGATAATTACTGTAACAGCCTGACACATTTTCCTTATAGTTTAGAGAGGCAGAAAAGAGCACATGTCCTAACAGCTACTTGAGACCATGAGCATGTGGAACCTGGGTGAGTGATTAGACTAGAGCAAAGGAAATAAGCCTTGGTGACGTTGAATGTGTTAGCGTTACACACTGCTATCTGATATACCACACAGTGCTGAATACTTAGCATGGGACTGCAGGAGAAGCAACTGCCTGTGTGCTAAAAGTATGTTTCTGGAGACTGTGTATTGTCAGGTGCAAGAGAGATCTGCATGGACGCTTCCACAACTGCATGAAGACTGCAGAGATGTATATAAGAGTACATGTATGGTAAGGGTTAATGGGAGTTTTGAACATGTAGGAACTACCTCACCCATTGCAGGAGTGGAAGGAAAATCTACGATGTTGATTTCAAATGTGTTTGCATTTGCCTTTCATTTGTGAGATAGTGATTTGTGCTGAATGCTAACCATCACAGTTCAAGAAAACAAGCTGCCCCTCTCCTATGAGTGCAAGTCTTACAGAGCAACAGAAACACAAATTAATTAAATTTCAAACAACAATTCCTGTGTGCAGACAGACTCCTGGTGTGATTCTAGGCAGAAAACGATATTTCATTGGCAATTTCACAGCACATTTACTACTCTGGTAGAGCAAGTGATAATTACTGTAACAACCTGACACATTTTCCTTATAGTTGAGAGAGGTAGAAAAGAGCACATGTCCTAACAGCTACTTGAAACCATGAGCATGTGGAACCTGGGTGAGTGATTAGACTAGAGCAAAGGAAATGAGCCTTGGTGACGTTGAATGTGTTAGCATTACACACTGCTATCTGATATACCACACAGTGCTGAATACTTAGCATGGGACTGCTGGAGAAGCTACTGCCTGTGTGCTAAAAGTATGTTTCTGGAGACTGTGTATTGTCAGGTGCAACAGAGATCTGCATGGACGCTTCCACAACTGCATGAAGACTGCAGAGATGTATATAAGAGTACATGTATGGTAAGGGGTAATTGGAGTTTTGAACATGTACGAACTACCTCACCCATTGCAGGAGTGGAAGGACAATCTACCATGTTGATTTCAAATTTGTTTGCATTTGCCTTTCATTTGTGAGATAGTGATTTGTGCTGAATGCTAACCATCACAGTTCAAGAAAACAAGCTGCCCCTTTCCTACGAATGCAAGTCTTACAAAACCAGACCAACACGAATTAAATCTCTGACAACAATTCCTTTGTGCACACAGACTCATGGTGTGATTCTAGGCAGAAAACGATATTTGATTGGCAATTTCAAAGCACATTTACTACTGTGGTAGAGCAAATGATAATTACTGTAACAGACTGACACATTTTCCTTATAGTTTAGAGAAGCAGAAAAGAGCACATGTCCTACCAGCTACTTGAGACTATGAGCATGTGTAACCTGGGTGAGTGATTAGACTATAGCAAAGGAAATGAGCCTTAGTGATATTGATTGTTTTAGCGTTACTCACTGCTATCTGAAATACCACACAGTGCTGAATAGTAAGCATGAGAGTGCAGGAGAAGCAGCTGGCTGTGTGCTAAGAGCGTACTTCTGGAGACTGTGTATTGTCAGGTGCAAGAAAGATCTGCATGGACGCTTGCACAACTGCATGAAGACTGCACAGATGTATGTAAGAGTACATGTGTGGTAAGGGTTAATTGGAGTTTTGAACATGTAGGATCTACCTCACCCATGGCAGAAGTGGAAGGAAAATCTACCATGTTGATTTCAAATGTGTTAGCATTTGCCTCTCATTTGTGAGATATTGATTTGTGCTGAATGCTAGCCATCACAGTTCAAGAAAACAAGCTGCCCCTTTCCTACGAATGCAAGTCTTACAGAACCAGACCACCACGAATTAAATCTCTGACAACAATTCCTTTGTGCACACAGACTCATGGTGTGATTCTAGGCAGAAAACGATATTTGATTGGCAATTTCAAAGCACATTTACTACTGTGGTTTTGCAAGTGATAATTACTGTAACAGCCTGACACATTTTCCTTATAGTTTAGAGAAGCAGAAAAGAGCACATGTCCTACCAGCTACTTGAGACCATGAGCATGTGGAACCTGGGTGAGTGATTAGACTAGAGCAAAGGAAATGAGCCTTGGTGATGTTGAATGTGTTAGCGTTACACACTGCTATCTGAAATACCACACAGTGCTGAATACTTAGCATAGGAGTGCAGGAGAAGCACCTGCCTGTGTGCTAAGAGCATGCTTCTGGAGACTGTGTATTGTCAGGTGCAACAGAGATCTGCATGGACACTTGCACAACTGCATGAAGACTGCAGAGATATATGTAAGAGCACATGTGTGGTAAGGGTTAATTGGAGTTTTGAACATGTAGGATCTACCTCACCTATTGCAGGAGTGTAAGGAAAATCTACCATGTTGATTTCAAATGTGTTAGCATTTGCCTCTCATTTGTGAGATATTGATTTGTGGTGAATGCTAGCCATCACAGTTCAAGAAAACAAGCTGCCCCTTTCCTACGAATGCAAGTCTTACAGAACCAGACCAACACAAATTAAATCTCTGACAACAATTCCTTTGTGCACACAGACTCATGGTGTGATTCTAGGCAGAAAACGATATTTGATTGGCAATATCAAAGCACATTTACTACTGTGGTTTTGCAAGTGATAATTACTGTAACAGCCTGACACAGTTTCCTTATAGTTTAGAGAAGCAGAAAAGAGCACATGTCCTACCAGCTACTTGAGACTATGAGCATGTGCAACCTGGGTGAGTGATTAGACTAGAGCAAAGGAAATGAGCCTTGGTGATGTTGATTGTGTTAGCGTTACTCACTGCTATCTGAAATACCACACAGTGCTGAATAGTAAGCATGAGAGTGCAGGAGAAGCAGCTGGCTGTGTGCTAAGAGCGTACTTCTGGAGACTGTGTATTGTCAGGTGTAAGAGTGATCTGCATGGACACTTGCACAACTGCATGAAGACTGCACAGATGTATGTAAGAGTACATGTGTGGTAAGTTTTAATTGGAGTTTGTAACATGTAGGAACTACCTCACCCATTGCAGGAGTGGAAGGAAAAACTACCATGTTGATTTCAAATGTGTTAGCATTTGCCTCTCATTTGTGAGATATTGATTTGTGCAGAATGCTAGCCATCACACTTCAAGAAAACAAGCTGCCCCTTTCCTACGAATGCAAGTCTCACAGAACCAGGCCAACACAAATTAAATCTCTGACAACAATTCCTTTGTGCACACAGACTCATGGTGTGATTCTAGGCAGAAAACAGTATTCCTGGGTGATACCAGTACACCTTAACTTATGGTGAAAACATACTCCATAATATCTTACAAGTTCAAGGCAGTTAAATATCTTCCAAAACATAAAATGTAAAACACAACTTTAAAACAAGAATCACATTTCTATTATTTATATCAAAATGCACCACATACATCCCCTCTCAAATTCATAACTCACCTTTAAAAGTAGTTAGTTGAGAAAGAAATGTGGCACTCACACAGCAGATTATCAGAGCCAGAATATCTGAGCTGTACACCTCTCACCAGAACCAGTAAATGGCAATCTTTCCCTCTCTTTTTTCACACATATACATGTTAACTTCAAATCACAGTGCTTCCCACATTTTTTCAAATGGAACACACACATTTCTATTGGTTGCAAATTTCAACCCTTTCCAAATGATCCCTACCCCCAGACTTCTGCCTGCTACCATAGCAACAGGTCATGGGACACTGGTGTGAGCAGAGAGGTCAGAAGTTCAGCACACAATGTTTCTAATCCAAAGAGCAAGAGTGCTTGACTTTTCAAACCTAACAGCAAATCCAAAGTAATGTTCTGTGGGAACACATTTTTCTGAACCAATACAAAACATGCTTTTAAAAATTTAAACATACAGCCCAGTTTTTAGTGTTGAATGGTCTGAAACAGCCAATGAGTTCTTTTTATTTAAAACAAAAGTATATAAGCCTCCATTTTACAACTATCTTTCTTTTCATATTGCCATTCTACTGAAAGACACCTTCTGAGTGCATCCAGATCTCCTTGAAAGATGTTCACAGTGTGGATTGTAGGTCATAGCTATGTCTTCTGGAGTGAAAAGTATGCAGAAAAAAGAGGTATTGTGAAAGACCTTGCTTTGCCAAATGTAGACATTAAATGGATTGGTCAGAGAGGGTTAAAGTGGCACCAATTAATGCCTTTGGTGAAATCCTTTCTACATCTCCCACAGCCTGACCTTATAATTGTGCACTGTGGTGGAAATGACCTAGGCACTTTAACAGGGGTAGGTCTGGAAATGCTTGTTAAGGACACCTTTGTGCAATTGATGTCACTTTTTCCACAAATTACCTTTATATATTCTAATATATGCCAAAGGCAAAAGTGGAACTGGTCCAACCAATATTGTCCGCAGATTGACAAAACAAGAAAGCACGTCAATAAGTCTATTTCTGCTTTCCTCAGAGACTATGGTATGGGTTCTATATACCACAACAACTTGCGTTACAACATGCAAGGCATTTATAGAGGAGACGGTGTACATTTCACAGATGAAGGCAACAGAGTCTTCCTCTTGAACTTTAGACTCTGTATCGGTACTTACTTGTAGGTACAAAAAAACACTCAATGAACACAACGGCTCTTTTTAAAGCCAACCAAAATCTAAACACTTAACCTTGATTTTTAATTCTATTTTTTTTATGTTTTTTTTGCTGCCGTGCGCGCACCGTGCGCTACCGTGCGCGCACCCCGGGATATTTTTTGTAATTTTTTTTTTTTTTTTTGGGACCTAAGGGGTCTTTCATGGTCCCCCTGAGAAGGCCTAGGGGGTCAGGAACTCTCTACCCCGCCCCCTTTTAACGTTCTCCACTTGTGTTTTTAACTCTCTTCTGCCTCTAAAACTCAAAATGGCGGCTAGGGGTGCGTGCACCCCGCGATTTTTTGAAAAAAAATAAAATGTTTTTTTCACCCTTCGGGGTCCTTCAGGGACCCCCTGACAAAGGCTTGGGGGTCAGGAACTCTCTACCTTGCCCCCTTTTCACGTTCTCCACCTTTCTTTTTCCCTGTCACACACACAACACACAAAATGGCGGCCGACACTTCCTGATTTCGACCGATTCGAATGTTGACTGACATGTAACCACCAATCAGAATTATGCTTGTGCACGGCACCGTGCGCGCACGGTGCGCGCCTATAGATATTTATGTGCTTTTAACTGCAATTTTCTCAGGAACTACTGAACAGATTGACACCATATATGCAAAAGGTACATCCCTGACCTGAGGACTACCTCTTTGCCAAATTTCAAGTAATTCTGTTCAGCCGTTCGGGCTGTACCTTCGACTAAAGGCCCTATGGGAAAATGCATGGGGAAAACGCGTTTTGGGACCCCCTTTTTTCTCAGCCCCCGCTTGAAGAATCACCCCGAGACTTTCAGGGTAGCAGCTGAGCGGAGCGCCCCATTAGTTTTGAAAATTTCGCGAGGAATCGTCAACCGCGCCAAAGTTATTCAAAATAGAATTTTGAGATTTCCTATGGAAACTCGGTCCTAACTATAACTAACTACTGGCGACCGCCAGTAGATAATATACATATATATATATATCAGTGACTGCATAAATAATTGCTTCAATATTGAATTACAAAAAAATAATAAAAGCAAATTAATTGACTTAAAGTACAGCGTCACTTAAAAGTCTCGGTTTATTGAATACAACTTAAATCTACATGTATTACCTTCCTTATACATATATACCTTCCATGCACTACTCTATATCTCACTCGATACCTCTTGCACTGTATATACGCTACCTCCACTCTGACTCATCTCAAACCTCATTATACTACTCTCTCCAATGCACTACCCTAATTCTCACACAATACCTCTCTCAATATATCCTCTACTTCAACTCTCTGACTCATATTGAACCTCACTCTACTACTCCTTTGAGTGCATTACCATATTTCTCACCATATACATCTCTCAATATATCCTCTACCTCCACTCTCTCACTCATCCCAAACCCTATTCTACTACTGTGATCCACACATTAACCCTTTCTAGACTCTTCCCTTCGGTACCCCTCCTTGCATCATCTCATACCTCTTTCACTATTCAGATCTCAGAAACAAGCCTTTCTAAACCCTTCCTCTGACTCATCCCCCTCCGCCTCTCCTTCACTCATCCCAACACTCCTCCTACTGCTATGAACTTCAAAAAGAAAAACGTTGCTAGAGCCTTCCCTCTTCCATCCCTCCACTATTCCTTTTTAATCCAAATAACAGACTAACATGTATACCACTTAAATTAATTTAATATTTTCCTACACTAATTGCCCACAAATCCTATTTGGGTTCCGAAGTAGTGTGCTACCAACTGAAAAGCACTTCAACAACTCATCAAGAGTAGCAACTGCAGTATAACTGCAAGCCCTTCACTCTTCGATCCCTTCATCATCATTTTTCAATACAAATACAAAATTCACAGGTCCACCGCTTAAATTAATTTCATATTCCCCTTTACTAATTCCCCACTAATACTGTTTGGATTCCGGAGTAACGTGCTACCTGTTGAAAAGCACTTCAACCCCTCATCGGGGGTAGCAAATGCTTTATAAATGCAAACCCTTCCCTCTTCCATCCCTTTACTTTCGTTTTCAATCCAAATAACAGACCTACATGTCCACCGCTCAAATTAATTTCATATTTCCCTATACTAATTCCCCACTAATCCTATTTGGGAGCCGCAGTTGTGTACAACCCGCCTAAAGGCGCGTCCAAAACTCATCAGGAGTATCAAGCGCGGTACAAATGCAAGTCCTTCCCTCTTTTGTCTCCCCACTATCCTTTTCAAACCAACTAACAGATTAACATGTCCACCGCTCAAATTAATTTAATATTTCCCTGGACTAATTCACCACTAATATTTTTTGGGTTCTGGTGTAGAGTGCTGCTGTCTAACATGTCCACCTCTTAAATTAATTTCATATTTCCACTATACGAATTCACCAACAATCCTTTTTGGGCTCCAGATTAGTGTGATACTTGTCAAAAAGTGCTTCAACACCTCATCAGGGGTAGCAAGCGCTATAAAAATGAAAACCCTACCCTCTTCTATCCCTCTACTATCCTTTATAATCCAAATAACAGACTATCATGTCCACTGCTCAAATTAATTTCATATTTCCCTATACAAATTCTTCACTAATCCTTTTTGGGTTCAGGAGTAGCGTGATACTCGCTGAAAAAGTGCTTTGACACCTCATCAGGAGTAGTAAGCGCTATATAAATGAAATTACAATTACACTTACGACTACAATGGAAGGTTTGGGCCTGGCAAGAGGTTTAACTTGCAAGGTTGACATGGCAGTTTAAAGTGCACACACAGGATCTGCAATTGAAGGCTTAAAACATGCATGCAGGGCTACTTAAGTGGGTGGCACAATCAGTGCTGCAAGTCCACTAGTAGCTGTTAATTTACAGGCCCTGGGCACTTTAACACTGGTTGGAAGTGGTAAAGTGCACAGAGTCCTAAAACAAATTCAGAACAAGCATTGGCATAGCCAATAGGTCTCGCGTTTGGAACCTTATGAGTATTTAGTTATGCAGCACAATAACCTTACTGCAACAACATTAACTGTTGCATGGCTAAATACTTATAAGGTCCCAAAGGCGAGACCTATTGGCTATGTCAATGCTTGTTGGTTTATTCTCTGGCAGTATTGACGCTTCATGTATTTTGTTGACCTCTGGAAGGGTGTGTTTCCAGGTAGGTGAGGCGGACAGTTGGTTGTTACTGTCTTGTAGGCGATGCCCTAGCTGTTGAACAAGCTTCAGGCTTGGCTTAGGATGAGCCAGGGATGGTGTTCAGAACACTCCACACTAAAGCCAGGGTTTGGGGCTACCCTAAAGGCTTGAAGGGCATATGCCAGCCAACATTCTTACAGATCTCCCACTCCTATCAATACATGACACAATGAGATATTGAGGCGTGAAAAACTGGTGAAGATAAATCTACTCCATACTTGGCATTATAAATGTTATCTCTTTCCAGCCTTGGAGAGACCTGTGTGATGTTGGTGCTTCTCTTACTGCTGCTCACAGCTTCACAGCGCTCGATGCTCATGTGTCACTTTCAATTCATCACGATATCACTGTCCTGACGAAGTGCATTTAGGAAGCATTCCAAACCAGTAGGAAACACGGATATATGCTTTGCTACACAAAGGTTTTGTGGAATAACCATGTCTGTGTCGTCCTTTTTCGCAGTATCAATTGCTTCACCTCTCACATCTCATCCAAAGTCGCAGCCCAGGTGCCATAAAGGCTTTCTACTTCATGCAGAGTTGCCTGCATTATGGTACCCCTGCCATTCTCTTCCCCAGGACTGCCGAGTGATTTGTAGAGTATATTGTGTTGTGTTGTTTCCACTCTCAGATAAGCAAAGCACTATACAATGTCAATATTAGTCCTTTTTCTACCAGTGATTTGGGGTCCAGCTGTTCCATCTGGGCTGTGTTGCTGTGTAAAGGGGGCGCGGCCTAACAATTTGAGTTGCACCACTGCTGAGGTTCGCCGAGGGAGTCCTGTGAACTCTTTTTGGAAGCCTGTCTTATTTTCTTGAATCCTTTTTTACCGAGAGTGACTCCAGAACCCTTGTGAAAGCTGCTGGCGGCTGGACGCTGAGGACGGGACTGCGAGGACCAGCAGCCCCGTAACCTGAATCAGCTGCATCCTCTTCCCGCCCCCGCTGCCTGCTACTACATAACTCCTCACGGCCCCCGCTTCGCGGGAGCCGTTCGCCGAGGGAGTCCTGTGAACTCTTTTTGGAAGCCTGCCTTATTTTATTGAATCCTTTTTTACCGAGAGTGACTCCAGAACCCTTGTGAAAGCTGCTGGCGGCTGGACGCTGAGGACGGGACTGCGAGGACCAGCAGCCCCGTAACCTGAATCAGCTGCATCCTCTTCCCGCCCCCGCTGCCTGCTACTACATAACTCCTCACGGCCCCCGCTTCGCGGGAGCCGTTCGCCGAGGGAGTCCTGTGAACTCTTTTTGGAAGCCTGCCTTATTTTATTGAATCCTTTTTTACCGAGAGTGACTCCAGAACCCTTGTGAAAGCTGCTGGCGGCTGGACGCTGAGGACGGGACTGCGAGGACCAGCAGCCCCGTAACCTGAATCAGCTGCATCCTCTTCCCGCCCCAGACATTTAACTGATTGTTACATCCGCTGCGCGGTCGCGCGCCGGGAGAAACCCGGGACATGGGCGGGACCGTTTGTGGCCGTTAGTGGCCGGACTGGCCGGGTCGGGCCATCCCCATTGGTTGGCTCATCTTGTTGCCTATTGTTTCCCTTGCTCTGCGTGTCCCTAATAGTGGAAATATGAGTAGGAGAAACCAATCAGGCATAACACACGCTAAAAACCACACTGAGAATGTACATAAACCATTACCTAGCCTGACCGCTATTGATCGTATGCTACAGAAAACAATAGGGGTGGTTGCTAATGCAATTGAAAATACCGAACGCCGCCTCTCCTTACCCGCTGGTAGTCTTCTTCCCCCACAAGTGACCAATACATCGTTTTTAACTATTAATTCCCAAGATTCGATCCTGGCTCCGTCTTTCGTAGCTCTACCGGGACCCCATCTTATTCCTACCACTCAGTCAGCTATATCTATCACGGCTATTGACTCTCCTACCACAAACCCAGACCTACCTAGATTATCTCAGTCCCCCACTATTTTTTCTAATGACCTGCCTCCAGATTTTCTTCCCCACTCAGGGGTTGCTCCCCTAACTCCAACCTGTGATTTACCCACAAACCCTTTTTTGATGCCATCCCCGCCGTTAAGTCCATCACCTCACATTCCGAGGGTAATAACAAGAGGGCAAAAAAACACGTCTATTTTAAAACATTCTACTAGGGATGAGCTCAACACAAAAAACGCAAAGCTTGTTAAAATATCGAAATGTACCTCTGGCGAAAATAAATACAAAAAGGTCACTACGAAATCCATCGCTACGAGAGGGAAAAAAGCAGTCAAAAATGTATCCATGAGTGTAGCTAAATCGTCTCAGGATAATGATTTGTATGTTAATTCACCTGATCAAATATCTATTTCACCTCCTTCTCTCCCTTCAAACGAGAATCTTTTGGAAAGAATCAAACATCTTATGAAGTCCTTAATGTCTCCACTCTTAGAAAGGGTAAAGTGTTTAGGGGAAAAAATGGACAATATGGAAAAAATAATGAACACTTTTAGTACTAGCTTTGGCCAAGCGGAAGTTAACTTACACCCTAGAGTCAAACAAAATACTGACCCACATTTAGGGAAAAAAAGATTAACACCAATTCGCCCTAGTACTCCGGTATTGTCCATTCCGCCTACTAACATTCCATCTGCTCCCTTGGGGATGCCTGAATCCAGGGCAACAGGGGAAGCTGCCCCACACAGGGACGCCGAGCCCGCAACCCGCGTAACAAATACTATTAACATTCCAGGTCTCCCTATGGAACGTTCCATGCAACCAACCCCGATGCAGTCTTTTCCACATATTGATTTACCCCCACAATCAAATCAATATACTGCAGTTCTAGTCGGGGTACAAGAATTAATACAGGGCAAAACAGAAACATTCCACGAGTTAAGAAACAAAGTTGCCCATTGGCTGAATACGAATAGACCGTTACCCCCTACTATCTCTGGAGAAATCTTGTTCGCAAGAAGGCTAAGTTGGGTGGGCCGTAGGCCAAAGGATATGTCAGGAGACTGCATTGTAATAAATTTTAGGGATAGGCGAGTGATTCACCATATCAGTAATTGTTTTCCATTTAGTGCCAACACCAAGATTCAAGTTAGGGATTTGCCTTTCTTTTATCCCCAACCTTTTTCCCACTTGTTAGACACACAATCCCGCGACTTATCAGCTGTGGCTAGAAATGAGGCTCCCAGATTACGTTATAATATTCCGACCTTCAACTATTACGATCAGCTTTCTGAACTGGAGAGAGTGGATTGACTTAATCTGGATGGTTTGTCAGCTATGCCCATGTGTAATCCACTTCCCTCCAGGGTAGAGCTGGATCGTATGTCCGTGGGTTCTGAAACGTCTGGCCCCCTCTCCCTACCCATTGTTCAGTGTCTCAACCATGTGGGTTCGCTGAGAACGATCCCTGATGGTGCGGCTTATAAAGATGACTCATTGCTTAATATTCTATTTTGGAATGTGGCTGGTCTCCGTTCAAAGGTTCTGAATGACACTTGGCTTGCTTTTATTTATGACTTTGATATCCTGTGCTTTCAGGAAACCTCGAGGGTTTTAAAACATACTTTTCCCCAACTTTACCCTCTCCCTCTGGTAGGGCCAAGGGGGGTCTGACTATTTTTGTTTCTAATACCCTGTGTTTTACATCAATAGTCCCTATAACGTTGACTGTAAATTTCCAAATTCTCCTCCTTCATTGGAATACCTGCAAAGCCTTAGTTATAGTGAATTTTTATAATAATCTTTCTGCTTCTGATTTGGCTAATGTAACTAAGGAATTACACAGTCACTTTCAAGATTTACTCTTAAAAACCCATAAGGAGTTGGTTTTAATTTGGGGTGGGGATTTTAACCAAAATCTATGTAATCATAGCGATAACATAGTGTGCGGCATAGTGGATGAGAATGGTGATCCGTTATCTCACTTTTCACACACTTCAACTGGACATCTCTTGAATGAGATCTTGAGCGGATTAGATCTTACACTAGCTAATAATATGTTGAATCCTCCCATACCGGTGCTACCAACTTTTAACGGAAGAGGCAGGCCATCCACCATTGATTTTATATTTCTCTCTATGGCTGCAGGTAAAGATCTATCCACCTGTAAAACACATGATATTGCCATTAGTGATCACTACCCTATCAGTCTCGTTCTAAAAACTCCCAAGACTCGAGAGAGGCTTAATATTGAGGCAACTTTAGCCCAAAACAATTTAATTTTAGATAGACTGAATGGATATTCACTAAGATGGGAAAAGGTTGATCCCATGGTTATTACAATATCATTGGTAAAAAAAATGGGCACAGTGATCAATAAATGTCTCGATCCAGGCACTTCTAATGAGGGAATCATGGATAATTTTGCAACATTATTGATTGCAATAAAGGATTCTTTATCCGTAAATCTAAAAAATGGAAAACCTAAGGGATGGTTTGACTCTTCCTGTACCAAAGTGTACAAGAATTTAAAAACTGTCCTTCAAAATAAGGTAAGGAACAGCAAGGAAATTGCAGCCTCCAGAATTAAATATAAACAAGCTCTAAGGCGTAGGAAAAATGACCTAAAAAAAGAGCTTTGGGATCAATTACATAAAACATCTATCCTTGGGGACACCGCTGCCTTTTGGAAGGTTGTGAAGTCCCCTTTTTTAACTGATTCTGCGCCAAAGCCAACTGTCGAGATTGCAATAGACGAACAAACTTGCCTTGGATATTTTGAGCGGATATTCAGCCTTCCCTTAACTGCTGACCCTTTAACATTTTCTAAATCATACACCCCAAATCTCCCTCTCCCAATTAACATTCGATATGAGGAGGTGGAACAAGCCTTAAAAGCTAGTAAAAATGGTAAAGCTCCAGGCCCCGACGGGGTTCCAATTGATTTTTTTAAATTCATGATGGACTTATGGCTTCCAATTTTAACGAGGGTTCTACAAGATTCTTGTGCATTGGGCCCTATTGATTCTTGGACTAAATCAATTCTTGTCCCCATCTTTAAAAAAGGGGACCGCCACTTGCCATCTTGTTACCGACCGATCTCTTTGTTAGACTCACTTGGGAAAGTGGCCGGTCGAGTTATCCTAGAGCGTCTGCTGCAATGGGCACTGGATAACAAAGTTCTTTCGGATCTTCAGTACGGTTTCCGTGAGGGCTTGGGAACTACAGAGCAAGCCCTTAACCTCTCCTTGATGATAGACAAATACGTTAGTGCCAAAGGAGGGGCCCTCTACTTGGCATATGTGGATCTCTCCGCAGCATTTGACTGTGTCAGTCACACCAAACTGTGGATCATCCTTGAGAATATGGGAATAGAGGAGCCCCTAATACTTTTTCTGCGCGGACTGTACTCAGATGCTACAGCCCGCGTGAGATATGGCTTGGGGGGGTGAGGTGACAAAACCGTTCAGAGTGGAGCGCGGTGTTAGACAGGGATACGTCCTGGCCCCATTTTTATTTAATTTATATACAAATGGCCTGGAGAAAGCCATGTTACTTGGGGCAAAGGACCTCCTCACTATAAACCATCGCTCTATACCGGCTCTACTCTACGCGGATGACGCTGTAGTTCTGGCGCGAACCCCGCTTGAACTGCAGTGTTCCCTCACGAAATACCACTCATTTATGGAGAACTTGGACCTGAGGATTAATATTAAAAAAACATTTGTAATGTCTCTCGGGTCATTGAAAAAGAACAAAATGACTATTTCCGTAGACCATCAAAAAATAGAGAGCATTAATATGTACCCATATTTGGGTATTGTTTTCAATCAAACATGCTCCTGGAAAAGTGCCATTGAGTCCAGAAAACTCACCTTTGCTAGAACAACAGCCGCTTTGGTTAATTTTGCCAGCAAATTAGGAAGACGACCTACTGTTGAACTCCTGGAAATTTACAAGGCAAAATACATCGGTAGCGTAATTTATGGGGCCGGTGTGTGGGGCTACGCTAAGATTGAAGAGGTCCAAAGGGTAGAAAACAGATTCCTACGATTCCTCCTGGCAGTCCCGCGGACTACTTCAATCTATGTATGTCATTTAGAAGTAGGATTGCCTTTTGTAGCAGATCTAATAAGGATTCAACCCTTGCTATTATGGCACCGCATTTGGACCTCCAAAGATACTACCTTTACCCAAGGGTTTATAAAAGACTGTATTGCCTTCGACAGAGCACATAAGGTCAGATGGATTTCTTATGTAAAGAGATTCTTAGACGACTTGGGCATGACACAGTACTATCTTTCCCCTTTGAAAATCGCTGAAATCCCAAGGAAACAATTCAAAAAGCTGTGCCTCGCTCAGCTAGAATCTCTGAGGTTAACTAGCGAAGCCCACAAACCCACAGTTCAATATTCCTTATTGACCCAAACGACTCTTTCAATCCAGCCTTATTTGACATTTAACATTACTGATTATGAGAGATCTCTTTTAACAAGGCTTAGACTGAATGTTTTTCACCATTCGGTTACCTTTCCTATATCTAAACCTTGGGAAAGACATCTTCAATCCTGTCCCTGCGATATGAGTTCCTCTCAATCTACACTGCATACAGTATTGTTCTGTAAATTTTACCACGATTTGAAAAAACAGTGGCTAATCCCGATTCTGAAAATTTGGGACTTACGTAGATGTCGTCCCGCTTTCCTTGTTATGCAACTATTGGACACTGAGCTGTTTGCTAAACAGATTGTTACTTACTTGAAATTGGTAGTGAGACATAGGCAGAATCTGTGACATGTCAATTTAATTTTTTTTCTCTTACTAAATTGTATAATAACATTTGTATGTTATTGCATTGGCGAGGTACCCTTTTATATATATTCTTTTGTTTTAGTGTTTTTGCTTTCTTCATGTTGAAAATTTTGAAGATGTCATTGTCAATTTTATTTTCATGTACTTTTATGGTTGCCTCTTTGGCTTCCGAATAAAGATTGATTTGATTGGTTTGATTGAGTTGCACCACTGCTTTTTTGTAGGGTCAAGACTGTTGTGTATCTCCATTTTCTGTGCTTGCACAGGCGAGCTTAAAACAATCGAGTGGAATCCTATTCAATGGAATCCCAGTGATTAAGAGGCCTTGGCTCAAATATTTCCATCAATGAGATTTTCACTGTTGCAAGAGACAAGTCTCCATACATTTGTTCCATATGGAGGGCGGGCAGGCCTTTTATGTCACTGGGCATGCAGCCCTTGTAGGTCGGTTCTAAAAGCCCAGGGTCGCTGTTGGTGCTGCTGTCATTTCCTCAGCTTCAGCAGGTTAACTGAAGCAAGTGGGCAGAAGCTTCTAGTAGAGAGAGAAAGGGAGGGAGGGAGGGAGGGAGGGAGGGAAGGGAAAGGGAAAGCGACCAGGGAGGGAGAAGAGAGAAAGCAGAGATGGAGAAAAACAACGGATGGACGGAAAGCGCAAGGAGACAAGGTGAGCAGGGCAGGTTTGAGCATTTTCGCCAGGGCTGCTTTCCGCTTTATGGCCTTGGTTATAAACCTAGTTGCAAGTTGCTGGGGTAGTGGATTAGAACTAGGCCTGGGCAGTAAATTCCGTTCCGTTCGCGGAATTTGCGGAATTTGGGTAATTTCGCGTTCCGCGGAGAACGCGAAATTGCCCAAAAATCTGCGTTCCGCGACTTCGCGAAATTTTTTGCTTGTTCGCGTTCTCAATATGCGTGTTCGCGAGATATTTCACCCCGAGCACGCAAACAGCGATCGCGAACAGGAAAAAAGCATCGCGAACAAGCAATTCCGCGTGTTCGCGGAATTTCTGCGTGTTCGCGGAGATTTTTTACCGTTTCGCGGAGATTTGCGTAACGCGATTACGCAAATTCCGCCCACCCCTAATTAGAACGCAGTTTTGAAGTGTAAAATCACAAACGAGCTATCGAGAAATGATGGAATGGAATGCGATTTAGCAGCCTAGCTTTTCAGAAGTGTTACTGTAAGCATTTCCCTCTAACTGCTTATAGACGGATCAACAGCTGCAGCTGACTGGAGAATTTTTTTACGAATCATATAGCACGCCCAAACACAGAGAAGGTATTTTAAAGCCAAATTGCGTTTTAGAAAAATGGCTTAAGGTGAAAAGCGAAAAATTATCCGTGGTCATTAAGTAAGAAGGTGAGAAAGTCACGCAGGGAAAGAACCGGCCCATAAACTTTCTCAATTTCCTAGTCCTGCCTGGCGTGTATTTTTATAACAAGCATTGGCCACGAAAGAGATGGCGATCATGATCGCTGTGAAAGCAAAAGTGATCGCGATGACGCGCTAAAACATGCAAGGGATGCGCGCGCAAGTGCTTGTGCTTGTTGCGCGTTCTAGCAAGCTGGCTAAAAAGCTGGGGGGAAACATGCTACCGCCAGCCACAGCTTGCGCACGCCCGCGCACATGCACTGCAAGCTGTAGCTGGCGGTAGCATTTTTTGAAGCCCTCACTTACTAAAGTCTCTCTGACTGGAGAATTTTTTAACGGATCATATAGCACGCTCAAACACAGAGAAGGTATTTTAAAGCCAAATTGCGTTTTAGAAAAATGGCTTAAGGTGAAAAGCGAAAAATTATCCGTGGTCATTAAGTAAGAAGGTGAGAAAGTCACGCAGGGAAAGAACCGGCCCATAAACTTTCTCAATTTCCTAGACCTGCCTGGCGTGTATTTTTATAACAAGCATTGGCCACGAAAGTCATCGCGATCACGATCGCTGTGAAAGCGAAAGTGATCGCGATGACGCACTAAAACAAGCAAGGGATGCGCGCGCAAGCGCATGTGCTTGTTGCGTGTTCTAGCAAGCTGGCTAAAAAGCTGGGGGGAAAAATGCTACCGCCAGCCACAGCTTGCGCGCGCCCGCGCACATGCACTGCAAGCTGTAGCTGACGGTAGCATTTTTTGAAGCCCTCACTTACTAAAGTCTCTCCGAGCAGCGCATGCAAGACTTAAAAAGGGGGCAGGGGATAAGAAGGCAAAAGTCTGGGGGTGACCCTGCAGAAACTGCCATATTCAACAAACTATCATATCCTGGGAGGCTGCACAAAGCAGACTGAATTGTGTATGTGCTAACCCTTCTGACACAAGAATGGAGACATCTCCATTAAAGGGTTTTTATCATGTTAACCCATTTGAGACTCCAATCCTTATTTGTAAATGTATCACCAGATAAAAATACCCTAATATGTACCTATCAGGAATTCACAATAGGATTCCATATAGGAGTAAATGGATTCACTAGTGTGAGTTTCCCTGCCACAAATGTAGAGAAATTTGCAGCTATAAATCGCACTCAAGGGGTGAGTCCTGGGTGTTACAAGGGATGGTGTGCCTTGGAGGTTTTTTAAATACTCATAAACATGTACCTTGATCCAACCCTTTCGGACCTTGTTTAATCGTTGCAAAGTTACCCAGGACAGGGAGGGGCAGTTACCCATAATAGGAAGGGGAAAAATGATTTCCCCCACAGAGGAAAAAAATAAGACATATGCATATTCACAGGAGGCTAGCATAGACTTCCACACACAGAGACTAGGACCCCATGGTATATGTCACATAACATTTACTGAAATACTTCTGGAAACGCCAGATGCAGTTTTCCATGTGTACTTCTGGAAATGCTTGTGAATACAAAAAAAAACCTTTAAAAGAAAAATCTTTTTTTTGTTAAATAATTTTTATTGAAGATAGCAATGCACAGAATTACAGAAAAATGAACTGAGCCAAGTAATAACAATAATGCAAGGAATAAAGAATTTTACAAAAATCAATAAAACAGGAGATAAAAACAAGGGTGATATACATTAACGCAATGAATATAATCTAGGTGAATAAAGAAAATAGAGAAAGCAGAAAAAAGAAAGAAAGTATATTTAAAGTAGGTAAATAATTTTCATATAAAAGGGAAGAGGAAAAAGAGACAAGAAGAGGAAGGAAAAAGAGAGAGATGAAAGGAAAGGAAAGGGGAGAAGACATAGAAGTAAAGAAAAATAAAGAAATATTAGGAGAAGATAGACATTATGGTGTTGATGACAGAAAAGAAGTAAAAGGTAGCCAAAGAAGGTCAGATTTAATTTGTAAATGAATAGAGGATTGAGGAATAGAGGCGATTCTGTGTTCATCACATATGTAATTCCACCAATGAAAAAAGGACAATTTTGAGTTGTCCTTCCAACAAGAGAGTATAACTTTAAAAGCAGCAGCAAGAAACAAATTCAGTAATGGTGAAACAGGAGGCATTAGATCAAAGTCCGGTGCCACAGTGCCTAAAAATACATTCTGAATATTAAGGTGTACATTGTAAGAAAAAATCAAAGAACATTTTGACCATATATTATTCCAAAAAGTAAAAACCTTAGGACAGTAGAATAGTAAATGTGCTAAAGAACCTTCAGCATTAGAACAGGACCAACAAGTTGATGTAACAGAGTGGTTAAATTTATGTAACACAAGGGGAGTGATAACGACTCTATTATAAATGAAAAATAAGGACTGTGTGATATGAGAGCTTTGGAGGTCTTAAATAAGTTCTGCCAAAACTTATCCCATTGAGATACCGATAGAGACACAGAGAGGTCATGCTCCCACTCCAGTTCCACCTTAGATTTAATCCGTGTACAGATAGGAGTAGATAAAGATTTGTAGATAAAGGAAGCACTAGGAGTAACATCAGGAGAAATTTGAAATAGTGAGGGGACAGGAGGAGGGGAAGAAGGTAGTGGAAGCGGGAGGAATTTCTGGAGGCACCCCTGAAGTATTGGAGCTAAAGTATCATATTGCTGGATACAGGAGTCAGGGAGGTGAAAAGATTCTTGCAATTGAGGGAAAGAGAGAAGCACATTATTAACAATCAGTTGATGTACATAAATAATGCCCTTTTCTTTCCATTGTTTGTAGTAGAAAGATTTGTGGCGAAATTTGATGAACTTGTTAAACCAAATTGATGACGCTAGAAAGGATTGATAGGGATTCAATTCCTTACAAAACAATGAGTTTAACAAAACTTGAGAATTTTTCAAAATAGGATATTTGGAAATAAAAGTACAGTTAGACATGTGAATAACATCTCGTATTGAAAAGTCATTTAACAATGAGCATTCAACTTTAACCCACGGAGGTTGAGGAAGGACCCCATAGTCTTTGGATAAGGCAAAAAATTGACGAATCAAAAATGCATTATGGTATATAATAAAATCAGGAAATCGCACCCCCCCTTCATTCTTAGGTCGAATCAATTTAGACAAAGAGATACGTGCATGTTTGTTATTCCATATAAATTTGGAGCACAACGAATTAATCTGAGAGAAATAATATTTAGGAATTTTAAAAGGTAACATAGATAGAATAAACAGTATCTGAGGGACAATCATCATTTTAATTGTATCAAGTCTACCCCACCAAGAAAGGAACAAGGGGGACCAGAGATTTAACAAATTACTGATTTTAAGTTCTAAGGCAGAGAAATTATGAGATAATGTATCACGAATATTAGAGGAAAACCAAATGCCGAGATACTTAATTTTTTGAGGACACCATGTGAAATTAGATGATTCAAACATATATTGATAACATGAGGGATTTAAGGGTAAAATCTCCGTTTTAGAGAAGTTTAATTTGTAGCCTGAAACCTTAGCATATGAAGCGATTTCCTGCAGAAAGGGGGGTAGGGAAGAAACTGGGTTAGACATATAAATAAGAACATCATCAGCATATGCAGACAACTTAATTTGGTGAGATTTAAGATGAAAACCATTAATGAGAGGGTTATTTCTAATACGTTCCAGAAATGGTTCCAAACAAAACAAGAAAAGTAATGGTGAGAGAGGGCAGCCCTGACGAGTACCTCTTTGAAGGGAGAAATAAGGGGAAAAAAGACCATTGACAAAAATACATGCTTTAGGGTTGGTGTATAACAATTTAACATATGAAATAAACTTCGGCCCAAAACCAAACCATCTCAAAGTATGAATTAAAAATTCCCAATTAACACGGTCAAAGGCCTTTTCAGCGTCCAGGGATACAGCAGCTAGAGGGGAAGGATAGTTTTTGCTAAGAGCAAGGACATTGGAAAACATTCTGGCATTATCCGAGGCCAGGCGGCCTTTAACAAAACCAACTTGGTCTGGATTTATGAGCAAAGGGACAATTTTTTCTAAGCGAGAGGCCAATATTTTTGCAAAAATTTTACAATCGTAATTAATGAGTGAAATGGGACGGAAATTTTTACAATAGGAGGGATCTTTGTCAGGTTTGGGAATCACAATGATAAGGGCTTCCAAAAAGGAACCTTCAGCATGGGAGCTAGATATAAAAGAGTTGAAAAGTTCTAATAATTTAGGCGCAAAGATTGAAGAGAAAGCAGAAAACAGTTCAATTGAAAAGCCATCAGGGCCAGGTGCTTTTGCTTTCTTCAAAGCTTTAAGAGCATCAATTAATTCTGCTAGGGAAATATCTTCTTCAAGGGATTGGAAATTATCTTGGGAAAGATTGGGTTTAGGTATATCTCGGAAAAAAGAGGCGAAATCTTCTTCAGAGGGCTTGGTAGTGTCCGTGTATAAGAGATTGTAATATGATTGAAATGTGGCAGCAATATCAGCGTCGGACGAGAGGAGAGAATCATCCATTTCTGAGTGAATGGGGCCAATGGCTTTACGTTCCGATTTGATTTTTAGATAATTTGCTAGCAATTTCCCAGCTTTATTTTGGCCCCCGTGATATTTTGACTTAATCTTGAGGAGAACATTGCAAGCATTGTTTGTTACTATTTTATTCAGGGTGGATTTAGCATTGATTAAGTCTTGAAGTGATGAGGGAGATTTGGAGGAATAATACGTGTGTTCTAATGATTTTATGTGGGCTAAAGTGTCTTTATATTTAATGTGTAGCAGCTTCTTCTTCTTGGAGGAGTAGGCAATGGTAAAGGCTCTGAAAGATGCTTTAAAAGCATCCCAGTTGTTATGTAGGGAGGTATCTGAAGAATGATTGAAAGAAAAAAATTCCTTAATAAAAGAGGTCGCTTCTGAAATAAAAGCAGGGTCTGATAAAAGGAAATTATTGAACCGCCATCTGCCCTGTTTGCAAGTAGTAAGAGATAAGTCAATATGAGTGGAGACAGGGGCATGATCTGATATAAAGATAGACCCAATGTCAGAGGATTGTAGACATGGTAACAGTGGTTTGGATACAAGAATATAATCAATACGGGACCTGGTATGATGTACAGGTGAGAAGAAAGTAAATTCGGAGGAATCAGGGTTACATGTTTTCCAGGTATCAAAAAGTGGGCGAGAAGAGATGGCTGTTTGAAATGATTTGTGGGTTTTGTCAGGTTTGAATTTGCACTTGGATTGCCTATCCGTGAACGGGTCCAACCAATTGTTAAAATCACCCCCAACCACAATGTCAGAAGTGGAAATTGACAGTAGTTTCAATTTTATAGATTGCCAAAATTCAGTGTCTGGCTTGACAGGCCCGTAAATATTGAAGAAAGTCACTTGTCTTTTATTAATGAGAACCTCAACAAGTACCCACCGACCATTTGGGTCACACTCAGATGATATAATCTGTGCATTAATAGACCTGTGAAATAAAATAGCGACACCACCATGACGATCAATAGCAGGAGAGAAGACAATCTGATTTACCCATTGGCGTTTAAGCTTAAGTGATTCTTTATCATTGCAGTGGGTTTCCTGTAAAAAAGCAACTTGGGCGTTAAGTTTAGCAAGGTGAGACAGTACCTTCTGACGCTTGACGGGGTGACCCAGACCACGAACATTCCACGAGACGACATTAACCATACTTCTGGATGCAGGGGAACGAACAGTAATAGGGCCACAAAACTGCAGAATGGACAAGATAAAAATAGGAAGGACATTTTACAATGAGTAAGAAAAATGACCAAATCTTAAGAGACAAGTCTATACATGAAAACAAGGGTGAGACTGAGAGGAAATAGAGGGAAGGAAAAGAAAGGAAAGAGAGAAGGAGAGAAGGAGGAGAGAAAAGTAAAAGGGAGAAATAGAGAAAAGTAAACAGATCAAGGAAAGACATCCAGACCTGTAAAGGGAAGGAAAACCTGAGAGCGGAGAACGAAGTGACACCGAAGGACGCGGATACATAGAAAAACAGACGCAGAGAATAACAAATGGGCGATGGGCCCAATAGGCAAACAGAGAGACAGAAACTCAATGGGGTGAAACAAATAAGTCAACCAGAACAGTTAAAAAAAAAAAGAAACAATTCCAACATTATGACCAATGTTTAAGAACCAGTAGCCATGCCATGTGAGGAGAAATTATGAAGAAAAAGTTTGAGCTTCTCCGGATCCTCAAAGGAACGTGTGCGACCCTCATGAGTTATCTTGCAAAGGCAGGGATGAAGAATTCCATATTGAATATTAAGCTGACGAAGCTGAGGTCGAAGAGCGAGGAATTCCTTGCGTCTGGCGTTAGTAGCAGTAGAGACATCTTGAGATATATAAATGTTATGGCCAGACCAAATAAGACGACGCTTGATTCTCACAGCCTTCAAAACCTGCATAAGCTCTGTGAATTCCAGGAACAGCATTATGATCCCTCGAGGTTTGTTGGATGATGGTTGAAGGCGACCCAACCGGTGCGCTCTTTGAATGTTGAGGGGATTGGATGTGGACTGAAGATCAAGAAGCTCAGGCAGAAATTTTTGTAGGAATGAGACAAGGTCAACCCCTTCAACATTTTCCAGCAGGCCAAAAAGGCGTAGGTTATTTCTACGATTTCGATTTTCAAGATCCTCTGTGTGGAGCTTTAGTTTGAGAATTTCTTGCTCGAGGGAAGGAATCTTTACAGAGACATCTTGAATGTTACTAACCCGTTGCTCAAGGTCTAATACTTTACTTTCCATAACCATCCATCGTTCCTCAATTTGTTTGAGCCTGTCGTTGGTAGCGGACATGAAAGGCTGAAGGCCACGGACCTCATCCAGAATGGAGTCCAGAACAGGGTTCTGTGATGAAAGGATTGGTGAAGGTGGATCATTTTTGTGCCTTTTCGGTTTCGTACCAGAGACCGATGGCCTGGACACATGGGGATCACTAGCCATCTTTTAGAAACAGAAAGGCGGACACCAAAGGGTATAAAAATCACCAAGGAGATGAGAGAGCTTGACGGCACAGAACTGGAGCAACGAGGATACACCACACCAACCGGGATATTTCGTCAAATCAAGAAGAGCTAGTTGAATATGGATGTAGTCCGCAATTCCAGCAAGGTAAAATCTATCCCAGGATGGACACAGTCATAGGAACCAATAGAGCCATATCAAATTTGAAAGTAGCCCAGCAGCGGTATGTAGAAATCACCTCACAGAAGTAGAGGAAATTAGGGATAGTAGGTCAAGCTGTCCAGCGCAGGAGAGGAGAAGCACATAATCCGCAACATATGACAAGGCAATGCATTGTTGTAGCAGAGAACGCTGACATGCCAGTACTCATGCCCCGTATTTGGAGTAGCTCATATTAGGGGCAAAGAATAGTTACATAGCAGAAGACAGCCTAAGTTGATAACAATTCGTGAGGGGGATGCGAGCGCCGTGAGGAAACGTATCCAAATGGCGGCCGCTCGCATCTCTGAGGAGAGAGAAACGCACTGAAGAAAAAAAATTACATTCCAGATGAAGAAAATATAATATAAAAATCCGGACATAAAGCGATGTATTGACGGAAAAATGACTTTATCATGACAAAAAATGTGAGACGCGTTGAGAATTAATAGCTAAGAAAAAGTGTCTGTAAGATATTTTCCAATATCAACTGCCATGCCATCAATTATGCATGAAAAACGCACTGAAATAATCTTTGCCTCCATCAGGTCACATGCGAAGCGTGGTATAAGCATATTAATCCAAATAATACCTCAAAAAGACGTTGGAGTGAGCACTTAGGCCGTGTGGTATAACCATTGTGGCGTTTTGGAGCCGGTAGAAGAGGTTGGGCTATAGCCGGTTAGATTCAGCGGTCGATGAAAGGAGAATGCGGGCGCCGCGATACAAAATGGCGGGCGCCCGCGAGTCACTGAGGTGAAAACACCGCTATAGCCCAGGTGCTCGAATGCGGCAAAATGACGACTCAAACGCGGTATCGGGACTCACCGCATCGTCATCCCACCATGTCCGCTCTCCGTGGACACGAACAACGTCCGTAAGAGGTTCTTTGAAGGGCAGAAGTCCCGCGTCGCAGCGGAGCCTACGCCAGGTCCGCCATTTCGCTTCAGCGTCGAAGCCACGCCCCCTCTTAAAAGAAAAATCTGGTGTAAATCTCCACCTGTAGTTTTGCATGTTTTTATGTCAGAAGGGTCCTGTATGTTTGCAGGCTGCCTTTGTAAAGAAAGAAGCTAGTTCTCATTTATTTATTTATGTATGCATTTTTATATAGCGCATACTTTACCCGAAGGTGTCAGGGTGCTTTCCAATCGAACCAGTTACATTACATAAGGACTTCAGAGTACATAGATTTCATATCAAATACGAAACTGATACATGAGTCTAAACACAAAATTAACACGTTGCAATGGTGTTTTAGGAAGATGTGCAATTTAAAAGAGTGTAGATATAATCTGCCAGTATTGGCAGGAAGTGAGTGCAAAGGATATAGACATAACATAATGATATTCTATAGCATAACATTATGGTCTAGGCTGGTTGATTAGATCGAAGATAAGCCGAAACAACATCCAAGGGCCCCAGCAACTAGTCCTGACCCCACAGTCGCGCTTCATAGGTGGGAGCAGGCCAGGATGTTGTCAACGTGCCCCAGGCGGGACAACCTTTCCGTCGCACCACCATCAGGGAAGCGCAGCAGTCTGACTTCTTCACTGAGGGTCAGTTGAGTGCTGCATGCTGGGGGAAGCTGAATCGCAGAGGTGCGCAGCAACCATCTCCTCGCCTTCAATAAGGCCTCTATAGTATAACCATTCCTTTCACCGGCAGCTCACGGTGCCCCGGAGACTGGAGAGTCAGAAGCAACCCACCCATTCAGTTGGTCCTGACTCAAGTTCATCCTCTTCCTGTGGGACGGGACCAGTGGTCGAAGTGGGCGGAATTGGCAGGCCTTGGAGTGTCCCTACTTCTTTAAACTAATAGATTCCGTTCCCCGACTTTTTTCTTTTTAAGCATGCATCCCCAGACTTAAATACCCAAGTCCTATAGATAAGGCTCGGTGTTCGTGGCCATTCGGGGATGGACGGGTCAGGCAGAGAAGGAAAAGGACTCTCTCTCTTCCTTCCTGCCCAGTGAAGACAAAGACAGTGTCACTTCTGCTCTGCCACTGGCAGCTGTCTCCCCCTCTTTCTACCTCTTATTCTCTCTCTTTCTGCTCCTCCTCACTTATTGAAAACCATGACTTCAAGAAACGGTTCTCACACTCTCTTTCCTCCTTTCGTTTATTTGTACCCCTGTGAAAACGATCCAAAAAAGGAAAACACTTGTGATGGAAATGGCATCTTTTTTTGAAATGTTTCTATTCTAAAGTGAAGCCTCGGGGATAAAAGGTTCAAAATATGAAAAATAAATAAATAACTAAATACAGCAAGACCGAGTGGTTGCAAAGTGTACAGATTGATTTTATTCACATCCAAAACACACCAGCATCACTTGACAGAGTTTCCCAGTGAAGCGCTACTTTTATTTTCTTGTCTTTCTTTGAACAGCATTGTTTTACCCGGGTGGGGGAAGTGCACCAATCCTGGAGGCACTGCAATGCCTGATTGATAAGTGGATTGGAAAACAAAATGTGTGCTGCGGCTCCGTGTTCATGGATGTGTTTTTTTTTAAACAATACTGCTACGTTTTGTAAAGATATAAGCAATGGACATTAAAATGGGTCCCTTCCTGCCCTTAACTTTTCAGGCAAACACACTCACTCATTTCTGATTAAAGAGTGTAAATACCTTAAGGTAACCATGGTGTTACTTCTTACAATTTCACATGATTTACTTAATCTTGCATTCCTATGAGTGTTTGCTTTTACCAGAATATAGTTACTTTTTTTTAGGCAGCATATTACTCTTGTTTAGTGTGTAGTTTGAATTCAGTCTCATGCAGGTGTTTATAGCAGGCACATTTGGGTTATGGTTAAAGGCAGTGTGAGTTTCTTTCAGTGGGGCAGTATGGTGTTCAGTGGGGGAGAGGATGTAGCACTGTAGTCAGAGCTACCGAATTTGGAACTGGGGAACTAGGTTCAGCCTTTGTTACCAGTCCACCAGACCACTCTCCTGAGGGAGCACATTCCCATGCTAGACCTTAGAAGGCCCCGCAAGGCCTTAGAAGCCCTAGTTTCTTAGCACCAGTAGATGGACCCTAGCAATGGCAAGTGTGGGATAACCTTGAAGACTTGTCCACCACAATCCATACTGAAGTTCACCTCCAGTCTAGCGGACAGCTATGAAGCAGCACAACAAGGGGACCGTGACTCTGTCACTGAGGTCACAGGACCTTTTAGAAGGACTGGCTCTAGGGCAGAGGCACTGGTGTGACCGCACCGGGCGCTGACTTTGGGTGCGGGCGTCGGCAACAATAAAAATGTGATGATAACTCCAGTGATTAATGTTTTTCCTAGACAGAGGTCAGAGTTTTGTCTAGTGGAAGTTTTGACTCGTGGAAAGGTAGCGCAGAGGGTTAATGTGCTTGCTGCAAAGAACATGCACCATGCAGATCACAAAGTGCACATAACACAACTGTGCTCACTTGTGTGTTTGACTTTCTTAAAAACTCACTCACCACTCGCTACTCGCCACGCGATTAGCCAGCACCCCGCACAGCTGATTGCAAGCTGTCGCTGAGACACGCCCACTCGACAGGCCTCGCCCCCCTCTGCTACATAAGCGCGCGCTGAACGAAGCGGCGCTTATTCAGACAATCCTCTCCTGAGGCGAAAAGCCGGGAGCCGCCCTGTCCTTGTTTTTAAAATTTTTAAAACTGTAAATTGCAAATAGGGTAAACTGTGCTCACTTGTGTGTTTGACTTTCTTAAAAACTCACTCACCACTCGCTACTCGCCACGCGATTAGCCAGCACCCCGCACAGCTGATTGCAAGCTGTCGCTGAGACACGCCCACTCGACAGGCCTCGCCCCCCTCTGCTACATAAGCGCGCGCTGAACGAAGCGGCGCTTATTCAGACAATCCTCTCCTGAGGCGAAAAGCCGGGAGCCGCCCTGTCCTTGTTTTTAAAATTTTTAAAACTGTAAATTGCAAATAGGGTAAACTGTGCTCACTTGTGTGTTTGACTTTCTTAAAAACTCACTCACCACTCGCTACTCGCCACGCGATTAGCCAGCACCCCGCACAGCTGATTGCAAGCTGTCGCTGAGACACGCCCACTCGACAGGCCTCGCCCCCCTCTGCTACATAAGCGCGCGCTGAACGAAGCGGCGCTTATTCAGACAATCCTCTCCTGAGGCGAAAAGCCGGGAGCCGCCCTGTCCTTGTTTTTAAAATTTTTAAAACTGTAAATTGCAAATAGGGTAAACTGTGCTCACTTGTGTGTTTGACTTTCTTAAAAACTCACTCACCACTCGCTACTCGCCACGCGATTAGCCAGCACCCCGCACAGCTGATTGCAAGCTGTCGCTGAGACACGCCCACTCGACAGGCCTCGCCCCCCTCTGCTACATAAGCGCGCGCTGAACGAAGCGGCGCTTATTCAGACAATCCTCTCCTGAGGCGAAAAGCCGGGAGCCGCCCTGTCCTTGTTTTTAAAATTTTTAAAACTGTAAATTGCAAATAGGGTAAACTGTGCTCACTTGTGTGTTTGACTTTCTTAAAAACTCACTCACCACTCGCTACTCGCCACGCGATTAGCCAGCACCCCGCACAGCTGATTGCAAGCTGTCGCTGAGACACGCCCACTCGACAGGCCTCGCCCCCCTCTGCTACATAAGCGCGCGCTGAACGAAGCGGCGCTTATTCAGACAATCCTCTCCTGAGGCGAAAAGCCGGGAGCCGCCCTGTCCTTGTTTTTAAAATTTTTTAAACTGTAAATTGCAAATAGGGTAAACTGTGCTCACTTGTGTGTTTGACTTTCTTAAAAACTCACTCACCACTCGCTACTCGCCACGCGATTAGCCAGCACCCCGCACAGCTGATTGCAAGCTGTCGCTGAGACACGCCCACTCGACAGGCCTCGCCCCCCTCTGCTACATAAGCGCGCGCTGAACGAAGCGGCGCTTATTCAGACAATCCTCTCCTGAGGCGAAAAGCCGGGAGCCGCCCTGTCCTTGTTTTTAAAATTTTTAAAACTGTAAATTGCAAATAGGGTAAACTGTGCTCACTTGTGTGTTTGACTTTCTTAAAAACTCACTCACCACTCGCTACTCGCCACGCGATTAGCCAGCACCCCGCACAGCTGATTGCAAGCTGTCGCTGAGACACGCCCACTCGACAGGCCTCGCCCCCCTCTGCTACATAAGCGCGCACTGAACGAAGCGGCGCTTATTCAGACAATCCTCTCCTGAGGCGAAAAGCCGGGAGCCGCCCTGTCCTTGTTTTTAAAATTTTTAAAACTGTAAATTGCAAATAGGGTAAACTGTGCTCACTTGTGTGTTTGACTTTCTTAAAAACTCACTCACCACTCGCTACTCGCCACGCGATTAGCCAGCACCCCGCACAGCTGATTGCAAGCTGTCGCTGAGACACGCCCACTCGACAGGCCTCGCCCCCCTCTGCTACATAAGCGCGCGCTGAACGAAGCGGCGCTTATTCAGACAATCCTCTCCTGAGGCGAAATGCCGGGAGCCGCCCTGTCCTTGTTTTTAAAATTTTTAAAACTGTAAATTGCAAATAGGGTAAACTGTGCTCACTTGTGTGTTTGACTTTCTTAAAAACTCACTCACCACTCGCTACTCGCCACGCGATTAGCCAGCACCCCGCACAGCTGATTGCAAGCTGTCGCTGAGACACGCCCACTCGACAGGCCTCGCCCCCCTCTGCTACATAAGCGCACGCTGAACGAAGCGGCGCTTATTCAGACAATCCTCTCCTGAGGCGAAAAGCCGGTATCTGCCCTGTCCTTGTTTTTAAAATTTTTAAAACTGTAAATTGCAAATAGGGTAAACTGTGCTCACTTGTGTGTTTGACTTTCTTAAAAATTCACTCACCACTCGCTACTCGCCACGCGATTAGCCAGCACCCCGCACAGCTGATTGCAAGCTGTCGCTGAGACACGCCCACTCGACAGGCCTCGCCCCCTTTTTCTTGCTCCCTCCCCCTCCCATCCTTACAAACATGCCCACTTGTAGGACGCGCAGCGGACGAGCGCAGTGGGCGCGCCGATTGCGCGCCAAAGGCGCGCTTAAGGCAAGCTCGTCTGCGCTCGTCCGCGCCCGGCCTTGCCCAAGGGCCATGTCCCCTGCCCCCAGAGACGACAGACAGGTATATAGCCCGAGCTCCCTACATCAGCTACGGCCACCTGTCTCTCCCAAGTGTGGTACCCCGTTACACCCCCTGGAGATCCCTCGACGTTGTAGGTACTGCAAATCAGACCTACTCACTACCATCCCTAAATCCAGAGCCGAGGTAAAGAACTACTCCATGCTCCTTCTTAACTGTAGGTCTCTTGTAAGACATTGCCTAGAAATCTCCTTACTACTGGAGGAATATTCCCCAGATGCACTCTTTCTGACCGAGACATGGCTGAACTTAGACTCTCAGCCAGACCTGGCACAAGCCATCATCCCGGGATATCAGATAGTGCGGGCTGACCGACCTCTTGGCAGAGGTGGCGGTCTTGCGATTATCTACAAAGAAAGTTATACCTGCCGCCATTTAGCGGAAGACCTTGAGGATTGTGAAAACCTCTCCTTCTCCATCGAGTTCTCTCCCAATGCCTGCTTCTCCGGTATTCTTATATATCGCACTCCCGGCCCTATAGGACAATTCAACACCTCCCTACTTTCGGTGACCTCCCAGTCGGTTGTCTCTCCCTCCAACTTCACCCTACTTGGAGATTTTAACATCCATTTTGACAATCTGCTGGACTCCTCAGCACAAGAGATACAGTCAAGCCTGGCAGCAATTCAACTTGAACAATTGGTCTCCTCTGCCACTCATGAAAAGGGGCATCTGTTAGATCCGATCTTCAGTAACTCCGACCAACTCAAAGTGGGCAATATCACCAGACTTCCTTGGACAGACCACTTCCTGATAGCTTTTAACTGGACCACGAGCAAATCACTCCCTTCCTTATTTAATACAAGGAAAACCCGTAATTGGTCTAAACTTTCCATTGACAGTTGGACACAAGTTCTTTGCACCACTAGACCCTCTCTTTCCCACGATCCTACCTCTAACAATATAAAATACAATGAATGGATAACCACCTCTCTTGACTCGGTCCTCCCAGAATACTTACCAAACTCCAGGAGACATAGTAAAACTGCTCCTTGGTACACAGAAGATCTTAGAAACCACAAACGTCTCTGTAAAAGACAGGAGAGAAAGTGGCGCACGTTTTATAATCCCGAAGAAAAAGCGATCTATAGGGAAATGATCAGGAACTATAAGCTGGCCATAAAAGCCACGCAAGCTGCCTATTACAACCTTAAAATAACTATGGTGAAATCTAAATCCAAAGAAATCTACCGTATAGTTAATACCTTGATCAAGTCTCCGCCACCTGTTACAGATAATATCAACTCACCGTCCAAGTGCAACGATTTGGTGGAATTCTTCTTTCAAAAAGTTAATAAAATTTATCTTTCCTTTCCCAACCCGCCCACTGATCCGCCTGTCCAAGGCTCGCACTCAGCCTCAAATCCGACCAAGCGGCTGGAGTGCTTTCCCCTGATAGCATTGGAAACCTTAGAGAAACTGGCACAACAAATAAAAACCGGATCTCCATGCGACCCTGGTCCTCCAGGCTCATTGTGCCTGGCAAGCAATACTATCTTCCCCACTCTCGTGGATCTACTGAACTCCTCCATAATAAGTAGGACAGTTCCCACGACTTGGAAACACGCTATGGTACGGGCTCTACTGAAAAAACCTTCCCTTGACCCGGCCAACCCCAGTAACTATCGCCCGATCTCACTACTCCCATGGGCGTCAAAAATTCTGGAGAAACATGTCAATACCATCTTGACATCGTTTCTGGAGGAAAACCATCTCCTTGACTCCTCCCAAACGGGTTTTCGAGCCAAACATGGGACAGAGACCGCCCTACTGGCAGTAACTGAGGAGGCAAGACGGATCCTGGATCGAGGAGGGTCAGTGGCAGTGACCCTCCTCGATCTAAGTGCCGCATTTGACACGGTACATCACAAAATCCTGTTAACCCACCTTGCCGACTTAGGAGTGACCGGAGACGCCCTGGCATGGTTCGAATCTTTTTTATCAGGCAGAACCTTTCAGGTTTTCAACGGCACATCCCGCTCTTCCCCTCGCCCTCTGGGATGTGGAGTCCCGCAGGGCTCCTCTCTAAGCCCTACGCTCTTTAATGCATATATGAGGCCACTGGCTGGGATTGTTCGTCCGCATGGCGTTAATATCGTCTCCTATGCGGACGACACCCAGCTGGTGGTCTCCCTTACACAGAAGAGCGACCTCCAGTCACCACCAGACCTAGCGGCCTGCCTGGAAGACGTAAAGAGCTGGATGATGAGCTCATGCCTAAAGCTCAATGACGATAAAACTGAGCTCATGCTCCTGGGCCCGGCCTCCCCTGCCACTATAGAGTCGATCTGGCCACCAAGCATGGGAATGGCACGACCCCCCAGAGATAACATCAAAAGCCTAGGCGTATGGCTCGATAAATCTCTGAGCCTTAATACTCAGGCCACCAAGATATCAGCCACTTGTTTTGGCCTCCTTAGAGTGATCAAAAAAGTTCTTCCCCTCCTCCCCTTCGAGGCCAAACAAATAATCATACAGGGCCTCATCCAATCTCGTCTGGATTTTAACAACGCCCTCTACTTGGGAGCACCAGACTACACCTTACAAAAACTTCAACGCGCCCAGAATTGTGCCGCCAGGGCGCTGCTGGGAATTCCTCGGAGGACCTCAATAAAAACCGGCCTAAAGACCCTACACTGGTTACCTATCAGGGACCGAATAATGTTCAAAGCACTCTGTATTGCCCACCAGACATTCTGGGAAACGGGCCCAGACATCAACTGCTCCCTGATCTCTCCATACAGGCCTAACAAGATCCTTCGCTCCTCAACGGCATTTCTAGCCAAAATTCCCAGAATCTATAGAGCTAGAGCAGGAGGACGCTCCTTTTCGTACAATGTCTCCAAACTCTGGAACACCCTCCCTTTGCAGCTGAGAAACAAACCTTACCTGACCAGCTTCCGTAAACAGCTAAAAACTCATCTGTTTAACGTTTAACAAATAACCTCACGAGGGTTTTTTCTGTCTCTAGCGCCTGGACGCCTCAGGGCAACTGCAGCGCTTTACAAATCACATTTTCATTTCATTTCATTTCATAATGTAAATAGGTCAGTGGGTTACTGCTTTTGTCAAGGAGATCCTTTTGTTACTTGCAGTTCATAAGTTGTTATCCTAACATAGAACAATGAGCTATTAACTTTCGTCTAAGAGCTGCTGGCAAACTGCAAGGTATACATTAGAGCATTATGTTTTTTCCGCTAGTCTTTGATTATCCTAATGTTGTAAAAGTGTTCATTTGGATAGAAATCAATTCTGATTATTAAAGAGAACCCCTAACCATGGTATTATGTTTTAAATTCTGAGTTTTTATTTCTCCAGATCAATCCCTATTAAACTATACTGCCTGCTAGTGTGGTTGTCATGTGACTCCTACACCTTATAGTCCTTAGTCTTCTATAACAATTCCTATACAGTGATTTACACATGTAAAATTAATTGTCTCTGTGTAATGTGTGATGTAAAGTGCTCTGCCACCCTACACTGGTATTAGTGGCGCTGTAAATCAAATAAATTGAAGGCATCTGAGAGAGAGTGTGGTTATGGAGACTTGAGGTGAACTGTTATACGGTGGTAGTGAGGGAATCCGTTGCAGAGGTAGTTATTGGGGGGCACCAACAAACATTGTTGCACAGGGAGCCATCAGCGCTAAAGCCGGCTCTGCGCTTGAGGCTAGTCCGCTTCACTCATAAGTACCTCAGTGGCCTTGTTTTCGCAGTAGTAGCTGCAACTCACCAGGGATTGGCAATGCAGGATTTGCATGCACACCAAAGAAGTTTGCAAACTTCACAGTCTCTCTTCTTCATGCACAAGCACTTTTAACATGTGCTGCCTGCTTGGGGCCACTGGAATTATGCAGCAAAGGAGGACACAATGACGCTGCAGTTTTGACTAAATGATGCAGCAAAAAAAGGCTGCAGTGTAATGCAGTATATTTTCTGATACTTTATTTTGAAACTTTTACACATGCAAACAGTCTCTGGAAAGATTTTGCCTTAGTACCAGTGTGACATACAAATGCAGCAGGGAGAAAGAGCTGTCCACTTTGCAGCAACACAAGTCAATTTTTTTTGTAACTTTTGATCCGTTTGAGCTACAAACAATTTGTTAGTTAAAATTGTCAGATTATGCAGCAGATGTTGTATTATGTGGCAAATATGGCAGAGCCATAATTCTGTAGAAATCATTTGCAAACTATTATATTTTGACATTCATATTTGAACTTCTCTTGTGAAAAAAGGGAGAAGTGCTGATGACAGAAACTCCATGGCTTGGAGACAAATGGCTTGTGCTTCCTGTTTTAAAAGTATTTGGGACATTCTGTGATTGGAAACATATCTCATATTAAACCTTAAATAATCACGTGTATCCATTGGTTGAATTAAAAAAACATCATACGCTGTAAGTGGTCAGTGAAATGCCAAACAAATACAAAATAATGTTTTTGGCACTCTGGCCACACCTCAGACTCCGCCCACTGATCCCAAATTCGGGTTAGTCCCACCCTCTGACTCTCCGTCCACAGTTCCCCTACTTTTGTTTCCCCACTTCGACCACTGGACGGGATATAGTGCCACGCTGTAGCTTCGTACAATGTCAGTAATGCTTTATTTAATGCAGAAATATTGGAGGTTTTTTGGCAAAATACGGAAACCACAAACGAACCAGCCTGGTATCATGCCATGCATGCAGAAAGCTGTTCAGCTTGATCAAGCAGTGAATGCACTTTCAAATAATGTATTTGCATAACGTTGTAAAGCACTGTTTTCTGATCCAGCTCCGTGGGAACACATCGAATCCTGGTCTCATACCCATGTGTCTTTTGTTGGCAACACAAGGTCCCAGCCCCCACCTAAAGTGGCCTGCCTACCAATACCAGCATGGGGTCGTTGGGATTAATGAAGGAAGTTGTAATCAGTACTGCAAATGCCAGAAATAAAATGATCCCATGATGACTGCAGTGGAGGTGGCAGCTGCATCAGCACCCAAACTAGCTTTTAACCCTTAAGCACACCTGAAAAAAAGCCAGGGGCCGTATTACGTATTAACATTGTTTGCACCCAGCGCATCTTTGAAAAGGTGCGCACGGCGCAAACAATGCCCATGTGCCCCATTATGGTGTATGCGCTGCCCTGGGTCTCTTTGACTCTGCAGCCGTGTCTGTAATGTGGCGCGGGCGCAGAGTCAAAGGAATTCCACCATTTGCATAGAGCACGCCCCCATGCAAATGAGGGAACGCCCTCTGTAAATAGCGCTGGCACTTTAAGTGCACCAGGGCTATCGGTATTATAGAAGGGGACAAACAAGCGTCTGTGTTCCCTTCTATAATACCAAAGTGCCCGGGACACGCACGCGGGCACAAATGCCCATTGCTCCCCCAGGGCACCTTATGTATTATGGTCCCAGGTGGCCAACATGGCTAATCTAGCACTGTCACCTGCTGCAGTGCTCGGCCTCAAACAGAAGTCACTGGCATGGTACTGTGTGCGGGATATTGATCTGTAGTGCATGGGCAAATAGCTCTGTGAGTCGGATCCTGTGAATTTCTGGCCATCTTTTTAGAGTGTCTGTTGTTCTCTGTCCATGAGGGTTGTTCACTGTTAGCATAACTCTTATTATTATTACATAAATACCCACTCATGCTTTATTAAAGTGATATGTGTTTGAGACTAATGGGATGTTTATATCAAATTGCTTTATAGAAATTGAAGAATGTTGTGGAGAAGGACAGACAGGATGGTATGCAGGAATTAGGTATGTAATGTAACATAGAGAACAGATATGCCCATAGCTATGTTTAGATTTCAGTGTATGCTAAAGGCAGATAATGGTCTGTTTTTTATGTCACAAACACACATCTTTGAGTCTTAAAACGATTAGTCAAGGGCTAGTTTGCATGACCATGAAAAGTATACCCAAGAGTCGATGTATTTAAAAGACCTGGGGGCATATGTATCAAGAAAGCGTTTTGCGAGTCCTTAATAGCGAATTTTAGCGATTCGCTATTAAGGACACGTAAAAGTCAATGTATGTAGGATTCGCAATATTAATTGTGATTCCTATGTATTTCTTAATTGCGAATTGCAAATTCCACATAGGAAAACTGGCTTCATGAGTGTACTATGCAGCTAGCCCCCATTAACGTACGAGTGGCAAAACAAGGCAGAAATTCGGCACCGTGGTTTAATGAGTCTTTAAGGAAAAGTAAAAGTGCATGTAAAAATTTAGAGCGCCGATGGAGAAAGAGTTTCGATCCTACAGATAAACTAACATACAAAATGGCCTTGAAAGCCCATTATGTAAAAGTTCGAGCCGAGAAGAAACAGTTTTTGGCTGAAAAAATTGAACAAGCGGACAATTGTGCTAAAAAATTGTTCAAGATTGTCAAGGATTTTACCGCTCCTAATGCTTCTAAAAACTCTTTTTCCCCTACTGATACATGGACAAATACAATTGCACAACACTTTTATAGGACAATTCAAACCATTCAGGACTCTTTCAGTAGCCCATGCCAGGATGTGGTTAGTAGTACGTTCAGATCTCCCCCCACAGGCCCCTCTATAGAGAATACCCTTTTGGAGTTTTTGCCCATGCCCATGGCCACTTCACTTAAAATCATGAAGGCCCTAAAATCCGGATCTCCCTCTGACCCTTGCCCAGCAAAAACGTTGGTATCAATTGCCGAAGTTATTAATCCAGGAGTAAATCGGACACTGAATCTCTCTCTGTCCGAAGGACGGATGTCTATAAATTGGAAGCATGGGAAAATTCTTCCACTTTTAAAAAAACCACTAGCAGATCCCTTGGTAGCCAGCAATTACCGACCTATATCGCTCCTACCTTTTTTCTCCAAAGTTATGGAGAAATATGTGAACACTATTATTACTGATTTTATTGAGGTTAACCAGGCACTCCATCCAAGTCAGTCTGGTTTTAGAGCAAACCACAGTACAGAAATCGCTCTTTTAGAAATTGCAGAGACGGTCAAAATTACCCTAGATAGAGGAGGAAAGGCGGTGCTGATATTACTAGACCTGTCGGCAGCCTTTGACACCATGCCACATGAACGTCTCCTTCATAGATTGAGGGAGAACGGCATAGGGGGTACGGTGCTCAGATGGTTTACTTCCTTTTTGGACAACTGCCAGCAAACAGTTTGGGCTCCTCCTTTCTCAAGCCCTATTCAATCACTGAATGTAGGGGTCCCTCAGGGTTCTGTTTTAAGTCCGACCCTGTTCAATATATATAATATATATATATGGCCCCTCTTGCTCTTTTAGCCGAACAATACGGGGCAAAAATTATATCATACGCAAACGATACACAATTACTATTCACCTGTGAGAAGGACGAGGTGTTTAATGGTAATGAAGTTAATGTCTGCTTAACTAAGGTGTTTGACTGGTTTAGGCAAAACCAGTTGCTCTGCAATTCCGACAAGTCGGAAATTATCTTTTTTGGTCATACTCCTGATGACGAGTGGCGCCAATGGTGGCCTAAAAATCTTTCTTTCTCCACCTGAAAAACCAGTCTCCACCGTAAAAAATCTAGGAGTAAAGATTGACTCCGACATGACTATGAAGTCCCAGGTTCAGTCAACTGCAGGCACCTGTTTCGGGCTTTTAAAGATGATGAGGAATTTCCTCCCTCTGCTCCCTATTCCTCATAGGAAAACCGTGGTCCAGGCCTTGATTATATCAAGGCTGGACTACGTAAATGTGTTGTACCTGGGTCTTCCGAACTACGTACTGAACCGCTTGCAGGTAGTACAAAATGCGGCAGCAAGAGCCGTACTTTTGTTTGGACCCAGGTCTCACATGTCTCCACATCTTAGTACCTTCCATTGGTTACCATTAAGACAAAGGATCTGTTTTAAATTCTTGGTCCTAACTTTTAAGGCCCTTAACAATATTGGAGGCCCGTATATTAGAAATAAAATTCAGCCCTACAAACCACTTAGAACACTGCGATCATCATTTCAGCAGCTGACAATTGTGCCTAAATTTTGCCACTCTTACAAAGTTGGCCGCTCCTTTCAAGTGGTAGCAGCAAAATTATGAAATAGCCTTCCTTTTTCCCTCAGACAAGAATGTGATCTCCTCAGCTTTAGGTGAGGCTTAAAGACCTGGCTTTTCCAACAATAGAGCGGTCTTGTTTGCTGTTAGCAGCCGCTCTTCAGCTCTTCTGTCCTGGGGTCAGGACAGCGCCGGGACACTCCATGGAGTAGCCGTGCGCTTAACAAATACCCCTATAACATAACATAACATTAAAGCACGTAAGGAACACACTGCTGTAAGAATAGAAAGGCCGCGTGGGGCCACATCCTCCTATAGGCAGGCAGCTGTGATTACTCCCACAATATCGACAGAGTCCCCAGAATGAAGGGGGATATAGGGCCACTCAATGCGCTCTAAACAAAACTCGACAAATTTGCATGGGCCAAAGGTCAACCAGATCCTGCAGACCCAGCTACTGCCCAGGCGCATGGCAAAACCTCTATGGAGGAGAAAGAAATCACGCTTCAAGACATTATGTCCATTCTTAACAAAGTACACTCCTCCTTGGAAACCTGTATAGACTCTGTCTCTATAGAAGTCTCACTGGTTTGCGCGGATCTCAAAAATATGAGTGCAAGAGCTACAGAGACGGAGAAAACAACCACTGCCCTGCATAAAGACGAAGAAAACCTCAAACTCCAAATCCGGCAACTACAAGACACAAGTATGATGCTCACCGCTAAACTAAATGATTATGAAGGACGCTCAAGGTGAAATAATTAGAGGATTATCGGGGTTCCTGAAAAAGCAGAAGGCCTAGCAGCAGACTTGTTTGTAGAAGACCTAATCCAAAACCATTTGCAACCCCGGGGACTATCAAACTACTTCTCAGTGGAATGTGCCCACCGGGTACCCGGA
This sequence comes from Triturus cristatus, assembly GCF_964204655.1. Classification (NCBI taxonomy): domain Eukaryota; kingdom Metazoa; phylum Chordata; class Amphibia; order Caudata; family Salamandridae; genus Triturus; species Triturus cristatus. The sequence continues at coordinate 693,299,096 of NC_140583.1, forward strand.
GGTAGACCCAAACCAGGAGCCCCCCCCAGACCAATTCTGGCTTGAATTTTCAACTTCCGAGACCATGACATAATCCTTCAAATGCCTTGTGCCGCCCCACTGCTGCACTATGCCCAAAATACAACAACCTTCTTTCTGGATTATACTGCGGATGTGCAAAAGCAGAGGTGCAGCTTTCTTGAGGTAAAAAAGGAACTGAAACAACGTGACCTCAAATACTCAATTGCTATTCCCTGCAAAATTAAGAGTATAAGCAGAAGGGAAAACATGGTCTTCAAAACACCTGAAGAGGCTTGGAACTGGCTTGAGGGATGGCATCAAGTTACTAGTCATGACAGAGGCGGGAAAAACTACAACAGACAACCACCAACGTCATAACTATCAGAGGCTGAAGGGAAGACCACAGGAAGCGCTGAAGGCAACCCCGCGAATTCAGCAGCATACATTATCAACAATCATTAGAACACTAGCTAACCCCAAACCGGATGAACTCCATTAGAGGAAACAAAGGTAAAGCGCCATGGAACTGGCAGTTCTCTCTGATGAGAACTGGAACTGAACCTACAAAGTACCTGGGGATGGCCATATTTAATAAGACATGGGTTCTCATCTGACCTCAATAGACTTCCTTAAAGATAGTTGTGTACTGCATGAATGTACTTTTTGTGGGGGAGTGGACAAGGGGGATAACCGGAATGCTCCCTTCAAAGAGGTACCGGGGAGGGAATGACAGGCACCCTGCAATGTTGGGGAGGTGGTTAGTTCTAAGTCCATCAAGCAGGGAGGCAGGATGGGGAAGGGTAGGGGGGATGGGAGTTACAGAAGTTCTAGTTGTAGTTATAGTAGATTGACACACATAGCAGCAAAATACGAAATGCATTACATGGTAGATCAGCATTACCATCCCTACGAATACTTCACCACTGGGGGAGAGGGTGACAATAACAATAAGATAGCTAGATCTTACACCCTTCGCAACCAATGCAAAAACCACCAGGTAACACACATCTTCAACTCCTTTCATGGAATGTGAACGGAGTTAAAGATAAACTTAAGAGAGGGCTGGTATTGCAATATGTCAAACCACAAGTGCTGTATGTGGGCCTACTTCAGGAGACCCACCTGGTAGGCACCCAATGTAAAGCTCTCGACAAATGGGGTTTCAAAATAGTGGCACACTCCGGCTTCACCTCTGGATCTTAGTCAGGAAACTATTTCTCCTAATCATACAACAGACATGGATGGACAAACAAAGTAGATTTGCACAATATCTGGCACCTGGGAGGGAAAACCCATTAACGTAGTCACAGTATACATCCCTCCAGCACTACATACTATAGCTCTGCCTGCGCTGAGCACATTCCTACTCAAACTTCTGGAGGGAGACCTGATAATCGGGGGGGACTTCAACATAACCCTGTGCGATCAAATAGATCATCTCCCTCCGAGGAAACAGACCCCTAACACGTCACAGTTCTCTGACTTCCTGGGAGCCATGGGACTCATCGAGGTCTGGCGAGCACATTACCCACAACTTCGACAATACATGTTTCACTCTGAGGCACTTAATAGTTTATCACAAATAGATTTAGTTCTCACACTAGCAGACAGAGTCGCTAGGTTCATAAGAGTATACCACCTAGCGTGGGGCATCTCGATCACCCTCCTCTTCGGGCCAGCTATGCTGCAGAAAACCAAAGCCAACGCCGTACGTTTTCTATATACCCAGGGTACCTAAAAAATCCACAAATACGTAACGGCTTCTCCACGGCCACAAAATATTACTTCGCAGAAAACAAACACTCAGTCCCTTCCCCAATCACCCTTTGAGAAGCATTTAAACCAGTAATTAAGGGACAAGACATCTTCCTCATATCAGGCCACAAAAAGGAAAAGAAACAAGTGACTGAGGCCCTAGAACAGGAAGTACTGGACCTAGTTAAGAACTGCACTCCCAGGACCCTTCTGACTTCAATAAACATCGACTCAACACAAAAAAGCAGGAATATAAGGAACACGTGTGGGACGAAGCCAGAACTAGACTGGCAACTTTCCAGCACAAGATCTATGAAGTAGGGGACAAAGCAGGTAATCTGCTTACTTGTTTGGATAGACCCGACCGAACAGATAGATAGGTGGCTGTGTTTCAGACCGATTCAGGGAACCTAACTAAAGACCTGCAACATATTGTAGAAACATTCGCACGCTACTACACTTAGATCTATACCCCACTGACCAACGCTACAGCAACAGACACAGCCAAACTCCTCAGAGACATCCGCATCGCCAAACTCACTGCAGAAGAGACACTGCAACTTGAGAGTGACCTCACAGTAGAAGAAATAACCTAAGCTATGGGTAGTATGCAGTCAGGGAAGGCAGCCGGACCCAACAGCATGCCAATTGAACTGCACAAAAGGGCAGCGACACAATTAGCACCACACTTTATAGAAATGTACCAGGCCAGCTTGGAGGCCGGTGAGCTCCCCATAGACCAACATCTAGCGACAATAGTCACAATCTGCAAACCAGGCAAACCAGCATGGGAGTGTGCCTCATACTGACCAATCTCACTGCTTACTGTGGAAGCAGAAATACTGGCTAAACCACTTGTAAACAGATTGACACTATAACTCCCAAAACTCGTGCACCCAGACCAATCCGGCTTCATGCGGGGCAGGAACACAGCCCTTAATTCACACCATCTCCATGGAGTACTAGGAAGAAGAGACACCATCCGGGAGGAGGCCGTCATCCCTTCCTTGAATGCCTGCATGGCTTTTGACAGATTTGAAAGGACCTTTCTTTTTGCTGTCCTAGAGCGTATAGGGCTCATCCGCAAATTCAGGTCCTGGGGCCGCCTCCGGTACACAAAATCACCGGCACAGGTCAATGCCAGAGAGCGACCTTGGCGCTTGGGCGATAGGACACCACAGGGATGCCTCCTGTCACCAATCCTTTTCGCTCTTGTACTCGAACCTCTTGCAGCGTGGGTAAGGGTTGACCCCCTTATACGGGGACTCCGTTGGGCAGAGGATTGGGAGGACCGTATATCATTATATGCAGATGATATTCTGCTAAACATTGCATCCCCAACGTGTTAGCCAGAATAATGAAAATTTTTACAAACTTTGGGAAATGTTCTGGATACACGCTAAATTGGAACATATCAATTTTATATGTCCTTATTGGTCCGCCCCCAAAGAGACCCAGGGAGAGCGAGGTGAGGGTTGTGGCAGACGGCTTTCACTATTTGGGTATCTTCACCACAACGAACCCTGAGGAGTTCATGAACAGGAGCCTCCATGAACCCTTGAGATACCTACAAAGTGATGTCAAACATTGCTGATCCCTCCCATTAACGTTACTAGGGTGTGCCACACTCTTTAAGATTATGGCATTACCTAGATTTCAGCATGCCCTCCAGAACACATCATTCGGTATACCACAGACATACTTTAAGCTAATATTTGCTGAAGTATGTAACTTGCCATGGGATGTAAAACCACCCCACATAGCCACCAATAAATTAGTTAGGGGATGGTATGATGGCGGTATAGCACTCCCACACATACAAGCGTATTACTGGGCGTCACAGCTCATACTCCTTAACCACTAGACACACTGCCCTCCTGCTGACCCCGCATTCCGAATGGACTGTTCCATCCTGGGTGAAGGGGGTACCCTGCGAGCATTATACTAGGCCTGGGCGAAGCACTACGCTACGCTCACGTAGTTTGCGAAGTTCGCGCTACTTCGCACTACGCGAACTGCACGTAGCACAGTGCGAACACGCGTAGCGTAGTGTTGCGTAGTGCTGTGGTCATTTTTTGCTTGCTCGCGGTCCTCAACGTCAAGTTGGCGACCGCGAGCAAGCAAAATGACATCCCGGCGAGACTTTTTCCTTGTTCGCGATCGCGAGCATGGAAAATAAACCTACCGGCGAGATTCCCAACGCGAAGAGGTCAGGTTTCTCATTGCGAGGGGTCGCGTATGCTCGCGACCGCTCGCGATGAGAAACTACCAGTTCGCGTTGAGAAAGCTGCCGCTCGAGTAAAAATCTACTCGAGCAGCAGAAAACTACAGCTCGCACTGTGCAAGATGCCATTTTCAATGATTGCACAGTGCCGGTTGCTTGTTCGCACTGTGCAATCATTGAAAACAACATCTTGCACAGTGCGAACATGTTACTACGCAGTTCGCGAAGTGCTACGCGTAGCTCGCGTAGTGCGAACTTCACTTTGCGTAGCTTCGCGAAGTGCTACTTCGCGAACTACGCCCACCCTTACATTATACCCCAAAGCAAACAATAAAAGCCTCTCTGGGCCTACAGCACAAACGGTCCACCTATGGCACACGGTACACAAGAAGCTGGGCTGGCATAACAACCAGATGCAGTTTACCCCACTTTGGGAGACTGGGAAACTGGGCAGATTAATTAGATGTAAAGGATTACAAAAATGGAATCTTATCGGAATCTCAAGGGTGGGTGATCTATGGGACAAGGGGAAAACTATCCCATTTGAAAAGCTGCAATAATAATACAAAATGACCACAACGGAAACATTCCACTACTTACAGATCAGGCACTTATGGCAGTGATACCTGCGGGCACGACCCTCTCAGAAGCATCACCAGACTTCTCACAGAACGGATAGACCAGAAAGCAATCTCCCTAATTTATCAAAAATTAATTCATAATTTTCCAGATCCAATGCAAGGCCTTTGTGAGAGATGGCAAAAAGACATGGGGGAATTAGACGACACTGAATGGCAGGAAGCGTTGGAGTCCCCGCAGGAGGTGGCAATACCCTCTAGACTGCAATTGTTGCAACTCAAAGATTTCCACAGAACTTACCTACCCAGGGAAACACTAGTTAGAATGGGAAAAGTTGATTCCCCACTCTGTTTGCGTCAGTGTGGAGGAACAGGTACGTTCTACCACATCTTATGGGACTGTCCTGAGATCAGGACTCACTGGAACACAATCATGCATACAATCACACAGGTTTGTGGGGCCCCTGTACCACCTGAACCCAAAAGATGCCTTCTCAATATATGGGTGGTCACAGACCTTAGTTGTAAAAACCAAGATTGGGCAACATTAGGCATGATGATTGCAACGCGCAATGTCGCTAAACACAGCCTACACCTACACATGCCGAATGGTGCAAAGATATGGATTGGGCCATGGTAGGCGAGAAGGTAGTCTATGTAAATAGGAGATGCCCCAAGAAAGTGGGAGCAGGTAAGGGGAGGATGGAATGTGTACAGGGGAGGGATATGCACCCCACCCTCCTGGGGTTTGTCGCCGGAGGAGAGCTGACGGACATACCAGAACAATGTTGCAATTGCCCTTAAAAACAACATATGAACAAGATAAGGGATAGACATTATTGTCTGAACTGTATTAATAACTTGTGCTGCTGTCAATAAAAAGAGTTTAAAAAAAAACAGTACTTTGCCCATGGGACACTGATAAGAGAAACACATGATAGAAACAATAGAAAATAGTATGCTACAGCCAATAGAAAAGGAGGAAAAGTAAGTGACAAGTACACCAACCAATAAAAGTTGAGAGTGGGATGTAAGCTCCTATTAAGGTTTATATTAAATACAATGCATTCCACAAGCACAGAAGAAGTACTGTGCAGGCGGCACCTAAAATTGACTCAAAACGAGGGTCAGACTTAAAATTGAAACAGTCTGAAGTAAAGGACCATTCAGGCACATTGCTCATTTCACTGGTGTATGTGAACGCCCAGAATGCATCCATGGGGTTGGCCCTAGACAAGTAAGTCGTAGATGTTGTGGAGGACCAATAGTCCCCTAAGCCAAGATGGAATGAAATCTTTTTCACCTGGAATAGACACTTGATTTTACCAGAGCTAGCCAAGGAAGCTTTGTCCTCCAGGGCTCCATGATACACCTCAAAATCCTGGGAATATATAAGCCTTCTCCATATAGTAGTGATCTGAAGGGTATTAACGGGGTATTTTTAGAGAGGGTAGTTAGAGATCTCAAAAATGCATACTCAGCCATACCAAACATGGACAAATTTAAGTTCCCCATAATCCGGTCCCATGTACAGCGCTGCCATCAGCCTTGGCCCTATAGATCTTGAGCGCAGGTGAAATATGTCTATTTCAGGAGGACTTATCGCATGTTAGGATAGATGCAGATGGTTAGATTCACACTGCTCTTCTGAACCTGAGATAGATTTGCGTATCCTGATTCTGAAGTACTCAAACTCACTGACCCCATTCAGTGGCCTATCCCCAAGCATTATTGAACCCCGGAAAGATTTGTGGGGGCTAATAGCCATAAACCTTGCCTTATTCTCCTTTTCTGCAAATAGACAGGCCAATCTGTGGTTGCATATATTATCCCTATCCCTCACATTCCATTCAATTTCTGATGCAGTCATATTGAGACGGTAACCATCACTTTTGTGCGCACAAGGCACGAGCCTGACGAACATGGCTACTTATTCTAAAAAAAGCCTTGTGATAGTTTGTTATTTGAACTCAACCAGGCTGAATATGATTGTGAAAACTATTCTGAACTTTCTGTGAAACTGTGATGAATAAAAAAGTAAGACATTGCCAGATAATTAACAATTCATTTTATTCAGAATGTGCAAAATAATATTGTGCCTATATTTGCCAACACTATGGACAATTCCAATCCCTAACAAAACTTTGACGTGTTCTCTACATTTTCTGGAATAGTCTACAATCATTTCAGGGATAGGAATACAGTTATTAAGAATGACCACAACATGTCACAGATGGTTGATTTTTTACATTTTGATTTAGATAGTATGAATGTAGGCATAAATGCCCATTTTATGTGTAGAATGGTCCATTATGAAAACGGCGATGGCCAGAATGCTATACCGGATGCCTACTAATTGTCAAATAAAACTGTGTGACAACCCCCTCTCACCTGCCTCCTTACCAGTACAACTGGTAGCTGTCTTCCTTTTCCCCGCTCACTTGCTCACAAATGACAAGACCTAGAAAGTGAAAATGAACAATTAGAGGAAAGCTGGTGGCCATGGACAACAACAACAGGCTCAACACTAATGAAGGACTTCTCTCGACAGGAGGAGTGGGGCGGGAATGTCCTACTTGGAAAGGCAACTGATTGGCCACTAAAACAGGAAAGAGGAGGTGGAGAGGCAGCCAATAAAGATGAGGAAAATGGAGTGGGTGGTGGCAATCGGGGAGGAGGAGAGAGAGGCGTGGACACCAAAACAAGGGAAACCGAACACAGGAGGAACGCCAATATAAAGGACAGGAGGAAGGAAGCTCTGCTAAATAAGAAAATGACAGAAGAGAAGCCCCAGGATTACAAAATGGGGGAGAAGAAGAAAGTGCCTAATGGTCGCACGGAAGAGGAGTTGCCCAAGGTGTGGTTTGACACCAAGTAGTGGACACCGCCAGAGATACTGGTACAGCCCGCCACAGCTGAGGGCAGAAAATGAGAAGTAGACACTCACAGACGTGTTATAATAGCACTAAATCTGAGAGTCCAAAAGTTGTCAAATTTTTTTTTGTTGGTCCCTTTAAGTTCTTCCCCACTTTTTTTTCTATGCCCTTACTTGTGATCTACCTCTGGTCCATTATGACCTTCCTGACAAGGAGCGAGGAGATATATAGAGAGAGGTTATAAATCCTGCTCACTGGGTGATTTGGTGATGGGAGAAAATAGTTATAGACTAGAATAGCTTACTCACTGCAGTTCAATAAGCATTTTTGAGAAGGCTGGCGGTGACAACATTCATGTTGCATTTTCGGCTGTTTCCTGTTGCAGACACTAGGACTACCCACACAAGTGAGGTGCCATTTTTCTCGGGAGACTTGAGGAAATTCTGGGTGAGTGGAAGTTTGTGGCTCTCTGCCGATTCCAGAACTTCCCTGCACAGAAAAGTGAGGAAAATTTGTTTTTTTTTTTTACAAAGTTTGAGGTTTGCAAGAGATTCTGGATACCAGAACCTGGTGAGAGCCACACAACTCATGCCATCCTGGATTCCCCTTGGTGTCTAGTTTTCAAAAATGTATAGTTTTGCTAGGTTTCCATAGGTGCCGACTGAGCTAAGGTCCAAAATCCACAGCTAGGCACATTACAAAAAAAGGGTCAGTTGCCTGTCATAGGCACTAGGCCTACCCACTCAAGTGAGGTACCATTTTTATCGGTCCAACCTAGAAATGTTCTACTTGAGGATGGCGTACTACTGTACAAAGCTGTAAGTGGAGGACAACTGACAGAACAGTCCAAGGACAGGCTTAAGGCCGTTTCTGGGGCAATTGACGATTTTAAATTAGCCTCTGAATTTGATTTTTATCAATATGAATAGCAATGCCCGGCAAAGAAAAGTCCTTCAAATCACCATGGTTGGAGCTGCACGCATCCTCACGAAACTCATTGTAAGTCAATCGAGAAACCCCTTTGGGTGACACTCCTGGTGCTGACTCAGCATTTGGTGTGCCAGATGGAACCATAGGATGTAGGAGAGTAGGATCTGCCTCTTATGGTTACCCCCACTTTTTGCTGAGTTATCACTGTTTTTGACTTAGACTGACTGGGATCCTGCTATTCAGGACCTCAGTCTATCTGTTTTCTCCTATAAATTGATTGCATGTAATTTAGGTACACTCCAAATTGGATTCTGCGGTACCCTTATCAGTCCCTAGTATATGGTACACCATGTACCCAGGGCATAGGTACCCCAAAGTCCTCCCAGGAGCTGAAGCATGTATCGTGCCACCCCTGAGAGGACATTCAAAATGACACCACAGGTCTGCTACTGCAGCCTGTGTAAGGTGGTGCATGCACCCCTTACCTAGATATAGGTTCCCTATATCTATTCTAAATCACTACACATATAAACTTGTCAGCCACCCCTATGGCAGGCCTTAACAATCCTGAAGGCAGGGTGCTGGGTTTTATGTGAGAGGGTACTCCTGCATGAGTAAGGACCCTCTGCAGCCTTTGGAACCTATTTTCCGGGGTTGTCTGTGATGCAGCCAACCATATATATTTAAGTGCATTATAACCTCGCGGTAAATGCTAACTTTAAATCGGCTGCTTAGAAACATGTCGTGTTTGGTGCCAAACACCTTGGAATCATACCTCCCCACCAGTAACTGGTGGGGGAGGTATGAATCTACCCTTCTAGAGGGACTTATGTGAAACACCGGTACACCCGGTACCAGCTTTCTCGACCTGGGCATTGCAAAATGGATGCTGCCAGCCACAGACACAAGACTGCCCTCCTGCTGCTGAGCCAAGCTCGAGCAGAGGAAGGCCTGACAATAGGTTTTCTGTCACAGGGAGGTGTGACCACCTCCCAGACAGGCTGTAGAGTATTGGGGCTGGGTGGGTGCAGTCTTAGAGTGCCTGAAAGTCTGCACTGGGGGCACATTTGGTGTCCCCATGCATAATCCAGCTCAAACCGGTTTGCAGGAGCCATTTGCTCCTGCTCTGGCATGGAACTGGACAAAGGACATGGGTGTAAGCCACCCCTCTGTCCTACCCCTCCCCTAGGAGGGTCCACAGAGTTAGTTCAACCCCTTCCCAGGGTATAAAGTGGGAAACCTGACTACAGGATTTTGGATTTTACCAGGACTAAACTCTGCAAGCAGAAACTAAGTACTTCGATGGTCTACACTTCGCTGGACAACAGAAGAATGTCCCTTGGAGTAAAGGAGTTACTCCCCTGCAGCAGGACTCCGAAGATTTCTGCTACACAGGAGGTGGGTTCCCGAGTGTCTCTGAGGTCAATCTGCTCTCTCAGCAATCCTTAGACCAGTATCCCTTGTGGGGACCGTGCAACCCGAACCCCTGTGCACCGTGTACTTTTGCAGCAGCATATGCTTTTAGGCAATCCCTGAGGCTGTGCTTTAGACTCCATGTAGTCCCAACCCCGAGCAGTATTTCCACCAAAGATCTCTGGTCCGTTGGCCTGTGGGTCCTGGCGAGGGTTACTTTGATTTTCCTTGGGCTTCCCTGGTTGCTCCAGATGTGCCCTGACTCCCCATAGCTTGGAGAGTCTCAGGACCTTGCTGGTCCTCACCGTAACTTGTTTCCTCTGCCCACATGGGTTACCTTTCCCAAGGCTTGAACCCTCGGCACTCGACATCCTTCGTGGGACAGCTCACCTCCAGACTTTGGTCATTGTCGACATATCCTGGTCCCCGTGGCTGCAGAGTCAAGCATTCTATCTTCACATCTGATGCACCCGACATCGGTGGGCATTCGTCTATCCAGCCCCTGGTCACCCTGAAGTGACCCAGACTCCGTCCCTCTGCTTTTAGGTTCTTCTCACCTCGGATCCAGGCTTGGATTCCACCGGACAATTTTTATCTTCCCGGCAGCCGCACTTCTTCGCATCACGCCCTTGAAAACGGCGAGGGTTTCCGACACCACTTGACCCCTATGCCCCTAGCTCCTCTGGGATAGGCAACACAGGTACCTCGGTACTCACATGGGTGCTGGCCTTAGAACCTTCTAATTTCCAAAGGGTTTGCTTGAAGTCCTCCCTGAAGTGTCCTTAAACTGTAATTTTCCAACAGCGACTTTCCCATAGAGTTGTACGGAGCACACGTGTGTGTTCCCACACTGCACCCGTCCTCCATGGGCTCCCTGTGTCACTCCTTCGGTTGGTTCCTTGGGGTTCCAGTGATTCTATGTGCTCTAGGCACTGTGTCTAGTGAAGTCGTTATACCTTTTTTTTAGTATTTGGTTCGGTCTCCCCCTGGAGCCCGCTGTGTATTGTGCTATTTACTTTTGTTCTATTGATTAAGTATTGTGTGCTTTGTGCACTAATCTCGTATAGGGATTAGTAGAGAGTGTTTAGTAATAAATACATATATTTTATATAACACTTGCGTGGTTCTCCTTTCATTTGATTATACAGAAGGTTCAGATCTGGTAAAACAAGCTGCTTTACATTCCTTCAGGACTTAGCCTGAAGGCTGCTCTCCATAGCTACCTCTAGGATAGCTTTCATAAAGGTTATCTTTAACCTAATCACCATAAGGGTCGTTTGGACTGGTGCAAGGTGCCCACTTTAACTAGTGGACAGCATATACCAGGCCAACTTCTCAAATTGGTGTGCAGCTGGCGGGATTCAAGCTTGCTATTGTTTTAACACATAAATCTCATCGGTGATTAACTGAAATCCACTAAAAGTGTTAGACACATTTAACCCCTTCGCTGCTAGGCGTTTTCCCCCACTGTGCCAAGCCTTTTTTTGGCTATTTGGGGTAGTTTGCGCTTAGGCCACTGCAACTTTTTGACCACATAAGGTATCCACGCCAAATTTGCGTCCTTTTCTTCCAACATCATGGGGATTCTAAAGGTATCCAAAGTTTGTGGATTCCCCTGGAGAGGGCCCAGAAATTAGCCAAAATACAGCGAAATTTTGTTTTTTGGGGGGAAAAGTGCTGCAAATGAAAGCGTCTGTTTTTTTCCTTGCAAATGGTATCAAAAAAGGGTTTGTGGGGCTGAAATCACAATTTTCCCAGCTTCTAGGGAATGACAGACTTTTGTCAGAAAACCAACATTTTTACACAGTTTTGGCATTTTTCTGGGACATAGCCTATTTTGCTATTTTTTGTGATTTCAACCTCTTTCCAGTTAATGGTAGAAATGGGTATAAAGCAATAATGGATCCTGGAAAGCTATACATTTAAAAAAAGTAGACAATATTCTGAATTCAGCAAGGGGCCATTTGTGTAGATCCTTTAAGGTTTCTTTATAGAAACTAACAGTTACATTTTGGAAAAATTGAAAATTAGTTTGTGTCAACGTTTTCACCTGTAACTTCTTTTAATTATGACATCTCTTTGAAATCAATATACCGTTACATCCACTGGACCTTACTGGTTGTGGGGATATATAGGACTTGTAGGTTCACCAAGAACCCGACGAACCCGGAGCCAAAAACTGAGCAGCGACTTGCAATTTTTTTTATTATGTTCCGGGTATATAGCAATTATTCTGGGAAAATGTATACTTGGAATAATCGGTATGAAAGACACCTATGTATTTCAGAAATGGGAACAAAATATAGAGTTCAGAAACAGTAGATATTTGCACATTTCCGAAATTGCTAGCATGAGAATTATCGGTAATTTTTCAAAATGACTTCTTTTTTTACACATTGTCTTCCATTTGGAAGCAGAAATGCATCAAAAGTCAATAGGTAATAACAATTGCCCTGCCAATCTGAATTACCCCAAGTCTCCCAATAAAAATGGTACCTCACTTGTGTGGGTAGGCCTAGTGCCCACGACAGGACACGGCTCAAAAAGCAACGTGAACACACCACATTTTCACAATGAGAAATGACCCTTTTTTTGCAAATTGCCTAGCTGTAGATTTTTAACCCTAGCTCTGCCAGCACCTAGGGAAACCTAGCAAACCTATCGTTTTTTGAAAACTAGACACCCAGGGGAATCCATGATGGGGTGACTTTACTGGTTCGCACCAGGTTTTGTTACCCAGAATTCCCTGCAAACCTGAAACATTGGCCAAAAAAAATACATTTTTCTCACATTTCTGTGGTGGAAAGTTCTGGAATCTGCGTGGATCCACAAAATACCACCCACCCCGTGTTTTCCCAAAGTCTTCCCGCCAAAAATGGACCACACTTGTGTGGTTTGGCCTACTGCCCGCAACAGGAAATGGCGCAAAATGCAACATGGACACACCACTATTTCACAGTGAAAAATGACCCTTATTTTGCAAAGTGCCTAGCTGTAGTTTTTTAACCCTAGCTCTGCCGGTACCTAGGGAAACCTAGCTAACCTATAAATTTTTTAAAACTACACACCCAGGGGACTCCATGATGAGATGACTTGACTGGCTCTCACCAGGTTCTGTTACCCAGAATCCCTTGCAAACCTAAACAATTGTCAAAAGAAACACATTTTCCTCCCATTTCTGTGGTGGAAAGTTCTGGAATCTGCATGGATCCATAAATTTCAAGCCACCCCGTGTTCCCCAAAGTCTTCTGAGAAAAATTGTACCTCACTTGTGTGGGTAGGGCTAGTGCCCGCGACAGGAAACGGCGCAAAACGCAACATGGACACACCACAATTTCACATTGTAAAATAACCCTTTTTTTACAAAGTGCCTAGCTGTAGTTTTTGAACCCTAGCTCTGCCGGTACCTAGGGAAACGTAGCAAAACTATAGATTTTTGAAAACTAGACACCCAGGGGAATCCAGGATAGGGCAACTTGACTGGCTCTCACCAGGTTTTGTTACCCAGAATCCCTTGCAAACCTAAAAAATTGTCCAAAAAACACATTTCCCTCACATTTCTGTGGTGGAGAGTTCCTGAATCTGCGTGTATCCACAAATTCCTACTCACCCCATGTTCCCCAAAGTCTTCTGAGAAAAATGGTACCTCACTTATGTGGGTAGGCATAGTGCCTGCGACAAGAAACGGCGCAAAACGCGACGTGGAAACACCACAATTTCACAGTGTAAATTAACCCTTTTTTTGCAAAGTGCCTAGCTGTAGTTTTTGAACCCTAGCTCTGCCGGCACCTAGGGAAACCTAGCAAAACTATAGATTTTTGAAAACTAGACACCCAGGGGAATCCAGGATAGGGCAACTTGACTGGCTCTCACCAGGTTTTGTTACCCAGAATCCCTTGCAAACCTAAAAAATTGTCAACAAAATCACATTTCCCTCACATTTCTGTGCTGGAAAGTTCTGGAATCTGCATGGATCCACAAAATTGCACCCACCCCACGTTCCCCAAAGTCTTTCGAGAAAAATGGTACCTCACTTGTGTGGGTAGGCCTAGTGCCCGCGACAGAAAACAGCACAAAACTCAAGGTGAACAAACCACATTCTCACAGTGAAAAATGACCCATTTTTTTAAAAAGTGCCTACCTGTAGTTTTTGAACCGTAGCTCTGCCGGCACCCAGGGAAACCTAGCAAACCTATACATTTTTAAAAACTAGACACCCGTGGGATTCCAGTACCTGCTGACAGGCAAGGGCCTAAAACGTATTGAGGTGACATCAAAATTGCCTATCACAAAACAACCTGGTTTTACAAGGGGAGTCACCTGGGTTTTTGACCCCGTGCTCGGCAGGCACCTAGGGAAACCTACCAAAACCACATATTTCTGAAAACCAGACACCTGGGGCATTCCAGGGAGGTATGGCTTGCGTTGATCCCCTAAAGTCTTCTTACCCAGAATCCCCTGCAAACCTCAAATTTAGCTGAAAAAACACTTTTTCCACACATTTTTGTGTGGCAAAGTTGCGGCATCACCGGTCTGAAACAAATTCCCTACCACCCAGCGTTCCCCCGGGTCTCCCGATAAAAATGGTGCCTCACTCGTGTGGGAGGCCCAAGTACCCGCGACAGGCAAGGGCCCAAAACGTATTGAGGCGACATCAAAATTGCCTATCACAAAACAACCTGGTTTTGCAAGGGGAGTCACCTGGGTTTTTGACCCCGTGCTCGGCAGGCACCTAGGGAAACCTACCAAACCCACACATTTCTGAAAACCAGACACCTGGGGCATTCCAGGGAGGTATGGCTTGCGTTGATCCCCTAAAGTTTTCTTACCCAGAATCCCCTGCAAACCTCAAATTTAGCTGAAAAAACACTTTTTCCACACATTTTTTGTGGCAAAGTTGCGGCATCACCGGTCTGAAACAAATTCCCTACCACCCAGTGTTCCCCCGGGTCTCCCGATAAAAATGGTGCCTCACTCGTGTGGGAGGCCCTGGTACCCGCGACAGGCAAGGGCCCAAAACGTATTGAGGCGACATCAAAATTGCCTATCACAAAACAACCTGGTTTCGCAAGGGGGGCCCCTGGGTTTTTGACCCCATGCTCGGCGGCCACCTAGGGAAACCCACCAAACCCACACATTTCTGAAAACTAGACACCCGAGGGATTCCAGGGAGGTATGGCTTGCGTGGATCCCCCAAAGGTTTCTTACCCAGAATCCCCTGTAAACCTCAAATTTAGCTGAAAAAATCACTTTTTCCACACATTTTTGTGTGGGAAAGTTGTGGCATCACTGGGCAGACACAAATTTCCTACCACCCAGCGTTCCCCTGAGTCACCTTATAAAAACGGTGCCACACTCTTGTAGGAGGCCCAAGTACCAGCGACAGGCAAGGGCCCAAAACTTATTTAGGCAACATCAAAATTGCCTATCTCAATTGAGATTATCTGGTAAAACAATAGCAAGCTTGAATCTCACACGCTGCACACCAATGTGAGAAGTTGGCCTGGTATATGTTGTCCACTAGTTATAGTGGGCAACCTGTATCAGTCAAAACAACCCCTTATTGGTTATAGGTTAAAGACAACCTTTATTGAAAGCTATCTTAGTGGTAGCTATGGAGAGCAGCCTTCAGGCTAAGTCTTGAAGGTATGTAAAGCAGCTTGCTTTACCCGTCTACAATCTCTTGGGTTCCTAAATGAAAGATATCCACACCAGGTATATATATAAAATATATGTATTTATTACTAAACACACCCTCCTAGATGAGACTAGCGGTCAAAACAAATAAGTTACACTTCAATAATCACAGTAAAATAGCACAAATACACGTCAGGCCCTAGGGGAGAGCCAAACCATATACTAAAATAGTGGTATAAGAACCACAACTTAACTAGACACAAGGCCTAGAGCCTGTAGAATCGCTAAGACCCCAAGGAACCACCCAAGGTAGTGACACAGGGGACCCACGGGGGCCGTGTGCAGTGTGAGAACACAGCCGCGAGCTCCCGTTAACTTCTATGGGGAAAGTCGCAGTTAGATTTTTAAAGATTAGGAACACTTAGAAATGAAATAGTTTTATTATGTTCCGGGTATATAGCAATTATTCTGGGAAAATGTATACATGGAATAATCGGTATGAAAGACACCTATGTATTTCGGAAATGGGAACAAAATATAGAGTTCAGAAACAGTAGATATTTGCACATTTCCGAAATTGCTAGCATGAGAATTATCGGTCATTTTTCAAAATGACTTCTTTTTTTACACATTGTCTTCCATTTGGAAGCAGAAATGCATCAAAAGTCAATAGGTAATAACAATTGCCCTGCCAATCTGAATTACCCCAAGTCTCCCAATAAAAATGGTACCTCACTTGTGTGGGTAGGCCTAGTGCCCACGACAGGACACGGCTCAAAAAGCAACGTGAACACACCACATTTTCACAATGAGAAATGACCCTCTTTTTGCAAATTGCCTAGCTGTAGTTTTTTAACCCTAGCTCTGCCAGAACCTAGGTAAATCTAGTAAACCTATACATTTTTAAAAACTAGACACACAGGAGACTCCAGGATGAGGTGATTTAAATTTCAAGCCACCCCGTGTTCCCCAAAGTCTTCTGAGAAAAATTGCACCTCACTTGTGTGGGTATGGCTAGTGCCCGCGACAGGAAACGGCGCAAAACGCAACATGGACACACCACAATTTCACACTGTAAATTAACCCTTTTTTTTCAAAGTGCCTAGCTGTAGTTTTTTAACCCTAGCTCTGCCGGTACCTAGGGAAACCTAGCAAACCTATACATTTTTTAAAACTAAACACCCAGGGGAATCCAGGATGGCGTGACTTGACTGGCTCTCACCAGGTTCTGTTACCCAGAATCCCTTGCAAACCTAAAAAATTCTATAACAAAACCCCACGTTTTCTATCTATAGGGGATGGGAGAGGAAGGTAGCCCTGTATGCGGATGACATTCTCATTTTTTCTTCTGACTTGAGTACAGCATTACCCGCGATCATTGCACAGGCCAATGACTATGGTGAGATGTCAGGATACCAGATTAATGCATCCAAAACAGAGATGATGATATGGAATGAGGCTGAGCCAGTGGTAGGGGTCCAGCCCAACTGTTCCATGCGGTATCTCGGACTTACCATCGTTAGAGATATAGACAAAATTGTACCGCTGAGTCTAGACATAGTGACAAGAGATTGTAGAAAGCTTATGAGGTCGTGGTCTTCGCTCTCCCTTTCCATCTTGGGTAGAGCTAATTTGGTAAAGATGTTTATTTTACCTAAAATTTCTTTTCTGTTCAACAGTATTCCATTGTACTTTGAACCTTCTATTTTACAAAAACTGCAAGGTTATATTAGTTTGTTTATTTGGAATGAGCATACACCTCGGATAGCATGGAAAAAGATTAGATGCCGCAGAGAAAAGGGGGGATTAGCAGCACCTGATTTACAGCTATATGCTTGGGCTTTCCAACTTTCCCATGCCAGGATGCTGCTTAAGATGCCAACAAATGTGGGTATAGGAAGCATGTTTGCTGCATTATTGAGAGGAGGGGGAGTAGACCAGAATGGTTTTTTGTTTAAATTTGGGGATCCCAAGTTTTTAAAAAAGATTAAGTTGAAGATTTTGTTGGGTTTCATAAGAACATGGGTCAAAATAAGAGGTGCAATAAAGGTGGGTTATTTCTCAGGTAGGTCACCATTATGGAACTCTCCCGGTTCCCCGGTGTAGCTTCTTGAGAGCTTGGCAGTACCTCTGAGAGTGGCGGGTCTGGAAATTTGGGGAGATCTTTTTTTTTATGGAGTTTTGCTATCTTGGGACCACATACTAGCTAGAGTGGGGTTAGGTCTCTCTAAATTTAAATATCTACAGATAGCAAGTTGGGCCCGTATGCAGAGCTCTGTCAGAGGTAGGTTCGAAATAGGTGGTGAGAGTAGTATAGTGACCTTGTTGATGGATAGACCCCCTGCACCTAAAGAGATTTCGTTTTGGTACAACTTGTTACTAGATGAAGTTGACGGGGAGTTTGCCTTACCTGAGACATTATGGAGTTCCTCTTTCCCAGGGGAAGACCTTGAGAACATCTGGTATTCCTCTTGTAAAATCTTATGGGATACGGTGAAGCCATCATGGTTATGTAGGAACCACCTTTTTACTTTACACAGGGCTTATTACTCCCCACAGCGGCTATCTAAATTTTCTAATGAATCCACTGTGGCATGCCCTAAATGCGGATTGTTAGCAGCCTCGGATCTACATATGTTTTATGAATGCCCACTGGTGTTACCTTTTTGGGATGCTATTAGCACACTGTTGACAACATCTGTGGGACATCAAATTTCAATTAATGCACTGTTCGTAATTTTTGGAACATCACTGGAAGTTCAAGGTTCGGTTAAAAAGCTTTTGTTTTATTGTATCCTACTTGCAAGAAGAGAGATATGTAGGAAATGGAAGGATCCACTGCCTCCCACCTTGCTGGACTGGCGCTTATCAGTATTGCGTACATCAAAAATAGACCTAGTAAGATCGGGTAATCCCGAAAAACGAGACTTTTGGCACCTCCTGAATTGGGCCTAAGTGTGTGCTTGGGGTTTTTTTTTTTTTTTTCTTTTTTTTTTTTTTTCCCCACATTGTCCGATGATTAACGCTGCTTGGTCTTCTCTCCCTCCTATATATGGATATACCCAGATATGGCTATTTAACAGCAGCAACATTGCCCCTATATGGATTAACATTTCGCGGTGTTTACTCTGGAGAGTTTCTGAACAACACTGAGTGCTATCCTAGTATGTGAGAGCACTACCAGTTTATCTGTGACAGTGTATCGTATCACTTTTTCTCTCCTAGAGTTTCTATGCGACTCTCCAAGGGCAAAATGAGGACATAAAAAAAAAAAATGGTACCTCACTTGTGTGGGTAGGCCTAGTGCCCACGACAGGACACGGCTCAAAAAGCAACGTGAACACACCACATTTTCACAATGAGAAATGACCCTTTTTTTGCAAATTGCCTAGCTGTAGTTTTTTAACCCTAGTGTTGAAAATTGAAATAACGATGTGAGTAAGCATTCACTAAAGACATGAATTCCCCTTTTATGACCGAGTTTCTCCCGTTATGTTGACTAAAGTCTGGACTCCATTTTGTATTGTCATGCCTCCACGTGCGTAGCACGAGAAGAGTCCTATCTTCGTGTTAGTTGCTCTTGTAATCTGCCTAGTAACAGTCTATAAATAGCCCCTTTGTCCGTCTGGCGCATGCTCACACTTGACCACATCTGTTATCAGTTAGTCCTTGCTTGACCATGTTTCCGCGGGCTCAGGAAATTAGTTCCTCCGCCCACATATTGATTCTGTATTGAAAATGACCATAAAAGGTAATACTCTTTGCCTCATGTTGTATCCACCCACTTATGAGCCCCACTGTTGTGTATAAAAGGGGACCGTGTACGCAAGTTCTGTGTGCTACCCTATGCAATACTGAAGAGTGTTGTATGGGTTGTAGGACCACCCTTAAGGGTTAATAAACTTTGTCTTTGTACTTTGCAGTTTCCGTGCCAACTTCCTTGTAGATTCCATTTGCAGGAGAGCGAACCCTTGTGTCCTGCTGGCCTAGCTGGGGCCTATATTCATCAATTGGCGCCCGTCACGTGGGGCTCATCGGCGACTCGGATGCTCGAAGGACTGGTCGTGACGAAGGTGAGGAATTTGGCCGGGGATGTGATCACTGCCAGAGGCACTTTAGTCCTGGCATCCCGAGGCTTTTCTTCCTCCCCTTCCGAGCTGACCATCTGGGTGGCGCCGGTCCTCGACTGAGACCTCTTCTGTCGGTCCTACCGTGACAGCCGTTTGGGCAAATTTTGGAGCTTGGCAGTTGGAATCTGGACACTCTTGATTGGTAAGAACCGCTGTACGGTACTTGCTCCGAGTTTTTGAAGCCGGGTTTGGCTATTTGAGTTTGATTTGTGATGACCGGTCATATCTTGTATTGATTATTGTGAGAATATATGCGTTGCAACACATATAGGCAGGTAATGTGGAGATATTTCTCCGAGGTTGTGTAAATTTGAACGGCACAACGTTTAAGTGCCATTTTTGATAATACTGCATATTTTGCATTATTTTTGAGCATGCCTGCTTTTAGCGCACTCCGTAAGTGGTGCTGCTGCTTTGGAAACCGGTTAAACCTCGAGGAATCTGCTCCAGCTCCCCCAGAGGGGACTCCTAATAGGGATATGTATGTGAAGCATGGCCTTTCCTCTATAATGTACAGCACAGTATGGAGGAAATACACCAAGAAGGATCCTGAGTTACGATGGCCTTTGTATGGATCATTTGATATGCGTAAGATTGAGTATGTGGAACAGTGTATGTGTAAACGGCGTGCTCGGCAAGACATGTTTGAATGTGTGCGATTATGGGTGAAGGAAGTGCGTGAGCGAGAGAAACGTGAGAAAGCGTTGTTTGATAAAGAGCAACGGAAGAATGATCATGTGCGAGCACAGGAAGCGAAGCGTCGGGAGGAAAGAGAACAGACGGAGAGACAAGAGAAAGAGCGTAGGCTGCAAGTCTCGGGTCAATATGCTGTCCGTCAGCCACTTTATCCTGTTCTTACTAATCTTGACGATGATTTTTATTTATTAGATCGCTCTCCGCCCCCTTATGTTGGCGCGTCTGCCCCGAGGCCACAGGATTCTGGATCGGCTTCGGGTAAGGTAGACACGCGGTCCATGTTATCGGTTGACCGAATGGGTGAGCTTCGGCAAGTTTCCTTTCGTGCACTTAAGGGCAAGTTATCCCTCGCTGAATTGTTGGACTCTTGGGAAAAGTGGCAGGATAGAGAGAAGTTGTATTTTTTGGGACACTTTTCTGATGAAGTGATTTCTGTTTTTCGGAAATATTCGGCAGTTTTTGAGCCTGATGATGTAGTATTAGATGCTAAAGCATTGCGTAACGGTGTTTTTTCTCCCTCTAAGGCACCTGATGCGGCTCGACGGCTGTTTGCATTGTGGGACGCGGCGAGTGACCTTAAAGAGAGAGCGCGCCTAAGAGCAGAGGAGGAAAAGCAGTCGGATTTACGTGTCGGTGATGACCAATCATCTACCTCCCACTCAGATAAGAGCGAACTAGTGCATGCTAAACCAATGCGAGAGGCGGCACCTTTGTATGTTCCTCCTAAAGGAGCGGGAACTAGTGCGGATATTACCTCCGCCGATGCTAAGGGATATTTTGTGTACAATTGGGTTTATACTCCCTGGCATAGGGCTGATGTTATGGCATTAAAGAATGCATTGCCTGATCCCCGCAAGAATCCAGCGGCCTTTTACGAAGAAGTCGAGGGGGCCTTGAATTCTTGTACTATGACCTTAGCAGATATAGATCTGTTCTTTGGGCTTATTTTACCACCGGATATGTGGCGATCCGTACGGAAGGTGGATGATCAAGCCGCTTTTAAGGCTCGGTGGTCTGAGCTTGAGGATGAGGATAGGGAGAGGAAGCCCGTGCAGAAACCACCTCAGATTATCCTAGATCTCCCCGCTGCTATTTTGACCAAGTTAAAAACAATCATTCCCCCTAAAACGATTGACTGGAATATGTTAGTTTCGTGTAAACAGAAAGTTGATGAATCAGTTGCAGATTTCTTTACGCGCTTTGAGGAGACATTTCATGATTTTAGTGGTCAGTCACTTACGGATGATACGGGTCGACACCTCTTTGCTGATAAATATGTGGCGAATTTATTACCGGCAATAGCAGCCCGCCTAAAAGCGAGTGAAAGTTCTTGGTCCACCGCGTCTCCGACAGCCCTTCTGACTATAGCTCAGTATTATGAGCGTCAGGAGCAAGAAGCGAAGGGGCAGGAGGAGAAGAAGTCGAAAGATTTAAAAACGAAGGTGATGTTAGCACAAGTGTACGGTCCGCCTCGTCAGGGTGTCAATAGAGGTAGGGGAGGATCTTATGGTCCTCCTTTGGGCCGCTCTGATTTGAATAGGAATCAATGTGCATATTGTAAACAATCGGGACACTGGGCCAGAGATTGCCCGGCGTTGTATGCATCGCGTCAGGGGCATAATCAAGGTGGACCGAGAGGTAGAGGGGGTTTTTCGAATTTTAGAGGGAATTCTAATGATCACGCTCGTTTTGAACCTACCGGGCAGCAACGAGATAGACCTAATGTCTTTGATCGACAAAACCAGTACCAAGTGTCAGGGACTGACCGCTCTGGGTACCATGATTCACAGCATGCATAGGAATGCGTTGGATGGGGGTTAGAATCAGTTGAGGTGCCGGTTGATCAGAAGGGTCCTTATGTCTCAGCGAAGGTTTTGGGTTCTATTGATCAGTTCCTAGTGGATACAGGAGCGACTCATAGCGCGCTGTCTAAACAATTGGTTCCGAGGGCTCCCCCATCTGGCTTAATGGTTACATCGGTAGGGTTTGACGGTACGCTCTCCCGAAGCCCTCTCTCTCGACCCCTCACACTCCAGGTTGATTCCTTTTCTGCACCCTGTCCGTTTTTGCTTGCCCCGAACACGCCGGACAATATTATGGGTCTTGATATGCTCAAGCACTTCAGAGCTACGATCCGCTGCTCCCCCGCTGGAGTGCGTGTGATATTAAATGATAATTACCCTCTGTCTGAACGGATGTGTGTGGTTGCAGAGGATACTGTGTTAGCAACTCTCCCTCGTACTTTGTGGGCCATTTCGGATACCGATGTGGGACAAATGGTGATTCCGCCTGTCCATATTAGTGTCCAGGAGGGGGCGGTGTTACCACGCCTCCCGCAGTATCGTATTTCCCAGGAGGGGGAGGAGGCCCTTATACAGATTGTGCAGGATTTGATTAAGGTGGGAGTAGTGGAGGAAGTTCCCTACAACGTCTGTAACAGTCCAATTTTACCCATCTTGAAGAAGGATACGGATGCCAAAGTTTATCGGTTTATCATTGATTTGAGGGAGGTGAACAAGATCGTGATACCTCAGTATCCAGTGGTTTCTGATATCACGACGTTGCTCACTTTGGTCCCGCCAACGGCGACCACGTTTTCGGTTATTGATTTGAAAAATGCTTTCTTTTCGATTCCTATTCATCCCGATAGCCGATACCTTTTTGGTTTCACTCTGAATAACAGGTCTTATCGATTTTGTAGAGTTCCTCAGGGCTACACAGAAAGCCCTAGCATTTACAGTCAAGCCTTGAAAAGACAATTGGACTCCTTTGTTTTACCCGAGGGAGTCGCCCTCATACAATATGTCGATGACATCTTGTTGGCGGCTGACACTCCGGAGCTGTGTGAGAAAAGCACGTTATCCTTGCTTTCCTTTTTGGCATCTCACAATCACAAAGTGTCGAGGAAAAAGTTGCAGTTCTGTAGACCAAAGGTGACTTATCTGGGTCACCTTTTGTCTAAGGAGGGGCGTGCACTCACACCAGATCGTATTCAAGTAATTTTGGACACGCCAGTGCCTTCCACGCAGAAGGACGTGCGTGCATTTTTGGGTCTTGTTTCTTTTTGTAGGCAATGGATATTAGGGTTTTCACACATAGCCAAGCCATTGTTAGCCCTTTTGACAAAAGACACACCTATTCCGCTTCCTTGGTCAAATAAGTGTGACACTGCCTTCCAGCAATTGCGACAGGCCCTTTGTTCAGCACCAGTGTTAGGGACCCCTGATTATGCAAAACCCTTTTCGCTGTATGTGCATGAGAAAGATGGATGTGCATTATCAGTTTTAGTGCAGATGCACGGCGACAAGCAGCGCCCTTGTGCGTATTTTTCAGCTGTACTTGATCCTGTTGCCCGAGCATTGCCTGGTTGTTTTCGCTCGGTTGCGGCGACAGCTGTGTCAATACGCCAAAGCGAGGGAATTGTGTTATCTCATAAGCTGTTGGTATTAGTCCCCCATGCTGTTGATGCCCTGCTTAATCAGACAAAGACGCAGCATTTGACCAGTGCCCGTTTAACGGGATATGAGTTGACGCTTTTGGCTCCTCATATTACGTTAAAGAGGTGTGTAATGTTAAATCCGGCTACATTGTTGCCGTTCCCAGAAGCTCAGTCTGAGGCACGGAAAGCACATGATTGTATTCTTGTGACTGAGGAACAGACAAAGGGTCGTATTGATCTCCAAGATACGCCCTTTCCAGATGTAGATGGAGAATTGTGGGTGGATGGATCATGCCTGAAGCTACCAGATGGTACGACTTCAGCAGCGTATGCAATTACCACACTGCAAACAATAGTGGAGACAGCACGCATACCACAGAAATCAGCTCAAGCAGCGGAACTGATAGCATTAACACGAGCATGCGAGCTCAGTGCAGGATTGTGTGTGAATGTTTATACAGATAGCCGCTATGCTTTCGGAGTAGCGCACGATTTCGGCCTACTCTGGAAGGAGAGAGGGTTTCTAACGTCGCATGGAGTACAAATAATGCATGGAGAGTTAGTTCACAACCTTTTGACTGCATTGACATATCCGAGGAAAATTGCTATCATTAAATGTAGTGCCCATAAGAAAGTGGTTGATAAAGTCGGAGAAGGGAATGCTTTGGCAGACCGAGTGGCACGGGAGACTGCGATGCAGCCCGGTGCTACTGCCATGTATGTAGTAAAGTCGCAGGTAGAAAGATGGCACGATGCGAAAAGAGAAGTGCTGGAAATACAGAGGACCGCTTCTGACAAAGAGCGGGAGCAATGGTCCAATGATGGAGAATTGGATGATGAGGGTTGTTGGAGAAATAAGCAGATGGATAGATGGAAGTTACCCACAGCTTTTGTACAACCTATGGTTCAGATGGCACATGGGCTAGCACATGTTGGAGCTTCCGCAATTGTAAAATTGCTTACTCAAGTCTGGGAGCATCCAGAGATTGCTAGCACGGCAAAGAGGGTAGTACAGACCTGCATGATTTGCCTAAGGTACAACCCAGGAAAGGGTACTCGAACTCCAGCAGGAGGATTTGCGACACCTACTGCACCCTTTGAGGTTTTGCAGATGGATTACATCCAGCTTGAGCGCTGTAACAATTTGAAGTATGTTCTAGTAGTGGTATGTGCCTTTAGTAAATGGGTCGAGGCATACCCTACGAAAGATAATACTGCAATGACTACCGCTAAGATGCTATTGAAGGAGTTCTTCCCTCGATATGGCGTTTGAAGACTGCTGTGGAGTGATAACGGACCCCACTTTATAGCGGGTGTTATAAAATATGTTCTGAGGGGTCTGGGCATCACCCAGAAGTTCCACGCAGTGTTTCACCCTCAGTCTGCAGGACTGGTCGAGAAGTATAATGGTACACTGAAGCTCAAGATCGCTAAGATCCAAGCTTCAACTTCTTTGACTTGGCCAGATGCTTTACCGCTGGCATTATTGTCAATTAGATCGATACCGCACTCTCGAACTGGTCTTACACCGTACGAGATTGTTTTTGGACGCCCAATGAATATTTGGGGTCCACCACGACCTAAGGCTGTGTATGATGTACCTTGTGTAATGATGAATGATTATCTGGCACAGTTAACGGATAACTTGGTTTCTATTCATCAACAGGTCCGGGAGGCGCTCCCTGATCGGTCCACCGGCTAAGGTGACAGTCTCCGACCTGGAGACTATGTTATGGTGAAGATTTTTGAAAGGACGAACAGCCTGGAGCCGAGATGGGTTGGTCCTGAGCAAGTCCTACTTGCAACGAGGACGGCTGTGCGGGTTTCCAACCGAAAGAATTGGATCCATTCTCTGCACTGTCGCAAAGTGCCGCCCGGATTGGTGGAACCTGCTGTATTCACCGACCATCGAGAAATCCTGACTGCGGAGAAAGGCCGTGCTGTGGAACCGAACGACACTGAGGAGCTCTTTCCGGACCACGTGATTCCTGGAGGAAGGCGATATCATCTCAGACCGAGGAAGTGAATTCTTCAGTATCAGGACACGTTGTCAGAACGGCCCTTGGGTTAGTGAAACGGAGAGCCAATGAGGCAAGGGGGGGGGATCAGCCCTGCATTAGCGTAGCGACACCCGTCTTGGCCCGCTGGTGAAGAAATCAACCGCTGTCTAAGGGGAAGAGTTCTGACAACCTTTTAGTTTCAGGAAGATATTGATTTTTCCATTCTGACATGGAGAAAAAGAAAATCCTTTGTGCAACAGGTTTTATGTTCACAGTAGCTATTGTTGGGATAACCACATGGTTTGTGGAGGATGTGACTCCTGCTCGAGAGTTACTTGTTTTGACTACTCCAGTGCCTACTTTTATACACTACCGTATCAAGAGTTGAAGCATCGTCAGTCTTATTTGAATAACACTTTCATCCAGATGTTGCATCATACCCATGTTGCCACCAATGCTACGAACTGTTGGATATGTGGCATGATGCCAGCTCATCAGAAGAAAGGAGGAACTCCGTTTACACCCCTTCCTTTCTCTCATAATGGCTCCTGTAGAGCATGGTACACTTTACTTTTTGCCACCCGGAAACCTACAGTGGGACGGTTACTCTTCAGACTTAATAGGGAATGTCATCAAGATAAAGATGGATATCCGCAAGCGAATGGAACAATTTGGGAATGGGAAGAGTATCGACCGGACAATGAATCGATTCCCTATATCTTCACGAACACCAGAGACACTGTGGGGAAAGACCGATTTGTGATTCAAGTGGCACAAGCTCAAGCGGACCTGTGTGTCCAGAGTGGGTTATATTCCTGTTGGTGTTAGTGATTGCATCACTATTGAAGTACTGGGTATTTTAGACCCAGCGGTGCAGGGGCACACACCCTATGACTTCTGGGTTTCACCCTGTTCCGGACCTACAGAAACACAGAGTCTTCTGGGTGAAGTCAAAGAATCGTTTATTGGCTGCAGACCAATGACAGGTATCCTAGAAGTACGACAGCGTGTATGTTCTCAGGAGACTGCTGAAAATCATAGGAACGGACTTCTCCTTAAGTACAAAATATCATGCTCCATGCACACATTCCTTGGTTTACGATATGGTCATATAAAGGCATACATTACAAACGAAAAAGCAGAGTCATGATGACCATCCCACATTCCAGTTCGGCCAGCCCACAATGATTTACACAGTAAGGTTCAGATCCCATGTTTGAAGTAAATAGACCCCCCAATAAACATGAGCATCTCCTGTTTTGGGAAACAAGTCATAAAGCAAGAACAAGCAGGTGTGGAAGAGATTAGCCGGGGGATTGTGTAGAATGAAAGGATTTTATGACGGGTCAAACCCTGATGCTAATCACAGGTGGACGGAGGAAGGGGAGCTCGTGAGACCGGTTTGACCCGGGGCAGCAGAGCCAGCTGCCCAGGTCACAGAGAAGTCAGAGGGAAAGCCCATGTACTGTGAGGCCCGTATTAACTCCATCATAGCCTATGTGAGGGCAATGACAAGATGGCCACTGCTTCCAAAATGGAACCCGCGTAGTTGAGCAGAATAACGTGTACACAGTGCATTCATAGCTAGAACGACATATAAAGCACTCGTACATGCCGCATTTACCATTTGCGGTTTGCTAATACCAACATAGACAGGGGTAGGGCCCTGTCCCCTACGCGGTCCCGAATATTAAAGTACGACAGACCCTCCTTTTGCCCTTACATAGGCAATCACTATACTCATCTTAATCCGAGTCTAGGTCAATGTTCACGAAGTCATGGAGATGTTGCTGTAGCATCATCCTGTTACTTAGCTCGTCCCTCGATACAGGTTTCCTTACACATAAGGTAGCACAGAGACCACATATCGCAGGAGCACACTGTATGCACAGACAGAACAGGAAAAGAATGGCTAAGATCATTCCAATGACCATCAGAACTTTCCAACCCCAGGCAGATATCAATTCCCAGAACCACCCCATCAGTGACCAATCTCCCTTATCCACGTGTATGGCTTCAGATATTTTATGGAGTTTGGAGATGGCTTGATACACTGTTGGAGCATTATCTGGTATGAAAATGCAGCAACTGGATTGGATGACCTTGCATACCCCACCGCGGTCTGCAAGAATAACGTCTAGAACCATGCGGTTCTGCAGAGTCATAAGGCGATCCGCTTGGAGCTCAGCTGTCAGATTACTAAGGGCACCAGCCGTTACATTGACAGTGGATTCAACCACACGAGTCAGCTGTCTCAGGTTCCTACTATTGACCATAGGTCCCCAAAACGGCAGGAAACCCAAGAAGAAGTCTCCTGCTTCCTGACCGGCAGTGTCCTCCTTACTAATCACACCTCTCACAACTCTGGTCTTGTGATAGTCAGAGGCAGCAGTAAATGTCGGCGGTAGCAAGTTCGCAATATAACATGTGCCCGAGAAATCAGGGGGCAGCCATGTATATGCTCGGTCATTGCAGATGAAATATGTGCCCTTAGCAGCCAAAAACGCAGGGGAGAACTGTGACGGGAAGGTGTACGTTTCAGTACAGTCACTTCTTCCCAGTTGAGCCCTAGGATTCTGACCATTACCCTGTAAGCAGAACCGACCCATGTGGGGTACGACCCAGATTGGAGATGAGATTTTTCGCTGTCTTTCACCCAGACTAATACTATACCCCGTCGCGTTCCATCCTACATAAGGTCTCAGCTCTTCTTTGGGAATGGATGAGTATGCATCAATATCTCTACTCATATCGGCAACTCCTTTCATCAAAGCCTTATTATTGGTGATGGGTCTGATGGAACGCGGTTGGCGAGGGGAGTATGTATCTAGAGCATAGAGAAACAGGGTTTGGAATGCCCATGACGATCCATTGTAACTGTACGGTAGCACCAGGTAGGGAATACCCTTGTTAATGGTATGGGGCATTAACCCACAGACCCAGCAATTGGTCGTATTCATTACCAGTTGGTGCTGGTGCAAGAGTTGGATAAACGAGTTATTTACGAACTCTGATCGTCTGGTCTGTTCGTGCTCAGGCAAAGGGTGGAAAGAGTGAGAGGAGGCAGTAGAAGGAGATATAGGCTGTTGAGTGGGTGCAATGGGTTTTTGAGCGGAGAAAAACACAAATCCTACAATAAACATTATGATACTACACAGTGTAAAAAAGCACAAAAAGACAAAACATTTACTTTTTACAATTCTACACATCCTTGCATTAAAGGTCATTTCCTCAATTGGTCTCTCCATCTCAAAAAACTCCATCCTCTACTCGGGCCGCTCGCGGCGGATGAGTTTCTTCTGCTAAGGAGTACGCCTGTCAGTCCAGGGAAACGCCCTAGACTAACCAGAACCGTCGACCTAGCGTCTTCGGCCTGTACCCCAAAGTCTTGGCACCGCGACCCTGCGGCAGAACCCGGATGGTGGTTCAAAAAACAAAAATCAAGAAAGTCCTTCAGATGGGAGAGCAAAAATGTCAAAAGGGAAATAATGAGGAAATCTTTATTTGTCCATGGGCCTAGGTCTCAAATTATAGCGGAGACGGCCAGGTGCTGTTTGGTCTTGAAACAAAAGTTCAGGCTCAGTGGTGTCCAGTCGACTCGATGGTGGCACAGCTTCCTGCAGAATATTGTCACTCACTTGGTCAACTGTGTCTCTTAAGCGTGCGTCACTGAATGGTACAAAGCGAGGTACAATGTTTGTCTCTGAGTCGGCGATACCCTCCTTGACGCACTGGTCATATGGCAGAGGCAAGGGGACTACTTTGCAGTGGGTACCATGAATCCAGTGCTTCTTCCCTTTCACTCGCACTGCTGATCTTGTCGAAAGAAGAACAAGATGAGGGCCGATCCAGCGAGGCTCGTCGTTGCTCTTGCGCTGGAAGTTCCGGACCAGGACCCACGAGCCAGGGTTGATAGGGTGTCCAGGAGGTTCAGAGGCTTGGGGAAGAGTATCATGTACCTGTTGGTGCAAAACACGCAGTTTAACAGTCAAATCATACAGGTAATCGAGCAGTACTGGATGCTCAATCTCACTGAACTTCGTAGGTCTCGGTACACCCCATACGTTGGCGGGACGGCCAAAAACGACCTCGTAAGGACTAAGTCCCACTCGTGAGTGTATGGTCATTCTAGTAGACAAGAGTGCTAAAGGCAGAGCGTCAGGCCATTTAAGACCGGTGCTCGCCTGGATTTTGGCCAACTTGAGTTTTAAGGCTCCATTGTAGCGTTCTACTAATCCAGCTGATTGGGGGTGGTTTGCAGCGTGGAACTTCTGCTTTATCCCTAGCCCTTCACATACATTCTTCATCACTTTACCCACAAACTCACTTCCGTTATCACACCACACCATTCTTGGCATCCCAAACCTAGGAAAAAACTCTTTCACAAGGGCTTTGGCTGTGGATAGGGCAGTGTTATCTTTCAGAGGATAAGCCTCAATCCATTTTGAGAAAGCACAAACAACCACCAGTACATATTTCAGGTTGTTGCATCTTTCCATGTGAATAAAGTCCAGCTGCAAAACTTCAAATGGACATGATGGGGGTGCAAAGTGACCAGCCGGAGTTGGGGTTCCCCTACCAGGGTTGTACTTCAAGCATACTATGCAATTCTTGACCACATTCTCTGCACACTTGGGAATCCCAGCATTCTGCCATACTGGAGCCAACAACTTGCATATACCTTTCGTACTGATATGTGCCATTCCATGTGCCATAGTAACTACTGGAAGCACATATGCATCAGGCAACAACCATCGCCTATGTTCTGTCAGATCAATCCAACAACCATTCTCATCCAACTTACCCATACTTTCTCTCCACTTGCTTAACTCTTCCTCTGTGGCTTCAGCTTGAAGCGACTTCACACTCTCTATTGTGTTCTCACACATTCCAACATCATTAACCCATCTTGCGGGACCTGCAACATACATTCTAGTCTTCACATTCTGTGCCGTTTCTCTCGCGGTCTCATCAGCAAACGCATTCCCACGTCCAACATCATCTGTGACTTTCCTGTGCGCACTGCATTTCATGATCGCAACTTGCAACGGTAGGGTCAGTGACTCAAGGAGATCATTCACCAACTTGCCATTCTGAATTTTAGCTCCATGCGACGTCAGGAACCCACGCTCCTTCCACAAACGCCCAAAATTATGAGCCACGCCAAAGGCGTACTGGCTATCTGTGTATATGTTCACTCTCATTCCTTCAGACAACACACATGCTCTCGTGAGGGCGATTAATTCTGCTGCTTGGGCCGAATTATGTGGCACTCGTGCAGTTTCCACAACCGTGTGTAGAGTCGTGATAGCATATGCAGCAGTCGTGTCACCATTAGGGAGCTTGAAACAGGACCCATCTACCCATAAAGTGCCATCACACTCAGTCAGGGGAGTATCTTTGAGATCTACTCTCCCTTTCGTCTCTTCTTCTGTTCTGAACAGACAATCATGTTGCTCAATCTCATCTGAGTCTGCTGGAATTGGCAACAATGTAGCTGGATTCAGCGTATTACATCTTTTTATGTGTATGTGATTAGCTAACAGTGTAAGTTCGTAGCCCGATAATCGTGCACTAGTCAAGTGTTGTGTCTTAGTTCTATTTAATAATGTATCTACAGCGTGTGGAACCATGACAATCAATGTGTTGTCCATTACCAAACCAGCCGATTGTCGGATAGACATCGCCGCAGCAGCTGTCGCTCTCAGACAGCTTGGCAATGCCCTCGCTACAGGGTCCAAGGTGGATGAAAAATACGCGCATGGGCGCGGTCTGTCGCCAAAAGGCTGTGTTAACACTGACAACGCACATCCATCTTTCTCGTGAACATACAATGTAAAAGGCTTACTGTAGTCAGGAGTACCCAACACAGGTGCTGAACATAACGCATTACGCAATTCCACAAAACTTTTCTGGCACTCTTCAGACCATGGGATAGGATTCGGTGTGTCTTTGCATGTTAATGCTAACAAAGGTTTTGCCAGCAAGGAAAAACTTGGTATCCAATGCCTACAGTATGAAGTGATGCCCAAGAAAGCACGCACTTCTCTCTGTGTTTTTGGCACACTCAACTGTGCAATGGCTTGAATTCTTTCTGGGGTCAGTTTCCTTCCCTCCTTCGATAAGAGATGACCTAAGTAGGTCACTTCTTGTCGACAATATTGCAGCTTAGAGAGAGACACTTTGTGATGGAATGCGGATAAATGGCGCAACAGTGACAATGTGGCTTCTTTACAGATCTTCTCAGTATCCGCGGCGATCAGTAAATCGTCCACGTACTGAATCAGGATAGCGCCACTAGGTAAAACAAGTGCATCAAGCTGCGCTTTCAAAGCCTGACTATATATGGATGGACTCTCACAGTAGCCCTGGGGAGCGCGTTTGAAGCGGAAGCTTCGGCCTCCCAAACTAAACCCAAAAATATCTCTACTCTCTTCTGCAATTGGGATACTAAAGAAAGCATTCTTTAAATCGATCACTGAAAACCATGCAGCAGAGGCTGGAATCATCGTCAACAAGGCAGTTATATCGGGGACAACCGGAAACTGTGGCACAACAATCTTATTAACCTCTCTAAGATCAATCACAAACCTGTAAACAGGTGGCTGTGAAGGGTCCGTTCGTTTTAAGACAGGTAAGATCGGACTATTGCAAACGTTGCCTCTTGTCTCTTCTATCACACCCTTATGAATCAAGTCGCTGACAATGTCTAACAATGCTTTCTGCCCTTCATTAGAGATCTTGTACTGGGGAATACGTGGCAGTCTGACATTAGCCTTTAAAGTCACCACATATGGCGGTATCTCCAAGAGGCCCACATCATTGGGACCAATAGCCCAAAGGGCATCCGGAAGGGATGATAATTCAGGTGGCATCGTGTTTTTAGACAAGTACATTGGGGAAATTACTTTCTTGCCTAATGTAAGTTGTACTCCCGAAGGAGAACAATACAACGTGGCATGCAATCTTTTCAACAAATCTAATCCCAGTAAATTCTCACCACAACCTGTTGTCAGGATCAGGGGTGCTTTCAGCTCACAAGGTCCAACAGAAAGTGACATGGGACTAGAAATCGGGTTCCTAACTGGGGCGCCAGAAAAACCTACTGAAACATTTATATCGCCAGACAAAGGTGCGCCAGGGAGTTTTGAATGCATGATTGAACTCTTTGCAGCACCAGTGTCTAGCAGAAAAGGCTCCGTTACATTGGCTGTAGTCACCTCAACATACGGTCCACTCTGATCCACTGGCACTGAAACAACTCCCTCTCTCTGTCTATGGCTGTCCTAGTAATCATTATTCTCTGCATCACCGTCCTCTACATAATAATCATTATTATAATACTGGGCCGTATTGCTAATCGCGTTAGCTTGCTGATCAAAGCTATTGATGGTACTTTGAGGCGGCAGAGGACGCGCGTTCTGGGGAACACTTCCACGCCCTCTACCTCTAGGAGCTTGCTGACCACCTCTACCTCTTGCGCCATACATATTACCGTTCCGCTGCATTAATTTAGGGCAACTATATTTAAAATGAACTTCCTCTTTGCAGTATGAACATTGGTTGGGACCTACAGGGACACGTGGTTGGTAATACCCGTTCATTTGCTGATTGTTCTGAAACTGTTGGGGTTGGTGATAGACACCTTGGGGTTGCCTATAATTATTCTGACCTCCACGTGGCGGATAGGCCTGCTGTAAAAGGACCTTTGTCTTCAATTCCTTCGTTTTCTTCTCCGTTCTATCTTTCTCGTCTTTATCTCTATTTTCATAATACTGTGCAGTAGCCAGTATTTGCGCTGAAGAAGAAACAGCCCAAGAACTTTCTGAATCTTTTAACTTTTTACACAGGTCAGGAAGTAGATTCTGCACAAACTTATCCACAAACAGCCGTTGGCCACCCTCAGTACTCATATCTTGCCCACTGTGGTCAATAAACGTTTCTTCAAACCTAGTAAAGAAGTCTGACACTGTCTCATCTTTCTTCTGCTTGCATGCAGATAACTTGTCCCAATTTACGCGCATTGCAGGCATTAGTGTCTTCATATACGTGATGATTCTACCAGGGAGTTCAGCTACTAAAGGTTCTGGTTTCGCACCACCCGTTTGTCTAGCATCAGCAGCAACAATGTTGGCCCATGTATCCCCTAGTTCTGCATTGTGATCTACATTACGAATTGATCCCCATAGAGGCTGTGGAACAACATTGCCAAACAACATGTCTATATCGGCCAGATTCATAATGCATGACCCTGCCGTCTGTGACAACTCTTTATAATAACCTGCTGGGTTCTTACGGGGATCAGGTAAGGACTGCTTAAGCGCTAATACTTCAGAGCGCTTCCATGGAACATGCACCCAAACACGCTGGAAATGCGCTGCCACAGCGGGGTTACCACCGACAGCTGCAACCGCTTCCTTCCATACCGGGGGAACTTCTCTCATGGGGTATTGTCGCGCTTTTGCCTTTTTCCCCACAAGGACCTCTTGTTCAAACAATGACTGTTGGCAATCGTCATTCCTAAGTGACAATATAACCGCAACTGCTTTATCTACTTCGCGGTCCACAATTATACCAGTTCCAAAATCGAACCTCACTCTACACAATTCCTGCGGACTCGGATTTTTACCACTATCCTCCAATTCTTCACAGAGAATTTCGCACATTTTCTCAAACACATATCTCTGTTTAGGGGCATCCCATTGATGGAAAGTATTGACAACTGATTCCACATCATAAAGTGAAGGAAAAACGATCCATCTACGCGCCATGTGATCTATTACCTTTTTCTCATCGGGGTTAGGCAATTGGCTGCGCAGCTGCTTACGCTGTAAGCCAGGAGTTGCACCAGATGACCCAAAGAGAGGAGACATTAATGTAGTAACCACATTAGCTAAGCGCTGTCGCGCCGAAGGAGAAGCTGAGGCGAGAACAGGGGGAAAAACAGAGGGAAGAAAAGAGGATGTAGAGACAGGTACTGAAGTGATGGAAGGAAGAGTGTTAGGGGAGGCAGTTACTGGATTAGGCAAAGTCGCAGGAAGTGCGGGGGCAGTTGGAAGCACAACTGGCGGCGCTTGAGAGGGCTGCGCTACAGGAATAGGAACTGGCTGCAAAGCAACTGGCGGTTGCGGCAAGGCTTGCAGTATATGCACTGGAGGTGGCATATTTACAAGCTGGGGAGGCGCCGTGGCAGTTTGAGCATACGGGGGTGGCGAACTCAACAAATGTGACATCAAGGGATCTTTCTCCTTTTCTTCTGACTCATCCTGCTTAGAATGTGGCAAAGCTGGGTAACATTTGTCAATCCCTAACTTACGCTGCCTGTGCAATTGCTCATTCATTTGCTCCTCTTCATTGTCTTTAAATTGTACAGCTGCTTGCATTACTGACATACCTCTCTCTCTCTTATTCTTTTTCGCTAACTTAATTTCCTTCTGTTTGGCTTCCTTTCGCCATAAGCGGAAAGAGTCAAACATCGCCGGCCGGGCTTTCTTCTTAAATAATTTAATTTCCAGATTATCTAAAATATCGGTATCAAAACTACCATTTTGGGGCCATTTTAAAACACCATCTTTCCTGGTGTAGTGGATCCACACTTCGTTATATGCAATGGGGCCTACGCCATGTTTCACATAGAGCTCATAAGTTGGAGTTCCAACCGGAGGAACCGGACATGATTCCTCTAGCTGGAAATCTTTTCCACAACCAAAACAAAATAATCTACCAAATAGTCCAGAACCAGGCATCTTCGCTCACTAGTCTAGATCCAAACGTCAAAGGATTATCGAATACGATATTCTCGTGAATACACGAATCCTCTGGCTTTGGGGTTTGCAAACACCAAATCACCAATTACCAAATCAAACCAAACGATCCCGAGGGATACCAAAACAAATGGGAGACGCTCCACTTATACTTAACTGAATATTGCTGATCGATGGCGTCACCAGAAGACTCTCTCGATTGTTTCGCTCTCTCAAACTCGTCAAGGGTCCAAAACAGGTCGATTAATCAGGGCAGCAGTCCTTCGTAGCCGTCGGGACGCGGAGAACCTCGCAGAAAAGACTTTCGGACCACGTCGACATGCAGGGGTCGATGAAGTGGCGGCCTTCCTCCGGAATTTCCACACGAAGCTCCTCACGAACCTCTGGCTTGGACTGGTACCACTGAAATCGGCCCGAGTTGGGCGCCAAACTGAAGTACTGGGTATTTTAGACCCAGCGGTGCAGGGGCACACACCCTATGACTTCTGGGTTTCACCCTGTTCCGGACCTACAGAAACACAGAGTCTTCTGGGTGAAGTCAAAGAATCGTTTATTGGCTGCAGACCAATGACAGGTATCCTAGAAGTACGACAGCGTGTATGTTCTCAGGAGACTGCTGAAAATCATAGGAACGGACTTCTCCTTAAGTACAAAATATCATGCTCCAGGCACACATTCCTTGGTTTACGATATGGTCATATAAAGGCATACATTACAAACGAAAAAGCAGAGTCATGATGACCATCCCACATTCCAGTTCGGCCAGCCCACAATGATTTACACAGTAAGGTTCAGATCCCATGTTTGAAGTAAATAGACCCCCCAATAAACATGAGCATCTCCTGTTTTGGGAAACAAGTCATAAAGCAAGAACAAGCAGGTGTGGAAGAGATTAGCCGGGGGATTGTGTAGAATGAAAGGATTTTATGACGGGTCAAACCCTGATGCTAATCACAGGTGGACGGAGGAAGGGGAGCTCGTGAGACCGGTTTGACCCGGGGCAGCAGAGCCAGCTGCCCAGGTCACAGAGAAGTCAGAGGGAAAGCCCATGTACTGTGAGGCCCGTATTAACTCCATCATAGCCTATGTGAGGGAAATGACAAGATGGCCACTGCTTCCAAAATGGAACCCGCGTAGTTGAGCAGAATAACGTGTACACAGTGCATTCATAGCTAGAACGACATATAAAGCACTCGTACATGCCGCATTTACCATTTGCGGTTCGCTAATACCAACATAGACAGGGGTAGGGCCCTGTCCCCTACGCGGTCCCGAATATTAAAGTACGACACTATCTTAAATATCGACGGGTTGAATAATAGTACCTTCTTAGCGTCCCATAATACATACTTCGTGTGTGGAAATAAAGGTTATTACCGCTTGCCAGCCGGTTGGTCTGGAGTATGTTATGTAGCATTTCTATTACCTCCTGTATTCTTGGCACCTGCATCTTATCATAAGGATTTGAAGTTGTTGAATAATGTGACTGTAAATAGGTATAAACGTACTCTATCGATTGATGACGTGGACCAAACTGACACTAGTCTGCAGCAATATATTGATTTTAATTTAGGATTGTTTTTCTTTGTTGGAGCTGCCCTAAATAGTAGGAAAGTTCGAAGGTTAACAAGAGTTGTAGAGGCTGTGACAAATCAAACCGCTGCTGCTCTTGGGAATCTTACGGAAGAATTGCAAATTACTAGAATTGTTGCATTGCAGAATCGTATGGTGTTAGATGTTATGTTAGCTGACCGAGGTGGAGCTTGTAAAATTATCGGAAGTAGTTGTTGCGTGTTTATTCCTGACCACACGCCATCAGTTTATAATGCTATCAATAAACTGCATAAAATTGCAGCTGAAATCCATACAGAAAATGGCGCTTGGACCTTTTCTGGATGGTTTTGGGCGTTGATCACCACATGGGGATGGAAGGTTCTAACTGGTCTCTGTATCATTGTAGCAATTCTGTTTTCCTGTTGCATTTGTATCCAATGTGGTCCTTTACTCTGTTCCCTATGTGTGTCACTCTGCATTCCTGATAAGAAAGCTATTGCCAATGTCACCTACCAGAAACATCTGACTAGAGAAATAGAGGAAATGATGAAGATTGATATATACGATGATTATTCTAATAAACCGGATGTCTTCAGTAAATGCTGAAAGGGTCGTCTGTTGAAAATTGAAATAACGATGTGAGTAAGCATTCACTAAAGACATGAATTCCCCTTTTATGACCGAGTTTCTCCCGTTATGTTGACTAAAGTCTGGACTCCATTTTGTATTGTCATGCCTCCACGTGCGTAGCACGAGAAGAGTCCTATCTTCGTGTTAGTTGCTCTTGTAATCTGCCTAGTAACAGTCTATAAATAGCCCCTTTGTCCGTCTGGCGCATGCTCACACTTGACCACATCTGTTATCAGTTAGTCCTTGCTTGACCATGTTTCCGCGGGCTCAGGAAATTAGTTCCTCCGCCAACATATTGATTCTGTATTGAAAATGACCATAAAAGGTAATACTCTTTGCCTC
The DNA here is from genome assembly GCF_964204655.1 of Triturus cristatus. Taxonomy (NCBI): domain Eukaryota; kingdom Metazoa; phylum Chordata; class Amphibia; order Caudata; family Salamandridae; genus Triturus; species Triturus cristatus. The sequence continues at coordinate 693,337,064 of NC_140583.1, forward strand.
ATGTTGTATCCACCCACTTATGAGCCCCTCTGTTGTGTATAAAAGGGGACCGTGTACGCAAGTTCTGTGTGCTACCCTATGCAATACTGAAGAGTGTTGTATGGGTTGTAGGACCACCCTTAAGGGTTAATAAACTTTGTCTTTGTACTTTGCAGTTTCCGTGCCAACTTCCTTGTAGATTCCATTTGCAGGAGAGCGAACCCTTGTGTCCTGCTGGCCTAGCTGGGGCCTATATTCATCACTAGCTCTGCCAGCACGTAGGGAAACCTAGCAAACCTATAGATTTTTGAAAACTAGACACCCAGGGGAATCCATAATGGGGTGACTTTATTGGTTCGCACCAGGTTTTGTTACCCAGAATTCCCTGCAAACCTGAAACATTGGCCAAAAAAAATACATTTTTCTCACATTTCTGTGGTGGAAAGTTCTGGAATCTGCATGGATCCACAAAATTCCACCCACCCCGTGTTTTCCCAAAGTCTTCTCGAGACAAATGGACCACACTTGTGTGGTTTGGCCTACTGCCCGCAACAGGAAATGGCGCAAAATGCAACATGGACACACCACAATTTCACAGTGAAAAATGACCCTTTTTTTGCAAAGTGCCTAGCTGTAGTTTTTTAACCTTAGCTTTGCCTGCACCTAGGGAAACCTAGCAAACATATACATTTTTGAAAACTAGACACCCAGGAAAATTCAGGATGGGGTGACTTGACTGGCTCTCACCAGGTTCTGTTACCCATAATCCCTTGCAAACCTAAACAATTGTCAAAAGAAACACATTTTCCTCCGATTTTTGTGGTGGAAAGTTCTGGAATCTGCATGGATCCACAACATTCTACCCACCCCGCGTTCCCCAAAGTCTTCTGAGAAAAATGGTACCTAACTTGTGTGGGTAGACCTAGTGTCCGAAACAGGAAACGGTGCAAAACGCAACATGGACACACCACAATTTCACAGTGAAAAATGACCCTTTTTTAGCAAAGTGCCTAGCTGTAGTTTTTTAACCCTATTTCTGCCGGAATCTAGGTAAATCTAGTAAACCTATACATTTTTAAAAACTAGACACACAGGAGACTCCAGGATGAGGTGATTTAACACATTTCGTCACATTTCTGTGCTGGAAAGTTCTGGAATCTGTGTGGATCCACAGATTTCCACCCACCTCGCGTTCCCCAAAGTCTTCGAGAGAAATGGTATCTCACTTGTGTGGGTAGGCCTAGTGCCCGTGACAGGAAACGGCAACGTTCCTAGCTGTAGTTTTGGAACCCTAGCTCTGCCGGCACCTAGGGAAACCTAGCAAACCTATACATTTTTGAAAACTAGACACACCACTATTTCAGGATGAGATGACTTAACTGGCTCTCACCAGGTTCTGTTACCCAGAATCCCTTGCAAACCTAAACAATTGTCAAAAGAAACACATTTTCCTCCCATTTCTGTGGTGGAAAGTTCTGGAATCTGCATGGATCCTTAAATTTCAAGCCACCCCGTGTTCCCCAAAGTCTTCTGAGAAAAATTGTACCTCACTTGTGTGGGTAGAGCTAGTGCCCGCGACAGGAAACGGCGCAAAACGCAGCATGGACACACCACAATTTCACATTGTAAATTAACCCTTTTTTTACAAAGTGCCTAGCTGTAGTTTTTTAACCCTAGCTCTGCCGGTACCTAGGGAAACGTAGCAAACCTATACATTTTTTAAAACTAGATGCCAGGGGAATCCAGGATGGGGTGACTTGACTGGCTCTCACCAGGTTCTGTTACCTAGAATTCCTTGCAAACCTAACAAATTGTCCAAAAAACACATTTTCCTCACATTTCTGTGGTGGAGAGTTCCTGAATCTGCGTGGATCCACAAATTCCTACTCACCCCATGTTCCCCAAAGTCTTCTGAGAAAAATGGTACCTCACTTGTGTGGGTAGGCATAGTGCCTGCGACAAGAAACGGCGCAAAACGTGACGTGGAAACACCACAATTTCACAGTGTAAATTAACCCTTTTTTTGCAAAGTGCCTAGCTGTAGTTTTTTAACCCTAGCTCTGCCGGCACCTAGGGAAACCTAGCAAAACTATAGATTTTTTAAAACTAGACACCCAGGGAAATCCAGGATAGGGCAACTTGACTGGCTCTCACCAGGTTTTGTTACCCAGAATCCCTTGCAAACCTAAAGAATTGTCAACAAAATCACATTTCCCTCACATTTCTGTGCTGGAAAGTTCTGGAATCCGCATGGATCCAAAAAATTGCACCCACCCCACGTTCCCCAAAGTCTTTCGAGAAAAATGGTACCTCACTTGTGTGGGTAGGCCTAGTGCCCGCGACAGAAAACAGCACAAAACTCAAGGTGAACAAACCACATTCTCACAGTGAAAAATGACTAATTTTTTTAAAAAGTGCCTACCTGTAGTTTTTGAACCGTAGCTCTGCCGGCACCCAGGGAAACCTAGCAAACCTATACATTTTTAAAAACTAGACACCCGTGGGATTCCAGTACCTGCTGACAGGCAAGGGCCCAAAACGTATTGAGGTGACATCAAAATTGCCTATCACAAAACAACCTGGTTTTGCAAGGGGAGTCACCTGGGTTTTTGACCCCGTGCTCGGCAGGCACCTAGGGAAACCTACCAAACCCACACATTTCTGAAAACCAGACACCTGGGGCATTCCAGGGAGGTATGGCTTGCGTTGATCCCCTAAAGTCTTCTTACCCAGAATCCCCTGCAAACCTCAAATTTAGCTGAAAAAACACTTTTTCCACACATTTTTTGTGGCAAAGTTGCGGCATCACCGGTCTGAAACAAATTCCCTACCACCCAGTGTTCCCCCGGGTCTCCCGATAAAAATGGTGCCTCACTCGTGTGGGAGGCCCTGGTACCCGCGACAGGCAAGGGCCCAAAACGTATTGAGGCGACATCAAAATTGCCTATCACAAAACAACCTGGTTTCGCAAGGGGGGCCCCTGGGTTTTTGACCCCATGCTCGGCGGCCACCTAGGGAAACCCACCAAACCCACACATTTCTGAAAACTAGACACCCGGGGGATTCCAGGGAGGTATGGCTTGCGTGGATCCCCCAAAGGTGTCTTACCCAGAATCCCCTGTAAACCTCAAATTTAGCTGAAAAAATCACTTTTTCCACACATTTTTGTGTGGGAAAGTTGTGGCATCACTGGGCGGACACAAATTTCCTACCACCCAGCGTTCCCCTGGGTCACCTTATAAAAATGGTGCCACACTCTTGTGGGGGGCCCAAGTACCAGCGACAGGCAAGGGCCCAAAACTTATTGAGGCGACATCAAAATTGCCTATCTCAATTGAGATTATTTGGTAAAACAATAGCAAGCTTGAATCTCACACGCTGCACACCAATGTGAGAAGTTGGCCTGGTATATGTTGTCCACTAGTGATAGTGGGCAACCTGTATCAGTCAAAACAACCCCTTATTGGTTATAGGTTAAAGACAACCTTTATTGAAAGCTATCCTAGTGGTAGCTATGGAGAGCAGCCTTCAGGCTAAGTCTTGAAGGTATGTAAAGCAGCTTGCTTTACCCGTCTATAATCTCTTGGGTTCCTAAATGAAAGATATCCACACCAGGTATATATATAAAATATATGTATTTATTACTAAACACACCCTCCTAGATGAGACTAGCGGTCAAAACAAATAAGTTACACTTCAATAATCACAGTAAAATAGCACAAATACACGTCAGGCCCTAGGGGCGAGCCAAACCATATACTAAAATAGTGGTATATGAACCACGACTTAACTAGACACAAGACCTAGAGCCTGTAGAATCGCTAGAACCCCAAGAAACCACCCACGGTAGTGACACAGGGGACCCATGGGGGCCGTGTGCACTGTGTGACCACAGCCGCGAGCTTCTGTTAGCTTCTATGGGGAAAGTCGCGGCTAGATTGTTAAAGATTAGGGACACTTGGAAATGAGTGAGGACCAAACCCTTTTGGACTTAGGAAGCTCTAGGGCTAGCACCCATGGGAGCACCAGAGTACTCATGTTACCTCACCCAGGGAAGCTGGGTGCATAGGTGTCTTTTGGTGTCGGGTCGCGTCGTCGATTTCAATGGGAGCTGGCGAAGAAGTGCTGCTGCCGTGAGGATGGGAAGTGTCCGAAGAGATCTAAGCCTGGATTGAAGATGAGAAGAACCTGAAAGCAGATGGGACAGAGTCTGGGTCACTAGCCAGTGACCAGGAAGGCGATGGACAGATGCCCACCGATGTCGTGTGATTTCAGGTGAAAGAGATGAAGCTTAACTCTTCAGCCACGAGGTCCAGGAGGCGTTGAGGACTACCAGGAGTTGAATTCGAGCTGTTCCACAAAGGATGTCGAGTGCTGCAGCGTCGGTGCCCGGATTAGACACAACAAGCCTTGGCAACAGCAACCCACGCAGAAACAAGAAAGATGCTTCGGTGCAGACCAGCAAGGTCTGTTGGACTCACCACTTGGTAGAGAGTCGGGGCACATCTGGAGCAACCAGGGAAGCCCAAGGAAATTCAAAGTTACCCCCTCAGGGACCCACCGGTCAACGGAACAGGGATCGTGAAGGGACCTCAAGACGAAACACAAAATGGCAGCCCACGGGTCACTCGGAATGACCAGGTAAACAATCTTCAGTGGATTTAGTGCTTGTGGTGGGGGCTACAAGTCCGCCGAAGCATGACTTTAAGAGACGTCGAGAAGTCAATGCACCTGCAGAAATGCATGGTGACCAGGAGTTCCGGTTCCACACTACTCACGAGGGCCGCGGGTCTCAGCTTTGCTGGGGACTCGGGTCGGCCTCTGAGATGTCTGGAAATCCTCTTTCTGGGCTGCAAATACTTCCGAGTCCTTTGGGAGCTTCGATAATGCAGACCGGAAAATTGCTTTGTTGGTGTCTGCCGAGCAGGGGAGTCACTCCTTGACCCCAAGGGAGATTTCTTCAGACCTCTGGTCTTTAGCAGAGCGTCGAAGGTCCAGGATTCAGCTTCAGAGTTTCATCCAGGATAATCTAAAGTTCTGGTTACAGAGGTTCCTTACTTATACCTAAGGAAGGGGTTGGACTAGCTCTGGGGACCCACCTAAGGGAGGGTTTGGAAAGAGGGGTGGCTGCACCCATTTCCTTTGTCCAGTTTTGCACCAGAGCGGGGGGCTGGAAGCCCCTGAACCGGTCTGAACTGGACTATGCACAGGGACACCAAATGTGCCCCCAGTGCAGGATTTCAAAGCACTCAGAGAGTGCTCCCACCCAGCCCTAATACACATAATCCTGTCTGGGAGGTGATTACACCTCCATGTGACAGGAAACCTATGGTCCAGGCCTCCCCTGCCGAAGTTTCGGTCAGCATTAGGAGGCCAGACTTGTATCTGTGGCTGCAGCATCAATTTTGTGATGCCAGGGCTCTATTAAGTTTCTGCCGTGTATACCAGTGCTGTCATGTCTCTCCCTCTAGAAGGGTGGGATCATACTCCCACACCAGTTACTGGTGTGGGGGTATGATTCCAAGGTGTTTTAACACCAAAACGACATGTTACCATGCAGCCAGTCCAAAGTTAGCATTTACCGTTTGGTTATAATGCACTTAAGAGTATATGGTCAGGCTCCACTACTGACAACCCCGGAGAAGAGATTCCGAAGGCTGCAGAGGGCCTCAGCTCATGCCTAGGCACCCGCTCACATATAACCAAGTACCCTGCCATAGGGGTGACTTATAGGTTTGTATGTGCAGTATATGGTGAGATATAGTGAACCTATATCTCAGTAAGGGGTGTCTGCATCACCTTACCCAGGCTGCAGTAGCAGACCTGTGGTGTCATTTTGGGTGGTTTTCCAGGGGTGGCATAATACATGATTCAGCCCCTGGTAGGCTTCTGGAGTACCTATGCCCTGGGTACATAGTATACCATATACTAGGGACTTATAAAGGCACCGCAGATCCAATCTGAACTGTACCTAAAGTACATGGAATCATTTTAGAGAGGAAGCAGCTAGGCTGGGACCCTGAATAGCAGGGTCCCAGACAGATTAAAGTCGAAAAATAGTGAAACACCAGCAAAAAGTGGGGGTAAACATGTGAAGCAGATCCTACTCTCCTACAGGTGTAGCCACCTCTCTTTCCAAACCCTCCCATAGGTGGGTCCCCTGAGTTAGTCCAACCCCTTTCTTTGGTATAAGTAAGGAACCCCTGGCAACAGGACTTTAGATATCCCTGGAAGAAACTCTGCAACTGAATCCTGTAACTTCGACGCTCTACTAACGACTTGAGGACTGAAGAAATCTCCCTTGGAGTCAAGGAGTGACTACCCTGCTTGGCAGGCACCATCGAAGGAATTGCCGGTCTGTATCGCCGAAGCTCCCGCTGGACAGCGAATACTTTGCAACACAGGAAGAGTATTCCAGACTTCTGAGAGGTCCCCAGCAAAGTTGAGACCTGCAGCCTTCGTAAGTAACGTGGAACCCCAAGTCCTGGTCACCGTGCACATTTGCAAGTGCATTGAATTCTCGGTGTCTCTTGGAGTCGTGCTTGGGCTTACTTGTAGCCCCCACTTCGAGCAGAGAATCCACTGAAGATTGTCAATCTAGTCACTCCGAGTGACCCGTGGGCCGCCATTTTGTGATTCCTCTCGAGGTCCCTTTGTGATCCCTGGTCCGTCGACTGGTGGGTCCCTGTGAAGGCAACTTTGATTTTCCTTGGGCTTCCCTGGTTGCTCCAGACGTGCCCTGACTCCCAACCAAGTGGTGAGTCCCTCAGACCTTGCTGGTCTGCACCAAAGCATCTTTCTCCTTCCTGCATGGGTTGCTGTTGCCAAGGCTTGTTGTGTCCAATTCAGGCACCGATGCTGCAGCACTCGACCTCCTTCGTGGGGCAGCTTGAATCCAGCTCCTGGTCATCCTCGACGCATCCTGGTCCTCGTGGATGAAGAGCCAAGCTTCACCTTCTTCACCTGAAACACCCAAAATTGGTGGGCAGTCACCTATCGTGCCCCTGGTCACTGGCTAGTGCACCAGACACTGACCCCTCTGCTCTCAGGTGCTTCTCGACTTCGATCCAGGCTTGGATCTCTTTGGACACTGCGCATCTTCCCGGCAGCAGCACTTCTTCTCCAGCTCCCATCGAAAATGACGAGGCGACCAGACACCATTTGACACCTATGCACCCGGCTTCCCTGGGTGAGGTAACTCGGGTACTCTGGTGCTCCTGTGGGTGTTGACCCTAGAACTTTCTAAGTCCAAAGGGTTTGGTCCTAGTTCATTTCTAAATGTTTCTAATCTTTAAAAATCTAACTGCGACTTTCCCCATAGAAGTTAACGGGAGCTCGCGGCTGTGTTCTCACACGGCACACGGCCCCCGTGGGTCCCCTGTGTCACTACCTTGGGTGGTTCCTTGGGGTCTTAGCGATTCTACAGGCTCTAGGCCTTGTGTCTAGTTAAGTTGTGGTTCTTATACCACTATTTTAGTATATGGTTTGGCTCTCCCCTAGGGCCTGACTTGTATTTGTGCTATTTTACTGTAATATTTGAACTGTAACTCATGTGTTTGGACCTCTAGCCTCATAAAGAGACTAGTAGGGTGTGTTTAGAAATAAATACATACATATTACGTATATAAATACATATATTTATATACGTCTGTGTTCCCACACTGCACCCGTCCTCCATGGGCTCCCTGTGTCACTCCTTCAGTTGGTTCCTTGGGGTTCCAGTGATTCTATGTGCTCTAGGCACTGTGTCTAGTGAAGTCGTTAATATTATACCTTTTTTTTAGTATATGGTTCGGTCTCCCCCTGGAGCCCGCTGTGTCTTGTGCTATTTACTTTTGTTCTATTGATTAAGTATTGTGTGCTTTGTGCACTAATCTCGTATAGGGATTAGTAGAGAGTGTTTAGTAATAAATACATATATTTTATATAACACTTGCGTGGTTCTCCTTTCATTTGATTATACAGAAGGTTCAGATCTGGTAAAACAATCTGCTTTACATTCCTTCAGGACTTAGCCTGAAGGCTGCTCTCCATAGCTACCTCTAGGATAGCTTTCATAAAGGTTATCTTTAACCTAATCACCATAAGGGTCGTTTGGACTGGTGCAAGGTGCCCACTTTAACTAGTGGACAGCATATACCAGGCCAACTCCTCAAATTGGTGTGCAGCTGGCGGGATACAAGCTTGCTATTGTTTTAACACATAAATCTCATCGGTGATTAACTGAAATCCACTAAAAGTGTTAGACACATTTAACCCCTTCGCTGCTAGGCGTTTTCCCCCACTGTGCCAAGCCTTTTTTTTGGCTATTTGGGGTAGTTTGCGCTTAGGCCACTGCAACTTTTTGACCACATAAGGTATCCACGCCAAATTTGCGTCCTTTTCTTCCAACATCATGGGGATTCTAAAGGTATCCAAAGTTTGTGGATTCCCCTGGAGAGGGCCCAGAAATTAGCCAAAATACAGCGAAATTTTGTTTTTTGGGGGAAAAATTGGGAAAAAGTGCTGCAAATGAAAGCGTCTGTTTTTTTCCTTGCAAATGGTATCAAAAAAGGGTTTGTGGGGCTGAAATCACAATTTTCCCAGCTTCTAGGGAATGACAGACTTTTGTCAGAAAACCAACATTTTTACACAGATTTGGCATTTTTCTGGGACATAGCCTATTTTGCTATTTTTTGTGCTTTCAACCTCTTTCCAGTTAATGGTAGAAATGGGTATGAAAGCAATAATGGATCCTGGAAAGCTATACATTTAAAAAAAGTAGACAATATTCTGAATTCAACAAGGGGCCATTTGTGTAGATCCTTTAAGGTTTCTTTATAGAAACTAACAGTTACATTTTGGAAAAATTGAAAATTAGTTTGTGTCAACGTTTTCACCTGTAACTTCTTTTAATTATGACAGCTCTTTGAAATCAATATACCGTTACATCCACTGGACCTTACTGGTTGTGGGGATATATAGGACTTGTAGGTTCACCAAGAACCCGACGAACCCGGAGCCAAAAACTGAGCAGCGACTTGCAATTTTTTTTATTATGTTCCGGGTATATAGCAATTATTCTGGGAAAATGTATACTTGGAATAATCGGTATGAAAGACACCTATGTATTTCAGAAATGGGAACAAAATATAGAGTTCAGAAACAGTAGATATTTGCACATTTCCGAAATTGCTAGCATGAGAATTATCGGTAATTTTTCAAAATGACTTCTTTTTTTACACATTGTCTTCCATTTGGAAGCAGAAATGCATCAAAAGTCAATAGGTAATAACAATTGCCCTGCCAATCTGAATTACCCCAAGTCTCCCAATAAAAATGGTACCTCACTTGTGTGGGTAGGCCTAGTGCCCACGACAGGACACGGCTCAAAAAGCAACGTGAACACACCACATTTTCACAATGAGAAATGACCCTTTTTTTGCAAATTGCCTAGCTGTAGTTTTTTAACCCTAGCTCTGCCAGAACCTAGGTAAATCTAGTAAACCTATACATTTTTAAAAACTAAACACACAGGAGACTCCAGGATGAGGTGATTTAACTGGCTCTCACCAGGTTCTGTTACCCAGAATCCCTTGCAAACCTAAACAATTGTCAAAAAAACACATTTCGTCACATTTCTGTGCTGGAAAGTTCTGGAATCTGTGTGGGTCCACAGATTTCCACCCACCTCGCGTTCCCCAAAGTCTTCGAGAGAAATGGTACCTCAATTGTGTGGGTAGGCCTAGTGCCCGTGACAGGAAACGGCAAAGTTCCTAGCTGTAGTTTTGGAACCCTAGCTCTGCCGGCACCTAGGGAAACCTAGCAAACCTATACATTTTTGAAAACTAGACACTCAGGGAAATCCATGATGAGGTGACTTGACTGGCTCCCACCAGGTTCTGTTACCCAGAATCCCTTGCAAACCTAAACAATTGTCAAAAGAAACACATTTTCCTCCCATTTCTGTGGTGGAAAGTTCTGGAATCTGCATGGATCCATAAATTTCAAGCCACCCCGTGTTCCCCAAAGTCTTCTGAGAAAAATTGTACCTCACTTGTGTGGGTATGGCTAGTGCCCGCGACAGGAAACGGCGCAAAACGCAACATGGACACACCACAATTTCACACTGTAAATTAACCCTTTTTTTTGCAAAGTGCCTAGCTGTAGTTTTTTAACCCTAGCTCTACCGGTACCTAGGGAAACCTAGCAAACCTATAAATTTTTAAAAACTAAACACCCAGGGGAATCCAGGATGGCGTGACTTGACTGGCTCTCACCAGGTTCTGTTACCCAGAATCCCTTGCAAACCTAAAAAATTCTATAACAAAACCCCACATTTTCCTCACATTTCTGTGGTGGAAAGTTCTAGAATCGACGTGGATCCACAAATTTCCACTCACCCCGCATTTCCCAAAGTCTTCCAAGACAAATGGTACCTCACTTGTGTTGGTAGGCCTAGTGCCCGCAACAGGAAAAGGCGTAAAACGCAACGTGGACACACCACTATTTCAGGATGAGGTGACTTAACTGGCTCTCACTAGGTTCTGTTACCCAGAATCCCTTGCAAACCTAAAAAATTGTCAAAAAAACACATTTTCGTCACATTTCTGTGCTGGAAAGTTCTGGAATCTGTGTGGATCCACAGATTTCCACCCACCCCGCGTTCCCCAAAGTCTTCGAGAGAAATGGTACCTCACTTGTGTGGGTAGGCCTAGTGCCCGTGACAGGAAACGGCGCAAAACGTAACATGGATACACCACTATTTCACAGTGAAAAATGACCCTTATTTTGCAAAGTGCCTAGCTGTAGTTTTTTAACCCTAGCTCTGCCGGTACCTAGGGAAACCTAGCTAACCTATAAATTTTTTAAAACTACACACCCAGGGGACTCCATGATGAGATGACTTGACTGGCTCTCACCAGGTTCTGTTACCCAGAATCCCTTGCAAACCTAAACAATTGTCAAAAGAAACACATTTTCCTCCCATTTCTGTGGTGGAAAGTTCTGGAATCTGCATGGATCCATCAATTTCAAGCCACCCCGTGTTCCCCAAAGTCTTCTGAGAAAAATTGTACCTCACTTGTGTGGGTAGGGCTAGTGCCCGCGACAGGAAACGGCGTAAAACGCAGCATGGACACACCACAATTTCACATTGTAAATTAACCCTTTTTTTAGAAAGTGCCTAGCTGTAGTTTTTGAACCCTAGCTCTGCCGGTACCTAGGGAAACGTAGCAAACCTATACATTTTTTAAAACTAGATGCCAGGGGAATCCAGGATGGGGTGACTTGACTGGCTCTCACCAGGTTCTGTTACCTAGAATTCCTTGCAAACCTAACAAATTGTCCAAAAAACACATTTTCCTCACATTTCTGTGGTGGAGAGTTCCTGAATCTGCGTGGATCCACAAATTCCTACTCACCCCATGTTCCCCAAAGTCTTCTGAGAAAAATGGTACCTCACTTGTGTGGGTAGGCATAGTGCCTGCGACAAGAAACGGCGCAAAACGCGACGTGGAAACACCACAATTTCACAGTGTAAATTAACCCTTTTTTTGCAAAGTGCCTAGCTGTAGTTTTTGAACCCTAGCTCTGTCGGCACCTAGGGAAACCTAGCAAAACTATAGATTTTTGAAAACTAGACACCCAGGGGAATCCAGGATAGGGCAACTTGACTGGCTCTCACCAGGTTTTGTTACCCAGAATCCCTTGCAAACCTAAAAAATTGTCAACAAAATCACATTTCCCTCACATTTCTATGCTGGAAAGTTCTGGAATCTGCATAGATCCACAAAATTGCACCCACGCCACGTTCCCCAAAGTCTTTCGAGAAAAATGGTACCTCACTTGTGTGGGTAGGCCTAGTGCCCGCGACAGAAAACAGCACAAAACTCAAGGTGAACAAACCACATTCTCACAGTGAAAAATGACCCATTTTTTAAAAAAGTGCCTACCTGTAGTTTTTGAACCGTAGCTCTGCCGGCACCCAGGGAAACCTAGCAAACCTATACATTTTTAAAAACTAGACACCCGTGGGATTCCAGAACCTGCTGACAGGCAAGGGCCCAAAACGTATTGAGGTGACATCAAAATTGCCTATCACAAAACAACCTGGTTTTGCAAGGGGAGTCACCTGGGTTTTTGACCCCGTGCTCGGCAGGCACCTAGGGAAACCTACCAAACCCACACATTTCTGAAAACCAGACACCTGGGGCATTCCAGGGAGGTATGGCTTGCGTTGATCCCCTAAAGTCTTCTTACCCAGAATCCCCTGCAAACCACAAATTTAGCTGAAAAAACACTTTTTCCACACATTTTTTGTGGCAAAGTTGCGGCATCACCGGTCTGAAACAAATTCCCTACCACCCAGTGTTCCCCCGGGTCTCCCGATAAAAATGGTGCCTCACTCGTGTGGGAGGCCCTGGTACCCGCGACAGGCAAGGGCCCAAAACGTATTGAGGCGACATCAAAATTGCCTATCACAAAACAACCTGGTTTCGCAAGGGGGCCCCTGGGTTTTTGACCCCATGCTCGGCGGCCACCTAGGGAAACCCACCAAACCCACACATTTCTGAAAATTAGACACCCGGGGAATTCCAGGGAGGTATGGCTTGCGTGGATCCCCTAAAGGTTTCTTACCCAGAATCCCCTGTAAACCTCAAATTTAGCTGAAAAAATCACTTTTTCCACACATTTTTGTGTGGGAAAGTTATGGCATCACTGGGCGGACACAAATTTCCTACCACCCAGCGTTCCCCTGGGTCACCTTATAAAAACGGTGCCACACTCTTGTGGGAGGCCCAAGTACCAGCGACAGGCAAGGGCCCAAAACTTATTGAGGCGACATCAAAATTGCCTATCTCAATTGAGATTATCTGGTAAAACAATAGCAAGCTTGAATCTCACACGCTGCACACCAATGTGAGAAGTTGGCCTGGTATATGTTGTCCACTAGTAATAGTGGGCAACCTGTATCAGTCAAAACAACCCCTTATTGGTTATAGGTTAAAGACAACCTTTATTGAAAGCTATCCTAGTTGTAGCTATGGAGAGCAGCCTTCAGGCTAAGTCTTGAAGGTATGTAAAGCAGCTTGCTTTACCCGTCTATAATCTCTTGGGTTCCTAAATGAAAGATATCCACACCAGGTATATATATAAAATATATGTATTTATTACTAAACACACCCTCCTAGATGAGACTAGCGGTCAAAACAAATAAGTTACACTTCAATAATCACAGTAAAATAGCACAAATACACGTCAGGCCCTAGGGGCGAGCCAAACCATATACTAAAATAGTGGTATATGAACCACGACTTAACTAGACACAAGACCTAGAGCCTGTAGAATTGCTAGAACCCCAAGAAACCACCCACGGTAGTGACACAGGGGACCCATGGGGGCCGTGTGCACTGTGTGACCACAGCCGCGAGCTTCCGTTAGCTTCTATGGGGAAAGTCGCGGCTAGATTGTTAAAGATTAGGGACACTTTGAAATGAGTCAGGAACAAACCCTTTTGGACTTAGAAAGCTCTAGGGCTAGCACCCATGGGGGCACCAGAGTACTCATGTTACCTCACCCAGGGAAGCCGGGTGCATAGGTGTCTTTTGGTGTCGGGTCGTGTCGTCGATTTCAATGGGAGCTGGTGAAGAAGTGCTGCTGCCGTGAGGATGGGAAGTGTCCGAAGAGATCTAAGCCTGGATTGAAGATGAGAAGAACCTGAAAGCAGAGGGGACAGAGTCTGGGTCACTAGCCAGTGACCAGGAAGGCGATGGACAGATGCCCACCGATGTCGTGTGATTTCAGGTGAAAGAGATGAAGCTTGACTCTTCAGCCACGAGGTCCAGGAGGCGTTGAGGACTACCAGGAGTTGAATTCGAGCTGTTCCACAAAGGATGTCGAGTGCTGCAGTGTCGGTGCCCGGATTAGACACAACAAGCCTTGGCAACAGCAACCCACGCAGAAACAAGAAAGATGCTTCGGTGCAGACCAGCAAGGTCTGTTGGACTCACCACTTGGTAGAGAGTCGGGGCACATCTGGAGCAACCAGGGAAGCCCAAGGAAATTCAAAGTTACCCCCTCAGGAACCCACCAGTCAATGGAACAGGGATCGTGAAGGGACCTCAAGACGAAACACAAAATGGCAGCCCACGGGTCACTCGGGATGACCAGGTCAACAATCTTCAGTGGATTTAGTGCTCGTGGTGGGGGCTACAAGTCTGCCCAAGCATGACTTTAAGAGACGTCGAGAAGTCAATGCTCCTGCAGAAATGCATGGTGACCAGGAGTTCCGGTTCCACACTACTCACAAGAGCCGTGGGTCTCAGCTTTGCTGGGGACTCGGGTCGGCCTCTGAGATGTCTGGAAATCCTCTTTCTGGGCTGCAAATACTTCCGAGTCCGTTGGGAGCTTCGATAATGCAGACCGGAAAATTGCTTTGTTGGTGTCTGCTAAGCAGGGGAGTCACTCCTTGACCCCAAGGGAGATTTCTTCAGACCTCTGGTCTTTAGCAGAGCGTCGAAGGTCCAGGATTCAGCTTCAGAGTTTCATCCAGGATAATCTAAAGTTCTGGTTACAGAGGTTCCTTACTTATACCTGAGGAAGGGGTTGGACAAGCTCTGGGGACCCACCTAAGGGAGGGTTTGGAAAGAGGGGTGGCTGCACCCATTTCCTTTGTCCAGTTTTGCACCAGAGCGGGGGGCTGGAAACTCCTGAACCGGTCTGAGCTGGACTATGCACAGGGACACCAAATGTGCCCCCAGTGCAGGATTTCAAAGCACTCAGAGAGTGCTCCCACCCAGCCCTAATACACATAATCCTGTCTGGGAGGTGATTACACCTCCATGTGACAGGAAACCTATTGTCCAGGCCTCCCCTGCCGGAGTTTCGGTCAGCATTAGGAGGCCAGACTTGTATCTGTGGCTGCAGCATCAATTTTGTGATGCCAGGGCTCTATTAAGTTTCTGCCGTGTATACCAGTGCTGTCATGTCTCTCCCTCTAGAAGGGTGGGATCATACTCCCACACCAGTTACTGGTGTGGGGGTATGATTCCAAGGTGTTTTAACACCAAAACGACATGTTACCATGCAGCCAGTCCAAAGTTAGCATTTACCGTTTGGTTATAATGCACTTAAGAGTATATGGTCAGGCTGCACTACTGACAACCCCGGAGAAGAGATTCCGAAGGCTGCAGAGGGCCTCAGCTCATGCCTGGGCACCCGCTCACATATAACCAAGCACCCTGCCATAGGGGTGACTTATAGGTTTGTATGTGCAGTATATGGTGAGATATAGTGAACCTATATCTCAGTAAGGGGTGTCTGCATCACCTTACCCAGGCTGCAGTAGCAGACCTGTGGTGTCATTTTGGGTGGTTTTCCAGGGGTGGCATAATACATGATTCAGCCCCTGGTAGGCCTCTGGAGTACCTTTGCCCTGGGTACATAGTATACCGTATACTAGGGACTTATAAGGGCACCGCAGATCCAATCTGAACTGTACCTAAAGTACATGGAATCATTTTAGAGAGGAAGCAGCTAGGCTGGGACCCTGAATAGCAGGGTCCCAGACAGACTAAAGTCGAAAAACAGTGAAACACCATCAAAAAGTGGGGGTAAACATGTGAAGCAGATCCTACTCTCCTGCAGGTGTAGCCACCTCTCTTTCCAAACCCTCCCATAGGTGGGTCCCCTGAGTTAGTCCAACCCCTTTCTTTGGTATAAGTAAGGAACCCCTGGCAACAGGACTTTAGATATCCCTGGAAGAAACTCTGCAACTGAATCCTGTAACTTCGACGCTCTACTAACGACTTGAGGACTGAAGAAATCTCCCTTGGAGTCAAGGAGTGACTACCCTGCTTGGCAGGCACCATCGAAGGAATTGCCGGTCTGTATCGCCGAAGCTCCCGCTGGACAGCGAATACTTTGCAACACAGGAAGAGTATTCCAGACTTCTGAGAGGTCCCCAGCAAAGTTGAGACCTGCAGCCCTCGTAAGTAACGTGGAACCCCAAGTCCTGGTCACCGTGCACATTTGCAAGTGCATTGAATTCTCGGTGTCTCTTGGAGTCGTGCTTGGGCTTACTTGTAGCCCCCATTTCGAGCAGAGAATCCACTGAAGATTGTCAATCTAGTCACTCCGAGTGACCCGTGGGCTGCCATTTTGTGATTCCTCTCGAGGTCCCTTTGTGATCCCTGGTCCGTCGACTGGTGGGTCCCTGTGAAGGCAACTTTGATTTTCCTTGGGCTTCCCTGGTTGCTCCAGACGTTCCCTGACTCCCAACCAAGTGGTAAGTCCCTCAGACCTTGCTGGCCTGCACCAAAGCATCTTTCTCCTTCCTGCATGGGTTGCTGTTGCCAAGGCTTGTTGTGTCCAATTCAGGCACCGATGCTGCAGCACTCGACCTCCTTCGTGGGACAGCTTGAATCCAGCTCCTGGTCATCCTCGACGCATCCTGGTCCTCGTGGATGAAGAGCCAAGCTTCACCTTCTTCACCTGAAACACCCGAAATTGGTGGGCAGTCACCTATCGTGCCCCTGGTCACTGGCTAGTGCACCAGACACTGACCCCTCTGCTCTCAGGTGCTTCTCGACTTCGATCCAGGCTTGGATCTCTTTGGACACTTCGCATCTTCCCGGCAGCAGCACTTCTTCTCCAGCTCCCACCGAAAATGACGAGGCGACCCGACACCATTTGACACCTATGCACCCGGCTTCCCTGGGTGAGGTAACTCGAGTACTCTGGTGCTCCTGTGGGTGTTGACCCTAGAACTTTCTAAGTCCAAAGGGTTTGGTCCTAGTTCATTTCTAAGTGTTCCTAATCTTTAAAAATCTAACTGCGACTTTCCCCATAGAAGTTAACGGGAGCTCGCTGCTGTGTTTTCACACTGCACACGGCCCCCGTGGGTCCCCTGTGTCACTACCTTGGGTGGTTCCTTGGGGTCTTAGCGATTCTACAGGCTCTAGGCCTTGTGTCTAGTTAAGTTGTGGTTCTTATACCACTATTTTAGTATATGGTTTGGCTCTCCCCTAGGGCCTGACTTGTATTTGTGCTATTTTACTGTAATATTTGAAGTGTAACTCATATGTTTGGACCTTTAGCCTCATAAAGAGACTAGTAGGGTGTGTTTAGAAATAAATACATATATTTTATATATTTACCTGGTGTGGTTGCCTTTCATTTGGTCATTCAAGAGATTATAGACTGGTAAAACAAGCTGCTTTACATTCCTTCAAGAGTTAGCCTGAAGGCTGCTCTCCATAGCTACCACTAGGATAGCTTTCAATAAAGGTTGTCTTTAACCTATCATCAATAAGGGGTTGTTTGGACTGGTGCAAGGTGCCCACTATAATCAGTTGACAGCATATACCAGGCCAACTTCTCACAACGACGGAAGAGAACCACAGCAGTTTGGCCGACTCCAGTGCGGTTTGATTAATCTCGTCCCGCATGGCTGTAAGTCGCCGTTCTTGGGGCCCATTCGGGGATCCGGTCAGGTCAGTCTCCAGCCGGAGTGACTGTGCTTCAAGGAGTGTGAGGTGACTATCTCGGGTCCGCTGCTGCGCGCGGAGGAGGCCCCTGGCCGCTCCCTGGATGGTAGCTTTACCCGCTTTCCAAAGGATACTAGGTGAGGTCACTGAACCCAGGTTTGTGAGGAAATATTGTTTAAGTTCCCCTCATACGGGCTTGCAAAATTCCTTGTTTTGAAGGAACCAGGTGTTCAAACGTCATATGGGGCGTAGCTCAACAGGTGTGTGGCCTAGGTGCATGAGCACTGCTGAGTGGTCCGAGATTCGGATGTATGTCGTTACAGCGCACACTTTTACAACGCATGCACTTACAACGCATTTTTTACAACGCAACATCCACTACAACGCATTACATTACATAGCATGACACTACAACGCATTTTAAAAAACTACCTTTACAGCGCATTCCATTACATCGCATACTACCTTTACAACGCATACCATTACAACGCATAATTTTAAATTGCATTTAAGGTAAGTATTGGATAGTATAGGGGTAAAAATTACTATTCTAACTCCGGGGGGTGCAACAGTAGGGTAAGTGTTGGATAGTATAGGGGTAAAAATTACTATTCTAACTCCAGGGGGTGCAACAGTAGGGTAAGTGTTGGATAGTATAGGGGTAAAAATTACTATTCTAACTCCAGGGGGTGCAACAGTAGGGAAAGTGTTGGATAGTATAGGGGTAAAAATTACTATTCTAACTCCAGGGGGTGCAACAGTAGGGTAAGTGTTGGATAGTATAGCGGTATAAATTACTATTCTAACTCCAGGGGGTGCAACAGTAGGGTAAGTGTTGGATAGTATTGGGGTAAAAATTACTATTCTAACTCCAGGGGGTGCAACAGTAGGGTAAGTGTTGGATAGTGTAGTGTAATATTATGCGTTGTAATGGTATGCGTTGTAAAGGTAGTATGCGATGTAATGGAATGCGTTGTAAAGGTAGTTTTTAAAAATGCGTTGTAGTGTCATGCTATGTAATGGAATGCGTTGGAGTGGATTTTGCGTTGTAAAAAATGCGTTGTAAGTGTAGTGCGTTGTAAAAGTTGCGTTGTAAAGGTTGTTCCCCCCGAGATTCTTTGGGGAAGAATTGAGGCATTGGTCACGCTCTGGCAGTCTGGGGCTGGCATAAGAATTATGCTGATTCTGGCATGGGAATGGTGTGCCGCTGAGGTGTGTGTGTATTGTGGGGTGCTGGGGTTTCAGACCCTCCATAAGTCACATAGGCCTAAGTTGGCTGCCCAGTCAGACAATTTCTTGGCACGGAGCAACCTGGTAGAGGAAAGGATACTTGTAGAGTCAAGAGTGGGCTGAGGATCATTTGACCTTCGGGTAGATTGGAGATGTTATTTGTGAGATGCTGTAGTTTGGAGGGAAGTGTCGTGGATGGGACATAGATAGAGAAGAGGTGAAGGACATCCCATCCAGCGTCCCAGAGAGAATCACGAAGCACCCCTGTGGGTCTACAGCGAGCTGGGAGAGAACAAATGGGAAGGTCTTTCTGAGTAGAACGGATACTCCTCGAGAGCCCCTGCTAAAGCCGAAGTGCCACACTCTGTTAAAGCTATAGCGTGCTTGGAAGGCACAGCGCGACTCCATGAGATGGGTTTCCTGGAGCAGGAGAATGTCAAGAGAGTGTCGCTGGGCGTACTTCAGTACCACCATGCGTTTGATACGATCAAGCAGACCATTTACATTCCAGGATATGACCCGAGAGAGTGGTGATCTTGGGGTGTGTGTGTCATGAAGGGTGAGAGATACAGAGGGCACCTTGGATTGGACCCAGCGGCGGGCCTGGGGTGAGCAGTGAGCGTGACGCTTCAAGTTGCGTCCAGTGTGCAGGACCACCATGCGATAGCGATGCAGCATCGTGAAAGTGCAGTGTGCTGAATGGAATGGAAAATGCGATGCAAAACTGAAAGTGAAACTGAACCCCCTCCCTCTCCTCCAACCCTATACTTCTGGAACCGAAGCATCTGTTGCCCTATAAAATGTGAGAACCAAGCTAAACAATAGTGTTTAGTGCAGGAGAAGCATGGTAGACCCCTCCGCTTATATTGGATGTAAATGCAGCATTGGCAGCGTCAAATTCTACAATACAGTGCAGGATACATAGACCTATATCTCTAGGTGATGATGATTCTCCGTGTCAGCTTTGTCGACCCTTCGGGGAACTTTCAGATTACTGGGCTGCGGGAGAGGTCAGAGTCTGTGGCCGCCCTATCTAGGGCAATCTGGGGAGTGCGTTCTCTGGAGGAGGCATCAGCTGATCTGTTCCTTTGCCTGGGGTGAGAAATGGAGGGGGAGGATCCGGTGCCAGGCACACGGCTAGTCCAGTTTAATGAGCTGGGCACGCTGGTTCGACCTCTCCGCCCTCTGTGAGATTGCATGTGCCTCCTGTGTTGCTTAGGGGACGCTGGTTGAGAGGTCTGCGGAACTGAGTGGGTAGGTGAGGGGAGTGGTGGAGGCCCCAGGGAGTGCTCCTCGGTCAGCCAAGTCCAAGTGGCCTGAGGGGAGTCGAAGAATTGGGTCTTGCCTTTCAAGGACCTAGCTTGGCAGTTCGGGCTGGACTGTTCCCATGAGGCACAGGGTCAAGACTGATTTGCAGATGGCCAGCTCTAAACTGGGGTGACATGGTGAGCAAAAGAATGATGGATTTAACCCAGATCTCTTGACTGGGGGTGAATGTTTTGATTTGTTCTGCATTCCGTCCATCAATTGTGTGTCTTTTGCTTTCTCGCCCTAAGTGCGCCAGGTATGCCCAGACGTGGGTTCTGGGCTCACTGGAATCAAGCTATTCTGGCTGAAGAGGGGTGAAACCCCGAAACCGGTCCTAGGATGCTTGTTTCCGGTCCAGGGAGGACCTAGCTTGGCAGTTCGGGCTGGACTGTTCCCATGAGGCACAGGGTCAAGACTGATTTGAATACGGCCAGGTCTAAACTGGGGTGGCATGGTGAGCAAAAGAATGATGGATTTAACCCAGATCTCTTGACTGGGGGTGCATGTTTTGATTTGTTCTGCATTCCGTCCATCAATTGTGTGTCTTTTACTTTCTCGCCCTAAGTGCGCCAGGTATACCCAGACGTGGGTCCTGGGCTCACTGTGCCACTGGAATCAAGCTATCCTGGCTGAGGAGGGGTGAAACCCCGAAACCAGTCCTAGGATGCTTGTTTCCGGTCCAGAGAGGACTTAGCTTGGCAGTTCGGGCTGGACTGTTTCCATGAGGCACAGGGCCAAGACTGATTTGCATATGGCCAGGTCTAAACTGGGGTGGCATGGTGACCAATAGAATGATGGATTTAACCCAGATCTCTTGACTGGGGTGAATGTTTTGATGTGTTCTGCATTACGTCCATCAATTGAGTGTCTTTTGCTTTCTCGCCCTAAGTGCGCCAGGTATGCTCAGACGTGGGTCCTGGGCTTACTGTGCCACTGGAATCAAGCTATCCTGGCTGAAGAGGGGTGAAACCCTGAAACCGGTCCTAGGATTGTTGTTTCCGGTCCAGGGAGGACCTAGCTTGGCAGTTCAGGCTGGACTGTTCCCATGAGGCACAGGGTCAAGACTGATTTGCATATGGCCAGGTCTAAACTAGGGTGGCATGGTGAGCAAAAGAATGATGGATTTAACCCAGAACTCTTGACTGGGGGTGAATGTTTTGATTTGTTCTGCATTCCGTCCATCAATTGTGTGTCTTTTTCCTTTCGGTCCTGAGCAGGGAGGTAAGGTTTGAGTTTCTATAGAATGCTGAGTTGTAATTTCGCTCCTATGGAGAGGGAGCTGATGTGCCTTTCCATGTTTAGACTTTTGTCTAACAGAATTCCCAGAGATGTTGCAGAATCAACAAGGTGCGCCCTACAGTTAAGACCATTGAGATGATTCAACCATTGTTCGATGACCGGAGATTGCTTGTGTGGTGCGATAAGTAGGAATTCTGTTTTGAGAGCGTTTAACTTCAAGTGGTTGCGTGTCAGCCAGCTTTGAGTTTCAGGTAGGACTGAATTGAGGGACCAGATGTCCTCAACGGAGGCAATCTTCAAGTATAGTTGGGTGTCATCTGCATACATGTGATAGTGAATGCTGGATGATTTCAGAATTTCTGTCAAATGCTCCATGAACAGGTTGAAGAGCGTGGGTTAGGGCGCTGAACCCTGGGGGACCTCCGGCGTGACCGGCGATGGATGTGAGAGGGACTGGTTCACCTTGAAGCTTTGGGATCTGTCATGAACGAATGAGGAGAACCAGTTTAGTACAGGCCTAGACAGCCCCATTCTCTGTTCTAGGAGGTCAATTAGGTTATTGTGTTTGACGGTGTCAAATGCTGAGGAAAGGTCGAGAAGAATCAGAAGGCAAGATTCATTTTGATCCAACATTCTTAGCGCATCATCGACAATGTAAGTTAGCGCCGATTCTGTATTATGACCCGGGTGAAAACCAGATTGACACTGGTCCTGGAGTTGGAAGTGATTGATGGGGTTGCAGAGTTGAGCGAGAACACATTTCTCCAGAAGCTTTGCCAGTATGGGGATGTTAGGGATTGGGCGAAAGTTGTGAAGGTCCGCGTGATCTGCATATGGTTTCTTTAGGATCGGGGTAACTTGATCCGCTTTTAGGCAATCCGGAATAGCACCTTGCCGAAGTGATGCATTGACGATCTTAGTCCAAAGAGGGAGTAGGGAGATTCGAACTTTAGAGAAGAAGTTCAATGGCAGGGGGCGTTATAGTGATTAGACGGTTTCAGAGTAGCCAATGTTTCACTTTTGGTGCTTTCATCCAAGGATTGGAACAGGCTCCAGGATGCGTTATTTTTGGGAGGGTGTAGACACACTAAAGGTAGTTTGCCTGTTAGACTTGTCCCTTTTTGCAGGGTCATCCTTGAACTTTTTGCCTTCCTCCTGTATTTTTTCTGACCTGTTGTTGGCTGTTTTATGACTCTGGGCACTTTACCACTGCTGATCAGTGCTAAAGTGCATATGCTCTCCCTATGGTAAATTGATGTATGGATTAGTGACTCCATGATTGGCTTGATTGGTTTACTTGTCAGACCCTAGTACAGTGCACTTCGTGTGCCCAGGGCTTGTAACCAATGCTGCTGGTGGGCTTGCAGCACTGATTGTGCCACCCACCGGAGCAACTTGTAAAGTGTGTCTCAGGTCTGCCATAGCAGAGCCTGTGGGCAGCCTGGTACTGCCATGTTGACGGAGCAAGTGCACCCACTTGCCAGTCCCTAAACCTTCCCTTTTATACATATTAATCACCCCTATGGTAGGCCCAAAGGAAGGGTGCATTGTAGGTAAAAGGTAGGACAGTTTGAAATTCTTTTTTGTCACATGGTAGCCCATCTGGCAGTAGTGCTCTTAGTAGCGTTGGGGCACCAAGATCTATCTCAGACATAGCATAGAGGGTGCTTGCATCTGGATGGTGCCAATGTTGGGCGTAACGGTACTGTGCAACCAAATAGTAGAGCGGGATATTTGGGACCCCAAAACACTCTTGCTCGTAAAGGAAAACCAGGGTACTCCAGCAAATTTAGGCTTGTTTGCCCCTGAATTAGTTGCGTCAAGAGTGTGCAGATTTGGGCAAAAAATGTATTTGTTAAGGGAATAGGAATGTTGCTAAATAGATACAGAAGTTGGGGCAGAACTGTCATTTTGATGATGGGTATATGACTAGCCATTGAGAGTGGGAGTAGGAGCCACCTGTCAATCCTAGTGCAAGGAAGAGTGGGAGACCCAATAGACCCTTGGAGGCTTGGGCAGTCAGTGTATTAGTGGATAAATGTGCCTAGAAGGGATTTTCTTACTTTCGCACAATTTAATATCTAATAGGTCTTTCATTATAAATTTACGTCTTGAAAAATCTACACCAGTGTGAAATTCTCTGTGGCAGATTTGTTCAAATTGGAATAAGCCAATTCAATTTTTAAATAACTCAATGTGAGCTGCTGAATAGAGCTTACAACCATTGTTTGCCTATTAGATATTAATTTGTGCGAAAGTAAGAAAATCCCTTGTAGGCACATTTACCACCTCTCAATCCTGGCACTCAGCTCATCCACCACTGGTCTGTCGTTAAGCCGCAGTACCTGTTCTTTCTCCCTGCATGAGTATATCCCCAGATATCGGGTCTCTGTGCCACTCCATGTCAGTGAACTCGCTGCACGTTTGGTCTCTTACTTCTGTTAATTGAAAGACTTTAGTTTTTTCCCGAATCATGTGCAGCCCTGAAAGGGCCCCAAAGAGTGTCACTTCACGCAGAACTGGTGTAAGATTATCACCTGGATGTCTCATGGAAAATATATCATCCACATACAGTGTTATCAATAAGGAGCCAAACTATAGCCCAGGATGGAGGTGATTTTTCTGTAAGTACCGGACAAAGGGATCCATTCCTTTTATAAAGAGGAGGGGCGATAAAGAACATACCTGCCCAGTTCCACAGTAGATGGAGAATAGACTAGTCAAAGTGCCAGGTCAAACTGCCAGGTCTGTCTAGCAGTGCAGTGGCTCAGGTCGGATGCATAGCGTGTCTGCTACATATGTGCCATCAGATCTCTGAAGGACAGACCTCTATGAAACAGTGCGTCGTGAAGTACCATAATAGGAAAGCGCCACAGTCGCTCAGCCCCTCCCACTTCAGGGACAAGAATGTTCAAAACCACCGTCAAGTGATCCATTAATGTACAGGGGAGGTGTGTGCTATCTGTGAGCCAGGGTGTGAGAGTGTTTGACAGGAGCCAATTGTCTAGACACATTTATGTGTCATGCTGTGTCGAGAGATGCATATATTTTATTTATTCATTCTTTTATTTTTATTTGACTAGATTTATATAGCGCTGGCTAGACCCGGAGGTATCAGAGCGCTTTACATGAGGATCATTGAGTTACAAGTTACAAATGACATCCGTTACAAGAGCATAGTAAAACACAGGAAAGAAACAACGTTACGGTAATCATCGGAGGGAGGGAGAGGAAGAAGACATAACCGGGAGACAAGGAGTTCTGTGCCCAATGTCCAGCTGGGTAGGTGACTGCTGAGGGGGTGAACCAGGGCCAATCTCCTATATAGCTGTCTAGCAGCTCCACCGGGCATCAGCCATGTTGCTCATATAGGCTGGTGCCTGGGGGTGATGCTGACGTCATGCATCTTTCAGTGCATATATGTCACACAAAGCATGCAGGACATTGCGAGATCAGGGTTTATTGACTGGGGCTGTGGCAGTGCTGTCTAAGTTCGGTCCAACAGGATATTAAGAGCACCCACCATCAAAATGATGTTAGCTTGAAGGGTAAGGTCTTGCATATTAATATGGAGACACCACTAGGGTAAGAGCTGTAGTTAGAAAAGAAGCTATAGGATACCCAGAGACAAAAGTAGGCGAGCGAGTAGGTGCTAGGTGAATTTCTTGCAAACACACAAGATTGATCTTGTCTTGTGTCAACATACATATTGTAGTACCTGCCTATATGTATGCGGGTTATTTAGCTCCTTAACATTCCAGGTCATGAATGTGACGTCTGCATAAGGTCTAACATCAGCCTGATATGCCATACAATGTAACCGTCAGAAGCTGCAGTGTAAAAAAGGTTATATAGCATAGCACGGAGAGAACAAAACATAAAACACGTACATAAGAAACAACTCCTACGGGCCCCATCCCCCTCCCATATGCTAAGTATGTCTGCCAAGTACAACCCCGAATAACAAAATTACCAAATTCAAAGTCCCCTCTAGCCTTAGATGGCTGCAAAGTAATACATGTGTGAACATCAAAGGGGGGTAGCAACGCTACGTCGTATCCCCGCATCCTGAAGGAGGAAAGTTCTACAAATTTTTCTTCAGCTGCATCCCAATCATATCATTTGTATCTTAGGAGAAAGTACCAGTATAACCGCACTGCCAATTACTGCAATAAGTGACAGATAAATGCATGCACATTTTAGAGGTCAACTAGATGGGAAGAGGTCTGCGCTGGCACTGAAATGGACATCCAACAGAGATCCCCTGGGGGATAACCGACAAGAGGCTTGCTGTTTCTCAGAATATTGTCTGCAGAAGGTTTGTACATCCATGGGTCTATTAAAGATATGTGGTTTGCCGTAAATGTCCACCCGTAGGCGGGCAGGATATATCATGATATATCGAAGGCCCAGGTCTCGAATTGTGGCCTTTATTTCTGTGTACTTGCCTCAGGCCTCCTCGACTAGCACTGTGAAGTCCAGAAATATGGATATTGCGGATCCTTGCCAGTTTAATGGGTCCTTTTCGCTTGCCAGCCTCAAGATGTTATCTCGGTCCCTGAAATTCAACAGACTTGCGATAATTGGTCTAGGAGGGTAGCCAGGGTTAGGACGCGGTCTGAGCGATCGGTGTGCACGTTCAACTACAAATGTGGCCGTGAAGGATTCCTCTCCAAACAGAATTGTGAGGAGGCGTTCCAAAGTCCTCATTTTCATGGCTACAATTTTCATTAGTTTCTCAAGTCTGTCCAGCTTTTTTGCCTTGTGAGCCATGCCGTTTTCTAAGTCCGATACTCGGCCATCCACCTTTTCCAATCTATGTTTGTGTCAATCAATGCGATCTCCCATCATGTCTAGCTACCTATCAGCCTTGTCAAACCTGTCATCAAGTGCCTTGAAGCCCGATCATAATTCCGCCATTAATGCATCAGTGCTCGTCGGTGGATCTCCTCTCCGGTATGTGGCACAGTGCTCTGTTTCTTCAATGTCTCAAACAACAATCAGTGCTGTTTAGGGTCTCGGCCTGCCATACCCAGGAGGTTGTGTGTTATTTTGTATCTCAGACCCACTGTGCCCAGTCTGGAATGAAAGCCTGTCCGTCCTCAGCTGTACTATGAACTGTGACTCAATATGGTCGATGTCACTCCCAATCATAGGCTAGTCTCACTGCGCCAGACCAGGTACGCACGGGCTACAGAGGTGTCAGCGCGGTCCCCACGTTCAACATGTGGGGGGCCCGGGCAACAATGGCACACTGGTGTGGGGGGCAGTAGTGAATCAATGCAACTTGGTGTCCGTATTATCAGGATGCTGAGGAGGGCAATGCCTGGGGCAGTCTGTCAATTACTCCTCCTGTGTCCCGCCCCCCACATCAATGACCAGGCAGGCTATTGAAGGCCCCTGGCCCGTCCCAGCGTCATGCCGGAGAATATCGTAAACAGGACGGTCAGGAGTCAGACAGGTCCTGTGCAGGGGAGGCGCCAAGAGGGAAGCAGGCAGCGGGTCGGCCCGACACAGTCCCGCGACTGAATCCCCAGACTCACCTGCGACCCTTGTCGCCACGGGGCCTCTGGGGAAAAAGCTTGGGCCGACCTTTCCTCTTCGGAGGGTCCAGCAGCCCGGTTGTAGCCCTCCTCTTACCTCTGCAGCAGCCAGGGGCTCACCGCTGCCGCCACACAGGCAGTCCCCAGCGGTTCAGCTCACTCCACCATGCCGCAGCCCTTCCCCTTGATGAGAAGCGTAAATGGAGGGGGCAACTCCTCGCAGTCCAACACCTCGATCTGTTGGTTGGCGACTTCCAATGAAGTGGGTGGAGATCCACCATCGACCCCCAGGTAGAGGCCCGCACAGCTACCCTTGCCACCTCTTCTCAGCTCGGGTACTGGCTCGGCTAGACCAGCAGACTAGGCTGCAAATTGGTCTGAGTCCTCCATCTGAGTGTTAGCAGACCACATCAGGGTGCCTCTTCCCCCAAAGCAGAGGGGGTCACGTAACATGTATCAATATGATGGGCAACTTGATAATACTTAGGGATGGCAGTCATGAAACCTGTCATGGCTCGGATTTGCTGGGATGCCCACGGAGCATCAAATCCACACGTCCATTCGGGTTGGCGGCTTGACCACGCCCTATGTGCAGCAAATGTTTTAGGTAAAGGAAGTGGACTCACGTTAGAGAACATAAAATGGGGGTCTATTTCCAGACATTATTGCATTAGTGCCACTATGTTTTTTTGATAAAATATCGTTTGTGATGGCATATTTTCCAACGGCCTCTCAATCCCTAATGCTAATGCATTTAAATGGTATTCAGATGTGTCATAAAATGGGAGCGTGGCTTGGTGCCTGCGGTGGATGGCGGCGTCCGGCTAAGGCGCTCCGGCGGGACCGAGAGTTTCCGCGTCCTGGGATATTATCAGGTGAAATTACAACCCGCATTAGCTGTCGGAAGACGCGCTGGCTGCCGTGCGCTCAATAGCGCTCTCATATACTAGGAGGAAATGCCTTTACTCTGCAAGTGAGTCCCTCGAGCGCTACCGCGAAGTCACGGCCGCCATTTTATGACGCTCGCAACAGGCAATTTTCTTTGAAGTGAGCGCGCTGATGCCCATTTGCCGCTCATAATTCCTTTCATGTTCTTTTAGGCATAATGCTTTTGCAGACGTCCTCAGGCAGTTGCTCTGAGGCATTTTAGTACAAAGTGGATATTTATTCAGCCTCTTTGACTGAAAGTTGTTTTTTGGCAGCCTTTTGCTTATCTCCTCAAAACTTTCTGGCGCAATTACATCAAAGCAGTGAACTTTTTATCATTTACCCCATTCATGCGCTGCACTAATCTTCATTGTATGAGCCATGTTAACTTTTTTTATTGCTTTTGACCATCTTTTTTGTTGTTTTGTTGCCCTGCTTATGCCTCACTGGATACTTTCAACTTGATTTGAGTGACATTTCTGTGTCTTCGGCTGCTCTTCACACAGTCCTCCTCATCCTCTTGACGTTTGTGCCTATTTTTGTTTGGTGGCTGCCCTGGTGTCTCTATGGGAAGAACGAAGGGTGCTTTATCCACGAAATCGCAACAGAAGCACGTTTTTATTAAAAATTCCAGGATTTTCACTGCCTTTTCTAAGCTGGAGGACTCTCAGGTGCTAGCACCAAGTTCCTTGGAGGCCGACATGGCTTCCTTTCCCACACCATCCGGGAAGACAGTCACCAAGCGCCTAAAGCACAATCCCCCGTCTCCTCCTAAATCAGCCTCTCCGGTTTCCATGAAGACACTGTTAGAAGAGATAAGAGCCCTTCGGCCCTTTATGGAGGAAACCAACTCTAAGCTTCAAATCCTTATGAACAACTGGTCTCAACTCGACACAAGAGTCACTGCTGTTGAACAAAGTATTTCCACCTTTAGTGATACATGTGCGAATGTCTCCCAGCTTCAATCTCAAGTACCGACGCTCCAAAAGCAGATCGAGGACCTTGAAAATTGTAGTAGTAGAAATAAGCTACATATTTATGGTTTGGCGGAGGGAGTTGAAGGGTCCGATCCCCTCACCTTCTTTACTTCTTTTCTTCCCAAGGTGCTTCATTTGGCAGAAGGCACATCTCTCAACATCCAAAGAGCTCACAGATTAGGTCGCCCTTCCTCCAATATGTCGCCCTCACAAAGACCAAGAGGAGTAATCATATACTTTCTGGAATATACAGACCTGTTGTTGGTGCTTTCTGCGGTCAAATCGGCTCAACGCATTACTTAGTCAGGTTCAACTTTGCTCTTCGCTCAGGACTATGCCAAAGCTACTGCTGGTAGGCACAAAGCTTTTCTCAACTTGAGGCCTGCTCTCCGATCCTTAGGTGCCCGCTATGGCCTCTTTCACCCTTGCCTGTTTAAGGTTACGTATAACAATAGAACAACAACTTATAAAGATCCAGTTCGACTGCAGAGTTTTATTAATTCATGTAATCCGACTATGGACACTCAGCGACTTTCTTCTTTATTGATCAATGCTTGAATTTGTTCACTACTTAAAGCTACATAGCTCCTAACCCCGTACGGTTTTGGTGTTGGTTGTTCTCCATGTTCTAATGTTTATTCATTGTTGGTTATGTACCTAATATCTCCAAGTTATTTTGATTTCAATTTTTTCTGTATGGAATTGTACATATAAGTTGTGTCCTCTGTTTACCCAGGCTTTGCTTCCTATCTTTTCCCTGACCTGAATTTTGTTTGATTTGGCGGTGTGCTATATTTTCTTTGTTCTCTTGTAATTTTGTTCTTATCATATTTCATCATTTTTCTCTTCAGCTGTCATCCTTTGATTTCATAGACTGTATGTTGATGGCTGATTTTGCCTAGTTTATCAGTTTACGGTTGTTGTTTCTGTTATTGTCTGTCTTAGCATGTCTCCTAATTGTATTTCTTTATACTCCTTCTAACCTGATTATTCATCGCCCCCACAGATTTCTCGTGCCTGTAACGTGGTCTCTCCTGTTTTCCCCCGTTCAGCTGCCCCAGACGTGCTGCCTACTCCATGTGGCTCCATCCCCCCTCACGTCTCTCCCTGAGTTTTCCTTTTTGTAGGTATGTTTTTTGTTTGTATGTTTTTTGCTGTGACCTTTGTTTCATGTTTTGTAACTCATCCCTTTATCTCTTTCCTTAACTATCGAATTTATGCACAAACTTTTTCTTCTGTGATTTTTTTTTCTCTATATCCTTGGCTAAGTTATTACATCTTTTATGACTTGCATTATCCTAAGCTCACTCTATTTTCCGTCTTCTCTTATTTTCCTTTTCACACTTTGCAATGCTTTTATATGAATTTGGATTTGGATTTATGTACCACAATTTTGGCTTCTTTTATTGTTGTTTTATCCATTGCACTGAATTGGACTATAGTTTTCAATTGCTATATGCATTTTGGTTTCATTTGTTATGTCACTTAAGCTGGTTTCTTGGAACATTAGGGGATTAAATTCTCCCATTTAAAGGCAGAGAGTTTTAACACATTTAGCTAAGTTAAATGCATATATTGTCTTCTTACAAGAAACGCATCTTACAGAAAATGAGTCTATGAAATTAAAAAGGGGTTGGGTGGATGAGGTTTATTTTTCTCCCGGGGATAGTAAACGAAGTGGAGTTGCGATATTATGCCGCAAATATCTTCCAGTCACCTTAGTGTCACAAGAAACGGATGCTGAGGGAAGATGGCTTATCGTTAAATTATTGCTAAAAGATGTTCCAGTCTCTCTCCTTAATGTTTACGCACCTACAGGTGGGGATACCTCGTTTTGGCCCGCTTTGTCCATTCGCATTTCTAATTGCATTGAGGAGAATTTTATTATGGCTGGGGATTGCACTCAAGTGTTAGATCCTTTTGTAGACAGGAACTCAAATGTGCCTTTTATTCCCAATAAGATACACAAATCATTTACTCGCACCATATCTCAACATAAATTACTTGATGCTTGGTGCCTTTGTAATCCAATTACCAGGGAATACTCCTTCTACTCCTCAACACATCATACCCAATCCAGAATCGATTATGTGTTTGTCTCTCATAATATCTCACAATCCCTCGTATTTGCAGATATTGGTCCCATTCTATTGTCAGATCATGCCCAGGTACAATGCTCCTAGAAGATGACGTTTGAATAACGCTCTCCTCTTAGACCCCAAATTCTCAGCGTCATTTACTTCTTTCTTTACTGATTACTTTGAGAGGAATCACACAGATTCTTTGTCACTTGCAACTATTTGGGATGCATTTAAGGCATCAGCAAGAGACTTCATTATCAATTTCGTGGCAAAGAAGCAAAAATGTACACGTAAGACTACAATGGATCTCCTCCGGGATATTAAAGCACTTGAACATTCATATTACACATCTCATTCAGAGGATTGCTTAAGAACCCTTGTTAAGGCCAAATTGGACTTTAATAAAAAGGCAACGGAAGATGCTTCGCTTTACTTGTTAAAATCCAGCGCAAAATTTTATGGGGGTAAAAATAGAGCAGGCAAAATATTAGCTAACTATTTAAAGATTCGCCAAAACAAATTAAACATTGACTCCGTCTTTTATGAACAGTTAGTCTTAAAGTTTAAAGATGCCAAAATATTAAATGAATTTGCTCTTTTTTTATAAAACCTTATATTCCTCAGAAACTGACCCTACGGATCACTTATTAACACAATTTTTCTGTGACATCCAAAGGCCTCAGCAGATACCTCTGGACTTATCTCCTTTGGAGTCTAGTCTTTCCCAGCAGGAACTACTTACTGCTCTCCAAAATCTTAAACAGGACAAAGCCCCTGGTCCGGATGGCTTTACTGTTGAGTTTTATACTCATTTTTCTAAGCTTTTACTTCCCAAGTTACATTCACTTATACGTTTTTTAATTTCTTCCAATAATTCCTACGGTTCTTTTTCAGAGGCCCACATTTGCCTTATCCCTGAGGAGGGTAGGGATTCCAAATATTGCAAAAACTACAGACCTAGCTCGCTGGTTAATATCGGCTATAAAAAACTTTCTAAAGCATTAGCCATTCACCTAGACTCCTATTCACCGAATTTACTACGGAAGGAACAATCTGGCGTTGTCAAGGGTCGAGTCATTACTGATAATACGCGACTCTTTTTCGATATTGTATCCAAATTGTCCCATCTTGATCATTCTTTAGCGGCAATGGCGCTGGATGCCGAAAAGGCTTTTGATAGAGTTGAATGGAAATATTTATTTTATACTATAAAGTGGTTTGGATTTGGTCCAAATTTTATAAATTTGGTATCTCTTCTTTACTCTAATCCGCGCGCAGCAATATGTACTAATGGCTTACTCTCCCCTTTTTTTAATCTAGGCAGAGGAGTGCGTCAAGGTTGTCCTCTATCGCCTTTCCTCTTTAATTTAGCCCTTGAGCCGTTTCTTTCCAAATTATGCCAAAATTCCAACATCTGTGGTTTTCAAACATCGAATGCTCACATCAAACTTGCAGCTTACGCTGATGACATTTTGCTTCTCTTATCTAAACCAGAAGAGTCAATTCCTGCCTTTTTAGCGGAGGTGAGAGCCTACTCTTCTATTTCTGGGTACAAGCTGAATAATGACAAGTGCAAAATATTACCTTTAACAAAATACACTTTCAGCTCAGACTTTCAAGCCTCCCACTTTAAATGGAGTCCGAATGCCATTAAATATCTAGGTTTACACTTTGCATCTTCAATTTCAGGAACAGTAACCTTATGTATGGATAAGTGTATTCAAAAGATCTCAGACTTGACTGCTAGATGGCATCCTCTTTACTTATCTTGGTGGGGTCGTCTGGACACCATAAAGATGATGCTGATGCTATCGCCTATAGTTTTATACACCATTACAAACATCCCGGTCCCCATTACAACTAAATTATTTTAAAAAGTCAACTCCATTTTAGCCTCTTTTCTGTGTGGTAACAAAAAACCTAGAATGTCCCTACTAAAATTAATTCGCCCTAAATCAGAAGGTGGAGTAATCTTTCCGGATTTTTATGCTTACCAGAAAGCTTTCCTATTACGTCAGCCTCTTTATGGTTGCTTGACTCTACGGATGATTGTCCTCTTTGGACATTAGTGGAACGCCTCTTTCTAGCTCCTTACTCATTCTGTGAGTACCTTTCTTTTTCACGCAAACCACAATCCATTTCTACTCCCATATAAAAAAAACACACTTCTAAATTACTCGAGATACCCTCTCACTTTACTCATGACTCAAAAAAATCCTTCTTAAACTCGACGATTTGGCAAAATAAGAATTTATTAATCCTTAACAAACCCTTTTACTGGAAGACTTGGAGACAAAGAGGCTTAATATGGATCCATCAATTATTCTCAGAATCACAATTTATACCCTTTGATACGCTCCAGCAGTTATTCCATTTACCTACCTCCTTTATCAATAAATATAATTTACTTAAAACAGCAGTGTTGAAATCTCTTTCCCACCTTCCCATTACACTAAACTCTTCTGACACGTTGAACCCCTCTACTAGTCTTCAGACCTTGTTATTGACTACACCCAAGGCCTCTGTTATTTATAAGCACCTACAAAGTACTGATAACAAAATACGGAAGACAAAAACGGAAGAAGCCTGGGAACAGGATTTTGCTACGTGTTGGCCACTATCAATGTGGAAAGGTATATGGACCAAATTATGTAAAGCCTCTAGAGCAGCAAACATTACACAAACATTATTCTTTGTCTACAATAGATTGTTACTTACACCAGCCACTCTATATCTAAGCGCTTCTCATCGATCCCAGACACATGTTGGTCATGTTCCTCCCCTAATGCTGACCTTTTTCACATGTTATTCAATTGTTCTCAGGTACACCGCTTTTGGTCTCAAATTAACTTAATTTAGGACACTAAGTTTCTTTTTTCTTTCTCTCACATCTTCTTGGGTAGTATTTCGCCCATTTGGGATGATACTCTTCTTAATGTCAAGATTATAGACTTATTGCTGGCGGTTGCCTTTCAACAACTTACTGTCAATTGGAAAGACTCATCGAAGATTTCTTATAGGGCTTGGTGGTACACTGTTTGCCATAATCACAGGTTAGATACTGCTTTTGTATACCCACCTTCCATGGCAATCAAACGTGCTGATTTATTGTCGCCTATTACACTCTTGATACCAGTGCCAAAAAGTGTTCATTACCACAACCCTCTCAACAGGAGGTTCTTAAACCCCCCTAGATTCCCTTATAGTTCCATAAGTTTCTACTATGTACCTAGTTGACATATGTATTTCATCTATTTTGCATTTTTCTGTTTCATTCTCTCACTATTAGTCTGATTCTTTTGTTCGGTATGTAATGAGCTTGGAATGTAAAGGTGTACAATTTTTTACTGCATATTGTGTTTGGTCACTTCAAATTTTTTTCGATAAAATATTTGAACTTAAAAAGATGTGTCATAAAATGAGAGCAGGCACATTCTGACAAATTTAGGAGACACTTGATGGGGAATGTGAACTTCCATTTGAGAATTTAGGGAGGTGAAGAGGATAAGCTTATTAAAGCACTTTCTGCAGTGTGAACACTATTTTGCATTAAGTTTAGTTATGGAAACAAAGGTGTTTGGAGATCAGTTTGATAAGATGGTAATGAAAGCATTTTAAGAGACAAATATGCTCTCCCACATAAAGGTTAGATGTTCTTTTGTCTCCACAGGACACCTGTAACAGTCAAAGATTGGAAATCTCTGTCCGCCTCATTGTTCTACCAATAAGTCCTCTTCAATCCAGCGGTCTTTAAGTCAGAAGAATTAGCATCCACTGACGTGTGTAGGTCAGATGTCTCAGATCAGTGGCGGTGGGACATTGTACCACAGGTTTTGCTATCAAGTTTGCATCCAAATCTCCAAATCCGGAGCGCTCCCTTCTCCATTGCTTATGAGCAGTGAGAAGTAGATGCTTTATAGTAGGGCATAAGAGAATTACTGCAGAAAGAGCCAATATCATCAGTTCCAAAACAAAAAGGGTAGGGTATGTTCTCAGGGGGATACCGTTCAGTCCAATACCTAATAAGAATAACATACATGGGCGAAGATACGTTCGATGGAGGGTCTGCCAGAAATGTTACCTTTAATAACCAGAGGCATTCATGGTAAGCTGGTCCTCTGGGAAGAAGATTACCATGGCTCCTCCCCAAGATTGATACACAAATCCATGAAGTGTTCTCAATAATGCTTTCATGCATGCTCCAAGCTTGATGGATCACCATAAGTATCCTAGATTGGGGTGTACAATTAACATTAAAGTTCGGAGTCATTTCGCTTCAGAGTAATCAGCTACGAGGGTGATCACGAAAGTGAGCTACACTGTCCATACCTTACCATGACAAAATGGTATGTCCCCTTTCACATGCCTGACCTACTTTCAAATTCACATTTAATTGTGATGTATGACACCTTCTATTCTGTTTCAGGTGGCAACTCTCTTTCTGAATTTTTTTTTTTGATATACTGCAGAAAGTCAATTCTTCTCCAGTTTAAGATCTCCAAATTATTGGAGCGAGGTTCCAGATAGTCAAAGGTGTAATATGTCTAGCTGAAATAGGATAAGTACTGCAATGCTGTAAGCCTGGCTACAAGTTCAAGGGGGTATGGCAGCAGAAGAGGCGATTTTTCCTAGGGCAAAGTTTCATCTGAGAATTTAGGTACCCCTCCTTTTAGGGGTTGGCAACTGACATCTATGGATCTGCAGTCATAATTTATCTCAAAAGCCAGGATACTGGGGTGAATTTAAGATGGCGGCTAGATCGGAGACATCTGGAGGCAGGAATATATCTTCTTCCCTCTAGAGGGGGAATATTCAAATCAAATGTCATTGTGCATCGTTGAGTCTGAGTCCTCTAGTTACAGTGAGTTTCACTCATAGAGCTTAAATGACCTAGAAGCAGAAAGATTCCCTACTACTCTTCTCTTTAACAATCCAAAGGTCATCAGTGGTAGTAAGAACGGGTGATGAGATATAGATAGCAAGTTCAGATCCCATTACCTGGTGGCTGGTAGCACTAGCTGTGTTGATTTTCCAGTGGACAGAGCAAGAATCTTATCTCTTGACAGTACCCAATTTCAAGTGATTGAAAGAGGTTTTGACAGACAGTCTTAACTGTTTTCTTCCTTCATCTCAGGAAATTTGAGTCAACTGGTTTCAAGGCAATTTGTCTTAAATTAAGTTTATAGATTCGATTTGTTAGCCACAGAAAAGAAAATGCTGTGTCCCAGTTCTCCTTTCGGATCGCAAGGCAATAAATGCTTTTGCATGTTAGTAGCCCAGGATCCTTCTTTTTGCCCCCCTTTTCCCCCTATTTCCAAATGTTCTCACGTGGATAAAGATGTAGAATGTGAGGATGATGATGTTTGTTCTTTCCTGACTTAGCAATCTTAGTGTCCTCCTCTGGATCAGAGGTGGGGAGGCAGCAGGGTGTGCTTCTTATGACTTCTTTTCTTTTCCATCCCCAGTCATGAGCCAGAAGGTTCTGTCTTATTTTCGGGCCATGACTTGGAAATCGGCAAGTTAGGTTTTAAGAATAAAAGACTATCTACAGGTTTGAGCAGTCATAGTCTGAACATGTAAAAGACTGGCTACTCTCCAACGTTATGCACATCATTTGTCAGCTTTGTTTATTTATTCATTTTTATTTCAAGAGTTTCAATAACGCTAGCTAGATCCGAAGGTATGGGAGCGCTTCACAACATTGTCACTTGCAGGGTAGCATTAACATTTTAGTGTGTACAGGGAAATAAGAGGCATCAATCAATACCATTGTATAAAACAAAATGTCACTTGAAAGATATAGTATCACATTGGTATGTACATTGACTCATGCTGCTTCCATTCCTGTCTTTGTAGAGAGCTCAGTGACTCATGACGTAATGAGACCAGGGAGGGGGGGAAGAGGAGGTGGTCATGAGGCGAGTGAGGTAGATGTTCTGGTATCAAGGGTATCTGTGTGTTCATGTGGGCATGATTCAGTTGTTTGATTAAGGTTATCCATTTGTGAGATATCTGTTGATGAGGAGGTCTTGGGCTGTCTTTTGAAATCTAGGTATGAGGGGTTGGTTCTGATATGGACGGGTATGGAGTTCCATATTTTGGGTGCATTTCCTATGAAGGATCGAGATGCGGTTTTTTGTTTGTGGGTTTTCGGAGGGATGAGGAGTAGAGTGTTGGTACTCCTTAGACTTCTTTTCTGTCCGACTTTCTGGAGTTCAGTTTGGAGGCAAAGTAGGCGGGTTTCTCTGTGTGCAGTGCTCTGTGGGTGAGGCAGGCAGTTCTGAAATTGGCACGCATTTCGATTGGGAGCCATTTTAGTTCTCTGAAAGCAGGCAAAATGTGCTCGTATTTCTTTATTCTGCTGACCATTCTGGCTGCTGCTTTAAGAGTTGCTCTGAGGGGAGCTAGGTGCAATTTTGCTGCTCCCGTGAGGGTTCCATTACCGTAGTCCAGTCTCGACAATACCAGTGCTTGAGTGGCTTGTTTGAGGTTGTTCCGAGGGATGAAGGTTTTTATTTTGTAAAGTAGTTTCAGGTTGCTGAAGATGCTCTTTACTGTGTTCTTGATGTGTTTGCTCATGTCTATTTTAGGGTCAAGGGTGATTCCAAGGGATTTCACAGAGTCGGCTGGTGTGGGGTAGTAGTTGAGAGCATCAATAGCTTTTAGCCATTCTGTGGTTTGGGGGTTCTTCTCCCTGTTGGCGATGAGGAGGATTTCCGTTTTGTCTTAGTTTAATTTCAGGTGGTTGCTGGATAGCCATTGTTGGATTTGTCTTAGAGTGTCGTTCAGTCTCTGAATGCTTTCAATGGAGGAGGTTTCCAGATAGATTTGGGTATCGTCTGCATAGAGGTGGAAGGGAATGTGGGTTCTTTTGAGTATGGCAGCAAGGGGTTCCATATTCATGTTGAAGAGTTGTGGGGAGCATACTGAACCTTGGGGGACACCTCGTTTGACGGGTGTTAGGTCTGATAGGAAATTTTAGATTTTTATTCTTTGGGTGCGGTTCTGTATAAATGAGGTGAACCATTGTAGGATCGCCTCTTCCACTCCAGCCCTTTCTTGCAGTGCCTTGGTGAGTAGTTTGTGGTCAAGCGTGTCGAAGGCTGACGATAGGTCCAGAAGTATGAGTAGGCAGCATTGGCCTTTATCTAGAGATTTGTGCATGTCATCTATTGCATTTAGGATCGCTGTCTCTGTGCTACAGCCTTTTCTGAAGCCCAATTGGTGAGGTTTTAGAAGGTTGATGCTGTCAAGGCGTTTGGTGACCTGGAGGAGAACACATTTTTCTAGTATTTTCGCGAGGAGAGGGAGACTGAAAACAGGTCTGAAATTATTCAGGTCATTTGTATCGGAGCCTGTTTTTTTCAGTAGCAGTGTCACTTGGCTGATTTTGAGGCAATCTGGGATGATTCCAGTGCGCAGGGAGCTGTTTATAATTTTGGTCTAATGTGGGGCTAGGGAGAGTTTGAGTTTTTTTGCCAGTTGGGCAGGTATGGGATCTAGGTCGTGTGTGAGGGTTTGGAGCTGGCAATCATTTTGATGACCTCCGTTACGGTGATGGGATTGAAGGATTTCCATACGTATGAGGGGTGCTTCGGTGTGATAACTACTGTCCCTGTGAGTGATTTATTATCTGGGGGACTGTGGTGTATGTCCAGGGAGAGTTCTATCTTGGTCATTTTGTAATTGAAGAAGCTGGCAAAGTTATTGCATAGTCCCTTCCTGTACATAAACAAACCTTTTTTTTTTAAATGCCATTTTGTAACTTACATGTGTGCTGCATGTAGCAGCACACATGTAAGTCACAAACTGGCATTTTAGGTTTGTTTATGTGCAGGAAGGGACACCTTCCTGTACATAAACAAACCTCCCTGCTTGCACTCTGGTGCCAGGGTGCCTGTATTGGCGCTAAGTTGAGAAACTTAGCGCCATCGCAGGGGATAAAGCAAGGCTGCACCATGTCCTTGTTAATATGGTGCTGCCTTGCTTTTCCGAAGTGGCGGAGAGAGGCGTTAAGCCAAGAAGGCTAACTCCCCTCTCCGCCACTTCCTTGTGAATATCCCCCAAAGTATTTTGCCTGGAATTTTGCCAAATTCTACTTCTGAGTGAGAAGTGACTCTTCTTACTTTGATTGCAAGAAGGTTTTTT
This sequence comes from Triturus cristatus, assembly GCF_964204655.1. Taxonomy (NCBI): domain Eukaryota; kingdom Metazoa; phylum Chordata; class Amphibia; order Caudata; family Salamandridae; genus Triturus; species Triturus cristatus. The sequence continues at coordinate 693,375,964 of NC_140583.1, forward strand.
TCTGGCCGTTTTCGGAAAGATTGTCTTTTTCCAAGATGGTGGACCATTGTTGGTTAATTTTGGTTCAACTAGGAACACGATTAATCTGTCTTTCCCTTTCCTGAGTAGATGTATTTGTCAAGTATTGGATGTGCTCTGACTGAGGAGATTTTGCCTTGCTCAACTCAAAAATAAGGTTCAAGAGCGGTCAATGAAAAACATGTCCGCCTCTTGGGCAGAAGCTTAAGGAGCCTCAATCTAGAGATTTGAAAGGCAGCTGGTAAGAAGGCGCCTTTTCATTTTGGGCTGGGATGCTGCCCTGGTGGTTGCCAGTGACCGAGACTGGTCCGGTCATTTCATCACTTTTTGAATGTATTTTTCACTTTTTTCGCACGTTACTGAACCCATTGTGAAGGCACGGGGTACAGAGATTTTGGAACAAAGGTGTTCTGGCCACAGTGAATGTTTAACTGTTGCTATTTGTGAAGTAACGCACCCGAAATGACTGAAGCTTTGGTATCTCCTCCAAGAATAGCTGGAGTGAGGAAGAGGACGAAGAATTCATGTTATAATTACTTACTGGTAATTTATTACTTTGAGTCCCTCATCTTCGCTCCAGTAATTAGGTTGGATGGGGCATTTCGGGTCATAAATTTCAGCTTTTGTAAAACACGATTTCCCGAAAGGAGGAGGCACCCTTTATTAGAGGGGTGCTGTCTTTTTTTAAGAAAGCTAGAAGTATAGACGGGGCAGGATTAGGTATATTCAGTGAGACGTGCTCTCCTTGTAGATAAATATCTGGAGTGAGGAAGAAGAACTCCAAGTAATAAATTGCCGGTAAGAGCTCGCTGCACTAGTTCAATGCACGTCTTTCCAGATCTGGGGTTTGCGCCACTTTTGAGGCATCTCTTAAAATGCGGTGACTTTGGCAGTTTGAGGAAGGCTTAGGACTGTTATAGAAAAAGATGAGAGGTTTCTCTGTACATACACTCCTTCAAAAAGGAAAGCACCCTGAGGCGAGTCTAAAGAGATGCCCTATATAGGAGCATTAATACATTGGTTTGACTCACAGAAAACAAGAGAACCTCCTTCTTTCAAAGTGGCACCTTATTAGTTGGGTAAAACACACTCTTTATTGCTGTGCCCGAGTATAAATGTTAACTTCTTTTTTCAATTTAAATAACCCTGTTTATATCTCAGCTGCAAACATTGAAAACGCTGCTTGATGGGAAGGAGACCAAGGACAGTGCTGCTATTAATTGCATGGGAAGGATGCAATATCTGGGGCATCCGCATTTTAAGAAATGAGTGCCACTCCTACTTCTGTGCGTTAATCTGCTTGCTATAAAAACCATGTCAAGATTTTACCAAACAAATATGGCAACACGTACAATGTCTAATTGGACTGCTTGAATTGACCATCTGTCTTTCTGGTATGAGGAAGTTGTTCCTAATATGAATCATAACAATCTTCAGCCCATCTCTGGTACATCTCAATATAGTGAAGGGGCATGCTTGTTATGTCATACTCATGGGTCATGAGTGATGTATGTCGCTTATCTTGTAATGGGGTTTCTTTTAACAGGAAACTCCTTCCTAGATAGCCAGATAAGCACCCACATGTTTTTTGACACATACATTTGCATGCTGATGTCAACATGGATCAGCAAAGTCAATATATCCACCATTTAATCACTGCATTCTTCCCCTAATTTAGTCCATCAGCTTCAGCCTTATTTGCTACACAGGTGTCACTGAGATACTGCTCACGCTCCGTGACCAATCTCGTGCAGCCATGAGGAAACTTCAAACGCGTATTCTCAATGTTGTCTCCCAAATTGGTTACAACTCCCTCAAACCTAACAGAGACAAAACCGATATATTTCTGGTCAGTAGTCTAAATAAACTTCAGTCCCGGCTTCTCGATCTCTTGCCCACTCAGCTATGCCTTTCCCTTCATGCCTGTCTGCAAACTTGGGTTGCATTTTGATCAGGAACTCTCTCTTACCAATCGGGTTAACCATATTTATCCCACTTGTTAGTCCCAAATGATGCTTCTCAGAAAGATTCTTCCATTTCTTCCTATCAACTTACATGGTCTTGTAGCAAAAGCGGTCAATCTATGTTGGATCAACTACTATAATTCTCTCTTAGGACCTGATTTGGATCTCAACGGATGGGCTACTCCGTCACAACGGTGACGGATATCCCATCCGCTGAAACATAAATGCCATTATATCCTATGGGATTTATAATTCGCGGACGAGATATCCGTCACCATTGTGACGGAGCAGCCATTCTCCCAATATCTAAATTAGGCACTTAGTTTGTTGTCTTTCCTTTTGCAGTGTCTTCAATGCATCCATAATGCAGCAGTGTTTAATCTTTAATCTCCCACCACGCTGTCATGCCACCCTGACCTCAATCCTCTGCACTGGTGTTCTGTATCTAAAAGAATTGTCTTCAAGTTCTTGTGCACGGTCCACAGGCTTTTCAATGCAGATGAACTTTCTATCTTCAACATAGTTCTCACATTACACTCTCACTTGCTTTCTCAGATCATCATCTTATATACTTGTTGTCGCATGGCTATCCCGCACTTGTGCCAGTTATCGTACATTCTGTATTCTTGTAGTAAAACATTGGAACAGCCTTTCTCAGCACATCCGCATCATCTATTAAATCTAGCCTTTACATAAGGCCTTAAAATTCTGATTGTTCTCTTCCTAAACTATTGTATTTCTAACCTAGTCACTGCTTTCATCTGGCATGGTCTCCGTGGATTTTCCTCAGTACTAAGACACGTTTACAGGTAAATAGGGCTCTGCAAATCTCACAATACATAAAATAGAATTAAAGCTGACAGCTGTTGGCTTTGTCAATGCTTAGTTTACCTTCTAGTCAGTAGCCCACTTAGATAGCGACCTGGACGGCGAAGGATGACCATTACAATCAAGCTTGGTGAGAGATTTAGGGCCAGATGAATCAAGCCTTTTACCCGTCACAAATGGGCCGATTTGCAGAATTGTCCCGTTTGCGAGCGGTAAAAAGCCTTTTGGGATGTATCATCCCAAAAGGCATTCGCAAAATAGGAAATCACAATTTTTGCGAATACCTATTTTGTGAATGCATTTAGGGAATCGCAATTTGCAATACCCCTAAATGAAATGTAGGAAGCATTTAAAAATAGCGACCTTGCTTTCTGGAGTCACAAATTGCTACCAACTTCAAGTTGGTGGTAATTTGCAAATCCTTTGAAAAATGCACCAAATTGCATTTTTCCACCTGCCATGTGGTGCATACGCCTGCCCTTAGGGCATGTGTGTGCGCCACATGTGCACTCATTACATTTTTGGGGTGCATGAGGGTGGTCTTTTGGCCTCCTTGCACCCTTTAATTTCATTCGCAATTTGCAAAATTTCGAATGCCTTCTCAGTCATTCCTATGGGTCCCTAGGCCCATAGGAATAAACGGAAAGGTATTCCTTAATAGCAAATCTCAAATTGCAATTTGCTCTTAAGGAATCGCTATTTATTTTGTGAAACCTACATACATTGCATTCTGCGATTCTGTAATAGCGAATCAGTAAAATTTGCTATTATAAATTCGCAAAATGCAATGTTGATACATCTGGCACTTAGAGCTTTTCAACTTCTTCCAAATTAAAGAACTAAAGTGTTAGTAGCTCCAAACCTGAGTTTATTTATGTTCAAAAATTAAAACACCATCCATAGTTTAGAATTCCTAGTTGGAGTCGGAAAAGGCATTGCAGGAGGAAGTGATATATGCATGATAACATGCGTAATCGTTTGCGTTTCAATGTATTCAGGTGTTTAGCGGAGCAAAGACAAAATAACAATGTAATAATGTTGAAATAAGCTTTGCTTAAGACTTTCAAAAGTGTTACAAGAGTTGTGCCTCCAAATTTCAAGCAGCACCTCTCAGTTCGATTACTAAGATCACAAAGTAAGGTCTCTGGTGAGCAATCTAATAGGATGCCCAGGTTTTTAGACTTGGAGCCACCTTCTAGCTTAACTCAGTTCAAACATGTTTATTTTGGGGTATTATACTGTAAAACACACAATAAAAAATATTGTATATAGTATGATACAAATCATATCCTTGACTTTTGCAAAAGATCGCAGAATCGTTTAAAAATACAGAATGAAAAGAATCAAAGAGTGAAATAGACAATTACAAAATTAAAACAAAAAACTTCATAGATACCAGCTTTCAAAAATCGATCTCTAATCGTTTCCTTCGTATCCAAACACAAAGCACAAATCTGATTCAACAAAATGCCATACAAGTAGATGCGTCGATTTCAAATCTGTCAACGTTGGCAAATAATCCCTAAAACAGAGATTTAAGGCATACAAGACCAATCCATTTGCTTTTGGCATATTGAAATGCTGGGCAAACTAATTCAACATTTTCACTATTTTCAATGGCATAATTGTTACACGTATTGCACAGATTATTATCAGTGGCACAAGATTTCCCCGTAGACATGAAATTCTTGATGCGCAAAATACCCAAAAACATTTCATAAAAAGTATGTTGGTCTGGTGCGGTAGTATTTCATCCATATTTATTTCAAATGAAGCTGATCGTTTGAGTTCCAAACATGTATTGGCTAAGCTCCCTTTGTGAGTGTTCTGATTCCAGGAGCCCAGTACATGGTTCCAATATAAATTATTTTAGAAGAGTCTTGAAAGCCGGAGTTATAGGGCGTGGACCAAGGGCATCTAGCCAGGACTTTACATGATAGAGCCATGGCAAAGTAATGGCTAGCTCAATTTATGTTCCAGGCGTTGAAATTCATGGGAGACGATGTGGTCCCTCGGCTAGACTGCCGACTTTGGTGCTGGACACCAGCGTTCGAGCCGCGGGTTCCCGACCGCATCCTGTGTTTCTGGGCAAATCACTTAATGTCCTCGTACCTGAGTGTGTAACGTAACCGCTGCTCATGTAAAGCGCTCCAATACTTCGGGTCGAGTTCGCGCTATGTAAATCTGCAATAAAAAAAATGTACCCTTATGAAAGACCACAACATGTGTTTTTGCGGAATTCAGAGTGCATTGATTGTCTAGATTAAGTTATATAGCAATCCTAGGGCGGTATTACACTTAGAGTGCACTGTTGCACTCTTTTACTTAGGTACTCTAAGAGCAAACAAGAACAGTGTGGCCAATTACATAATATGTGCTGCAGTTAGGGCAGCTGTAACCCCACACATGCGTAAAAGGTGAAGTGCCTCTTAGTAAGGCGGGGCCGGCATCGGACCTGCCGATGATATGGCGGTCATGCCGGCCCCGACGACACTGGAGTCGGGCTTGTCGCGTCTCTGGTGATGCGACGGGCTCGCCCTCCAATAAGCCCCCAGTGAGCCATGGCCCGGAAGTGGAAGTTCCACTTCCGGGTCATGGAATTCGCCAGGGCCCGCCCCTCTCGGGGGGCGAGCACTCGCCACTGATAAAAGGCAGGGGAGCAGAGGACTCTTCCTCTGTGTCCTTCCGCGCTCCCCAGCCTTATTGTGTGACCTCCTTAGGAGGTCTTTGGATAATATTTGCCCACCCACCATCCCCTAGAGCAAAAGTTTGGGTTAGGTACATAATTGTCTTAATGTTTTCCAGATTATAAGGTGTAAATATCTTGTGTTTTCCCCTTTTTTAGGTAAAAAATTGTCGTGTTTTAGTGCATTTCCGTGGTCAGGCGGTAAGGTCATGATTGGTGAGCAGTAAATTTAAGGTCCTTAGGGGGGCGGCGCCATTCCTGGAATGGGGTTGCCCAAGGGAGTCCACTCCTAGAACTCTCCAGGGGCAGTTACAGCCAACGTGGCTGTATGGGTGCGGGGGAGGGGGGAGTTACGCTTTTCCTAGGCTGTTGGCCATCCCGCACATGCACAATGGCGCCAGTAAAGGGCGCAGAACTGCAAGGGCCCCCGATGGAGAGAGTATACAGGGCGTACGGGGGTAACTGGTGGGGGGAAGTACCCTCACGGTGAACGGGCCCTCTGCGCATGCGCACTCAGGCTGGAGGGCGGGGTTTAAGGGATAAGGATCTGACACCAGTTATTGACCTTGCCGTAGGCTCAAACATGGATACGCAGAAAATGATTGCCATTATGATTATGATGATGTATGCTTAGATTCGGATAGGAAATAACTTGTATTAGAGTGATGTTAAGGTTAGCCATCTGATATCTGTACATATCAATGTAATCAAATGTCAATAATATGATTGTCTGCGTAAAGATGAAAATTAATATTTAATGTTTGCTGAATTTTTATAATAAAAATACGGCCGGGGGTTATCTATGACCCCCTTTTCCAACTAAACCACCCGTGTCCTTGCTGTTTTGTGGGATGGAACAATGGAGGAGGGGTATAGGTAGTACCAGGCCATATTGAAGCAGCCACTCCACCTTTCACAGTACAGGCTACACATGACCTGCATTTGGAAAGGAGGGGAGGAAACCCCCTACACGCAGGTGATGTGAGCATTAGCCACCGGCCCACAAAGGAATGTCCGCGTGGCTCAGAGGGCACCCTCAGGGGTGAGGAGGTGAAATGTTTCACTCATTAGGATGGGGCCATGCCCCCATGCTAATGAGGAAATGCCACGTTTAGATAGTGCAGCGCTATATGTGCACTGATACTGAAGGACTGGGCTATTCTAAGACCCAGCGGTGCCAGGGAACAACACCTGAAACCTTCGTGGGTTACCTGTTCCGGCGTACAAAATACAGAGACACGGGACACTTCCTGCGACGTCAAAGATCAGCGTTTAACAATCGCTACCCGTTTAGGCAAAGTGCATCCAAAAGATCATTCACGAGCTGCCCGTGTTGAATCTTCGTACCATGCGATGTCATGAATCCTCTTTCTCTCCACAATCGACCAAAACTATGCGCAACACACCCAGAAAATGTCGTTCTGATTCACACGGAACCTCAATACTATCTGCATTACAGAAGAGGCAGCACAACATACGCTGACCCTTCTGTATTACTTAACTGGCCTAGGGCGCAGAAAATGGCCACAGATGCTTGTTGCACCTCTGGGGTACTGTATGTAATACGGCCCCAGGGCCGGCTCTAGAGTGCTGTGACTGGTACCCCAGCACAGGGTGCTGACTTCAGAGGGTACCGTGTTTGCCACTTAATTTTGGTTTTAAAAGCAGCTTCTCCCATGTTCCTTGCCTCCAGCAATTTCCAAGTAATACAAACAATGGAAAGATAACTGCGGTGATTAATGTTCTTCCTGGAAAGAAATCTGAGTTTTGTCTAGTTGAGGTTTTGACTGATCATAAAATAGCACAGAGGATTAATATTCCTGCTGCAGAGAATGTGTACCATTAAGACTAATGGGGTAACCCAGTATTCCGCAGAACCTGGGAAATCTAGTATTATGGAGCAACAGTTGGTTCTGTAGGGGGTAAAATATCACTTTTATAAACCTCTTTGCTTACTGTTTAACTAATGGCCACATGAGTGGCATAACACATTGATTGGTGTCAATGAGTTATTAACCTTATGTGTTATGCCACTTATATGGCCATTCCTAGTTAAACAGGAAACAAAGAGAACGTGTACCTTGCAGACCACAAAGTGCATATAATATAAATAAGTCAGTGGGTTACTGCTTTTCTAATAAATATCCTTTAGCTACTTGCAATTTATAAGTTAAAATCCTAATATAGAACAGGTAATTATTAACTGTCACGAAAGAACTGCATGCACACTGCAAAGTATAGATTAGAGCATAGATTAATGTTGCAAAAAGGGTTAGTCTGTTTAGAAATCGATTCTACTTTAGTGTTCCATTTTCAATTCTGAGTTTGTGCTTCTCCAGACCAATCACTCGCAAACTGTACTTCCTACCAGGATGGATAACATGTCACTCCTACCCCTTGTAGTTCCCTGGCGTATGTAAAATTTCCTATACACTTATTTGCACACGTATGATTGTATCTGTGTAATGTGTCTGTGATGCAAAGTGCTCTGGCTCCCTGCACTAGTATGAGTGGCGCTATATATTGAATTAAATGCATCTGAAAGAGAGTGGTTATAGACACTTGAGGGGCACAATAAAAAGATGTAATGAGGGAATCCGTGCTGGAGGTGATCACCACCTCCACCATGGATGGGAGGGCGCCAACAAACATTATCGCACTGGGCACTACTGGCGCTAAAGCAGGCCCTGACAGCCCCTAGAATCAAATGGGTGTCTGATCTAATAAAATGAAATCATTTATGTAGGTGCATGTGTGCTATCCCTAACTGTTGAAATGCACTTCTAAATATGTTATGTAGAGATTAAATAAACACAGAGAAAGGATAAAATCCATTACCTCAACGGTTCAAACGTCTTTTTTATAAGCATAGTAGGAAATACAACGCCTACTATGCTTTAAGGCCATAAGAAGTGTATACGTTCTTTTGCTATAAGGCTATTAGAAGTATATAAATTAATTAATTTTACTGTGAAAACAACCCACTTAAAACACAATCATATATCTGAAATTTAACAAAAAGATAAAATGTTTCACACATTGCTAACATATTTAATTTAGGGTCAGATGCATAACGGTTTCAAATTCTCCGATTTGGCATTTGCAACAGTTAAAATGCTTTGTGTTAAGTACTACATATATTTTAGAAGTTGAAATCAACTTCTTAAAATGGGGTTTTGGATGCATACAAATTAAGTATCTAGTATAGCTGTGTTGTAGTTGTCCCTTCCAAATACCGAATCGGTATTGGATAGATCAGTGTTAGGCAACCGACGTCCAGTTGCAAAACTATGAAAATGTAGACACCTCAAAGGAGGTGGTAACCCATTTGCAAAAGAACTCCTTTTAGGAATCATTCAACTTTGTAAATTAAAAAAAAGGATGTTGGGCAGTGGGCAGTGGGCCAATGAACCATTGACAACTCTCAAACATGGGAAAAAGAAAAAATAGTAAACTCTTCTTTTTAAGCGCAGCCCTATTTTCCTTTAAGAAACACAGGGTGCACTTGAAAAAAATGTTTACTTTATTGAAAAGCAGTCACACACATGGTGGTCTTCAAACCCCAGCAGACCACCATCCATGTGATTCGCAATTTGTGATCTCCTGCTTGAATACTAATATGGTAGGTCAGTTTGCCACGCTCTCAAAATCTGCATTTTCCAAACTTACCTTTTGCATATGATGGCAAAACTACAAGTCACAAAGCATGATTAGTATTTTCAAAGCAGTAAATGGAAAATCTGACCTATAATTATCAATTCCAGGGTGTGTAGTGTCGCGCTCTAGTCCTCGCGCGCTACGTGGTGACGCAGCGCGCAAGGACGCGTGATAACTAGCGCATGCGCGAAAGCCCGCGATTACCGCAAGGTCGCATATTCCCGGCGCTCTCCCGCCGTTGTAGAAATAAAGTATAATTCTACCCACAACCTCTGCTCATGGTCTTTGTGAATCAGGAGGGAACCCCCCAACCTTACAGTGGTGACGAGGGTGGGATGTGAATGCAGGAAAGTGAAAATTAGAGGGGAACTCGATCACAGACACACCACGTGGCAAAGGTGTTGAGCTGGGAAGGTACCAGAGAAGACCGTAGGAGGAGAACCACCTTCAGGGAGCATAACTAGGCGGGAGAGCGTGGCAGAGGCAGTAACAAAGGACAGAAGTGCAAACAAAAAGGAAATATAACGGAGAAGGCCAGCTCAAACCCAAAGAGACCCTGGCGGACGCAGCAGCACGCAGGGACAGGGGAGCGGAAGAACCCCGACAAGATCAAATGCAAGGTTAGAGCGCGGACGAGCCAGGCAGTCCGAGAGACCCAGGGGCAGTGCCAGAAGGTCGCGCCACGATGAGCACGCAAGCATCTTCACTGACGACGCCAATCCCGTTCCTGCCGAGACCAGGAGAACCTCAAATGAAATGGAAAGATTGGAGAGAGTACTTCAAGAACTACATTGCAGCGATAGAAGATGAAAATGGGGAGGCCTTTCCCAGTGCGAGGAAGAAAAGGATCCTACTGCACAATTTAGGCCCAGAAGGGATACGAGTCTATCAGACCCTGGCACCCGCAGCAAGACCGGACACTGATGATGATGTGTTCAAACACGCAATAGAAGACCTCGACATCCACTACCGGCCCGCGATGTGCTTCTCCATTGACCGGTACAATTTCCAGCAAAGGAAACAAGAAACCGGCGAATCCATAGATCTACGTGGCGGCGTTGAGGAAGTTGGCAGTAACATGCAGGTATGGAATCCTGACTGACAAGTTCATAAAAGACCAGATAGTTATGCACACCACCAACAAAACCGTGCAAGACAAATTGTGGACAAACAGTGAGGCATCACTGAAGGAAGTAATAGCCTTGGTGAAAAAGGCGGAAATGTCGAAAAGGTGTGCGGACGCAGCCAAGAGGGAGACCATTCAGAGAACCATGGTGAACAAGGTGGATGACGACGAACCGCAGGGACGGAGCAAAACCATACTGCCTGACGGGAAAGGACAGAGTAGATGGAAAGGGAAACCGGGACAATCATGGAAACCGAGTAGAGACAACAGCACGATGTGCTACAGGTGTGGTAGTCCAGCGCATGCTGCCCAAGACAAACGATGCCCAGCCTTCCGAGCAAAATGTATGTTCTGTGGCATTATGGGGCACTATGAACAAGTGTGCCGCCGGAAAACGAAGAGACCAAGGGTGAAGTATGTGATGCAAGACCAACAGGAAGAAGAAGACGAACAAGAGGAAGAAGACGGGGTATTGTGCGTGGATGAGCCAGTGCTAGGCATCGAGAGCAAGCGCTCCCGCAAACCACAGTGCGACATGCTAATAGGAGGTGTTAAAATCAAGATTATAGCAGACTCAGGATCTCTGTACACCATAGTGCAAAGGGCAGTATGGAGGGAAGAATTTGAGCCCAGTTTGGGAGCAAGGCTAGAACCACCGGACATACGGCCATTGTTGTACACAGGCGAACCCATTCCCATGGTGGGATACAGGAAGTTGAACTTCGAATTCAAAGGAAGATGTGCGGAGTGCAAACTATATGTAGCAGAAAAAGGCCCATCCGTCCTAGGATGAATGGATCAAGGGGACCTCGGGATCAAGTTAGACCCAAGAGGGGACACGCAAGTGCTACTGACAGCGCCAGGGAGCTGGCCGGAACTAGAAGAAATGAAAAGCAAATTCCCAAAGGTATTTGGTGGGAAAGTGGGCAAATTAGAGAAATTCACCCACAAAATAGTACTTAAGGCAAATTCAAGACCGGTCTCGCACAAAGTCCGCAACGCGCCGCTAGCCATAAAAGAAGATGTACAGCTTGAACTGCGGAGACTAGAAGAAAATGGAATAATAGAGCCCATAGACAGCTCGGAATGGCTGGCCCCCTTGGTAGTAGCCATGAAACCAAATGGAAAAGTTTGTCTGTGTGTGGACCTTTATGAGCTTAATAAGTGCCTAGTAGTGGAAAAATTCCCGTTGCCGCGCATTGAAGAAATGTTGTCCAAGACAAAGGGGATAAAGTGGTTTTCCACCATCGACCTCACATCTGCCTATCACCAGATTGATCTACATCCTACAAGCAGGAAATTAACTTCCTTTATAATTATAACGCCTTTTGGATGCTATCAAATTCCGCAGGATGTCGTTTGGTCTCGCTTCCGCAGCGGCGGTGTTCCAGAAATAAATGCATCGCCTCTTCAAAGACATCGAGGGCATCCAATACTTCCAGGATGACATACTGGTGATGGGGTCAGACAGTAAAGACCATGATATGAAGCTAGACAAAGTGCTTCGAGTGTTGGAGACCAACAGCTTGACCGCAGAATGGGAGAAGTGCCGACTAGGGATGACATCGGTCACATATTTGGGACATGAAATAGGTGGACAAGGCATTACACCCAAACAGGCAAACGTGAAAGCTATCTGCAACGCTGAGGCACCATCCAACAAAGAAGAAGTGAGATCATTCTTAGGGATGGCAGAATATTATAGCAAGTTCGTGCAACACTTTGCCACCAAGACACACCATCTGAGACAATTGATAAGGGAGAAAACAGCGTTCAAGTGGAAGGAGAAACGGAAAAGGAATTTGAAGCATTGAAGTGCGACATCAGCCAAGCAGTACCACTGCAAGGATACGACCCGCAGGGACAATCTATACTGACAACTGACGCCAGCGAAAAAGGATTGGGAGCAGTTCTCATGCAGGAGAGGAGAGATGGGATGACGGAGACCCTCTGTTTTGCATCCAGGTCATTATCACCTACAGAACAGAAATATAGTGTAATCGATAAGGAAATGCTGGCAGTGGTATGGGCCATGGGAAGGTTCCGCCAATTTCTATGGGGTACGAGGTTCAAACTCAAAACGGATCACAAGCCTTTAGTCAAGGTGCTCACCTCCAGCGGACACGCCAGCGCCACGCCGCGCATAGCCAAGATGACACTAAAGTTACTAGAATACAGGTATGATGTGGAGTACATACCAGGGACACGAAACAAAGTCGCTGATTACCACAGCAAAGCAGCAGCGATGGAGGAGGCCCCCAACCCAGCCGCAGAAGAGGAAGAGATGGTAGCGGTAATGGAAGACCCCGAAAGGGTAATAAGTAAGCAAGAATGGACCCAAGCGTACGAAGATAATGAAATTAGAGAGGTCAAGGAACACATAGTACATGGATGGCCCGAGAAAAGACGGCTGCGAGAGGCGCTCAGGAAGTTCTATGAAGTCAGAGAGGAGCTGTCAGTGGGAGACAAAGGAATTTTCCTGTACAGAGATGAGAAAGTCATCCCCCCGGCAGCGTTAGTATCTCGCCTGGACGGGCTACTGCACGAAGGACACTTAGGAATAGTGAAATCCAAAATGAGGGCGAAGCACATGTACTGGTGGCCTGGAATGGACGTCCAGGTAGAGAGGCATGTCAGGGAATGCGACCAATGCCAGAGAGCGGGTGATAGTTGCGCGGTATAAGTTCAATTACAAATACAAATACAAATACAAAACACTGAACCCGCTAAGGCCGGCGTTGGGAAAATTCACTCTACCAAAGGATCCGTGGGAAGAAGTAGCGGTGGACATTCTAGGACCGGTGCTGGACAACCAAGGGACGCCCCAATATCGGTGCGTTCTTGTGGACAAATACTCCAAATGGCCGGAGATACATATTCAAGAAGCGATGTATACGGAAACGGTGATTAAGTTCATGACGTCAGTATTCCTCAGGGAAGGAATCCCGAGAACCATCTTGAGCGACAATGGACCGCAATTCACCTCTGAAAAGTGGTACAAATATGCTGAGAGGAATGGAATCAAAGTACAACATACGTCCGTGTATCATCCGTCAAGTAATGGACAAGTGGAACGTTTCAATAGAGTCAAGTCAAGTCATAAACTTTATTCGACAGTTTAAAAAACGTCATAAAAGTACACAGATAAAATCATACATGTAACATTACACAGGGAAAGTACATATCATCATGGGTTGTTTTCCGGGCATACAGGAGTAGCTAAAATAGCTAAAAAATCATACTTTTTCTTGCAGCAACAGATTTCAGGATAAAAGTTGCTATAAAAAAACACAAATCCGGACTAGCAAGTGAAAATAACAATTTCATGGCATTGGAAGTAGAAGACACGGAAATTATTTTAAATAACGGTTTCAAATAAACAATACGTAGGGCTTTATAAAGGGGGCAGATTAACATAAAATGAAGGGTACTTTGCTTGGTTAGTTCATCACATGGACAGGCGGATGTTGTATAATATTTCATTTTTGGAAAGGCCACAAGGTTGTGGACAATACCAAGTCTAAGTCTGGAGAGGACAAATTGGTGAGATTGCCTGTAAATTATTTTGAGATAGATAGGCAAACCAGGACCCACGTTTGCATTGGAGGAATAGAAAGCATGGGTTGAGTAGTTACTTGTGTCTGCTTTCCGTTTAACGAATTTTACCCTCATAAATTCCTCTTTCACCTCCTTTTTGGATAGAGTGGTTGCAATCTCGGGATCTTTGCGTACATCCAAATCAAAGAGTTCTCTAAAAGTAGTGGTCACATACTTTATCCATGGTATATTCTTGAAATTATCCAAAGACAGACAATCTTTGATAATGCTCTTTGTAAAACTTGTTTCGTCCTTCAGCCAAATAGACCTCCATACCAGGAGGGGTCTTAATTCGATTAAATCGGCTATATGGTCCAACCTTAGTTCCTCGTGGACCAGGTAGTTAGATGCCGATGAGGGTAAACAAAGTAGCCGTTTCAAAAACAAATTTTCCAGAATTTGTAAGTCTTCGTTACATCCGTACCCCCATACCCCTGAACCATAAAGTGCTATTGATGAACATCTGTGTCTATAAATATTTAGCATTGCTGGAATCCGTCGACTGCCCAGTTTGTTGGCAAATCGGAAGACACCTAGTGTAGCCTTCCCCAACTTGGCTTTTATGTTAATGTGTTCAGGTGTCCATGAGCCCCGACTGTTAAAAGTAATGCCCAGATAACAGAAGTTATCTACAACCTCAATTCTGTTATCTTTAAAATAGAAAGACTTGGGGTGATTCACCTTTTTGCCACAGACCATAATGAATGTTTTAGAATTGTTAATTTTGAGTTTCTTGCCCTGGATAAAATCATAAAAACAGTTCATTAGCCGCGGTAGGCCGATTGGGGTTCTAGATAATAAGACGGTGTCGTCCGCATATAACAACACTGGAATAGGTAGGCCACCTGCTTGTGGTGCATCTGCTTGGACCTGTTTTAATTCTTGTTCCATAGAATTAATAAAAAGGGAGAAAAGCAAGGGGGCCAATACGCACCCCTGCCTAATGCCCGATTTTACCATAATCTTTCTCGTACACTCTCCTGCTAGTCCATATCGTATCTGAGTGGTAAGGTTGGAATATAACCTAGCTAAGAAATGGATAATGGCTGAGGGAGCTCCCATATCGAGAAGGGTTGTCCACAACAGGGAATGGTTCACCAGGTCGAAGGCACTAGAGAGGTCCGCAAAGCAAAGAAATAAGGAGCCCGATTTGACCTTGGTATATTTACCTATTAAAAGGTTGAGGTTAATGCACTGGTCAATGGTCCCCAAACCCTTTCTAAAACCATATTGGGATTGTGCCAGGATATTGTTATTGGTCGCCCACTCCTCCAGGCGTAGTAGTAGTACCCGGCTCATGATTTTAAGGGAGGAGTCTAAAAGGGAGATGGGACGGTAGTTTTTGGCCTCCCCTCTATCTCCCTTCTTATAAATCGGGATAATAACGGATTCACTCCAGGTTGCCGGGGTGGAGAGATCAGTGGCAGCATTAAAGACCTGGGTCAATAGGGGGCTCCAAATGGCCAGATCATGTTTGTAAAGATCTATCGGGACCCCGTCAGGTCCCGGGGCTTTACCTCCTTTACTAGAATTAATTGCCGTGACTACTTCTCGGATGGTGATTCCCAAAGTCTGCGGGGTCAGCTGGGGATTCATACAGATTTTATCATAAGACTCCTCAGGGGGGTCAAATATTCCTGAAAAATATCGGACCCAGCTATCTTCGCTTACTAATGCGGTAAGTACTGGGAAATCTTCTTTCTGGAGGAATGGGGCATTAATCGTACTCAAAAACAATTTACAATCCCGGAGGGCTGCGGCACAATCCAGATTGTCCCAGGCTTGTTCCCGGAGTTCGTTTTTCCTGCGTTTAAGTTCAATGTTATAATTGGACCGCAAGGTTTTAATCACTTCCCTGTCTCTCGGAAGGTTGGATAGTGCTTGCTTAAGGGTTTTTAGCGCTGTTGTACAGGCTTGGTCGAACCAGCCAACCTTATCCCGTCTAGAATTCAACTTATTGTTAGTAAAAATTCTATTAATAATAGTGCCTAGATCCTCAAAATCCGCTATAATGCCCTTAGGGAGGGCATTGACTTCCAGACAGCGAAATATCTGCCTGGAACCTCCTACCACAACTGCACTATGTAGTTTTTCTGATTTTTCTGTGCACCACTTTATCCGGGTTCCATTAGGCCTACTTGGGACAATATTATCAACAACCCTGCCTGTAGGCGTAATTCTGGGGCCCCAGGTAAGAATAGACATAGTTAGGGCATTATGATCGCTCAGACAGTAGTCCTTAATTATTGGCACTGTGCAGAATGGTATCAAATGGGTTGAAATCAACAAATGGTCAATAACCGACTCAGTATCCCTCCCTTTGAACGTTGGAACAATGTTGCCCTTTTTATCAAGAGCTGGTTGGTGAATAACTAAATCAAATTTTAACAGAAGACCATTAAGGGAAGTCCCATATGGGGTGTGTTGAAAATGTGCTAAATACTCGCCCGAATCCCCATCAAACCCACAAACTGGGGTTTGAGAGTGCTGGCACGTTCTGATATTGAAATCCCCTCCCCATATGATATCATAAGATGTGTGGGATTTATTACAGATTTTATTTAGGAAGGCTTCCAGTTCGTCCACAACCAGGGTGCTGGTCGGATCAAATGTGTTATTGTAATGATTGATCAGTAAAGTGTTCCTACCCTTTTTGGATTGTAATTCCAGGATTTGTGAATGTGTGCCAACAGTAGAATACGAACCTGCAGTTATCGGGAGATCAACTGATATAAGGACAAGTAGACCCCCTTTAGCCCTCCCCATAGCAGATTCCTGGGCAACACAGTTATAAGAAACAAAACCATCAAAATGAATGTCTAAGGTGGACCATGTTTCCTGTAAACATAGAATATCAAACCCAAGGATAAGTTCCCTCCACCCTAGAGCCGAAGCTCTCTGACGCCAGCCAGCTATATTCCAGCTCACCATGGAATACCCTTGATCACTTGGGGTAGATATCTCTTCCAAGGGAGAAATCATTGTACATCCCCTATCAGCAATAGCCTCATCGAATGGTGAAAGGTGGACTTCAGTTGGTTTATCGGGAGTTAAGGGGGTCAGATCGAGTAAATCAGAAGTTATTTTGCCAACCGTTACTGGTAAGGTAAAATACTCCACAGTAGCCCCACTATCGGCAGGATTAGTCTCGGTGGGTAGAGGGGGAACAGTGGTGGAAGCACTGGGTAGTCAGTCAACTCCCTCTAGCCCATCGAGACAACTATATCGATTATAATCCCAGAAGGTGATCTGCGGGGGCTGAAATGGGGGCAATCTGGGGTAACTTGGGCGAAAAGGCCTTCCCCTAACTTCAACCCTAGTCCATTCATTGCTTTCATCGTAGTACATGGGGTTGATGGGTGGGGGGGAAGAAAAAGGAGACAGGGAGAGTCTGGATGGTGGAATCTAATGACCTATTAACACCCGCACATATGTAAGACACAGTACGTGGGTCTCTAAAACTGACAGTGATACAGTCTCCCTTAATGGATTTAGGGGTTTTACCAATCCATGGTACCCTCCTCACCATGATGACTTCATTGTGCAGATGTGCCGGTAAGGGTCGATTCCAATTAAGCCATTTTATGACTTGGTTTTTAAGGGAGTTAAAAGTTTCGGTTTCACCCCTATTTAATGGAGGTGCTCCTGCCAGAATTACCATGAACCGGTTGGCCTCCGGTGGTAGGTCAGGCCGTCTAGTTCTTGGAGTTTTGAGGTCTTCGGGTGGGGGCCCTTGGGTATCGATGGACAAAAGTGCGGGTGAGATATGCGAACCTGGGGGAGGGGCTTGGATATTCTGAGAGGCAACTAGGCTAACAGAGCTAGGAACTTGGGAATCATGTTGGATGCTTGTGGACGTAGAAACAGGGATTTGGGGCACAGTAATAGGAGGGATTATTTGGGGGGCAGGCATGCTAGGAGGGAGACCAGAACTATTAGGCTTGGAGGAGATAGCTAAAAGTATAGCAGTTGATTTCTCTACGTTAGACATTCTAAAATCAAGCCTATCTAGTTTGGCCTCTAAAGGAAAAATAATCGATTTTAGTAGGGTTGCTATTTTATCCATGGAGATATCGTTACTAGGTAAACTCCCTCCACCTTCGGAATTCAACAATGCAGATACTCCATCTATTCTAGCTGTTTTAGATGCCCTCCTGTTATTTTTACCTTTATTGTAATACTGACTCTTCCGTTTCTTAATAGCCCCTTCTATTCCCCCCTGAGTTGTAAGAAGGGTAGAATTTCCATCATTTACAGAGGTAAGAGAAACATTTGCACAATCGGAGACATGGCTAGAATCAGCAATGACGATGGAGGGATTAGATACAACAACAGAGTCTACACTTAGCTGGGGGGCAGAATCGGAAAGTAAAAGTTGGGCATCCACCACAGGCAAGCAGTCAGTAGATCTTTCAGGGGTTTTAGCATTAGCAAAAGGGCCCATACTGGAACGTTTGAGAGACATTAGTTCCTTGGACAAGCGTTTCTCCAGTGTGACAATTTCTTTGTCAATAATATTGTTAGCCCTAGTAAGAAACTTCTCCATACCTCCTGCGACAGATTGTGATCCTCCAGCCAACAGGGATTTGCTCCTGGTTTCGCGTCCGACCATGATCCACAGGAAATCAGGCAGCAGGAGGATTCAGTGGGGTACAGGGGGGGTAGCCCGGTCCGGCCACTACCTGTCACGAACGGGCACAAACGGGCCCGCTCTTGGCCCGGTCTTCGCCCGCTTCTTCGTCCGCGCGCGTCCCGCGTACGCGTTCCAGGCGTGGTTGAAATAGAGGAGGAGAGAAGGGGGCGGGAAGAGGAACCAGGTGCGCGCGGTGGACGGCGCTAGCACTTCTGGACCTCGCAGTCCCGCTCCGACGGCAGATTGTAGTCCAGGCTCTCCCCCTGCCGAGATGACCGAGCCGATGTGCTCCCAGGTCTCAGGATATGCTAATAAAGATGCTCCGCAGCAGTACTGGCCCCCAAAGCGTCCACGAGTGAGCAGAGCAGAGCAGAGCAGCAATTCACACACAGCGCGAGCGGCACCCCAATAGAGTCATCATGGGATCCATCCAAGCAGCCATCATGATGGGCAAGGACTGGGAGAAGGAGATACAGAACATGATATGGGCATACCGTATCACCCCCACAGGCACAGGGTATAGCCCTTTCCAAATCTTGAGGGGACGGCATCCGTTCACCAAAGACAATGTAGTGTGGAGAGAAAAGACGATAACCAGCAAGTGGTCTCCGGCAGTAGTACAGCACAACCTGGAGAAGGCCCAAAGAATATATTCTGAATACTATAATCAAAGGAGGAGAGTGAAGGCCACAACCCTGGAGAGAGGGGAATGGGTGAGAGTCAGAGTTGGAAGGAACACAAGGGCACCACTTTCCGATCCCCATCAAGCTGCACAGCCACAAGGAATCCAATGAATTAAATTCATTATTATTAATCCTCAATTTTGTCCAAAAATGTATTCATCCTTCTCTTTGTTACTCAAATTCATTTTACTCATTTTCGTTTTCGTTCATTCACTGTTCAAATAAACGCAGGAGAAAAGATGTTTCCACATGCCACGCTTTATTCAAAATAACCCAATGCATTTCGGGAAAAAATCCCTTCTTCCAGGGTTTCTAAAATACAAACAATCATCATCAGTTCCATCATGATGTTTATAGTGCAATAAATAAGCAAAACGCAACCACATTTCCAAAATATTTCAGCTTTGCAATTATACTGTTTTCAATCTCTATAAGTCATTGAGTTCTGCTGTCATGACTCTAAACACTAATCCATCTAAACTGTCCATGGCCACACACCTCAAAAGTATGAGAATCTAAGCGTGCACAATGCTTAAATGTTAATGACCTTCTATTCACCCCTGGCGCCTGCTTTTAATCTTAATTACCACTAGTGCTCTACTGCGCGCTTACCGTGACAAGTGAAGAATAAACCTCAAAATACGAAGCTTTACTGAATGTCCTCTCATTTTCTGCTTTCATTCATTTCAAAAACGCGGGAAATCCTGCGCACTACTCCAACACGTCTTTACACCAAACACTGTGTTCAACTGCTGAAAGTTCGCGCTTCCCTTAATCACCCCAGCTGCCCTGGGCTAAACTGTCACGTGCCATGGAGCACGCACTAAACTGCGTACTGGATTACAGGATGACTGAAACTCATTCTAATTAAAACTCAAATACCCATAATGCCCCTGCTAATGTAACACCGATGCTTAAACTAGCGGTCTCACCCATGAGGCTGTATCCTGCTAATACTCTGGACCCAACAGTATGCAAACTTTATCTTTATAAAAACGAAGTTAAACCATTCATCAAAGGTTAAATTTGTGCCATATTTTTAACATTCTTTAGTGCAAATTTCATTTTGAATTCACTGTCATGATGAAAACCATTTATGCATGTTCATAAGGAAACATAACTCCTGCGTTGTCGATGTTCCTGACACTGTGATCATGTCCAGTCCTTAAACATATTAAACTGTTCATCTCTCCCATGGGTGCTATCTCACGAGGTAGGACGGAAAATTCATGCTATGAAAAATGATTGGTGGTGAGATGCACACCTCGTTACTTCAATTATTCAGAGTTGCCATGAAGAAAAAGAAGGGAGACAGCAAATACAGCCTTCCCCTACAAGTAAAAGAAGTGTACGACAGGGCTGCATTGCTCAGTGATGGGAATGTGTGGTCTCAAGACCGTATGACCAAATGCAACAAAATCCTACGATGGCCTCAGGAGGAGAGTGATAGGACACCACAAGACATAAGCGCAAGGGAAAATAAAGCAAACAACGCAGCTGGAGAGGAAGACAGGACAGGAGAAGAGAGCAGTGAGAAGCATGGGGAGCCAATGACACCAGAGATCGTGGAACAGAGTGGAGAGGAGAGCAGGACCCCGAGGAGGGAAGAGCCGAACACATCGAGAGGCTAAGCAGGAAGCCCAGCGAAGGAAGGTACCCAAGAGGAATTCTCCACTCCGGTAAGGCGCACTAGAGTGGGCAGAGTGGTGGTAAGACCCAGCCACTTCCGAGACTTTGAACTAGAGGGTAGCTGAATGATCATTTGGACTTTATGGACCACTTATTCTTTGTTTATAAAAGAAGGGAGATATGTCGTGTCGCGCTCTAGTCCTCGCGCGCTACGTGGTGACGCAGCACGCGAGGACGCGTGATAATGAGCGAATGCGCATGCGCGAAAGCCCGCGATGACCGCGAGGTCGCATATTCCCGGCGCTCTCCCGCCGTTGTAGAAATAAAGTATAATTCTACCCACAACCTCCGCTCATGGTCTTTGTGAATCAGGAGGGAACTCCCCAACCTTACAGGGTGCACTGACAGTTCTTAGTACCACCACCCCTACCTAAAGACAGCCTGCTACCTGCCCAACATACTTTCTGTCTCTTTTCCAAATCCACGAGCTGGAAACGCTTCCCTGTCTTGATCCCTTCAGTACCTGTTCACTGTCCCTTGCCTTCAACCCGTCAGAAGCGACTAGCTTACTTAGTCCCTTGACAAACCCCATTCCTACACTGTTTCCCATGCTGCGCCCCAAGACCTAGCATAGTTTCTGCCAAAACACATGCCCAAGGAAGGTAGAAAAGGGACATCCCTCCTTGCTCACCAATCCCAGTGGAATCCCCTCACATTCTGTTGAAGAGTCTCATTTGAATTACACTGTTTGCACAAAAAGACAGCGGAAGATCAGGGAGGCATCTATTCCCCAAGTCTCCTTTGCAGTCAGTGTGCTAAGTTGTGAATTTACTCCATTCTAGAGTGTGTAACTATCTCTGCCAGAAGGCAAAATTGGAAAGGAGTTAAATTCTTCTCCACATCACATAGGATAAATACATCGGGGCAGATTTACAAGCCCCTTTCGCCACTTTTGCGTCACTTTTCCCATGTTAAAAGTGGCGCAAGGGGCTTGTAAATCTGCCCCATCATTTTTATACGTAAGCACTTTTTTGTACTGTGGGTAAAGTGTCTATTATGTGGAGGATTTCATTTAAAAATTAATTGGTGATTCGATTTTACTTTTTTCTTACCAGGCTTTTTGCAGCGTGATAATCCTTCAATTGTTACTGCTGCAAAAACCAGTCAAGCTATCCGTACTGTTCTAAATAATATACAAGACACTCTCCAGGGATTACGTGAAGGTGGAATAGTGGATCAACTGCTAGGAGCCAAACTAGATGAGGTAATTCCAAATATATCTGTAGAGCATTCTGTTTCTGAACATATCTCTGTATTATATAAAAATGTATCTTTCGACATCAAAATTCAACCACATGAGATACGTTCTGTTCACATTTAAAATAATATTCTATTTACGTTCACAGAGCACAAGTAGCACCATTTAGGAGTTTCTACATTTCAAGGTACTCTTGCATGTTGGTGTTACCATCATGAACATTCTTTCACCAACCCATTTTCAAATTTTAAAGTTAGAGTTCGGAATTTGACAAGTATTTTCCAAAATATCTGATGGTTGATTTTTTCACCTACACTTTTATTCGCACAATAGGGAAATCAATGTATATGTTTGAGGTTTGTTGAAAAAATGACTGTACATTAATGTCAAAATTTCTACATTTTGTTGTGAAGTATAGAGAGGAGTTTCAATCGGTAATACTATCCAGCCAGGGTGAGTCTCAGTTATTGCCTACGGATCCGATAAAGAGCGAAGTGCCCTGAAGGCCTAGGGGCATCAGGAATTATCCTTTCTGAATCACATCAAACACATTTTTACACTGAGCTCATTTTGTAGGTGACCAAAGCGGCATCTATGAGGGCGACAGAGGCATTGGAACCTTCCCGCGTTCTTGCATGGCCTGCCTTTCTATTGTCCTTAGAAATTAGGTCTATAAAAACAGCAATGTTACTCCATATTTTACCGTTGCAATATCTTGGAACAGCTAGAGCATTAATTGAGTTGATGGCTATTGCCTCCATGGAGCTCTCTCTCTTTCTAAAAATATAAAACTTAAGTAAGTTTCAAACATAGAAATCATACAATGCATCAGGCTTTGTCCTCAAATCTAGCAGTATGTCAGGCTTAATCATCAAGTCTAAGTAGGTAGGAATAGAAATGCAATCTTAACTATTTAATTGTATACATTTGCAATTTCGAATAGTACTTCTTCGGTCTGAAAATGGAAATATGGCAATGTTACCATTGATTCGGTAAGTATCTGGAGGTCTCCATCCTATCTGGTAGCTACAGATTGCCAATTGTTACATATAGACCTACTATAATAATAGAAAACGTATCTACAATCATTTTTAATAAGTAGTGTTTCACAAGGTGGTCGTTTTGTCCATAGGATCATGTGTATTGTGTCGCCCCTATTACACAAGAAGTATTCATGTAGTCTTGTTGCCGGATGTATTGTGGTAGAACAGTTATCAACCATCTTATTACAGTACTCCATTTCGTTCAGCCAGTCTGTATGCTTATGGAAAATCTGGGGGAAATGTTGCTCATGCTTCACCACTCTTCTTTTTCCAACAGTAATGGCATAGACTAAAATCTCCTATGACGTAGATGTATCTCACGAATGTATTTCAAAAGAGCAATTAGTGAAGGGTACCATATTGTCAAAGGAATGGGGTCTGCTGAATCTTCTTTTTTAGCAGTAGTTCCAGCACGAGTCCACAACAAATCTATTGTACTCTAGCAGTCAAGAGTGCTGTGCTCTGTTGACCTCAACGCAAATGAAGAATGTAGTTTGTCTTGTGTCTTCTCTTATGATTAAAACTTGGGGCCTCAAATACTTCAGTGGAATGTATGAATAACTGCTACTGTGCCCTGGTTGCATGCCTAAGCCTGTAATATGGAGAGATACAACTAGTGGGCTATCACCACCACCCCACAATTTAAATGTCTAAATGGTCATAATCTCCCCTTTCTGAAAACAAATCAGCAAGCCATATCTGATGCCTGTCAAAATTGTTTTGAACTGTTCACCAGCGTGGGTGGTAAACCCGATTGTCTATCAACGGGAGCAGTCAAGATTATAGTAGGTGCACCCCGGCCAGACATGCCAATCCGCCCACGCCAGGCATGTGATGTATACTGTGCATATTATGGTTCAGATTCCATTCAGATCTCTGCTTCATCATCAGGTTTTTTCTGTGAGGCAGAAGGTGGAACCAGAAGGTCACATATTGGGCTTGTGCTTCTAGACAAGATGTCAGAAAATCCGGGACCACTACTCCTCTCTTCTTCATGCCATAGTTGGGATCTCCCAGCGATCCTAGTTGTCCACTTGTACAGATCAATTTCGGAAGTACTTTCCTCAGAACAAGAAATAAATTCTGGGCTAAAAGAATAAGTATGTTTATAAATAAACAAATGAACTTATAGTAAAGTAACCTTGAGCAGATTGATCAATCTACTGACTTGTTTTGATCAACTTGTCTAGTGCACTGCTTAGTTCTTGCAATTATTTCGCCTAGTTCCAAAAAGATATGAATTTCCAGATATTTCTCCGACATGGGTTGCCACAGGATCATGATTTCACTTTTTCATTTGTGTTGTAGTATTGAACAGTGAGAGTGTTTCAGATTTATCCCAGTTAACTCGTAGTAAAGAAAGTCTTTCAAATCTGAACACTTCATGAAATTTTGGGATCAATATTACTCAAGGGAATTTGCATGTATATCACACAATGTCGTCTATATAAGGAGTAGTAATTAGTATGTATCCTGTTTTATGTCTGCCACATTCCTCAGTACAGAAGTCAATGGTTCTATAGCCAGAGTAACACGCAGTGAAAATGCAATAGGTCTCGCCCTCGTTTAAGTTAAAGCAATTCTGTTTGTAATTAGGTGGCTTTTTAGCTTTGCTTTTATTAGTGTTTTTCAAACTTTCATGTACATAACATGCATATATATGCATATATGTATATTTATGCATGCATTTATATTTGTATTTATATAGATATGCAGATGTATATATATGTTTATATATGTATGTATGTATATATACATATATATAAATGCATATGCATATATATATATATGTGCTTATGTGTGCGTGTAGAGAGGTAGAGAGAGGCAGAGAGAGGTAGAGATAGAGGTAGGTAGAAAGGTAGAGGTAGAGGTAGAGAGATAGAAAGGTAGAGGTAGAGAGAGACAGGTAGAGGTAGAGTGGTAGAGGTAGCGAGGTAGAGAGGTAGAGGTAGAGGTAGAGAGGTAGAGGTGGAGAGGTAGACGTAGAGAGGTAGAGAGGAAGAGAGGTAGAAGAGTAGAGAGTAGAGAGTGAGGAGTAGAGAGTGAGTAGTAGAGAATAGAGAGTGAGTAGTAGAGAGTAGTAGAGAGTGAGTAGAGAGTGGGTAGTAGAGAGTAGTAAAGTGTGAGTAGTAGAGAGTGAGTAGTAGAGAGAGAGTAGTAGAGAGAGAGTAGTAGAGAGAGAGTAGTACAGAGTAGTAGAGCGTGAGTAGTAGATAGTGAGTAGTAGAGAGTAGTAGAGAGTGAGTAGAGAGTGAGTAGTAGAGAGTGAGTAGTAGAGAGTGAGTAGTAGAGAGTAGTAGAGAGTGAGTAGTAGAGAGAAGTAAAGAGTAGAGAGTAGTAGAGTGTAGTAGCGAGTGAGTAGTAGAGAGCACAGTCCTGTGTCTGGTGAGGGGTGTCCTGTGTCTGCTTAGCACAGTCCTGTGTCTGGTGAGAGGTGTTCTGTGTCTGATGAGCACAGTCCTGTGTCTGGTGAGAGGTGTCCTGTGTCTGATGAGCACAGTCCTGTGTCTGGTGAGGGGTGTCTTGTGTCTGATGAGCACAGTCCTGTGTGTGGTGAGAGGTGTTCTTTGTCTTGTGAGTGTGCTCCTCTGCCTGGTGAGTGGTGTCCTGTGTCTAGTAAGCGCAGTCCTGCATCTGGTGAGTGATGACTTTTGTCTGCTGAGGGTTGTTCTGTGTCTAAACAGTGCTGTCCTGTGCCTGGTGAGAAGAGTCTCGAGTTTGGTGAGAGATGTCTTTGTCTAGTGAGTGGGCTCCTTTGTCTGGTGAGCAGTGACCTGTGTCAGGTGAGGCAAGTCCCGCACCTGGTGAGCAGTGACCGGTGTCTAGTGGGGATTGTTCTGGGTCTGGTAAGCTTTAAATCCTGCCAAAAAGAGGAAAGGGAGACGGGGCGAGCTCTAAAAGTGTGCACCCCCTGCAAGGAAATAAAAAACAACAAACAAACCCTCCTTCCCGGGAGGGAGGTAGGGCTGAAAGACTGCAAACAGTAGTGAAAGGGGCCAGCTGCTGCTTCTTGGGGGTGCAGCCGAACCAGGGCTGCAAATAACCTGAAACTGCACAACTTGAAACTGCACAGCATAGTGCCTTCAAGTTGTAAAGTGCGCAATCCCCCAGTTAAGAACATTAACTTCAGGTCCAGTTCAGGCATTAAGTTACCCCCATAAAACGAGGCGTCACAGCATGTGGGTTCCTACGAATTTAGCGAACTTCCATTGACAGGGTGTCGACTTGAAGGGGTCCAGCTGGTCGACTTTTAGGAAATCATGCATGCGTTTTAACTGCTGAAAATACTCATATTGTTGCAGAAATATCTGCACAAAGAGCAGCGTAAGGTTTCTCCGATCTCCCCTACCTCTTGACCGGAAAGGCTAGTTTGTTGAAAAAACACATAAAAGGACACTGAACCTTATTGTTAGTAAACTGCTTTAAAAAAAAAAAAGAAAATGAAGAAATCTTGAGACACATTTTGCTTAAAACTGCAAAAGCGCAGAGAACAGAGAAATGAAAAGCGACGAGAACAGAGAAATGAAAAGCGCCGAGAACAGAGAAATGAAAAGCACGTCAGCCATTGATGAAGGCAAACGCGGTAATACAAAAAAAAGTGCCTAGTGGCTAATTAGGAGACACTGTCTCCTGCCGCAAGTAAAAGATCAAATCCCGGTGGGTGGGGCCAAAAGGGGACAGGGTGGCAACCCTCAGTGTAATGATTGCCTCCTGTGCAATCATTATGCTGTGTTTTTGCATCATCCATGACGCAAAACAACACGCACCAATCACAATTGTAGGTGGAGCCACGACACGACTTCTGGAATCGTATCGATTCCAAAAAGCCTCTGCATGGCAGAGCACCGCATGCGCTGCTTTCACCAGGCCGAGACCTAAAAAGTCAAAGTGGCTGTGGGCACTCCTGCCTGCTACCATGTTCCACTTCACTAGGCTCTGATACCAGTCCATTTACTCTGATTCATGCAATAAAGTCAGCGTAAAGCAGCCATATTAGCTTTATGAAGAAGTCACCAACACCACTTCTCCAGCAGGAAAGACCATTCCAAGGAGTTGAATGCCTTTGTGGTGTCGTGCAGGAATGCTGCCTATAGTAGGGATGCATTACTATGATACAGAAACACTGTGAAGTCACATAGGTTGTGAGGCATAGATAGGTGTGGTATAAAAGCTGCTTGATCCATTTGTGGCATGAATAGCATCAGTCTGTTAGCCACTATTTTAGTTACAATCTTATTATCAACGTTTATAGATGATAACATATATGAGGAGCAGTGTTCCAACCTTTTGCTTGGTTTTAGTTGTTTGATTATACCACCTTGTCTTGCAATAGGATGGATTATTCCCAATAAAAGATTCTTCATACAGAACTAGCAGTTGGGATACTAGCATGTCCATATATTCTTTATAAAATACTTTGTTAAGACAATCTTACTCCCGGGCTTAGCCACTAGCTGGCCCCTTAACTGCTGCTTTAATCTATTTTATAGATAAAGTCCTGCATCTACCCTTTCTAAGGCTACAGTGTTCAAATTGTCAGAGAACAATGACGATGAGATGACTGTGCGGAGAGCATTGCTTTCTGAATAATAATCAATGAAAGCATCAAGTATGTCTACAAAGTGAAACACCACTTACCCTTTTGTGTGTTTCACCTGTGAAATATTATCTTGGCCCTTTTGATGCAATCAGACTCCAGGTTAGGGTCCCTCTAGGTCTGTCTCCCCAAAACATTGTTCAGCATGTGCACTTATACCCTGGAATCATAGATCCCGGTCACCAGTTGATCTGAAGTCCTGATGCGTGCTATCATTTTTCACATGTAAATTTAGCTTCTTGGTTTCAAGAGTTCAAGTACTAACAAATTGCCTGAAGAACAACTGTCTCCTGGGAACGACATGCCAATTATACATAAGCCTTTAATGCTTCTCTGAGTTTTTCTGTTTTTGTTAACAATCTAACATTAAAAAAAACTTGATTTGTAGAAGAATAAGTGGTGGGGCGCAAAGTTTTGCACAGATGCCCGCGGCTTGGACTATGGATGGTTGGGGTTCTGTAGGAAAGTGACCCTTTTTGACATGGCTACCTCCCACTTTTTGCCTGGTATGTGATGCAACTTTGACTGAAAGCATACGGGGTTCCTGCTAACCAGGTCCTCAGTACCAGTATTCTTTCCTTAAACTGTACCATCGTTTTCAAAATTGGCACTACTTTAAGTTCCAGGTAAATCCCTAGTAAATGGCACCCCTGATACCTAGGGCATTGGGTCTAAAGAGGGCTCCTAAGGGCTGCAGCATAAATCGTGCCACCCTAAGGGACCCTTACCAAGCTCATGCAAACTGCCATTGCAGCCTGCATGTCTTGGTGCAGAGAAAGAGTAAAGAGTCGACATGGCTCACGTCCCCGTGTACCATGCCTGCAAAGCACTCAATGTGGTATAGGTAAGTCACCCCTACAGCAGGCCTTACAGATCTAAGGCAGGGTGCACTATACCCATGTGACAGCATATCTGCATGAGTGAATTTGCCCTGTTATATCTAGGTTCACTGTTAGATACGACATTTGCACAGAGAAGCCATACTGAGTACATGGGCTGGACATTCGTGATTATGAGTTCCCCAGCTACATGATGACTTCACTGTACTCCCAGATGTTTGGTGCCAAACATCTCATCTACATAAATCCACACTGAAGCCAGTGTTGGATTTATGAAGAAATGCACCCAGAGGGCTCCTTAGAGGTGCCCCCTGAAAGCTTGCTAACCACTAGTGTGTCGACTGACTGGTCTCGACCAGCCAGCTATACTAGACAAGCTTCTGGTATCCGGAGGTGAGAGCAATTGCTCTCAGAGTGTGGGAGCAAAGCCTGCTCTCCGTGGAGGCATTTACACCTCTTCTACGTAGGAAGAGTATTCCAGAGCGGGAAGCTTCAAAGGCCCTGTCACCTTTGTCATGCGACCCAGGTGTCTCGAGATAGTGGAGATGCCATGCCCCTGTTCTGACTAACCCTGGATGTAAAATCCACTCTGCTCGTGGAGTTTGCTAATTTTTGGCAACTCCGCGTTCTGCGTAGAACGCGGAGTTACCGAAAACTCCGCGCTCTGCAACGGAGCGGAGTGTTTTTGGGGTCGCGATCTCAAAATGCTTTTTCTTGTGAACGGGAGCAACTCAAACGGATGCCTGCGATCGCTAACGAGATTTTCTATATATTCGCAAGCTCCATGAGATTTGGTAACCGGCCGCACTTTCCCGCGAGAGTGTGCGATCGCAAACACATCATTCAGGCACGCCATCAGACTTTCCGGTGGAAGTTTTGCAAAGATCACGATCCCGAACACGCAGAATTTGCAATCTGGAGAAGAATCTCCCTTGAGCAGCATCAAAACCTTCTCAAACGGTGATTTGGATTAAAAAAAAATCTCAGATTGGCATTTAGCTGTATTTTTTTGTGCAAGGGGTACTTTTTCAATTATTTTTTTTAAGAGGAGGAAGTGCTCCAGATTCTCCAACTTCCTGTTCCTGTCCAGCTGGCTCCTCTCAGTGCTTTGTCCATCTCCTGTTCACTTCTCATTAGTATTTGGAGATGGAAGGAAAACTTTGTGGCTGCTGAATCATATATCATTGGATTAGAGGACTTTTGAATCGGAAATTTCACAAGTAAGTTGGAAAATTGGTGTTGTTTGTTAATTGGGGCATTGTACCTACATTCTTTTCTTGTACTTTTCCTTCGTTTTTAAAAATGTATTGTGGTGGGTGGCCTGTAGTTCAGTTTCTTTGTAAGTAATTTTTCATCTTTTATAAAGGAAACAAGTTGCACAGTTCACTGCATTTTCTCCAAATTTTGAAATTAATTAATTTGCAATATTTATTTAATTCACTAGCCCAGGAATCTGCCAATACTATAGGCCTTTAAGCCAGTATGCCCAGAGCTACTCATGAGTCATCGGTTCATCAAACAACTGTTTCTGTGGTGTCTGTTGAATTCCATCATCATTTAGGGCCTGGATGGCATTGGATTGAATAGCAAAATGTGTTTTTTGGGGGTATTTCACTTGTTTAATGTATGTTAAATAAATGCCTTTGTTGGATGTGCGTGGTGTGTTGTTGTGTAACTTGCAAACCTTTTTTAGCCATGTGGATTTTCGTTTTTGCACTGTTGCATTGAAGCTGTGTTGTTTAGCATGCCTCCTTTGTCTGGCCATATGGGGTCTGCTTGAGTTCATTGTTTTCCAGGCCTCCTACTTGTTGTGAGTGACCATGTGGCTGGTGGTCATTTTGTGGAGGTACTAGTGTGCTGCTTTTGCCATAGGCCTGCATGTCTTTCCTTTGTTCCTCTTGGCTTACTTCTTCTTGTTGTTGTTGCCTAGCCGTATGGCTTGCAGCCATTTTGTGAAGGCAGCCAGTGTACTTTTGCCATAGGCCTGCATTGTCTGTCTTCCCTTTCTTGTTATTGTGGCCAGGCCATGTGGCCGGCAGCCATTTTGTGAATGCAGCCAGTGTGCTTTTGCCATAGGCTTGCATCGGCTGTCTTCCCTTTCTTGTTGTTGGGGCCTGGCCATGTGGCTGGCAGCCATTTTGTGAAGGCAGTTAGTGTGCTATTGCCATAGGTCTGCATTGACTGTCTCCCCTTTTTAGGTCGAGCCTAAATGTAAGTTATTGGCATTGCGCATGCACATTTTATTTTCTCCAGGGACACCTATTAACAGCCTGTGGTACTTTTCCCTTTCCTTCATGAAAGAAATTTCTTTGCTTATTATGCTACTGCTAGCATACAAAACGGAAGGTAAAATGGCATTTAATGATTTTTTCACCATCACTGAGCATTTCATAGATTGGCATCTCAGATGCAGACAGCCCCATTGCGCGCCTCTGTTGCTGATCTGTGACTGGAACTAAATCCTAGCCCTGCGAGGCGAAATTTTAATTGACTTGTTTGCACCCATTTTCAGTGTCAAAAAAACATCCTTTGCAGGCCATTCATCAAATAAAAATTGCAACAGCTGATCCATATTTCATGCTTGGCAAAGCTTCACTAATCTCTAGGGAGAAGATAATACGGATCCCAGAAACAGCAGCGGCGCATAATTTCACATTTTACCAAGGGCTCAGAATGCGATTTAATTCTGGAAATGGATACATTTGGCCACTCCAGTAAGACCTGGATCCCACCGATATCGGATGCATGAGACCCAATGGGTGAGCTCAAAACATAGCAGCAGCCCTCACTCCTTTCCTATGGCCGGTAATTCCCAAACCCCTCTTTGTTTGCCCCTCAAGAACCAGTGAAAGCACCTTTCTCGAATACGGCTGACTCCCACAACGCTGCTGGGTTGTACATTAAATCCATTTAACACCCTCTGCCAACCATTTAAACAAGCACTTGCAATGCAATAGGTCTCACATTTACACAAGTTTGAGCTATTGGCATTGTAAATGACAATGCCTTTTATTTATGTTTTGGTTTTTACAACATAAATAAAAGGCATTGTAATTTACAATGCCAATAGCTCAAACTCGCGTAAATGCGAGACCTATTGCATTGCAAATGCTTGTTTGTTGTTGTGGTGACCTGGCCATGTGGCTGGTAGCCATTTTGTGAAGGCAGCCAGTGTGCGTCTGCATTAGGTCTGAAAGCCTTCTTTGTGGTGCCCATGCCTTGTTGTTGATTTGCATGCAATTTTTTCTTCTTTTACCTAACAAAAAATGCATCACAATTGACTACATTTTCTTATAAATTTGCAATATTATTGATTTGAATTGATTCACAATGTGGCCTAGTCTGCCAATTGGTTTTCCAAAAAATAGGCCCAGAACTACTCATGGGTGCATGAAGCAGATGTTTCTGTGGTGTCTGTTGAATTTAAACATCATTTAGGGCATGGATGGCATTAGATTGACTAGCAAAATGTGTTTTTTGGGGGGATTTTTCACTTTTTTCGTGTGTGTTTAATAAATGCCTTTGTTGGATGTGTGTGGTGTGGTTGTTGTGTAACTTCCAAACCTTTTTTAGCCCTGTGGATTTTCTGTTTTTGCGGTGTTGCAGTAAAGCTGTGTTGTTTGGCATGCCTCCTTTTTCTGTCCACATGGGGCCTCCTTGAGTTCATAGTTTTCCAGGCCTCCTGCTTTTTGTGAGTGACCATGTGGCTGGTGGTCATTTTGTGGTGGTACTTAGTGTGCTGCTTTTGCCATAGGCCTGCATGTCTTTCCTTTGTTCCTCTTGGCTTACCTCTTGTTGTTGTTGTGGCCTGGCCATGTGGCTGGCAGCCATTTTGTGAAGGCAGTCAGTGTGCTTTTGCCATAGGCCTGAATTGTCTGTCTCGTCATACGAAGCTTCTTGGAATCAATACGATTCCAGAAGCCATGTCCCAGCTCCGCCTTCAGTTTTGATTTGTGCGCGTCGTTTGGCGTCACAAATTATGCCAAAGGCAGTGCAATGATTGCACCAAAGGCATGTCAATCGCTGCTTGTTGCCACCCTGTCTCCTTTTATCCACGCCCAGCGGGATTGGATCTCTTACTAGCGGCAGGAGACAGTGTCTCCTAATTAACCGCTACGCACTTTTTTGTTATCATTCGCCTTTGGCAAAGGCAGCCGCGTGTTTAGTTTTGCATCGCACTTTCACTTAAAGTGAAAGCGTGATGCAATTATAAACAAGCAGCTGCCTTTGCCAAAGCCGACAGCTTGTTCAGAGAAGGTGCGATGCTGGGATAGAGCCTGGAAGGGCAGCAGGAGTTTAATGAATTAGGCGATGATGATGGAAACGCATGTATGTTTCCACAATCATCGACTAATTCATTAAACAAGGCACTTAAAATTCCATCGCTTCTATGTGCCACACTGTACATTGAAACAACTTCAAGAGTCCTGGCAAGACCATGCTTTGTTGACATGCGGTTAGAGGCGGGTGCTCGATTAAGGTTTCACAACGTAGCACAATATTGCTTCTAGGCGCTACATTATGCAGCACAACATCGCCTCTGATGAGATGTTACTGGTGCATAAAAATAATGGTGGGAGGAGGGGGTAGGTGGGAATGAATGCATGAATGATGTAGGGGACTGCCGCTTGAATTAACTGCACAATGCGAAATCTGTTTTGTTGATCGCTTCCATGTGCCACACTGTGCATTGAAACAACTTCAAGAGTCCTGGCAAGACCATGCTTTGTTGACGTGCAGTTAGAGGCAGGCGTTCGATTAAAGTTTCACAACGTAGCACAATATTGCTTCTAGGTGCTACATTATGCTGCACAACATCGCCTCTGATTAAATGTTACTGGCACGTGAAAATAATGGTGGGAGGAGGAGGTAGGTGGGAATGAATGTATGAATGATGTAGGGGACTACCGTTTGAATTAACTGCACAATGCGAAATCCGTTTTGTTGATCACTTCCATGTGCCAGACTGTGCATTGAAACAACTTCAAGAGTCCTGGCAAGACCATGCTTTGTTGATGGGCAGTTAGAGAAGGGCGTTCGATTAAGGTTTCACAAGGTTGCACAATATTGCTTTTAGGCGCTACATTATGCAGCACAATATCGCCTCTGATGAGATGTTACTGGCGCGTAAACATAATGGTGGTAGGAGGGGGTAGGTGGGAATGAATGCATGAATGATGTAGGGGACTGCCGCTTAAATTAACTGCACAATGCGAAATCTGTTTTGTTGAGCTGTGGTATTCTAATGCCTTACAACTGTACCAGTGAAGCAAGTATTGAGTGAATGTATTAATGAACAGTCACCCGCCTTATATGGAACATTTCTTTGGACTGAAATGTCCCCTGGCGCTATAACGTACCAAATCGCAGCCGATGTACTTACTGAGAGATGGGACAGCAGCATGCCTTAGGACGTGTATTGGAGATGTTGAAAAAATGAATGAATGAGTGAGTGAAAAAATGAAGGACTTCTATAGCACAGCACCTAAAACTGTGAAAACTCTGGCGATACATTGTTCGAAAAATTACAGTAGTCTAGAAACATCTCTACCGTGGTTTATTGACTTATCAAACCTCATTAAGTAAAACACATCAAAACAACGATTTGCAAGAGGAATGGTGTGGTGTTATGTAGCACCACATAGTGGGTGGAATGCCTTATTGGCTCTGGAGTGTTGAATCAATGAATCAATGCACAAATGAATGAATTCAAAGACTTGCATGGCACAAGACCCCCAACTGAATCCCGTCCAAGTGCCGCTCTGCCCAGCGCTATAACTTTAGCATGCAGAGTTATGACATGCTAATGTTGTTGGAGGGGCTGAGGCAGACACTGGGTGGAGAACGGCCATGCCGAAAGAGAAGGATTGTATAGCAAGCAATCACCTCTAGGTGCTACATCGTTCTGCTCCGCAAGGGCAAGGTGTGGTATGTGGTGTCATTAATGGGAGCACCACTGGGCACTACAAACACGGTGGGACAAGCGCAAGGACCGGGTACAATAGGTCCTCGCCCTATTGACGGGATGAGCGAAGGATGCATCGCATGAATGATTGGAAATGAAATCTGTACAGGAGATACCGAATGGCCTCCAGGTGCTAGACGTGCAGTATGGCCACTGAAGAGTTGTGATTGGTCAGAATATTGCCTCATTGGCATGTGGACAGAATCACATGCTGGACAAGTGAAATAATGAATGAAGACTTGACTAACACAGCAGCGCCACATGCCGAGGCGTCTCTGGGCGCTACATTGCATTTTAGGACCACTTGGGTGTCACGGGATCATGCCGTGTTAGCTCGGGGGTGGAGGCAGGCTTTACAACGTAATGTGCGGATTAATAAGCATATTTGTATGTCAAAGTGCCACGAATTAAGTGGAACTGTATTTGTTTTCTAGTGCTTGCATGCTGCAAATTCCATGCGAGGGCAATTTTCTTAATTTCTTATCTCATGATGGAGCAAACTTAGATAAAGCACTATAGCCAGAGAGTCATCTCCAGGCGCTAACACGGATGCACCATAAGAGTCTACGTCACTCTCTAAAGCTCGAAAGGGAACTAATCCAACCTAAAACAGAGCGCGCTCTTCATATGACAAAGGTGTGAATCCCGTGCAGGGGCTAGGACCGGCCACCAGTAATGCGAGTTTCAAGCATTATGTAGCTTTATAATATATTGCACATACCGCACATTCAGTAGATAGCACCAGGCGAGGACGTACAGCATAAAAGTCACAGAAAAACAAGTAGTATATAATACTAAGAGGTTGCGGTGACTGTGATTAGAAACGCATCTGTGCGCACTTTCATTTGTGAATTAAAAGGCGACAAAAGTACGACCGTTGCCTGGGGTCTTCAATTTAATCTTTGTTCGTGCTTTGCTGGGTCTGCTTCTAAAGGCCCCAACCCCACGAATCTCTTAATTTCAGTGTTTTCCACTGTTTTTTGTGGAAAGTGCACCCTTTCCTGCTCTCCTCCCCTTGGAGGGTGCAGCCTAGAAAGAGAAAACACGCATGCCATATAACACGCCTGGTTGCATTCAGCCCTGATTTAAATATACCATATGCTTTGAAAAATAGGCCCTCGTTAAGTGCTCATCTATATATCTCCGGCTCTCCCTATAAATTGTTCATGATGTTTTTAACAGTAAATGCGCAGATTTTCACGGCTGGCATAGCACCCGGGTTTGGGTTGTTTCTTAAGTGCTTCCAGCTGTAGTGAAACAATAAAATAGAGTTAGAGATGACCTTACTCGCCTGCCGAGGATCACACGTTGGGGTAACCCCTGGCTCAAGTGCTTCATTTACAAAAATGAGTTACACATGTATGCTGATGACATGTTCGTCTCGTCACTAGTCTATCTTGACTGATTGTTTTCCTTTCATTTGCTGGGGGATATCCACTATCTTTTTGAAACTCATCCTTTCCAAATCTGAGCTCCATATCACCAAGAGACTCTTTTTCAACTTGAACCCACTAAGGTGGCAACATTAATGGGTCCCTTGCCTTTCCTCTACCAGAACGAGTGCAATATTGGCATCCTCATCTAAGCAGACCCGTTGCTGGAACCCCATGTTGCAAAGGTGTATAGCAATTGGTTTTATTTTTACAAATAAACTCTCCCAGACGAGTGTTGTCCTTTATTAAGACACACAATCATACACCTGCTGTGACCACCCTAGTCCAGTGTCAAGTCTTTCTTAGGGGTGGGCGGAATTTGCATAAACGTGCTACGCAAAGCTCCGTGAAACGGTAAAAAATCTCAGCGAGCACGCACAAATTTTGCGAACACGCGGAATTGCTTGTCCCGATGCTTTTTGCCTGTTCGCGGACACTGTTTGCGTGCTCGGGGGGAAATATCTCGCAAATACGCATTTTGTGAACACGAACAAGCAAAAAATTCCACGAAGCCGCGAAATGCTGAATTTTGGGCAATTACGCGTTCTCCGCGGAATGCGAAATTACCCAAATTCCACAAATTCCGCGAGCGGAACGGAATTTACCACCCAGGCCTGGTCTTTCTATTTTGTGGCTCCTGGTCAACTACAGCCGGTGCATTCACATGGCTACTCACAGGCTTTCAAGATGTGACCATGTGAGTCCATCCTCCCAGTAAAACAGAGTGCTTCTTAAAGCTCTCATGAATACACAAATTACAAAATCCGTCTGCCATGGATTTAAAGGCAAAAGAAACAAATGATGGACGGAATGCTGAACAATGCAAACATTCACCCGAGAAGATCTGGGTTTAATCCATCGTTCTTTTGCTCACCATGCCACCCCAGTTTGGACCCAACTATATGCAAATCAGTTTCGACCCTGTTCCTCATGGGAACAGTCCAGCCCGAACAGCCAAGCCAGGTCCTCCCTGGACCAGAAACAAGCATCCTGGGACTAGTTTCAGGACATCACCCCATATCAGCCTGGCTAGTTTGAATCAGGTGGCACAGTGAGCACAGGACCCACGTCTGGGAATACCCTTCCCACTTAGGCGACAAAAGCAAACAAGCATTAAAAATGCAATAGGTCTTGCCTTTTATTAAGTTAAAGCCATTTGCTTTGCTATAAAATATCATTAGCAAAGCAAATGGCTTTAACTTAATCAAAGGCGAGACCTATTGCATTTTCAATGCTTGTTTGTTGTTGTGGTGGCCTGGCAATGTGGCTGGCGGCCATTTTCTGAAGGCAGCCAGTGTGCTTCTGCATTAGGCCTGCAAGCCTTCTTTGTGGTGCCCATGCCTTGTTGATTTGCATGCAATGTTTTCTTACCTAGCAAAAAATGCATCACAGTTCACTAAATTTTGCTAATAAATTTGCAGTATTATTGATTTGAATTGATTCACTATGTGGCCTAGTCTAGCCAATGGGTTTTCCAACCAATAGGCCCAGAGCTACTCATGGGTGAATGAAGCAAATGTTTCTGTGGTGTCTGCTGAATGTAAACATCATTTAGGGCTGGATGGCATTGGATTGAATAGCAAAATGTG
The DNA here is from genome assembly GCF_964204655.1 of Triturus cristatus. Taxonomy (NCBI): domain Eukaryota; kingdom Metazoa; phylum Chordata; class Amphibia; order Caudata; family Salamandridae; genus Triturus; species Triturus cristatus. The sequence goes on from NC_140583.1 coordinate 693,413,509, forward strand.
TTTTTTTGGGGGTATTTCACTTTTTTGTGAGTGTTATACCTTTGCTGGATGTGTGCAGTGTGGTTGTTGTGTAACTTGCAAACCTTTTTTAGCCCTGTAGATTTTCGTTTTTGCATTGTTGCATTAAAGCTGTGTTGTTTAGCATGCCTCCTTAGTCTGGCCATATAGGCCTGCTTGAGTTCATTGTTTTACAGGCCTCCTGCTTGTTGTGACTGTGATTGACCATGTGGCTGGTGGCCATTTTGTGGTGGTAGTACTAGTTAGTGTGCTGCTTGTGCCGTAAGCCTGCATGTCTTTCCTGTGTTCCTCTTGGCTTACTGCTTTACACCCCATTGCCAGATGCAGCACCATGAATGCTGCATCCCACGTGATACACAATGCTAAACAGGTTCCATTACATTTGTATTTTTGTTTTTGTTCTTCTTCTTCTTCTTTCCTATCCTTCCTGAGTGTACACAGTACACCATGAAGCCCTTGTTGTCAAAGTCTCACAAACAGCTACACTGTTGTTATGTGTTTTTATAACTAAACTGAGTTAATACTATTTAATAATATTGATAATAAGACTAACAAGTGTAACCACACACTAAGTTAAATATTGTTATATTTGTTTGTTGTTACTGATAGTAATTGAACCACAACAACAAATGCCACATTTCACTGATGTTCTTCTGGCTTCTTTTTTTTTTAGGTGCACAAAAGATTGAGGAGGAGGTGACATCATCACACGTTGCACTGCCAGACAGAAGTCCACTGACATCTCTTCAACTTGTGCCACTGGGTGCTGCTGACATCTGAAGAAGAAGGCACCAAAGAAAGGTACCAAGTCCTCCAGTACCAAGAAAGTTGCCAGTGAGAAGAAGGAACTGCCACTTACCAAGACTGGTGTTCCGCCCAAGATGTTTTTTGGGAAACAAAAAACTGCGCCTGCAAGCTGGGAGCAGCACCCCTGCATCAGTGGACCCATCCCTTAAACCTAGGCCCAAGCCCATATTTGTCGCTGAGGCAACCAGTCTAATCACGACATTGCCGACAAACAGTGATGTTGAAATTGATTTATCGTTATCACAAAGTAGTACCCAATCAATGCAGGAAACTCAGATAAGTGGACAACAGCCTCAATCACCGCCCACAATGGTAGTTGTTCCTCCCGAAGAAGGGGCAGTTCAGGAGATAGAGCTTTCTGCAGAGGAAGAAGAGCAAGCCACTCTTTCAGAAGACCCATTGTCTTTCAGATCCCGGCAAGGAAAAGGAGTGTTAGTCCATCGAGTTCTTCTGCAAGCCTCCCTTATGATGATCTAGATGCCAATTGGATGCCACCACCTCAGTCTGAGAGTGAGACACGCCACGAGAGAAGGCTAGGGAAAAGAAATGTTCCAGACTGTCTTAGAGTTATGGAGGTAGATGTATAAGAGGAGGATGATGATGAGCCAGTGCACCTTAAAGGCCAAAAAACTACACCCATTGCTGTTGGTGGTGATGAAGAAGTAGAAGATACGATCACGGGGGAAGGTGAACAAGAGGGAGACATTTTCTCTGGTGCACAAAGTAGCCCTTTCCCCAGCAGTGCAGTGGTACCACCCGCATCAGCCTCAGCAACATCTCAGTGGCACAAGAGTAAGAGTCAGGCTGAGACACTAAGACAAGAGCGTACCGTAACGAGAAAACGTGCAGCGTTGAGCCTAACAACATCTGGCGCTAAGAAGTCACCTGCATCAGTGGCACCAGAAAATAAAAAGATCCAGCCTACCATTCTCAGCATGTTTAGGTTGGAGGGGCAGTACAAACGCAACCACCCATTGGCATGTTTGTACAATGCGAAGCTGGCTAAAATGTTAGTGCTGGACCTCCTCCCTTTTTCTTTTGTGGCAGGGGTGGGTTTTCGTGAATTTGTGACAGCCATCTGCCCAAAAAGTAAGATTCTCAGCCGGTCCTATTTTGCAAGGGTTGCTGTTCCAGCACTACATCACAACGTGCTGGAATTGCTTAGGCAAGTTTTGCCGCAGAGTGCTGTTCACACTATCCACCTGACAACAGACATGTGGCCAGTTGCCAAGCCACTGAATACATGTACAACACTGCACACTGGATCTCTTTGTGAGGATTAGAGAAAAGATATCTGCAGGTGTTGACACTGCTGAGATTTTTAATGTCACTCGGAAACATGCAACTGTAGCCATGTTCGCCATGAAGAAATCTCATACTGCTGCAAACATTTTGGAAGAGTTTAACAGTAAGGTCTTTGAATGGCTGCACCCAAGAGGGCTTCACATTGGTTTTGTTGCCACAGACAATGGCAGTGATATAGTTAGGCCCATGTACTATGGTGGCTATTTCAGGGTCCTGTGTTTGGCGCACTGCATTACATTATTGTTCAAGACTTTCTGAAAAAAGAAGACAGAGTCAGCAACTTACTGACCACCTGCAGAAGAATCTGCACACTTTTCAGCCATTCTTGTAAAGCCTGGTTGCAGCTGAGGATCATTCAACGTGAGCATAGTGTGCCAGTTAAAGCATTCATCCAGGAGGTGTCAACATGTTGGAACTCAACTTATTACATGCTTAAACGTCTGTTTGAGCAGTACAGACTAATCAATGAATATGTCATACAAAGAGGTGATGCTACTGGGGCATTTCCATGGAAATCTGGAACCTACTCAACTCTCTCTCGCCCGACATCGCCTTCTTCACAGAGACCTGGACCAACGCATCCTCTGCCCCCGATATACACACCGCCATCCCAGACGGATACAAGATCCATAGGAAAGACTGCCCCAACCACCCAGGAGGGGGCCTCGCCATCGCCCACAAGAGCACCCTCTGCCTCACCACCTCCGGCAAAACCTTCCCCTCCGCCGAACACCTGCACTTCCAGATCCATACCACCCCCAAAGCCACACTCCGAGGAACCCTCGTCTACAGACCCCTGGCCCCCGAACACCCTTTGCCACCACCATCACCGACTTCATCGCACCCCACCCCACGCCATCGCCTCAACAAACTACATACTCATTGGGTACCTGAACTTCCACATCGACAACCCCAGCGACCCCAAGTCCACTATCCTTTGTGACAACCTCGCCAGCATCGGACTTAAACAACTCGTCAACACACCTACCCACAGAGCAGAACACACCCTCGACCCCATCTTCGCGGCAGGAAACAGCATCCAATTCAGCCACACTACGCAGCCGCCATGGACCGATCACCAATGCGTACACTTCGCCATCAACAAACCCAAGGCACACAAACCAGCCCCACGCCCACCACGAAGGAACTGGAGCAAAGCTACCGATGAGCAACTTAACTCCACCCTCCCCCGAGACAACCACACCTGGGCACCCGATGCAAACTATGCAGCCAGAGAACTCCAAGCCTGGATCTCTGACTGCACAGACGAGCTCGCCCCGCTACGCAACCCCGACAGACAACGCCCCAGGAAAGCCGCCTGGTGCACTGCCGCACCTGCAGATGCCTGGAAAAGAACTGGAGAACACCAAGACAACCGAAAACCACACCACCTACTGTGGAAATATGGATTTTTCTGGTCAGTTATGTCCCCTATCTTGGACCCCAACGGTTTCATGTATAAATCACAAGTACATGTATGTTTCCTCCAGTTCCAGTTATGAAGACGCAAACACATGTGCGTCCACCGCCAACATGTCCTCTTTCAGATCCGCCATGAATGGGCTGGATATTCTATCCCAAAGTATGAAAGGCCACCGGCTTTATATGGTTCACTTATCCCATTTTACAGTTCAGACAAGTAGGCCCTGATTCTGCCATCAAGTCTTTTCTGCCTTCTGCCTCTGAAAGCTCCAGTCCGAGCTCGCATCTGTACCCATGAACTTTGTCCTACTCCCTGCGCGGCTAACGGTGCCTGACTCCAGCCTGTTGCCTGCCAAAAACTGTATTTCACCTTCAAGATTATCTGCTTTGCTCCGCTCCCTATCCAATGCATTCCTGTCTAGTAGTTTAAAGTAAACATTCTTTCAGCTACCGAGCAAAAGGCCCGGCTTCTCTGTCTTTATGCAAGTAATTCATAGCCCTGTTAATATGAAAGATTTCGGCCCTCGCATCTAGTGTAGACACTTAGACGCTTGTACACGCACTAACAGTCAGTATAGTCAGTATAGAATAAGATTCTACTCTAAGAGACCTTTCTTTCTGGATAACACAGTTCTTTAAACATAGGATATTAGATATGATTTGGGATTAGGTTGACATAACCCCAGACTTCTGTCTCCACATGTAGAGCTAAATGTCAAGTTCCCTTCGCCCCCTAGTTACACGTCAGTCACACGTCATGCTGCTGCGTGCGCATCTCTGCCAAGTATTTCTGCTGACATTGCGAAATTCTTTCATGGAACCACCCATTTATGACGTCATATCCAATGACGTTCTTTAGTTACACCCAGTTACACCCATTTTTGCTACGCATGTATGTCTTATCTTTGCTATCAATTGTTACGCCTCCTCCATCTGTTTCACTGTAATGCCTATTGTATAAAAATGATTACCTGTCAATAAAGTTGGTTCTTCACTTCCTGAACCTTCGTGGTGATGGAATATGGAGCTCATCGATTTAAATTGATTATGGAATAAAGCCCGTTCCGAACCTCTAATACCACGGATTCTGCCTCTTATTTTACTGAGCTATTGTTATAGATTTTCCGCATCAAATTAAGTCCCGGTAATTAAATTATTTACCACAAGAATGGCGCCCGAACAGGGACACTTTCTCATCTCACGCGCCGGAGGTGCGTTGCAGGCCCGGTCTCCTGTCACAGCTGGACGGACAACAACGCGTACCCACAGGATTTCCTGTATCTCCCTCCTGCCGAGCGGGGGTAACTGAGGCTGCGATCAACACCCAGACGAGGCGGTGAGAAGTGCGAAGTATCCCGACCAGAGCCTAGCTGAGAGAGCAAGATCCGAGGTATACAGAGGCCCACCAGTTCCGAAGTCCCGAAGCTCCGAAGTATCGAGTCGAGTCCAGTCCGGTCCGAGTCCAGTTCAGTTCAGTTCCGAGGCCTTCCGTTCCGAGCTACCCGGTGAGTACCATTATCGGGGAGGCGTTCTGACGTGCACATAGGTTGTGCCGGTCAAGACGGGTTTGGGTACACAAATCCGGTCTGCACTGTTTCAGCAGTGTACCTGTACTGTTTAGCAGTATATCAAGTATGTCTAGTATATGAAGTCAGAATTATCTAGTTAGTATCGAGTATTATGCTTAGTGAACGGCCATCATTGTTGTTCATTAAATGTTAAAGGTTTTAAATATGTTCTGCATATTGTGGTATGAATGACTGTTCATTATTGTGTCTCGTTGTTTTAAACGTGTTCAAAATTTAGGTATCAGATCAGATCAGTTCTCAAAATGCCGCTCTTTTCGAAATTAAGACAGATCAAAACTAGAAAAGGGTTACTCGAAGAAGCTGTTCCCATTCCTCCTAGGGACACTCCAGGGTACTTTATGTATCATAAACATGGCCTAGACGCCATATTATTTCTTGATTTATGGGTAGACTACACCAAGGAATTACCAGAAAGTCACAGGTGGCCCGCAGCTGGGACCTGGGATGCAGATTGCATCGTGAAAGTAGAGGAAGAATTATGGAAAAAGAAAGCTAGACAATCACAGAAAGACGCCATTGAATTATGGCGTAAAGAATCGTATAGACGTACAGAAAAAGCACGTAGACAGGAAGAGAAGAGTAAGGAGAATTCAAATAAAGTTCGAGAAAATATATTAATTGAAGAAGGTACTCGAGTAAAATCAGAACAAGGAGACAGACAACGAAATACCCTTATGAATGGTATGTATCCTCTCCTGGCCGAAGGACTACCTAAGGCTACGCCGGAGATACCAAAAGACTTGCCACCCCCATTGTTTCCGATAAAGGTACATCCCAAAGGACATCCCAGAACCGCAGAAGATGTTTTTCTTTCCTCTTATTTAGACGACGCAGCTCCCGAGTATACTAATGCTGCGCCACATAGACCGCCTGCAGAAGGGGTTCAACGCCAAGACCCTCTTCCGTCTGTACCTCCGCAACAGCAAACTCCGACACAAGTTCAGGCAAGCACATCTGCTTCGACATCTGTATCCACACCTATAGTTGCTATATCACGTTCGACGAATCCTTTCACATCCAGCACCCCAGGTGGGGCTACCGGAGGTGCATCAAACATTTTTTCCACGCCACCCAGAGTAAATAAACTTTCCTTTCAAGAATTAGCTCACCAACGTACGCCCAAACTAGTAACTCCCAACACGCTCAAGGAACTTCTAATAGACTGTAGATATGACCCGGTGCCCGGAAAAGGGGACGAAATGGTGCTAGCATCATTACGTATCCGACGAGCTGCTATATATTTAGGGAAGCTACCAGGAATGACTACGCACTTAGAAAATATATATCACTTTGTCCAGTCAGGACGAGATTCCGAAAGTATTGACAGAGCCATGGAGTACCAAAAAGTGGAACTACAGGGGGAACTGTTACGTTTCCTCATAAATTGTGTGATCAGAAATCAAGACCGACCAGGGGTAAATCCGAAAGAAATGCAAATTCTTACCACATGGAGTCGGAATATATCAGAGGGGAGACATGATAAACGATCATGTATAGTAGCTATGTGCCGAAAGATCCGCAAAGAAATAGAACGAATACACGAAGAAAGATTAGCAGTAGACGAACCTGAACAAAACGAGGAGGAGGAGGAATTAGAACTGCCCACAGGACAGTTAGAAACCATGGCCTATGTAGGTAGAGGAAGATCTTGCAATAATACTAGATGCTTCACTGATCCGATACGTCCGGTACGTCCAGATAATAGCAGTAATTTCCAAACTCCTATAATAAATATAAGGTCCCCCGAACATTCGTTCCAAGCCGCTGACAAACTACTCCGAGAACGAAGGGGTTATCATATACTCGATTCTATGGACGAACAAGAATTAGCCAGGTCAGCCGTTCATTGGGTTGACAGTCCCGGAAAGTATAGTGACGACACACTAGCACACACGTTTTTGAACCTCGCTCCAGATGAACAGCGTTTAGCTGGTACCTATATGATTCAACAACTCCTTATATTATATAAAGGCCAACACTCTGATCCTGGTCCATTACCTGATATATTGACTAAATTACTCACGAATAAATGGAGAGGTTCAGGTACTGAGCTAATTAGAGAAATACTAGAATCCAGAAAGCAGTACATTCTTTTTGTATGTCCCGAACATGTTTCACTGCCCATCAAGGAAAGAACGACGTACTATATGGATAGACAGAATCCCTTACGCGAAGTGCACCCGATAAAAGGTGAGGACAATCAGTTTAAACGTGTGTTTGTATACACACCCATATCTAAAATAGAACTATTGGAAATGAAGAAGGTGGTACCCAGTCATGATAAAGACCCAGCGGGTTTCCACCGTGAAATTAAAGACATGTTGCTCATGGGAGAGTATACCTATCCAGACATTATGACGATATTGAAGGTACTAATGCCTGCGGGCATTTACGAAAAACTCAAGGAAAAAGATTGGGAAGTGGGAGACCAAAAGATAGATTGGACAGCATTAGAAAACGAGGAAAAAGCTCGAGGTCCAGGTGCAGGGCTTGGGGAGAAGACCAAAACACTACCAGGTTTACTAGTACAGGTACTGCCACGTTTATTAACTACGAAAAAGGAAGACTGGGGTGCAATCTCAGCCTGTAAACAAAAGCAAGATGAAGACACTAGTGATTTCTACGCCCGATTCGAAAAATGTTTTGGTATAAATAGTGGAATAAAAGCAAGTAGCGAATCTTATCCACATCTGTTTGTGACAAAGTTAGTTGAAAATTCTTTGCCCCAAGTTAAGAATAGAGTATTGAAATTCGAGAGTACCTGGCAAGGTAACACTCCGTCACAAATGTTACAAATGCTACAGTACCATCACAATAGAATTAGAGAAGAACAAGAACATGAACAAAGACGCATGAAAGACACGAAAATGAAAATGCTAGTTTCCCAGACAGTTCCAGCTGACGGTCATAAAAAGGGTATGACACAGTCCAGTGTTTCAACAGGTCCTGTAAAAGGGACGTGCAACTATTGTAAACAGCCAGGTCATTATGTACACGATTGTCCAGTTTTAAAACATAATATCGCCATAGGTAATACTAAAGAAAGACCACGGCCACCTAGACAGGATCAGAACACACAAGGAGCTCCGCAGCATGCACAGTCCATGCCAGCTCCGCAACAGTCCATGCCAGCTCCACCACAGCAGCCTATTGCTGCCACACAAACAACGACACGACAGATGTACCAGACCGCACAGTATGACTATCCTGATTATCAACGATACTCATGAAACAGCCTAGAGAGGGAAGTTGGCTTACCCCTTATTGAGGTCCCTGTAGATCAAGAAGGACCTTATGTACACAGTGAACTATTAGGCCAAGATAGAAAATTTTTACTTGATACAGGGGCAAGCCGAACAACAATAAAACATAGTGAAGTTCCAGGGGCACCCCTCTCAGGCTCACAGAATATTTCCCTTGGGTTTTCAGGAAAACCTATCGTTAACGAAGTATCACAGCCTCTTCCCCTTACGATTGGTCCTTTGACACGAACTACAGATTTATTGCTTACTAAATCATGCCCAGAAAACTTGTTAGGTATAAAAACTTTGAAAGCTCTAGGAGCTATAATATGTTGTTCTCCGGAAGGAGTAAGATTGTTTTTACGTGATTTCAAAGGGCACTATGTGTCCCGAGACATGGATTCCCGACTGCAGACTTTACCCGCACATTTATGGGCACAAGGCCCTACAGATGTTGGTTGCATGAACATTACACCATATCGAGTCACACTAAAGGCAGGAGTGGTACTACCACGAATGCGACAATACAAGTTACCCCCAGATGCTGTAGTGGCTTTACTGCAAATCATTGACGAGCTTATTGGCCAAGGAGTGGTTGTGGAGACCGACTCCAATGTATGTAATTCACCGATAATTCCGATTCTTAAACGAACTGATCCAAAGGCTCCGCCAGTATATCGATTGGTTATTGATCTGCGCGAATTAAATAAATGTATTGTACCACAATACCCCGTAGTTCCAGACATTTCTTCATTACTGACAGCTATTGATTCCGAAGCAACATTCTTTACTGTAATTGATCTCAAGAATGCCTTTTTCAGCGTCCCAATAGATCCGGAAAGCCAATACTTGTTCGGATTTAGTTTAAATGGACGAAGCTTTAAATTCACACGCGCACCTCAAGGATTCACAGAAAGCCCCAGCATCTATAGCCAAGCACTGAAACGAGAACTTGACAGTATACACATGCCAGTCAACACTTCCCTGCTTCAATATGTCGATGATCTGCTGATCACCGCTAGAAGCGAACCTGAATGTGAAAAAGCCTCACTGACGGTTTTACATTTTTTGGCCGAAAAGGGGCACAAGGTGTCCCCTTCTAAGCTGCAATTTTGTGTCCAGCGAGTTGTTTATCTTGGTCACTCGCTGTCCAAGGAGGGAAGGCAGCTTACACCAGATCGCATCCAGTTAATAGCTAACATGCCAATACCCAAGACACAAAAGGAGGTGCGGGCTTTTATAGGCCTCACTTCATATTGTAGGCAGTGGATCCCTCAGTATGCATTTCTAGCAAAGCCACTCATTCAGTTGACAACACAGGAGGCAGCCACATCGACTGTCCTCCCTTGGACACAGGAACATACACAAGCTTTTGAAAGCCTAAAGAAAGCTTTATGTCAAGCACCCGTTTTAGCAACACCATGTTACAGCAAACAATTTACACTCTTTGTTACAGAACGCAAAGGTACTGCTTTGTCAGTACTCACACAGGAACAAGCAGGATCACACAAACCGTGTGCTTATTTTTCTAGTACATTAGATCCCGTAGCTCAGGCTCTGCCTGCGTGCCTGAAATCAGTGGCAGCGACAGCTTTAGCAATTAGACAAAGCGATGCCATAGTGTTAGGACACCAATTGACAGTACAAGTACCACATGCAGTAGAGGTTCTCTTGAACCGCACACAGACACAACACTTGACTATAGCACGACTCACTGGTTACGAATTAACATTGTTTCAGCCACATATAGAAATCAGACGTTGTAGTACATTGAATCCTGCCACACTGTTACCAGTAAACGGAACAGACCCACTTGCACATGATTGTATTGAAGTTATCACTATCACGACGAAACCTAGACAAGACTTGACAGATGTCCCATTGTCAGATCCAGACCTGACGTTGTATGTAGATGGGTCATGTATGAGAACAAGTACAGGAGAGTTAGTGGCCGCGTATGCAGTCACAACAGACACTGAAGTCATTGAAACAAATCGTATTAATACCTTGTCAGCTCAAGCAGCAGAGCTCATCGCTCTGACACAAGCCTGTATTCAAGCTACGAATAAGGAAGTCAACATATATACTGATTCACGTTATGCATTCGGAGTTGTACATGACTTCGGCGTGCTGTGGCGAGAGAGAGGTTATTTAACTTCCCACGGTACCCACATCCAGCACGGACCCCTTATTCATGCCTTACTAGATGCAATACATCTACCTACTGCAATATCAATTATGAAATGTAAAGCTCATACGAAAGTTACTGATATCATTTCCCAAGGCAATGATTTAGCTGACAGAACAGCTAAACAGACTGCTCAAACCCACACGTCTGACATGACAAAGACAATAGTTCCGACACCAACACATTGCATGACGGTTAAGGATCCCGCTCTTGACGTAATCGACATACAGACACATGCTACACCAGATGAAATAAAGAAATGGACTGAATTAGGAGGGACCCAAACGGATCAAGGATGGATGACGAAGGAAAAATCTGTGTGGTTCCTTCCTGATTCAATGGTCCAAGTTATCATTAACACTGTACATAGTCCAGCGCACCTAGGAGAAAAAGCTATGCTAGACAGCATTCAACACATTTGGTTCAACAAACATTTACGAGCAGCAGCTAAACAAAAAGTCCGTACCTGTATGATCTGTTGTCAGTTTAACCCAGGTAAAAGCATTCCCGTAGAACAGGGTGGATTTCAGCCTCCTGATCACCCTTTCGAAGTCCTCCAGATGGATTATATCCAGATGGAACGATGTCGAGGATTCAAATATGTTCTCGTAGTTGTTTGTGCTCTTTCCCGTTGGACAGAGGCATACCCGGTTTCAGATTACACTGCCCCGACTACTGCCAAACAGTTAGTTCGAGAATTCTTCCCACGGTACGGTTTACCACGTGCTGTCTACTCAGATAACGGCCAGCCGTTCTCCTCCGAACTAATGAAACACGTTTCACTTTTGTTAGGCTATCAGTGGAGATTCCACTGTGTCCGACACCCCGAGGCAGCAGGTCTCGTGGAACGACATAATCAAACTCTGAAAATTAGATTGTCCAAAATATGTAGAGAGAAAGGTGTCGACTGGGTAGTAGCCCTACCAGTTGCACTCTTTTACATGAGAATGGTAGCGCACTCTCGAACAGGGCTATCCCCTTATGAGGTGATCTTCGGTAGACCACCAAATATGTGGGGGACGCCTATACCACGAAAAATAACTGATATTGACTGTAATATGCTGACAGATTACCTGGCTTCCTTGATGTCTGCACTACAATCTTGTCGTTCACAGGTAGCTGCAGCCTTTCCCGACAACACCGAGGTGAAACCCCATGACGTAATTCCAGGGGATCTAGTTCTAGTGAGGAACTTTGATCGGAAGTCCCAGCTGGATCCTAGGTGGAGATCGCCTCAGCTCGTATTGTTAACAACGAGGACAGCCGTGAAGATCGAAGGTCGAAAAGGCTGGATACATTCAAGTCATATCAAGAAATTTCATGGACTACCATCCGATATAGAGACTAAACCCTGTATTACCTCAAAGACAGACTCAAAGCTTCCTTTGGTTGAACAAAATAACTCAGAACAATATAGACTAAAACTTAGGTCTAAAAAGTCAGGCAATTTGATTGTTTAAGTCCTCTCCAAGGTGAATCGGTCGAATTTGTCTCTGACATGTATCAATTAGACCTGTATAGAGAAAGAAACAGAAGGATCAAGTTGAAACGACATGCGTACTGTAAATCACTGCGTAGTCATTGCACAGTGACGTTATTAATTTTGTTTTTCCTAAGTCTTTTAATAATTACTGCAAGTATATTGTTGCACACATATTACCCTATTTCTAGACATGTTTACAATATTACTGCTGAACATTCTTTTGGTGAATTTCCCCCGCATGAGTTGTCATATAGATTTGCGCTGCGCAACAACACTTTTATTAGTATGTTACATCATTCCCATCAGGTTAGCAATGCTACAAATTGTTGGATATGTGGCCGACTCCCTCCCTATCAGAACTATCAAGGAATTCTACCTCTCTTCCCATATCCGTTCACACACAATGGCTCCTGTGGAGCATGGTTTAGTTTAATTAATTCCCTAGATTCGAATTCCGCAGTTTATCAAGACAACTGGGTATGGGGAAACTTGCACTTAGGTTTACTTAAAGTCTGCTACCATGACAAGGAGGGACTTCCCAAAAGAACAGGAACTGATCTAGAAAATGAAGTATATGGATTAGGTAATTTCACGCTTAACCTCATGATCCTGAATGTCGAATCCGAAGCTGCCCCAATTTTGCCCGCTATGTCAGTATTTCCAGTTAAAGGTGAATTATGTATAAGAAAGAATGGCTCTATACACATGGGCCGCAGTAAATGCACCACTGTAATAGAATTCAGTGATCAAGGCAAGTCTACATTTAAAGCTTCTCGCCATTCCTACTTTGTATGTGGTCAGACTGCATATATACGTTTGCCTCTAGATTGGGATGGTACCTGCTACATTGGATTCCTTTTGCCACCTGTTTTCCTAGCTCCTCCTGATTATCACAGAAATACTCATTTAGTACACAATAGAGAAAGGAGAGATCTCCCAATAGTCGATTACACTGAGACAGCATGGGAAAAATACACAGATTTCAATAAAGGTCTTTTTCCCTATATAGGTACAGTTACCAATAGTAAACTGATACGTAGATTAACCAGAACCCTTGAAGCAGTAGTGAACGAAACTATCTCCGCCTTAGGCAATTTAACAGAAGAGCAGTCTGCTATGCGGATTGTTGTGCTTCAAAATCGTCTTGTCCTTGACGTCATCCTGGCCGATAGGGGCGGAGCTTGTAGGGTCATCGGATCAAGCTGTTGCATTTTCATACCAGAAAATTCGCCTTCTGTATATAAAGCCATAACTCGCCTTCATAAGATTGTAAGCCAGATACACCAGAATCCAGGCACCTGGACTTGGTCCGGTTGGTTTTGGAGTGTATTATCTACCTTTGGATGGAAGGTCCTATCCTTCCTAGGTATTGGCTTAAACCTAGGCCCAAGCCCATATTTGTCGCTGAGGCAACCAGTCTAATCACGACATTGCCGACAAACAGTGATGTTGAAATTGATTTATCGTTATCACAAAGTAGTACCCAATCAATGCAGGAAACTCAGATAAGTGGACAACAGCCTCAATCACCGCCCACAATGGTAGTTGTTCCTCCCGAAGAAGGGGCAGTTCAGGAGATAGAGCTTTCTGCAGAGGAAGAAGAGCAAGCCACTCTTTCAGAAGACCCATTGTCTTCCAGATCCCGGCAAGGAAAAGGAGTGTTAGTCCATCGAGTTCTTCTGCAAGCCTCCCTTATGATGATCTAGATGCCAATTGGATGCCACCACCTCAGTCTGAGAGTGAGACACGCCACGAGAGAAGGCTAGGGAAAAGAAATGTTCCAGACTGTCTTAGAGTTATGGAGGTAGATGTAGAAGAGGAGGATGATGATGAGCCAGTGCACCTTAAAGGCCAAAAAACTGCACCCATTGCTGTTGGTGGTGATGAAGAAGTAGAAGATACGATCACGGGGGAAGGTGAACAAGAGGGAGACATTTTCTCTGGTGCACAAAGTAGCCCTTTCCCCAGCAGTGCAGTGGTACCACCCGCATCAGCCTCAGCAACATCTCAGTGGCACAAGAGTAAGAGTCAGGCTGAGACACTAAGACAAGAGCGTACCGTAACGAGAAAACGTGCAGCGTTGAGCCTAACAACATCTGGCGCTAAGAAGTCACCTGCATCAGTGGCACCAGAAAAGAAAAAGATCCAGCCTACCATTCTCAGCATGTTTAGGTTGGAGAGGCAGTACAAACGCAACCACCCATTGGCATGTTTGTACAATGCGAAGCTGGCTAAAATGTTAGTGCTGGACCTCCTCCCTTTTTCTTTTGTGGCAGGGGTGGGTTTTCGTGAATTTGTGACAGCCATCTGCCCAAAAAGTAAGATTCTCAGCCGGTCCTATTTTGCAAGGGTTGCTGTTCCAGCACTACATCACAACGTGCTGGAATTGCTTAGGCAAGTTTTGCCGCAGAGTGCTGTTCACACTATCCACCTGACAACAGACATGTGGCCAGTTGCCAAGCCACTGAATACATGTACAACACTGCACACTGGATCTCTTTGTGAGGATTAGAGAAAAGATATCTGCAGGTGTTGACACTGCTGAGATTTTTAATGTCACTCGGAAACATGCAACTGTAGCCATGTTCGCCATGAAGAAATCTCATACTGCTGCAAACATTTTGGAAGAGTTTAACAGTAAGGTCTTTGAATGGCTGCACCCAAGAGGGCTTCACATTGGTTTTGTTGCCACAGACAATGGCAGTGATATAGTTAGGCCCATGTACTATGGTGGCTATTTCAGGGTCCTGTGTTTGGCGCACTGCATTACATTATTGTTCAAGACTTTCTGAAAAAAGAAGACAGAGTCAGCAACTTACTGACCACCTGCAGAAGAATCTGCACACTTTTCAGCCATTCTTGTAAAGCCTGGTTGCAGCTGAGGATCATTCAACGTGAGCATAGTGTGCCAGTTAAAGCATTCATCCAGGAGGTGTCAACATGTTGGAACTCAACTTATTACATGCTTAAACGTCTGTTTGAGCAGTACAGACTAATCAATGAATATGTCATACAAAGAGGTGATGCTACTGGGGCATTTCCATGGAAATCTGGAACCTACTCAACTCTCTCTCGCCCGACATCGCCTTCTTCACAGAGACCTGGACCAACGCATCCTCTGCCCCCGATATACACACCGCCATCCCAGACGGATACAAGATCCATAGGAAAGACTGCCCCAACCACCCAGGAGGGGGCCTCGCCATCGCCCACAAGAGCACCCTCTGCCTCACCACCTCCGGCAAAACCTTCCCCTCCGCCGAACACCTGCACTTCCAGATCCATACCACCCCCAAAGCCACACTCCGAGGAACCCTCGTCTACAGACCCCTGGCCCCCGAACACCCTTTGCCACCACCATCACCGACTTCATCGCACCCCACCCCACGCCATCGCCTCAACAAACTACATACTCATTGGGTACCTGAACTTCCACATCGACAACCCCAGCGACCCCAAGTCCACTATCCTTTGTGACAACCTCGCCAGCATCGGACTTAAACAACTCGTCAACACACCTACCCACAGAGCAGAACACACCCTCGACCCCATCTTCGCGGCAGGAAACAGCATCCAATTCAGCCACACTACGCAGCCGCCATGGACCGATCACCAATGCGTACACTTCGCCATCAACAAACCCAAGGCACACAAACCAGCCCCACGCCCACCACGAAGGAACTGGAGCAAAGCTACCGATGAGCAACTTAACTCCACCCTCCCCCGAGACAACCACACCTGGGCACCCGATGCAAACTATGCAGCCAGAGAACTCCAAGCCTGGATCTCTGACTGCACAGACGAGCTCGCCCCGCTACGCAACCCCGACAGACAACGCCCCAGGAAAGCCGCCTGGTGCACTGCCGCACCTGCAGATGCCTGGAAAAGAACTGGAGAACACCAAGACAACCGAAAACCACACCACCTATGTTATGTTATGTTACTCCGCACTTTTTGAGCGCACGGCTACCCCAGAAGGGTGTCCCGGCGCTTTGGCAAGGTGACCCAGAGAAACACAAAACCAAAAGGAAAGACCTACTACCGTCACACTAGGTCACTTAGTAAAAAGCAGAGTTTTCAACTCCTTCCTGAAAGCCAGAAGATTATTCGCTTTCCGAAGGGAAAGTGGGAGCTCGTTCCACAGGCAGGCTGACACAAACTGGAAGGAGCGGCCTCCCATCCGAACACGTTTGACCACCGGCACCTCCGTTTTAGCCAGGTCCGCTGACCTGAGCAGCCTCCGCGGCACATAGAAGACGATACGCTTCCTCAGGTAGTGAGGGCCAATCGCATGAAGGGCCTTGAATGCCAGAGAGAGGAGCTTGAATCTAATTCTCCCCAAAATTGGGAGCCAGTGCAGCCTAGCCAAAAGCGCAGAGGCACTAGCTCTCCTAGTCAACCCATAAATAGCTCTGGCCGCCGAGTTCTGGACAATCTGCAGTTTGGATAACAAATACTAAGGTAGGCCTGCAAAAAGAGCATTTGCATAATCCAGGCGGGAGCCCACAAGCGCCTGGACTACCTTCCTACGATACTGCAGTGAAAGTAGGGGAAGAAATTTCTTAAGCATCTTAAGGATGCTGAAACATTTCCCTGCTAATCCCAGGATGTGTGGACGAAAAGATAGAACATCGTCAAACACCACTCCGAGATTTTTTACCTGGGAAGATGGCTTCTCTGGGGGGGACATGTCCTGGGGCCACCATGACTTCCAGCCCGGATCAGGGGCACAGCCGAAAAAGAGCAGCTCAGATTTGTCTGAGTTGCATTTCAGGCTGTGCCGCTGGAACCACGCAAAGACTGCACTCAGGCAGTCCTTAATTCTGCCGCCGCTAAAGGCCTCTCCCTTCCTGCAAGTGAACAAGAGCTGGGTGTCATCAGCATATGAGATGACCCGGGCCCCGAACGCCTCCGCTACCTCCGCCAGAGGGGCCATGTATATGTTAAAAATGGTGGGGCTCAGGATAGAGCCCTGAGGCACCCCCACCTCCAGCGGAAGCATTTCGGCCGAGAACGGTGGGGCCCAGATCACCTGTCGACGGTCGGCAAGAAAGGATTGAAACCAGTCCAACACCGTCCCTCGCAGACCAATCTCCCTAAGTCTTGAGAGAAGGCCTGCGTGTGGGACGGTGTCGAATGCCGCCGATAGGTCCAACATAACCAACATAGCCTTTCCCCCATGATCGAGCGTCTCCCTGATGGCGTCGGTGACCTCAACCAGAGCCGTCTCCGTGCTGTAATTCGCACGAAAGCCGGACTGGGAGTCATGCAGCAGTTTGTTGTTCTCAATAAAGGTGGTCAGAGTATGCTGAACATGTTTCTCCAACACCTTCGCCAGAGCAGGGAGGAGGGAGATTGGTCTGTAGTTAGCGCACTGCAGGGGATCGAGCAGAGGCTTCTTGATCAGCGGCAGAATAAGTGCATGTTTCCATTGGCGTGGAACCACCCCTGAGCTCAATGAAAGATTAAGCAAGGGGTTCAGCAGACCGTTCACCGCCGGAGCCACCTTGCCCAAGCATTTCGCCGGACAGACATCCAACGGCGAACCAGATTGTAGCCTGGATAGCAGCTCAAGCGATGTCTCACAGGACAGCTGGGGAAAAGCAGATAATAAGGGCCCAGTTTCAGCCTGCAAGGGCGCTGAATAAGTCAACTTGTCCCCTGACACCACGTCCACTAATTGAAAATCCGCCGTTGGAAAAGTGGCCTGAATCTTTGTGATCTTAGTCACAAAAAAGTCAGCAAGCTGTTTGATCCATTCCTCCGAGTGAGAATGGACCAGGGTCCCTACTACCGGGTTGACAAACTCCTTCACAACCCTAAAGAGTTCCCGGCTCATATTATCCGCTTTATCAATTCTCTGCTCCAAATAGATCTTTTTGGCTGCGACAATCTGTTTATAATAAGATTTTAACGCACCACGGTAATTCATTCGCTCCACAAGATCGTACTTGCGCCGCCACTGCCTTTCCAACTTTTTGCAGTCTTGTCGCATTGTACGTAGGGCGGACGAGAACCATGGAGCAGAATTGAGATGAGCTATTCTAGCAGGCTTCAGAGGGGCCAACTCCTCAAAGCTTGCCTGCATCCAGTTCTGGACCAGGATGAGATCAGTTTCCAGAACCCCTGTCATTGGACACGGATATTTGCCGAGAGCCTCGGATAGCATATCTGCTGACACAAGATGGTAGGCTCTGAAATGCCGGGGACCTTCCTCTCGCGCCCTTTGGCTAAGCTTGGATTCAAGCACCAAGTCAAAATTTATCAGATAATGATCTGACCAAAGGACCGGGAGTGGAGGGGACACCTCAATAGGTTTGGAAGCAAAGATCACATCTAATGTGTGGCCTTTCTCGTGAGTGGGGCTATGGATAAAAGGGGCTAGCCCAAACATCTCTGTAATCTCGCGGAGTTTAATAGCTTCCGGATCCGTAAGGCAGTCCATATGCAAGTTTAAGTCGCCCAGCAACAGGCAGTGCGCCGAACGCATACAAGGTACAGACAAGGCCGACTGTAGATCCTCAAAAAAGGATCCAATGGGTCCAGGAGGTCTATAAAGGAGAATACCAGTACAGGTCTGGGACGCCGATAGATGGAGTGTAAAGCCTAATGCTTCACATCCGGCAATGCTGTCCACCCCAAAGGAGGAACAGTCAAAAACCTTGTCCACTACCAGAGCCACCCCGCCGCCTCGTCCCTCAGTTCTATCCCTCCGTAAGATGGAATAATTAGGAGGGACAGCACAGGCGATGTCGGGTTCAGAGCCCACACCCAACCAAGTCTCAGTTAAAAATAAACAAGAGATCTTGGAGTGCGCGAGTAGATCCCATATATCCGAAGTATGGCGAGGCAGGGACCTAGTGTTGAGCA
Organism: Triturus cristatus; assembly: GCF_964204655.1. Classification (NCBI taxonomy): domain Eukaryota; kingdom Metazoa; phylum Chordata; class Amphibia; order Caudata; family Salamandridae; genus Triturus; species Triturus cristatus. The sequence continues at coordinate 693,432,433 of NC_140583.1, forward strand.
ACGCGCACTGGTAGTGTTGCGGAGGGGTAGATGGACTATGGGTAGATGATAATGAGGGGAGCCAATTACACACGGGGCAGCCCCGACCCAAACGGCGACCGCCAGGGAAGAGAGACAGACAAGCAGAGCGTGTAGGGCGCAAAGCACGCAAAGAAGCAGCGCTGTACGTAATCATCCCGAGGCCACAGGTAGGCACCTCAAATCCTGCAGACACCGGAGACAAGGGCCAGAGTCCGACCTCGTCCGCCTCCGAGACGCGGACGAGCGCAGACGGGCAGGACTCTGGCACGACTCAGGCGCAGGGAAGGCGCTCCGCTGCGCGTTACCGCTGCGCGAAACCAGCGAGCATTAAATAGCGTCGTCTCGGCGTCCCAGGTGACCTGGACGCTCCAAGATGGCGCTCGCGCTTCCTCCCCAATGCAAAATGGCGCCGAACCCTGCAAAACCCACAGACCTCCCGGTAACCCGGACCCGCCAAACAGCGGTGGTGATGACAAATTATGGTGCAAGGTAGGGGCCAGGAGCACGTTATAAAAACAGGGGGAAGGCAAAAAATAAAAGAACTAAACTCCACAAAACGGGGAAGTTTAAAATCTAGAAAGAGCAAAGATGACGCGCGACCAGCGCGAACAGCAGCAGGGCACCGATAGTGTTCTAGCCCTCCAGGGCACTAAGCAGACTCACCTGCTGCTCAGCTCGCCCTAAATAGCGTCGTCTCGGCGTCCCAGGTGACCTGGACGCTCCAAGATGGCGCTCGCGCTTCCTCCCCAATGCAAAATGGCGCCGAACCCTGCAAAACCCACAGACCTCCCACAAGGACGCTATGAAAGACTACCCACAGACCACCTACAAGGACGCTATGACAGACTACCACAACAAGATCAGAGCCACCAAGAGGAACTTCATCCACAACAAAATCCTGGCCACTTCCAAAGAAATTTTCAGTGTCATTCAAGAATTCACCAACCCACGCAGCAAAGCCACAGACATCACCCCATCCCAAGACCTCTGCAACAAGCTTGGAACCTATTTCCACCTCAATATCAAAAACCTCTACGATAACTTAATTGACCATCCACCAGGCACCACAAACGGCCCCCGCCTCCCAGAAATACCAGCCAGCCCACCATCTCCAACTGGACACCGATCACAGCCGAAGGCACCACCTTGACCATGAAAAGCATCCACTCGGGGGCCCCCACCAACCCCTGCCCCCTCACATCTACCACAGAGCCACAGCTGCCATCGCACCCGAACTACAACGCACCATCAACACCACCTTCAAAACAGGCACCTTCCCAGATGACTAAGAGCATGCAGAAGTCAGACCTCTGCTCAAGAAGCCCACAGCTGACCCCACCAACCTCAAGAACTATCGGCCCATCTCGCTCCTCCCCTTCGCAGCCAAAGTTGCAGAGAAAACAGTCAACAGGAAACTGACACTATTCCTTGAAGAGAACGCTGTCCTTGACCCGTCCCAATCCGGATTCCGAAGCAACCACAGCACAGAAACCACCCTACTCGCCCCCAAAGATGACATCCGCACCCTTCTGAACCAAGGTCACTCTGCAGCCCTCATCCTACTCGACCTATCAGCGGCCTTCGACACCGTCTCCCACCGCACACTAGGCGCCAAACTACACGACGCAGGCATACAAGGAACAGCCCTGGACTGAATCTGATCATTCCTCACCGGAAGAAGCCATAGGATCAGACGCCCACCATTCCTTTCCGACCCCACGAAAATCACCTGCTGAGTCCCACAGTGTTCATCCCTGAGCCCCACCCTCTTCAACATCTACATGGCCCCCCTCGCAACCATCTTACGACAACACGGCCTCAACATTGTATCCTACGCCGACGACACCCAGCTCATCCTCTCCCTCACCAAAGACCCCACCACTGCCAAACTCAACTCCTAGAAAGGAATGCAAGACGTCGCAGTCTGGATGACCAACAGCTGCCTGAAGCTCAACGGTGAGAAGACAGAAGTCCTCGTCCTCGGTACCACCCCTTCTGCATGGGACAGCACATGGTGGTCGACCACCCTCGGAAGCCTACCTACCCCCTCAGACCACACCAAGAACCTCGGCATCGTACTCGACTTATCACTCACCATGAACCGACAGGTCAACGCCTTCACCTCCAGCTGCTTCCACACCCTCCGCATCCTCTGCAAGACCTTCAAGTGGATCCCCCTGAGTCAAGGAACACAGTCACCCACGCACTTATCACCAGCAGACTGGACTATGGAAACACACTCTACGCCAGCATCAACAAGTCCTTACTCTGCAAACTCCAGAAAATACAGAACACCGCTGCCAGACTCGTCCTCGGCATCCCCGACACGAACACATCAGTCAACACCTACGAAGTCTCCACTGGCTCCCTGTGGAGAAAGAGTCACTTTCAAAATCCTCACTCACGCCTGCAAATGCCTACATAACAACGGATCCAAATACCTCAATGACAGAATGAACTTCCACGTACCCAAAAGAAACCTCCGATCTTCCAACCTTGCACTGGCTGAAACCCTGCACATCCTCAGAGCCAGAGCAGGTGAAAGATCCTTCTCTCACATTGCAGTCAAGACCTGGAACGAGCTACCCATCATGGGGAATGAGAAAGACGTCAGAGCGCAAATGAATAAAATATCGACCTACGCACAGCCTCTCGCGCAGGGCCCTAGCCAAAGGGATGTACGAAGTGAAGAAGGTGCAGAAACGGTGCCGGGAGAAGAGCCACAGGACCCCTCTCTAAGTGACATTCTGACGGCGGTGCATACGGCAAGGGATGAAATGGTGACTAGGATCGACTCTGTGGCGATCAATGTTAACCTCCTCAGATGTGACCTGCGCAATGTCTCGGACAGAGTCACCATGACAGAAGAAAATGTGGATGCCCTATAAATGGTCCCTATGGGACACGGAGATGGAACTCCAGAGTAAAACAATTAAGCTAAATGAGTGTGCTGAAGACCAGGAGGGATGCTCGCGGGGTAATAATCGGAGTTTGCAGAGAGAGCGGAGGGGCAATCCGCGGAATTGTTTTTAGAAAACTGGATAACGAAAGTCCTAGCTCCGGGCAAACCATCTCAATTTTTCAACATCAAGGAGGCACAGAGGGCTCTCGTTCCTCCTCCATGCCAGGGGGTGCCGCCACGGGCCATTATAGCCCAATTCTTTAACTATCGGGATCGTGATATGCTTCAGTAGTCCACCCATATTAAACTGAACTTACATTATGAGGGACATCATATAGCAGGGCGTGGCTAGCGAGCCAACATGGCGGACGCAACTTGCTAACGCTCCGCAGTGCATCCCTTCGTTATCCTGACTGAAATCCTGCATCCGACCCATCCATTCCAATAAATGTGGGGAGCACCTCAATATTGACTTGCGGTCCCCGCTGATACCCTCTAAACACGTCGTAATCAGACGGGAGTTGCAGTGCCAGTGAGAGACATCCTGCGGCCTACCTGGAGAGATGTCGTGAGTGGAACAAGGGCCTAGTAATAGCGCGATCGTGGTAGCCGCATGAACCACCTGAAACGCGGCAACCCCCGCTGCCGTGACCCCTGGGGTGCTGCCCAGGGACTCCGAGATGGTGGCAGCTGTCCCTTTCGGGCCTGCAGGCAACCTGAGCAACACTCCGCGAGACCCGCTTTGGGCCCTCCAGTGAACCTGCCTTCCGTCGGCTGCGGTCTAAGGCCTACCTCGCCGGATGGCAACCATACCAACGCGGCACCAGTGTTGAGGGGGATCCAGCGCTGACCCTGCGACAAGACCCACTCTAGCGCCAGAGGACTGCTTTCTATCCACCCTGGTAACTGAACTGCTAGAGGCAGCAAGTGAGAAGACACCACTCCGTGAGGACCTGGCTGCCGCGATGATCGGAACTGAGGAGGTGCATCTTTGAAAACCGAGGCCCGTACTGCCGAGACAACCCTAGCTGCCCAATACTGTGAAACTCAACGCCGAGAGGCACTTATGTTGCACCGACGTCGCTATGAGTGGTGACCGGGCCTCATTGGCCCGACAACGTGACAAGGGGCGAACCTGTCCGGGACGATACGAATGGGGACCTTCTGCCGCGGCTTACCCAGAGCAACCTGCTGCCGATAAAGCAGATGACTGCACCTTCACAACAGGTACGCCGATAGGTGCCCTCCTAGCCTGCTCTGTGCGAGTGCCCCTCCTGGGCCTTCAGTCCACCCCTACAATCCCCCGTGCTCGGAGACCCTGGGAGGGCCTCTCGAAACATTGCCCGCTTGAACCTAACACTGAACGTCTGGGCAGCAGACGGGCAAATTGGGTAACCTGATGGACACCCCTGCAACCACACACCCTACCTAACAGGCAGCCCAAGAATATCCCTGCAGCACCCTACTTGATCTCTCTGTCTGCCGCCTCAGAGGGACCACACCCGCAGGAGCCCCATCTCACTGGAGAAGCAGCTGAAGCAGAGCCCAGGCCCAAACGCGTAAAAGGAAGCGGGAACTGCGGACGTAGAATCCAGGTCTGTGCAGGTACGTACTCGCAGTGACTGGGGCCACAGTGGGAACTGGGGAAGCTCCGGTGCCTAGTAGCGCTGAGTAATCACTGCAGAAGGCTCTACACCCGAGGGGTTTGCCTGGCGGGCAGCCGGTGCGCCGTGCTAGCAGCAACAGATCAGCCGGGCCCCGCAAATTCAGGATGAACACTTCTGGGTCGCGAAGAACAGAGAAGTAGCAACCAGGAAACACAAACACTGTGGACAACACGCGCAAGGTACTAACTAGGATCTGGCGCCATACCGACCAGAAGAGGCCCCAAAAAAAACCATCCCCCTGTGGTGTGTGAAGAGACTAGTAGAGACTTCGCAGGGGGGCATCCCCTTGAGTGGCATCTGGGACTTAAGGAGGTCCTGATGGCTGACAGGCTCTGCGAAGAGTCTAAGAACACAGAGACAAGCCCATTACAAAATGACATTGCAGAAAACTGAGCTGCTCCCCCACCTCAGGGCCGTGGCACAGCCTGAGACATTCTGGGGATTGAACTAGCCCCTGGCAGCCTGCTGCGCGGAGTAACCCGTGTGGGCACCCGTCGGACATGAGAGGAACTGCCCTGAAACCTGCGGACGCTACCTAGAGACAGCCGGACACAGCGCTCAGGAATAGTAATGTGCCACAGACAACTCACGCCTTTGAAGTTGAATTACATCATTTGGGAGATATCGAGACCACATAGTGGGGTGAATCTGGGCGCCCACGGTGACGCCAGCGACAAACGCTCCTAAATAGCCTCCTGTGCGTGCGACGCCCAGTATAGGCTGAGGGGCCAGGCCGGGACACCAAGAGAGATACCACATTGCAATCACCTGGGATCGGTGAATGCCTACTGCGCAACAACTGGTAATGGGTTGACACCGGGCGCAGGAGGGGAAGTTAGCGGTGATCCACTAAATGTGTCACTTGCAGGTAAGCTAGACTCAGTGTTGGCGGCAGTCGAAAAAATAGGGGTCACACTAGAACAGACAAAGTAGTCCCTTGAATCCAGAATCGACAAGGTCAGGTCGGACTTCACCCTGTGTGTGCTGACCATCATAAACTATCTGAGCGGGTTCACCAGCAAGATCAATCGCTAATGGAATTGAAACCCATCAGTCAGAGCAACACGGCTGCGCTACAGGACATCCTAGACCGCATGCATGCGCTCGAAGACAAGGTCGAAGACACAGAAGGGTGCTCCCGTCGCAACAATGTTCGCGTCGTGGGGCTCCCGAGGGAGAGGAAGGCCGCAATCCTGAACAATATACTGAGCAATGGCTCCAAGACAAATTGCCCCTGGGAACATTGTCAGTGCACTTTGTAGTCAAACAAGCCCACCGGGTGCCAGATCATAAACCACCACCAGGGGCCAGGCCACGCCTGTTCCTATTCAAGCTACTAAATTACCGAGACAGGGATGCCGTCCTGCGCGAAACTCAGAAAATCAAAGATCTTAAAATAGGCGGCAGTTCCATCATGGTCTTCCCCGATTACACGGCACAAGTACAGAGACGCAGGAGTACCTATGCAGCTGTGAAACAAAAACTCCTCGAGCTGGAAATGACCTACTCCCTCCTGTTCCCTGCCAAACTGAGAATAATGGCAAAAGTGTGGTTCGTTTTTATGAGTCGCCCGAAGAGGTGTGGGACTGGGCTAGATGAGTCGGGCGATGGACTGGACCTCGGCCCATGAACTCGGAACTCAACAGAGCTGCGGGCCGACGGACAAGACGACGAGGGAGGCGTGGGAAGATTGAACGCACGCCATCAACAACAACGGCACCAAGCCCGGAACAGAGCAGAAGGGAAAGACAAGGAGCCCTTGAGGTCGTCACAGCGCTTGCCACCAGGATACAACGGGAAAACCAAGAAGAGCTATCCTCCGAAACAGCAACAATCAGTGGCCCTTCGACCCCCAGACCTGATGACCTTGATGGAGTACATATGCCAGCAGTCACCCCACAGACTGCTGATGACATAATTTGAGAGGCCACAGATGCCAGGCACTGAACCGAAGATTTCCACACAAGTAGAGACTCATTTAAACTGTTATCAGAGACGATGTACATCAATTGTTACTGAGCGCACTATAGCTATCTTAGATATAGATAAACACATTAAACATGTAACACCCATGCACAGGCGTAACATGCAGCCACAATTTTACACTTCCTAGAGCAATAGCTCGATAGATGAGCGGTAACACTAGCTATGGAAGCAGCAGCACTTGCCAACACGACAGGGATGGGAAGCCACTAGAGTGGGTTACATACACCACCGGTCCCTGATACTGGGAGGCGGTCCTCACACACCTTGGTGGGCTGACACCTCCAAATAAACCCTGCGCTCGAAGGTTACACAGCAAGCACCGAAGCGTACGCACTGAACCCGTGCCAAACACCCAGTTATGAGGCAAATAATGGGGGATCCCTTTTCACATAAGATAGTGCAAGAGTTGGCAGCACAACCCCTTCAGGACCATATTAGGGGCTTACGACACATAAGCAGAGGCACTACAAGTCACGCGCAACAACCTGGATGGCGGGTGGCAAAATGAGATCACAGAGGAAACAACTGTAAAAGAGTCCAACACAAGGCACACATACCCCCACAAGACGTTACGCTGGACTAGTTTCTGTCACTGTTGGACAAAGTTTCGGCGGACATCTCCGTAGAGTTTGCCCCATATCGCTATGTACGTTAATGTTTAAGTTGAAGTTTGGTTATATACGGCAACCTACAGACTCTCCACCTGCACCACATACCACAATGTACGCTGCTCGACTTGCTCCCCTCCCAACAGATATAATTGCCAGACATGACGCACACTAATATACTCACATGGAATGTACGAGGCATGCACACACCCACATGTCGATACTCAATTTTCACTTACCTACAGCGCCACTCGGTCGGCATAGCTCTACTACAAGAGACGCACATGACACACACAGAACTAGACAAGCTGCGTAGAAGATGGAGAGGTAAGGTTTTTGGTACTACACACTCGGCACACGCACGAGGCACATTGATATGGGTGAGGGCAGGGGTCCCGTTTGTGCAAGAGGAACACTTCACGGATGCCGAAGGCCGATACACATTTGTCAAAGGGCGCCTCAATGGTCAGTCATTGCTCCTGAGTTCCATATACCCACCCAACGTAGACCAAGCATCTTTCCTGGTGAACCTCTCAGAGAAACTAGCTCCATGGGCCGGACTCGCCTGGTTGATAGGAGGAGATTTTAATTCAGTCCTCGATAGGTCATTTCCGCCTTTGCATAGAACACAAGCCGTATCCAATGCCCAGGCACTCACAAACTGGCTCACACACTGGACACTCGTAGACCTCCGGTGAGCCATTAACCCGGCTGCGAGAGCCTACTCGTATTACTCAGCGCTCCATGGGTTACATGTACTCCTCGATAGGATCGTAGGCTCACCCTCATTACTTCTGCTAATCAAGAAGGCAGACTACTTAGGTCGGACTCACTACGATCATTATCTGCTAGAGATGCAACTTGGGTGGGAGGCAGATCAACCCCCAGTACCGACATGGCGCCTGCAGACAAGCGCGCTGGAAGACCCAGAGTTTCGCTCATCACTGGAAATGACAACATACACATATTTTGAGCTGAATGAGGGCACAGCAAGTAGCGTCGCAATAGAATGGAAAGCCTTTAAGACAGCGATTAGGGGGCACTGTATCGGAGCCACATGGAATATTCGCAAATAACTATCCGCCTCCCATAAGACAATAGAATCCCAACTGTTGCAGCAGGAACAAGAGGGTGAGGGGTGTGGTAAGGACCCGCAACACTTAGAACAGCTGAGAGCTGAGCATGCTGAATTACTAGAACGCCTGAAATGCCAGAATTATGCAGCTCATACGGCCTGCACACATGCCTCAGCAGATTGAGCGGACTGGCTCCTCGCCTGGCTGATCAAACAAGAGTGCACCCGCGCTCCCATTGGGGCCATACGCGCAGACACAGGACAGATGTGCTACATGTGAGAAGTTGGCATGGTATATGCTGTCCACTAATTATAGTGTGCACCTTGCACCAGTCCAAACAACCCCTTATTGATGATAGGTTAAAGACAACCTTTAAGTGGCTAATTGAAAGGAGACCACACCAGGTATATATATAAAATATATGTATTTGTTCCTAAACACACCCTACTAGTCTCTTTATGAGGCTAGAGGTAAAAGCACATAAGTTACACTTCAAATATTACAGAAAAGTAGCACAAATACACGTTCGGCCCTAGGGGCGAGTCAAACCATATACTAAAATAGTGGTATAAGAACAACGACTTAACTAGACATAAGGCCTAGAGCCTGTAGAATCGCTGGGACCACAAGGAACTACCCAAGGTAGTGACACAGGGGACCCACGGGGGCCGTGTGCAGTGTGAGAACACAGCCGCGAGCTCCCATTAGCTTCTATGGGGAAAGTTGCGGTTAGATTTTTAAAGATAAAGGACACTTAGAGATGGACTAGGACCAAACCCTCTTGGACTTAGACAGTTCTAGGGTTAACACCCATGGGAGCACCGGAGTACTCGAGTTACCTCACCAGGGAAGCCGGGTGCATAGGTGTCAAATGGTGTCGGGTCGCATCGTCGTTTTCAATGAAAGCTAGCGAAGAAGTGTTGCTGCCGGAAACATGTGAAGTGTCTGAAGAGATCCAACCCTGGATCGAAGATGTGAAGAACCTGAAAGCAGAGGGGACAGAGTCTGGGTCACTTGCCAGTGACCAGGGGCACGATAGACGAATGCCCACCGATGTCGGGTGTTTCAAGTGAAGAAGGTGAAGCTTGACTCTTCCGCCACGAGGACCAGGAGGTGTTGAGGACAACCAGGAGCTGGATTCAAGCTGATCCACAAAGGATGTCGAGTGCTGCAGTGTCGGTGCCCGGATTGGACACAACAAGCTTTGGCAACAGCAACCCACGCAGAAAGAAGAAAGATGCTTCGGTGCGGACTAGCAAGATCCGAGGGACTCCCCCAGCGAGGAGGAGTGAGGGCATGTCTAGAGCAATCAGGGAAGCTAAAGGAAAGTCAGAGTTACCTTCACAGGGACCCACCAGTTGACAGACCAGGGATCGCGAAGGGACCTCAAAAGGAATCACAAAATGGCAGCCCACGGGTCACTCGAAGTGGCTAGGCCAACAATCTTCAGTGGATTCTCCGCTCGGGGTCTGGGCTACAAATAACCCAATGCACAGCCTCAGGAGACGTTGAGAAGCTGATGCACTTACAAATGTGCACGGTGTCCAGGGGTTTCAGTTCCACAGTACCGACGAGGGCTACGGGTCTCAGCTTTGCTGGGGACTCAGTTCGGCCTCTGGGAAGTCTGGAAATCCACCTCTGGTGTAGCAAAGTCTTTGGCGTCCAGCAGGAGCTTTGGGGATGCAGACCGGATAGATGCTTCTTTGGTGCCTGCCAAGCAGGGGAGTAACTCCTTTACTCCAAGGGAGATTCTTCAGTCATCTGGCGCTGAACAGATCGTTGAAGTTCCAGGATTCGGTTTCAGAGTTTTGTCCAGGGATATCTAAAGTCCTGTTGCCAGGGGTTCCTATCTTATACCCAAGGAAGGGGTTGGACTAACTCAGGGGACCCACCTATGGGAGGGTTTGGAAAGAGGTGTGGCTACACCCATTTCCTTTGTCCAGTTTTGCACCAGAGCAGGGGCTGGTAGCCCCTGAACCGGTTTGAGCTGGACTATGCACAGGGACACCAAATGTGCCCCCAGTGCAGGACTTCAAAGCATTCTCAGAGTGCACCCACCCAGCCCCAATACACTAAAGCCTGTCTGGGAGGTGGTGACACCTCCCTGTGACAGGAAACCTATTGTCCAGGCCTCCCCTGCCGGCGTTTCGTCCAGCACGGGATGCCAGACTCGTGTCTGTGGCTTCAGCATCCATTTTGTGATGCCAGTGCTCTTTTAAGTTGGTACCGGGTATACCGGTGCTGTCATGTCTCTCCCTCTAGAAGGGTGAGCTCATACTCCCACACCAGTTACTGGTGTGTGGGCATGATTTCAAGGTGTTTGGCACCAAACACAACAGGTTTCCGTGCAGCCTGTCCAAAGTTAGCATTTACCGTTTAGTTATAATGCACTTAAGAGTATATGGTCAGTCTGCATTACAGACATCCCTGGAGAATAGATTCCAAATGCTGCAGAGGGGCTCTGCTCATGCATGGGCACCCTCTCACACAAGACCAAGCACCCTGCCTTCAAGATTGATAAGGCCTGCCATGGGGGTGACTGATAGGTTTCTATGTGCAGGAATAGGTGAGATATAGTGAACCTATATCTCAGTAAGGGGTGCATGCACCACCTTACCCAGGCTATGTTCCACTGTATAGTCCATCCCTGTAGGGAAATGGACCACCTTAAAAGTTTGGGGTTTTCACCCTTAATCTGTTTTAGCCATAAGAGGGGCTTATGGTCTGTCTGAACAATTAAGTGAGTACCAAACAAGTATGGCCTCAACTTCTTCAGAGCCCAAACCACAGCAAAGGCCTCCCTCTCAATGGCTGACCAATGTTTCTCTCTGGGGTCAGCCTTCTGCTTATGAAAGCTCCTGGCTGATCCTGACCTTCATCATTCAACTGTGACAGTACAGCCCCTACTCCCAACTCAATGGAGTCACAATGGATCCATAACCTTTTACAAATCTTATATAATACCTAGTCAGGCCTAAGAAGGCTCTCACCTGAGTCTGGGTAGTGGGAGCAACCCAGTCCATTATGGTCTGGATTTTGCTCTGCAATGGATGAACCTGGCCTCCACCTACAAGGTGCCCCAGGTACACAACCTGACTCTGCCCTATCTGGCACTTAGTAGCCTTGATAGTAAGGCCTGCTTTTTGCAGGGCCTCCAAAACATTCCTCAGGTGGACCAGGTGATCCTCCCAGGTGGAGCTAAAGACAGCAATATCATGTAGATATGCTGCACTATAGTCTTTCAGGCCTGTAAGGACTTGATTCACCAACCTTTGGAAAGTGGCAGGTGTATTCTTCAAACGAAAGGGCATCACCACACATTGGTAATGCCCACTAGGGGTAGAAAATACTGTCTTTGGCTTTGCATCATCAGCTAGTCTGATCTGCCAGTAGCCAGCTGTCAAGTCAAATGTGCTTAGAAACTTGGCTGAGGCCAAAATATCTATTAGCTCATCTGCCCTTGGGATGGGATGGGCATCAGTCCTAGTGACTGCATTGAGACCCCTGTAATCCACAACAACCTCATCTCTCTCTTTCCATCTTTGGTGTGAGGTTTAGGCACGAGAACTACTGGACTAGCCCAAGGGCTATCTGAGTGTTCAATGACTCCCAAATCCAACATCTTTTGGACTTATGTCCTTATACGGTCCCTGAGATGATCAGGTTGCCTGTAGATCTTATTCTTCACAGGGAGACTGTCCCCATTGTCCACTTCATGAGTGCACCAGGTAGTCTGACTTGCATTCAGAGAAAACATATGTTTGAACTGGCTGAGAAGTTTTCTACAGTCAGTTTGCTGCTGGACAGTGAGGCTGCCTGCCAAGGCTACACCATCTACTGATCCATCCTCAGGGTTCTGAGAGAGCAGGTCATGGAGTGGGTCACTCTCTTACTCCTGTCCCTCATCAGTAGCCATGAGCAAGCCCATGTCTGCCCTGTCAACATATGGTTTTAGTCTGTTGACATGAAGTACCCTATGGTGACTCCTAGGGGTTCCAAGGTCTACCAAGTAGGTGACCTCCCCTTTCTGTTCAACAATTGTATGGGGGCCACTCCATTTGTCCTGGAGGGCTGCTGGGGCCACAGGCTCCAACACCCACACTTTCTGCTATGGCTGATTAACAACAATGTCTCAAACATGGGTATCATATGCATGTGAAGGTTGCTTGTATTGAAATCAATTAAAACATGTTGGACATATTAAACATATGTACAAGCACATGGTAAGATAGCACTGTGTTAGATTAATTGACTTGTAACCAACAGAATACTGTGCACAAGTGCTCGTGAAGTTTGTGACGGGCTCAAGTGGCACGTGATGTGGTATATACAGCGATGGTGGTGGGCGCGACGGCCACCGTCGCTGTATATACCACATCATGTTTTCATTGATTTCAGTACAAGCAACCTTCACATGCATAAGTATCCCTGTGTTTCTCCCTATTCCGGTTGAATACATTGCAATTGGTTATGCTACCTTTATTTGTTTGTAAATGATACCCATGTTTGAGACATTGTTGTTTGATATAGATTACTGCCCCAGTCTCTCTGTGGTTTACGGGCTACCTCCTGTGGTCTGATACTGGCTAGTAAACAGTCAGCACAGCCTTTTGGTCATGCCAGGCCCTTTGCAATCCCTGGCTAGCCTCAAGGTTTTTAGTTGCCTTTTTCATATACTCAGCCATCCTGGAGCGGAGACCAAGTACATAGTCCACTATGTCCTGTCCTGTGTAGGGGGTTTCAGAGGTAACTCCCAACCCTCCTTCACCAGAAACCCAGGACCCCTAACATGATGGCCAAACAAAAGTTCGAAAGGGCTGCCTGTAACCAACCCCCTTTTGTGGCACCTCCCTGTAGGCAAACAAAAGGCAGGGCAAAAGGATGTCCCATCTGCGCCTAAGCTTTTCTGGGAGACCATTGATCATGCCCTTTTAAGGTTTTAATGAATCTTTCAACTAAACCATTGCATTGTGGGTGATGGGGTGTGGTGAATTTGTAATTCATTCCACACTCCTTCCACATTGCAGTCAAGTAACTTGACATGAAGTTTGCATCCCTGTCAGATACTACCTCCTTAGGAAAACCCACTCTTGAGAATACACCCAAGAGGGCCCTTGCCACCACAGGTGCTGTAGTGGTCCTAAGTGGAATGGCTTCTGGGTACCTAGTGGCATGGTCCACCACCACCAGGATAAATCTGTGCCCAGATGCTGTTTGAGGATCCATGGACCAACAATGTTAATCCCAACCCTCTCAAAGGGAACCCCCACCACAGGTAGTGGTATCAGGGGGGCCTTTGTGGTTCCACCTGCCTTCCCACTGGCTTGACAGGTTACACAGGAGTGATAAAACTCCTTAGTGTCTTCAGACATATGGGGCCAATGAAAGTGAGGAACAATTCTGTCCCAAGTCTTGTTTTGGCCCAAGTGTCCTGCTAGGGGAATATCATGGGATAGTGTCAGTAGGAAGCCCCAAAACTTCAAAGGTATTACCAACCTCCTGGAAGCACCAGGCGTGGGGTCTCTACACTCTGAATAAAGGAGTCCATCATCCCAATAGATTTTATGGGTGCCACTAGCATTCCCAGCAGCCTCATCAGCAGCTTGCTTTCTGAGGGGTTCAAGAGAGGCGCATGTTTTCTGCTCCTGGCTCAGATCAGACCTGGAAGGGCCCCCTGTCGAGAAGAACTCAACCTGGTCAGGTTCAAGCTCCCCTGGGACAGTTTCTTCTTCAGGTCCTAGATCATCTCCCTCAGGAGGCTGGTCTGTATTCTGAGTCAGGGGGGAAGGCACTGCCTTAACCCAATTGCTCCTCTTCTTGGGAGGCACCTGGTCCATTCTTCCAGAATCCAGGGCCTGTCCAGTGTTAAACATTTTGGCCTGTGACCTAATCACAGCAAAGTCATGAGCAGGGATCCCTAACATCATTTCTGCATGTGTCTTGAGCTCCACTTCAGCCCAAGCTGAGGTCTCTAGATCATTGCCAAGCAAGCACTGTACTGGTAGGTATGCACTTACCACAACCTTCTAAGGCCAGTTACCCCTCCCCAGGAGAAGTTAACAACTGCCAGAGAATGGTCTGTCCTGACATTGCTAGCATTGGTCACTTGGTACATTTCACCAAGTATAATCTGCCCAGGATCCACAAGATCTTTTGTCACCATTGTGACACTTACTCCTGTGTCCCTGAATGCCAAAGCCTCTTTTCCATTAATCAAAGACTGCTGACTGTATTTGCCCAAGTTACTGGGACTCACAAAGGAGGACATGTCCATTCCTCCATCACAGATCAGGGCAGACTGAGTTGGAACTCTGACTAGGCCAGAGTCCATCTCACAACCCAGGGTTAACCCTACTACACAATTATTCTGAGTATTAACACCACCAATTGTAGCTGCACTAGGGGGAACAGTTGCCTTAGGCGCAATGGTGGCTGGAGTTGAGTCTTTGGACATGGTGCAATCACTAGTCCAGTGAGTTTTCTGCTTACAGATCTTGCACCATGGTTTATTTTGGCCTTTTCCTTTATTAGATTGGGATTCCCCCATGAAGAAGATTGTTGGGGACCTTGTGAAGACTTCTGGTCTTTACCCTCCTCCCCACCCTTGTCAGAGTTCTTTGAATCTTACTTCTTCTGGTCACCACCTTGGTTCTGAACCTTCTGCCTCACCCTGGTTCTGACCCATTTGTCTTTTCCAATTCTTTGGGAGAGGTCAGATCAGAGTCCACCATGTACTGATGCAACAGCTGATTGTAACAGTTATTAAGGATCTACTCCCTCATAATTAAACTGCACAGTCCTTGAAAGTCATGCACCTTGCTGCCAAGTAACCAACCCTCCAGGGCCTTAGTAGCACAATCTACAAAGTCCACCCAGCCTTGATTTTGTGCCTTTTGGGTATCTCTGAACTTTAACCTATATTGTTCAGTGGTGAGGCCAAACCCTTCAATCAATGCACTTTTCAGACTGGAGTAATCATCAGCATCCTCCTCTATAACAGTGAGGAGATCATCTCTACCTTTGTCTGCAAAGGAGAGTCACAAAATTGGTGCCCACTGCTCCCTGAGGGACCCTTTATACTTTACAGGCCCCTTCCAGTACAGTAATCCATTTGTGGATGTTATCCCCACTCTGGTAGAGAGGGGCAATCTTGTTTAGGTTTCTATGGTCATGAGACCTCTCCCTAACAATAGGGAAGTTGCTGCCACCATGGTACTCTAGTCCCATCTTTTGTCTAGCTCTCAGGAGCTCTAGGAATTCCCTGTCTAAAGTCACCTGCTGCTTTCTGATTTTAAGCCGAGCTTCCTCATACTTCAGCAGTCTCACTCTCCTCTCCTGGGAGGTTTCCCTCCTATGAGCAGAGATAGAGGTCCCTATGGATGAACCAGAATGGTTAGACTCCACTGACAGAGATATGGACTTTCTAGGCCCACCCCCAACTCTCCCAGGAGGGACAAAAAGAGGATCATTGTGGTCCTCTTCCTCATCTTGTAGGGGAGCTGGGTTTTCCAGGTCAAGATCATTGTCATCTTCCTGGTCAGCATCAGTGGTCTGGTCATGGGGAATTTCACCCCTAGGCCCTTCCTCATCTGCTGCCCCACCCACTCTGCCTACCCCTTCAGACCCTATAGGTCTTCTGAGATCATCCAACAGAAGTACCTCTATGAGGCGTAGGGTGTTTGCACTTTTGCCTATGTTCAGTCTCCTAGTACTGCATAATGCTCACAATTCCAAGAATGGGAGATTATCATACTTGGTTAGAAGAAGCCCAGTGGCTTCTGGTAGGGACCCACTGGTTCCTGGCCTTGAAGACATCACTAGTGAGGTGTGGTGTATGCACTACCTACTCTAGTATGGCCTACCAAACTCTCTTGAGTTGTAGAAAGGGTGTGCTAGGCCCTTGACACACAACTCTAAGTTCAGTAGAACTTAACGGGCCCGATTCACAGAACTAACTTAAGACAAAATCCTAAACTTACTACCATTTTGGTATTCACAGAAGGCACTTACTCATTTTGGTATTCACAGAAGGCACTTACTCATTTCGGTATTCACAGAAGTTAGGAGTCCTAACTTTAGGACTCCTAAATGCCTTCTGTGAATACCGAAAGTCTTAAAATTAGGATTTTTCTCAGTTTAGTAGTAGTATAGTTAGGACTCCTAACTTTAGGACTCCTAAATGCCTTCTGTGAATACCGAAAGTCTTAAAATTAGGATTTTTCTCAATTTAGACTACTAAATTGAGAAAAATCCTAATTTTAAGACTTTCGGTATTCACAGAAGGCATTTAGGAGTCCTAAAGTTAGGAGTCCTAACTATACTACTACTAAACTGAGAAAAATCCTAATTTTAAGACTTTCGGTATTCTGTGGAAATATGGATTTTTCTGGTCAGTTATGTCCCCTATCTTGGACCCCAACGGTTCTATGTGCATGTTACAAGTACATGTATGTTCCCTCCAGTTCCAGTTATGAAGACGCAAATACATGTGCGTCCACCGTCGACATGTCCTTTGTCAGATCCGCCATGAATAGGCCGGATATTCCATTCCTAAGTATGAAAAGCCACCGGCTTTATATGGTTCACTTATGCCATTTTACAGTCCAGGCAAGTAGGCCCTGATTCTGTCATCAAACTCTTCTTGCCTTCTGCCTCTGAAAGCTCCAGTCTGAGCCTGCATCTGTGACCATGAACTTTGTCTCATTCTCTGCGCGGCTCACGAAGCCTGACATCAGCCTATTCTCTGCCAAGAACTGTATTTCACCTTCGAATTATCTGCTTCCCCCTCAGCCGATGCATTCCTGCCTAGTAGTTTAGGTAAACATTCTTCCAGTTACCAAGCAAAAAGGCCCAACTTCTCTGTCTTCATGCAAGTGATTCATAGCCCTGTTACCATGGAATATTCCTACCCCCTCGTGTTTAGTGTAGACACCTAGACGCTTGTACACGCACACACAGTCAGTATAGAATAGATTCTGTCCGAGAGTCCTTCTTTTATGGATAACATAGTTCTTTAAACATAGGATGCTAGATATGATTTGGGATTAGGTTGACTTGACCCCCCAGACTTCTTGTCTCCACATGTAGAGCTAAATGTCAAGTCCCCTTCACCCCCTAGTTACACGTCAATTACACGTCATACTGCTGCGCGCGCATTTAGGCCAAGTATTATCTTATAGATCCACCTATGTATGACATCATAACCAATCATGTTCCTTTTTACCCATTATTACACCCATTTTCGGTTACGCAGACCAAACGTCAATTTCCTTATCAATTGTTACGCCTACTGTATTCACTTCATTATAATGTATGTACTATAAAAGTTACTTCTTGTCAATAAAGGGTGTGCTTCACTTCCTGAACCTTCGTGGTGACGGAACATTGGGAGCAACCGATTATAATCGATTATTGGAATAAAGCCCATTCCGAACCTCTAATACCACGGATTCTGCCTCTCATTTTATTGAGCTATTTTACTATGTTCCTGTATCAAATTCAGTCCCGGTAAAGGAGAAATATTTACCACATGATGGCGCCCGAACAGGGACACTTTCTCATCTCACGCGCCGGCGGTGCGTTGCAGGCCCGGTCTCCTGCCACAGCTGGACGGACAATAACGCGTACCAGCAGGATTTCCTGTATCTCCCTCCGGTCAAGCGGGGGCGACTGAGACTGCGATCAACACCCAGACGAGGCGGTGAGAAGTGCGAAGTATCCCGACCAGAGCCTAGCTGAGAGAGCAAGATCCGAGGTATACAGAGACCCACCAGTCCGAAGTCAAGCCCAGTGTCCGACGAGTCGAGTCGAGTCGAGTCCAGTCCGGTTCAAGTTCAAGTTACTGAGGCCTTCCGTTTCCGAAGCTACCCGGTGAGTACCATTGCTGGGGAGGCATTTCTGACGTGCACATAGGTTGTGCCGGTCAAGACGGGTTTGGGTACACAAATCCGGTCTGCACTGTTTTAGCAGTGTATCTGTACTGTTTAGCAGTATATCAAGTATTCCGAAGTATTCCGAAGTGTCTAGTTATTGTCTAGTTATTGTCGAGATTTAAGCTTGGTGATTAGTTATGCAGACGATCATCATTGTTGTTTCAGTTAAGGGTTTAATGTTTAATGTTTAAAGTGTTTAAGTATGTTCTGAATATCGTGGTATGAATGACTGTTCATTATCGTGTTTATTGTATTAAGTCTGTTCAAATTCAAGTATCAGGTCAAAATCAAGTATAAGGTCAGTTCTCAAGATGCCGCTCTTTTCGAAATTAAGACAGATCACTACCAGAAAAGGGGTTCTCGAAGAAGCCGTCCCTATTCCTCCTAGGGACACTCCAGGGCACTTTATGTATCACAAACATGGCTTAGACGCTATATTATTTCTTGACTTATGGGTAGACTATACCAAGGGATTACCAGAAAGTCAGAGGTGGCCCACAGCGGGGACCTGGGATGCAGAGTGCATCATGAAAGTCGAGGAAGAGTTATGGAAAAGGAAAGTCAGACAGTCACAGAAAGACGCCGTTGAATTATGGCGTAAAGAATCACATAGACGAACAGAAAAGGCACGTAGACAGGAAGAGAAGAGTAAAGAAAATTCCAATAAAGTTCGGGAGAATCTATTAATTGAGGAAGGTATCCGAGTGAAATCAGAACAAGTAGACAGACAAAGAAATGCCCTTATGAATGGTATGTATCCCCTTCTGGCCGAAGGATTACCTAAGGCTACTCCAGAAACACCAAAAGACTTGCCAACCCCATTGTTCCCAATCAAGGTACATCCTAAGGGGCATCCTAGAACCGCAGAAGATGTTTTTCTTTCCTCATATTTAGATGACGCAGCTCCCGAGTATGCTAATTCCGCCCCACATAGACCGCATACCAGGGAGGTTCAACGCCAAGATCCAGTGCCCGTATCCCTACAGCAACAAATCGAGTCACAAGTTCCGGCAAGCACATCTGTTTCTGCATCTGTTCCTACAGGTACTTCTATAGCTGAGTCCACACCTATAGTTGCTGTGTCACGTTCGACGAATCCTTTCACACCCGACGCCCCAGACGGGGCCACGGGAGGTGCTACCAATATTTTTTCTACGCCACCTAGAATAAATAAACTTATTTTTCAAGAGTCAGCGCATTCACGTACACCCAAATTCGTAAGTGATCGTACGCTTAAGGAACTTCTTATAGATTGTAGATATGACCCGGTGCTCGGTAAGGAGGACGAAATGATCCTGGCATCATTACGTATCAGACGAGCCGCAGGGTATTTAGCGAAGCTACCAGGAATGACTGCGCATCTAGATAAAATATATCATTTTGTTCAAACAGGGCGAGATCCAGAATGTATTAACAGAGCTATGGAATACCAGAAAGTAGAGATACAGGGGGAACTGTTACGTTTCCTCATAAACTGTGTGATCAGAAATCAAGACCGACCGGGGGTAGATCCGGAAGCAATGAAAATTCTTACAAAATGGAGCCAGAATATATCAGAAGGGAGACACGATAAGCAAAATTGTATAATAGCCATGTGCCGAAAGATCCGTAAAGAAATAGAACGCCTACACGAGGAGAGATTAGAGACAGACGAGTTCGAACAGAGCGAGGAAGAAGGGTCAGGACTGCCTGCAGGACAGTCGGACACCATAGCCTATGTAGGTAGAGGAAGATCTTGTAATAGGGATCAGACTAGATGTCATACTGACTCAATACGTCCAATATGTCCAGATAATAACAGGAATTTTCAAATACCTATAATTAATATAAGGTCTAACGAGCATTCGTTCCAAACCGCCGACAAACTACTCCGAGAACGAAGGGGTTATCATTTCCTCGATTCTATGGATGAACAAGATTTAGCCAGGGCAGCTGTCCATTGGGTGGACAGTCCCGGAAAATATAGTGATGATACAGTAGTACGCACATTTTTGAATCTTACCCCAGATGAACAAAGGTTAGCTGGGATTTATATGATTCAACAACTCATTATACTATATCGGAGTCAGCATTCGGACCCTGGTCCCTTACCTGACATACTGACTGAATTGCTTATGAATAAATGGAGAGGTCCAGGTACTAAATTAATTAAAGAAATTCTAGTATCAAGAAAGCAGTATATTCTTTTTGTATGCTCAGAGCATGTCTCATTGCCTGTCAAGGAAAGAACTACGTATCACCTGGATAGACAGAATCCCTTACGAGAAGTACACCCAATAAAAGGTGAGGACAATCAGTTTAAACGCGTATTTGTATATACGCCCATATCGAAAATAGAATTGTTAGAAATGAAGAAAGTGGTACCCAGTCATGACAAAGACCCAGCGGGTTTTCACCGAGAAATTAAGGACATGTTACTCATGGGAGAGTATACCTACCCCGACATTATGACAATATTAAAGGTGTTGATGCCTGCTGGCATTTATGAAAAACTCAAGGAAAAAGAGTGGGAGGTAGGAGACCAAAAGATAGAATGGTCAGTGTTAGAAGCTGAAGAAAAGGCCCGAACTGCAGGAGCAGGGCTTGGGGACAAAACTAAGGCATTACCAGGATTACTAGTACAGGTACTGCCGCGTTTATTAACTACGAAAAAGGAAGATTGGGGTACAATTTCAGCCTGTAAGCAGAAGCAAGATGAAGACACTAGTGATTACTATGCCCGATTTGAAAAATGTTTTGGTATAAATAGTGGCATAAAAGCAAGTAGCGAATCATACCCACATCTGTTTGTAACAAAATTAGTAGAAAATGCTCTGCCCCCAGTAAAGAATAGAGTATTAAAATTCGAGAGTACCTGGCAAGGTAACACTCCATCACAAATGTTACAAATGTTACAGTACCACCACAATAGAATTAGAGAGGAACAAGAACATGAACACAGACGCATGAAAGACACAAAAATGAAAATGCTAGTCTCCCAGACAGTTCCAGCTGAAGGACATAAAAAGGGTATGACACATTCCGATTCAGCAGGACCTGTAAAAGGGACATGCAACTATTGTAAAAAGCCAGGTCATTACGTACACGATTGTCCAGTGCTAAAACATAATATCGCCATAGGTAAAACACAGGAAAGATCACGGCCACTAAGACAAGATCAGAACGAACAAGGAGCTACGCAGCATGCCCAGGCCATGCCAGCCGCACAACAGCCAATACAGTTTGTGCCAGCTGCACCACCGTTGCCTGTTGCTGCCACACAGACAACAACACGACAAATGTATCAGACCGCACAGTATGAATATCCCGAGTATCAGCGTTACGCATGAACTAGCCTAGAGAGGGAAGTTGACTTACCCCTTATCGAGATTCCTGTAGATCAAGAAGGACCTTATGTACATAGTGAATTATTAGGTCAAGATAGAAAATTTTTACTCGATACAGGGGCAAGTCGAACAACTATAAAACGTAGTGAAGTTCCAGGGGCACCCCTCTCAGGCTCTCAGAATATTTCCCTTGGTTTTTCAGGAAAACCTATTGTTAATGAAGTGTCACAACCTCTGCCACTTACGATAGGACCTTTGACCCGAACTACAGATTTATTGCTTACTAAATCATGTCCAGAAAATCTATTAGGAATAAAAACGTTAAAAGCTCTAGGAGCTATAATATGTTGTTCTCCGGAAGGAGTAAGATTGTTTTTACGTGATTTTAAAGGTCACTATGTGTCTAGAGACATGGATCCCCGATTACAGATTTTACCTACACGTCTATGGGCACAAGGCCCTACTGATGTTGGATGCATGAATATTACACCATATCGAGTCACATTAAAGGCAGGAGTGGTGCTACCACGAATGCGACAATACAAGTTACCACCAGATGCTGTAGTGGCTTTACTACAAATCATTGACGAGCTCATTGCCCAAGGAGTAGTTGTGGAAACAGACTCCAATATATGTAATTCACCGATAATACCGATTCTTAAACGAACAGATCCTACAGCGCCGCCAGTATATCGATTGGTTATTGATCTGCGCGAGTTAAACAAATGCATTGTGCCACAATTCCCTGTGGTCCCAGATATCTCGTCATTACTGACAGCTATTGATTCCGAAGCAACATTCTTTACTGTAATTGATCTCAAAAATGCCTTTTTCAGCGTCCCAATAGATCCGGAAAGCCAATATTTGTTCGGATTTAGTTTAAATGGACGTAGCTTTAAATTCTCACGCGCACCTCAAGGATTTACAGAAAGCCCCAGCATCTATAGCCAAGCACTGAAACGAGAACTTGACAGTATCCACATGCCAGTTAACACTGCTCTGCTTCAATACGTCGATGATCTGCTGATCACCGCCCGAAGCGAACCTGAATGTGAAAAAGCATCACTGACAGTTTTACAATTTCTAGCCGAAAAAGGGCACAAGGTGTCCCCTTCTAAGCTGCAATTCTGTGTCCAGCGAGTTGTTTATCTTGGACACTCGCTGGACAAGGAGGGAAGGCAGCTTACACCCGACCGCATCCAGTTGATAGCTAACATGTCAATACCCAAGACACAAAAGGAGGTGCGGGCTTTCATAGGCCTCACTTCATATTGTAGACAGTGGATCCCTCAGTATGCATTTCTAGCAAAACCACTCATTCAATTGACAACACAGGAGGCAGCCACACCGACTGTTCTCCCTTGGACTCAAGAACATACACAAGCTTTTGAAAGCCTAAAGAAAGCTTTATGTCAAGCACCTGTTTTAGCAACGCCATGTTACAGAAAACAGTTTACACTCTTTGTTACAGAACGCGAAGGTACTGCTTTGTCAGTACTCACACAGGATCAAGCAGGAGCACACAAACCATGTGCCTATTTCTCTAGTACATTAGATCCCGTAGCTCAGGCTTTGCCTGCATGTCTGAAATCAGTGGCAGCGACAGCTTTAGCAATCAGACAAAGCGATGCCATAGTGTTAGGACATCCATTGACAGTTCAAGTACCACACGCAGTAGAGGTTCTTATAAATAGAACACAAACACAACACTTGACCATAGCACGACTTACAGGGTATGAACTTACATTGTTTCAGCCACATATAGAAATAAGACGCTGTAACACATTGAATCCTGCCACACTTTTGCCAGTAACCGGAACAGACCCACTAGCCCATGACTGTATTGAAGTTATTACTGTAACGACAAAACCCAGACAAGACTTGACCGATGTTCCATTGTCAGATCCAGACTTGACATTTTATGTCGATGGTTCATGTATGAGAACAAGTACAGGAGAATTAGTGGCCGCTTATGCAGTCACAACAGATACTGAAGTCATTGAAACTAATCGTATAAATACTTTGTCAGCTCAAGCCGCAGAGCTCATCGCTCTGACACAAGCCTGTATTCAAGCCACGAATAAAAAAGTCAACATATACACTGATTCACGTTATGCATTCGGAGTTGTACATGACTTCGGCGTGCTGTGGCAAGAGAGAGGTTATTTAACTTCCCACGGTGCCCACATTCAGCACGGACCCCTCATTCATGCCTTATTAGATGCAATACATCTACCTACTGCAATATCAATTATGAAATGTAGAGCTCATACGAAAATTACTGATATCATTTCCCAAGGCAATGATCTAGCCGACAGAACGGCTAAACAGACTGCTCAAACTCAAACTCCCGACATGACAAAGACAATAGTCCCGATGCCGACACATTGTATGACAATTAAAGATCCTACTCTTGACGTAATTGACATACAGACACATGCTACACCAGACGAAATAAAGAAATGGACTGAATTAGGAGGGATCCAAACGGACCAAGGATGGATGATGAAGGAAAAGTCTGTATGGTTCCTTCCTGATTCAATGGTCCAAGTTATAATTAACACTATACATAGTCCAGCACATCTAGGAGAAAAAGCTATGCTGGACAGCATTCAACACATTTGGTTCAATAAACATTTACGAGCAGCAGCAAAACAAAAGGTCCGTACCTGTATGATCTGTTGTCAGTTTAACCCAGGTAAAAGCATTCCCGTAGAACAGGGTGGATTTCATACCCCTAATCATCCTTTTGAAGTACTCCAGATGGATTATATCCAGATGGAACGATGTCGAGGATTCAAATATGTTCTCGTAGTTGTTTGTGCTCTGTCCCGTTGGACGGAGGCATACCCGGTTTCAGATTACACTGCCCCGACTACTGCCAAACAGTTGGTTCGAGAATTCTTCCCACGATACGGTTTACCACGTGTTGTCTACTCAGATAACGGCCAGCCGTTCTCATCCGAATTAATGAAACACGTTTCACTTCTGTTAGGTTATCAGTGGAAATTCCACTGTGTCCGACACCCCGAAGCAGCAGGTCTCGTAGAAAGACATAACCAGATACTGAAAATCAGAATGTCCAAAATATGCAGAGAAAAAGGTATCGACTGGGTAGTAGCGTTACCCGTTGCACTCTTTTACATGAGAATGGTAGCACACTCTCGAACAGGGCTATCCCCGTATGAGGTGATCTTCGGTAGACCACCGAATATGTGGGGGACGCCTATACCACGCAAAATAACTGATATTGACTGTAATATGCTGACAGATTACCTGGCTTCCTTGATGTCTGCACTACAATCTTCTCGTTCACAGGTAGCTGCAGCCTTTCCCGACAACACTGAGGTGAAACCCCATGACGTTGTTCCGGGTAATCTCGTCTTTGTGAGGAATTTCGACCGAAAGACTCAGCTGGAGCCCAGGTGGAAGACACCCAAGTTGGTTCTGTTGACCACAAGAACAGCCGTGAAGATCGAGGGCCGCAAGGGCTGGATTCATTCAAGCCACATCAAGAAATTTCATGGACTATCCTCGGATATAGACATTGTGCCCTGCACTCCCTCACAGACTGATACAAAACTCCCTTTTGTTGAACCGAACAAATCTGAAAATTACAAACTAAAGCTTAGGCCCACCAAGTCGAGCAATTTGATTGTTTAAGTCCTCTCCAAGGTGAAGCGGTTGAATTGTCTCTGACATGTATCCCTTGGACCTGAGTAGAGAAAATACCCGAAAAATGTTGAAACGACAGGCGTATTGTAAATCACTGCGTAGCCACTGCATAGTGACATTATTAATTTTGTTTTCCTTAAGTCTTTTAATAATTATTACCAGTATGTTGTTGCACATATATTACCCTATTGCCAGAAATGTTCACAATGTTATTGCAGAACATTCTTTTAGTGACTTACCCCCGCATGAATTGTCCTATAGACTTGCGCTGCGCAATAACACTTTCATCAGTATGTTACATCATTCCCATCAGACTAGTAATGCTACTAATTGTTGGGTGTGTGGCCGACTCCCTCCCTATCAGAATTATGAAGGAGTCCTGCCATTCTTTCCACACCCATTTACACACAATGGCTCCTGTGGAGCATGGTTCAGTTTAATCAATTCCATAGACTCAGACACAGCAGTTTACCAAGATCATTGGATATGGGGAAACCTGAACCTAGTTTTACTCAAAGTCTGCTACCCTGACAAAGAGGGTCGCCCCAAAAGAACAGGAACTGATCTAGAAAATGAAGTGTATGGATTAGGTAATTTTACACCTAATCTCATGATTCTAAATGTCGTATCCGAAGTTGAGCTAGTCTTACCCACCATGTCAGTATTCCCAGCGAAGGGTGAATTGTGTGTAAGAAAGGTTGGTTCCATACATATGGGCCATAGTAAATGCACTACTATAGTAGAATTCAGTGATCAAGGAAAATCTTCATTTAGAGCTTCCCGCCACTCCTACTTTATATGTGGTCAGACGACATATATGCGTCTACCCCTAGATTGGGATGGTACCTGCTACATTGCATTCCTTTTGCCACCTGTTTTCCTAGCTCCTCCTGATTATTATAGGAATATTCATTTAGTACACAATAGAGAGCGGAGAGATCTCCCAATTGTCGATTATACTGAGACGGCATGGGACAAGTATGTAGATTTCAATAAAGGCATCTTTCCCTATATAGGTACAGTTACCAATAGTAAGCTGATACGTAGATTAACTAGAACCCTTGAAGCAGTAGTGAATGAAACTATTTCCGCCTTAGGCAATTTAACAGAAGAGCAGTCTGCTATGCGGATTGTTGTGCTTCAAAATCGTCTTGTCCTTGACGTCATCCTGGCTGATAGGGGCGGAGCCTGTAGGGTCATCGGATCAAGCTGCTGCGTATTCATACCAGAAAATTCGCCATCTGTATATAAAGCCATCACTCGCCTTCATAAGATTGTAAGCCAGATACACCAGAACCCAGGCACTTGGACTTGGTCCAGTTGGTTTTGGAATGCGGTATCAGCCTGGGGATGGAGAGTTTTATCCTTCCTAGGTATTGGCCTTCTCATACTATTCAGTTGCTGTCTATGTCTACAATGTGGACCAGCGATTTGTGGTCTGTGTGCCACATCGTGCATTCCACATCAAGATTTTTATTCAAGATCCCGGAAGAAGAAAGAAGAACAAATGATGCTATATGAACAGATCAATGGATTGATGAAGATTGAAATCTCTTGAAGGGCAAGTAGGGGACAAGGAGGGAATGTGGAAATATGGATTTTTCTGGTCAGTTATGTCCCCTATCTTGGACCCCAACGGTTCTATGTGCATGTTACAAGTACATGTATGTTCCCTCCAGTTCCAGTTATGAAGACGCAAATACATGTGCGTCCACCGTCGACATGTCCTTTGTCAGATCCGCCATGAATAGGCCGGATATTCCATTCCTAAGTATGAAAAGCCACCGGCTTTATATGGTTCACTTATGCCATTTTACAGTCCAGGCAAGTAGGCCCTGATTCTGTCATCAAACTCTTCTTGCCTTCTGCCTCTGAAAGCTCCAGTCTGAGCCTGCATCTGTGACCATGAA
The DNA here is from genome assembly GCF_964204655.1 of Triturus cristatus. NCBI lineage: Eukaryota > Metazoa > Chordata > Amphibia > Caudata > Salamandridae > Triturus > Triturus cristatus. The sequence continues at coordinate 693,459,536 of NC_140583.1, forward strand.
CTTTGTCTCATTCTCTGCGCGGCTCACGAAGCCTGACATCAGCCTATTCTCTGCCAAGAACTGTATTTCACCTTCGAATTATCTGCTTCCCCCTCAGCCGATGCATTCCTGCCTAGTAGTTTAGGTAAACATTCTTCCAGTTACCAAGCAAAAAGGCCCAACTTCTCTGTCTTCATGCAAGTGATTCATAGCCCTGTTACCATGGAATATTCCTACCCCCTCGTGTTTAGTGTAGACACCTAGACGCTTGTACACGCACACACAGTCAGTATAGAATAGATTCTGTCCGAGAGTCCTTCTTTTATGGATAACATAGTTCTTTAAACATAGGATGCTAGATATGATTTGGGATTAGGTTGACTTGACCCCCCAGACTTCTTGTCTCCACATGTAGAGCTAAATGTCAAGTCCCCTTCACCCCCTAGTTACACGTCAATTACACGTCATACTGCTGCGCGCGCATTTAGGCCAAGTATTATCTTATAGATCCACCTATGTATGACATCATAACCAATCATGTTCCTTTTTACCCATTATTACACCCATTTTCGGTTACGCAGACCAAACGTCAATTTCCTTATCAATTGTTACGCCTACTGTATTCACTTCATTATAATGTATGTACTATAAAAGTTACTTCTTGTCAATAAAGGGTGTGCTTCACTTCCTGAACCTTCGTGGTGACGGAACATTGGGAGCAATCGATTATAATCGATTATTGGAATAAAGCCCATTCCGAACCTCTAATACCACGGATTCTGCCTCTCATTTTATTGAGCTATTTTACTATGTTCCTGTATCAAATTCAGTCCCGGTAAAGGAGAAATATTTACCACAATTCACAGAAGGCATTTAGGAGTCCTAAAGTTAGGACTCCTAACTTCTGTGAATACCGAAATGAGTAAGTGCCTTCTGTGAATACCAAAATGTGTAAGTGCCTTCTGTGAATACCAAAATGGTAGTAAGTTTAGGATTTTGTCTTAAGTTAGTTCTGTGAATTGGGCCCAGTGTATTCTAAAGCTTGTATTATATTTACCTAGGGTACCTTTAGTGGTTTTCAGTTAGCCACTCATTTGATATTATCTGGTAAAACAATAGCAAGATGGAATCCCACACGCTGCACACCAATGTGAGAAGTTGACCTGGTATATGCTGTCCACTAGTTATAGTGGGTACCTTGCACCAGTCAAACAACCCCTTATTGATGATAGGTTAAAGACAACCTTTATTGAAAGCTATCATAGTGGTAGCTATGGAGAGCAGCCTTCAGGCTAAGTCTTGAAGGAATGTAAAGCAGCTTGTTTTACCAGTCTATAATCTCTTGAGTGGCTAAATGAAAGGAGACCACACCAGGTATATATATAAAATATATGTATTTATTCCTAAACACACCCTACTAGTCTCTTTATGAGGCTAGAGGTAAAAGCACATACGTTAGACTTCAAATATTACAATAAAGTAGCACAAATACACGTTAGGCCCTAGGGGCGAGCCAAACCATATACTAAAATAGTGGTATAAGAAGCACAACTTAACTAGACACAAGGCCTAGAGCCTGTAGAATCGCTGGAACCCCAAGGAATCACCCAAGGTAGTGACACAGGGGACCCACGGGGCCGTGTACAGTATGAGAACACAGCCACGAGCTCCTGTTAGCTTCTATGGGGAAAGTCGCGGTTAGATTTTTAAAGATAAAGGACACTTAGAGATGGACTAGGACCAAACCCTCTTGGACTTAGACAGTTCTAGGGTTAACACCCACGGGAGCACCAGAGTACTCGAGTTACCTCAACCAGGGAAGCCGGGTGCATAGGTGTCAAATGGTGTTGGGTCGCGTCGTCGTTTTCAATGGAGCTGGCGAAGAAGTGCTGCTGCCGGGAAGATGCAAAGTGTCCGAAGAGATCCAAGCCTGGATCGAAGATATGAAGAACCTGAAAGCAGAGGGTTCAGAGTCTGGGTCACTTGCCAGTGACCAGGGACACGATAGACGAATGCCCACTGATGTTGGGTGTTTCAGGTGAAGAAGGTGAATCTTGACTCTTCAGCCACGAGGACCAGGAGGCGTCAAGGACGACCAGGAGCTGGATTCGACCTGTCCCACGAAGGATGTCGAGTACTGCAGTGTCGGTGCCCGGATTGGACACAACAAGCCTTGGCAACAGCAACCCACGCAGAAAGGAGAAAGATGCACGTCTGGAGCAACCAGAGAAGCTCAAGGAAAGTCAGAGTTACCTTCACAGGGACCCACCAGTCGACTATCCAGGGATCGCAAAGGGACCTTGAGAGGAATCACAAAATGGCAGCCCATGGGTCACTCGAAATGGCTAGGCCGACAATCTTCAGTGGATTCTTTGCTCGGGGTCTGAGCTACAAGTAATCCAATTCACAGCCTCAGGAGAGGTCGAGAAGCTGATGCACTTGCAAATGTGCACGATTTCCAGGGGTTCCGGTTCCATGGTACACACAAGGGCTACGGGTCTCAGCTTTGCTGGGGACTCAGTTCAGCCTCTGGGAAGTCTGGAAATCCACCTCTGGTGTAGCAAAGTCTTCGGCGTCCAGCGGGAGCTTTGGGGATGCAGACCGGACAGATGTGTCTTTGGTGCATGCCAAGCAGGGGAGTAACTCCTTTACTCCAAGGGAGATTCTTCAGTCATCTGGCGTTGAACAGATCGTCGAAGTTCCAGGATTCAGTTTCAGAGTTTCGTCCAGGGATATCTAAAGTCCTGTTGCCAGGGGTTTCTATCTTATACCCAAGGAAGGGGTTGGACTAACTCAGGGGACCCACCTATGGGAGGGTTTGGAAAGAGGGGTGGCTACACCCATTTCCTTTGTCCAGTTTCGCGCCAGAGCAGGGGCTGGTAGCCCCTGAACTGGTTTGAGCTGGACTATGCACAGGGACACCAAATGTGCCCCCAGTGCAGGACGTCAAAGCACTCTCAGAGTGCACCCACCCAGACCCAATACACTAAAGCCTGTCTGGCAGGTGGTGACACCTCCCTGTGACAGGAAACCTATTGTCCAGGCCTCCCCTGCCGGAGTTTCAGTCAGCAGCAGGAGGCCAGACTCGTGTCTGTGGCTGCAGCATCCATTTTGTGTGGCAGGGCTCTTTTAAGTTGGTACCGGTTATACTGGTGCTGTCATGTCTCTCCCTCTAGAAGGGTGGGATCATACTCCCACACCAGTTACTGGTGTGGGGGTGTCATTCCAAGGTGTTTGACACCAAACACGACATGTTTCCATGCAGCCAGTCCAAAGTTAGCATTTACTGCTTGGTTATAATGCACTTAAGAGTATATGGTCAGGCTGCATCACAGACAACCCCGGAGAATAGATTCTGAAGGCTGCAGAGGGGCTCTGGTCATGCATGGGCACCATTTCACACAAAACCAAGCCTGCCTTCAGGATTGATAAGGCCTGCCATGGGGGTGACTGATAGGTTTCTATGTGCAGTGATAGGTGAGATATAGTGAACCTATATCTCAGTAAGGGGTGCATGCACCACCTTACCCAGGCTGCAGTAGCAGACCTGTGGTGTCATTTTGGAGGGCTTCCCAGGGCTGGCATAATACATGCTTCTGCACCTGGTAGGCCTCTGAGGTACCTATGCCCTGGATACATAGTATACCATATACTAGGGACTTATAAGGGCACCTCAGAATCCAATCTGTTGTGTACCTAAAGTACATGGAATCAATTTAGAGAGGAAGCAGCTAGGCTGGGGTCCTGAATAGCAAGGCCCCAGCCGGACTAAAGTCGAAAAACCGTGTTACAGCAGCAAAAAGTGGGGGTAACCATAAGAAGCAGATCCTACTCTCCTACAGTACACCCAACAGGAAATACACCAAGCACTACACTCAGCTCTATCGAGCTTGTGGGCAGGGAGATAGACAAAGATTGGAGGAGTTTCTCCAGTCAATACAACTACCCACACCAAGGGATGAACACCGGGAGGCGCTTAATGAACAGCTCTCGCTGGAAGAGTGAGGCCATTAAAACACTAGCCACCGGGAAAACACCTGGGCCCGACGGCCTGCCATCGGAATTTTATAAGTCGTATAGAGAACTGCTTGCGCCGCACCTGCTGGCCCTGTATAACACAGCTTTGGAAGAGCGAAGACTATCTCCCTCAATGCGAGAGGCATACCTGGTATCCCTACTAAAGCCAGAAAGAGACCCTGTGGAGCTGGGCTCCTATAGGCCCCTTACCCTGCTAAACACGGACTACAAAATTCTAGCAAAGGTATTGGTGGAGCGATTGGCACCAATAGTCCCCTCGTTGGTCCACACTGACCAAAATGGTTTTGTACCATCCAGGAACCTTTCCCTCAACCTGAGACTTTTTTAGGGTAGCGACGGATACCGCACAACACTTGCCAAGAGCAGGTTGCCTCATGCTAGACCTGGAGAAGGCCTTCGATTCCCTAGAGTGGAGCTACCTGGCAGAGGCATTGCAGAAGTATGATCTGGGATTGGGGTTCTTGCAGCTTGTCAATCTGCTGTACATCGACCCTACCGTTAGGGTCAGGCTGGGACCTTACTTATCAGAAGCCATTCTAGTGCGAAGAGGTACCAGGCAGGGGTGCCCCTTGTCCCCCCTTCTCTTTGCGCTTGCAATAGAGCCATTAGCAGAAGCATTGCGCGCCACACTGGGAGACGGTATACCACTAGGGGATGCAGTGCACCAGGTGTCCCTTTACGCTGATGATCTCTTGGTCTATATCAGGGATATAGAAATGATCCCTAACCAGATAGCACCCCAACTTCAGAATTTCGCAGCCATCTCTGGATTCCAGGTCAATGTCGGAAAGTCCTACATATATTACTTGGGCATCAGGATCTACCGACAGCCACAGGATCTACTTGATGGAAACCTGGGAAGGGCGATGACGGCCATCCGTTCGCAAATGCAGTTCTGGGGTACACTCCCACTTACCGTAACCGGAAGAGTAGCATTAGCCAAAATGGTTTTCCTCCCACGGCTCCTGTATTACTTTGCGAACTTGCCTCTGTATATCCCAGCCTCCTTCTTTGCTACACTGGAGAGGCACGTTCGAGATTTCATATGGGGCAAGGCACGACACAGATTGCAGCTGCGAAAGCTTTACCTGCCAACGGATCGGGGGGGCGTAGCTGCACCCTGCTTCGAGCACTACGATTTAGCTGCTCAATTGCAGTGGATAGCTCGGTGGCTAGATGATAGACATCTCACGGATACAGCGACTACACAGCCTCCATATACCCTGCATCACATCATAGGACTCTTTCCCCCCAACACCAAAGCAGACACCTAAGCCACTGTTGCTAGCCGTGGCGTACAAATGTTTCCACAGAAGTTTATATATCACATGGGCCGTGACCCCCTATGCACCAGCAATGCCACTGGTGGGAATCCCTAGTGGCCACACAGAACTGACAACACAAGTAACAGAGTTATGGCAGGAGAAAGGAGTCCAGACTCTAGGAGACCTATATCGAGACGGGGAGCTTCCACCATACATGACTCTGGTAGAGGAAGAAGGGTTACCACCAGGACAGTTTCTCACACACCACTCACTGATAGCCTCACTAACAAGCAAGTGGGGTGACATGGCTAGGGAACCACCAACACACCTTGTGATGCAATACCTGCACGTCATGGGGTGTGGTAGGCATCTTATATGTTGGTTCCCCGCGTCATTTAGAGTCCATGCAGCGATTAGTTTGAATCCCCTCTGCCAAAAATGGGAGATAGACCTGGGGTGCCCACGTACCGACAAAGAGTGGGCACAGACGTTAGAAAGCCTGACACGCATATCCAGAAACATGCAGTTCAGACAAATACAACTGAACATAATACACAGGGCCTACCTCACACCTGCCAATATCAACAGATATTTTAATAGAATAGATGCTGCGTGCCCCAGATGCACATAGGTGGGAGCTGACATAATACACATGCTGTGGGGCTGCCCCCATATTGGCGCATATTGGAGCGCAGTAGCCAACCAACTGCACACCTGCACAGGGCGCGAGCTACCCTTCACCTGGCCAGTATACCTACTGCACAAGTTCCGGAGAACAGCGGCCACAAAAGTGACTTCCAGGTTTCTAGACCTGGGAATAGTAGTAGCTAAGAGACTACTCACAAAAAGATGTAAAGCAGCAGTTCCACCACATGCGCAGGTATGGCGGCATTGCATGCTTGCATGGGCTAAAGCAGAGGGTATTGCTATCAGGTAAAAGGAAACGTTGGGTTTAAGACAAACCCCCATAGCTGCACAATGGAGCACATGCTTAGCCGAACTACAACACACGAGCGAGGATTCAGGGGACCCCGCAAACCAAGAAAAGCACAGGTTGTGGCCGAACGCAGGCGTAGTGTGTGCGCATGTTTCATTTTCACACATTAGTCAATAAATGCTTGTCGTGATTAGGCCTGGGCCAAAATTCCGTTCCGTTCGCGGAAATTGCGATAATTTTGCATTTTCGCGTTCCGCGGAAAGCGCGAAAATGTCAAAATTTCCGCATTCCGCAGCTTAGCGATCATTTGTTTCTTGCTCGCGCTGTAAAATAATACATTCTCGCGTGCACGATCGCCTTACCTGAATCCCGGCGTTCGCTGACAAGTTTTACCGATCCGGTCGCGTTCTCCACGAGATGTTGGATTGTTGGTAGCCATTTGCGCTGTCTCGCGACAGTTCGCACCCGCAGTAACGTCATGCGTCTCGTGATCACGTATTTCTTCTCGCGATCATGCACCGCGAGACAAGTGAAAACAAGATGGCCGCGCCCGCGAGCAACCGCATGGCTAAGTTGGCGAGCCGCGACCACGCAGAAAATGCCGCGAACGGGCGGGAAAAAAACTTCCGCATCTTCGCGATATTTCCGCGTGTTTGCGAAGATTTTTAACATTTTTGAGATAATTTGCGAAAGTGAATTTCGCAAATTCCGCCCACCCCTAGTCATGATCCACACTGAACGGCGCGTCACAGCAGGGTGTAGGGGGAACGGGTGTTAACAAAACAGCTAGACTCGAGTACATACATAGAGAGGTGGAGGGGGGTTGCGGGAGAGTTAATATTTATTTTCATAAAGGTTTGTTTTACTCTATTCTGATATTCGCAAACACCGAAAGAATTATGCCAACATTTGTAGTTGGCTGTACACATACCTATAAGCGCTGATCTGTAAACGTAATAAGAAATGAACAACAACTAATAGTTATGCAAGTAAATGGTCTCAACTCTATAGTTGATGTTATGGCAACTGAAATTCCAGACACAGAGAGTCAGTCGTTCATTATGAGCCAGTACTACATGAATGTTCAGTTGAACTGTTGACATGTTCTTTTCTGCAGTTGTAATTACTGTGACATCATGTAAACATGTAACAGCAGACAAAAATGCAAAAAATTAATAAAAAGATTTTTTTTTAAAATGAGGGACATCATAAAGCAATATTCCCATACTATTACGCAAATCAATCAATCAATCATGACATTTGTAAAGCGCGCTACATACCCGTGAGGGTCTCAAGGCGCTGGGGGAAGGGTGGGGCTGCTACTGTTCGAAGAGCCAGGTCTTGAGAAGTCTTCTGAAGGCAATCAGGTCCTGCGTCTGTCGTAGGTCGGTGGGGAGAGTGTTCCAGGTCGTGGCGGCGAGGTGGGAGAAGGATCTGCCGCCGGCGGTGGATTTCCGGATGCGCGGCACTGTGGCGAGGGCGAGGTTGGCAGAGCGGAGGCTGCGGGTGGGAGTGTAGAAGTTTATGCGGTCGTTGAGGTATTCTGGTCCGGCGTTGTGCAGGGCTTTGTGCACGTGGATGAGGAGTTTGAAGGTGAACCTCTTATTGACTGGGAGCCAGTGCAGGTCTCTCAGGTGGGGTGTGATGTGGCTGCGTCGGGGGATGTCGAGGATCAGTCGTGCTGAGGTGTTCTGGATGCGTTGCAGCAGTCTCACAAGCTTGGTTGTTGTTCCTGCATAGAGGGCGTTCCCGTAGTCCAGTCTGCTGGTGACGAGGGCCTGGGTGACAGTTCTTCTCGTGTCCGAGGGGATCCATTTGTAGATCCTGCGGAGCATTCGAAGGGTGTTGAAGCAGGATGCAGAGACTGCGTTGACTTGCTTGGCCATGGAGAGGGAGGAGTCCATGATGACACCCAGATTGCGTGCGTGGTCGCTGGGTTCTGGGGCTGTTCCCAGCGATGTTGGCCACCAGGAGTCGTCCCAGGCTGAGGGGGTGCGGCCGAGGATGAGGACTTCCGTCTTGCCAGAGTTCAGCTTCAGTCTGCTGTGCTTCATCCATTCTGCGATGGCCTTCATTCCTTTGTGTAGGTTGGCTTTGGCGGTGTGGGGGTCCTCGGTGATGGATATGATCAGCTGGGTGTCGTCGGCGTAGGAGATGATGTTGAGGCAGTGTTGTCATGCGATGTGGGCGAGTGGTGCCATGTAGATATTGAATAGCGTCGGGCTGAGGGAAGATCCCTGAGGGACGCCGCAGATGATCTTGGTGGTCTTGGAGTGGAAGGGTGGGAGGCGGACGCTCTGGGTTCTGCCGGAGAGGAAAGATGTGGTCCATGCCAGGGCCTTCTCTTGGATGCCGGCGTCATGGAGGTGTGCTGTTAGGGTGCGGTGGCAGACCGTGTCAAAGGCTGCTGACAGGTCCAAGAGGATGAGGGCGGCTGTTTCTCCTTTGTCCATGAGGATTCGGATGTCGTCGGTGGTGGCGATGAGGGCCATCTCGGTGCTGTGGTTGCTGCAGAAGCCGGACTGGGATGTGTCCAGGATGTCGTTGTCTTCAAGGTAGCGGGTGAGGTGTTTGTTGACGATCTTCTCAATAACTTTCGCCGGGAAGGGGAGCAGGGAGATGGGTTGGAAGTTCTTGAGGTCCTTGGGGTCCGCCTTGGGTTTCTTCAGTAGGGCGTTGATCTCGGCGTGCTTCTAGCTCTCCTGGAAGGTTGCTGTCTCGAGGGATAGGTTGATAGTCTTCCGGAGGTGGGGTGCGATGGCTGTGCAGGCTTTGTAGAAGACGTGGTGGGGGCATGGGTCAGATGGGGATCCGGAATGGATGGAGTTCATGGTCTTGAAAGGTGTCTTCGTCATTGACGTTGGACCAGGTGGTCAGCTGGCTGGTGCGGGTGGTGTTCTCAGCAGTGGCGGTCTCGACGACGGGTGCGGGGGTGGCGGTGTTGAAGCTGTCGTGGATGTCGGTGATCTTGCGGTGAAAGAAGGTGGCCAGGGAGTCGCAGAAGTCTTGTGAGGGTGGGATGTCGTTGGTGTTGGTCCTGGAGCTGGGGTTGGAGAGTTCTTTCACGATGTTGAAGAGCTCTTTGCTGTTGTGTGCGTTGCTGTCTAGGCGGTCCTTGAAGGCGGTCTTCTTGGCGGTTCTGATGAGTTGGTGGTGTCTGCGGATGGCGTTCTTGTGGGCTGAGTGGCTGTCTGGTGTTTGGTCGTGGAGCCAGTTCTTCTCCAGTTTCCGGCAGTTGCGCTTGGAGGTCCGGAAGTCTTCGGTGACCTAAGCAGCCTTCTTGCTGGAGTGGTTAGTGGTGGAGGTCTTGAGTTGGGCGAGGGTGTTGGCGCAGTCGATGATCCATTGTCTGAAGTTGGTGGTGGCAGTGTCGGGGTCGGTGGGATCTGCGGGAGGTCCCAGGGTGAGGGTGGCGGTCAGTTGGTCCTCGGTGACCTTGCCCCAGCAGCGGCGTGGCATCTGTTGGGTGCGGTGGTGTGTGGTGGGTTTCCTGAAGGTGAAGTGGACGCATCTGTGATCTGTCCCGTGGGGTTCGGTGGTGTGGTCGAAGGAGACGTGGGGGCTTGCGGTGAAGATGGGGTCCAGTGTGTGACCAGCGGCGTGGGTGGGTGTTGTCACGAGCTGTTTGAGTCCGAGGTTGGCGAGGTTGTCGATCAGGGCGGCGGAGTTGACATCGTTGTTGTTCTCGAGGTGGAAGTTCAGGTCCCCAAGGAGGATGTAGTCCGTGGAGGCGATGGCGTGGGTGCTGATGAAGTCGGTGATGGTGTCGTAGAACTGTGGTCGGGGTCCGGGTGGTCTGTAGACGAGTGTTCCTCTGAGGGTGGTGTTGGGGTCGGTGTGGATCTGGAAGTGCATGTGCTCGGCGGTGGTGAGGGTGTCGTCCGTGTTGGTTGATACTCGGAGGGTGTCCTTGTGGATGATGGCGATTCCCCCTCCTACTCTGTTGATGCGGTCTCTGCGGGAGATTTTGTAGCCCTCTGGGATGGCAGTGGCGATGTCTGGTGCCGAGGTGGTGTCCAGCCAGGTCTCCGTCAGGAAGGCGACGTCGGGGGTGGTTGAGTCTAGGAGGTCCCAGAGTTCGACGGCGTGCCTGCGGGTGGAACGGGTGTTGAGGAGGATGCATCGGAGGTGGTTGGGTTCTCTGGTTGGTGGTTTGTTGGGCCGGATGCTGGTGTAGTTGCGGTACCGGCAGGTGAAGGGTCCTTGGGTGCGCTTTGGGGTGGCATGGTAGCAGGCGTGATGTCGTCCAGGGTTGAGTGCGTGGAGGCTGATGGAGTCGTAGTGCAGGCTGGTGTTGCGGTGGCTTCGGGATCCAGGGGTTCTGGTGCTGGGCGCGGTCCAGGCACGGACGGGGGCAGATGGGCTTGCCTTTGGCAACTTGGAGGGAGCCAATGGGGGCGGGGGGGGGCCGTAGGGACACAGCAGCGGTAACGGGCGGGAAAAACAAGCCTAAGGCAAGGCAGCGGAAAAACAGCAAAAACAGGGCAAATAAGGTCACAAGCGAAACGGTCACAGTGCAAAAGGGGGCACAGAAGCAACGGGTCACACGGAGAAAGGGGGGCACAGAAGCAGAACGGTCACAGTGCAAAAGGGGGCACAGAAGCAACGGGTCACACGGAGAGAAGGGGGCACAGAAGCAGAACGGTCACAGTGCAAAAGGGGGCACAGAGCAACGGGTCACAAGGAGTAAAGGGGGCACAACGAGCAGTGGCAGCAACAAACCTGAGGTGATGATGCGCAGGTGGAGGCCTGTGGGTGGGTGGAGGCGGGCCTCGAACTATCAAACGAGTAGCAGCGAGCGGAGCAGGAGCACAGGCGCAGTCTGGTGGAGCTGCGCGGCGTGGGGAGCGACCTGCCTAAGGAAGGGTCAAGGGTCGCTCTGGGTGCAGTACCAACGACGCACCTTTTTGGCAGTGAAAAAACGCATGAGAGAGGCTGGTTTGAACTACAGCCTCCTTTACCCGTCCAAGCTACGAGTTTAATATAAGGGCAGGGCTTTGTTCTTCGGGTCAGCCAGGGAGGAGTCAGATTGGATGTATCCTATGGGAGGCCGGGAGCCTCAACGGCAACCACAGACACATTCAGTACAAACTGAGGAGTTGATGGACCAGAGTGGACAGCGAAGACGACTGTCTGGGGGACCAGGCCCAAGAGACACAAGTGATTCAGGGATGGTCCAGGTATGTGAGGATGGTACTTTACAGGTGGTAGAAGGATCACCAAACTCAGATCTGACATCGTCGGAGGTCATCCCGGACACTAATGTGGACTAATACAGGATGGAAGGGGAAGGCTGGTTCATGGGCTAGGAGCACTCAGATAGGTGACTCTAAGTAATTCAAATGATAATTCCTATGATTCTGGGTGAGGAGAAAATCTACATGTGTGCCGCGGACCGGGGGTTACACGCCCCTCAATAGTGTCTGGATCCCGTACGGGGAGCTGGCGGCCTAGGCCTCGCCCCCGGTCGGGGATCCGGTCACTTGCATAGCACCTATGTTGAAGTTTATGGTCACTACATGACGCAACTGGATTTATTTTGTATATTGTGTTGGGGAATGTTATTGCAGAGTTTTAAGGTAATGCTTAAGTATCCAGAGGGGGGTAGTTTAGGGTGGGGGATGATGCTGTTCACTCGTTATGATGACGGGATAGATAGTTTTATTGCACTGCCCAGTGGGTGGAGCTCAATCTGTTTTAACTGTTATGTATGGTTACCCGAATAGTTTAGGGAATCCATGTCTGGGTTGTGATAAACAGCAGTTTGTTCTGTCCAATAGGGTAATGGCAGGGTGGGAACCAAAATGGGACACCAAGTACATGGGCCTATGGCTCCTTACCTGACAAAACTCCTTACCTGGAATATCCAGGGGATGGCAATGCTGGAAAAACGCAGAAGGGTGTACTCCTACTTACAGATATATAAAATAGCTATAGCAGGCCTACAAGAGACACATGTATGGGGTGACACATTGCTGTACATCAGACGTAGGTGGCGAGGCCAGCTATATGCCACATTTTCTGGATTTGCCGGGGGGGGCAATAATTTAGGTTGCCCTGGGGACTCCTTTTCAGCACCTACACCATGTTCTTAACCCTGAGGGACGCTATGTGATATTAAATGGAAGGTTGGATGGTCAGGAGATGTGTTTTATGGTTTAAATCTTTTTATTAAGTATGCTGCCCTCATAAACAGTAAGCCCACCTACAACCATCGGACAGCGGGGAACGTAGTCATGCAGAGGTAAACTTTATTCAAGGGTAATATAAGGAGGCAAAGAGAAGGTGAAGTAGAGTAAAAAAAAAGACTGAAGAAATTTAGAGAAGATAAAAGGCAGATGTCCACCCAAGGGTTATGGTGTAACGCGATGGGGCTAGAGCTGTGAAACCTCAGGTGGTGGTGGCGGGTCCGCCATAGGAGCTGTAAAGAATTGCAATACGCGGAGATAGCGAGGGCAGGTAAGTTCTATAAATTCAGAAGATAAGTAGGCCACCATGGACCCCCAGGTCTTATCGAATTTAGGTAGTGTGTGGTTGATCCCTGCTGTAATCCTCTCCATCCCCACAACCTCCCACATTTTGTGTAGCCAATCTTTCCTGGTCAGAATGTCGGCCGTGCCCCACTTGGCCAGGGGGACCTGCTTGGCTGCCCCTAGTGCTAAAGTGATTGCCCTCCCCTACAGGACCGAAGAGGGTATGTGGGATAGTTAGGTAGCCCCAGCAGGATGTAACTAGGGAATCGGGGGCATAGGCAAAATAGTGTCCCAGAATGTCCGTATCTTATGGCAATGCAATAGGATGTGAGATAGTGTACCCTCCTCTCCGCAGTTGCGCCAACAGAGCTGCTATGGGGCTTCCATTTGGTGACCCTAACAGGGGTATAATACCAATAGTGTGCAATTTTTAGGAGCATCTCCTTCCCTGAAGTGCTGCATGAGGATGCCCGGGCTCTATGAACAATATCCACCCACTCCTTAGGAGAGAACTCCCGGCTCAATTCCGCCTCCCACCTGCACTGCACCGAAGACTTGGACTGCGTTCCCGCCTTGTTGAGGAAGCCTTAAATATCTGACAAAAGGTGATTATTGAAGGTGCGTGTGATGTACCAAATCTCGAATTTTGTGAGGAGCCGACCAGCATGCGGACGAATCTGGGGATGTGACCCAATGGTGGAGTGCCAGATACTGCCAGTGAGAGTCTTTTGGGATCCCATCGTGAGCCAAGAGTCTGGGGAAATCCATTATTCCCCGGTCGTCGAAGAGGTCACCTATGCGCTTACAGTTTCCCTCTTGCCATTTCAGGTAGGTGGTGCCCCCAAGGGCCGGGGGGAAATCCAGGCTCCCAATAAAAGAGGTCAAGGGCGAAACGGCCGAGGACAACTGACACTTCTCTTGGATCCTATCCCATACCTACCTAGTGGCTCGCAGGACAGGGGAAAGATATGCTCCTGCCGGCCGGTGACGTCCGGGTAGCCAGGGAACTTTCCAAATGTGAAAACACCAATGTTTTTCCGACTCCAGCTGGTACCACTTAACCATCCATCGCAACTGCGCTGCGTCATAATAGCGCCAGAGATGCGGGATACCAAGATCACCCTTGTCCTGCTTCAGATAAATAAGGTGTTGCGCCATACTCGGCTTCTTACCCCCCTAGATAAAGCTGTTAATAAGCTGTTGCATTAGAGCCAGTGTTGTGGGTGGGGGACTTAGGGGGAGCGTCTGCATTTTGTAAAGCAGATGGGGTAAAATCGTCATCTTGACGGCGGCAACCTTGCCCAACCAAGAGAGTGCGTGCTTTTTCCAGCTGGTCAGTTTGAGGCGCATTTTGTTCAAAGCCTCCGTGTAGTTCACCTGAGCCGTCTTCCCAGTGGTAGAGAAGACCCGTAACCCCAGATAAATGATGTCAGTAGATGCCCAAGAAAATGGGAAGTTGAGTGACAGCTGGAGCCGATCCTCCACGGGAAGGGTGAGGCTCAAAGCCTGAGTCTTTTTCAAGTTAATTTTAAAACCTGACGCCGCACTAAAAGCCTCAACCTCTGCCAGCAGAGGGGAAGAGAGGTGTGTTAGGAAAAGGAGCAAGTCATCTGCGTAATAGGAGATCTTATGTTCGCTGCCTCCCATCCGGATCCCAGTAACCGAGGGGAGTTGACGAACTCTTTCAGCGAATGGCTCCATATAGAGCCCGAAGAGGAGGCACCCCTGCCTCGTGCCGCGTACGATCTGGAAGGGACTCAAAACCACCCCATTGACCCGGATGCGCGTCTGTGGACTTCGGTAGACGCAACTCACCCAGCTCTGAAACCGGTCCCCGAGTCCAAAGTGACAGAGGACATGTTGAAAATAAGTCCAGTGGACTCGATCAAATGCCTTTTCGGCATCCACAGAGAGAAGCAAAGCCGGGATCTGGGTTTGTTGCGTCTTGTCCAATAGATGGCAGAGTCTGCGAGTCCCATCCCCACAGTTGCGATCCGGGATAAAACCCGACTGGTCAGGAGTCACTAGTAAAAATCTTTAGGTCCACGTTGAGCAGGGAAATGGAGCGGCATGAAGCACACTCGCGGGGATCCTTTCCCGGCTTAGGAATGACCACTATCTCTGCCATTGACATTGACGGAGTGATATCCCCAGAAGCACTAAAGGTGTTGAACAACTTCGCCAGCAGAGAAGCGGGGTCTGGTGCAAAGATTTTATAAAAAGGAAGTCCGTCCTCTCCCGGTGCCTTGCCGGCCGGGAGGTCATTGATAGCGCGTAAGACTTAATCGGAACTAATGTCCGCGTCCAGGCTGGCAGCGACCGGGGCCACCAGTGGAGTCACCGATGCCTCATGCGCATAGTCCCGAGCCACAATAGAGTCCAGGCTATCGGCCGAGTAGAGAGCCTTATAGAAGGCTTCAAACTCAGATGCTATGTCTCCGTCTGCGTGCAGGCTCTACCCTGTTCGGTCATGATTTCCGCGACTCGACGCATCGCCGTCTCAGCCCGCAAGGCGTGAGCAAGGAGCCCCGCCTTGTTCCCCCTTTCATAATAGTGCTGTTTATTTCGGAGTTGGGTGTAGGGTGTATTCAGCACAATTGAGGTCCAATGCCCGCAATTGCTTCCTCGCCTGTGTGAGCAGGCGCCGAGTTTGGACCACCCCTATGCGGCGATGTACCCCCTCAAGCTCCTGGATTTGGTGCTCCAACTCCCCCCGCTTGGCCTTGCGATCCTTGTTCAAACCCGCAAAGATAGCGATACAGCGGCCATGTAGGACCGCCATCAGAGCGTCCCAAAGAATAGCGATCCCCCTGAGCCCACATCGTTCACCTCCACGTACGTCTTGATAGTGCCACGTAGTTCAGCGACATTAGCGTCGTACGTGAGTAGTTTGCGATTTAAGCGCCACAAACTCTGCCGTGGGGCACCACCCGATAGAAGCAGCATCAAGACAACCGGGGAGTGATCCGAGAACACCGCAACCCCAATAGATACATCACTGATGGCTACCGTGACCCTGGGAGAGGTCCAAAAAAGGTCAATATGAGCATACGTTTGGTGGGCTGTGGAGAAAATGGTGTACTCTCGTGCTGTCGGGAATTGGTGGCGGCAGGCGTCTGTGAGAACCGCCTCCCAAAATCTCTGTAGCATCATGTCAGAAATCGATCTCTTGTGCCCCATCTATAAGGTCGACCAACTGCCCTGCGTTGGGGACTAGGTTAAAGTCCCCTCCGATGACGAGGTCCTCATCCGGTGACTCCAAAATCTAGCTCATAACGTCTCGTAGGAAGGTTTTGTGACACTCGTTGGGACTATAGACCAAGGCTATTGTGTGTACCCTCTCACCCAGAAGCACCCTTAGAGTCAGGAGGCGACCCGCAACCTCTGTGGGGTTTCCCATCACTTTCCCTGAAAGTACGTGGCTAAAAGAATCACCACACCAGCCCTTTTACCCGCCCCTGAGGAGAAGTATTGTCTATCGAACCAAGGGGATGGAAGCCGTTTCCAGTCTGCCCGCATGAGGTGGGTCTCCTGTAGAAGGCAAATATCACACTTAGCATCCCTCAACAAGGCTAGGAGCGTGCACCTTTTCGCTGGTGAGTTAAGGCCCCATACATTGAAGCTCATAATGACTAATTTAAGACGTGTCATGGGAAAGAAAAAGGGAATGCAATCGCGCATTGGGCATGCCTATCTCGGAGGGAACCAGCAACATCCAGGCACCCACTCCTCCCACGCACATCCCGCCCCGAGGTCCCAGCGCCAGCCGACCCCCTACCCTCAGCAACTCCACAGAGTGGACTTCTAATGTAACATGGCAGACCCTTCGCACTCATATGAAGGCCAGTTAGGGCCATGATGCACACAACCGGTGCAGCCAGAGCCAAGGAGAAACAGACAGAGCACACTGACCACTGCCCCCCAAGTACACCACGGAACCAACCCCCTGCCCAAAGGAGCAGCGGCCTCCCCACATCCACCCACCGCCCCAGCTGTAAAAGGGACAGGTTCACCGTACCTGCCCGTGGAAAGGCGACGTTTCTCACAAACCGCATGGAGCCAGCAACTCTCTCGTGGGTGGAAAAGAGGAAGAGAAGTAAAGTGAGAAAAAGAGAGAAGGAAGTAAAAGGAGAGTAAACAAAAAGAGACTGCAAAGTCATCATCCAACAATAACGAAGCGCATCCACGCGCAGGGGTCCATGAGTCAGACGATCAGTCATCACCACCCCGAGGATGGGGCTCCCCTCCACAAGACCGACATCACCAGATACTAGCAATGGACCATTCTTCCCAACTCTTGAACTCAGGACAGCAGCTGGATGGATCAGTCACCAGTTTGCGCAGTGGAGTCCTCCCGGTCCATCATTTGACGTGGTTGTGCTTCCCGCTCCTCTGCGGTTGGCTTCGCCTGGGTCCCCCTCCTGGGGCCCCGTCTCCTGTTTGGACGTTGCAGCCTCCCTGATGCTGGGTCCCCCTCTGCGGTGTCTGAGTCCTCCGCTGATGGCAGGGCAGCTCCAAGAACAGCCTTCGCCTCCTGCAAGTTATGCATCCCATGCGTCTCATTGTTCCAAACAAATGAAAGTCTGAACCGGTGCCCCCATCTGTTCATGGAGGAATGCTGTAGCCAGCCGTAGCTCCCTACGCCTCTGGAGGGTGAAAGGCGAGAGATTCTGATACACCCCCACCTGGAAGGCCCTCGAATTCCACCGTTGGGCGGTCACGCATGGCAGCCATGATGACCTCCTTCTACCTGTAGGAGTGGAGGCAGGTCAGGATATCTTGCGGCTGGCCGGGACCCGAGGCAGGGCGCCCGGCGCAGTGCATATGATCCAGCATGATCTCTTGGTCCTTCAGGGCCGGGTCCATATGCTTAAAGAGGCGTAGAACCCAGTCCTCGAGCTTACCACCATCCGCCCGGAGTGGTATGACTTTAATGTGGATGTTGAAGTGCCTCGAATAGTTCTCTAAGTCTTCCATCTTAAGGTAGAGCTCCTCTTGCTGCTCCGGGATGGCGATGAGTTCTCGGGTGTGTTCAGCAAGCTCTTCCTCCCGTCTGTCCCCATTACGCTCCAGACTGTCCACTCTGTCCCCCACTTCGCCGAGATCCGCTCTGAGCTGCTTAATATCGGCTGCCAGGTCTTGGCGCAGTGCAGCGAAGTCGTCATGCAGCGCGCCAAAGAGCTGCTCCATGAATTCCTTTGTGACGGGCTCAGCAGCATGCCCGACTGCCGGGTCCATCGTGGCAACGTCGTGTTGTGATCCGTGGAAGTCAGCGTTGAGCCCCCCTGTCCTCCTCCCTCCCGGCTTCTGGAGGAGGTCCTTAATAGAAGATTCCCTACTGGGGAGTTTCCTTTTCTCTCGTTGGTTGGTCATGTTCAATAGTGCACTGTTGGGGGGCCCGCGCTTCCCCAACGGCTGTCAAGACCTGTCTCAGAGGATGTCGCAGAGCTTCCAGGAGTATGGGCACTCACACCTAAATCCTGGGCGTGAACTCCGGTGGTCCGAGTGGGCAGGAGGTCTCGGGGGGCCCGTCTAAGGGTGCTGATGGCCTGATTCCACCTATTCACTCTTCACCGCCGGCGCGACCCCGGGGCTCCACAAAACAGGACTCCTGGCGCTGCGGTCCCACCTGTTGCATCTGCTCCCCCACGTCAGGCATCACCTCCACGCGGGGCCCCACCTCCAAGATCGGGGGCCCTCTCCTCACTGAGGCCTACTTGTGAGAGATGCAGTGGAGAGATGAATGCGCCACAATAGACTTCCAGGTGACTCTTTCAATGTGGGGCCAGTCACTCACAGGGCCTCCCTGGGCAGCGCTCAGTGTGCCTCAGCACCACGCCCACATTGTATGGCCGTCGCGCGGCTGGCGTCCCAGTGAGTTCTGCCACCGCTGAAATCCCCGCGTCAAACAGCCCCCTGCTGCTGCCCAGGACTCAGAGTTAGCGCCCACAGGGGACAGGGCCGCACGGAACACCAGGCCTCGCTCTCACCTCCGGAGACGTCCTGCTGCACATGCCGCTCTTCCACTGCGGGGCCAGAGACAAGCCTTCTCCCGGGCTGGTACTGCAGCCTACCGGATCGTCCAGCATATGGGATCCCCCTCCTCAGGACCGGCACCTCCGGGCAGTTGGGGGTCTACTCTGTGCTTCAATATTGCACTGCTGGCGAGGGCGCGTGCTCCTCGCTCCTCCCCCCTCCAACGATCACTCCGGTGTGGCCTGCACGCTCTCGCCACCTCCAGGGCAGCTGCGCTGCGGTATTCGTCCAGCTCCACAATCCGCTTTTCCAACGCGGATACACAGACGCCGCTCGAGTTGCGGGTGACCGGGGACCACGGTCTTGCAGGATACCGGTCACGGAACAGCCTGTAGATGCACAATCACGGTCTCGGCGAGCGGAGACCCAGAAGAACGGTGCTACTCTGCCGACATCTTAGCCATGCCCCCCAGGAGATGTGTTTTATAAATGCGCATGCACCTAATGCTGATGCTCCCTCCTTTTTTTACGAGATGCTGGTGGCAGCAACTACATCCCTGGGTGGGGACATTATCCCTTTTGGGGATGTTAACTGTTTAATTGGACGGGGAGCTGCATCGCAAACTTCCTCAAGCAAAGCCAGGCATGACTGGGGCGTTAGTGGAGGGAAATGGGGCTTGTAGATGCATGACGGATTAGGTACCTGGATACCAAGACGTTTTCATGTCATACCCACACGACCAACACGTACAGCAGACTGGACCAAGTCCTCTGGTCACATAACGTAATGCCCAGGGTGGAGGAAATAGTGTTCCCTTCCGAGGTATATCTCGGATCACTCACCACTACTGTTGACTCTCAATATGGGCCGGCCCACATCGGTAATTCCCAAATGGCGGCTCCAAACAGAGGCACCCACAGGGAAAAAAAGAGAGGATGCTAGTGTGAAAGGCTTGACCGTTGAGATGGACAAATGGGGCCTAGTTAAATGCCTGACAGAAATGCTACTTCCTTTCTAGCTCTTCACACGTGAGGACTGTACTGTGGGCCAAGCTATCCCATTGTTGCACCTGCTACAGGAACAGCTGAAGGGGGTGTCTGCAATGTGCGCAGGTGTGGAGGGGAAAAAAAAGCATATGAGTTGGTAGAGAGCTTAACCCTTTGCTTATCTGAAAATACAAAGATGCAAAGAGAAATTGTGTCATCCAACCATTAAATTTCTGCCACAATTCTGGATCCACGGTGCATAGCAGTACTGAACACTAACTGATTCCTTTTTCAGAAGTGGATGTTGCCAAGTACAAAACGTGGATAGCTGTGGAAGCCAGTCCCTTAGAAAAAGAACGGCTGGCAATTAGAAGCCTGCTACTCCAAGCCACAACAAGTACGGCAGGGCAGCCGACGTCAAGTTAAACTTCAGAGACTGAGGGCAGTGCGGTTGGCTCACAGCAGCCAAAAACACCAACAATACCAAGAACAACATCTACAACAACAAGAACAGGAGCATCAGCCCCATCAAGATCGGCACAGGAATGGTTTCTACAGCAAGGGCTTGTTAGGTGAGTCCAGTGCTGTAGCTAAGGCAAAAGAGGCCGAGCAAAGTGGAGCACCCCTGAGCATTGAGCGGACGGTCCAGGCCTATCTGGATGACCCAACAGAGGACTACCTTGATCAAAACCCATTGCTGTATTGGTACAGGAAAAGGCGCCAATGGCCAGTGTTCAGCATGCTGGTGATAAACTATCTGGCTTGCCCTGTCACAAGTGTCTCTTCTGAGTGTGTTTTCAGTGCTGTTGGTGCTGTTGTAACAGTGAAAAGAACCAGTCCCTTGCCCCAAAACATGGAGAGGTTAGCCATGATCAAAATGAATCAGCACTTTATACCACCGGATTACACCATACCTGAAGTAGCACTGCAGGAAGATGATGACAGCGACCTAGGTCATGGAAGTAGGGTGTTAAATGGCCTACTTCTGGGTGAACCACCAGAGTTTGAGGACAAGCTCTACTTCCCTGACAACTAGGTTTTCAACTTGTTACTTTCTTCTTTATTTACTTTTATTATTTGTGTGTGTCTCTGTCTTTCTGGTTCGAATCACAACAAATCCATCACCACCGTCTTACTCTTTTTATTGCCGAATTGGAGTTGCAACTGTGTGCATTTATTAAAGAAGTAAGTCCACTCCTCCGAGTCCAGCTCCATCCTGACTCGCCCTAATTCCATTTCCCTCAAGCCAGACATTGGATGGAGAATAGTACAAGAAATGTGTACCTGCCTCGTCAAGTCCCTCCAAAGAACATGACTATAGCTATTCTCCTTTCTGAGCCGAGAGGGCTGCCCCTTAAGAACAACAAGTAATACTGGATGGCATGCATTGGACGCTGACTCTGAGTGATTGGTGTTTGTGTTGTTGTTGTGCATGAAGTGTACTAGTATTTAATCTACAGAGTAAAAGTGACTCAAATCAATGTTTCCTTTCTTGTTGTTTAATAACAAACTTGTACTTCTACTGCAGGCCGATCCATTCCATTTTTTAATATGGAATTTGGACTCACTAGGTACACTACAGACTGAGTTGGACACAATGATGATGATGACCATACTAAATTCATCGCAGTCAGTTAGTAGGATCAGAGATGATTGATGGAATAACCCTGGGCGATTCATGAAGTGGCCTAAAGGGTAAACAAGTCAACAACAACCACAGCAGACCTACATGTGTTACAGGCCTGAACGTATCCTCAGGATCGAACAAATGCTCTTAGGGGTCCACCTCTCGACAGCCCCAAGTCTGTATATAATTACACGCAGACTTTAGAATGGTCAAGCGGGGGTAAGAGAAGGATGGGCACAGCAGGGAGCGAGACTTGTAAACACAAGAGGAAATACCATCAGTTATGATCATTCAGATGAAATGACTACCACCACTCCCTTTATATCTAGATGGATCCAACCTTCCACTAACCTGTAAAGAAAGAAAATGCAGCAGTGCAGAAATGGGTGGTGAGCAGGTAATCACAATTCCTTACACTGTATACTGCAATAAACAAAACAAACAAGACTATAAACTTTGGAAAACCTATCCCACCTAAAGATCCTTGTAATATGTGAGAGATTTCTAGGACTAAACACATACCCTTGATATCAGTGTAAGTAGACCGGAAACACCAGCAACAAGGATCACCTGCTGCGACCACCCCGGTGGACGTGCAAACACAATTCGTGGAAATCTTTGGTTAAATGTAGTAATGAACAAAAAAGTGCATTAAATATCATTGGCAAGCAAGGAAGTCTTTAAACATGCAACAGCATATTTGCAGTCTGAAATCAGATAACAAAGGAACAGTGTTGAGAGTTGGTTATCACTCTCTGCGTGATAATAGCCCAATCCTGATGTTAGGTTACAAGAACCTTCCCTGCATGAGCCACTGCCACGGACTCGCCAACAGGGAAGGAATGACGATAGCCCCCCGCGGGGTGATTGAAATGAGAATATGAAGAAATGTTAATGCACCCAAACGATATTGTTATTCCCTCGCATAAGTCACACAATGCCCAAAGAATAAAGTAATAAGGACTCGCCAATGTAGGAAACATATGTTAATGAGCACTGACACGACCATCAACCCCAAGCGTGTATGAGAAAAAGCCCTCCTTGGACTTCAAGTAACAAAGTAGATATAGGAGGTGTCCAACGGCACCCTTACCCGACCAAGGAACTTTTTGACTGCTGCGGAAAGCAAACTCAACGAACCGGACACCAGGAATAATCAGCAGCGTCTCCTGCCGGTTCTTCATTCTTCACTGGTCTTGGACGTCACGCAAGATGGTGCATCTGACATCAGACGTCAGTTGCAGTTGTCCCGCGTGCATCGTCATCTGCTGCATGAAAGTGTGGGGGTCCCATGTTCCCTGACAACATGTCTGTGTAGTCGTGGAGTCGAGTGTAGTGGTATGACTGACAGCGGTGCATTGATTTAGTTATTTAATTTGGAAAATGCTATGTTGCTTTATATGTGTGCTCGGTCTGGCTCAAAATCTAAGCTAAGTGGAGGTTGGGAGGGCGCCGTGGGCCTGCACTGTCCTGTTGTTGTTGTAGGTTAATGCTGGAAACAGAGTAGACATGATGATTTAGCCATGCCACCTCTGAAAATGTTCTTGTTGCACTCCTCCATAATTTATGCATTGTTTTTTCCTTGATTTTTCAATATCCCTTTTGTTTTTCCATCTACACTTACAGGCCGACGTTTACCCTGTGCTGCTATACTGGGAAAAACAACTCACACTTACCTTACCAATCCGCATCCACAAGGCAGGCAGTGGCACCCAAGATTGATGGGTGGATCGTCCATGGAAGGGGGGACCAAGAGGAATGCCAAGATGTAACTCCTCAATTTGACCAAACATACAGTAACTTAGTATCATTCATCATCTTTTAATTAATTTGAATAGATTTTTCTCTTCAATCATTACGACTGTGTGTTGTTGTTTATTGTATTTGTTCTTTGCTTATAATTGATCCCTATAGCAATTTTTTATTTTCTTCGCTAACTTTAAAAGAAAGCCCGGTACAACAGAACATAAAATGTATGTAATTTGGGTCTCTTTGAGGGCAGACAGGCAAGGCAATTGCATAATGATAATAATTAATAATTATATTGCTGCCCTGTATCGTCTACTAGTCTAGTTAGTAGTATACTACTTATCATTAATCAGCAAGTCATCATCATGCATGCATTTCCTTTTTCTCCCTTAACAGGTTTATGAATATGATGGTCGTCTGCCAAGATTGGTGTGTTGTTGTCCATGTGTAGTGTTTGTCTTTGTCAAACCTTTCCCTAAAATACCCCTTCCTAACAATTCATCAAACCCTAACCCTCTTCCCACGGTCTGTGTGATTTATATATTGAGGTCTGACTAAGTTACATTAATTTACACCAATAATTAATCACACACTTGCTGGGGCAGATGTGGTGAATGCAACACTAACTCAAGGCAGGGCGAGGATCTTCTTCAGCTTGCCCACCCACGCATCAGTTTTTTCAAGTCAATCTTTTTTAGAGGCACATAATCCATCATAATTACTTGCCAGCATCGATTCATCATCTTTATAGCACTAAAGGTTACGCTTGTCCACTTCATAGGTCAAGTCAACTACAGTTTGTAACTTGTACTAGGCTATCCCCACCACCATTCTGTTTTATTTTACTTTAGCATTGCTATTCATTATGGTTTCTTGTTTGGCAGTCTTCTTGTGTACTGTACTTTGTTCTACTACTCCTTCCAGAGTCTCCCTCAGGCGACTGACTGTCTCATTTTCTTTTTTTGCAAATGCTGCTGCCAGTGTCTACTACTACTACTACCACCACCACCATGGCATCTTGGGAAACCAAACCATCATCACCATGCAGCCATCGCTTTGCCTACGTTTAAATAAACATCAATCACAGGTAAGAGGAGAAGTTTGGGGGAGGCATAATTAATAATATGGAAATTAATTAATTAATTCACACACCCACACCCTTCCGAGTCCAGTTGCAAACTGCATAGACTAGGAGGAGAGACTGACAGTACTAGTAGGACAAGTCGAGGGTACCGCATCTATCTGTTTGTGTGTTCCACTATTGGCAGATTATTTAAATCAAAAACTGGCTGCAGCCCTGCAGCAGCAAAGGAAACCGTGTGAAGTAAAAGAGTAACCCCCCACAAAACATTTACATTGTATGTAAAGTTTAGGTATAAATTTAATTTATTCCCTTAACAAAATAAACTAATGTTAAAATCTCACAACACCTGACCCACCCCTCTCCCTAACCCTAACCATTGTCCAAAGATAAAGAAAGAGTCCAACCAATGTCCGGTCAATTGTCCATAATAAATAATAAATATAAACCCCAACTTTTCCCCAACACCAACGCCCAATTCCCACCCACCAAAAAAAAGATTAAAAAAGGGGTAATACGACAAATTTCTGTAGTGGCGGGCTCGATGATTGTTACCCTCCAGGACCTTTATCCGCTCCTCTAGGCGTGCCACCCGGAGGAGCATGAGGCGCTTGAAAGATTTACAATTGCATCCACAGGGGGGGCAGCAGTGTTGAATGAAGTGCAGCGGGCGGCTGTCAGACCGTGGCACCATACCACTGGGGGTGCCTGGATGAGGCCCGGGGCATTGGAGGATGTTTCAGCTGCTGCCGCCTCCTCCTCCGCAAGAACCACCAGCCACCGATATTCCTTGCAGATGGGCTACATTTTCTGGCGCCGGGCCATGGCTGCCAACTCCTTCCTGTCTGATTTTGTTTTTTTTGGATGGGAAGGAGTAGCTATTTCAAGGAAGAAAAAAGACTATCGTAACTAATACTGTTAGCGAAACAGTAACACAAAATCAATTCTACACATGGTGGCACAGTAGCACTAGCAAGCACAGTACATAACATTTGTGGTATCCTTCTACTTCCTCAGCCTCTAACATTTGTGGGAGTGTCAGGCATTACTACTACTAGGCACTATGGAGTACACTAGTCTTCTTCTTCTCTCTCTTGTTTAGCTAAATTAACCTTGTTGTAGCTGGCATGATTGCGCCCTAGACAAACATAATCGTGTCACAGACTCATGTTATTTTTATTTACAACTGGCTGCAGGTGGGGAAGCTCTAGTTTACAACTTCACAATCATCTTATTTTTCTATTATGGGTGGCCATACTCTGTGACATCAAGGGCAATTGCTCAATTTCACTTTCACCCTGACTACTACAACAAGGGAGATGATATCTGATCCAAATTATCATTGATTATATAAGGGACGACACATGAGGTACTTTTGATTGATTGTGTAAACATGCAGACAATAGGCCACCCATGGCAGGTCGACACAGTCGAAAATAAATGACATAGGTAGGGAGTGGGCCTCGGAGGCGCTTAATAACATACATACACAATATATAAACTCTGCTTGCAAACTACTGTGAGTCAAAGGAATTTTCTGAAAATACAACCTTGAATCAAAAACCTTGCATAAAAACAGTCCTGTTGTTTTCTTCCCAGCAATTTTTCCACTTATCAACCATTGCATTGCTCTTCTAGCCTCATATTTTTTCAGTTCTAATCTTCTATTATTCTCCTTGGCTTTGCTACTCTGGCGCGGTTTATTTTTCTTTTACATTCTCTTCAAAGACTCTTCATCCAGTGACAGTCTCAACCTATGCTATGATGATTGAATACAATCCAAGCATCCATCCATTCAAAGTAAACATGTCTATCATTCTTCTTAATCTCTTTAGAATCCTTAGTTTCACCAACAACATACATTTGTTATTTTTTTTAAACCACTACCCATGCGCCCTTCCTTCCTTGCTTGCCTTTGAGTTTGGCAGATGAAACACCCCGAAGGATTCTTCCTATCACCCATACAGTTTTACCCACCCAGGGCGGCATCTTTTCTTTCACCTTCCACCCATCCTTCTAACACCCATGCATCTGATTCCTATCAGCCACCCATGCATCCCACGCATCCTTCTCTGCCAGTCATATATTACATCTCGCCGGTCCTTCCTGCTTCCATCCTTCTTTCCCTTTTCGTTCAACCCATTCATCAAGGTCGTCTGACTGTTAGTCTTCTCCATAAAACTCTCCCAGATGACTTGAAGTCAGATGGAAGAGGCCATTAGTTACTCAACTCCCAAGCCTAATGCTATTGCTCTAATGCTAAGTAAAGGGTTTCTTCTTCTTCAACCGTTGTTCACAACAACTTAGTCCCTCTCAACATACAGTCTACACCCTTGCAGCAAGTGTGTAACTATTGTCAATTAGTAAGGAATATAAGTATAACTTACCACCGCCCGCCACTGCTGCTGGCTCACCCACCCCTCCAGCAGCTGGCGCAGACACTGCTCCCTCCTGGCTGGCGTCGCGGGCCCCGCCGTTGGCCCCAGCACTGGTGGTCGGTACGCCCAAAAAAAACATTACACATATTTTAGATGCCATATACGCCTCCCTGGTATATCTGGTTGGGCATTTTGTTGGTGGTAATAGTCGAAAAGCCTCTAAAGAAGATTAAGAAGACTAGAAGAGGACAATCTAAAGGACTGGACTCAGTGGCTAGCGCTATTGGTGAATCTGGGTTTTAAAACATCTTAAAAATAAAGAGTGGCCAATTGGGCAAGCTTAGCTACAGACAGACTAATAGTAGTAGTACAGAGTCAGAGCAGAGGCATTTAGAGGCAGGGATAACAAGAATTTAGAAACAGTAAGATCGAAGAAGATTTGGTAAAAAATAGAATTAGGAAGCGGAAATAATAGTTCGGAAAAAATAAGGTGAAGTAAAGGTTAGGGAAATATAAATATTTATATTAACAACAGGAGGACTTACTGGGACCAGCAGCAGAGCCCTCGGTAGAGGAGCGGTCCTGGCCCTGTGAGGTATCTTCTCCAGCTCCTGCCTCAGATCCTGGCTTCTTGCCCCTGGGTGCTGATCATGTAAGATATAAAACAGAAAGAGACAAACATTGATGATTGGTGTGAAACAAATAAAATAGTTTTTAAAACTCTCAAACTTTTTGGGGGGAAACAACAATTACAATAAATTTGACCTATCTAATCTGATCATCTAGTCGTATTGGGGGATTCGCGGACAGTTTAGTTATTATTTATCAACTAATCCAGTGTTCCATTCTGATTCCAGAATTCTAAACCTAAGTACCACCTGACCTAGCCCACCTATTCCAAAGACATTGGAAATGAATTGTCAAAAATATATTTGCTTCTTCTAAGTTTCAATCTCATTCAAAATCATCAATGAATCAACCCCCTTTGACGGGCCAATTGTTCACTAAGTCAGCATTTCGATTTATTTTAGTCCTCAAAAATGCATAGATGGATGCATGCATAAATTTGCATACACCAAATTGTTGGTTAGTTGCTGCTTATGTGCTGCTGATGACTTAGTTGCTATATTACTCACTAACAAACTACAAAAGGTTCTACTAAGGACTGGAGTCAGCACTCAGCAGTACGTGACGTGACGGAGGACGCATCACACAGACCGCTAAAAAATTACCAACTAATACTAGGTAACTAAACTACCCATCAATCCACCACTATCTTAGTGACAGGAGGACAAAGGAAAGGACTAGAGTCTCTCTAGCATTACCTAACTTAAGTTCTCTAAACTCTCTTACATAACCAGCCCAAGCGAGCGCAAAGTTGCAAACAAGTAAGATTAGTAGCGCCGAGCCCATGTCTCGTGTCTAGAAAAATAACACTCACAGAAGATTTCTAAACATAAATTAACTGCATGTAAGCAGCAGCATTCTTGCTATTTGGGAAAAAAATATTTGCAGTATCAGTAACACAGAACAGAACACACAATACTACTATAAATAGCTACTCAATAAGCCCCGCGACCTCAACATCTAGCAAGTCTAGCAGGTCCTACTCCCGGTCCAAGATGTCTGACCAGCGGTGAATCAGCTGGTTAAGGGTGTGCTGGACCCCAGAACAGCGAAACACTTCCCAGCGTACCTTCGCCCACTGGCGGTGACGCTCCTGGGTTGCGTAACCGGAGCCGGGCCTGCCCCCTGCTGCCAAGGTTAAGGGAAGTTAACGCTGAACAAAAAAAACAAGGGTGGCCACCTCGCCTCAGTGAAAAGGACCCGGGGCTGCACCCTTTCCGTGCGCCGTCGGTTGCAAGGAAGGCAGCTCTTGGGTGAAGGCGCCTGCCCCATACTATTAGAGGTACCCTTAGCCATGGTTGTTGGTGGGCGGGGCAGAAAAGAAACTGTAGGAGTAAAAAATAAACGCAGGAGAAGAAGAAGGAGAGTAAAAATCAAGTAATATAAAAAAGTCAAAAAACGCAGTAAAAGTAGAAATAAAATGCAAAATATACACTAAGGGAGAGAGAGGGATAGATAATAAATAAAAAAGATCAGAAAAACTGTGTGAAAAACAAAGGATTGAAAAGATTAGAGAGGAATGAGAATCAGGCCCCAGACCCATGCAAAGAGTAGGAAAACAAGATGGCCGCGCCCATTGGCGACTGCATGGTGAAGTTTGTGTGCTATATCCCCCCAAACACGCAATCGGGTTGCCGAACGTCAAAAACATCTCGCGAGCATGCGCAAGCAAATGGGACAAGCAACTTTGCATGCTCCGCATTGCGTTGTGGAGTGTTTTTACAGCTTTGTGAACTCCTCCTGGGGTTACTCTTTATATAGCATACCAAAAAGAGGCATGTTGTGTAAAGAGTCCAGGTACCCCCTTAAAGGTGAACAGGGACTTGCCTGAACAATCCCAAGGTGTTCTATTTGTAGAAATGTGGTCAAGCAGCCATGGGCATATCAGAGGGGAGTGTTAGGCATGCTTTGCATACACAGAGCCAATAAAGGAGAGCATAGAAAAATAACACATATAAATATATATGTATATTTTAACACTTAGAACTTTGTAATTGGGTAAGTACTTTTCAAGTTATGACTTTTACAGTTTTTAGCAATGTTAGCAAAAGCTGCGTTTATACGTGGTAATCCTTTCCTATGGAGAAGCACATTTACCTCACACAGGAATGTGCAATAGGATTTTGAGGGTCCCCTTTGGATTGTGAGGTGTTAAAGTCTAAGGTCCCAAATTGCACCAGCAGTTAGGTTTTACCTGCCCTTGTGTGCCTAGGTGCAGAGGTGCAGAGGTGCTGGACGGGTTGGTAGCCTTGCGCGCCATACCATTGGCAAAGAGGGGGGCCACTTAGAAATAGACTGAAAAAGAGACGAGAAGAGAAAGGTAGCAGAGCAGAACGGCTCAACGGACATCAAGGGAGGTGGGAAGTCAGCACAAGACAGAAACGCTGCTGCGCCACTGGATGCTTCTACCTGACAGTTTGCTGCCCTCCCTCTCATTATGATGTCGACTCACCCCGCCTCTCTCTGCTGATTCGTGGCTCTTTCTTTACAGACCGTGCTTCTATCCCCGCCCTCTCTATTCATTGGTCCTCCTTGTCTTCAACAGACTCTGTCTTGTGACAGCTCTGGACGTTTTAATGCAGGCGGAATCGAACTTGGAAGCAGGGGGGAGAGACGCCTGACCGCCTTACCGCCGCCGTGAGGGCAGCGGCCAACCTAACTACATCCCCCAGACGCCCCAGCCGGTCGCCTGCAGCGATGCGGCCAAGAGCGCCCGGAGGTGCTTTAAATAACTCTGCAGCCTCCCGCAGCGCGGGAATCGAACTTGGCAGCAGAATCACCGGAGGCAGGGGGGAGAGACGCCTTACCGCCTTACCGCCGCCGTGAGGGCAACCAAACTACATCCCCCAGACGCCCCAGCCGGTCGCCTGCAGCGACGCGGCCAAGAGCGCCCGGAGGTGCTTTAAATAACTCCGCAGCCTCCCGCAGCGCGGGAATCGAACTTGGCAGCAGAATCACCGGAGGCAGGTGGAAGAGACACCTTACAGCCGCCGCGAGGGCTACAGCCAACCAAACTACATCCCCCAGACGCCCCAGCCGGTCGCCTGCAGCGACGTGGCCAAGAGCGCCCGGAGGTGCTTTAAATAACTCTGCAGCCTCCCGCAGCGCGGGACGCGCACGGGCAGCGCCCGGGCGAAGCCCGGGCCAAGGTTGGGCTCGTCCTTGCCCATCAGTGCCAGAAGGAGCCAGGGCAGGGCCTCCCCCCTAACTTTTGCTACCTGCCCTATGGAACTCTATGAAACATCTTCTGCAAGGGTAGGTACTTTATTGAAATAGACTCGTGTATATTCTGATATACGAGGGAACTGTTTTGCCATCCACGATACCTCTATTGTCCGGAACTGGTACATCTATTCAGACTTTCTGGTTTTAGCTGCTCCTACCGGCAGTTATATTTCCAGATTCTTTTTTACTATTTGTCTGATCCAGTGGGGTTTTAAATAATTGGACAATTTTTATTCTTTTGTTTTTGTGATTTCTTGTTAGCACGTGTCACCTTATCCCGGGCTCATTTACCATGCATTTGCACTTTACATTTTGGAGGCTTGTTGTACCCTAGTACTGTATTTCTGCTAGCACGTGACACTTTATCTGATGGTCTTCTTGTTCTGTATTTGTATTTTTGAGGTTGCCTAACATTTTATACTCAATTCTATGCATAATAATTATAGTGTGGTAGATTACTTCACTCTACTCTGAATTCGTATTGTATAAAACGGACTGTGTTTTCCTTTATTGCTTTCCGTATTCATATAGTTCCCCCAGTAATATCATTATGGCCAGGAGGAAAGTAGTGAAGCCCCCTAGCAATCGATCATGTAGTACGATCGATTTGTTTCTGGTCAAAGCAGTTAATGTTTTCTCAGAAGAAATTAATCGAACTGAGAGACTCCTTTCTTTGGGTTCTAACCCTATGGGGGTTAATCAAGGAAACGAGGTTAGCACCCCCTGTAGCCCTTTTAGGGAGACTGAGACTGAGATTAATATGTCAACCAATAACCCTTTGGTTATAGGGGAGCCAGCCTCGGATACCATTGACATTAGACCGAGAAGTGGGGACTGTTCTCGAATATCACTGACCCATAATTCGATCCACCCCGAGAGCCCCCCGCCTTTGGGAAAAACCAGGGGATGTACAAAGAACATCTCGGAACGGGGGAATCCACATCCTAATCCCAAACCAAAAAAGGTTAACAAGAATATTCGTGCTGTGAAACCAGGCCTGCTAAACGACCATCTGAACAGAACAGACCCTATACCCCAGCCTTTAACACTGGCCATTATATCGGATAAAATGACAGAGTTATTAAGGCCACTATATGATAAACTGGATACCCTGGCCAGGGAAATTCATAAAATTACTGGAGCACTGGAGAAAGTTAATGCTAAACTTATAAAGGAGCCAAGTAGAACTAATCAGAAAGTTGCTGCATTAGGCCCAATTAACTTACTCACCTTACAGGATAGGGAACCTCTTGACAACTCGGACCAAGCCGGACAAACATATTTTACGTAATTTTGTAAAACCAGTTGACTTGAGAGTGCCTGTATACGAGGAAAGGGAAACAACCCTAACTATAAACATGCCCCCTCAATGCAGTGCATATGTCGCTATTTTGGCCAACGTACCTAAACTCAAACCCGGACAGGCAGAAGATCACGAGTCCCTCTTAAACAAAGTAGTGTTTTGGTTAACCAACAATTGTAACTATCCAATAGGAGGGATCAACCAGATCCTGACAACACGAAGAGTAGGGTGGATCGGTTCCTCTAGAAAATGTTTTGCAGGTGATTGTATAATTATTAATTTTAGGTCCCCGAGGTGGGCGTTTAATACATTAAACAACGCGCCATCACCCTCCCCCCGGGAATTCAACACCACCCTTCTCCCCTTGGGTATTTTTATAGACATTTAATGGGAATACCCGGCGATGGGTACGCAGGTCATCCTAGAAAAGGACATCAGCCGATTCCTCTTTTTTATCCCTTTGCTTCTAACTTTGCTGTCCCGGTATCTAACAAGTATCAGGTGTTGGGTAATTTGGACAGCAATGATTGACGCAAGGGATCAAGCTTACTTAATAATGCAACATGTCCACCCACTGTTCCCGGCGAACGCATCCCTCTAGAAACAATTATTACCAGGAAAGAGGTGGAACATGGCGAATCCCTTCAGCAACTCGATACCACGAATACGGATATAGGGTACCAGGTCACCACTTGGAATATTGCTGGTTTTAATAGGAAAAAAGGAACGCCATCATGGGCAGATTTTATATCGGCCCAACATGATATTATCTGCCTTCAAGAGACGTGGTGTATTGATCCAATTTATGTAGAGGGTTTCACCTCACATTGGCTCCCGGCCCAGGCTTCATCTTCCGGTAGAGCCAAGGGAGGCCTCCTGATCCTGATTTCAACCAGCTTAAACAAATGTAAAATCAAACAATGTATTAATGTGGGTATTCATGCTCAGATCCTGTGGTTGGTCTCCCTTATAGGTAAAGATGTCATCCTGATTAACTTCTATAATAATGTATTTAGTTCCCTTCGTGGTTTAATCATTAATGATCTGGAAAGAGAACTTGAGAAGCTGACCAGTACTATCAGGAAGCCAATTGTCATTGTTTGGGTGGGTGATTTTAATGTTCAAATATGTCCTTTTTCTTCAACTAAAGTTTGGGGTCTCCGGAGAGGGGAATCTGAATTTGATGATGATTGTTATATGCATTTCCCCCACTGTGAATACGGTATGATCCTGATTTCAACCAGCTTAAACAAATGTAAAATCAAACAATGTATTAATGTGGGTATTCATGCTCAGATCCTGTGGTTGGTCTCCCTTATAGGTAAAGATGTCATCCTGATTAACTTCTATAATAATGTATTTAGTTCCCTTCATGGTTTAATCATTAATGATCTGGAAAGAGAACTTGAGAAGCTGACCAGTACTATCAGGAAGCCAATTGTCATTGTTTGGGTGGGTGATTTTAATGTTCAAATATGTCCTTTTTCTTCAACTAAAGTTTGGGGTCTCCGGAGAGGGGAATCTGAATTTGATGATGATTGTTATATGCATTTCCCCCACTGTGAATACGGTATGGCTTTAAATGGTGCTATGGCCAAATGGGATCTTGAATTGTTATATTGTGCTTCTGACAAACACAACAAGAAATGCTCCACTTTTACAGGTAGAAATGCAATATCTATTATCGGCCACATTATAATTTCCTGTAACAGTGCACACTTATTTTCCCCACCGTGGATAACGGATCAACCCACTAGTGACCATAATAGCATCTCCTAGTATTTATTCTGTTGGGGACCAAAACATATTCTTAATATACCCCAAAGTACAGCCATTGTCCCTACCAGGCCAAATGGCGTCCGGATAAAATGGGCTGGTGAAAACCCAACCGAAATTTTGCTTGACGTCGTCACTCAATGCCGGAATGAAATTGAAGTCTGCTTAGGGGACGAGGTTGATTGCGCATTGATTTTAGAGAATTTTAATAAGATAAACAACACAGTGGAGAAGCTTTTGACGAAACCAGTCCGCAAAAATAAAAAACCTAAGGCGGGCTGGTTTGATACTAGATGCACGATGGCCCTGAGTAATCTCAAACAAGCTCTGAGATGTAACCCCAGAAATTCAGACTTAATCAAGGCCATGCGTGCTGAATATGTCAAAGCCTTAAAAAGCAGGAAAATGGAACTCCAAGAAATAGCCTGGGAAGATTTAAGTCTGGCAGCTGATACTAAAAATAGTAAACTGTTCTGGGAAACTGTCAATAGCACTTTTTTGAAGGACGACCATATCCCCGAAATCAATTCTCATATTAACTATAATGACTGGATAACCCATTTTTCTAATATTTTTAATCCTACCAACACAGTTATACCATCTACTCATTTTAACCAGCCCTCAGATGAATGGCCTATTATTCCTTTATCAATTAGTCTAGAAGAGGTTATCGATGGTATAATTAGTAGTAAAGGGGGTAAGGCACCAGGACCCGATGGGGTTCCCATCGATTTTTATAAAAATGAACTTGTTTTATGGTCACCTTTTTTAACAAGAGTTTTTAGGTCTCGCTGAGCCAAAGGCTCGAAGAGGCATTTTGTATGTGGGATTTTCAAAGTGCTACCCACAGTCTTTTGGCTGGCCTAAACCTTGAGTGCACGATCACATGCACGTGCACAGCTGCTCCCACTCCCCCCTCCCTTCTCTATAGCTTTCTTTCACTTTAGCCACTTTGACCCTTGCATTCCCCCCTCCCTTCTCACCCAGCCCTTTGATGCTCTGCTCGATTACTTTCACTTGCGCCGCTTTGATGTTTGATTTTTATTGCCTTTGTTTATGTGACGGAGATCCATTGCATTTGGCAGAACATTTCTGGGGCCGTATTGCATGAAATACACCAGGTGGCGCTAACGTGTTTTACAGAGCACCATACAGCATTTTGTTCTGCATTAAAAAAAAAGACGCTTTAGGAGCGGAAAGGAGCTATCCCTTTTACTTGTATTAAAATGTATTTTTAAAGGTGTCTCAAAGGATCCTGAACATAGTTTATACTAGCATGCTCCAATACTGTCCGTATTTCACTCCTGATTGCACTGGCCTTCCAGGTCCTAAGACTCAGACTCATGATTTTACT
Organism: Triturus cristatus; assembly: GCF_964204655.1. Classification (NCBI taxonomy): domain Eukaryota; kingdom Metazoa; phylum Chordata; class Amphibia; order Caudata; family Salamandridae; genus Triturus; species Triturus cristatus. The sequence goes on from NC_140583.1 coordinate 693,494,311, forward strand.
GTTATTTCAAAACCAATCTAACATCTGTTTTGTTTTAGGTATTACCTTAGTAAAGCATACCTATGTGATCTTACTCTTCTTGGTCAGTGTTTTATTATGGATGACAAGATGTTTTCTCATTAGGACTCGCACCATAAGTCTCTTTCATTCCAAACATCTGGAAACGCATTCGTCTCTGTAACTATATAGTAATGGCTTTCAGTTACAGCTGGCGGAAATTATGCTACACACCTATTTATTGCCTTCACCAAACGATTCTGCTTTCACTGGTGTGACCATAACTTGCCAAAATATTTTACTGATGCTTTCGGCAGTGTCTCCACTTCTGTCTGATCACTCCTCAAATGACACCTTCCTTAATCCCACCCACAAGCAAGGTAAGCCACTCAATTTTATGCTAATTTCAAACACTTTATCCAAATCTAAACCTATCATCGCTCCATCTGACATCACACATTTCACATGCAAATCAGTTCGCCTCCTTGTAGATCGCTCTCTCATGTACCCATCTGCTGTAGAAAACAGGACCCCACTGCTCTCACTACTTTCCACGTGATCTTCATAAAGACCTCACTTCAGTCTTGCACTACAGCTCATACAACTGCTTCATTATCCACCTTGTACCAAAGATAGGCCTCAGCCATGAATTACACTTGAAATAGGAGCGCATAAGAGTAAATGAGGGCAGCAGTACATAAATGGCGAAAGCACATATTCACTGCTAACTTCTTGGTTAATAAGCAAGCCCTTCATACACTGCATAATGATCTAGGAGGTGTCAAATCTATCTATTTCCAGGACCTCATTACCTCACCATCCACAAGCGCTCTGTGCAAACCTTCAGCCTTTACTCTCTCCATCATCTTCAATTATCAGTATTCTATTGTTCATCCTTACCTGCTCATGACTTCACCCTGCTACATCTGCTCCAAGATTAACACTATAATTAGTCCACAGTGCTCAAGTCCTCACTCGCCTCAACATTATTACGATTTAACACAACATCCTCCTAACAAACGTTTCCTCTTATGAAAGTAGCTAATCCACCCTGTGCCCCCCCCGTAACCATTTCGTCCTCCCTTCATCAAATCTTTGCCTCTTTCATCCAACAGTTTCCCCTGCGTTTCCCTTCGCACTGACTGCCTGTCCTGTAACCGACTACTCAACCCTCTCCTGTGTTCGGGACCCTTCATTCCACTATCCTATCCTCTCCTCTGTTCTTGTCTATGCTCATACTCTTAGATCGTTCTGCCTCTCCTTTGATATTGCTGGTCACCCCACACTTTTCTCAATGAGCGCACGGGGCATTAGCTGGGTACCAGTCCTTATGCTCCTCAATAAGCAGCAGCAATCGTTGCAGTTTCACCAAGGTGAGTTTAGTAAAAGTTTATTTTACTACTTTCGATAACTGGTGCCTTTCGCAAACAGAAAAGGTAATGACAATGTATGGCACATTACAAGATGGCATGTTTTAATACTAGGGCTTCTGATTATATGCATAACGTTTGATCTAGCAGACATGATTGAACATATGGTGAGACCCTTAAATGAAGGCTTAGGGCTCAAATCACAAAGGTACTAATATGCAATAAAGTTACGTGTCTCTTCACTCATGGCAGAATCTCCGCACTGCACTTACTGCAGTGCGCTGGACAGAGAGGCTGCCCAGAGTGCAGAGACTCCACACTTGCACCTTTACTACACGTAAGTCCCTTTGCAAATCAGACCCTTAACCTCTACTTCTTTGTGATTTTTAAAATAAAGAGAGGGAAGCATTTATAGTAAAAATGGAAAACTCGTGTCTCTATTTACAATGCAGTTATTGGTTGTTTTTAACTTTCAAGAAAATAACACATTTGTTCTTAAACGACATCCATATCTTAAATCATACATTTTATGATTTTGACATTTGGAATTTCATGTCATACCCTTCACTTGTGCCCATTCCCGACTTCTTATACCCTTGTTATCTAGCAGTGCTTTCAACACCACAGGCCATCAAATTCTGGACGGAATGGCCCTAAACGGTTTCGCCCATACCTCTATAATCACACTCAAATGCTAACAAGCATTGGCATAGCCAATAGGTCTCGCCTTTGGGACCGTTTAAGTGTTTAGTTATCCAGCACAATATCCTTGGTGCAGTAACATTAACTGTTGCATGGCTAAACACTTATAAGGTCCCAAAGGCGAGACCTATTGGCTATGTCAATGCTTGTTAACGTTGCCATTGAGACCCAACTCCCTTTATCATGGGGTCAATCTATTATAATTCCCATACATAAGAAGGGAGTTAAAACCGACGTTAGTAATTACCGCCCAATATCCCTACTCGACTCGTCCATTAAGATCATGAGTAGGGTCATGTTATCGAGATTAGAAGCATGGGTCCAGGAGAAGGAAGTACTTACTCCAGTACAATATAGATTTAGAAAGGGAGTTGGCACACTAGAACAGTGTGTTAATTTAGACCTTTTGATTGGAAAGTATACCTTAGCCAGGGAAGGGAATTTTTATTTATGTTTCGCTGACCTTAGTAGCGCCTTTGACCTAGTAGACCATTCAATTTTATGGCCATTATTGCTAGATATGGGTGCGCTCAAGGAGATAATTTATCTGCTAGCGAGATTATATAGTACCCTGTCTAGCAAGGTGCGGTATGGACCCCTAGGTGAATATACTCCCTTCTTTAAAGTTAAAAGAGGTATCCGCCAGGGCTGCGTGCTGGCCCCATTGCTTTTTTCCCTGTTTATTAACGAAGCAGACGCAGCCCTGAAGTAGTTTGAGTCGGATGCCCCTAGGGTTGACGGTTTGCCCGTCCCAATTTTGTTATATGCGGACGACGCGGTTTTACTATCCCGTACCCCCATTGGTTTACAACGTCTCATGGATAATTTTACCGCTTTTATTGCTAAAAGGAAACTTTCAATTAATAAATCTAAAACTTTTGTAATGGCCTGTGGCAGGAACCCTATAACATCAAGTACTTACTATATTGAAGGCTCTAAGGTACAGACAGTCAAAACCTTCAGTTACCTAGGCATTACATTCGCAGGAAATCGGTCATGGGGCCCGGAACAGGAAAATGCCTGCTCCAAGATGTTGAGAAACATCAACGGCATTATCAGATTTGCTGCCAAACTAGGTAACCAACGCATCAGAGATATGCTGGTTATTTATGAGATACGATGTGTTACCGCAGCCCTCTACGGGGCAGGTGTCTGGGGCCACTGTCAAGGAAACAAATGACAACAAGTTGAAAATTCCTTTTTAAAACGTTTACTATGTGCTCCATTATCTGCCTCTACTGAACTGATCCATAGGGAGGTGGGCATAAAAATATTTCAGATTTGGCTTTAATTCGCCCCCTCCTACTATGGAAATCTATTTGGTCAAAAGAAGAGACACTGTTTACGCAATCTATAATACGGGATTGTCTCAGCATGGATAACTGTTTAAAAATACCCTGGCTTAATTATAATATCCATTGGTTTAAACTTTTATTCAATTGTGATATCCGATTGGATCCAATGTGTTCAGTTTCTATTGACAAAACTGAGATAAAAACAGTTATGATGGCTAACAAGTTAGAGGCAAGATCTCTAGCCATCAAGTCTCAACCTACTCTTGTTTTGTACTTACAAATGGATCTTAAAAAGGGTTTCCAAAGCTATCTGTCATTTGTGACCAGAGCATCACATCGTTTTGTGTTGACACGATTAAGACTAGGTACCATACACCATCTTGTCCACTTCCCTGTCACAAAACGGAGTTCTGATTACCCATTCCCATGTGATGAAGTATCACACCAAAGCTGTTGCCACATGCTACTTTTTTGTCACTTTTATACCCATCTTAGGAAACTTTATTTAAAACCTTTCTTTTTACATTATAATATTAGATTTTTTTTAAATGCCATGGAGCTGCTTTTTAGATTAGATGATCCGCAACTGTGTTTTTATCTAGCTACATTTCTTACGAAAGCTATTAGTGCTAGGAAATCTTTGATTATTTGATAACTGATTGTATGCCTTCTTTGGTATATTGCATCTGCACTTTAAATTAGGCTTGTTTTATATCTAAGTAATATGTTATGAGATTTTGGTGAACCATGCATTTGCACTTTTGTACCTCCTACCTTTGACACTTTATGTCCATGAATTCTGATATTCTTATGTGTTATCCCCACTGTTTTTAGATTCTATTGTTCTCTTTTAATCAGACTGTATTATGGATGTATTGCTTATATGGTTGATTTACTTGACCGAATAAAAGCTTATAAATTGAATTGGCTGAAAAAGGGAACTTGGGGACAAGTGGTGGGCTCAGTTTGTGAGTGGCCCTGGAGCAACCAGTGTTCATGGACACAGGCTGGCAAGCTTGGGTGCGAGGGTTTCGGTTGACTGGCTCTTGTGCATCATAGGTAGTCACGGTTCTCAGTCTGGACCAAAAAAAGAGTACAAAACAGGACAGCTGGGCCACTCTCATTGCTGGCCTCTGTGGAGCAGTCATTCCTTGTTGGCTGGTCGATCTTTGGATTGTTGGAGTCCGGATTGGACTCTAAACAAGCGTTGGTCGCAGCAAGGGGTCCGGTACCCCAAGTATTGCTTCTGGGAGGCTTGTAGGGGTCCTGGCATCTCCAAACTTGGCAAGGAGACGGATCAGACATCTTTGAGTATGCTTTCCTTCCACAAGGCGCTACAGCATCGGTGGACCCAGTGGTCAGCAGCTTCTTGGACGCGGACATCTTGGTCGGTGCCTGCAGGCTGCAGGGGAGTGGCTCCTCCACACCAATGGAGATGCTTGCCTCTGGGGCTTTTGGAGGATGCACAGCTGCAGGACGAGCCGGGTCTTTGCAATTTGTGAGTATAGAGCCGCAGGCAGAGTTTGCCGCCAAAAGTCCACAGCATTCTTCAGTTCCGGTTGCCCATTAGTAGAGGACATCTTGGACACGGAGACGGTCTAGTCTCCTAACTGGCTTGCTGACTATCAACTATTTAACAGGGGATGGCGCCGACGCGCAGCAGAATAGCTGCATAATAGGTATTTTGGCGAGCTGCAGAGCACACACTGCGGGAACTTGTACTTGCCTTTCTAGAAATAACCCTTTTTAGCGCACATAAGGTGAATGCAAATATCACCGGGAGGATAGAGGTTAGTTTCCCTCTAAACCTTCGGTGAATTTTCAAAGGCTTTCATTAGACAATTTCTGTCACAACCATTTGGTTTCTCCTGAACGCGGACGTGACCTTTCAACACGCAGTGTTTACCAGTGAGAAATGCAAGCATCCAATTTCAGCTGTGTTCAGTCAGCTGAGGCAAAATATCTTTAACCCGGGCTTCTCTTTTAACACACCACCGAGTTTCCTCTCAGCTAAATAAAAAGGGAATATTCTTTAAACCAAATACTTTTCAGCCAGAGTCAGAGTTATTCCAGTGTGATGATTAGCACACCATAAATCAAGGCTCTTTTCAAGGACATGTAGAGCTAATTAAAACTAACATAAAAACGACATCCCTTAAACAAATAACTCCCTACCAGAGTCAGATATATTTGTGTGTAATAATTATAGCTCCAGACGCTTTCCAAGCACAGGAAGAGCTTAAGGGAAAATAAATAAAAAAACACATCACTGCAAATTTATACTATGAAGCTAAAAAGCCTTTACTAAATCTGTGTTACAAGAAAGAAAGGCAGAGACATGAATTCCCAGAACCCCATTTAATACAGCCAGTTCAGTTCAACTCGCTGTAAGTACACTAATAGAAATTAGAGGCACACCATTACAGAATTAAATAAGTAAAACTTAAACTTACCTGTATCATTTCTTGTGAAGGAAGCTGAAGCAGGATAGGCACTGTCGTCCCTGAAAAAGAAGAAAGAAGATTAATGAACTGCACTTCTCTTCATAAATAAAGAAGAAAACAAAAAGCGAAGTAAGAAGAGAAGTAGTCTCCCAATCTTATCCTGGTAAGACAAGCAATACTAAATGTTAAGGAAAGTAAGTTATAATTAGATAAATGGAAAAGTAAAGTTACATTATATATGTGTTTTACAACTACAAGAACACTACGAAGAAGAAAAGAAGATTGGCAGAACAAGCAGAGTGTTTGGAGCTGTCTCTTCTCTGTCCCATTCCCCTTTCCCCCTTGGTACTTACCTGCAATGGTTTATTGAGATACTAGCAGGGAGGTTCCGAGAGGGGCATTGGAAGCTAGCGTCGTTCTGCTCCCGTGCCATTAGAACCATAGTTGCTAGCCTTGACACTCACGCCTGCCAACTTGACGTTGGTGAACGCGAGCGAGGACAAAAACTCAGCTCCGCTGCACGAAGTGGAGTTTTTGGAACGCCGTGAGCTCTGCGTAAACTACGCGAGCGGAGCGGAGTTCACCGCGAAGGGTTAAACACAAAGGATTTTGTATGCAGTCTCTTTAAACTACATCAGCCGCACAACCACTCGGTGGTTGGGTACCTTGCTAAGGGGCGGTATGTCGAGTGAGGTAACTTGCTGAGGGGACAGATGTCTAGTGAGGAATAAGATTACTCAACTGGTAAGCGAACAACTAAATAAACAGGCTAGGCAACCTTTAGGCCAGATTCACTTATATTCACCTCAGTACCAAGAAGAAACAGTGAGATAATTATTAGATGAAAAAAAGCTATGCTAGAAATCACATGGGTGGTCCACGTCTGATCAGTTAGATGATGCAGACCGTGTAGCAGTTCCTCTACCTGCACAATCTAGAAAAATGTTCAAGTAAAGGTTTTCTGTTATAAAACCTAAAATGCCATTCTACCTCAAAGGAGTACTATTATAAAAAGAAAAATGGCATGCCAATCACTGAGTCACCCTCTTGACAATGAAGTACAGTTAGTGTAGATCAAGAAAACCCATGTGGATGCTAGGAGACATTGATTTTAATCATGTTTTTATTACCACCCACTAGCACCGAAATCCCTTATAAACAATTTACTAAAATGCAAATGGTAACAAACTCCTAGAGCCCAATTAATTCTTCCCACTTAAAATGTGCTTTAAGATGCATTATTTGACCCATTTCCCCCCAAAATTCTTTGGGGGAAGAAAGACCTTCTCCACGTGGCCTTCTAATAAGAAGCCTGGCTTTCTGACTGGAAATATAACACCCACTACTTTTAAAGATCACCCGCCACCACTCGTGAGCTGAAGTGGCAGAGAGCAGAGAAGGCAGCATAATATCAGATGGCGTACTGCGTCCAGAGGGTGAAGGAACAGATATTTAACAGGACTGGCCAGTAATAAAATTGCTTGGACTTCACAAATGGATAATCCAGTTGCAAAACTGTCCTACCTGCAATTCTTCCTAATTTATTTTTAAAAATGTGTTCATGGGCCCCAAACCCCACCAATAAATGTGGGCCTCATCTGGAGAAGTGCCAGAGGGGTCATTCACCTGTGACTCTACTGAAGCAGCTGGGGAGGGTAGGCTCTTGTGTCCTGACTAGAAAGGTGCACACTTAGCTCATCATCTTTGTCCCTACTGCCACAGCAGCCCGTTACCTATGACTCAACTCAATGGTTTGTCTGGGGCAGCTGGGCATGAGGGGAGGTGCTATAGGAGCCTTTCACCTCTTGTGTTCCACAAAGAGGGTATCTGGGGAGTATGGGCACTTGTGTCTTAACTAAAGATGCGTCAGCGGATCCCTTTACCTCTGATCCTATCTCCAAAGATTAGGGCTATCTCCTTCCTGGTGAGTTTTGGGGCCAGGGTGGTGGTCTTCTTAAACTGTAATGATTGGCAACAAGAGGATTGGGGCTTTGGAATGGGGGGGTAAGATCTACCGCCACGCAGGAGTAAGGGGGTTCAGCGGCAAAGTGTCAGCAGAGGCAATGGATTTCTCTCTGAATTGCAACATAACTTCAGCTGAAATACTTAACTCATGGGTAAAGGCAAAGGGGTATTTTTTACACTCCAGGATTACTCACAGAAACAGCAAGTCAACACTGTTGCTGTACACACACACAGCTCTTCCCAGGCAATGATGACTCTGAGCACTGTTGTCGCATAAATGATTCCTGATGTCTCAGGTGGCACTTCAGGCAAGAATGGATTTAAAAATGACAAATAAAGAAGACAGTGACGGTTGATCTTCAGGTTGGAAATTATCCTAAGTGATTTGTACTCAACAGCGGAGCCACGTGCAACATCATGTGCGTGTTAGAGTATGCAAAAATGAAATACAAGCCTCCGTTGTTGCCCTCCACTGTCGATGTCTTCACATGGGGTACGAAACAACTTGTAGTGAGCATAGGAAAAATTGTGAGACACTTACTTACAATGAAAAGTCTGTGCTAGAAGAGGCACATGTCCTACGGGGAGACATCCCAGTGCGGTGTTGGCTCAACAATGTCACTGCTCAAGTGATGGGCCTCCTGGCCATGACACATCACATGGCTGAGCCTCACAACATCCTGAGAGAACACCCTGCGATCCTCAAAGGGCTTGGAAAGCTGAAAAACATGCATGTGACCCTTCACATTAACAAAGCAGTCAAACCAGTGGCTCAAATTCCCTGCAGAGTTCCTTTGCACATCCAATTGCAGGTAGTGGAAGAACTGCAGCGCTTGCTAGCCCAGGATATCATCGAGCCTGCGGAAGGACCAACTCCATGGGTGTCCTCCATTGTGGCCAAAAAATATGCATCTGTGTCGACATGCGTACACTAAACATGTCTATTCAAAGGGAACAGCACCCAGGCCCTCACTTGAATGACATGAGCAGCTGCTTACTGGGGCCTGTGTGTTCTCAAAGCTAGACTTATTCAAAGGCTACCACCAACTGGAACTTGACCTGCAGTCCTGTTACATTTCTACATTCTCCACCCACCTGGGACTATTTCACTACAAGCAATTAAGCTTTAGGGTGTCATCAACAGCTGAAACATTTCCGGAGATGGTGCAACAAGTGAAAACTGTCTGAACGTCAGTGATGATATCCTGGTATTTGGTCACGCAAATGAGCAGCACGTCATGGCACTGCGGGAGGTATGCAATCAGTTAGAAACTGCTGGCCTGACACTGAATGAGGGAAAATGCGAGCCAGGGAAAGGAGAACTAATTTTATTTGGACACATTTTTCCAGACCCCAGCAAAGTAGAAACACTCTGCAAAACATGACCCCCAGTGGACGTAGCAAAGATTAGGTCATTTCTTGGGTGGCAAGTTAGTAGGCTTGCTACTTCATAGATTTTGCTAATGTGAGCACCCCACTTCGTGAACTGACCAAACAAATGTAGCCATTCCTCTAGACCGCCAACTGCGACAAGGTCTTTGAGGACATCCAGGATGCTATCACAGCCATGGATCACCTTGCGTACTTTGACGTGTCCCTGAGCAGTGAGCTCACTGTAGATGGCAGCCCAGTGAGTTGGAAGTCATTCTCGCACAACATGAGCCTGGAAGAGACCCACTAAGACACATTGTTGTGTATGCGAGCAGGAGCCTGTCGGACGTAGAAAGGGCATTCTTTCAGGCACAGAAAGAGTGTCTAGTGGTAGTATGGGCTTGCGAGCACTACCACTTGACGAGCAATTAAAGAGCGAGGTTGTTAGTTTGCAGCTATGCGAGGTAGTTGTGGTTTTAGAGATGTAGAGTTGTGTTCTGAAAGTGGTGTTTCAGTCATCTGGTCTTTGAGTGTGGACGATGAAATCCAGCTTAATCTGCCCTTTGGAGGAGCAGTGATATGTGTCCGTGAATAGTGTTTCTTTGTGCTGTCTAATCAGTCTCTGTTTGAAATTTCTTCTCGCTTTAAGAGAGAGGTTGGGAGGGAAGCTAATAGCGAAGGAGTTTGTGCCGTGAGGTTTTGAGTGGGTTGATATGGGTTGGTTGGAGTGAATTGGCGTGCCCGGTGAAATTGTAGGGTTTCTAAGAGGAGGGGACCGTGCATCTGAAAGGGTGTCTAGGACGATTGGTGTGTTTGGACTGATCAGCTAGGGGTGAATTAAAAATTGTCGCCTTAAGTTGGGTCAGGGAGGTTGGGTTAACAACTGTGCGGCCCCTTATTTTCCCCCTTATCAGGGGGTATTTTCTTCAGAAAGCCACCATTTTGGGGTCAGGCATCCGATTCTGTTTTGGACTGGTCTGGTTTTTGCTGCGTGGGACACTCACTATTTGGCTTTATTTTCACATTGAGGGTGCAAATCAGCGGGGATGCGTCAGTATCTTGCGCAGTCTCTTGGTCTGGGTGCTTTCATTGTGACGCCGAGGGCGGCCATCTTAAAACGGGGAAAGCGCTCGGAGCACTGGAGTATGAGAGGCCCGAGAGGCTGCATGGAGGCAAGATTCCTCTTCATTGTGGGCAAAAGTCAGTTGGATTCCTGTTAATTGATGGTCCTTGCAGTGGATGGGTGTATTTATTGAAGGGAAAAGATCCTATCTTTAAATAGAGAAGAATCTCCGTGAGTCACAATCGGCCATCTTGAGGCCAGGCAGATTCGATAGGTGGAGCGGTGCTCCGTGCAGGTCTTGCGCGCTGTTTTACAGCTATCCCAGGTCTCCTCTAGTCTGCTAGTGACAGTAGGAAACCTCGGTCAGCATCGTTAGGGGCCCCAGAGCTCTGCGGGCCCTAGCAATTGGTGTGGAGGGGGGCCGTGAGTTAACCAAGGGTGGCCATTTTAGAGTCAGTCATCATACCTGGGGGACGCTGCTCCGTGGAGATCCGGCGAGGAATTCGCTCCAGTCCGGGTCCTGAAAGCCGTGCCCATGAGTGGACACTCGTCAGATATGGGAGTCTTGTGGGTCCAACGCGCTGCTGATCAGAGAGCGCTTGGTGGGTTCCTTCGCGGTGGAAATGTCATCAGGACCGTCTGCTGTCCTGGAAGCACCGGGCGAGGGACGTTATCTCCATGCGAGTCCGGTCACAACCCTTTCATCCGTTTGGGCTGTTCCGGTGAGTCCCACTTCTTTGGGGGGGTTGGATTGGGGGGGGATCGGGTGGGATTTCACTGAGATAGTGACCCCGCACCTGGGCGCCTGATTTCAGAGCTCCTTCCCTGCGGCCATCTTGGCCATCTTGGTCAAAACATGCGCATTGATGTCATTTCCCAGGGTGTAGCTTTTTGTGCCATCTATGTCCCTACATTCATCCATACTTTTATTCTTGACTGAACATAGACATGACACATCTGTGTGATTTGGAATGTTTTATTCACAACTGTGGAGTGTCGGAGCTGGAGCAGTACATGGCCATGCACACCCCACATTACATGGTTGCACTGCGGAGTGCCAACCAGAGTCCTTTGGGGAATGACAAGTCAGTCGGAAGAGGAAGAGTCCAGTCCGCGGCCTGATTGCTGTGTCATTGGTAACCAGTGCAGACATGGCAGTCCATGTCGGAGTCCAGGTGAATGTCGCACAGTGTTTGGAGGGACAGTGGAAGGTGTTGTTCCAGGGCATGATGCAGAGGCCTGAACCAAGCAGGAACAGGCCATATGGCAGGGAAGAAAGCTACAACCTCTTTTTTGAGTCATTACCATCCACATCTTCGTCCTCTGATATGTCTTCTGTGTCAGGTGTTCCAGGTGTGTGTGGTGGTGTTATGGCTGCATCACTGTGTGCAACAGACACATCAGGGGTCAGAGTTGGTATGGCTGCATCACTATGTGCAACAGACACATCAAGGGGCGGAGAAGTGTGTCGAAGTTCCAGCAGCAGTCATCTGGGACAGGCTCTGTGGCAGCAATGGCAAGATGAGGATCTGCAGGGCATGGTAGATCCCAGCTACATCTCGCTGGTGTTCAGCCGTGGCAGCCATCCTTCCTGCCTGCATCCGCTGCATGTTCTCCATTGTCCTCTGCATCTGTGCCAACTCTGTGCTGTCGTCGCTGGAGCCTGTCTGACTAGACAGTTCTTGAATCCGAGTAATGGCTCCAGCGAGGTCAGCCAAGGATTGTTGTAGGGCATGGAATGGACTGTGGGTGTCCGTTAGGGACTGTAAGTGGTCCCTGATGGGACTTTTACACCCACGTATGGCATCGAGTTTGGCAGCAATGATTTCAAACCCCAGACGCACATGTTCAGCCAGCTCCTTCTGGCAGTCTAACCGTGGCGTTGGAGCGTCATGTGTTCTTCAGTGAGGTGCTGGGAGCCAGCAGTGGTGGTGGGTGCTTCCTGCTGTGCGGTCTGTGCAGGGGGTGGGGTCACCTCGATGCAGCTGGGCTGCACTGCTCCTGGGGTGGGGTGCGGAGGCCGTCCATGAGCCATTGAAGGGTGGCTGAGCAAATGTCCAGGGTGTCCTCTTCTTCATCTCTGAAGAGATGTCTGATCTGCTCTGCAGGAGATGTTGATTGTCCCTCTGCAATGTAAAGGGGAGATGCAGATTAACAGTGTGTCCCATGTATGTTGACGCATTGTAGATGTTTACATACAGACTGCATGACAATGTACATTGTGACTGTTTTTGAGGAGATAGCTATTTGATGGGAGACAGTGGACATTTGGACTACATGACGGATGTGAGGTTGTACGCGTACATTTTTAGCTCACAGTGTCCTGCTATGCCAGATGTGATTGGCCAGTTTCTACGCACAAGCGGCACCAGTTGTGTCCTCTGTTCTGTAGTGAAAGTGTTGCACCTTGGACCACATTGTCGTCAATGTTGATGTGCTGTGATTGCTATGTGTGTGTGTTGCATTGTGGGAGAGTCACCCCTGCAGCTCTAATTTAGTGGCCCTTTATCACTTTGAGGAGGTGTGCCTTTGACTTGTGTGCTTTTACGGTGCAGAGATGTTGGCGACTTGGGTCTTTTGTGATCTTGGACAGTTTTTGTACTTGTGTGCATTGTTTGTCTGCAGTTTTGTTGTTGACGTCAGGGGTTGCATGTGCACGTGGATGTGTCAGAGTGTGACCTGCTCAGTGGGGGATGTGATCCACACTGGGCCACCTTAGTGGTGTGGCGTGCACCATGTCATGTATATTGACTGCAGCCATGCTAGTGGTCATGCATTGTCACTTGCATTGTCAGTGTGGCTCACAAAGCCGCTGCTTAGGTGGATTCAGCACATGTGCATAGGTAGGTTGTGTGATTGATGATAGGGAGGGGGGCCCCTTTGTGCACATAGTGGAGGGGGGCCAACTTGGTGTTTCTATGTGTGCTGCAGTGTGCCAAGGTTATCAGGGACATGTTCCACACTCATTGTGGGTGTGCAGTGTGCTACACATGATTGCGCATGTGTGCTATTGTGCCCATCTCCCCCTGTCCCCCCAGTCTCTGGTCGTTACTCACCCTGTTGCTGTTGGGTCAGGTCCTATCGAGCTGTGTCCGGCCCCCCAACTCCTCCTGCTACCGTCTCCACACTGATGACTGTGGCCACCATTTCCTCCAGATCATCCAGCTTCTCCTGTGGCGCAGGACTCCCACCTCCAGTCGCTGTTGCTGCCTTCCTGTTGGCAGCGACTTTTGGCTTGGTTTGGCTTTTCACTTCATGCCAGTGCCTCTTGACCCCCTCCATTGACCTCCTTGACACTCTGACTGCATTCACGTTGTTCACGATGGACTGCTACATTTCTGTTTGTGTTGCCAATGACACATTTGCGGTGCTGAACAGTTGTTGGTAGTGTCCTATCACCTCCGTAACGATGATCCTGTTTTCCTGCGGACTGAACCGTGCCTTCCTCTTCTCCTTGGCCTTCCCCGAGCCCGGGGTTCCTTGCTGGTCTGCGGGTTTTGCGTTGTCCTCTGCACTCGGTCGGGGTGCATACATGGTGCTACGCAGTTTATTTTCTTTTGCCTTTTTTTTTGTTCTTCTTTTATAGTACATTTTCACGCATGACGTGTGGGAATTGCAGGCCTGTCGCTGGTTATCGCAGATTTTTGTAACGCGATTGGCCACATCACAACTTTTTTCGCGTTCGTGTTTCGCGTTTTTCCGGCGCCGCATTCGTTTAAATGCGGTTATTTGGCGCATTATCGTGGGACTATCGCATGGTGCTGCCGGGTTGAGAATACAACTTTAACACAGTGTTATTTTCCCGCGATAGACATGCGATGTGCAAAATTGCATTAAGCAAATTCTGCGATAGTTATCACACGTTCTTGAGAATATCCCCCTTGGATTTTTGTTAATTTGGTTAGTTTGATATTTATTTATTTTTTATTTGTGCTTTTTCATTATAGGGTTTTTAATGGTAATCTTTTGTTAAAAATTAATTGGTTTAATTTTTTATTGAAATTATATTTATGTACTCAATATTGTTGCTATCAATATTTTGATGTTTTGTATGTATTTAATGTTTTAATATTTATATTTTCTTAATTTTGAGTTTGATATTATGGTATTTTTAACAGAAGTATTTTTGTTCTCAATATTTTTGTTTCGGTTGTTTGCATATAGGGTCATGATATTTTGGCAAACAATTTGTGGGGGTGATATTATGAGCAATCAATATTTTGGTTGACGATATTGTTTCACACAACTCCCTCCCCCCCATGTAGTCTGGGTGCAAAGCAAGCACCCTCACAATTAGCATTACAAAAGGAGCCCTGCAAGTGCTTGAGGCCTCTTCTATAATACAGGGATGACTTGAAAGTGTATTCAGACATGACTAGTTAGAGCTCCCAAACTAGAGGGAGAGTCCCCTCATCATATACAAACTGACACAAACAACTCATAAAGAAACTGAATAACAAAATAAATAAAACATTTGTTAAATGCTGCTGACTTCATTAGATCTAGAGGAGTAATTAAACGATCACCAAGTCCTACCACAAATATTTATAAAAACAAGTTAACCAACACTTTCCAGGATAACTGCATCACTAGCACACATTTCATAAAATAACAAAATGATGCTTTCAAGCTATGCAATCCAAAAAGTAGGTGACTGCTATTTAAACAAAAGATACATGTGCTTCCTCCAGATTAGTAACAGACAACTTCATAGAATTATTTTAATAAAAAAAGGAAAACGTACAATACATTCAAATCACAAATAAAAACATATTTATTTATTTATTTATTTATTTATGGGTTTCTATAGCGCTGGAATCGACTCCAACCGGAGTATCTCTGCGCTGTGATACCAAATAGAGTCTAAATAAATATGCAGATGAGGGGCAGGGTCTAGATTTTATCAGTAAACAGCAGAGTTTTCAGTTGCTTCCTGAATTTTAAATGGTCTGTGCAGAGCCTGAGGGCCAGAGGCAGTTTGTTCCACAGTGTGGGCCCTGCAACAGATAACACTTTCCCTCCATGTCTGGTTTTTTTTGCACGAGGTACTGCCAACAGAAAATTCTCACTAGATCTCAACGATCTGGAGGGAGTGTAGGGGATAAATTTCTGCTCCAGGTATGTAGGGCCATTTCCGTTTAAGCATTTATGGATAATGCAACATATCTTAAACTTGGCTCTTTGTCGAATGCTCAACCAGTGTAGTTTCTGTAATAGAGGTTTTGATGCTGTTCTGGGGGGAGCATTTAGGACAAGGCGAGCTGCCGTATTCTGGACCACCTGGAGCCTATCCAGAACTCCTTCATTAGCAGAAAGGAGCAGTCCGTTACAGTAGTCAATACGACTCAATATAAGGGCTTGCACCAAAGTTTTTCTGAAGGAATCCGGTAGCAGTGGAAATATTCTGCGCATCATGCTGATGGTGAGGAAGCATGAGCCAGCTACCATGTTACTGTGCTGTTTGAGGGAAAGGTCGTGATCAAGGCGTATCCCCAGATTTTTGACAATCTGTTTGGGCTCCGGAACAGTGCCAAGATCAGATGGCCACCAGTCAGAAGTCCACAGTAATTTGGCATCTCCAAACAGCATTACTTCCGTCTTGTTGACATTGCACTGTAGGAAGTTGGTGGACATCCACTGTGCGACGGCTTTCATGCCAGCGGAGAAGGAGTTTCTTATTTCTGTGGTGAGATTTTGAAAGGGAAAGAGGAGCTGCGTGTCATCCGCATATGACACGGGGATGAAACCAAATTTGCGCATCACTCTTGCCAGGGGTGCCACGTAGATGTTAAAGAGTGTTGGGCTCAAACAGGAGCCCTGTGGCACCCCTTTCGTAATCTCTACCTCAGTTGATCTGTATTCACCCATGGTGACAGTCTGGGTCCGATCCGTAAGAAAACTCCTTAGCCAAGCAAGGGCCTTGTTCTTGAGCCCTACGTTCGACAACCGGTCAATGAGGATGTTATGTGACACGGTGTCGAACGCGGCTGAAAGGTCTAATAACACCAAAATTACCGAGTAGCCTTTGTCCTGAAACATATGCAGATCGTCAGTGACAGACAGGAGGGTGGACTCTGTACTGTGTTTCGGCCTAAACCCAGATTGAGAGTAGTCTAGGCCGCCAGCTTTCTCAATGTAGCTGGATAACTGACGATTTACATACTTCTCAGTGAGCTTTCCCAAAAATGGCAGCAACGAAATAGGTCTGAGATTTGACAAATCAGTCCATGGAGTTGTGGTGTTCTTCCTGATTGGCCTGACTAAGGCCTGTTTCCACTGCTTGGGGACAGAACCTGTACAGAGGGATAAGTTAACAAGTTTTTCGATGGTGGGAGATAGGATTCCGAGCAAGGTGGACATGAGTCTTGCCGGGATGATATCATCAGGACTTCCACTTTTAATCTGCGTCATGAGCAAGGACACCTCTTTAGGAGTGATAGGGGGGAAGAGGTCTAAAGTATGAGGGCCACTATCAAGTTCTGAATCCTGAAAGATAGGGACTGTATTTGTAGTCAAATTGTTGTTAGAGTTGACTATTTTAGCATAGATGAGATCGATTTTGTTGCAGAAAAATTGCGATATATTGTCGCAAAGTAGTTGTGACGAAGTGTCTGCACTCTCACATGCTGTAGGATTGGTGAAAGAGTGAAGGACCTGGTATAATACTCTGGGGGAGTTGTCTGCAGCCGTGATAAGAGTGGTAATATGGGTTTTTCGCGCCGTTCTGATAGCTTTATGATATACACTTAGAGCGTCCCAATAATGTTTCCTATCTGTTACCAGATGGGTAGATCTCCAAATCTTTTCTAATTTCCTGGCTGTTTTCTTGAGATTTCTGAGCTCTTCAGAGAACCAGATCTCTTGTTTTTTGGCTGGTCGGGGTCTAAATTGTTTTAATGGAGCTATCTTATCTATGGCTGTTTTAATGTCTTTGCTAAACATATCAATAGCTTTATTGATATCATCAGGAATCACATGGTGGGGTTGGACAAATTTCTCAGCAAAGGAGGCCTCATTAACTTTATGCCATTGCCGCCGTATTTCAGGGATATTGGTGGTTTTGAGGGTAGTGGTTGCAGGATAGGGAGTATAAAACTCAAGGATAAAATGGTCAGTCCAGCTGACCTGTGTAGGGGGAAGGCATGTGACACTAGGGAAATTGGTTATAATCAGGTCTAGAGTGTGTCCGGCCACGTGAGTTGGGCCCACATTGTGTGGTTGGAGACCTAGCAATGAGAGAGCGTTAAGAAAAGCCTGTGCTTCTTTACAATTTATAAGTTCACTGTGAAGGTTGAAGTCACCTATTAGCAAGAATTCTTTGTCTTTTTGAACATATGGCGCAAGATTTTCCAGTAATATGTTGACAAAGTTGGAGCTAGGTCCAGGGGGACGATAAACCAGGGCTCCTAATCTGGTTTGTTTGGTGGAATGAGTTGTTTTAAAAATCAGCAATTCAATGTCCGGAGTGCAGAGTTCTGCCAAAACAGAGCAATTGATGTGATTTTTATGAGCAATAGCAATCCCTCCACCTATTTTCTTAGGTCTGTCTAACCTAATCATTTTGTATCCTGAAGGAATGGCCAATGTAATGGAGGGAGTGGAAAGGGGTTTAAGCCACGTTTCAGTCATGAAGCAGTAGTCAGGCTCATTTGTAGAGATTAGGTCCCATACTTCAGAGGTATGCTTAGGTAAAGAGCGTAAATTGCAAAGAATGTTTTTATGACCAGCAATTTTAGGTGTTTTGTAAGATGGTGTATGGCTGTTCACACATCTATCAGGGCTTTCTCCCTTCAGAGTAGTGAACTGGGATTTACAATGTAAGCATGTAAAAGGCCCTTCTACAATAAGTTTAAGGTCTTCATGACAATCAACAATCTGTAGATCCTTAAGTACCTGGGCTGAGTAGGTAATCCTGGCAGGAAGCGGGACAAGCGGGGAGATAGGTGAGACCGCCATGGCCCCTGGCACCGTCCTGGCGCGGACGGGCGCAGACGGGCAGGTCTTTGGCTTGTCTTCGGCGCGTCTAGAGGCGCCTCCCTGCGCGCAATCGCTGCGCGCTTGATCCCGACGAGTGGCTAAATAGCCCCAGTAACAGCAAGGCTAGAGCGCTACCCGCTCAGTGCTGCAGCGGGAAAGCGGAAGTGTGTCACTCAGGCTCGTACCTGTCCCGCCCTCCGCTCAACGGTATTGGATACCGAGTCGGACCAGGGCGGGCAGGCTGTAACACAGAGCGCTGAGTGTACACGTAAGTTTTTAACCCCTGTCAATGCCTAAGATAAGCGTCTAAGCCCTGAATGAGAATATTGTGGCACAGTTTAAAATATACAATTCTGTCAACTTTAAAATCAAGCTTTCTAAAATATCGCTATAGGGCTTTGCGTTTCAGCAATACAGCATCAGCAGAGAATTCACACTGTACCTGGCATCAAGCGGGGTCGGCCGACACTGCCACTGTCAGCCTTACCGCACTTTGCCTCGCCTCCTCGCCGCCTAAATAGCCCCAGTAACAGCAAGGCTAGAGCGCTACCCGCTCAGTGCTGCAGCGGGAAAGCGGAAGTGTGTCACTCAGGCTCGTACCTGTCCCGCCCTCCGCTCAACGGTATTGGATACCGAGTCGGACCAGGGCGGGCAGGATGGAGACACAATATTTTAAAGAAATTGAAAAGACAGCATTAGTTACAGAACCTTTGTCGATCAAAATAAATTAATTAATCTAATTGTTTGCGTTATATGGTGACATCATAGGAAAGCATGTACCTATGTCTCTTCATTTGCAATACGCTTCTTAGAGATATGCACTTTATATCAAGGTGCTCGGGACAAGTCAATACTAAAAGTGACTGATCGGTTTTGGTATGTAAGCACCAATTACATTTGCTGCAATTTTTAGTAAATTGCCTAATTTGTTCAAAAGTGTCCATTGTTTATCTGATACTGATTCCAAAATACATTACTGAAACATGCAATTGATGCTGAATTTGGTATTTGAGCGATTACTCATTATCTTTCATCCTATGCAATAGTTTAGGAGACTAGTAAAATGTACAATTTAGGCACAGATTTACAAAGCAGTTGCGTTGTCGCGACGCAAGGAAAATGCAAAGGCTTCTTTAAGATTTACAAAGTCATGCGCTGGGCTCTGTAAAGAAATTTAATGCAATGCAGTGACTTGCATTATGTTTCCTTATTTCTGAGCTCGTAGGTGTTCCACCATGGATGGAGCATGGTCATTCCCATGCATCCAGCCATGGATTTTTCATTTTTACAAAGGTTTGTAAACCTAGATTTGTGTCAATTCAGAAGGTCGCCCAGGGGATGGGGTAACAATGAGAACATTTTTTTTTCTGTTAGCTATTTTCTCTTTCTATGCGTGATGCACTCTGAATCACACATAGAAAGAGGAAAATGCCTCTCTGGAGTGTTTTTTTATGCAGGAAGGTATTCTTGCACCCTTCCACTATGGTGGCTGACTTTGGCACTAGGCAGCACGCACTATGCCAGCGCAATCAGAGGGTAAAAATGCCCTATAACTTTGCAAATGTGAAGCATCTCTGCTCTCTCCCTTTCACGCATCTCAGCCTAGCAAGTTGCCTTGCTGCGCTGCTTTGCAGGAAATTATAATAAATATGCCCCTTAATGTTTAAACCTATATGATCATGACTAATTCATTCATAAAGATGCCTTGGTTAACCTTGAAGACTCATAGGTAAAGAAAACTAAACAAATTGAAATGCAAGTATGAATTTTTATCATGTAAAAAACGTTTTATATTATTCTTTAGATACTTCACTTAAAGATGAGGCAACTGATGAAGTTTCCCACTACTATCCCAACACCTACTGCAGAGGAACTTCTACGAAATGTACCCTGGTTGTCAAATTCTAAAACGCAACTCCATTTCATCAAGGTACTGATTTCTCATTCTTCTACAAATGACCAGTCTTATGGAACACAAAATAGAAGTCCAAATGAATGTTGTAAATATTATAATATCTTTTAAGTAGCTAAAAGCCATAAAATGTATATCTTTCTAAGGATACAATATTTTTAATTCATCTTAGTACATTTACAAGCGTAGGTCATGTCCAAATTGTTAATAACATATTGTGAGTACATTCATATTAAATATTTGTGATTTTATTAACAACCTGTAGATTAAACATGTGAAAATGCAAGGCATAGAACAATCAAAACACTGACTAGTAAAGTGGAAACAGACTTTAAGTTAGCCAAAAATGGCACTTGATCTCTGGGTGTATCCTATAAAAAGCTATTCTATGGCCTAATTTCCACAAACATTTTCAGCTGAGTGGCCAGCTCTTAGGTGGAATATGAAAGGATATGTTAGGAACAGTGGCTATAAAAAATGGGTCCTTTCTGTAATTATGCTCTATTCAATACTGACGGAGACATGAACTGAATGTGCTTATGCACTAGGAGCTCACAAAACTACATACAAAGCGTATGATTGATTATTGGCAACCTAGTTGGTCTACGTATCTACTGCATAGATCCCAGTGGGTAGATGTAGTGTACATATGCTTACCTCATTTAAATACTGTGTTAATGTGTTGATGGTACTTTGTGTTATGGTTACTTTAAGTTTAATTCAGAATGCTTTATGGAGGTCTACATTTCTTGTAGAAATTCTTCTCTGGTTGCTAGGTGAATGTTTAGTTTCCACTGGCCCTTCGCTTGAGCAGCTGATTTTAGATGTGGGTCCCTACTTTTAGACTTATCCAATACTTGTCTTCTGAATCATATCTACAGTTTCCTGCCTTGGTCATTCAGCCATACCCTGTCAGTACATTTGGTAGCACGAGTGGGGTTGGCTGTTTTATATGAGCATGGAGTTTCTGCCCGCTGAAACCTTGGACCAACAGGCTGAATTAATTCATTCTATTGTGAAGAGCGGCTGTAATATTTGGGGCTGTTTTACTCTCATGCTACTCAAGGTGCACTGTGCTTGCGGTGCCTGTCTCCTATTGGCTCTGCTTGCTTTTACTACGCTATTGGGCCTTCTTTGGGACCTAATGCACCAATAATGTCATTTGGATGGAAACAAGTCATTGAAAGCCCACATCAACAACTCAGCCAAAGGAGCACTCCTCACACTAAAACACCTTAAGAAAATCCAACCGTTCATTCCCCCTGTAGATTTTAAGCCGGTAGTGCAATCACTCGTCCTCTCAAAACAGGATTATGGTAACGCCATCTTCACAGGAACTCCGAAAACTCACCTGGCCCCCTTCAGTTCAGTTCTGAACATGGCAGCCTGGCTAATAACAGGTTGCAATAAGTTTGAGCACATCACACCAGCCCTCAAGAGCCTCAATTGGCTCCCAATCGAAGGAAGATGTTTCTACAAGACCACTTGCATCACCCACAAAGCCCTTTACACACATAACCCCAACCATCTGGAGAACAAACTTTCGAAAGCTGGTAGAGCCAGATCTCGAAGGAGCTCCAACGCACTTCTTCTCATACCTCCCAAACTGAAAAAGAAATCCTCTCAGACACGTTCTTTCTCTGGAAATGCTCCCACAATATGGATCTCACTCCATAGTGACCTGCGCTGCAACCCCTCATTTTCCTGTTTCCAACGAGACCTTAGAAACACTCACTACTGCTCAACAAATACTTTAACACACACCCTACTGAGCTATGTTCCCAAAACTCACACCCACTCTGCCTTGACCAATTGTAGCTGTTAAATAAGTGTTTCCGCGGTCCACTATGTCTACTACATCTTTTAACTCAAGCGGTTCCTATGTCTGCATACTGTAACTACTGCTGTGACCGAATGATTTTCTTTGTCTCTGTTTTGCATATACTTCAATCTAATGATCTTGCATTATAATTAAAGCACTCTGATACCTTCGGGTGTAGCTAGCGCTATAAAAAACGTATAAATAAATAAGTTTGAGTTTCTGTGCCGCACGCCACTCACCAGTTGTCTTTTTGAGCTGACTCAAGGCTGTGGGAGCTCACTACTGCTCTTTCCTGGCAACAGAGCCCTCACTTCAGCCTCTTCTCCAGCGTTCGCTCGGCTGAGGGAGCTTGAGACTGCATTCCGCAGCGGTGTTCTCGCTCTAGCCCCATGAGCGCTAACATGCATCCATGCTCTGCTAGCCTTATCCTAACTGCCGCCTCAGAGGATTCTGGGTAGCTGCATGTTTTTGTCACACTCAGGATGACCAAATTAAATAGAAGGCTGACTTTAATTTTTCCACATTTTCCAACTAACATATACATTTTCGTTTCTTTTGTCTTGCTTGTTCCTGCCAGACTCTTGGGGAAATTCCAGTCAATTTTATTCCGACATGGGGAGAGGATCTCAAACAAGTATGGCCAGTTCACTGACTATGTTACCACCGCCTCCATTACCTGCAAAAATCAGGTAAACCAGATATCAAATGGAGACAGTGGAGGAGTGGCTTTTTGGGAAGCCGAGCGATGGCTCTCTCAAATGACACTAGGATAATTTGGGTTTTTATTGTTTTTTTCCACGTTGACAGGGTAATAATTGGGTTAGAGAGGTTTATGGTTTCAATCTTCAGTGTGGAAATGGCCAAGTGCAGCTGTCTGTACCAGAGAGAGAGTTCGTCCGTGAACAATGATTGCAGTTGTTCTTTCATGGATTGATGCTGATGCACGCAGAGCGTAGATGTAAAATTTAATTAAGTCGCCTAGGCAGTGAAGTTCTGCACTTGCCAGGCCCAGCTCAAGTCTCAACCTGGCCCTACTTGCATGCTGGTGAGCCGAAAATATTATCTTATAGGCCATTGTTTGATAATTCACGAGGAATGAGTCCATTTTGCCTGGGAAAGCCAAGTGACCATAAGACAATGCTGGGAGCAGTTTGGCACATAAGACCCTTAAATTTGGCTCAGCAGTGGAGCTGTGCAAGTGCCGACTCAGACTATGCATAACCCCAGCTCCTTTGGGCCGAAGATGTTTGAGGTGGGCCACTTGATTTGCTCTTTCATTGAACCAGACTCCCAGATAATTGTAGCTGGTGCAGGTGGCTATTTGTAGTCCACCTACTCGCCAAGACAGGATTTTCTTTCTTTGATGTTTCCCCAAAATGATAACTTTAGTTTTTGACTCATTCATCAGAAGCAAATTTTTTATGGTGTATGTGTTAAGAGCAGTGAGCGCTTGTTGTAGTCCTGTTTTTGTATGATCCATAATGATAATATCATCGGCGTATTGCATGATCTGTAGTCGTACGGTGCCCAGTTTTGGGGCAACCAAGGTTGCACCTGCCAATGGTTTAGGCAAGTCGACAATATAGAGGTTAAAAAGTAGCGGGGCTAATACACAGCCTTGTTTTAGATCATTTTTCATTGTAATTTTTGCAGATACTGTTGTAGTGTTGGTTTTAATCCTCACCCAAGTTTTCTGATGTAGTGACATCAGTGCAGAGAGAAGTGTGGAGGGTATCCCCCAAGAATTTAGCTTGTTCCATAACATCCCTCGATCAACTCTATCAAACGCTGCACTAAAGAGAGTTTAGGTTAAAGATTATGATTTAACATAATGTTTTTTCTTTATGGAGGAAAAATTATGCAGTGTGCTAATACTAACACTTACCTTATTTAAATACTTTATTAATGTGTTGTTGTTACTTTGTGTTGCTGCTGCTTTAAGTTTACTTCAGAATGCTTTATGGAGTTCTACATTCCTTGTAGAACGTTTTCTTTGTTTGCTTGGTGAATGGGCTGTTTCCACTGGCCCTGCACTTGAGTGACTGGTCTTAGCCATGGGTCTCTACCTTTGGACTTATCCAGTAAATGCCTTCTGTATCACATCTATCGTTCCCTGCCTTGGTCATTCAGCATTACCCCAGATTCTACAGTAGAGAATGCTGTTGCATGCCTTTCTACCCCAATGGTTACTATGTTGGCACCAGGGTGGCCTATCAGTAAGGGGGATGCTAAGAAACCCCTTCTTAATTGTTTAAAAAAGTAGAGGCATGACCCTATTGGCTGTTAAATAGTTTGAGATTGTTTACTTGCTTAAAGATTTTTAAGTGCGGCATCACCCACCAAACCGATTATTAACAGTCATACCTCTGTCCGCATCATGCAGCACAACATTTAGTCAAACAATAACAGTTATTGGTCAGGCCTCTGGCTAAATAGTAGAGGTTATTTACTATTTGGCCAGTGGTCATTAAAATGGCAGAGAAACTTCACTTTTTACCTGGCTGCTGGCTAAACAATAGAGATTCTTCACAGTTTTGCTGGTGGATGTGCAAATAGCAGACAAACTTCAGTATTTCCCAGGCTGCTCGCTAAATAGTATAGATTATGCAGTGTTTGGCTAGTGGTTATGTGAATAGCAGCAAAACATCACTATTTACCAGGCTGCTGGCTTAATAGTAGAGATTCTGTACTGTTTGGCCAGCAATAATGCAAATAACAAGAAAACGTAACTATTTATCTGTTGAAATAGCAGGGATTTTGCCCTATTTGGCCAGCAGTCAACCAAATTAAAAACACTTTCACTCATTTCCCAGCTGCTGGCAAAACAGCAGACAAGTACAATTAGGCCAAATACATTTCATTATTTATGCGGCTGGTACTTAAATAATAGAATTTTTTAATTTTTTACCAGTAGCCTGGCAAGATGCAAAGAAATTTCAACATTTACCTGGTAGCTGGCTAAATTGCAGAAATGATGCACTGTATTGCTGGTGGCCTTGCAAAGAAACTTCATTATTCACCTGGTGGCTATCTAAATAGTAGACAGTGTACATAACTTGACCAGTAGCCAATCAGTAGCATATGAATGTCACTAATTACCCAGCTGCTGTCTAAACACCTTAGTTTTGTTTTATTATACCCATGCAAGAAGGAGTAAACACAATTGGCATTCAGCTCCTTATGAAAGTTTAGGGTCTTGATGCATCATTATTTAATTTGCAAACAGTGGTCACAAATTATGCACATACTTTTTGCAAGTAGAGTAGTATTTTGCAAACCAATCTATTTACTGTTTAGTCAGTTCACAAAATACTGAGGCCCATATTTATCATGGTTTTGTGTAACCCTTGCGCCATGCAAGGGTCGCGAAAGGGGGACACAAAACCTAAATAAGATTTATCAAGCCACTCAAAGTCACTTTTCATGGCACTGAGTGGTTTGATAAATCTAGAGTAACTCAAGTCAGAGCATTCGCTACCTTGCATTACTCTGCAGCAAAGAGGTGTGCCATAGGTGGAGCGTGGGTGTTACAGCACATCCACCCATGGATTATGACACATTCCCCAATTTACCAAAATTGGTATACCTGCGAGTGAGTCAGTATTTTATGCCTCCCCACCAGAGGCACAATGTATCTTTATTTCTCCTTATTGTTCCCTCTTTCTAAGTGTGCTGCACACTGAGATTGAGGAAAATGTTTTTGAGGATAGTTTTGGAGCAGGAAGGTGTGCCTTTCTACACAAAAACAACTCTGCCTGCAATGCAGGCACCCTTGCAACATGATGCAAGTGTGTCTGCATTAGTACCTAATAGCCAAAAGTGAGCCAGTGCTAGGAAAGGGCAGGAATGTGCTGTATAATGGTAAATATGGCACATTCTTGCCCTTTCCCCTTCACAACATGAACAATAATGGGGCTGCCCTGTGCCCCTCAGAACCTGTCTATACAATATTATAAAGCTACAGTGGGTTCTATCGGGAAGTGCAATTTTTGTGAAGTTATGGTGATCACGTATAATACGTTCATAAAAACCAATCAATGATCAACCCAGCATCTATGAGTTAGTGCTCGTATTGATTGACTTTGAAAGAGATCAGTTAATGATTGACACAACACACTGAAGTCTGCGATAATTCAGTACATTCGTATTCATATACCCAAGTTTTACAATTAAATGAGAATTAAAGTCTCACATACAGCTGTTATATAAAAGTAACAAACAAGTGAGTCTGTGACAAGGTGACACAACGTGAACAAGTGAATCTAACACCAAAAAACAACGAATGACAAACATAGTGCAAAAAAGTTTTGAAAAATAAATTCTGTTTTTCTCAGTCTATTCAGCTCAACAAGAAAAAATCCTATTGGAGTAATAGCAAGTTCTTCAGGCTTTTTAGGCGAGGATACGGATCTTTAATGATAATATCGTTGGTGTTGTGACCCTGCAGGTATACCTTTCTGTAAAATCATCACAATGGTCTTCCCCAGGACAACAGGTATGTGAAAAGCCTGAATAGAGAACAGCCTACTAATGGACGTTCAAAAAAAAAGTGGACCCCTCACAGTCGGGATGGAGTAGAGAAAATGGATGAAGCATATCAACAATCCTAGCCTAGGACCGCTTGAATCTCAGTCGTAAATAATGAGATGTATGGAGATTGCGAAAGGTGCAAACTTCTGAAAAAATGATCCAGATGGGATTCCCTTAGGATGCAGATGCCACTATTCCTTTGACACTTTGACAAATGAAGATTGCAGTGAGTACTAGGCCTGGGCAAAATTTCCGTTCCGTTCGCGGAATTTGCGATAATTTGGCATTTCCGCGTTCCGCGGAGAGCGCGGAAATGTCAAAATTTCCGCATTCCACAGCTTTGCGATAATTTGGTTCTTGCTCGCGCTGTAAAATAATACATTCTCGCGCGCGCGCGATCGCCTTACCTGAATCCCCGCGTTCGCCGACAAGTTTTCCCGATCCGGTCGCGTTCTCCATGAGATGTTGTATTGTTTTAGCCATTTGCGCTGTCTCGCGACAGTTCGCGTCCGCAGTGACGTCATGCGTCGCGCGATCACGTCTTTTTTCTCGCGATCATGCACCGCGAGACAACTGAAAACAAGATGGCCGCGCCCGCAAGCAACCACATGGGTAAGTTGGCGACCCGCAACCATGCAGAAAATCTTGCGAACATGCCGGAAAAAAACTTCCGCATCTTCGCGATATTTCCGCTTGTTTGCGGAGATTTTTAACATTTTCGCGATAATTTGCAAAAGTCGCTTCCGCAAATTCCCCCCACCCCTAGTGAGTACAAAGTTTCATCAAGGTTCCCACGGGATTCTCTACTCAACAGTGGCTAGCTAAAGCGATGTCTTCCCTCTGTGGTTCAAAGGCCATCGAGGATATTAGCATTAAAGATGCCCTTTTCAGGACAGAATTTATTTGGAGAAACGTTAGAAGAGGTTCTGCAGAAATCCTTCAAAAACCTGAACCATATGCAGCCTTTCAAATTCAAAAGGAAAATTTGACAGGAAAAAGAGTGGCCTGGGCTAGGCCTGGGCAAAAATTTCGTTCCGTTCGCGGAAATTGCGATATTTTGACATTTTTGCGTTCCGCGGAGAGCGCGAAGATGTCAAAAATTCCGGTTTCCGCAGCTTGGCGATAATTTGTTTCTTGCTCGCGCTGTAAAATGATACATTCTCGCGCGCGCGCGATCGCCTTACCTGATTCCCTGCGTTCGCCGACAAGTTTTCTTGATCCGGTCGCGTTCTCCATGAGATGTTGTATTGTTTTTAGCCATTTGCGCTGTCTCGCGACAGTTCGCGCCCGCAGTGACGTCATGCGTCGCGCGATCACGTCTTTCTTCTCGCGATCATGCACCGCGAGAACAACTCAAAACAAGATGGCCGCGCCCGCAAGCAGCCACATGGGTAAGTTGGCGACCCGCAACCATGCAGAAAATCGCGCGAACATGCCGGAAAAAACCTTCCGCATCTTCGCGATATTTCTGCTTGTTTGCGATAATTTTAAACATTCTCGCGATAATTTGCGAAGGTTAATTCCGCAAATTCCGCCCACCCCTAGCCTGGGCAAATACAAGAATAAGAGGCCAAATTATTCTTTTAATAGGTCAGGATTTGAACCTAAGTGTCATAGGTCCAGATTTACCACCGTATTCTGCGGTCGCAAAGGGGTTTTAGGCCCATTTGCGACTGCAAAAAACGTGTGGCCCATGTACCAACCCTAAGAGAAATCGTCTCGCGACTTTCTCAAGGCTATGTCCTTTTTGATAAAGACATTTCTCCTTGTAGCTCGAGTTCGAGAACACTGTTCTCGTACTCAAGCTACACGGAGAGCAATGTTTGGGATGAGACCGTCAGACTCACAAGCTCAAGATTTGGGGACAAAATAGGATCCCTCAGACTGCCTTATTGACGTCACGCAAGATACTGAATCCCTTTGTGGGTTGGAAATATCAACACAAAAGAAAGGTCTTTATCAAAAAGGACATAGCCTTGAGAAAGTCGCGGGACGATTTCCCTTTGTAAGCGACGAAAGTGTTGGCTGTCTACAGCAAGACTAAAAGAATGAAGAAAGAAAATAAGAATTGAAATAACTTGTGTATAATTTGTGCTTACATCGTGCACTTAACAAATTGTTGATACACCTATGACATGTGCTTAGCATTTCTTTGTATATCCCACGAGGAACAGGGTTACAACTGATTTGCATATGAATGGGTCCAAACTGAGGTGGCATATTGGGTGAAAAATAATGGATTGGGATGCGGCCCCAAGTGATTGCCAATGGCTATGTTTGATGCAAGTTTTCCATCCATCACCTTGTTGTTTTGTATTTGATGCCCTAAGTGCATTGGGTGTGTCCAGACACGTGTCCCGGGCTCACTGTGCCAATGGAACCAAGCTATACCCTGCTGAAGAGCCCATATCAAAGGCGAAACCAGTCCTAAGTTGCTTTTGTTCTGGTTCAGGGAAGAACTGGCATCGAAGTTTGCTGGACTGTTCTCATGAGCAACTGGGTCAAGACTGATTTTGATATGGCTAAATCCAAACCGAGGTGGCATAGTGGCCGAAAAACAATGAATTGGGATGTGGCCCGAGCGATTGCCAGTGGCTGAAATGAACTCAGGCATTCATCTTGTACTTTCTTTTCCAGGCGGCAACGGTTATCATCATACCCTGAGCTGGCTATCACCTGGTTCAGGTGGTCCTTCATACCCTTCATCACTGGTCCCCAGTTTAAGTAGACTACGGGATGCTCATTTCACTTAGTTTGAGGGACAGAGCACATCTGGGATAGTAGATGGAGTGTCAGGTGTTGGCTCAAGGAACTCTCCCTTGTGCTCCGGACCCTCTGATTCTTACTACAGATGCCAGCAGACGGGGTTGGGGAGATGTTCTTGGGAAGTTGTCTGCTCAGAGACTTTGGTCTGCTAAGGAGGAAAATCACTCAACTGGAGCGCTTTGTGTTTCTCTTCTCCAATTGAAAGGTTCAGCCTTGCTGATTAGGACGGACATTTTAATTACAAAAGCTTATATCAACCAACAGGTGACTTTACAGATAATGTCCTGGGAAGAGGTGAATCTCCTTTCTATGAGAGCAGTTCCTATCCAGGGGAGTTTGAACACTCAAGTAGACAGACTGAGTCGAGTATTTCCCCGTTCTCTGGAGTTTACTCTCAATCAATAGATTTTTGGAATCTATGCAGCCGATGGGTAGTTCCTTCCAAATATCTGTTTGCAAAGTTCCTAAATTCATAGATTCCTCAGTTATTTTTCTGGGCAGAGAATGATCAGTCTCTGGGAATAGATACCCTTCTCCAGCCCTGGCCAAGGAGTCTCCCGTACTCTTTTCCTCCATTTCCCTTCATCTGGAAAGTCCTGCTCAGAGTCCAGAGAGAGAAATCTGGTATCATTCTGGTGGTTCCTTTTTGACCAAGAAGAATGTAGTTTTGCCTTCTTAGCTCCATGGCAATAGACAAGGAACATATTAGCACACCAAAACAAACTACTTAACTAACGCTACGGGTTTAATTAATTGAGTAATAGTAAATGCAGAAGAACGCGTAGCTGTCACCAAGTCAGCTTTGAATGCAGCCATAGAAAAAGCCAGGACAGAAATAGTGAGAACAAATAGCTGTCCAGGGGAAAACACACTTATTTTGCCTAATACAACCAAAACACCTTGTGTACTGATGTCCCCCAAAAGAGATATCTGTCTTGTCACATAGTATCAAACAGAGTTCCTCTCCTGCCACGAAAAGTAAACAGCCAATGGAAGTGGTATCAACGAGGCAGAATATCCTGTCTAAACTGTCTAAGCCTAAAGTACAAGGAATGGACGATGAACTAATGTTAAACAGTCTTAAAAATGTGGAGGGTTTATTCAAAAGGCTACATGCCAAAATAGACAGCATTGAAAGGAGATTAATGGCTGAAATAAAAATGGTCAAGAATGAAGTTGAATTTATTGGGAAAATGGTTAAAGTTTTAACATCATGCCTGGTGCAATCCATCCAATCGAAGTAGTTAATAGGGAGCCTCACTGAACATTCTTCAAGCGGAGTGGTCAACTATACTTTGTCTGGTCTAGCCATGCCGCACCAAACAAGGGTGAATTTAATATCTGAAAGCTAGTTATAGATTCTTTACCTTAGAGTTACCCCCAGGTGTCAGACTGGATCCGGAAAGTTTTTTCGTCAGCAGTACCTCTGCGAGTCGGAAGGTGGTATCGGTCAGCTCCGCATCCCTCGTCGAAGTTGTGGTTGCCAGGATGACGTCCCAGCAGCTACTTAGACACCGCCCTCGCGAGCTGACGTCAGTTCTTTCTTTTTCTGCGCCAGCCAACGCAGATCCGGGAAGAGCAGTACCTCAGTCATTTTTTTACCACGTTTTTTTATTGACTTTTGTCGATGTCTTGTTTCGAGTCTCCGACTCCGAACAGGTGCACGAGGGATGCTCAGATTTAAGACCTGCGGTTCCTGTAACCGATTGATGTCGGTGATGGATCCGCACCGGGCGTATCTCTTTTGCCTGGAGCACGAACATGACCCAAAGTCATGCTCCGACTGTCAGTTGTTGACGCCGAAGGCTTTGCGGAAGCGGTCCCGAAGGCTGCTTGAACGCCGACAATCAGCTCCGCGCCGTTCGAGGTCCCGGTCGAGAGGGAGGCCGAGAGAACGGTCACGGAGCCATCACCATTCGGTTCCAAATCAACGAAGTCTTCGAACTCGGGGTCGGGTAAGTCGAAGCATAAGAAGACGTTGAAAAAGCATTGTTGCTCTTTGACTTCTCCTCATCGGTTGGCCGATCTGACGGGGCACGCTGGTGCTGCCACTCCCACGGCTCCGCGCACAGAACCCGAAGGGTAGACTCTGAGCTTCCCTCCCTTTCCCAGACCCTGAGCGACCCCCACCCAACTTCGTACATTCTACGAAGCGATGCATGCCATCTTTGGGTGGACCGACCCAGCAGCAGTGCCTTCAGGCCCCGCGGGCTCGGTCAGGGGACCTAGGTCTTTGATGCCGGCAGCTCCGGCCCCGGTGCCGCAGGCTCCCCTTGGATCCAGGCCTGGATCCTCCGGCACCACTTCCGCTACCAACGCCGGTTGTGTCCCCGGCCGGCGTCGACCCCGGCCTCCATCCTGACGTGGACACTGAGCCAGACCGGCGTCGTGTGGGGTTTTCATGCCCATGGTCCCTCCTGGGGTCCATTTCCAACAACAGTGGCACCCAGAGGATGATGAGGAGGACTGGGAGGGGTCCGGTGACCCTTTAACTGACCAGCTACATACTGAGCAGGACTGGAGAGAGGAACTGAGGGATGCCAGTGGTCTTGACACTTCACTCCACCCTGGCATGTTGTCTCCTCCTACCGTGGCTACGGAGGAGGGAGCATCATACGCTGTGGTGTTGCATAGGACAGCCCAGGCTCTCAACCTCAAGCTTCTTACGGTGGTGGTCAGGTCTAACCTCCTGACTGAGGAGCTTCAACCGGTGGCGAGCTCTTCGGAGCCCCTGCTACAGTTTAATGAGGCCCTCACAGACGTCCTTTTGGAAACGTGGTCCAGGCCCAACACGGGGGCTCCCATAGACAGGATGATCGCCCGATGCCACCGCCCAGCTCTGGGCAACCCCCACTTTCCTCTCCCAACACCCCACCAAGGAGAGCTTGGTGGTCCAAGCCTCCACCTCTAAAAGTGTCTTCCCTACCGCTCCACCGGAAAGGGAATCCAAGAAGCTGGACATCTTGGCAAGAAAAATTTCTCTTCAGCCAGCTTAGGACTGCGGTCCGTAAACACCGCATGTCTATTGGGCCGTTATTCCCACTCAGTGTGGGATAACGTGGCACAAGTGCTGCCTCAGTGTCCGGAGGAGGCCCGGGCAGTGCTCTCCCAGGCTGTTGCTGCCGGGAGAGATGCAGCAAAGTTTACGATCTGTTTTGGGCTGGACACCGCCGACTCTCTGGGTAGGACCATTTCAACATCGGTAGCGCTGCGTCCCTATGCCTGGATGAGGTCCACTGGCTTTTTAGGGGATGTCCAGAACACCTTGATGGACACGCCCTTTGATGGCTGTCACCTTTCTGGCAACAAAGCAGACAACTCCCTAGAGCATTTCAAGGACTCACGGGCTACGGCCATGTCCTTGGGCATCTCCTCCCATCCGGCGCAGTCTACTTTTCGCCCCTTTCATGGCTATGGAAGGGGTGCCCCACTACGTCCCATCCAGGGCCACAGGCTACAGCAAGTTACCCAACCTGCGCTCGGCCAGGGACGTGTGAAAAAACGGAGAGGTTCCGGGGGCCAGCGGGCAGTCCAGTCCACCAACCCCCCCCCTGCAGCTGCCTCCAAACCCTCCTAGTCCGACATTTCAGGCCCATCAAACGCCAGTGAGTGACAGGATTCACCATCACCTCGCCCACAGGCGCACCATCACTTCAAACAGGTGGGTTTTGCAAATAGTCCGAAGGGGCTACTCCCTCCCCTTAGAGACTACCCCTCCAGCCATGCCACCGCGATACCACCGCATGTTGGAGGATCATCTGGCTCTTCTCCAGCAGGAAGTTACAGTTCTCTTGGTCAAGGTAGCCATCGAGCACGTTCCTGTCCCAGAAGTAGGTTGTGGTTGTTACTCCCACTACTTTCTGGTTCCCAAGAAGGACAAGGGCCTGCGTCCTATCTTGGACCTCAGGGATGTCAGTCGGTACCTCCGGAAGGAAAGGTTCAAGATGTTGACGCTTGCTCAGGTCTTGTCTGCCCTGCTACTGGATGGTAGCGTTGGACTTGTAGGATGCTTATTTTCACATTCCCATCCTGCCGGCCCACCGGCATTACCTGTGGTTCACCGTAGACCACGAGCACTTTCAGTTCACCGTGCTCCCCTTTGGCCTTACCAGCACCCCTCGGGTGTTCACAAAAGTGATGGCGGTGGTCGCAGCTCATCTGCGCAGATCAGGGGTTTCAGTCTTCCCTTATCTCGATGACAGGCTCTTGAAGGCGGGCTCGCCCCAGGCAGTTGTCTCCCACCTCCAGACTATGCCCGACCTCCTGCATTTGCTGGGGTTCTCCATCAATGTGCCGAAGTCGCACCGGATTCCCTCTCAGAAGCCCATCTTCATCGGAGTGGTTCTGGACATGATGCGGTTTCGGGTCTATCCTCCCCAACATCGAGTCCAGGATATTCGGGCTATGATTCCGATCCTTCAGCCTCTGTCCCGGGTTTTGGTCAGAATGACCCTGAGGCTGCTGGGCCTCAGGGCCTCCTGCATCCTGCTGATCGATCATGCCAGGTTGCTTCTGTGGGCTCTGCAGTGGGACCTGAAGTTCCAATGGGCGCAGCATCAGTGGAATCTGTCCGATTGCGTCCAAATCTCAGAGGGCACTGCTAGACAACTGCAGTGGTGGCTTACAAACCAGGATTGGGTCATTGGCAGATCCCACTCCCTTCCCCAACCAGGTGCATGATGGATCAGGAATGGCATCTTCACTCGGAGGTGGTGCAAGGTCTATTTCAACAGTGGGGAGAGCCTTGGTTAGATCTATTCGCCACCGAAGAGAACGCACAATTTCAGCAATTCTGCGCGTTGGACTATCCAAGGCAGCACTCGCTAGGCGATGCCTTTCAACACGAGTGGAGTTGCGGTCTGTTGTACGCCTTTCCACCTATACCACTTCTGCCCAGAGTGCTGAAGAAGATCCGGCGCGACCGGGCCCAAGTCATTCTTGTGGCTCTGGATTGGGCAGAAAGAGTCTGGTATCCCGAGCTGCTCAGCATGGCCATCCATGCTCTGATCAGACTGCCTCTTCGGGAGGAACTTCTGTCGCAGCACAAGGGGACGGTCCTCCACCCAAACCTCTCCACCTCCTTGTGTGGAGATTGAGCGGCGGCAGTTGAGGTCTTTCGACCTGCCTCCTGAAGTTTGTGACGTAATACTGGCTGCCAGGCGTCCCTCCACAAAGACGGTATACACCTGCAGGTGGAACAAATTTGTGGCATGATGCATAGCAAAGGCTGTGGATCCCCTTTCTGCCCCTCTTTCTGAAGTACTCTTGTTCCTTCTCTCTTTAGCCCAGCAGGGCTCTAATCTGTACACTATCAATGGCTACCTTTCTGCCATCTCTGCTTTCCTTTGGCTGCCAGATCAGCCTTCTCTTTTCAAGTCC
Organism: Triturus cristatus; assembly: GCF_964204655.1. Lineage (NCBI taxonomy): Eukaryota > Metazoa > Chordata > Amphibia > Caudata > Salamandridae > Triturus > Triturus cristatus. The sequence goes on from NC_140583.1 coordinate 693,528,904, forward strand.
CCTGTAGTTAACGGGTAGTTAACCATTTCTTTAAAGGCTTAACACATCTTTTCCTCCAATTCCATTTGTTTTGCCTCAGTGGAACTTGAACCTTGTCTTAACATATTTAATGTGCGCTCCCTTTGAGCCACTTCATAACTGCCCTTTACGTCTCCTAACTCTTAAGACTGCTTTCCTGGTAGCCATCCCTTCTGCTAGAATGGTGAGTGAGCTCCAGGCTCTTTCTTCAAAACCTCCTTTCTTGTCTGTTTAGCCGGACAAGGTGGTTCTCAGGACCCGTCCATCCTTTTCTTCCTAAGGTGGTCACTGCCGTCCACATCGGGCAGATCATTACTTTGCCCACCTTCTTTCCGCCTCCGCATCCTTCAAAGGAAGAAGAGAGGTTCCACCGTCTGGACCCAAAGCGTGCGCTCTCCTTCTATCTGGATTGCACAAAACAGTTCCGGTGGATAATCAACTTTTTGTTGGCTGTTGGCTATGTGGGTGCAAAGAAGGGTCAGGCCGTACATAAGCGCACCATTTCTCGATGGGTCGTGTTGTGTATGAAGGCTTGTTACTCTCTGGCTAAAAAGGAGCCTCCAGTCGGGCTACGGTCTCACTCTGTGAGAAGTTGGCCTGGTATATGCTGTCCACTAGTTATACTGGGCACCTTGCACCAGTCCAAACAACCCCTTATTGATGATAGGTTAAAGACAACCTTTATTGAAAGCTATCCTAGTGGTAGCTATGGAGAGCAGCCTTCAGGCTAAGTCTTGAAGGAATGTAAAGCAACTTGTTTTACCAGTCTATAACCTCTTGATTGCCTAAATGAAAGGAGACCACACCAGGTATATATATAAAATATATGTATTTATTCCTAAACACATCCTACTAATCTCTTTATGAGGCAAGAGGTAAAAGTACATATGTTACACTTCAATTATTACAGTAAAATAGCAAAAATACACGTTAGGCCTAGGGGCGGACCAAACCATATACTAAGAAAGTGGTATAAGAACCACAACTTGACTAGACACACGTCCTAGAGCTTGTAGAATCGCTGGGACCCCAAGGAACCACCCAAGGTAATGACACAGGGGACCCACGGGGGCCGTGTGCAGTGTGAGAACACAGCCGCGGGCTCCCGTTAGCTTCTATGGAGAAAGTCGCGGTTAGATTTTTAGAGTTAAAGGACACTTAGGAATGGACTAGGACCAAACCCTCTTGGACTTAGACAGTTCTAGGGTCAACACCCATGAGAGCACAGGAGTACTCGAGTTACCTCACCCAGGGAAGCCGGGTGCATAGGTGTCAAATGGTGTCGGGTCGCATCGTCGTTTTCAATGGCCGCTGGCGAAGAAGTGCTGATGCCGGGAAGATGCAAAGTGTCCGAAGAGATCCAAGCCTGGATCAGAGATGTGAAGAACCTAAAAGCAGAGGGGACAGAGTCTGGGTCACTTGCCAGTGACCAGGGGCACGATAGACGAATAGACGAATGCCCACCGATGTCGGGTGTTTCAGGTGCGAAGAGGTGAAGCTTGACTCTTCAGCCACGAGGACCAGGAGGTGTCGAGGACAACCAGGAGCTGGATTCGAACTGTCCCACAAAGGATATCGAGTGCTGCAGCGTCGGTGCCCGGATTGGACACAACAAGCTGTGGCAACAGCAACCCACGCAGAAAGAGGAGAAATGCTTTGGTGCGGACCAGCTAGGTCTGTGGGACTCCCCCAGTGAGGAGGAGTGAGGGCACATCTGGAGCAACCAGGGAAGCCCAAGTCAGAGTTACCTTTTACAGGGACCCACCAGTTGACGGACCAGGGATCGTGAAGGGACCTCGAGAGGAATCACAAAATGGCGTCCCACTGGTCACTCAGAGTGGGTAGGCCGACAATCTTCAGTGGATTCTCTGCTTGGGGACTGGGCTACAAGTGATCCAATGCACAGCCTCAAGGGATGTCGAGAAGCTGATGCCCTTGCAAATGTGCATGGTGTCCAGGGGTTCTGGTTCCACGGTACCCACAAGGGTTACGGGTCTCAGCTTTTCTGGGGACTCAGTTCGGCCTCTGGGAAGTCTGGAAATCCACCTCTGGTATTGCAAAGTCTTCAGCGTCCGGTGGGAGCTTTGGAGATGCAGACCGGACAGATGCGTTTTTGGTGCCTGCAAGCAGGGGAGTAACTCCTTTACTCCAAGGGAGATCCTTCAGTCATCTGGCGTTGAACAGATCGTCGAAGGTCCAGGATTCAGTTTCAGAGTTTCGTCCAGGGATATCTAAAGTTTTGGTTACAGGGGTTCCTTCTTTATAGCTAAGGAAGGGGTTGGACTAACTCAGGGGACCCACCTATGGGAGGGTTTGTAAAGAGGGGTGGCTACACCCATTTCCTTTGTCCAGTTTTGCACCAGAGCAGGGGCTGGTAGCCCCTGCAACCGGTTTGAGCTGGACTATGCACAGGGACACCAAATGTGCACACAGTGCAGGACTTCAAAGCACTCCTGGAGTGCTCCCACCCAGCCCTAATCCACTAATGCCTGTCTGGGAGGTGGTAACACCTCCCTGTGACAGGAAACCTATTGTCCAGGCCTCCCCTTCCGGAGTTTCGATCAGCAGCAGGAGGCCAGACTTGTGTCTGTGGCTGCAGCATCCATTTTGTGATGCCAGGGCTCTTTGAAGCTGGTACCCGGTATACCGGTGCTGTCATGTCTCTCCCTCTAGAAGGGTGTGATCATACTCCCACACCAGTTACTGGGGGTATGGGGTGGGGGTGTGGGAGTATGATTCCGTGCGCCATGTACAACATGTTTCCATGCAGCCAGTCCAAAGTTAGCATTTACAGTTTGGTTATAATGCACTTAAGAGTATATGGTCAGGCTGCATCACAGACAACCCCGGAGAATAGATTCCAAATTCTGCAGAGGGGCTCTGCTCATGCATGGGCACCCTCTCACACAAAACCAAGCACCCTGCCTTCAGGATTGACAAGGCCTGCCATAGGGGTGACTGATAGGTTTATGTGTGCAGTGATAGGTGAGATATAGTGAACCTATATCTCAGTAAGGGGTGCATGCACCACCTTACCCAGGCTGCAGTAGCAGACCTGTGGTGTCATTTTGGAGGGCTTCCCAGGGGTGGCATAATACATGCTTCAGCCCCTGGTAGGCCTCCTGGGTACCTATGCCCTGGATACATAGTATACCATATACTAGGGACTTATAAGGGCACCCCAGAATCCAATCTGTGGTGTACCTAAGGTACTAGGAATCCATTTAGAGAGGAAGCAGCTAGGCTGGGGTCCTGAATAGCAGGGCCCCAGCCAGAGTAAAGTCAAAAAACAGTGTTACATCATCAAAAAGTGGGGGTAACCATGAGAAGCAGATCCTACTCTCCTTCATACTCCACTAGGGCGATGGCAGCCACTACTGCCTTGGGAAGTGGAGTGGCTCGGAATTACATCTGTCAGGCGGCAGCATGGGCATCGCTGCACACGTTCACCAAACACTACTGCCTGGACAGCTAAGTCCGGAGAGACTGCTTCTTTGGCCGTTCTGTTCTCCAGGACTTTCTGGTGTGATCTTGGTTTGCAGACCCACTATCGGGGTTGGTATTGCTGGGGTATCTATTGTAAGGTAAGGAATCTATAACTAACATGTTTCTTTCAGATGCACAAGTTACATACCTTCGGTAACGATATATCTGTAAGAAACATTAGTCAGTTATAGATTCTTTACCGCCCCACCCATCCTCCCCATTCTGCGAGCTGATTTCTAGGGTTAAGGCTATCCTTTCAGGACCCTAGTTTTGTGCACCTATGGTCAGTGTCTTGCATGGCTCTGCGTTTCTGGCGCAGAAAGTAGTGTACAGAACTGACGTCAGCGCACGAGGGCGGCGTCTAAATAGCTGTCGCGACGTCATCCCGGCGACCACGACTCCAACGATCGACGCAGAGCTGACCAAAGCCACCTTCCAACGCGCAGAGGTACTGCTGACGATTTTTTTTTCCAGATCCAGTATGACACCTGGGGGTAATTCTAAGGTAAGGAATCAATAACTTACTTATGTTTCTTACAGATATATCGTTACCGAAGGTAAGTGACTTGTGCTACATGTATAATAACACTTGAGCCCGCACACATAAATACCAACAACAATAAAATCAATGGTGCCATAGAAGACACCACGCCTTACATAATTATTTTGAAAGACGTCCCAAAGTTATCATCCAATGCCAAAGAAATATGGATGGACCTGAAGAACAAGGTTGTTAATTGGTTTGCAAGAATAGCAATTGCAGTATAAATCTTCTTTATCAGGGATTATCATGATAAGAAGAGTAAACTGGGTTGGCTCCTCAAGGAAATTCTTCAACAGGGATTTGTTTCATAAGCAAATGTCGATAGAGAAACAACCAGGTGCTATCGTAGCAGTACCACTTGGGCTTTTTCACAAAACAGATGTTGAACAACCCAACAATACTAGCAAAGCCATATACATACAGATTGGTATACATCATTATGAAATAGATTTGCATCTCTTAGAAGATGCAGTGAACTTGATTGACTGCACAAGAATTCAACACAAGAAATGAACACAAATCTAAGTATAAAAATGTCTTCAGTAACCTTAACTGGGGGGAAGTTGTTTTTCTTTGAAGTAGCACCGCTTTGGAACCCATAAATATCAAAGCAGCTCCCATGTTACTGAGCTTTAGGAAACTTGTTAAAAGTGGCTTTTTAATGCCTAGCCGCCTTCGTTCCGTCGACACTGTAATTTATCCCAATCAGCGCCAAGACACCCCTGGGTAATCGTGCGCTTTAGAAGAATCTGTAACATAGCATAACTAGCCCATGACTGCCATAAATAAGACCCAGATGCACCCAAATGTAGTTTTTACAACATGGAATATAGCTGGGATTAGAAATAAGAAGAAGGATGAATCCTGGTTTGATATAGTTAAAATTGTCATTCAATTACTATAAAACAAACTTGGCATATGGAGGCTTTTTATATCAAGGGGTACTCTGCTGCTACAAGACCAACAATCCCTTCCAAAAATGGAAGGGCAAAAGAAGGACAATCCACCTTGATCTCTGTTACATCTCTACTGATTCTTAAAAACAAACTATACTAAGTTGCCGTTTTTTCTATTTTTATGGTACCAGACCACTGAAAAATTGTCCATACTGTTAATTAATTTCAATTATAATATTTTTGATAATACAAGAAACCAGGTGGTCACGGCCATAGAAAATGAGTTAGATCTATTCACGCAATGCATTAAATGTGATTGTGTATATATCTGGGCCGGTGATTTTAATTGTAGGAAATGCGACTTCCTAGAAGGGGAAAACTGTGGTCACAGGGATGAATATGGTAAAGTCCACCCTCATTTTCCTCATAATCTCTATGGTGAGACAATCAATGGAATAATGTATAAGTATAACTTACAGCTTTTGGAGCAAATAAGTGTAGATGGAAAAGTCTCTGCTCCTAAATATGAAGGCCTTAGTCATTCTTCAACTTTTGACCATATCTTGGTCTCAGAAAAGTGGCCTAGGACTGATAGAAAAATGTTATGTTGTAGAAAGCACTTTTAGCAATTACCATCTGCTATTTTGTACCCTTTAAAGGCTTTGAAAGACAGCCCCAGAAATAGCAAAATTATTAAAGCCTTGACGAAGTTTTATAAACATTCCCTAAGCAAAAGCAGAGTAGTGATGTAGGAGGAAGCCTGGGAAATTAGTACAGGCAGAAGATACATGGGACATAACACTATTTTGAAAAACAATATCTCTTTTTTAAAGATCAAACAAGATAGAGACCTTAGTGCAATCTTCAGATTAAATGATTCATTTTGGTGAGATATTTAATCCGAATAATGACAGTCTAATAGTTTATTGCTCTGGATGAGATAACAGTTTCTTTAGAGAAATGTGCTAACAGGAAAGCACCTGCTCCCGATGGGGTACCCATAGACATGTTTAGATCTGATATCTATTATCAATCTTGCAAAGAGTGTGTACTGCATCAGCAGGCGAGTTTTTTTCCCGTGACCTGGACAGAAAGTATTATCGTTCCGATTTTCAAGAAGGGAGACAGAGGTAACGCAAGATGCTATTGCCCCATATTCCTTTTTGACTCAACTTCCAAATTGATGGGCAGAGTCCTTTTGGAAAGACTAAAAGGTGCGAATGATAATTCAGTGCTTACAGAATCCCAGTATGGACTCCTAACTTTACTACTCCTAAACTGAGAAAAATCCTAACTTTGATACTTTAGGTATTCACAGAAGGCATTTAGGAGTCCTTAAGTTAGGACTCCTAACTTCTGTGAATACCGAAATGAGTAAGTGCCTTCTGTGAATACCAAAATGAGTAAGTGCCTTCTGTGAATACCAAAATGGTAGTAAGTTTAGGATTTTGTCTTAAATTAGTTCTGTGAATCGGGCACAAAGTATCAAGAAATACACGCTTCAAAAATATACAGTTCTACGTCCTATATAGAGCGTATCAAACACCAGCACGCCTGCAACGGTTCTACCCGGACACCCAATTTTTCTGCCCCACATATCATTCACCAGACGCCCACTTTCGCCACATGTTCTGGAGCTGCCCCACCTTACAACCATACTGGACTAAAATCCTTGAGACACTTAAAGAACTCACAGGTCTTACAGATATACACACTTGGGAGGCAATCGCACTCGGAATATTCCGAAGACCAAAGAAACACAAGGTGCCCGTCTGCTTCATATCACTATCAACACTACTAGCAAAAAGAAATATTGCCATGCACTGGTGAGCCCCATTAGGCCCCCCAATAGAGGCGTGGATGGGAGCGGTATAGAAATGGGCGACAGCAGAAGAAGAAACACTAAGGGAGGAGGAGGTAAAAGGGATGCAAAAACATCTCATATCCATGGAGTGGGCTATGTTACTACACCAGTTCAAGCAACTACACACTCGTACCGACCTGGGCAGCTTCCAGCACAACTCAGCAGCCTCGGAAGCACGAACCCCAATCGGGAGTGCACACAACACTGCCCCCAGCGTCCCAACCAACACATGATGTACCAAAAACTCCACAGTACACTGCACCGTGTACAGCAACTGACAACATTGTCCAAATGGTGGCCCATAAGCAACGCCATGGCACACCTACATACTATAGTTGATGTGACCCAGACGCCCCACCTGATGCAAACACCCTGACTCCCTCCTCAATACATTCCCAGTTATTACTCCCCAGTTCCTCCCGACATCACCTTGCGAAGAGAATATGCAGATAATTAGACAGATGCCCCCCCCTAGAGTAAATGATATGCGTCCTACTACTGAACAGCAATACTACTGTCGTTCAAATAATGGTAATGAGATGGAAGCAATCTTTGTATTACGGGCGTGCCCCAATCCTCAAACATTACCAAGATGGAGGACTTCATCAAACAACTGCTGCGCAACCTGCTTGGCGATGTCCTGTCCCCAGTCTTCATCGTTGAGAGGGCTCACCGCTCATTGGGGCAGCGTCCTCCCCAGGTGCTTCTGCCCGCCCAATAATCACCAAACAGACGCAGTCCTCAGCACTGCCCGCGAGAGGGGTGAGGTGCGCCACCAAGGGAACTCTCTCTACTTCTATCTTGATTTCACCTTGACAGTGCAAGCTGCCCGGCAAGAGTTTCTTCCAGCCAAGAGACTGCTCCAGAAGCACGAGGTCTCCTACTCTCTGGCCTACCCTGCCAAACTCTGCGTCAAAGAAGGCTCCCACACACATCTCTTTACTGAGCCCTCTGCGGCCCTGGCATATGCAAAGAAACTGGACAAACATCAGCGTCGGCCCTCCTCTGGCTCTCAACGGGTCGATGGTGGTGAAATCAGCGACAATGACTAGGCTGGGCACCGCTGTCCTTTGGGATGTTCTCCTTGTACCTGTGTTGATCCTGCTTTGTGGACTCTCTTTCATGGACCCCTCACACAAATGCTTTTGACTTCATTCTCATTCAATTCTCTAATCGCCCGGGGCGGCTAGCACTTCTCCCCTGCCGGCTGGTTGGGTTCTCTGTGACCCTCCTGGCCCTGGTTATTGTGCCTGTTAGGCCTCACGTACTGCTGGCCTGGTCTGCCCTCAACCTGGAGGCTACGCCTACCTGTCCTTGATGCACCCCGGTGCAGATTCACAAACTGTTATTACTATGCCCGTTTCTTAGCCAGGCTTGGCCACCATGTCTTCTGGATGGGGGTGGTCGTCGAGTGACGCCATACCTCCATGGGATGACTCCCATGTCTTTTTCATTTAGTTCCCCTCCTGGTTTGGGTCCCCAGGGGAGGGTAGGGTGGTTTGCTCAACCTAATTGGGGGGTTGGAGTGGGTGGGGGCTTGGGGGTGAGTTTCTACTGGACCTGTTGCCTCCTCCTCGAGGCTTGTTGTCTTTTTTGTTTTATGTTGTTTCTTGTAATATGTTGTATGCTAAATCAGGCTCTGCACTGCACATCTCTTCACAAACGCTCATGTTTCACATTGTACATCTGTCCCCATCCGTCATCCATCGCTTGGGCGCCACAGTATGACGACACTGACTTGGAACTTCAGGGGTCTCAATGACCATCGCAAGACTCACCTTGTACACGCCCACCTCATCCGACACAAGGTAGACCCACCTGCTGCCCGCCACATCTTCCAGGCTCCTCTCTAAATATTGGGGCGAAACCCATTCCTCCTTTTTCTCCAGCTACTCTGGAGTATCCTTTCTAATGCGTAGAGGGCTTCCCTGGCGCACTTCTCAGGTCATTGAGGACCCAGAGGGACGCTTTGTCACCCTGAATGGTACTCTCCTTGCCCAACCTCTAATCCTTGCAGCGATATATGGCCCCAATTCTGACAGTCCAGAGTTTTTCACGCAGGTATGGCAACACATCTCCTCCCTGGGTCCTGCCGCCCTGCTTTGGGGTGGCAACTTTAATATTGCACCCTCTGCCTCCCTTGATCGCTCCGGATCCCATGCACTGAACCCACATGCGACCTCCCTCCTGCACTCCATACTGACCGACAATTCCCTGCTCGATGCGTGGCGGCATACCCACCCAGAAGCTCGCGGGGGCACATGCGTGACGGGCTCGCGGGGTTGCTGGTTCCGTTTGGACCTCTGGATCACCACCCATGATGCCTTTGCGTGGGTCACCTTCTGTGGAACACATGGCCCGCACCCTTTCTGACCACGCTCCCGTGTGACTCGGTATACAGCTCCCACACACCTGCGCCGTGTGTTCGTCTGGCGGCTGCACCCCAAAGCGCTCCAAGATTCGTTTTTTGCGACGAGATTCAAACTGCAATCACCAATTATTTTGAACACAACTCTGGCTCAGTCGACTCCCCTTCCACGCTCTGGGAGGGTTTCAAGGCGGTGATCCTGGGCGAATGCATCTCCAAGCAATCGGGTGTGCTGTGATCTATTCGTGTTGTTCTTGAGCAATTGGAGGGGGAGATCAGGGCTCTGGACTCCATGCAATCTCTGGACCCTGACCCCAATACCTTGGCGCAGCTCAGGGGTAAACTCACTGACTTTAACGATGAGGCCAATAGGGAGCTCTTATTACTGGGCAGTGAGGCAAAAGCGCGCCGCTATGGCGAGGGGGACCGCCCTGGCAAGACTCTTGCCAATCTCCTGCGGCAGCCACATGTTGCCTCTTATATCACCGCACTCCAGTACGCAGGCCCAGACAGGACGACCTCTCCCAAGGAGGTGGACGCCAGATTCACCGCCTTTTACTCACAACTCTGCACTGCTGGGAATGTGCCTCCGCGCGACATCCTTGATCAGTACTTCGATACTATTCAGCTCCTCTGGCTGGGTGACAGCCACCGGGAATACCTCGATGAGCCATTCTCCAAGGGGGAGATTTTGGCTGCTATCAGTTGCCTACCGGGCGACAAAGCTCCCGGCTCCAATGGCTTGCCCGCGTCCTTTTACAAGACAATTGTGCCCCTCTTGGTTCCACACCTCACCGCCATGTATAACAAGTCTTTCGAGTGCGGCCATTTCCCCCTTCGCTCTGTGAGGCCCTGCTCACACTTCTCCTGAAGCCAGACAAGTCCCCCGAACTCCATGACTTCTATCGCCCCCTGTCTCTCATTAACACCGATAACAACATTTTCGCTAAATTACTGGCCTATCGTCTTCTCCCCCTCATGCCTTTGATGGCTCACCCAGATCAGTCAGGCTTCATCCCCGGCCGCGCCACCTTGCATAATCTTCGGACCATATTTGCCGTCCTCCATCAAATCAACCCCGCTCTCCCTGCCGTGGCTGCCCTCCTGGACGCCACCAAAGCTTTCAAAAATCTTGAGTGGCCCTTCCTCTTCTATCTTCTCCCCCGCTTATGCTTTAGCCCGTTTTTTCTGCACAAATTCCAGCGTCTTTACACTCTCCCCACCGCTAGCCTTCGGGTAAACGGTCAGATCACGGAGCCCATCCCCATCGCCAGGGACACTAGGCAGGGGTGCCCACTCTCACCCATGTTATTTGCTATTGCTATGGAGCCCCTCGCCAGCAGGCTCAGGCAACACCACACCCAGAGGGGTCTCGGCTTCGCGGCTCGTGCCTTGGTCATATCAATGTATGCGGACTATATCACGTTATGCGTCCCTAATCCCCAGGAGAATCTCAGTCCCATGGTCCGCGAGGTGGTGCAATTCGGAGGTATGTCCGGCATCCAGGTCAACCAGGGTAAGTCCGTTCTCTTTCCTCTTACGTATGCCACTATTCCCTTCACTCCGGAATACCCATTTGTTTGGGCTTCGGGACCCACCAGATATCTGGGCATTTGGCTCAGCAGGGATGTGGATGAACTTTGGAGGGCGAATTTCAGCCAGGCAATGGACTGGTTGGACACAAAGATCCTGCTATGGCGAAGACTGCCCCTGTCCCTGGCGGGACGAATTGCCATCGCAAAAATGGTGGTACTCCCGAAGTTTCTGTACCTCTTCCTGAACATCCCCATCCACCTCACGGCTCACTTTGTTCGCAGGCTCCGTTCACTTGTAATCACCCTCGTCTGGGCCGGGTGACAGCTCAGAATTGCATACAACTTCCTCACACTGCCCTCATCTCGTGGGGAAATGGGAGCCCCAGATTTCAAACTATACGCCCTTAGCGCCCAAGCCAGCTTCCTTCACTTCTGGTTGCACCCAAAGCCTTTTCAACCTTACGTAGCGGTGGAGGCTGATCTCGCAGCCCCTTGGCACTCCTGACTGCTATCTTTGCCCCCTTAAAATCCCCGTGTGGCGAAATGGACACTGTGGAGACCCTGCGCTGGGCCTGTGATGGAATCAGGAGGCATGCTGGTTCTAGCACGCTCTCTGCTAATGCCATGCCCCTTGCCCACAACCCTGCATTCCCGCCTCTGCAAACTGCCAGAATGGTCAATCACGCTGCTCGCCTGGGGCTAGCCAAGGTGTCGGACCTATACCCTGACAATACCTTCTTCACCCTTGCTGCCAAGTCCGGTCCCATGGACACGCTGCTGTATTACCAAATTAGAGCATCCTGCAGGGAGATTCGCACCACATTTCCTCAGCCCCCCTGCGATAGCTGCCCTAGACATTGCATACACGTCGAGCTCCCCCCGCAAGCTGTTCACCAGGATTTATGCCCTCATGCTGGCAGCGTCCCCGACCAATGCCGACTGTGCATTGCCTGGAGTGAGGACCTGGGCACTGACCTCTCTCAGGAGGTCTGGCTGTACTGCTGCAATCATACAAACGTTTGTCCCCCAATTACCGCCTGCACCTCATATACTTTAAATATCTGCACAGATTATACGGCACTCCTGTCACACTGCACAAAATGGGCCTCATCCCTAGCGACAGATGTTTGTGATGCCCTGCTCCCGCTGCCGGCTTTTCCCACCTAGCCTGGTTATTCCCAAGTGTCTCTGCCTACTGGTGTGATGTGTGTGCCGTCATCACCGAGATCACCTCCGTGACTGTCAAGCCAGACCCACTGTTTAGGTTTTGTGAAATACTGCCCAGATGCCTGCCGCAAGCTGATCGCCATGCTGCGTGTTCATGCACGGAGCAGGGTCTCCATGCACTGGGGATGGAGGCCTGCGCCCAAGGTCAAGGCCTGGCTTGAGGACTCTGCGTGCTGTCAGACACTTTTGTCCAAATTCTGGGACCTAGTGCCGGCAACCAGCAGACCGACCGACATTTGGGGTCCCCTCATCTCTTATCTTCAGTGCCAGGGTGCCTCACCTTCTGTGCCCACTCCAGCGCCCTCCGCTGGAACCCCGCCGTTGGCTGTGGATGTCGAGGCTGGCCCATGATGCACAGCGCCTCCACCAACACGCTCTAACGATAACTTGCAGTCACTCACACTAGTTTCTTGACTCTGCCAGGAGTTCGCCCGTCCTTCCTGCCTACATCCAAGCAGCTTTTTTCCACGCAATGTACTTGGCTGCATAAGCCTGATTTATCCTAAAGTGTATGTGACAGATGTGGTTTCTTAACTGACTGCGGACCTTCCGCCTGAATGTAATGTAACATGTTGTACAATTTCCTCAATAAAGGTTTTCAAAATCAAAAAAAAAACCCTGCAGCACATTGGATAGGCAAAACATCACACATCTCACCAGATAGCCCTGTGTCATCTATGACATGCTAAGGTGTAAGTGTAGCGTCAATCAAAGTGGCTCACAAGGAGTCTGTGATGGGCAAGCTTATGAGGTTACTGATACCTGCAGCAGCTAAAATGGTTACTGTGTGCTGCGACTGGTCGTGGGAGTCGGCGGCCATATTCTAGTGTTAACTCAGTCCTACTCAAAGGTGTTGCAGCAAGTCACTAGTACTGTTGGTCGTCATGGTTATGGCTAAGTCGACTAAGATGCATCTAATGTATAGCCCCGTGTCATTTATGACATGCTAAGGTCTTTGTTGACTGTCCTTCCCCACACTGCCTTGTTCATGGCATCCGTCTGTTGGACTGGGTCAGAACATCAATGTGGTGACTACTCGATTGTCTCATCTACCATCACTGACAACTCAGTGCTTCACTATTCACCTTTTTGTAAATATTCACTCCCCTGTCACATGTACCCATTGTAAATAAACACTCCTTACACACACATGTTGTTGTGTCTGCTCCTTGTTTATTACAGGATGTGCAGTCTTCACCATGATTACAATGTACCTGGAGTGCGGATTATTTGTAGGCAAGGAGAAGCTGAAGGGACCCAGGAAAACAAAACAGAACAATATTCACTAGTCAGGCGGTGGCATCACAGCCATCACACAACACTTGTCGTCAGGGTACTCCAATCTGCCCACATTACAATGAGCAACAGTACCAACATAAACATCCCGTATCTGTGCCAAACTACCATGTCCCAGAAACATTGGCACCCAGCACTGAGTCAACAACAGGCTGCAGTTACAAAGCTCACATACACCTTTCCACCAACAACGACATCAGCAGACAATGGCTCTGTTGTACATTGTCACTCACCTCCAAGTGAAGTAGCGGTTGATGAGCTGTTGAAGCAGGTTGACACCTTCCTCCTCTCCCCTATCCTCATCAGTGGACATGGGTTGGTTTGCAGGCGGGGGCCTTGGCTACTCATCAGCATCCAGGAGCAGGGGGATCACCTTGCGCAAGGCCAGGTTGTGGAGCATGCAGCATGCGACTACAATCTGACACACCTTTTTGGGCGAGTACATAAGTGAACCTCCGATCTTGTCCAGGCAGCGGAAACGTGACTTCAGGAGACCGGAAGCACGCTTCACCACACGATGTGTCCTCCCATGGGCATCATTGTAGTGGACTTCAGCTGGGGTCCTGGGATTCCGCAGTGGGCTCAGCAATCAAGGACGGTTGGGATATGCAGAATCACCTAGGTGTGAGATATACAGAGCAACTTTGTAAAGTAACTGTGGCAGAGGACAGCATGTCACATACACAGCACACTACCTGACTCTTCATAATCACCCACAATCCATGCATGCTCCAGAAGCAGATTATCCATCAGCTGTGGCGCAATGCTGTTACGCATGATGTAGGAGTCATGGGCTGAGCCAGGGAATTTGGCAAAGACGTGTGAGATGATCATATCCGCCTGGCACACCACTTGCACATTGATGGAATAGAAATTCTTCCTGTTCCTGTAGATGTGCTCACATGCCTGTGGTGGAACCAGGTCAACATGTGTGCAGTCAATGGCACCAACAACATTTGGGATGTGCCCAAGTGCATAAAAATTCCCCTTCACAGCCACCAATTCATGCCTCCTGGGGAAATGGATATAGCTATCCTTGTAGATCATCATAGCGGACAGGACATCACGTTGCACCATGCTGAACATAGATTGCGACATCCCACCCGTGCTGGACACCGTGTACTGGAATGATCCAGAAGCAAAAAAATGCAGGGCCGTCATCACCTTAGACATTGTTGTGAAAGCACTCGGATATGTCCTGCGAGGCTGCAGGTGGGGCTCCAACACAGCACATAGGTCTTGCAGGGTGTGTCGATCCAGACGGAATTTCCATATGACCTCCCCATCTTCCATGTCTGCCAGCACTGTGAAGGGACGATGCACATTTGGTCTCCTCCTAGGAGAGATGAAAGTGGACACAGGTCAATGCAATCCACCAGGAGATGTGTCCGACATCTTACGTTTTGACTGACACAACACCAACAATGACTGTCACCACAGTTAAGCTCACAGCCCAACTTACATGTAGGGACAACTTAAGCTACACCATCCGTACACCTGTACACTTTTCACACAGCTAGCACCTCCCAGACAATATCTGACTATGTGAATGCCCAAAGGGATATGGTCACATCTTACATGAGCAGCCTTAAGAGTAGTTCAGACAGCATATGTGTGAAACACCAACACTACTGTCTCCTACCTAGCTGCTATACCTGCCACACCTTCTTGCATAAGACAAACAGGGCACACATCAACCACACAATGAGCCCAGTCTGTGCGTAAACAAGTATGTGCATGAGCAAAGAAAAGTAGACAGTCAAATATGCACATTGTGTATTAAGACATTCATCACTGTGAGTTGCTCAGCCCTTTCACACATTGACATGTGTACTCATTGGAGAGTCCATCACAACACTGTTCTGTGTACATGCCCAGCAATATCACAAGTGACATGTGAGGGAGTACATGTCAATGCTTTCAATCCTATACAACAACATGGCATGTGTAGTCAGCAGTGGGGTAAATGTTACATTGGCATTGAGTGCACAATCTTGTGCCATGAATCATGTGTCTACTGTGCACTGTTGAGAACTGGCCATTGGCCATTCACACAGCATGACGTGTCCATTGGTGCTGTCAAAGTGATCTGCAACACAAATCACGGTCACTGGCTCAAATGCATGGCAGGCATATTGCGGTAGCGACCGCCTGGCCCCAGCGGTGTGTCACCGCCAATGCCCAAGCTACACTCGTGGTAGTGATAGATATATGTGTATTGCCAGATGGCGGTTGGCATGCTCCGCCACCCAAATCACGGTCACTGGTCTCAAATGTATGGCAGCCATATCGCGGTAGCGACCGCCTGGCCCCTGCGGTGTGTCACCGCCAATGCCCAAGCCCTTACAGCCAATGGGAACCGCAATCACGGTAGCCTTATGCAATTTTGAAAATCACAGTAGGCGTGCTCCGCCACCGTGGGGTCGGTCATTGGATACATTTGAAAGATGCCACCTGCGGTAGTGACCGCCTGGCCCCTGGGGTGTGTCACCGCCAATGCCCAAGCCATTACAGCCAATAGGAACTGCAATCGCGGTAGCCTAATGCAATTTTGAAAATACATTAGGCGTACTCCGCCACCGTGGGGTCGGTCATTGGATGCAATTGAAAGATGTAAGACCGCGGTAGCGACTGCCTGGCCCTACCGGTGTGTCACCGCCAATGCCCAAGCCACACTCACGGTAGTGATAGATATATGTGTATTGCCAAATGGTGGTTGGCATGCTCTGCCACCCAAATCACGGTCACTGGCTTAAATGGGCATAATTGCATCATTTGAAAAAAATGGGGACTTTAACCTGCCTTATCGTGAACAGAAAAGTAATACTTGTTGAATTAAGAAGAATATTGAATAAAACTGGATCAAAATAAAAGAAGGCTTGTAATTTGTACTTTTTGCTGTGCAATTGGAAAAGTAGCGCATTCACGCTACATATGCTTATCAAATGTATGGCAGCCATATCGCGGTAGCGACCGCCTGGACCCCGCGGTGTGTCACTGCCAATGCCCAAGCTCTTACAGCCAATCAGAGCTACAATCGCGGTAGCCTAATGCAATTTTGAAAATCGCGGTAGGCATGCTCCGCCACCGCGGGCCGATTATTGGATGCAATTGAAAGATGCACGACCGCTGTAGCAACCGCCTGGCCCCAGCAGTGTGTCACTGTCACTGCCCAAGCACTTACATCCATCAGAACTACAATCGCGGTAGCCTAATGCAATTTTCAAAATCGCGGTAGGCATGCTCCGCCACGGCGGGCCAATTATTGGATGCAATTGAAAGATGCATGACCGCGGTAGCGACCGCCTGGCCCCTGCGGTGTGTCACCACCAATGCCCAAGTCCTTACAGCCAATGGGAACTGCAATCGCGGTAGTCTAATGCAATTTTGAAAATCGCGGTAGGCGTGCTCCGCCACTGCGAGGCCGGTCATTGGATCAATTGAAAGATGCATGACCGCGTTAGCGACCGCCTGGCCCCTGCTGTGTGTTACCGCCAATGCCCAAGCCCTTACAGCCAATTAGAACCTCAATCACGGTAGCCTTATGCAATTTTGAAAATCACAGTAGGCATGCTCCGCCACCACGGGGCTGGTCATTGGATGCAATTGAAAGATGCATGACTGCGGTAGCGACCGCCTGGCCCCTGCGGTGTGTTACCACCAATGCCCAAGCCCTTACAGCCAATGGGAACCGCAATCGAGGTAGCCTAATGCAATTTTGAAAATCACGGTAGTCGTGCTCCGCCACCTGTCAGGAAATTCATGGTTGCCACTGTGATGAATCAGAATCCATGCAATACATTGAAAAAGGCGAGAGTCATTATCAAACCTTGTTTGGTTAATTTTTGGTATGATTTAGAGTAGGCAATTGCACATTACAAGATGGTTGCTGCATTAGTCATAGTTATCATCGCACCTGAAAACACCTGTACAGTTTAGTGGTTAAGGGAAGTGCGCACGGTCACTACTGCGCACTTCAACTGAAGTTTGTTTTGAGTTCACACGTACCTGCCGTTTCTCCTCAGATATTGAATAGGAGAGTACGGTTTTGAACGGAGCAGTTCATAGCGCGGGAATACGAAGATTCCCGCTTTCAGAATTTAACTGGTGAAGACGTCGTGGGAGAGTCCAGTCTCCCCTTTGTTTCCTGTGAGGGAAGTCTCCTCAGTTATAGTTACCCGTCGTCTTCTCATCTCGTCAATCATCCAGTATTCAAAGTTACTTCCACAAGAAGGTTTCCACTCGTTCTGCAACACTTCAAGAGAGAGTCCACGGAGTGTTGAACAGTTACCTGCAACTTCTCTTTCAAGTAAGACCCATCCAAGAGAGTAACGCTTGAAAATAAATGCCAAATGCCAGTTAGCAGAATGTTTCCTACCTGGCGCTAAGGTAGCTCTGCAATTCCCTCTACTGCGCTTTACCTTTCCTTTCCTCCCTCTTTACCCTTCCTGGTACCTTTTTGCGCATTAAAGAACAGAGGACCAAAAGCACTGGCGAAGGACTAGAACCATCAAGAATTTAAGATCACTGATCTGAAAGACACTGTTGAAAAGTGTAATCTATATTGATACCATTTGTGATAGAAGGTATATTTATGAGTAGACTCTACCATAGTAGACAGGGAGGTTCCCGAGTGTTTGACTCATATTCACTTCTTTTGATTACAGGGAATTTCCTCTATTACAGATAAGCCTGGGCAAAGCACTACGCTACGCTCGCGTAGTTTGCGAAGTTCGCGCTACTTTGCACTACGCGAACTGCACGTAGCACAGTGCGAACACGCGTAGCGTAGTGTTGCGTAGTGCTGCGGTCATTTTTGCTTGCTCGCGGTCCTCAACGTCAAGTTGGCGACCGCGAGCAAGCAAAATGACATCCCGGCGAGACTTTTTCCTTGTTCGCGATCAGCAACTTCAAGTTGGCGATCGCGAGCATGGAAAATAAACCTTCCGGCGAGATTCCCAACGCAAGGAGGTCAGGTTTCTCATTGCAAGTGGTCGTGTATGCTCGCGGCCGCTCGCGATGAGAAACTACCAGTTCGCGTTGAGAAAGCTGAAGCTCGAGTAAAAATCTACTCGAGCAACAGAAAACTACAGCTCGCACTGTGCAAGATGCCATTTTCAATGATTGCACAGTGCCGGTTGCTTGTCCGCACTGTGCAATCATTGAAAACGACATCTGGCACAGTGCGAACAAGGTACTACGCAGTTCGCGAAGTGCTACGCGTAGCTCGCGTAGTGCGAACTTCACTTTGCGTAGCTTCGCGAAGTGCTACTTCGCGAACTACGCCCAGCCCTAATTACAGACCGAGAATCATACACCAACAACACAGCAAATATAGAAGAGTAGCTTATGCTCCTGCTATAGCTGGTAGGGAGATTGAACCCTAGAGAGCTAATAGAAATTGTGTGATAGCATAGTAGACTGTATATTTATGTCCTCTTCCCTTCTGTGTATTAGGCACCCACTCGGCAGTCAGGAACAGCCACAACAGAAGATTCCTGGTAGCAGCACGAGGGTGGTAGCTGAAGAAGGAGTGTCTCTTCTCTGTCCCATTCCCCTTTCCCCCCTATTGGTGACGTTGCTCTGTGAGAAGCGCGGCGGCACCGGTGGCCGGGCATTGGGATCTGCGTCGTTCTGCTTCTGCGAAGACTACTGGGTTCTTGACAGTTTGAAGTGCCCACGGAGCTTCTTCGCCCAGGCAGAATGGCAGAAGGATTAAATTTAAAGACGTTAGGGGAAATGCTCGTAGGCATTCAGAGAGAGATTGGGGCAGATAGGGAGGAAAAAAATATTTTTAAACAAGAGTTAATAGCTTCACGTCACGAGACCATGTTATTATCACAAAAGGTAGATGGGTTGGCCATGGGAGACCCAGTTTCCACTTCCTCTACCTCAGCCAAAACTTCAGCAGAATCCGACCCAAGAACTGTAGCACAAGCAATTCATTCTGTATCCCCATTAATCCCTCTAGCGGCCCCAGAAAGGTTTCAAGGGGATCCCCAGAAGGCCCAATTATTTTTGACACAGTGTTCATTACATTTTATGTGCCGTCCCACTTTATTTCCAGATGCACAGTCTCGTGTAGCATTTATTCTGTCCTATTTGGGGGGAGATGCTGCAAATTGGGCAATGCCATTGGTATCAAGAGATGATCCTTTCCTTTATGATTTTGCTTTATTTAAAACAGAATTTCTCAGGATTTTTGATAGAAGGAGAATATCCCAGGCCACCGATAATGAATTACTAGAACTTCGTCAAGGTACAAGAGACCTGATTTCTTATTTGACTCAATTTAACAAATTGATTATTGAAACAGACTGGCCAGAGGAAAAGAGGGCTGCCCTCTTTTATCGTGGACTACGAGATGAAATCAAAGATACGTTGGCACAAATCCCTAACCGCCCTACTGAGTTCTCAGCTTTAGTGGATTTGGTTTTGGAAATTGATTTTCGCAATTCAGAACGGAAGGGTGAAAAGAAGAAAGATTTTAAGATGGGTTTTCCTCACTTTGATAGAATTAAATCTGAAGGAGGGAAAGTCACGGGATCAAATACCGATGTGGAACCAATGCAGATTGGAACAGTTCGCGGCCCCCTAAGTAAAGAAGAAAAACAGCAGCGGAGGTTGAAGAAATTGTGCCTGTACTGTGGTGCGTCTGGACACTTCGTAAAGGAATGTCTTAAAAGGCCAAAGACCCCGGTGAAGGGAAACGCTTTAAACCATCAGTAGAAGGGGTCGCTCTGATGGCGAAAGAAGAAAAGACGATCCCAGATTCCCATTTGATCATCAACACCTTACAGACCTTGGCTCCTCATTTGATCTTGCAAATGACACTTAAGTTTCGAAATCAAACCATCTTCGGGGTGGCCATAATGTTAGATTCGGGAGCTACTGGTAACTTCTGCGACATCAAATATGCTCAACGAATTGGAGTCCAAGCTATTCGTAAGGAAAGAAGTGAACCAGTTAGAGCAGTTGATGGTACTAATTTGTCTTCTGGCCTGATCACTAGTCACACAGAGCCTTTGGAACTAATTCAACCCGATGGTCACCGAGAAATTCTGCAATTTAATCTTATTGATGCGCCCCAATTACAACTTATCTTGGGACTGCCTTGGCTCGCGATCCATAATCCTACCATCGACTGGGAGAATAGAACAGTGAAGATGCAATCCACCTTTTGTTCAGAGCATTGTTATCGCCCTACAGATGAGAATCCAGAACCCTCACAGGCCTCGTTGTTATCTTTTGGAGAACAGTCGATTGGGGTGATTGACTCGATGGAAATTCCAATGGAATATCAAGAGTTTGAGGAAGTGTTTAGTGAACTAGAGGCGGAACACTTACCTCCACATCGTCCCTATGATTGTGTTATCGACCTGGAACCTGGAGCGGCGCTTCCTTGTAGCAGGATCTACGCTCTAACGGAAGCTGAAAACCATCATCTTAAGGAATATCTAGATCGTTACTTGGCGAATGGGTTTATAAGACCCTCCCAATCTCCGGTCTCATCCCCATTATTTTTTATTCCCAAGAAAGAAGGATCTTTAAGAACTTGCATTGACTATCGAGCATTGAATCGAGTTACTGTCAAAAATCGTTATCCTCTTCCGCTAATTTCAGTATTATTGGACCAAATCAAGGAGGCCCGAATTTTTACTAAACTAGATCTGCGGGGGGCCTACCATTTGGTGCGTATGAAGGAGGGTCATGAGTGGAAGACTGGTTTCAGAACGAAGTTTGGATTGTTTGAATACCGAGTGATGCCCTTTGGTCTCTGCAATGCTCCCGCAGTATTCCAACATTTCATCAATGAAGTAATGGGAGACTTGATCGACAAGATTGCAGTCATTTATTTGGATGACATCTTAATCTACTCCAAAGATCCTCAGGACCACCCGGGGCATGTTAGAATGGTGCTGGAACGTCTTCGCACTCACCGCCTATACGTTAAGCTAGAGAAATGTGTTTTCAGCTCTACTAGAGTGGAATTTTTAGGATTCATTTTATCCTCACAAGGCATAACCATGGACCCCGGAAAGGTGCGAGCAGTGGAGAGTTGGCCTTCCCCAAAAGATGTCAAAGAAATTCAGAGGTTCCTTGGGTTTGCAAACTTTTATCGGCGGTTTATTCAAGGATTCTCAAAATTGATTGTTCCCATCACTCGTTTATTAAAGAAAGGAGTGAAGTTCCAATGGACCGCAGAAGCCGAGGAAGCGTTCGCATGCCTAAAGAAAAGTTTCACTACAGCCCCAATCTTGTTACATGCAGATCCCACAGAACCCTTCTTTGTGGAAGCGGACGCTTCCGACCAAGCTATTGGAGGGGTACTTTCACAGCGGCATCGGAATACGGGACAGCTGCATCCAGTAGCATATCGATCACGAAAGTTTAGTCCAGCTGAAATCAACTACACAATAGCTGAAAAAGAACTTCTGGCTGTAAAAGATGCCTTCGAAGATTGGAGACATTATTTATTGGGGGCTAAACATACTGTTACCGTATTCTCTGATCATAAGAACCTTCAACTTTTGAAGACTGCAAAGACCCTAACTCCAAGACAGTTGCGCTGGTCATTATACTTTGCTGACTTCGATTTTGTCATTACATATCGTCCTGGAAACAAGAATGGAAAAGCGGATGCTTTATCCCGATTACAAACTGAAGAGTGCGAGCATTCTGTGGAACCACAGCCAATCATTCCGGATTCTAAAATCATCTGTACCATTTCATGCGACGATTTCCAAGCAGAAGTTAAAAGTTGCTTAACTACAGATGAAATGACACTTTGGGCATCTCAAGGAACTGAAAGAAAAATAAAAGATCAATTACCCTATTTCAAAGAAGCTTTGTATCTTCCTACTAAAACTTTACAAGAAAAGGCGCTTCAAGTGTGTCATGATCAGCCCTTAGCTGGACATAAGGGAATCTCTAAAACATTAGATTTGGTACAGCGTTATTTTTGGTGGCCTGGGTTATCCTCACA
This sequence comes from Triturus cristatus, assembly GCF_964204655.1. Lineage (NCBI taxonomy): Eukaryota > Metazoa > Chordata > Amphibia > Caudata > Salamandridae > Triturus > Triturus cristatus. The sequence goes on from NC_140583.1 coordinate 693,551,124, forward strand.
TGTGAAACAATATGTCCAGACATGTGACTTGTGTGCCCGAAGTAAACCCAGTCGACAGGCTCCACAGGGAATGTTACGACCCTTTCCTACTCCCTCCCATCCCTGGCATACAGTAACAATGGATTTAATTGTAGAATTACCCTTGAGTCATGGATACAATACTATCTTGGTTTTTGTAGATACCTTCACAAAAATGAGCCACTTTATTCCATTAATGGGAGTACCTTCAGCGAAAGAATTGGCACAATTGTTTAGTGAACACATAGTGAAATTGCATGGGGTACCCAAAATGGTAATTTCAGATCGGGGTACTCAGTTTGTGTCCCACTTTTGGAAGGCCTTCTTACATGGTTTAGGAGTTGAGCCTAGATATTCTACCAGTTATCATCCTGAGACTGATGGCCAAACGGAGAGGACTAATCAGGAGCTAGAGCAATATCTTCGTTTGTTCCTCATGGATCGGGGTGGGGAATGGTCAGAATTGTTGTGGATGGCTGAATTCGCATTTAATAATGCGAAAAATGTGTCCACAGGTTACTCTCCTTTTTATTTGAATTATGGCCGTCACCCTAATCCTTTTCACACACAGGAAGAGTTACAAGTTCCAGCAGTGGGAAACTTAATGAAAGATTTGGCTCTTCTCCATAAATCTGCAGAGTCTAATTTAACTAAGGCAAAGCTTACATATAAAAGATATGCAGACAGACATCGAAAACCAGCACCAAAGTATCAAGTGGGAGATCAGGTTTGGTTATCCTCTCGCAATTTGCATTTAAAAGGTAATCGAAAATTTCAGCCCCGCTTTGTAGGCCCTTATGCCATTGAACAAATATTGGGACCAGTCACAGTGAAACTGAAATTGCCTCCCAAGTTAGGTATCCATCCTATCTTCCATGTTTCCCTTTTGAAGAAAGTTGCACCAGATATGAGAGTGTCAAAACCCCCAGAACCTCTAGAGATCAATGGACAGCTTGAATATATTGTAAAAGACATTTTAGATTCCAAACTGACTAAAGGAAAGCTGTTCTACTTGATCGATTGGAAAGGGTATGGCCCAGAGGATAGATCATGGGAACCAGCTGATAATGTTCATGCCCCTCAGTTAAGAAGACAATTCCATTCACAACACCCTTTCAAACCCAGACCGATAAATCGGTCCTTGAGAGGGGGTACTGTCAGGAAATTCATGGTTGCCACTGTGATGAATCAGAATCCATGCAATACATTGAAAAAGGCGAGAGTCATTGTCAAACCTTGTTTGGTTAATTTTTGGTATGATTTAGATTAGGCAATTGCACATTACAAGATGGCCGCTGCATTAGTCATAGTTATCATCGCACCTGAAAACACCTGTACAGTTTAGTGGTTAAGGGAAGTGCGCGCGGTCACTACTGCGCACTTCAACTGAAGTTTGTTTTGAGTTCACACGTACCTGCCGTTTCTCCTCAGATATTGAATAGGAGAGTACGGTTTTGAACGGAGCAGTTCGTAGCGCGGGAATACGAAGATTCCCGCTTTCAGAATTTAACTGGTGAAGACGTCGTGGGAGAGTCCAGTCTCCCCTTTGTTTCCTGTGAGGGAAGTCTCCTCAGTTATAGTCACCCGTCGTCTTCTCATCTCGTCAAGCATCCAGTATTCAAAGTTACTTCCACAAGAAGGTTTCCACTCGTTCTGCAACACTTCAAGAGAGAGTCCACGGAGTGTTGAACAGTTACCTGCAACTTCTCTTTCAAGTAAGACCCATCCAAGAGAGTAACGCTTGAAAATAAATGCCAAATGCCAGTTAGCAGAATGTTTCCTACCTGGCGCTAAGGTAGCTCTGCAATTCCCTCTACTGCGCTTTACCTTTCCTTTCCTCCCTCTTTACCCTTCCTGGTACCTTTTTGCGCGTTAAAGAACAGAGGACCAAAAGCACTGGCGAAGGACTAGAACCATCAAGAATTTAAGATCACTGATCTGAAAGACACTGTTGAAAAGTGTAATCTATATTGATACCATTTGTGATAGAAGGTATATTTATGAGTAGACTCTACCATAGTAGACAGGGAGGTTCCCGAGTGTTTGACTCATATTCACTTCTTTTGATTACAGGGAATTTCCTCTATTACAGACCGAGAATCATACACCAACAACACAGCAAATATAGAAGAGTAGCTTATGCTCCTGCTATAGCTGGTAGGGAGATTGAACCCTAGAGAGCTAATAGAAATTGTGTGATAGCATAGTAGACTGTATATTTATGCCCTCTTCCCTTCTGTGTATTAGGCACCCACTCGGCAGTCAGGAACAGCCACAACAGAAGATTCCTGGTAGCAGCACGAGGGTGGTAGCTGAAGAAGGAGTGTCTCTTCTCTGTCCCATTCCCCTTTCCCCCCTATTGGTGACGTTGCTCTGTGAGAAGCGCGGCGGCACCGGTGGGCGGGCATTGGGATCTGCGTCGTTCTGCTTCTGCGAAGACTACTGGGTTCTTGACACCACCGCGGGGCCGGTCATTGGATGCATTTGAAAAAAGCTGACCTGGAACACCAATTGCAGCAGATCAGAACCACTGAAACTACCCCAGAGGGCTATATATGTGTGGGAGAGAGTCTCACATTTCCACTGCTTCCAGAGCCTGCTGCCTGACACCCCTCACCACCAACTGCTGCTGCTCTTGTCTCCAGAGCCTGCTGCCTGACACCCCTCCCCACCAACTGCTGCTGCTCCTGTCTCCAGAGCCTGCTGCCTGACACCCCTCACAACTAACTGCTAGTGCTCCTGTCTCCAGAACCTGCTGCCTGACATCCCTCACTACTAATTGCTGCTGCTGCGGTCTCCAGAGCCTGCTGCCTGACACCCATCACCACCAACTGCTGCTGCTCTTGTCCCCAGGGCCTGCTGCCTGACACCCCTCACCACCAATTGCTGCTGCTCCTGTCTCCTGGACCCAGTGATGGCCAGGACTGAAAAGATCCGGGCCCGTCCCTCTACCACTGAGGAACTGGAGGTCCTTGTGGACAAGGTGATCACACAGTATGGGAGGCTATATGGTGCTCCAGATGTGTTGGTAAGTGTTTGAGTGGAAGTGAGAGTGCAGGGAGTGCACACATGAAGTTGATCTGCTGCAGTATGTGCCTGAGAGTGTGGGTTGGTGTCATACACTGCCTAGCATGCTGTCTCCAGGGGAAAGGGGTGTTAAGCCTATTTCGCACGTTACCCTGCCTGAACATCAAAATTGAAGGGACATGTATTGTTTTGTCAGCCATACAGTGACGCAGCAAGTCGGTTTTGCAGGAGTCAGGACAGAAATTGCCTGTGTGAATGGATGTGTGGGTCCCTGAAGTTCTTCACAGGCTCATCTGTGGCCTTACCAAGGGTTTACGTCCAGAGGTTACTGATGGAAGTTGTCTGACTCAAAATTGACATTATGTATAGGTCAGCACTATGCTCAGGACTTAAATGCCAGAGAGTGACACTCTTGGTGGTAATTCACCTATGACACAGCAGATTGCTGTACTTTTGTACATTTGTACAGAACCCCTTCGATTTCCACCAGCATGTGAACTGACTCGCATGTGTAGGCACTGTTTACGCTCTCAATTTGTCCCTTCATGTGACATTTCTGATGCCCCACGTTGGACCTCAGTGGGGGCCCACCTAGCCTGCACAGTCACTGCCCAATCTGACAAGGACACATCACTGAATGGAAAGAGTGAAACATATGGGTTGTCTGTTAGATTATCCATCAAAGAGCCATCTCAGCCCTGTAGATTGCACACGGCAGGCCTTGTGAGAAGGGTGTGAGATTCTTAGATCATGTCCCTAAATGTGACCTCCATGACACAGTGAGCCATTCACATGGCAAGGACATTGAGGGCTGCGCAGTGTTGGACACAGTGAGTCTGCCCCGAAACATAATTTCTAATGTAATGTATGTCTTTCTCTCCCACAAACTGGATAGTAGATGGGGGCAGCCTACACATAGCTTTCTGTGCTGGCATCCTGCATGTGTATGAGATGGGCAAGTACTGTGTCTACCCTCATACCTGCATGCATTTTCGTATGATTCTCCCATGCTAATGTGTGGAAATTTAGTTTACAACTGAACATTATCTGCGCCATCTTGCCTCTCCCCAGCGCGACACACAGGAAAGCGCACGGCAACCATTTTAGGCACCCTGGTCTCTCTCTCTCTGCTCATTGCCTATCGCCAGCGCGTCCCCCTGGCGCTGCAAGCATTCCCCCGCGCGCCGGCCACCCCCGCTCTCTCATACACGGGCCATAAACCCTCTCCTTCTGCGCGACCCTGCCATGGAACCACATCCCACGCCTGACCGACATCCCATACATGGTCATGCATCTCTTTGATAACCCCCTTCCTCTGCGCCCCATTGTCCGAACCGATCCCAGGCCATCACCTAGCCCTGCGGATGCAGTTTATTGCCCCTACTGTAAGGGAAACACCCCACATCAAAGGGATTACAGTAGATCAAGGCCCCCCACCCCCTGAGACCCGACCGGTCGCACACACCCCCGGGAATTGGCGGAATGTCCAGCTGTGTGATAGCCATCTCCTACTGTGGGTGGGGTGGGGACTTCCACTGTAGATATGTGTGGGAACGAGCTCGAAGTGGGGATTCCGAGGATGTTCTTTCATGTATCAAGACAATCTCAAGAATGTGCCATGTATGATAAACCTGTAATAAAGTCATAAACCTGTGTATAAGAGGCCAGGCCTCAGAGATGCAGTTAGAGCACCTCGTGACGATACTTCGCTGTCTGATCTGATGTGTTCCACTCCGACAGAATAAAACTTTGTTTCCTGCCTTCCAGTCTCCGGCGCCTGCCTCTTTATTGGTTTAGCATCGAATGGTATAAGAGGCGATTACCGCCGGGCAATACTTGAAAGGTTATCGACTACGACTGCCGCTACCATTTAACAATTGGCGTCCCAAGCATGGGGCCCATCAGCGACACGTGGATCCAGTGGGAGAGGTCCCGACGACAGAGTGAACGACTGCAACGATCGGGAGAGCTCCTGCCCGATAGACCCTCGTCTGGCAGCCGATCATCCGAACTTCACTGGTTCCGAGCAGACCTCTCTCGAGTGATCTACGGTCCTGACTGGGAATCATCAGGAGTGCCGCGGCAAATACGGAGAGTAGAGGACGATCGGGCGCTGGAGGCGGAAGACGAGAAACTGTCCACGCGGTCCGGGTAAGGTCGTGAAACACGACAAATTGCGAAACGATTGATTGATTGATTGGAAAATACTAGTATTACTTATTGATTGTTCTCTTTGAGATATTCGCCGTCTACAAACGGGGAGGAGTAGAAACTCTCTCTCTCTCTCCCTTTGCAGATAGTGAAGGGTAGGTAACGCAGACTTTTGTCCCCGTTGTAACCCGTCGTGCCTATCTTTATCTCCCCACTGATTGATTGTCCGAACATTGATTGTTTTGAAGGATAGTGCTCTTTGAGATATTCTCTGTTTGCAAATAACGTAGAATAGAAATATTCTGTCTAGTCTTTGCAAATAGTGAAGGGTAGGTAACGCAGACTTTTGTCCCCGTTGTAACCCGTCGTGCCTATCTTTATCTCCCCATTGATTGATTGATTGTCCGAACACTAGTTGTTCGATATTGGTTCTTTGGAGGTATTCTCTGCTTACAAATAACGAGGAATAGAGATATTCTGTCTAGTCTTTGCAAGCAGTGAAAAGATAGGTAGTGCTGACTTTTGTCCCCGTTGTAACCCGTCATGCCTATCTTCTCCCCACTGATTGGTAGTTGGTTCTGCCCGGACCGCTTATTAGAGGTGAACCATCCGGCTCCACTGGAAGGCACCCCTAATAAGGACATGTTCACTAAATATGAACTAGTCACCGTAGCTTATAGCAAGCTATGGCATAAAATATACAAAGGGGGACCCCGAGAGTCAGTGGCCACTGGTGGGATCCTTTTTGACCCTACAAAACTAAAGAAACACTAGGAAATAGCCCTTTTGTGGGATTTATGAAACTAGGGGAAGGAGCCAAGCTCACGGTCAAGACGGCCACGAGGTAGCTCGGCTCCGTCGCTCTCACTGCCTAAACATGTCTACCCTACCACCCACCCCACCCAGTAAACACGACAAAAATCCCGCACAACCAGAAGCCTGCTGATACCCACCATCGACGTCACCGAACTGGACTAGAATCACGCACAATTGGACTATGCCATTTTCCGATTACACAGTAACATCCTTGTGCTCGTTGCTAGATTGCAAATATGTACAACACTCCAACAAAGTAGTATGATTAAAACATTTTAATAACTTATAGGTATAACAACATTCCGACAGGGTGAACAAGCTAAAACACGTTTTAAACAACTATTTACATGACAGTCTGCTGCAACCTCCATCCCAAAGCATTTACGTCCGCGTGACACCGTCCTCGCCTCTCCTTCCTCGAAGTTGCAACATTGGCCTGTTTTGGGCGGTCCTTTTAGTCGGCTTTGGGCTATAAAAGCCATGCAAAAATCCATCGACATCAGTGGCGGACGATTGTGCGAATAGGCCGGAGGCTACACGCAGCGCCGAGGCCCTGGCAGTGCCAAGGTGGAGTCCACCATGTTGTATTGGTCTTCCCGTTCTTTGCTTCGACCGGCAGCGAAGGGTGCCCTGGCAGGGGGGAAGCGACGCGGACGGGCCTCCCCCGCCTCCCCAGGTGGAGGCTCGCCAGCAGATGAGGGCACCCCAGCGGTTTCTTTCACCGGCCAGCTGAGTTGCACCCTGCCATTTTACTCGCCGGCCAGCTGAGTTGCACCCTGCCATTTTACTCGCCGTCCAGCTGAGTTGCACCCCGCCGTTTCTTTCACCGGCCAGCTGAGTTGCACCCAGCCATTTCACTCGCCGTCCAGATGAGTGGGCGCCCCTGCACTCACCGACCGGCTGCAACGGGACAGCCATTCAAGTCTTGCCTGCCGGGTAGCCACTCAGGCACGGATCCACTAAGATTGCCATTAGCGTTTAATTCGAGAGGTGGGTCCCCGCAGCAGAGTGATCGGGGGACCCACCCCGGTGGCTGTAACGAAGAGCTGCTGCTGCTGCTGCCTTTGGACTCCGGCGGTCGGTTCTTCGGATCCAGGCCTAGCCCACCATGAGACGGCCCTGGACTCGGAGGCTTGTCTGCTCGGGCGTGGGCCCCACCCCTTGAAAAACACCCTCTCAGCTTTGCAGGTTCTGCGGGAGTCATTGACATTCGACTCCCGTGGGCCTCCGGTGGGGACAATCGCCGCTATTTTGCTTGATTATTCCACGTTAACTTGTCCTTGCCCCGGGCGGCAGCCATCTTGCCTCCGTTTGGTGCTGTAAAAGAAAGACTGATTCAGGGCGAAAGCGGAAGAACCCGCCTGCTGTCCCGCCCCAAGGACGGACCACGGCATCGCTACAAAACCGCGGTGACGCCATGCTGACGCAAGCTGACGCTGACGAAAAGTTCTCGAACTACCGAAGGAGATTCTGGTCCGGCAGCTAGTTAGTGGAAAGACTTAGACTCCTCTCACACCGTGGCCGGCCTGAACGGTTGTAGGCCCGTATTTGTATACTGACATTGTTTTAAATAAAGGGCTTCTTAAAGGAATTACGGAATCAGTGTCATGACAAATCATCTAGGTTGGTAAAGGTTTTTTTTTGAATAAATGATTGTTACTCCCAAGCAATAGAAAACAGATAATGCAGACCCCATTTACCTGAATCTTTTTGATTAACGGAATTTGTACCCGTCACACCTGTCTTTTTCCAAGAGTTGTCAGAAAATGGTCGACTATAGCTTAAGGTATATGCCGAATGCAAGGTATGGTATCGTGCACCATAATATACGACCGATTGAGAAATACATGTACGACCAGGGAACCCGAATTTAGGAGATGAATGAAATAGAGCATCTTTGTCTCGGAAGAAAAGAATAATAGTTCTGTGGTATTACCCACTCCTGCGGCTAGCCTGGTACGTGGTAAGTAGAACTTTTTCGTGTCTACGCGCGCTAATGTACTTTGAATACTGCACATCCCCTCCCCTCCCCTCTTTTCCCTCTCTATAGGTCACGACGAAGTTCCGACTGAAGAATGGAGTGGACATGGACCGCTCCGTGTTCAATATAGGGAAAAACATAGACAAACGTTGTGGGATAATGCGCAAAGTGCAGACCACCATTGGGAACATGAAAAACTGTATGGTATGATTGTGCGTGTGTGCTACGATTATGCGGTATGAATGTGTATGCATTTCATGCTTGGGTCGATGGAAGAGAGCGTCATCGTATGATTGAAGTGCTCGTCCATCGATCAAAGGGAGGGGAGTAAAAGGTCCGACACCCCCCCCCAAGATAAACTACAAAAATACTGAAAATACGCAGCATGCATAGGAAAGAGGACAGGAAAGGAGAGGTCCCCATACTCAACGTAGCCCTGTGTCTCCGTCTTAAGTTTCTGCACTTGATGCATGTACTGTCACGCCCTATCCGGTATTTGTGTGTGCGTGATCACCGAATTTATGTCTTTCCCCCGCTTGTGTTTTCTTACATAGAACTGACCCATGCTACTCCATGTTGTGTGTACACCAAGTAGCCTATTATCGTACACATGTCTCTCTCTCTCGTTTTGTGTCATACGTATGCCAAATAGCCTACTTGATGCGCACGTCTCTCTCTCTCTCTCTCTCTCTCACTCACTCTCTCTCTCTCTCTCTCTCTCTCTCTCTCCCTCTCTCTCTCTCTCTCTCTCTCTCTCTCTCTTACACTCTCTCCCTCCCTCGCTGAAGGCTTTCTTGCCCTCTTTGTTTTTTGAATAAATTAACGACACATACCTCCTCAGTATGTGTATAATTGGCCTCAAACGCGGCGGTGTTCGAACAAATTGACAGAAACAAAAACGACCGTACTTTACCACGTTACTACCTCTCCTTTCTGCAAATGTTGAACTTAATTGGCTGAGAAAGAAAGGACAGGTAAGACGACTGATGTCTCCCAATTTGGCCCTCATCACGGGGACTATATGTCAGTGGTTTTCGTTTTTAGAGCTTTAACAACACCATTTCCACCGCCCAGAACTGCCCCCACCCAAATGTTCCGAACTAGAAAGTCCAAGCACCCCGTCCTCCCAGAATCACCCCAGCTCTGTACTAGCCGTCCCAGAGTATTCCGAACAAAACAGCTGATGACTTTATTTTCTAAAGGTACATCGCCTAAGCTGATGAGGGTTACCTATTGTCTCCAGCAAGAAAAATGTTTAGCTTATGGCCCTCCCCGAAATAGATACCTGTGAACCCATGACAGTAGCACCTCGCACTTTTTTCATAAACTTAGCAGTCCTCGGAGGAAAATGTGTATTAACAGAACTTGTGTTAAGATGAACGAGTCTCTACCGGAGAAGCCGGTTCCAATTTTTGATAAACCAGAAAGTCGACAGATGTCAGGCTTCCTGCAACAATTATAGGGCACAGGAATCGACACCTAGCAGGCCAGACGATGGACAGGAACACCCACAGAAACCTGCACCACAGCAATGATTAATAGATTAGTAACACACACCGACATAAGAGTTAATAAACATCAATCATGCAGCGACCGACAAAAGCATTTCCCTAAATACTCGGTGGTTGGGAGAGAGGATGAAGTGTGTAAATGTCTCCCCTGCCAACTCTCTAAGATTTTGTTTCTTGTACTCATTCAAAGATAACCTGCGGCCATCGGAAGAGAGGGGTCGGACGTGACGCACAGCCTGGCTGCGGACCATGGAACATCTATGGCAACGACCAAGGGGGAAGCAACGAAGCAAAAAGGGCGTGAGACGAGGCACCATTATCAGCATGATAAGCGATAGAACGAAGGGCTATCTCGAGGCCCCCTGCTCGCTGACCAGCGTGCCTGAAGTCCCAACCCGTCGGGCCCGATTGATGGGCCCAGTGCTGAAAGATTCTGCTCTCCTTGGTCCGCTTTTTGATCCGATCCCACTCCACCCCCTCTTCCCTCGGCATCCCAAAGCACGCCACACCCCTTCTCTCTCTCTCTCTTTTATATGGATTTTGAATTTGACTTAACTACAGAAGAACAAAAAGCGGGTACTAGGGGTGGGCGGAATTTGCGTAGTTGCGTAACGCAAATCTCCGCGAAACGGTAAAAAATCTCCGCGAACACGCAGAAATTCCGCGAACACGCGGAATTGCTTGCTCGCGATGCTTTTTTCCTGTTCACAATTGCTGTTTGCGTGCTCGGGGAGAAATATCTCGCGAACACGTATTTTGAGAACACGAACAAGCAAAAATTTCGCGAAATCGCGGAAAGCAGACTTTTGAGCAATTCCGCGTTCTCCGCGGAACGCGAAATTACGCAAATTCCGCAAATTCCGCGAGCGGAACGGAATTTTCCGCCCAGGCCTAGCGGGTACCCCGTCTCAAAGTACCTATGATAAAATGTGTTAGGGAACAGGACTGTGATCGGAGAACAACGAATGGTCACACCCTGCTACATGAAAACTTGGATTTGAGCTGGACCTTAGCTCCACCGCCGGTGCTCAACAGTGCCAACAAAAGAAGAAGAACAATAAGAGCTTACCAGTGATGGCTCATTATAATAGGACACTGGAAAGAAGAACTCCCTTCCATGACTGTAACTCATGTTAAGTTGAATTCCTCTCCCAACCACCTTTTTATATTAACTATCTTCCAATCGAGTTTTCATGATATTGCATCAGTCACTTCCAACTGTACACTGATAAGTTAAGAAATTTAACTTTGTATAATGACATTTGTATAACACCAGCCGTGCACATGACTATGCTGACTATTTTTGATCCACACGAAGTCTGGGCCTTAAGTAATGTACGAAATATCCCTTGTTTTGCCAGAAACATTTTTTCTTTACGGTATCATGTTTGTGCTCAAACAAGCTCCCCTCCTCCTATCCCTGGGTCTGACATGCGGCGCAGCTGAAGTAATTTTGTATGCACTACCTCCTCGCCTATTTTATCAACTACATGTAACTATGTACAATTGTGTCAGATTGCTCCTGCCTGTCCTAAAGACTCTGTACTTTTAAGGAATGCATGAAAAACATTTACGGTATTATAGCTAAAGGGTTAACGAAGGTGAATGTCGGCCAGGCAAGCTGGCGAGATATGTTAAAAGGGAGGACTGTGGAAATTTAGTTTACAACTGAACATTATCTGCGCCATCTTGCCTCTCCCCAGCGCGACACACAGGAAAGCGCACGGCAACCATTTTAGGCACCCTGGTCTCTCTCTCTCTGCTCATTGCCGATCGCCAGCGCGTCCCCCTGGCGCTGCAAGCATTCCCCCGCGCGCCGGCCACCCCCGCTCTCTCATACACGGGCCATAAACCCTCTCCTTCTGCGCGACCCTGCCATGGAACCACATCCCACGCCTGACCGACATCCCATACATGGTCATGCATCTCTTTGATAACCCCCTTCCTCTGCGCCCCATTGTCCGAACCGATCCCAGGCCATCACCTAGCCCTGCGGATGCAGTTTATTGCCCCTACTGTAAGGGAAACACCCCACATCAAAGGGATTACAGTAGATCAAGGCCCCCCACCCCCTGAGACCCGACCGGTCGCACACACCCCCGGGAATTGGCGGAATGTCCAGCTGTGTGATAGCCATCTCCTACTGTGGGTGGGGTGGGGACTTCCACTGTAGATATGTGTGGGAACGAGCTCGAAGTGGGGATTCCGAGGATGTTCTTTCATGTATCAAGACAATCTCAAGAATGTGCCATGTATGATAAACCTGCAATAAAGTCATAAACCTGTGTATAAGAGGCCAGGCCTCAGAGATGCAGTTAGAGCACCTCGTGACGATACTTCGCTGTCTGATCTGATGTGTTCCACTCCGACGGAATAAAACTTTGTTTCCTGCCTTCCAGTCTCCGGCGCCTGCCTCTTTATTGGTTTAGCATCGAATGGTATAAGAGGCGATTACCGCCGGGCAGTACTTGAAAGGTTATCGGCTACGACTGCCGCTACCATTTAACAAATGTACTTTGTGAGATGCTGTATTGTCTCTGCTAGTCATATCTGTAAAGTTGTGTTGAGTTAGTATCATGCTCCTGTACTGAGAGATAGTGGTACATAACACTGTGTCACAGATTTTTCCCCCTCTTGTCTCCCATGCCAGCGTAAGGCCGTGTGGAGGGCCATTGCACGCAAGGTGCGGGCTCTGGCTGTCTCCAACCGTCGGCGCACACACTGTCACAAGAGGTGGGATGACATCTGCCGGCATGACACCACGAATGGCCCGCATCTTTGCGGTGACACAGCCTGTGCTGGATGCACGTTTGAAATAGCATCAGCTGCAAGCTGGGGGTGAGTATTCTGGGAAGGGTGACTTTGGTTGTGAGTGGCTGCATGTGTTCCAAGCCGGGGCCAGTGCTGGGCTCTGTGATGTTGCTAGTATGATGCAATGGCTTGTAAGTGGCCTCTGTGTTGGGTGTAGCTGTCATGCATTTTTCCTACCTGTACTTTCTCATGTCATTAGAGTAATGGCCCCTGACATTGCATTCGGAGTTGTGGCCTTCTGGCATCGTCTAAATTGGGGTAGTCAGGGAAATCCCATGGAAGGGAACGGCAGTGCGCATCATCTGAGTGTGCTTTCTTCAATGTGTGCATTGCCTGACGTCAGAATTGTGAGGACTACACATCTGACACCAATGTGCAACTGTAGTTGTGCCCCAAAGTACGACATGGTGGATGGCATGAGCTCATGGCCATTGTGAACTGATATGTTGGAGTCTGTATCTGTGTTGTCCACTTCTACTGCCTCCAGATGTGACAGTGCCAACATGTTGGGGGGTACATCTTTTCCTCATCAAGGACCTAGGTGTGCTCAGAGGGATCTGTGTGTCTGGTTACACAGAGCCACCGGCAGGCTATTTGGCTGTGTGGTCATCACATGGGTCACTTATGCCAAGTTTCAATGATCACACGCAAAATTTGAGTTTTGAATTGAGGTTGCACAATGTTACTGCACAGGGTGGTGTGCAACATGGAGATATCATCATCTTGTTTAGTGCTTTGCTTGCATATGATGTTTGTGTTAATGCCACTGAACTGACCCCACATCTCTGTCTCTTGCAGCAACTACCGTGGGCACAGAGGGACAGGGGACGGACACCAGTGGTGAGGCATCAAGCATGACTGCTACACACGATCACACTGACACTGATGTGACCAGCGCCTCAGAGGGGGACAGGAGTCTGCTTGAGGAATCAAAGCCAGAGACACCAACCTCAACATCATCTGACGCCAGTGGTGACACATCTATGTTGGCAGGCACATAGAGCAGGAACTCTGCCTCCTCTTCGACCACACAGCATCCAGTGCCCACCAACCCAGCTACTTCCACTAGTGCTGCCCGTGTTCGCACCAGTAGGAAGGGAAGAGTGTCCTTCACCCCAGGCACCGCTGCCCCTGCCCCTGTCTCCCATGCTGCCATCAGTGTTGAGTCTGTGGACCTTTTGCGCCAGCTGTGTGTAGGCCAGACAACTCTGATCAACGCCTTCCAAGACCACGACAAAATGTTGGCACAGGTAGTTGCTTTCATAGAGGGCATTCATTCAGATGTGGGTGGGCTACACTAGACTGTCCAGTCTTTGTCCTCTGCAGTGCTCGCAGGTCAGGTCGCTCCCCACGCCGCACGGCTCCTCCTGTGCGCCCGTGACTCCTGCCCCACTGCTGCCGCTGCCGGGAGTTCGCCGCTGGTGTGCTCCTGTGATTGTGGTCTGGTGACTGTTTTGTTCTTATTTCTGTACTCTTATTTTATTTTATTTTGTATTGTAGTCGGTTCTGTGCCCTTAAGCGCCCCTTGCCCTCTGTTCCCCGCCGCTCCCCGCTTCCCACCGCTGCACCCCTGCGGCCCTGCCCCCTTTGCCTTCTGTGCCCCGTCCTGTTCCCAAACGCCCATTGGCTGCCCTGCTCCCGCCTCCCAGCTGCTCCTCCCTCCCACTTGGCCTTTTATGGAGGACGCCCCGTGGCAGTGAGTGTGACCCTTGACCCTGCTCGCAGGTCAGGTCACTCCGCACGCCGCACAGCTCCTCCTGTGCGCCCGTGACTCCTTCCCCACTGCTGCCGGGAGTTCGCCGCTGGTGTGCTCCTGTGATTGTGGTCTTGTGACTGTTTTGTTCTTATTTCTGTGCTCTTATTTTATTTTATTTTGTATTGGAGTCGGTTCTGGGCCCTTAAGCGCCCCTTGCCCTCTGTTCCCCCCCGCTTCCCGCTTCCTGCCGCTGCACCCCTGCGGCTCTGCCCCCTTTGCCTTCTGTGTCCCGTCCCGTCCCCCAACACCCATTGGCCACCCCGCTCCCGCCTCCCAGCTGCTCCTCCCTCCTGCCTTTTATGGAGGACGCCGCGCGGAAGCGCAGCGTACGCGCGCAGCGGGCGAGCCGATGGCGCGCCAAAAGCAAGCCCGTCTGCGCCCGTCCGTGCCTGGACCGTGCCCAGCGCCAGAACCCCTGGACCACGCACCCCCCGCAACGCCAGAATCCGATACAACGCCAACGCCCTCCTCGCTCTCAACACCGGCCGGGACCGCCGCTGCTTCCAAGCCACCCAGAAACGCACCCACGTACCCTTCTCCTGCCGCATCTGCAGCTCCTCCTGTGACAGAACCACCAAGCCTCCAAGGAGCGGATCCAACCATCTCCGCTGCATACTCATCAACACCCGCTCCGCACGCAAACACGCCGTCGAGCTCTGGGACCTACTCGACACAACGGCCCCAGACGTAGCATTCCTTACCGAGACCTGGTGGAACGAATCCTCGGCACCGGACATCGCCATTGCCATCCCAGACGGCTACGAGATCACCCGCAGGGATCGCGCCAACGGAATCGGAGGAGGAATAGCCATCGTCCACAAGTCCACACTCCAGGTCCACACCCTCGCAGACGACTCTCTCAGCTCCGCTGAACACCTTCACTTCCGGATCCACACTGACCCCAACACCACTCTCAGAGGAACACTCATCTACAGACGTCTCGGACCCCGAGCCCTGTTCAGTGACTCCATCGCCGACCTCGCCAGCACCCACGCACTCGCCTCCATGGACTACATCCTCCTCAGGGACCTGAACTACCACCTCAAAAACAACAACAACACCAACTGCGCCACCCTGATCGCCAACCTCGCCAACCTCGGCCTCCGACAACTCATCACAGAACCCACCCATGCCGCCGGCCACACGCTCGACCCCATCTTCTCCACTAGCACCCACGTCGCCTTCAACCACACCAACGAACTCCACTGGACCGACCACCACTGCATCCACTTCACATTCAAGAAAGCAACCACGCACCACCACACTTAACAGCTACCTCGCCGCAGCTGGGGCACAATCACCGAGAATCAACTGACATCCACCCTCGTCCTGGACCCACCAACTGACCCCACCGAACCAGACACCGCAGCCTGAAACCTCAGACAGTGGATCGAAGACTGCGCCAACACCCTCGCCCCGCTAAAGAAGCCCTCCATCAACCACTCCAGCAAGAAAGCCGCCTGGTTCACCAAAGAACTCCAGACCTCCAAACACACATGCCGGATGCTAGAGAAAAAATGGCTCCAAGACCGCACGCCAGAAAACTACGATGCCCACAAGGACACCATTCGCAGACACCGCCAACTCATCAGAACAACCAAGAGATCCTCCTTCAAAGCCCGCCTGGACAACAACGCACACGATTGCAAAGAGCTCTTCAGCATCATCAAGGAACTCTCCAACCCCAGCGCCGACACCAACGAAATCCTGCCCTCGCAAGGACTGTGCGACTCACTGGCCACCTTCTTCCACCGCAAGATCATCGACATCCATGACAGTTTCAACGCACCACCAGCCCCGACCATGACAGACCCCACCCCGAACACCACTTATACCAACCAGCTGACCTCCTGGGCCCACATCAACGACGACGACGAGACACGAAAGATCATGAACTCCATCCACTCAGGATCGCCAGCAGACCCCTGCCCACACCACGTGTTCAACAAAGCATACGCCACCATCGCACCCCAACTACGAAAGGTCATCAACGTCTCCTTCAACTCAGCGACATTCCCAGAAAGCTGGAAGCACGCCGAAATCAACGCCCTCCTCAAAAAGCCCAAGGCGGACCCCAAGGACCTCAAGAACTTCCGCCCCATCTCCCTGCTCCCCTTCCCAGCGAAGATCATTGAGAAAATCACCAACATACAGCTGACCCACCACCTCGAGGACAACAACATCCTAGACCCGTCGCAATCCGGTTTCAGACGGAACCACAGCACCGAGACAGCCCTCATTGCCGCCACAGACGACAACTGACACCAACTAGCGGCGTACCCCAGGGCTCATCCCTCAGCCCGACGCTGTTCAACATCTACATGGCCCCCCTCGCACAAGTGGCCCACCAACAGGACCTGAACATCATCTCCTATGCCGACGACACCCAGCTCATCCTCTCCCTTACCAAGGACCCGCACACCGCCAAAGCCAACCTCCACAAGGGTATGAAGGCAGTCGCCGAGTGGATGAGGAGCAGCCGCCTGAAGCTGAACTCGGACAAGACGGAAGTCCTCATCCTTGGCCCTACCCCATCTGCCTGGGATGACTCCTGGTGGCCGACAACACTAGGAACAGCACCGACGCCAGCGGATCACGCACGCAACTTGGGATTCATCATCGACTCCTCCCTCTCCATGTCCAAACAGGTCAGCGCCATCTCCTCCTCCTGCTACAACACCCTCCGCATGCTTCGCAGGATCTACCAGTGGATCCAGATCAAAACCAGAAGAACGGTGACCCAAGCCCTCGTCAGCAGCAGGCTGGACTTCGGCAACGCACTCTACGCAGGAATCCCGACCAAACACCTACAGCGACTACAACGCATCCAGAACGCCTCGGCCCGCCTTATCCTCAACCTCCCCTGACGCAGCCACATCACCCCCCCACCTCAGAGACCTTCACTGGCTCCCCATCAACAAGAGGATCACCTTCAAGCTCCTCACCCACGCTCACAAAGCACTCCACAACACCGGACAAGCCTACCTGAACAGCAGACTCAACCTCTACACCCCCGCCTGCCAGCTCCGCCAGCCTCGCCCTCGCCCTCGCCGACGTCCCACGAATCCAGCGTACCACCTCAGGAGGCAGATCCTTCTCCTTCCTCGCTGCCAAGACCTGGAGCACCCTCCCTACCCACCTGCGGCAGACCCAGGACCTGCTCACCTTCAGGAAGCTCCTCAAGACCTGGCTCTTCGAGCAGTAGCAGCAGCCAACCCCCCCCCCCCATCAGCGCCTTGAGACCCTCACGGGTGAGTAGTGCGCTTTACAAGTTCAGTGATTGATTGATTCAGCTGGCACAGTCTCAGAGTCCAGCTCCAGTCCCTTTGGCCACCCCCCTACCAGTGGCTACATCTGACAAAAGAAACCACACATCACAGACCTCAGGCTCAAGATACAGCACACGCAGCACACAACAGCAGCAGCCCAAGCGGGCCAGAGCGCAGACACCATCCCCCCAAAAAACCAAAGCCACACCAGAGCGCAAAGGCAAAAGCCCTTCAGGCAAGACTCGGGCATAAAGCCAAGAAGCAGGCCTCCGGCTCACATGCCTCAGAGGCATCCCCAGCTAAGGACTCTCCTGTCCCAAAAGCATCTCGCAAAGAAAAGCAGTCAGTTCCCATTCCTGCTGTGAAGCTGGTGCCATCTAAGGGTCCACAGAAAAAGCCTGATAAGGCAGATTCACCCACAACCTCAACTCCCATCCCGAGCCCTGTGAAGCAGGGGAAGGTGGTCAGTGTAGGGGGTTCACCTGTTTAACAGGTGATGGGGGAGAAAAGGCAAAGCCAGGCCAAGCGTACCGCCGGATGCAGCAGCTCCCCAGAGGAAGGGCCACCGGCTGCACCTGGTACAGCTTTGGTGGAGAGTGTGCCTGTTGTGGCCACAACACCTACCACTCCTCCCAAGAACAAACCTCCATTTAGACTCCCCAAGAAGTGGAAAGGCACCCCTCCACATTCTCCCTCCCACACTGTGTCTCACGGCAGCATGACTCCACCTCCATGTGCCACCACACCACCTGGTCCAAGCAGCCCTCTGGCTTCCAAAGCCACTGATGCCTCTACCTCAGCTGGGCCTCTCTCTCCCCGGTCCAGTCCTCCAACTGGCCCCAACACTCAGCCACCTCCCAGTCTGACTGACAGCCAAGTATGAGTCAAAGTCGCCCTCACACACCTGTCTCTCCCACAGCAGTGCCTGGACTGCCCATTGTTATTCCGCTAACTGTGTTGCTGACCATGGCAGGGTACAGTCTCACCCATTCCCTGTGCAGGATCTAATGCACACATGTGCCCTCTCTACACTTTGGACTGGCTACTGGCCTAGATGTTGCTTGCTGTGTTTGCCCATTCCCTGTGCAGCCTCTCATGTACCTACTCTGCACTTTGGACTGGCCACTGGCCTTGCTGTGTTTGCCCATTCCCTGTGAAGCCTCTCATGTACCTACTCTGCACTTTGGACTGGCCACTGGCCTTGATGTTCCTTGCTGTGTTTGCCCATTCCCTTTGCAGCCTCTCATGTACCTACTCTGCACTTTGGACTGGCCACTGGCCTTGATGTTCCTTGCTGTGTTTGCCCATTCCCTGTGTAGTTTCTCGTGTACCTACTCTGCACTTTGTACTGTCCACTGGTCTTGCTCTTGTCTACTTTTGATGCCTATCTGTGTAATATGTGAATAAAGACAGTTACTCCTGTTGACTGCTTTGTCAGTGTCCTTACTAAATAAAGGGTTTTATGTGTGGGTATGCTTTAATGTGACACATGCTATGTATGCCACTTTAACATTGCCAATGGCTGTTTTAACTTTGCCAGAATTTTGCAGAGGTGACAGGCACTTCAGTTCTTATTGACTCTGAGGCTTGGGGGTGCAATGATGGTTGTTTGTGATGAGCTACTGTTATCCTAATCAATCTATGGTGATGTTAGCTTAGCTCAATTGTACACATGCCATGTTCGGATGCACTACCAGCACAGAGTGGGATTCTATCCACAATATTGCAGGCAGGCTGGCCAGGGTCCGCCATGTCTGTATGATCTTTCTTTTTGTGTGACCAGCAGTGTTGGGGTACTATCATCTTGTGATGGCCAGTCATCACAGTCACATGGGTAGATTTCAATGTGTGCACTTGTGTGGTCATGAAGTGTGCAGTGTGAAGGGGGTGACTTTGTCAGTAGTGTTGATGTGTGTGTGCCCCTGTGATGGAAACTGCACACCTGTGTCAACCTGGATTTGAGTGCCTGTTAGTGGGATTGGTCAGCCCTGTGCTTCTGATTGTGTGCACATGTGGGAGTTGTAGGTTGTGCACTGTGCGGTGTGTTGGTGTGTCCTTGCACTTCTGGGGGACACCTAATTGTTGTGGGTGCCAATTGTGAGTATGCAAAGTGTGTGACTGGCAAGTCAGTGTTGTGTTTTGTTGATCAGCCATGTTTCTTGTTATGATTTGTGCTCACTGTGCAGACCTGCTCAGCCACACTGACATTGTGGGTGTGTTTTCTCATGCTTTGCTGTCACTTGAGGCATTTTTGGCTCCAGTATGGCATGTCGGATGTGGAGTTATACCATCCTCTATCTGTGCTTCTGATGCCTACCCATTGTGAGCACTCCATCTATTTGTGTATGGTACACTTCAGACATGTCCACTACTGACGTACACACCACTTCACTCTCATGTCAGCTGTCCCCTTGGGTTGCCAGTATGTGTGCCTCCCCACCACTTTATTTCTGACACTATGCTTTGTGGTGCTGGCACTCAGGACAGTTTCGCAATTGGTTATATATGAATTTCTTGTACTGTTTTGCAGTCATGGTTGCTCATATGCAGTTCAACTGTTTGTGCTGCACAGTCCTCTGGTCATGTTGTTTTCACCTGGGTGTCCCAGACTTGTTCATCTGTGGGTGATGGGTGAGCTGCATGTGTGTTTGCTGAGGTACTTCTTCCCTTCCTGAGTGTGATGTTGTCTGTGTGCTATGGTGATTTGTGTTGTGGGGATTCATTGTGTGGCATTCATATCTGTGTTGAACTGGTAAGTGTGGTGTGCACACACTGCTTGTCTTGCATGCAGTGCTGTGAGTGGATGTTGCCTTGTACTTGCCTGGTGTGCATCACCTGATGTCCAGCTGTGTTTGCAATGTGATGGATTGGCATGTGCATCTGTTGTGTGTTTGGTGTTGATATGTGCAGTGTTTGGCCTGTGTTCTCTCTTTCAGCTGACAGATGCTCTGTTTGTGATGTTCTATTTGCATGGCATTGTGTGTGATTTATTTGTGCATTGTGATACATTGAGATGTGTGTTGCAAGTGTAGTGTGCATTGCTAGTGTGTCTGTCACAAGCACTTAGGGCTATTCTTGTTCCTGGGCTTGTTTTGAGTACATCCTTGGGGGTTTCTCCTCTTATATTTGACCTGTCACTTGTCAGGATTGTGCATGTGCCAGCATGTGGTACACTATGACACCATGTTGACTTGATGAGTGGTGTGAAATGTCTGTCTGTGTTTTCTTATTGGCCCATTGCTCCCAGCTTGTGTCCATGATTGTTTTGAGATGATGCACTTCTTGTCTGTGTTGGGGTATGTTGTCTGTGCATTGTTCCTTAGTGATGATGTTGTGTAGTCCTGTTCTGTCTGGGCTCCCATTGCCTTTCCACTGTTTTACTGCACAGGTCTGGGCGTGTTGTACTTCTGTGTATGTTGTTAGTGAGTTTTGTATTTGGCTGTTGTTTTTGCGCCAGCATTGGTTCAGGCATCCCTGAGTGTATCTATGTGATGTTTGTGGATACCACCCAGGGAGTGTGATTGTTTGTCAGTGTATTCACTGGACATTATTGGCACCATTCTGTGTGTTTGACACTGGTGTTGAGTGTTGCAGGTGTGAGGTGGGTGGGGGAGGGGTATGTGTGAAGGGTCCAAGTTGTGTTGGACAGTCATGGAGTGTGGCAATGGGCCCTGTGTGTTGTGCTGATGACATACACCTGTCAAGTTGTTGGATACAGATGTGTGGCTGATCACTGCTTGACTTCAGAAACTTCCTATCATCCCTGTGCCTATGCATGGGTTGCCTTGCTGTCTCCCTGAGTTGTTGCACAGAGGTGACTGTGGTTTAATTTCACTTATTGTGCCAGCCATGTGTGATTTGATAAGCTAAGGGTGTTGTTATATGTTCCTTCTTTTGAATGTGATGTACACAGGCTTTGTGGCTGGGCTCCTTGGCTTTCCATTTGTGTCAACCTCACTTTAGCTTTGCCCATGGCTTGTCCTCCATTGCTGCTGACATCTGGTCTGTGCATACCTGTGGCGTCGTCTGCGACAGTGCATTAGTTTCTGGTAGTGTATCAGGTACAGCACCGGGAAAACGTGTAAAGCAGGATCCATTGTGGTCGGGACCGGGTGGAGGGGACCGGGAATCTGGTTTTGCACTCTGCAGTTGTGCTTCCGCCGTCTCTGGTTGGGAGGTTTCTCCGCTGCGGTGTGACTGGCTGTTTGGGGTGGGGCATCCTGATTTGTATGTCAGTCGGGACGTCATTCCACACGGCGGTGAGTCTCTATTGGCTCCCATCGCTGCAGTTACGGGCACATTTCTATGGCGGTTCCCATCGCGGCATACGGGAAATGGGCTATGATTGACCATGCTAATATGGCAGGCGTGAGGACCACTGCCCGCATGCTGAGAATGGCATTTTCCGCCAGCACCGCGGTGGTGCCTCCGCCGCCATCCTAGGCCTCCCAAGTGTTTAACTGGAACTTGCTGTGGTGCTGTACTATGGGGAATGACTAATTGTACCTCACTTCAGATTCAAGAGAACATCTTCCTAAGGAGATTACTAGCAGTTCCAAATTCAACCCCTTCCAATATAGTACATAAAGAGTTAGCAGTTCTCTATATTGAGGACCACATCAGTGTTACCTCACTTATTGTCTGGCATGGGATCTCGAGTAAAAGTGGAACTAAATTCACTCAGGATATTATAACTGATTGTTTTGCCCTTGATTTTAGTAAAAAAAATCCCATGGCTGGCACATGTCAATTATCTCCTGAAGGAGCTTGATGAGCATACTGATATTAACGACCCCATGAAAGTCTTACGTTTCAGTAAGAAGGAATTGAAAATGGGATTTATAGGGGCTAGAGAATTCCTAAGAGAAATTGGTGAATTTGCAAAACCAACAATCAAAGCTTATTTTGAAGGGCCATCCCAGAAAGGCACATAAAAATATCTGCTCTGGGTATTACATTTTCAACACAGATTTTACTTTACCAGACTAAGATTGGGGACTCTCCATTTTTAATAGCCTTTGCTGACGGGCAAATGGAATAAAAAAGTTACCAAGTTGCCCTGCAACTTTTATAAGGATATTAGGAAGAGAATTGTATGTCCCCTTTTTTTCTAGCGGGAAACTATATTCTTATAAAGTTGCATTTAACTTTATTTGCCGTCTGGAAATCGAGAGAGTTATGTTATGCTGTGGCCTCTTATACTCAATTGGCTATCAAAAGAAGGAAGGACAATACACATCTAGAGGCCTTTGTTCATAAAACTATATGGGATATATACCCTCAGGGTAACTTTTAAGTTTCTATGTTTTAAATTATTCATTGAATAGATTAATTATACCATTAGTCGTTAATTACATGTATTGTATTACTTCTTTACTGTTCTATAGTAAAACCCTTTTAGTTAATTTTATGTCCATTTTTACTTGGTTTGAACTTTAAACTGTGGTATTGATAAACAATATATAATGTGTATTTATGACTGATATATTTTAGAATGCTTTTATGGTTTGTATTTTAACGGAATACAGCAGATTGAATAGAATTGATTTAATGTCATTTTTTTACTGAACCTTTTTCTTAAAATATAAAATGTCATGAGTTTTCTACTGACGTTTTGATGAAACTTGATTTCTCTAAAGATAATAATATTGTGTCATGCTCTATACAAGGAACTAGCTCTACATAAAGCATTGTTGAATTTCAAATAAAATATCTGTTTGCGACAAATTAATATGTACTTACATAATAACTAAAGGAGCACCCATAAGCCACACAAGTGGACTTATACTATTAGGAATCACTTAATGTATTGTCTGTAGCTGTATTATGTTTTACAACTTGTCTCTGGGTCCAGTCCACCTCAGACAATACAAGGAAGCCACTCATTCTATTACCACATGACATCAGTGCACTTTTACTGCTGCCTAGGCATGGGAGATCTGACTGCCAGTGGAGTAACACACCGTTCTCAGGACCTGCTGAATGCGGTGATGGGGCCCCTGCCACTCCATGCCTCACAAATTTTCGTTGGACTGGATAAGTGGTCCCCTTTGAGTGGTGTCCCCTTTGAGTGGTGCTCTTGCAGCACCGCGGTGGATGGAGGAGCTCTGTTAATCCTCTGCTGAATGCACCTAGGATGGCTTGTGTGATGCTCATGCAGCACTCAGGGCTCAGGACGCTGGTCTAATTTGGACCTCTGCATGTCACTTACTCCACTGTGTGCTGCTTGGGATGGTGACTGCACAGTGACTTGACCTGTGCACAGTGGTGGAGGATTAGCACTTCAGGCAGGAGTTGGGTATGGCGCTTTAGGCACTTGTGAGACACTGCTCTAGTAGCAACTTTGTTGTTTAAATTCAGTGCCTTCTACTGTAGCATAGCAATATTTCTTCACCAAAACCCACCCATGTAGGATCTGTATACCAAATCAAAGAAAGTGGGAGCTGGAAGTATTTTTAATAGGGTTCAATCCATTCCAACTGCATACCAATATCCACGACAGAGAGAACCCATTAAGATAGGTTGTGATTGTCTCATTCGTATACCACTGTGGGGGTTCCCTTTTTGCTAACAAGGACTCTCATCCACTGGTAATTCCAGCGGCAAGCTTCATCATTGTGTCCTCACCCAAATACTGGCTGTATATGGGTGGGTTCAACCGTGGACCACAAAAGAGCTCTTTCCTGTGGTGAGGAATGTTTGTTTAAAATTTTCTCCACTATGTTTATTATGGTATCTTGTGGCAAGATTGAAAGCAAAATAAGTAATGCCTTAGGAGTAATTATTAGGGCTTTGACATCTCAAATGTCTACATGTTTCAGCCTTGTTTAGTGCCAAAGAAGGCCAGTTGAATTTCATCAGGACTGTGACCCCAAATCCCTATAACATGTAACTAATTGTGCACAAATCGAGTTGCTATACTCTGTATGCTAGGTCTGGACTGGTGGTAGGCCTGCTCTCCTCTGCTACCTTCCCCTACAACATAGTTCAGACTATGTTTCTGTTTCTAAATAACTCAAAACTAAATGTTCTTAAACCTGCCCATTAGCACATTCAATGGCTCCAACCTCCCTATCCTTTAGTTGGGTACACCTTGGTACTTGTTGGAAAATAGCAGACTCCTATCCTCCTAACAATAGTGATGCAGGCAATGACACCAGGGCAGGGAATTCCTAAAGTACACACAGCTTATTTTTGCTGTGCTTTGGTGTGTGTTTATCCAATTTAAAGGAGGTGTAACCCAAATCCTCTAAAGCTCTAAAGAGACGGCTAGGCAGACTGAGGAGCCGCCCACCCCTGATGCTAAGGAGATCTTGTGGATCTTGGACTGGGCCGAGTGAGGTGCCCAGTGCTGAAAGATGAGAGTAGAGTGGCCTCCCACAGATGAGACACATGAGGAGAGAGAGTGGGGGAAAGTTGAGGGGTCTTACCCCATCAGAAGAAGATTTTAACCCTAGCCATGCTGAGGACCAGTGGGGAAGGCCAGGTATAGGGAAAGGGCTGAGGCCCATGGGGGTGCCACCCCCCTCCCCTCCATGCCCATGAAAAAGGGCACTAAGCATATGTGGGCACAACCAGGACTAGACACAGGAGCCACTGCAGGGGACTCCGATACCCAGCTACTGAGACAAATGTGACGATGACTGCAAAAGCCGCCCACCCCTAGATGGAGAGTTTAGGGGACTGGTGGGCCGCCTAACCAGACCCCAACCACAGGCACAACATTTGTCTGTCTACCGCCATGGTAAAGGATAAAATCCAAGCGAAACATGGGAAGCTAGACAAATTTGCCAAACCTTTAGTGCATCAACCACAAGGGGAGGAGATCGACAGGCTGGGGCCATTGCCTGGGACTAAGGAGAGCCGTACTCTAGAACAGATGCTATCCTAGGAGCCATCAAGTCGTCCCCTCATGTAATCTATAGACTAAAATTGGGGGAGCTAGTGCGGATGTGGCATTACTCTGACAGGACCTATGGAAAACTACCAGACATGTGACTGAAGCCAAAACATGCATAGATACGCTGAAGGGCATGGTTTGGAACTTTAATCAGAATGTCCAAAAGCTGAGGGTCATATCTGGAGATGTGGTGACCCGGGATGAAGATGCAGAGGGGCGCTATCTGCAAAATAAGCTGTGATTACTTGGGTTACCAGAGGGTGAGGAGGGCTCCTGATCGGAGCACTTTTTGGAGGACTGGCTAAGGTACTTCCTCCTGCCGGACCAACTTTCACAATGGTTCCTCATATGAGAGAGCCCACAGAACCCTGGTACAGAGTCTCCTACCAGTGGCGGCCCAAGGCCGATGATTGCTAATTTTTTTCAACTACTGCAACAGGGAGTTTGTGCTCTGCACGGTCCAAAAACTAGGGAAGATTACACACAAATCCATACTGAATATTATATTCCCAGATTTTACCAAACTGGTGCAATAACAGAGAAAAATCTTCGAACCTGTGAAGCAGAAACTGTTGGCCATGAAGGTCAGATACATGATGCCCTACCTGGCCAAGCTCAATGTGATTTCCCAGGGCATATCCATTGTGTTTGACCAGCCGGACTGTGCATCCGATTGGATAGAAGAATGACTGTAGCAGAGATCAGAACCACTGTCGTAACTAAACTCGGGGGGGCCTCTTTGCAAGGCATATGGAGGGGCCCCCTCCGGGTTCAATCAGGAGCTCTGCAGCCAGAGTGCTCTGCTGATGGGGCCCCATGGAGCTTGGGGGACCCCCCCACACCACGGGGGCTGCGGAGCCTGGGTTACGCTCCTGATCAGAACATCCAGGTGACACCCCCTGAGATACTTCTACCGTAGACGGGGGTTTGAGAGGGTTGCCATGATGCTGGACCCGGAAAGGTTGCTGTGGAAGTTTGAGACAGAGAAGAGGAAAAGACAGCCTTCCCTCCCATGAGAAGACATTGGAGGCACACTCCTTAGACAGACATTGGGGACTCTGCAGACATGTTTCCTACATTACAGTCAAACTAATTGAGTGTTGCTGGAAAGGAGGGAGAGTTTGCCTTCATTCAAGAAAGGCAGATGTTATTTAGTAGATGTTGACAGGGTGGGGCAGGCGAAAGACGTTTCCCACGTTGTGTAAGTGATTTGTTCAAAATACATGTCAGAGAAAGGTGGGGTACAGTTGGAGTCCCTGACTTTGAAAGCTAGTTGTGAGACACGAGAGGACAAGCAGACATACACACACGCCATGACACAAGACAGAAGGCAACCCAACCAGTGCAGCCAGGCATTATAGCGATAGTATGGATACTACACCAGATGGCTGGACAGGGCCGTGACCTAATGACAGTTCTCGCATATATGAACAGCATGGGCTGTAAAATCAGAATTGGGTAGGTAATCCCCGACCTGGATCTTTTGCAACGGAGGCCCTTGCTGGAAACCCCTGCATCTGTCTCAATAGAGGTAAATCAGGCTACACAAAGGACTCCTCTTTTTCTAGGTGGAGAGGAGATAGGTCGACACAGAACACTGCTATGTAGCAATAGAGAGCAGGTGGTGATGGAGAGAAGTGCTGATCCCCAACATGTATGCCCCCCAGGCTTCAGAAGCAGTCAAAGAAGAAAATGACGTAACCATGTAGCAAGGTGTCTGAAGAGTCAGAGGAAAAGTCATCAACATCGACACAGTAGCAAGAAGCAGTCTGTTGAAAAAAAGGAGCCGCAGTTGGCAGAAGAGAAATGGTAGACACCTCCAAAGGTGGGTCATCATAAACAAATCTGCTATTGGAAGTAGCAGTCGCAAGCTGTATCCCCACATCTGATGTATGGCTTGTATTTGTAGCACTAGCAAGAACAATAGTTCATTCTCCACCCTCCCCAGCCAAGGGAAAACATTGGTGTTGCTTAAAACTTGTAAAAGGAATTTGTGTAGGGTAGTGAGAGTGGTCAGGGAACTACACAGGAGTCCCCATAGTCTACTGTGTAGTACTGGCCACATGATGCAAGTTTACTTGATCATTGGGGACAATGCATTTGTCTTTACAACCAGAAAGCAATGGCAAAATCACTGTTCTTGTGCCCTGAATGCTGAGGACTGGCATCAGTGCATGGTAAGATGGACCAAACTCCTCCTTTATTGCAATCTTCACTCAAACTAGATCTCCAACTTTTATTCTCCAGCCGGAAGGTGATGGTTGCTCTATTCACTCCATCAGTGGCTGGCCTTTAAGAAAAGTAATTAGACTGCTTGTTCCAGACGTCTTGCAATTCCTGTAAGACAGCAAAAAGTAAATTTATGTCAAAAGGTGTATCTGCTGCCACTGTCCCTGGACTGTCAAGATCTGGCACAAACATCTGGATGCCAAACAGGACATTGTATGGGTTTCGGCCACCCAAAGATCGTCTAGGCAGATTATTTATTGCTCTCTGGGCACCATACACGTGATGGTTCCAATTACAACCTGAATCTAATACTCTAGCTGTTAAGGATTGCTTTAAGTCATGGTTTGTACTCTCCACTATCAAATTTTCCTCAGGATGAAAGGGCAATGAATAATGCACAGCCACACCCAATGTTCCCATAGTATCCCTGTAAGCCTTAGAATGCAAAAGCAGAGATCTGTCCTTACAACTCTTTAATAACAGTGCAAGCATCTGCCAGTCATTGTAGCCACACCCATAGGAATCTGGAGCAAGAATCTATAGCAAGTAGAATGGATTTAAATGCACCATCCAAATTTAGAGGGCCGAAGTGATCTTGGCACAAGCATTGGAGCATTTTTTTTCTTTAAACTAAGAGGGGTGTCTGTGGTGGGTGAGCAATGGTGGAGCTTTTAATTTGTTGGCAGATGTCACAGCGAAGGGCATATGTTTCTGTCTGTTTGTACAGACCAAGCCACCAATAGCACTTCTGTAATAAGGAAATTGTGGCTACCACACCAGCATGGGCTACACTGTCATTGACAGCTATGATTAATTCTAGCCTGCGGTCTTGATTTGGAATCATACAATCACTCACTCTAGGGATGATAGCAACAAGAATATTTTGGGCACTCAAAGGATAGGAATATTTTGCTGCATAATCTTTAGGTAAAGGGCTGCTGCTGCACAAAGCATTGATAACAGCCATAATATCGTCATCCACCCTCATGTGAGAATGAGTAATCGCAGCAACTGGATAAGTCTTAACTGCAGATTTGGCATCTTCATCTGCCAATGGATCCCTACAAAGTGTATTCCAGCCTGCTGGTGACTCAATGTGTGTATCTCAAGAGCCCGTGGCAAACTGTCTTTAAGTTGTGCCACCTTTCCCCAAAGGAGCATGTGCATTATAGCATTCCCTTTTGAGTCTCTGAATCCATTCAGGCACCAGTAGTTTAAATTTCATTAAAAGACTGGACATAGTA
The DNA here is from genome assembly GCF_964204655.1 of Triturus cristatus. Taxonomy (NCBI): domain Eukaryota; kingdom Metazoa; phylum Chordata; class Amphibia; order Caudata; family Salamandridae; genus Triturus; species Triturus cristatus. The sequence goes on from NC_140583.1 coordinate 693,579,837, forward strand.
ATATGAATCATAGACTAGGAATGGGGAATACAGGATCCATATTTTTTTTTATCAAAATTCTTTTTAATGAGCATTTTACAAAGGCAAAAAGAGAAACAATAGCTTACATTATAGTATAGTGCATCTGTACCATTAACCTTATTGAAGCCATTTTACATTTATAGTTGCTTTCCGAACAGGGTTATGTCTATACCAAATTCCGTAATTTGAATAGCTCAACTTTTTGATCTGGGACATATCAACTCTAAGAATCCCCCACCCACTCCCCCCTCCCACTCCCACCCTAAACCAACTGACCCCTGTTAACAGTGACTTGGTGGCAAATAAAACAAGCATTGGCAAAGCCAATAGGTCTCGCATTTTTGACCTTTTTGCTTTGCCAATGCTTTTTGTGCAGACCTCCAACTGTCCCCAAAAAAGAGAGAACTTAACTATTTAATCTTGTAGGCACATGCATGCATGCCGACACATGGAAATATAAGGCAGCCATTTTCTTTTTTTTATTTACCAATTGAAGATGTCTGGGGGACACTTACACTGGTAAGAAAAGTCACTTTACTTTTATGAAAGGGCATTTTGAAGTGCGGATCAACCAGCAGCAAATGGCAGGCGCCGGACTATCCAGGAACCTTCAAGTCAAATAAATTATTTTAAATGAACTGGAGGAATGGGGAAGCAACAGAGGAGCGAGTTAGGGCTATTGATATTAGGAAAGCAACACGGAGGTGTCATTGGACGAAGGAGCAATAAAGGCGCCTGAATCTGTGGAAGAAAAAACAGTAAAAAGAAAAGCCAGGGAGGGGTAGTGAAAGCAATGGGAGAGTCTGGAAGGGGAGTGAGGGAGCAACACGAGTGCACAAGGGCAAGGGTTATTTGTGGGTGAGAATCAGCACACTGGGAAAGAGGTAGAAAACAACAATGACAAATAAAACGATTGCAAATAAAACAAACAAATTAAAAACAGGATTCCTGCTCAAATGTACATGGCACATGCTTTTAAAAATATAAATGCGGGATAACTTCCGGACTGTTATTGGTAAAAGTGAAACGGGTAGTAAACATAAATATTCAAATAAATTGGCGCATAGTATATGGCTAAATCAGTAGGAGTCCTGCTGTTTCAGGAATGGACGGTCAGCTAACTTCAGTAACTCATTTGCTCATAGTGAAATCATTCGTGTGACGTTACAGTTCCTTGGGGCTCCCGCCAAAGCACCTGAAACCTAGTTAACAACATATCAAGCTCATCTTGTACAGCTGTACTGTGATCTAGTCAGTGGTAACCACACCGCCGCCATCTTCCAGGAAGTAAAAGTCCTGATGCTCTGGAAGGATGCGAAGCCCTCACACACCCCCTGAATGGAACAAGCATTGGCCGCGCGATGCAGGAAGCTTGTAGTAATGTACGAAAAAAAGAACATGCTAGTGATGCGCGCGCACGCAGCAGCACGAAAAAGTGAAAGTGATCGCGCTGGAAGGGAGGCAGATGGCGGCTGCGCGTGTACACGCTCGCGTGAACACAAGCACTAGGCCACCAAAAGCCTGTGGCTGCACTTTGAAAACCCCGATACTAAATGTCTCGCAGAGCAGCGTAAAACAGAACAGGAAGCAAGGCAGGGGAAAAAAGAAGGTATATGTGTGATATAGTCTGAAAGAAGATGGGATAAGGCACACGTGGGAGTACGTTTTCATAAAAAATGACAAGGTTTTACAATATGACACAATATGACACAACGACAACAATGACTGACATGACTGACATCTAGAGTGACTAACAGACCAGCTTACACGGAGGGACACCTTCAGCTACACAAAGGGCACACATGTCAACTTACACAAGACAAGTACCTCAAACACCACCTTTGGCTGTGTGAATGCACATAGGGATATGGCCACAGTACACATGTGCACGCCTGGGAGTCTAGCATCCAGCATATGTGTAACTAATCAAAACCACTGTCTCCTACCTAGCTGCTGTACCGGTCACACCTTGATGCGTCATTACAACCTGGCACACATCCACCACACAATGACCACAGTCGGCGCTGGAATGATGAATGTGTTCATGAGCAGACATGAGAGGCAATGCTAATTAGATCAACATTCATCAAACGAGCATTGCTGTGATTGTCACTGGACCTCAACACATTGACATGTGTATACATTGTACAGTCCAGGACTACACTGTCCTGCATACACCAACATCAAATCCTCAAGTGACATGTGAGTGGGTACAGACAAATGTACGTTACACACACACAAACATGGCATGTGTAGCCATCAGCGAAGTAAATTGAACATTGGCATTGTGTGCACAATGATGTGCCATTGAACATGTTGGCACTATGCACTGTTAATGTGTGACAGATGGACATCGCCATTGCATGGCACCCATATCGCGGCAGCTACTGTATGGCACCGACAGTGTGTCACCAGCACCCCCATTCACACAAGTGCAGTACTCATAGGCATGGAGACATGCCCATATGGCGGTTCGCATGCTCCGCCGCCTGAATGGCGGTGCCTCGAGGCAATGCATGGCACCCATAGCGGTGGCATGATGCAATTTTGAAGATCGCGGTAGGCGTGCTCCGCCACCGCGGAGGCAGTCATTGGCTGCATTTGAAAGATGCACGATCGCCTGGCACTGGCGGTGAGTCACCAGCACCCCCATTCACACAAGTGCAGTACTCATAGGCATGGAGACATGCCCATATGGCGGTTCGCATGCTCCGCCGCCTGAATGGCGGTGCCTCGAGGCAATGCATGGCACCCATATCATGGTAGCTACTGCCTGGCACCGGCGGTGTGTCACCAGCACCCCCATTCGCACAAGTGCGGTACTCATAGGCATGGAGACATGCCCATATGGCAGTTGGCATGCTCCGCCACTAAAATCGCGGTAGCACACCCCGGGTCCCAGCGGTGTTACACCGCCATGGAGTTCGCCATAGAGCCAATGGGAAGCTCGATAGCATGATGCAATTTTGAAGATCGCGGTAAGCGTGCTCCTCCGCCGCAAAGGCGGTCATTGGTTGCATTTGAAAGAGGCAGGCATGGACCACCAATTGCTGCAGCTTGGCACCTTTGAAACGACCCCAGGGGGCTATATATGTGGGAGTGAGCCTCACATTGCTACTGCTCACAGAGCCTGCTGCCTGAGACCCCTCACCTGCTGCTGCCTCCAGGGACTGCTGCCTGACACCCATCACCTGCTGCTGCCTCTTGGGACTGCTGCCTGAGACCCCTCACCTGCTGCTGCCTCCAGGGACTGCTGCCTGACACCCCTCACCTGCTGCTGCCTCTAGGGACTGCTGCCTGACACCCCTCACCTGCTGATGCCTCCATGGACTGCTGCCAGAGACGCCTCACCTGCTACTGCCTCCAGGGACTGCTGCCTGAGACCCCTCACCTGCTGCTGCCTCCAGGGACTGCTGCCTGGGGACCCTCGCCACCAAAATCCCCTGCTGTTGTCTCACGTCCATAGTGATGGCAAGGACAGAGAAGATCCGTGCCAGTCTCTTCACGAGCGAGGAGCTGGAGGTCCTGGTGGACGAGGTGCTCACACAGTACCCAAGGCTATATGGTGCTCCAAATGTCGTGGTGAGTCTTAAACAGTGTTGTGGTAGGGCATGTAGTGGAGTGATGCACTATGTGCCTGGGAGTGTGGAGTAGTGTAATGCACTGCCTGACATGCTGTCTCCAGTGGGAGGGTGTGTGTACCCAATGCCACAGCTTTCCCTCCCTGCACATGTAAGTATGAGTGACCTGTGTTGTGTTGTCAGGCATACAGTGACACAGAAGGTTGTTCATGCTGTAGTCAGGACAGTGATTGCTTGGCTGGATGGCTGTGTGTACCCCTGTAGTACATCTCAATGTGAGCCCAGCTGGCCTGCACAGTCCCCGTCTACTAAGACAAGGACAGATCACTTCACTTAGAGAGTATGACATCAGTCTTTCACATTGCACTACAGCTGTGGCCCATCTAAGCACTGTAGATTGCACACAACCGCCCTTATGAAGGGCATTTTGTATTTGTGAGATCATGTCCCTCAATTTGACATCCATGACATAGTTATCTATTCACAGGGCAGGGACATTGAGGGCTGCGCAGTCTTGGACACAGTGGGTCACCCCCACAACACAGGTTGATATGTGATGTATGTGTTGCTCAACCCAACAATTGCCTGGAGATGTGGGCAGGCAGGTTTCAGTGCTGGCATCCTGCATGTGTGTGAGATGTGCAGGGACTGTGTTCCCCCTCACACCTGCATGCTTTAACATCAGCTTTTCCCATGCAGGGGTCACATGTGGGCTGTACTATAGTCTCTGATTGATCTATCGTTGGATATGTGATTTGGTTGTATCTTGCTGCTATACTGATAGATGTTGTTACTTGGCACTGTATACCTGATCATTTCTCCCTCTTGTCTCCCATGCCTGCAGCTCAAGGTATACCAGCGTAAGGCCGTGTGGAGGGCCATTGCAGCAAAGGTGTGAGCCCTGGGGGTCTCAAACCGAAGGCGCACCCACTGCCACAAGAGATAGGATGACATCAGCCGGCTGGCAAAGAATGTGGCAGAGATGACCCTGGGGCTGCTTCCTCGCACTGGGCATCTGGCATGGTGCAGCATGACACCACTAATGGGGCGCATCTTGGCGGTGACACAGCCTGAGCTGGATGCACGTTTGAAGGAGCTTCAGCAGCAAGCCAGGGGTGAGCATTTGGGGAGTCTGACTTTAGATGGGAGTGGCTGCATGTGTACAGAGCTTGTGCCAGCGCTCGCCTCTGTGATGTTGGTAGTGTGATGCTGTGGCATGTAAGTGGCTGCTGGCCTGGGTGCCTGTGGCATGCATTTGCCCTACCTGTACTTACAAAGTTGATTTGGAAGCTTTGCCTTCACATTACATTCTGAGTTGTGCTCTTCAGGTTTCTTCTGCATTGGTGTAGTCTTGGGAATCCCATGGGAGGGAACGGCAGTGTGCCCAATCTGTGTGTACATCTATGCGTCCATTGCATGCACCCATGGGTAGGGCTAGATATCTTACAGCAATGTGCAGCATTCTATTGTTCCCAAGGTACGACATGGTGGGTGACATGGGCTAATGTCCATTGTGGACTGTCATGTTGTAGTCTGGGTCTGTGTTGTCCCCTCCTGTTACATCCAGTTCTGTCACTGACAACAAGTTGTGTGCCCTCATCATGTCCCTAGGTGCGCTCAGAACTAGTTGTATGTCTGTTTGAACAGAGCCACAAGCAGGGTGTTGTGCTGTGTGGTCATCACATGGCTCACTCATGCCTGAGTTTCCAGTTTCCATGCACTGCTTGAGTCTATGTAGTGAGTTGGCACGATGTGATTGCACAGGGTGGTGTGCAACATGTAGATTTGCTCAACTTTTGTCATGCATTGCTTGCATTTGTTTGTTCCGTTTTTGCCACTGACCTGACCCTACATCTCTCTCTCCCATGCAGCATCCCCTGTGGTTACAGAGGGACAGGAGACGAACACCAGTGGGGGTGAAACTAGCACCCCAGCTGCCCAGGAGCCCAGTGACACAGATGTCACCAGCGCATCAGAGGGGGACAGGAGTCTGCTGGAGGAGTCCCAGCCTGAGACGCAAAGCACCACATCATCTGATGCCAGCGGGGATGCATCCATGTTGGAGGGCACAGGGAACGGGGACTCTGCATCGACTTCCACCACACAGTGGCCATAGCCCACCCTCCCAGCCACTTCCTCTGGTGCTGCCCGTGTCTGCCTCAGTAAGAGGGGGAAGAGTGTCCTTCACCCTTGGCACTGCTGCCCCTGCCCCTGTCCCCCCTGCTGCCATCAGTGCTGAGTCTGTGGACCTTTTGCGCCAGCTGTGTGTAGGCCAGACAGCTCTCCTAAATGCCTTCAATGACCATGACAAGAAATCGGCCCAGGTGGGGGCCTACATGGAGGGCATACATTCCGACGTGGGTGGGCTGCACGGACAGTCCAGGCTTTGTCATCAACAGTGACGTCTGCCCTGCAACAGGCACATTCTCACAGTCCAGCTCCGGTCCCTTTGTCCACCCCCCTGGCATTGGCCACGTCTGACGATAGTGACCATGGTCCACATACATCAAAGTCACGATACAGCCCACGGAGCACACAGCAGCAACAATCCAAGCGGTCCCGTGCGCAGACACCATCCCCACAGAAGACCAAAGGCACCCCAGAACGCAGGGAGAAAAGCCCGTCAGTCAACACCAGGGAACAATTAGCAAAGCAGCAGACCTCAGGCACACATGCCTCAGTGACATCCCCAACCAAGGACTCTCCTGCCCCTAAGGCATCGCGCAAAGATAATCGGACAGTGTCTGTGCCCACCAAGGAGGTGGGGCATGCCAAGGGTACACATGGGAAGGGCTCAAAGGCAGTACACCAACCACCTCGACTCCCATTACAAGCCCAGTGAAGCAGGGGCCGGAGGGGACTGTAGGGGTGACACCTAGTAAACAGGGGAAGGGGGGGCAGAGGCGAAGCAAGGCAAAGCGTTCCGCTGGGTCCAGCACATCACCAGAGGGGCTGCCAGCACCTGCACCTGCTGAGCCACTGCTGGTGAGTGTACCTGTTGTGCTCTCACCACTTCCCATTGATCCACAGTCAGTCAAGCCATTTAGGATCCCCAAGAAGTGGAAGGGCACCCCGCCACAATCTCCCAGCCACACCGTGACTCCTGTCTGCATGACTCCACCTCCACGTGCCACTACACCACCTGGTCAAAGCAGCCCTCCAGCCTGCCAAGACACTGATCGCTCTACCTCAGCTGTTCCGCTCTCTCCCCCTTTAAGTGCCCGACAGTCCCCGAGGCACAGCCAGCTCCCAGTCTGCCTGACAGCCAAGTCTGAGTGGTAGTCACCCTCACACACCTGTGTCTCACACAGGAGGGCCTGTACTACACATTGTTGCACCCTGACTGTGTTGCTGGCCATGGAAAGGTACAGTCGCACCCATTCCCTGTGCAGCTTCTCATGGACATACTCTGCACCCTGCCCTAGCCACTGACCTTGTTGTTCACTGCTGTTTTGCCCCCTTGCCTGTGCAGCTTCTCATGGATATGCTCTGCACTCTGCCCTGGACACTGGCCTTGTTGTTCACTGCTGTTTTGCCCTTGCCTGTGCAGTTTCTCATGGACATGCTCTGCACCCTGCCCTGGCCACTGGCCTTGTTGTTCACTGCTGTTTTGCCCTTGCCTGTGCAGCTTCTCATGGACATACTCTGCACCCTGCCCTGGCCACTGGCCTGGTTGTTCACTGCTGTTCTGCCCCCTTGCCTGTGCAGCTTCTCATGGACATGTTCTGCATCCGGCCCTGGCCACTGGCCTTGTTGTTCACTGCTGTTTTGCCCTTGCCTGTGCAGCTTCTCATGGACATGCTCTTCATTCTGTGCCTTACTCTTCTCTTCTCATGGTGCCTATCTGTGCAATTTGTGAATAAAAACAGTTGCTCCAGTTGTCTATTTAGTCAGTGTCCTTACTGAATAAAATTATTTTGCTGTGTGTAAATGGTTTACTGTGCCACATGGTCTGTGTGGCACTTCAACATGGTCAATGTTTGGGCTCACTTGCTCTCTTTTTTTCAGGGATGACAGGGGCTTCAGTTCTTCTTGGCCCAGATACTTGTGGTGGCAATGGTGTCAATTTCAAATGTTTAACAGTAGTCATTTACTTGATTAGTTCATGTTGGCTCTATTGTACACATGTCAGGTTGTGGGGCACTGCCAGCACAGGGTGGGTTTCTGCACACAGTATTACAGGCAGGCTGTCCAGGGTCATCATGTGTGTGTTCTTTCTATATGTGTGCCCAGTGGTGTATGTGTGTGGTCATCTTGTTATGGCCAGTCATCCTAGTCCTATGGCTTACGTTCCATGTGTGCTCTTGGATGACCAGGTATTGTGCAGTGTGAAGGGGGTGAGTTTGTGGGGAGTGTTGATGTGTGCATGCCTCTGCAATGTCAACTACACACGTGTGTCACCCAGGAGTTGTGTGCCTGTTGTTTTGATTGTTCATCCCTGTGGATGTGGTTGTATGCCCATGTATGAGTTGTATGTTGTGCACTGTGCAGTGTGTTGGTGTGTCCTTGCAGTTCTGTCTGACTCCTACTTGTTGTTTTTGTCCCTTGTAAGTATGCAAAGGGTGTTACTGGCAATTCAGTGTTGTGTTTTGTTGCACATCCCTGTGTCTGGTGGCTGTTTGTGGGGTCTGTGCAGACCTGCTGCTCCCCACTGCCATTGTGGTTGTGTTTTCTCATGCCTTGCTGTCGCATGGTGCCTTCTTGCCTCCAGTGTGGCATGTTGTATGTGTTGTCATGCCATCCCCTATCTGTGCTTCAGCTGCCTACGCATTGTGGGTCTGCACTCCCTCTCTTTGTGCATGGTACACTCCTGCCATGTCCCCTACTGACATGCAGTACACTTCACTTTGGTGTGAGCTGTCCCCTTGGTTTGTATGTGTGTGTGCCTCCCCATGACTTCATTTGTGCCACCGTGCTTTGTGGTGCAGTTCTTTGTCCAGGGTCAATGTGTCACTCAGTGCATTTCCCCAATGGGTCATGTGTGATTTGCTGGTGTTGTTTGTCAGTCATGGTTGCTGCTATGCAGTGCAACTGTGTGTGCTGCCCAGTCCTGTGGTCACGTTGTTTCCACCTTTGTGTCCCAGACTTGTGCATCTATTGTGTTTTGTGTTGAATGTATGTGTGTTGTTTGTGTTATTGCTTCACTTCCTGGGTGTGCTGTTGTCTTTGTGCTGTGCTGTATGGTGTTGTGTGGGTTGCTGTTCTGTCACGGATGTCTGTGTGTGTCTGGTATGCTTGGTGTGCACACACAGCTTGTTGTGCTTGCTGTGCTGTGGGTATGTTGCCTTGTGATTGCCTGTTGTGCATCCCCTAATGTCATGCTATGTTTGATATGTGATTGTTCTGCCTGTGCATCTGTTGTTTGTTTGCTGTGGCTGTGTTGTTCTGTGATGGTGCACTTATTGTGTGTGTTGTGGAATGTTGGCTGTGCATTATTCCTGGTTGATGAGGTTGTGTACTACCGTTGTGTCTGTGCTCCCATTGCCTTTCCCCAGTTTAGCTACACAGGGCATGTCTGTTGTTGTGGCTCTGTGTGTGTTTCAGTTGGGTGATGTGTTTGTCTGTTGTATTTGTTTCCACATTTGTGGTGGCATCCCTGTGTGTGTGTGATGTTTGTGGCTGAGCCCAGGGTGTGTGGTTGTTTGTATGTGTATTGACTGTCAAGTATTGGCAGCCTTCAGTGTGTTTGGCACTGGTGTTGTGTGCTGCTGGTGTGAGGGGGGTATGTGTGTAGATTCTTACTGGTGTTTGTCAGTCCTGAGGTGTGTAGATGGTCCCTGTGTGTAGTGCTGCTTGTGCACTCCTGTGAAGTAGTTGTATGTATGCATGGCTGTTCCCAGTTTGAGTTCATGGCCTTCCTTTCATCCTTTCATCCTTGTGCCTATACATGGTTTGCCTTGCTGTCTCCCTGTGTGGTTGCACTGAGCTGTCTGTGGTTTGATTTCACTGACTGTGCCAGCCATGTGTGCTTTGATGGTGTGTGGGTGTTGTGCTCTGTTCCTTGTGTTGATGTGATGTACACATGCTTGTTGTGTGTCTCGATGGCCTTCCATTTGTGTGCAGCCCACTTTTGTTTCCCTATTTGTTGTGCTCCATTGCTGTTGGCATGTGGGGTGTGTATGTGTGGGTGTGTGTGTATCAGTCTGTGATATGTATGTGTGACTGTGCAGGCTATGTGTCCATTTGGATGTTGATTCCTTGTGTGTGTTCATTTGTTGCTTGTCCTCATTGCTTTTTCCCTGAGTGTGGTGTAGTGTGTGTTTCCCTGGCCCTGTGCTACTCTGCTATGTGTTGTGTGTTCCTGTGCAGCCACTCCTGCATTGTGTGTCTCCATGATTGTTGGTTGTGTGGTGCAGGGTATGTATTGCCCTGGCTTGTTGTTGGGCATGGGGTGCACAGGGGGGGCACATGGCATGTGCCTTCATGGGGTGTGCTAGTGTGTGGGTGTGGCCCTGTGGTCTTTGTGCCCTGCCCATGCCTGGCACTGGCCCTGCCTTCTGCATTGCGCATGTATCTGCTTGTGTTCGCCGCTGCGGTGACGTGACCGGGACATTGCTGCATGGTGGGGGAAGCTGTGTGTCCAGGATGCTGCGGGGTGAATTTGTGGCAGGTGGGTGATGTGTGGGTGCCCTTGGGGATGTGTCCCTATCCCCCCTAGGGTGTCTGATGTGGATTTGGACCCTGTGTCAGGCCGTGGGTTGTGTGTTGTGTTATTGCGTACCTGCGGCGGCGTCTGCGGCGGTCCATGAGTTCCTGGTGATGTAGCAGGTACAGCACCGGAAAGACGTGTAGAGCTGGGTCTATTGCGGTCGTGTCCGGGAGGTGTGGACCGGGACTCTGGTTTCGCGCTCCGCTGTCGAGTTTCCGTCGTCTCTGGTTGGGCGGTGTCTTCGCTGCGGTGCGTCTGTTTGCTTGAAACATCCTAATTTCTGGACCGGGGCGGATGTCATTCCGCACGGCGGAGGGTCTCCATTGGCTCCCACTGCCGCAGTGGCGGGCGCACTTTGATGGCGGTGCGCGTCGCAACGCGGCGGTCGGGAATTGGCCTATGTTTGACTATACTAATATGGCAGACGTGATGTCCGCTGCTAGCGGGCGGAAATTTGCATTTTTCCGCACCGCCAGCGCGGCGGTGGTCCCACCACCTTACATCCTAATGGACCCCTATGTCTGCATTTCCATTTATTTTAGTCCTCAAAAATGCATAAATGGAGGACACATGCCTACATTTTTGCATACACCAAATTGTTGGTTGGTTGCTGCTGATGTTCTGCTACTGCTAAGCCTATTACCACTCACTAAACAAACTACAAAAGGTTTTACTAAGGACTGGGGTAAGTATCACTCAGCGGCACGTGACGTAACAGAGGGTGCGTCACGAAGACCGCAAAAAAATTACCAACTCATACTAATAAGAAACTAAACTAAAGTATCAATCCACCGCTATCTCTTAGTTATAGGACAAAAGGACTAAAGTCTCTCTAGCATTACCTAAAGAAACTCTTACATAATCACGCTAAGCGAGCGCAAAGTTGCAAACAAGTAAGCTTAGTAGCGCCGAGCACCTGTGTCATAACAATCATAGAATATTTTTAAACCTAATTTACCTGCAATGTAAGCAGCAGCAATCTTGCTGGTCGGAAAAAAAATATATTCACAATATATAACACAGAGCAGAAGAACAGACACAAAGTAGTAATATTAAATAGCTACTCACCAAGCCCTGGGACCTTCACTCCTAGCAGATCCAGCAGGTCCTGCTCCCGGTCCAGAATATCGGACCACTGGTGCGTCAACTGGTTTTGGGTGCGCCGGACACCAGAGCAGCGAAACACTGCCGGCGCACCTTTCCCCAATGCTGCCGACGCTCCCGGAGCCCGTACCCGGACCCAGGCCTGCCGCCTACTGCCAGGGTTAAGGGGAGGTGGCGCTGCACAAAAAAAACCAGTGCGGCCACCTCGGCCTCACTGAATAAGTCCCGTGGCTGCAACCCGTGTTGGCGCCACCTTCCGGAAGGAAGGCGGTCGCGGCACTGGCTGCGGCTACGAGCCCTGCGGCCCTTTGCCATTGTTCTGGGTAGTAGGACGGGGCAGAAAAGAAAAGGTAGGAATGAAAAAAGTAAGTAGAAGAAATTAAAAAAGCAGGTAAAAGAAAAAGTCTGAAAAAGTATTGGAAAATACACAAAAAAAGTTGAAAAAAACTCAAAATATAGAATCAGGAAAATAGAGAGATAGATAATAAATAAAGAAAGATTAAAAAAACTTTCCAGAAACAAAGGATTGAAAAGATAGAGGGAGGATTGAAAAGCAGGCCCAGAACCATCGCAATAGAGTGAAAACAAGATGGGTGCTCCCATTGCGACCCCGTGGGCACGTTCGCGCGATATTTCCCCCGAGCACGCAAAAAGCGTTGCAAACACGTAATACGTGTTCCTGAATGGGAAATACTTATCGCGAACGGGCGGGAGCATGCAGTACGCAACCCGGAACAGAAAATAAGCATTGCGAGCATGCAATACGTGACCCGGAACAGGAAATAACCAGCGCGAGTGGGCGGGGCAAGTGAAAAACAAGATGGCTTTTAGCCCATTAGCGACCACATGGGCAAGTTGGCGATATATTTTACCGCCAGCACGCAAAAACACATCACGAACGGGCGGGACAAGTATTTCCGCATCTTCGCGGAGATTCTGCATGCTCGCAGAGATTTGTGGCGATTTCACGGAGATTTGCGTAACGCGACTTCGCAAATTCCGCCCACCCCTAATGGTCACAGGCAGTGGCGGCTGGTGGGATTTGAAACTGGTGAGGCGAATGCAGAACAAATCAACGTCTGAGAGCGACCGCAGCGAGCGAGACCGACGGCAATAAGAGGGGTGTTCGGGGGGGTTCTCCCCCATGAAGACATTTTTTTAAAATTGGCATCTTTTTGGTGCGATTTACCGCACTATTTCTGTGATAAATGGACTAAAAATTCAGTTCTTCTAGGCATTCATAAAAGAAAACTCATACATTATGTCAGAGAATTTCTGGGTTGCCAAGCAAGTCTGACTTCTGAAGAGGGCTAGGGTCTTAAGCAAGACTGCTTTGGCTCAGGGGGCGTGGCCAACCGCAAACGGGAATGGCCGCTCTATAGTGTCTCTCCGGAGCGCCACTCCCGATTATCCTGCAGTAATCCGCTTCAGCCAGCTCGATTCCCACCCTGGTGCCGGGGAGGTGCTCCTGGTGAGTCCGATGGTCACTGGTTCAACTTTGGTGAACATCGGTGAGACTGCTCCTTGGGTGCTTCGGAGCCCGGGACCCTGTGGATGCCCCTGCCGACTGCAGGGGGTGGCCGCGCCAGCCCAGCATCATGCGAGGCCGCGGCTGGGGCCTACACTGCCGGGGCCTCTGGGGGTCACCTTGGAGACGCATGAAACGAGACCCGTGGGGCCAGAGCTCTAGCGAAGGCTGTGTCGACTGCCCCCGACGATCCGGTGAGTGCCGGGGCTGGTGGAGGGTGCGGCAGCCCCATTGGTGTGCGGCGGTGAGACGGAACGCCGCTGAGTGCGTGTGAGGTTCGGAGCGACCCGAGACAGCTGTGCGGCCGCAGAAAAGCAACCGAGGTGGCAGCGCAAAAGGGGGGTGCGCACTGAGGCCCCCCCTGAATCACCTTGTGGCCTACAGTGAGGCCCATTACCGGTGGCGCTCCACGACATACTGCCATTCCAAACACCTGGGCCTCCCACCCGGCTGCAGAGGTTCATGGAGTGGCTGCATACTCCATAGATGCTGGACTATACTGTTCTGGGGGGGTCAAGGATTAGCGGGGGCCCTCGATCGCTACTGCGGATAGTTTCCCTGCGGTCCAGCTGTTGGAGGCTCGCCAAACAATGTCCCTCAGGCCAGTGACGGAAGCACTTTCCAGCCCTGTGCTTTGCCCGCCCCATAATCTCCACGCCTGAACTGGAAATCGGTGGCAGAAGTCCGTTGGGATAGCGGGAAGCCTACAAATTGCGGCTAGTGCCTGGAGACCTCGTGATCATGACGGAGGGGCCTTGAACTATCGATACCAGGTTTCGCATACGCGGGGCGTGCCGGCTCAGCCATCTTGAACCTGGACATTGATGATACGCTGGTGTCCCGGTGCACCCACGGGGCCTAACATACTCACTCCTCACCCGGGGAACCCCTTACCAGTGGGATCTGCAGGCCTATCCGTACAGGGGAGGAGCGCTGCCTCTATTGAGAGACTCCTGCAGCCGCAAGAACCATGCCTTTTGATCCTCGGCTGGCCGCCCATAGCTGGGGCACTGAGGCGCTTTGGCTTTCCTCCTGCGGCCTTTGCGGGGTGACCCTGATTAGATTCCCTAAGTGTGGGGTGCCTCCTGCGAAAGCCGACAGGCTGGGTGAAAAATTTCACCGCAGGCGGCGGGGAGTAGCGGATGCGCCCCGATCAGCGGTGGTGATCCCGCGACGAGACACAATGGCGAACGGCCGCTCGAACCGGACAACGGCTCAGTCCAAGCTTGAGAAGTTCGCCTGGCAGAAACAGCAAACTGCGGACCGAACAGAGGCGTTGACACCGTGAGAGGCAACAGAACCATCAAACAAGGATCTACTGGACGCAATAACGGCGATAAGGACCTCCCTCGAGGTGCGGATTGACACAGTGGTCACGGATGTGGCATTGATTTGAGAAAACATGAAGAAGACAACAGAAAGGGTCGGAACGGTAGAGAACACCACCAAAGAATTAGTTACGGACACCGCTCTGCTCAAGAAAGAAATCAAATACCTCCGCTCCTCCCACGAGGCAATGGCCCTGCAGCTGGACAACTACAATGTCCGCATTATTGATGTGCCGGAACGCGCGGAAGGGCAGGCGGCGGACCTCTCTGTGGAGGATCTTGTCCTCAAACATCTCCAACCCAGAGGACTTTCAAAATGCTTCACGATCGAGAGATCTCACCGAGTGCCCAGGGGACGCCCGAAGTCTGGAGCACCTCCTCGACCATTACTGGCGAGGGTCTTAAATTTTCGAGACCGTGATGTCATTCTGCTGATGGCAAGGGCGGCCCCGCCACTTATCTTGGAGAACAGCAAAATCATGTTTTTTCCCGACTTCACGATGAGAGTTCAGAAACAATGAAGGAGTTTCCTGGAGGTAAAAAGGGCTCTACGTGCTCAGGAAGTCAAGTACGCAATGCTGTTCCCCGCCAAGCTCTGTGTGGAAGCAAATGGTAAATCCTGGTTTTTCACCCGACCAGAGGAAGCCTGAGACTGGCTGGATGGATGGCGCACGGTTGAAAAAAAAGGCAAAAAGACAGTCTCTGCAGCGGACGACAACGCTGACTGGCGCCAGCAGAGAAGATCCCCTCCGCATTCTGACTCTGACTCTCAGGGACACACGGGAGTGCGCTGATTCTGCGGTTGGTAAGATGGTGTGAGATTGGCAATGCTCTCCTGTGGACCCATGCTCGTGGTGCCATGATCTCCCAAACGTGACTCTGCATACATAACAGTGATGGGGGAATGCGGGGGAGGATGTCTGATACCTGGGTCGGGTGCGCGCCTTGGTGCATAGAATGCCTACGTTGTTGGTGCACTGGTTCGTTTAGAATGTTGGGCGGTTCGGGATCAGGATGAAAATGTTAGTATACTGTTATTGATGATGTGGGTGTCGTGGGACACATAGCAAGGGTTGATATGGGCCTCTAGGCGACTCAATGCTTTAGGGGTGGGATAAGGCTGGGGAGCAGCCGCGGCCCGTGGAGGGAGTTCCTTGGGGCGGTAAGGCAGGGCGGGGGAGGGGCAGGGTGGGGGGTTCTAAAAACCGGAATATGCGTTACGAAATTTGTTTTATTTTTTATTGTTTTATTTATTTAATTGTTTACTTACCTGCAATTATCCATATTCCGGTTTTTAGAACCCCCCACCCTGCCCCTCCCCCGCCCCGCCTTACCGCCCCACGGAACTCCCTCCGCGGGCCGCGGCTGCCGGGGAGCGAAGAAATGTCGTATGACAATATGCTAACCGGGAGTGGGGTCACCCGCGCTCCCTGAAATTGTTCATGGGTGGGTGACAGGCACTCTGCATGTTGGGGGTGGCGGGCGGTTCTAGTCCCGCTGAGCAGGGAGGCAGGGAGGGGGGGGGGAAATTTGTTGTTTTGAGGGTATTTTTGGGTTCACGTTGTTTGGGGGCAGTTATGGTAAGGCGCTTTGCAGCAGGACAAAGTACGGGCTTATACATTTACAGTTTGGCACGACATTGCATCTTGTATCAGTGGGCTCTGGTTAATATCTACACTCAGCTTGTTGATTTCACACCTCATGACTTTACAGGGCACTTTACCACAGTTGTAGCAGCATGGAAGATTGTCGCCGAGGGCTCCACTCACCAAGTACACTCTGTTTACTCTTTGAACCACCATTAGAATTTTATGGCGAGAGGGCAGGGACTTAGACTCATGATATGGAATGTTAATGGGCTAGGGGACAAAATCAAGCGTGGAATAGTGCTACAATATATTCACCAACAGTGCCTGGATATAGTTTTGTTCCAGGAAAGCCACCTAATAGGTAATTCCTGCAAGGCCCTGGACAGGAAAGGTTATCGTATGGTCATACACGCGGGGTTTACATCAGGGTCCAGGGGGGTGGGGATCCTCCTTAGAAAGGGCTGTCCCTACATAATACACAACACGTGGACTGATCCACATAGTAGATATGCAGCCTGTTCTGGCATCTGGGAGGGCAAAGTTCTCAATGTTATCTCAGTGTATGACCCACCAGGCCTACAACGCATGACACTAACGGACGTTGGGGCGATACTATTGAACTTACCCATTGGTATTTTGGTGATGGGTGGAGATTTTAACCTTGTACTGAATGGCCAGATAGACCGGTCCCTGCCCAGACGTGACTCTGCACACGACGTGCAACTACATGACTTTACTAATGCCCTGGGGTTGGTGGACATCTGGAGATGGTCCCTCCCTCTGGACACTCACTTCACATTCCAAGCATGGGTGCATGGCAGCCAATCTCGACTCGATTACTTGTTTACCCAAGCACAGCACATACAGGACTTCACCAATTCAGCCTGCCTAGCACGAGGGATATCTGATCACTCCCTGGTCACTACAGTTTTCGGTGCTCACCGTGTGGTGCAGCCAGGCCCCATCATGATTCAGCTTTGGGCACTAAAGATCCCACATGTCAGAGACCGCCTACGGGAAGACACTAACTTCTATTTTGAGGAGAATACAGGGTCCGTACAGTCGGCAATAACGCTCTGGGGTGCATTTGGGGCAGTTATAAAGGGGAGGGCATTATCCTTGATGGTCGGCCATAGGACAGTGCGCAACCGGTGTGTGAATGAGCTGAAGAAAGAGATCTTAACTCTTGAACACACCACCTCACAGAATCCTGATCAAGATCGTCTACATAGCCTGAATGTCAAGAGACAGGATTATAAACAGCTGCTGTTAGAGGGCGCCAACAGACGTACTCTCGCCTCCCGTCATAGAAGATATGAACAGGGCGAACGAACAGGAAAATTTCTGGCATGGCTGGAACGCAAGGGACAGTCAGCCAGATGGGTGCACGCATGCAAGGGGCCCGATGACGTCCTGATTACTGACCCTCAGGGCATCGCAGAGACGTTCGCCAACTACTATGAACAAACTTACAAAAAGCCACAGGGTTCACAAGCACCATGGGCAGCAGAACTCCTCGCTACTATCGAAGTACCAACTGTGTCCCCTCAAGACAGGGAGGCTTTAGAGGTCGATTTTTCCGTTGAAGAGATTCTGAAAGCAATTCAAGACATCCGGGCCGGTATGGTGATGGGCCCTAATGGGCTTCCGATTGAACTCATGAAACCCATGGCGACGAAGCTCGCTCCCCACTTACTAAATATGTACAATGAATGCTATGAGACTGCTCTTCTCCCAGCCGACATCCGTGAGGCCACTATTGTGGTTATCCGCAAACCCGGCAAACCAGAGGACGAGTGCACATCCTACCGGCCTATCTCTCTGATAACGGTGGAGGCCAAAATCTTGGCCAAACTGTTGACTAACGGGCTACTTCCGTATCTCGCTGACTTGATTCAACCGGAACAGTCGGGGTTCATGCCAGGTCGCAACATGGCGCGTAACTTGCGGCGCGTCCATGGTGCACTGGGTCGTGTGACGACTATAGAAGAGGAAGCGATCTTGCTCGCGCTTGACGCAAGAATGGCATTCAACACTGTGGCATGGGACTATCTATTCGCGGTTCTGGCTCGCATTGGCCTCGGGCCCAAGTTGATTGGGTGGATCAGACTATTATACAACTTTACCATCGCCCACATCTCAGTGAACAACCATCGCTCGGGTTCCTTTCCCCTAGGTCGGGGCACAAGACAGGGCTGCCCACTGTCACCACTCCTTTTTGCTCTGGCCCTCGAGCCTTTAGCGGTCTGGATTAGGGGGGACCCCGACATCCGAGGTTTTAAATGGACAGACGTACACGAGAACCGCATATCGCTATACGCGGACGACATTTTACTTTATCTCACTTCGCCGGCGCGCTCTCTTCACCGCGTGCTCCATATTTTCCACATTTTTGGGGCTCACTCTGGTTACCAGATAAACTGGTCCAAATCCCAGATGTATTCCCTTTGGGGTGATCTGCCACAGAGCCCTCGAGGCTATACCATCCCTGTAGCGGTCCAGGGCTTTCAATACCTCGGCATCTTTATAACAACTGTCGAGGCAGCGTTCTACTAATGGAATCTGTTGGGTCCGTTGCAGAGATTTAAATCTGATGTCACCCACTAGAAGACGCTGCCCCTCACCCTTATGGGCAGGGCATCGTTATTCAAGATGCTCGCCCTGCCACGCTTTCTTTATGCCCTGCAAAATACCCCTTTCCCGGTCCCTGACTCCTATTTTTCGCAGATCGATTCAGCAGTTAGAAATTTACTATGGGATAATGGGCCACCTCGGATAGCCATACATAAGCTCACTATGGGATGGTACGATGGTGGCATCGGGTTGCCGAACATGCGTCTGTATTAACAAGCGTCTCAATTAATTGCCATTAACAAATGGGCGTTTGGATCCCATTCCGACCCCAGCTTCCGAACTGATCTGTGGTTAATGGGGAAGGGAGGCTACAATAGAGCGCTATATTCGATCCCCAAGAAACTAGGTTTGACCGGCCCTACGGCCCATACAGTAGAAGTGTGGCATGGGGTCCAACAGCGGATGGGATGGCGTGGGCGCCTAACAAAGGCCACCCCCCTGTGGGAGCCCGACATCCTTGGGTGCCTCAGTGCTTGTGCAGGATTTGATAGGTGGGACACGATCAGCATTTCCATGGTGGGGGATATGTGGATTACGGGCAAGAAGGCCTCCTTCGCAGAACTCCAACTCAAATATCAGCTTGCACCATCAGAGCACTTCCGGTATCTTCAGATTAGCCATGCCATAGACTCCACCCTTCCTACTGGCACCTCCCTCCCAGAATCTTCTCCCCTGGAAGACAGGTTGTTGCTGGACCCAATGGACAGAAAGGCTGTCTCCTTAATATAGAAGAAACTTATCAACAACCAACCTGACCCAATGCTGAAACTGCGTGCTAATTGGGAGGCGGACTTGGGTGCTATTGATGATGAGGACTGGATCGAAGCGCTTACTTCCCCCGTGAGGTAGCCATCCCGATGCGACTCCGGCTGGTCCAGCTTATGATTCTACACCGTGTATATTTTGATGCTACATTGCTATTTAAACTGGGCAGGAGACCAGACACAAATTGTCTTCGACATTGCAATCAACCTGGTACATTCAAACACATTATATGGGAATGCCCCCACATACAGCGTTACTGGATGGATGTGACCCGGCAAATGACTAGATCTTGCAATAAACCCATACATCCATCTCCCCGTCTATGCCTCCTCAATATTTGGGAGGCAACAGACATCACCCAAACCGAACAATCATGGGCCACCATGGGATGGAGCATCGCAAAAAGAAATATTGCCCAGAAGTGGGGGGTGGACACTATACCACGGATGCGGGATTGGGCTAATGACATGGACCATGCTATGGTAGCGGAGAAAACTGTGTATAAAGGTAGAGGCTGCCCTCGAAAATGGGATCAAAAGTGGGGGCGCTGGAATAAATATAGGGGGAATATCTGTATCTCTCCCACATTGTAACTTAGACGGGAAAGAAATGCAATACTGGAGGCGGCGGACACAGAGGCGATTACATAATTCCCGGTGCCGGTAAAAATGTGCAGAAGGGGTGACTTCCAGACATGTGGACATAAGTATTTCCGCTATACTGACTATCATACTGCTCGATGCTACTGTTAATGCTCCAGAATGTTATGCACACTTTTATTTGTACTTGAATGTATTTATATACAGCTGAACTACCTATGTACTGTCTTTTCCGCTGCTGTTTTGTTTTCTAATAAAAATTGTTATTAAAAAAAAAAAGACTGCTTTGGCTCTACCCTTTTCAATAGAAAACACTAGTTAGTCTTGTGAACAAGTTCAATGAACAAACCTGGGGTCTAGGGAGAGTCCCTCTCCTGAGAAAGAAATTTAAAAAAGATTGGCAAATGGTGCATTTTTAAGCAAATGTATGCAGTGATAAAGCAAGGCTTATTAAGCAGTGGGAAAGTATAGTCTTGAAATATTAAACACATTAAAACTGCCCCATATCTTCTTGCATTAATTTGTTCAACAGTTACTGTAATATGTAAATTGTTCTGCATGACAACTTTAGCCCTTTAAAAATGTATGCTTGCCCAGTGTCTTGCACTGCATGCAGCATTAACTTCGGAAAAATATGCTCTAACCAGACTTCGGGAAGCAGCCACAGCTGCTGTCTGTAACTAGTCATATAGAAATATGTGCAGACAGTTCTTCAACCAGTGCAAATGTTGTATACGTTTTAAATACGTCACTTGGTATGATTTTATCTACAATTTTCACTGACAGGAACTCAAACATGACTGGATGCCAGCGCTCCCTAGTTTGTTTTCTTAGGCAACATATTTTCAACATAACTACTGCTGTTTCCCCGCGCCCCTTTACTGTCCCTATTAATTACCTAAAATATATATTTCCTGGCTGCTGATGAACTTTCCCTCGTGTGCGAATCAGAATATTGACATACATCACACGAGTGTGTCTATATCGCATTAAATAATCTATAAATATTGCTCTCTGGAAACTCTTCCCACCCCTCGGGCTCTGCCGCCTTGCCTGTGTCTCCTCTCCAGCACTACACCGGAGGCCGCTGCTTCCTGAACCAAAGCCCCACATGCAGGACATTCATTCAACTACACAATAAACCCCCTCGTTCGATGTGGAAATTGTAGCTGTCATGAAAGACTACGTTTCCCAGAATGCATTGTGTGTAAAATTGCTAGGCATATACTGTGCTACACATCCCACAGGAAACTTCAAATCTTAATTCCCATAGCTAGAAGCGCCTTTAAAGTTTACTTGCACGAAACTAAAATATTAAGCTTTGAAGAAAAACAAAACACATTTTCCGAAGACTATACTGTAGGGGTGGGCGGAATTTGCGAATTGCAAATTATCGCAAAAATGTTAAAAATCTCCGCAAACATGCAGAAATATCGCGAAGATGCAGAAGTTTTTTTCCCGCCCGTTCGCTGTATTTTCTGCGTGGTCGCGGCTCGCCAACTTACCCATGCGGTTGATCGCGGGCGCGGCCATCTTGTTTTCACTTGTCTCGCGGTGCATGATCGCGAGAAGAAAGACGTGATCGCGCGACGCATGACATAACTGCAGGCGCGAACTGCCGCGAGACAGCGCAAATGGCTACCAACAATCCAACATCTCGTGGAGAACGCGACCGGAAAAGGAAAACTTGTCGGCGAACGCGGGGATTCAGGTAAGGCGATCGCGCGCACGCAAGAATGTATTATTTCACAGCGCGAGCAAGAAACAAATTATCGCTAAGCTGTGGAATGCGGAAATTTTGACATTTTCGTGCCTTCCGCGGAACGCGAAAATGCCAAATTATCGCAATTTCCGCGAACGGAACGGAATTTTGGCCCAGGCCTACTATACTGTTTCAGGAATGGCAAAATCGAGCCCGTTCTTCATGCTAGCAATGTTGCTTTGAAAATTTAAATCTGTGATAGCAGAAAACGAGAGATGCGTCAAGGAAAGAGAACCAGTTGAAAGAAAGTGGCAGGGACAGGAGACGCTATGAGGAAAGAAACACTCGTTGAAGGAGAGACACCAGTTTAAACAGGGACAGGAGAGATGCTGCAGTGAGAGAGACACCAGAGGGACAGGTGAAACAATGTTGGGGATTCTCCTGCATGAATCGGGGGGATTGGCATGTACGAAACAGGCAAAGAGTGAGGGATGGGGAGAGGGTCACATGGAGGGACCGGGTCAAAGACAGGGGTCGACTAAGTGACAGAGAGACGGGGACAGAGGGTTGGACAGAGTGACAGGGGAAGAAAGGGCCAGAGAGAAGTTGTTTAACAAGCTGCTGTGTGCAGCTCATGGTTCCAGTATATCATTCTTGACACTAGACCTGCAAGTCTAACAACATTTTTGAGATTCTTCGAGGCGCGGGGCATACAATAGTCTGGTGAGGAGGCAAGCTTTGTTTTTAAACTGATTCTTTCAGTAGGAAAATATACCAATGCTAAACTGAATCGCCAGACACCATTGATGCAAATCATGTTCTATGCCCAACAAAATTAATTACATTAATTATTCCAAGGGATTGACTTGAGTCTAATTGCTGACTTGTAAATGTGCAGAATAGCCGGCAGTCACCCGCCAACCCCCTCCCCCTCGCAGGCCCTCCAGCAGCAGAGAGACCTTCAACCTTATGAACCAAAATTCTTCCCATTTATACAGTACATTATCCAGCAAAACCACAACGTGAACACTCCCGCAGGAACCAATGGTAGGATCAGCTTCACAAAATGTACCTTCCATGTTGCAAAACAGATGTCATTGGTGCCCTTTGACATTTAGAAGCCTTATCTTATAGTGTGCTGCACAATCGATCCTTGCTGCGCTAACAAAGGCCAGTCTAGTATAAAGGAATACGAGAGGGCCTTCCGATTCCCAGTATGAACGTACCGTCTGTTTATGAAGAGCTGCTACGCCCATCCATAGTTTATCGTGTTCAAGTAACAAGAGCTCAAAATGTATTCCTTTAGGAACCGTCATTATGAAATGGTTGTTTTTGACCCGTTAAACTTCCCTTTAGCGCAATGCAGGAATTTCCTAAGATTGGTAGATTAGTGGTTAAAAATAACGCGCCGAGAAGTCACTGGCTGTTCGCATGTGTACAGTACATGCCCGCTGACAATACAGCCGTAGACCGGGCACACCTGCAGAAGGCACCAAAGTGCCGAGACTTCTAATATATGCCAACCTCAGAGCATGTATTGCCAAATGAAAATAACCAGTGAAGGCTACACCGCCGACACCCATGTGCAAAGCAGCCTGCATGTGAAGTCAAGGTAGAAAACACAAAACAACCATGTCAGGACAAGCCTGCTCGAACATGTAGAGCTGGAGCATGTTTCGAACAGCACACAGTTGCAGCTCGTGCTCCAATACTCGCAGGGGGTGTGTTGGGGGTCGCGCGCGGCATGGGGGAGATTAAAATAAAGCATTATTAAGCATACTCAACTTAATGGGTCCGCGCCGCCTCTGCGAGTCCTCCTGGGCAGGGGTCCGACTCCCGCGTTGGCGCCTTGGCAAGTACCGCCTGCATCTCAGCCAATCCAGACACTGCTCCAGCAGCAGTTCCAGGATTGGCTTGAGCAGTAGTGCGCATGTTCTGTTTCGGGCTTAACATTTTTTGCGACCAGCCCGAACATGCGCTCTAGGCTGCTCATTAGAAGAGCGGCATGGAACAACCCTCGCTCTTCTAATGAGCAGCACCTAGTGTGTATGTTCGGGCTGGTCGCAACATTTTTAAGCCCTAAACAAAGCATGCGCACTCTTGGTGTGTGCTCCGCCGACCACCTGATACATATTATGGTGGATGTCAATCAGACACTTGCAGCTAAACTCCTGTAGTGCTGCCCAGCCCCCTTCTGAGCCGACTGCCTTCGGCGGCCTGGGATAGATTGCATTGTGTGAGTGAGAGAGTCAGAGAGAGTGACTGCAACGCTCAACTCGAGTGCGGTGCCACCCTCAAATTAATTAGTGAAGCAACGCCCAAGCGCCCTAATGGACGCACCGCCCCTGGTTCACCGGTTCAAATCCCGGCAGGTTCACTCAGCCTTTCAACCATCTGAGGGCGATAAAATGAGTACCGTTGGGTAACAATTAACATCTGTTATTCAGCTCCAAGATACCCCATCAGGGATGAACGTGCACTTTACAAATACACGTTAAGTAATGTCACAGAGAAAAGTGCCCGACCTGTCCAAAGGCTAGCTTACTACTCATAACAGACCCTGATGCACAACATGCTGGTTCCCAACCCATATGGCCTCACATCAGCCGAGGTGTGAATCGCACAAACACCATGTATTATCGCACACACTGTGCAGGCTTGGATAGCCCAGCGGGGTCTATAAGGCCTGGCCTGGCATTCACGGAGGTGCGGCCCCTCCACTCAGGCTGCCTTTACTGTGGATGAAAGTGGTCTTTTGAGTCTGTTTGGTCGAGAGTCCCAGCAGTTTGAATCATGTGAGGCATCTTTCACAATATGTCCTCTCGCTGTAAGCGGATGTTGAGAATCCATTTAGGGGTGTGGTAAACCCTTCACAGGTAGTTGTGCACAGAGAACCAACTAATCAGATGGCAATGCAGCTCAAGTGGTGTTTAAACTGTGTGGAAGCGTTCCCTTCTTCCCGCTGGCAGGAGATACTTCTGTACTGAAATGGAGAATGCAGACCTATCCTCGTTATTTTTTTTTGTAGAGCTCACTACAAATTGTTCTATCTTGGATAAAGTGTTTATTCGAATACTTCTCTGGATAGTACTCACATTATCGACCAACGAAGGATGAGTGTCTATGTTGGAAATGCCATGATGTGCAGGCTTATGCATTGTTCTGAATAAGACCCACTTCCTGACATATCCCGCCCTCGCCTTTAACCCGGCAGGGGTCGCCCTTTCCTGGACCCCACTGGGCGGAGTGGGGTACACTGGGGAGACCAACCAGGTGGCAGCTGTGCATTTGAGTACGAAAGCAGCGTGTTTAGGAACTCATCTTTAAAGAGGCCAATGTCTGTATGGTGCAGAGGAACCACATGTGCCAGCAGGGGAAGCAGATTAAAGACACGAGTTGCACTTGCTGGGATCATTGAAGGTCACTCGTTGAGCTCGCAGTGCTGCTGTGATTGTGTCACAAAACCCAGCTGTTTTGCAGCCACATCATCTGGTGGTGCATGTTTGAAGTCCTCGTGCTGCACTTGTGCACACCCTATCTGGGACCTGCCCTGTACCTGCAAGAGGGGGCATCTTTCAATTAAAGTGTCTGTTCCTAACCTTTGCACTATGTTGGCGGGGCACAGGGATTCCAGCAGGTTCACACAGTGATGTTAAAAGGGCATGCAAAGACTTCTCCCCCGCCCTTTCCACTCTGCGGACAGAGCATGGAGCTGCTGATTCACAAATCTCTCCCTGGGTTTTTGCGCCTCCACAGTGTAGAGATCTCAGGTCTAATCCCGTCCATGCGGAAATGGCTGGTTCTGTCCCAGTGTTTCCCCCTTGCATTCTAGAACTCATCCTAGTTCAATAATGGAATAAAGAGGACGGAAAAACCCGGAATGCAAAGAGCACATCCTGGAAGAATGAATTGCTCACGGGTGGACTTGGAAAACGTCAGAGATGTAGTGAAGTCTGGGCCTTTCGTGTTAAGGTTCCAGCCTTAATTTAAAATATGTTTAATCGCATGCAGGGAAAAATCCAAAAGTAAAAAGGAGGCAGCAGGGGAAGGGGAGAGAGGAGGGGGCCTGCGCCGGTTTCCCTTGCGGGAGCGAACAAGAACCATCTGTTAATTACTAACAGATGGTTTTGAAAGCTCGCTCCCACAAGGGAATCGCCAAACGTGCACGCGTTGCCATTGAAAGCAATGCAGCGCGTGCACGTTTTTGGGCAAAAAAGCGAACCGATTGCTAAAGGTCTCTCCTAAGCAGCGCATGCGCACTGCATAGGCGAGACCTAAAAAGCATAGAGAGCATAACTAGGAGGAAGTCTGATGACAGCTTGTGAAGTGCTCATCTCATAGTTCAGACATACAAGTTCACTGATGGTTTGGAGAGTGTCTCCTTCTCTTTCAATGCAAATGCATGCCTTCCCTTCTTTTCACTGGGGTTCATGACACACTGGCTATGCAACTGGCCGTCCAGGCAACAAAATAAAGCCAGAGTAATTGCAAATAGGAAAACAAAGTACGAGAAGTCTATTTTTATTTCCTGTTTCTATGCTAGCAATATTTACAGATACTTTACTTAATTTCAAAACACCTTCCTTCGGTTCAACATGAGTCCGGGCCACAGACGATATTGGAAGAAGTACAGCGTTCAAGAGCAGTCTCTTCTCTTATGTGTAGGTTGAATGCAGATACAAGGGACACATGTGCAATAAAAAAACAATCTACATGGACCAGGCTTTTATATGAAGACCTGCCCTTAGACTACAATAAGTAGCCAAAAAGTAAAAGGGAACAGTGGACTGACATACACTCAGTTGTGAAGTGACAGTAACATTATATACCCAACTGAGAAGGAGCTATCGAGATAGGTTTTATATACTGCAAACTTGGCCCACATTATTAGAGCCCTTTACATGAGAACTAGATTACTTTACAGATCTTCACAAACGACAAAATTAAGTAATTTGCCCACAACTTTTTGCTGAGCCTAGGTTAGTTTCCAAGTTCCTAAACCAGCGCTCTATTGTACCTCCAATGTACCCCTGCTGGGATTGACGTACTCCTGCTGCGATCGTTTGCTCACTGTTCTCTTTTAAAGAGCTCCGATGCCTCGCGCTATACAAAATAGTTAAAATAACCGTTAGGCCAGCTTTTCATGACAGTAGCGATGTATATATACATAACAATGATCTCTGAGTAACGTTGAGGTGACAGCAAAACTCTTACTTATTTCCAGCCCCTGCTTTAGGGTGACCAAGCTACTGCAAAAGTCAGACAGGGTTCAAGAAGCAATAATCGCAAACTTACTTCCGGTCCCAGCTCACTAGAATGACCCAGCGCCTTCTGCAGCCTAGCCTGGTTTACAAAACGAAGCCAAACAGAAAGGTCTGTTTTGACGCCACCCAATCAGCAGTTGCATAGGGCTATCCCTCGTAAGGAGTAAATATTACACAAGGAAGTGCAGGGAGCAGGTTCAACCCACCTTTATGACTTTCTAAAACAAAAAGAGATTATTATTAGTGCTGGCTTATTTTCATGCCATAATTTGCTCTCTTCTCCAATTTGCTGGATGTTTCGGGCACACCCACCTCAATGTGCGCCCGGTGTTAAAAAAAACAAAGCACACGAAGGGCATTGATGGAGGCCTGTAGAAGGCCCCCGTACTAGTCCAACCCAGAGATTCCAATGGATTCATCCACCGTTAGATACTCAGAGGGTCACTGTGTAGTGCAGCGTGTGCCCAAAGGCCCCTGCTAGCCTAGAGCCTCCACATGTCACTGCAATACTCTGAGCCAACTTGATGGCCCCTGTACAATTTGCAGTTTTCAGGATCTATCTTGCACAGTTCTAAGCTGCTCTGGTATCTATAGACGAGATCCCTCTACAAACTTGAACTGGAGAAGCCTGCACCCTTGCACAGCTGTACGTTTCTACGCAGCCCAAAATCCTTCACGAGGGGCCTGATACCTCAGACATCCCAGAGGGCCCTCCTGCACAGTTCAGAGATCGCCTAAGGTACATGCAATGGTCAAAGCCCCCCAAGTCCCCCTGCCCTTCGCCTAACCCCCCCATGCGGGCCGCTGCATGTCTCGGAGCTCCCACAAGGGAGCTGCACAGCTCACAGTCTCTCCATGAGGAGCTGTCTACGTGGCGCCTAATCTGCTACAGGCCCTTTTGCTATTTGGAGATCGCCTCCAGCAGGCTAGGGGCCCCCTAGAGCACCCTGTATTGGTTAAATCACTCAGAATCGTTGCATTTTCCCCATGTACAGGGCCCTCTAACTCCGCCCCCCCACACAGACACACCTGCACAGCCTCCCTGAGTGACCCTGAACAGCTCCAAACCTGCAGCACAAATAACAATTTCCTAGTGGCACCACCAAAGGTCCGACCTTCCAACATAGCTTCAAATTTCCCCTACAGCACTCACGCAGCTCGGAGACCCCCTCAGTACCTTTACAGAGAGCCCCTGTACAGTACTGTTATCAGCTCCCAGTACAATCCTGTGTCGCGGGGCCTCCTCACAGCCAGTCTTCCTGGAAGCCCTGTGGCACAGGCTGTTCATGAAAGTACGTCACCAATGGTACAACATGTTCTTCACCGACCCAAAAGCCAAAATTAAACAAAAACTGTCGCAGTATGGGGCGTTCCTTGCATGCCTTAACTCACACAGCATGCCGGGAGCCGTCAGGAACACGCATCAACACGAGGGGAAAGGTGCTTCCAGTCAAGAAAGGTGGATGGGAATACAAACAACCAATGGCAATGCAATAGGACTCGTATTTACGTGAGATCTATTGCATTGCAAACAGGAATGCATGCGAGCGACAAGGCCCTGGGGGGGGGAAGGCATCGGACTGCGGGAGGGGGGGTATGGGAAGGAAGTAGTCTGTCCAGTAAAGGGGTCAGTAACCATGGAAGGACAGGAATGACGACATAGTCATTATAAGGAGGGACTAAGAAGCCTACAACCAATCAGAAGGCAGCCTTTACAACACTAGTCAATCAAAAAGATGGGTGGAGAGTGGGCGGAGCTTTCACGAAGCTTCCACGCTATACTGAATACTGCATGCCCTGCAAAGCGAGCAGCATATGTGCTGCAACGCTAGGCGAGACCTAAAAAAGGTAAACTGCCCAACCTATGCTTCGCCTACCAGCCCACTTCAATGCTGAACACCGAAAGTAAAATCCTAGCCAAGGTCCTAGCCACCAGACTGGCAGGTGTGATCACAGAGTTAGTGCATACCAACCAGACTGGTTTCATGCCGGGGCAGGCCACAGTACTGAACCTTAGGCACCTGAACACATGGCTGGATAGACGGAAGGTGAATAGTGAACCCCGGACGATACTGTCGCTACATGCTGAAAAAGCGTTTGAGTGTATTGACTGGCTGTATCCATCCAATCCCCTACCATGATTCTGACTTTTCGCCCAGGTTCTGTAACAGGGTGGGCCTCTTCTATTAGGCACCCTCCGCAGCGGTGGGAGCGAATGGGACGATCTCCGGAACTTTCGTCCTCAGAAGGGGCATGAGACAGGGGTGTCCATTATCCCCCTTTTTCCTGTTTTCATTTTGTCTCAAGTAGTTGGCCTATTGGGTGTGCCATAGAGCCAACATCCTGGGCTTTTTCTAAATATCAGATGACATAGAAAATATCACTATACGCCAATGAGGCCTTGGTGTATGTGACAAATCCAGACCTGTCATTCCCAGAGGTGCTGTCTGTGTCCGGTTCCTCTGAAACTTATTCCGGGTACCACATTAAGTGGAGAAAATTCTTCCTCTTCCAATTGGGGGACTGGAGAGATACAAAGGTTGTGACAGGAGACATCCAATTGACGACATTGGGCTTCAAATACCTAGGTATTGAGATTACACAAGATCGCAAGCAGTTCTTAGAAATTAACCAAGACAGGGTGCTAAAATATTTACACAATGATGCAGAAGTGTGATACAAACTTCCCTTGACGATCATGGGCAGAGCTGCCGTTTATAAAATGATCTCCCTGCCTAAGCTACTCTATGTTCTGTAAAACATTGCATGCGCTATCCCCAATAAATACTTTGACAAAGTGGATAAAACATTTAGCACCTTGCTCTGGGACAGAAGAACCCCAAGAATAACCCTTAAAACCCTATAAAGAGTGAAAATCATGCTTAAGGCCATACTATAAGGCAACAAAATTATACATGATTAACGATTGGGGACACAGCCCCAAAATGAACCGGCTTGCAGACTAGACAGAGCAGCCATGGGAGGAGGCACTTATGTCTACTACATCTATGGTAAACGAAATAGGAGGCACCTCCCTGAGCAAACCCGGAGGGCATGGGAGAATGCCACAGGTGCCATTGGTTGGTAAGGGTTACTTACCTTGGCCACTCCCCTCTGGAAGGGCACACTGCTGACCAAAATTGGCAAACTCTTAGACTTTCATGGATAGGAGCAGATTGGGATAGAGACTATACGGATGTCGAGGAGGGAGGGGCAATTCAGCCATTTGAGGTTCTGCAACAGAAATACACCTTAATTGACACTTAGCAGTTCAAATACCTACAATTGACACATGCCCTGGGCGAGGAAGGGGTTTTGGGCATGGACCTACTGGACCACTGCCTGCAGGACGGCTGGGTCCTTGTTGTAGCAATCCTGAATAAGGCTGTTTCCCACCTGTACTGCACCATGTTAAACAACAAAACGGACGTTGGGGGCCCTTGAGGATGTTGATTGGGAGGCAACCCTGATGCATCTTAGGGAGGTTGGCATTAAGCCAGGCTGTGCCTTTTTTAGTTTACCGTCTTCAACAGGTATTATTACAATAGTTAGCGGCTCTATAAATTGAGAAAAGCTGAAACTCCACGTCTCCAGGGCGGTGAGGGGGAGGGCACAATTCCTCACACGATCTAGAGCTGTCAGAAGTTGTGTGAACACTGGGGACAATTGTAGCAGAATTGGAGGCGGTGCTGGTAACTGTCATTCCGAAAACACCTTAACTGATTATATTAGGCATACCCAACGATGTGAATATCCCAAATAAGCAGCTACTTTTTTGAATTCTGTTTTTTTTTGTGGCTAAGAGATGTGACCAGGTTGTGGAGCAGGGAACATGTCCATACGAGAGTCATGTGGCGAGAGGGAATGCATAGAGGCAGAAAGAGTGGCCTACCACTCTAAGCCAGAACATTTGAGGGGATCTGGGGGAAGTCCGAGGGCCTTCCACATACCGAGGGATGGCTCTGAGGAGCCACCTGATGGAGGGACCCCACTACAATTCCATCAGCCTCAAAGGAGGACTTGAGAGGGGTTGTATCCGCAGTGGCGCTCGGGTATCTAGGACTGGCAAAAAGGTATAATAGGTTGGAAAAGAGATGGGGACTTGTATTTGCTGGTGTGTCTATTGCGTGTGCACTGTTTATTGTTTGTGTAAAATCAATAAAAGATTTTTTTTAAAATAACTATTAATGAATGACAACCGGTGTTTAGCTCTTGGGTTACACTGTTGCATCACTGTTGCATCTTGAGCACGGAACAATTTTTGTCCAAATACCAACGAGAGAACACATTTATTTTGACAGATTTATTTTCAGCTGCCGTGTGTTTTTAGAATTAAACTGTAATGTGGCCTATCACGACCAATTTATTTTTAATTCTGCGATTATTCAGGACAATATAATTTAGTTATAGCATTTGTGCTTGCACATTGCTGTGCCAACTCGGATTCATAGGCCATTAAAGCTAAATTTCATGATCTGTTTAAATATGATGTTCATTTATGGGAAAGAGTAAGAGTCAACATGACTGTGCACTCTTTCTAAGACTGCAACCAATCGCAGAGCTTCGTTTGTGTGAATGAGTCACCAAATGAAGCCGTCAGTATTAATTTTGAAAAGGCACATACCATACAAGTAATATCATAACCCAATAGCTGTGAAAAGGCTGCATTTCTGCATTGGGTGGAACCAGTTTATAACCCCCATCGATGTTTGTAATAATTAACATGCTTATTTTTAGTAGATGATCGCAGATGCAAAGCATACATTTAGCCCACGCCGCGGAAACCATCTTGTGTGAAATGAAGACCCTGACTCGAAGGTTTTGTAAGTATCAGGAAGATGTTGTGTTAGCGATCTGAAGAAGCTGCTCGGTAAGGTGGGTAGGACTGCTAAAATCTGATGAAAAAGATTCTTGTCCTTCCTTTCGGTTCTTAGAATCGGATAAGCTACAAAGAACCAGAGGCTAGGGTATCACCTTCCAAGTAGAACTGAGAACTTCAATGGGATGTACCGTATTTTTCCTCTTTTCTGCAAAACGTGTGCTAATGCCTGATTTTACCTTGTAATCCCTGGATTGCTTACTGATAATCTTTTCTTCTCCGATTCGTCCTTACTTGTCCTATTACTTGCTCTTTAACTAAATGTACCTATTTAGTGTTCTTCGTTTGCCCACTGATTCCTAAAGTGGTTTTCTATTTTCATTAGTCAAAGTCAAATAGAACTTTATTTCAGCCACTATGGCCATGAAAGTATTCATAAAATACATAGAAACACATTAAATAGCTAAAAGGTCAGCAGAGGCGCAATGAGTCGACAGGTGCTTACATAGTACAAAATTGCATAACGGTCCTAACGAATTGGAAAGATGAAAATCATCAGAATTGTGTAAAACAACTGTCACAATCGACAGCTGCTAAGTAGAATATAGTACATCATGAAACTGCAAACCACGATCCAAATGCAGTGGCTGCGCAAGCAGCTCCTAAGAAATGTAAGAATAGAACAGTGCAAGGCTGAGTGGCACTAGTGGATCTAATGGAGGGGATCAGCCCTGGCTCAGATTGAGAGATAGAGCCTTCCTTTTAAGTATCCACTTTGTGCCCAGGTACTTGACAACTGCACAAAGGGCGGCAATCAGTTCTGAGGATTCGAAGAGCAATACAGAGCCTGCCAGTGCCGAGCTAGCTCCATATTGGTGATCTCCAGAAGCAGCGTGGGCGCATGTAGGCAGGGCATGCACAGAACACATGGGGAATAGTTTCCCGAGAGGGATTGCAGGTGGGGCAGTGAGGAGATTCCAAAGCTGACTATTTGGAGGTGAAAGATCCTAGTGGCAATTCACCCACTCTGAATGGGAAGTACTATTTCCATTACTCAACAGCAAAACACTCCGATAAACCCCACTCTCCCTGAACACTACCTGTTCATACCAGGCCTCTGAAAGGAGGCTGATGAAGGAGGTAGGATGGGAGGGACAAAAGAAATGGGACGAATAAGGAAGAATCAGAATAATGAAGATTACCGATGGAGGAAAATGCCCCTTTTTGACATGGTCATCCTCACTTTTCGGTTGCTATTGGATGCAATTTTGAAAGTGCCCTGGTTTCCTGCCATCTAGGTCCCCAGTGCCAGATTTCTTTTCCTAAAACTGTAAATTATTTCCCCAGTTGGTCCTACCTTTAGCACCCCTGTAAGCCCCTAGTAAATAGTACCATGAGTACCCAGGGCATGGGTACTAAAGAGGGTCCCTAAGGACCGCAGCATGTATTGTACTACCCTAAGGGACCCTTCACTAAACTCATGCAGACTGCCATTGGAGCTTGCGTGTCTTGGCGACAATAAAAGTGAAATCACGACATGGCACTCCTCCCTGTGAGCGATGCCTACAGACACTGCACTGCATACGGTATAGGTAAGCCACCCCTATAGCAGAAGAAAGAAAACAATATGCTTCCTGTCTGTATTTATTTTTAATAGCGGAAAAACTGAAAATTGTGCTTCTTTGAAGAAATTCTCAATGCTATTTATCATGAATTCCAGGCAACAAGTGAGCAGATAGACAGCATGGAGAGTTAAAATACAGGATGAGATTCCCTTAAATACAGGCATAAGCTAACACATATTTGTAGTATGATGGTAATATGTACCTGTGAGTGTAGTCTTTTGTTATACGTGGCTGCTTAATTTGCTAAAACATGACAGGCATCCATTTATGAGTGAACGTCCAAATGTTAAATAAAGGTGTAAATATCCCATTTTACAGCTCCATTTATTTTCAAAACACAAAATAAATATGGATAATCATCAATGAGATGGTCAAAAAATAAATATGGATAAATACAGACGAAAATGTAAAAAAAAAAAAAATCATAAAACTAGGAACCCTAATTATAATCAAAAGTCACAAATAACTTTCAGAAAGACCCATGTAGATACGATGCAAATCATCTGTTTGTTAAATCACTTTATGAGCAAAGCCCATTCAATGAACATTATTTTGATAACAGCTGTTTCCTGAATCAATTCCAATGCATTTCGGGTTGAGTGCACCCTCCATCAGGGTTAACTCAAAAAATATATATCTAAATGTATTCATGCCATCTTGTTTAAATACATTCTATGCACAAAAAACCCATCAGCAACAGTACAAGAAGACATACAGTCTGTTATAAACATAGAGACTGTTTAGTTCTCAGACTATATTGACTGAAATCCTGTTTACCTCAAAATGTTTTGTGTCTGTAAACGTGCACCATTGTGATTCAAAAGGAGAGAGGGAGAACTGGTTTCTCTTTTTCTACAGTAAAAGAACATGCATTCTCTAGTTGTTTCAGACCAATTAGGTTTTCACACACAGACTGCCACCCCCCCCCCCTCAGTTAAAGTGACAGCATATATTTGTGGCTTGGTCCCTCGGTTTTGGATTGTTTTATTTTAATAGGGTGTAGTTCTGTGTGTCTTGCCATGGAAAAAACTGTTACGTGGAGCGAAGGATTAACTGCCTTTAAAATTCTCTGATTAATCAATCTTGTTCATTAGCAAGGTCATTTTTATATATTTCAGACCCTGTTTCCTTTCTTGCATGTCTACAACTCTTTGGGTTTAAAGGTGCTTACCTTTTATTATATGACTGCTCATCCCATGTTTTACACTGCTATCTCAGTGATATTGTTTTAGGGAAAAATCAGTGTTTTCCTATGTTGAATCTTTCATAGATTCACATGCTTTAATCTTACCCATCGTCGAGGTGAAAGGGCCCACAGTAATCATAATAAGCAGTGCAAGGCAAAGCATTGTACACCAAAACAAATGATATTGTTAACCAATTCACATTGTTATAGAAAGAACCAAACTACGAGCCAATCAGAGAACAGTCCTTGAACCATCTTTCCGTTCCAGGGCCACCAGACCTCAGATTTCTAGCCACACCTCATATGTAGGTGGTCTCCCTGAGCTTTGCTCAGTTCTGGTGTGAAAGTTGTTACTCTGCTTTTATTTGACCTTTGGTTGAACCTCAAATGTCAGACAGAAGGTAATATCCTGCCTTGGTTTTCTGACAAGAGTCACCATGTAAGAAGGAACCAGAATGTGATTATTTTAACCATGTAAGTCCTGTAGAAAACTTATTCACAAAGAGTGTCTGTACTGCCTGTATCCTGGAATTGCAAATAATGCAGGACTTTTACTGCAAAAAACCTTAAGGATAGGGATGCAACACTTCGTTTGTAGCTACTAAAGAAGAAATCCACTGAAACTCCAGTCTCTGGGGATGAGGGAAATGGACCAATAACTCCAATAAAAAAACCTTAAGTAGTACACAAATTGGTCGCACACTGCTCGTCACACCAGCAAGTTGCCCCAAAGGACTGTGGTAAATGAAGTGGCGACGGCGGGTACGCCTATGCCATGATGTGTAAAGAGAACAGTATGTGTTGCATTTAGCCATCCCTGGACACGTGTTTCGAGGTAGTTGCCTCTCGTCAGCAGGGAGTAGGACAGTGTAAAGGGGTGCCGTGTGGACTGCCAAAATGTAATTAAAAACAGGTCAAGTACCTCTCATGGCGCGCAGGTGCAGATCCAAGGCTCGTCAGCCCGTTAGCTCAAGGGAGCCGTAATAATTTGTACACAAATTGGTCGCACACTGCTCGTCACACCAGCAAGTTGCCCCAAAGGACTGTGGTAAATGAAGTGGCGACGGCGGGTACGCCTATGCCATGATGTGTAAAGAGAACAGTATGTGTTGCATTTAGCCATCCCTGGACACGTGTTTCGAGGTAGTTGCCTCTCGTCAGCAGGGAGTAGGACAGTGTAAAGGGGTGCCGTGTGGACTGCCAAAATGTAATTAAAAACAGGTCAAGTACCTCTCATAGCGCGCAGGTGCAGATCCAAGGCTCGTCAGCCCGTTAGCTCAAGGGAGCCGTAATAATTTGTACACAAATTGGTCGCACACTGCTCGTCACACCAGCAAGTTGCCCCAAAGGACTGTGGTAAATGAAGTGGCGACAGCGGGTACGCCTATGCCATGATGTGTAAAGAGAACAGTATGTGTTGCATTTAGCCATCCCTGGACACGTGTTTCGAGGTAGTTGCCTCTCGTCAGCAGGGAGTAGGACAGTGTAAAGGGGTGCCGTGTGGACTGCCAAAATGTAATTAAAAACAGGTCAAGTACCTCTCATGGCGCGCAGGTGCAGATCCAAGGCTCGTCAGCCCGTTAGCTCAAGGGAGCCGTAATAATTTGTACACAAATTGGTCGCACACTGCTCGTCACACCAGCAAGTTGCCCCAAAGGACTGTGGTAAATGAAGTGGCGACGGCGGGTACGCCTATGCCATGATGTGTAAAGAGAACAGTATGTGTTGCATTTAGCCATCCCTGGACACGTGTTTCGAGGTAGTTGCCTCTCGTCAGCAGGGAGTAGGACAGTGTAAAGGGGTGTCGTGTGGACTGCCAAAATGTAATTAAAAACAGGTCAAGTACCTCTCATGGCGCGCAGGTGCAGATCCAAGGCTCGTCAGCCCGTTAGCTCAAGGGAGCCGTAATAATTTGTACACAAATTGGTCGCACACTGCTCGTCACACCAGCAAGTTGCCCCAAAGGACTGTGGTAAATGAAGTGGCGACGGCGGGTACGCCTATGCCATGATGTGTAAAGAGAACAGTATGTGTTGCATTTAGCCATCCCTGGACACGTGTTTCGAGGTAGTTGCCTCTCGTCAGCAGGGAGTAGGACAGTGTAAAGGGGTGCCGTGTGGACTGCCAAAATGTAATTAAAAACAGGTCAAGTACCTCTCATGGCGCGCAGGTGCAGATCCAAGGCTCGTCAGCCCGTTAGCTCAAGGGAGCCGTAATAATTTGTACACAAATTGGTCGCACACTGCTCGTCACACCAGCAAGTTGCCCCAAAGGACTGTGGTAAATGAAGTGGCGACGGCGGGTACGCCTATGCCATGATGTGTAAAGAGAACAGTATGTGTTGCATTTAGCCATCCCTGGACACGTGTTTCGAGGTAGTTGCCTCTCGTCAGCAGGGAGTAGGACAGTGTAAAGGGGTGCCGTGTGGACTGCCAAAATGTAATTAAAAACAGGTCAAGTACCTCTCATGGCGCGCAGGTGCAGATCCAAGGCTCGTCAGCCCGTTAGCTCAAGGGAGCCGTAATAATTTGTACACAAATTGGTCGCACACTGCTCGTCACACCAGCAAGTTGCCCCAAAGGACTGTGGTAAATGAAGTGGCGACGGCGGGTACGCCTATGCCATGATGTGTAAAGAGAACAGTATGTGTTGCATTTAGCCATCCCTGGACACGTGTTTCGAGGTAGTTGCCTCTCGTCAGCAGGGAGTAGGACAGTGTAAAGGGGTGCCGTGTGGACTGCCAAAATGTAATTAAAAACAGGTCAAGTACCTCTCATGGCGCGCAGGTGCAGATCCAAGGCTCGTCAGCCCGTTAGCTCAAGGGAGCCGTAATAATTTGTACACAAATTGGTCGCACACTGCTCGTCACACCAGCAAGTTGCCCCAAAGGACTGTGGTAAATGAAGTGGCGACGGCGGGTACGCCTATGCCATGATGTGTAAAGAGAACAGTATGTGTTGCATTTAGCCATCCCTGGACACGTGTTTCGAGCCAACGGGCTGACGAGCCTTGGATCTGCACCTGCGCGCCATGAGAGGTACTTGACCTGTTTTAATTACATTTTGGCAGTCCACACGGCACCCCTTTACACTGACCTGCTCCCTGCTGACGAGAGGCAACTACCTCGAAACACGTGTCCAGGGATGGCTAACGCAACACATACTGTTCTTTTTACACATCGTGGCATAGGCGTACCCGCCGTCGCCACTACATTTACCACAGTCCTTTGGGGCAACTTGCTGGTGTGACGAGCAGTGTGCGACCAACTTTTGCATAATTTATTACGGCTCCCTTGAGCCAACGGGCTGACGAGCCTTGGATCTGCACCTGCGCGCCATGAGAGGTACTTGACCTGTTTTAATTACATTTTGGCAGTCCACACGGCACCCCTTTACACTGACCTGCTCCCTGCTGACGAGAGGCAACTACCTCGAAACACGTGTCCAGGGATGGCTAACGCAACACATACTGTTCTTTTTACACATCGTGGCATAGGCGTACCCGCCGTCGCCACTACATTTACCACAGTCCTTTGGGGCAACTTGCTGGTGTGACGAGCAGTGTGCGACCAACTTTTGCATAATTTATTACGGCTCCCTTGAGCCAACGGGCTGACGAGCCTTGGATCTGCACCTGCGCGCCATGAGAGGTACTTGACCTGTTTTAATTACATTTTGGCAGTCCACACGGCACCCCTTTACACTGACCTGCTCCCTGCTGACGAGAGGCAACTACCTCGAAACACGTGTCCAGGGATGGCTAACGCAACACATACTGTTCTTTTTACACATCGTGGCATAGGCGTACCCGCCGTCGCCACTACATTTACCACAGTCCTTTGGGGCAACTTGCTGGTGTGACGAGCAGTGTGCGACCAACTTTTGCATAATTTATTACGGCTCCCTTGAGCCAACGGGCTGACGAGCCTTGGATCTGCACCTGCGCGCCATGAGAGGTACTTGACCTGTTTTAATTACATTTTGGCAGTCCACACGGCACCCCTTTACACTGACCTGCTCCCTGCTGACGAGAGGCAACTACCTCGAAACACGTGTCCAGGGATGGCTAACGCAACACATACTGTTCTTTTTACACATCGTGGCATAGGCGTACCCGCCGTCGCCACTACATTTACCACAGTCCTTTGGGGCAACTTGCTGGTGTGACGAGCAGTGTGCGACCAACTTTTGCATAATTTATTACGGCTCCCTTGAGCCAACGGGCTGACGAGCCTTGGATCTGCACCTGCGCGCCATGAGAGGTACTTGACCTGTTTTAATTACATTTTGGCAGTCCACACGGCACCCCTTTACACTGACCTGCTCCCTGCTGACGAGAGGCAACTACCTCGAAACACGTGTCCAGGGATGGCTAACGCAACACATACTGTTCTTTTTACACATCGTGGCATAGGCGTACCCGCCGTCGCCACTACATTTACCACAGTCCTTTGGGGCAACTTGCTGGTGTGACGAGCAGTGTGCGACCAACTTTTGCATAAAAAACCTTAAGTAGGAAAGACATGAAAAAGTCTTGGGAGGAGTCTGCTTAGAAGGTATAAAAAAGGAAAAGAAAACAGGAGGACTGAGAAGAGTCTGGTGCAATCCCAGGTCAAGACATCTTACACCACCAGTGCCCAATAAAGCACAGAAAAACAGGCACAAACCATCTACTCCTCTTGCACAAATATGCACCTTCTTGAGAATGGCAAATTCACCCTCAGATCCTTCACAAAGAAATCATGCATTAACTACAAAACTCTCAACAAGACCATCAACATTGAAGACATCTACATCAACGAAAATGACCACTACAGTGTCTACGGCATCCTCCTCATCAAGGCTAATCTCGACAACTTCTTAGTCGTCAAGACCGTTGGCGACTACTCCATCAAAGACACCCTCAGCAACTACTCTGTCAACAAAACCATTGACGTTAACATGGTCAATCAACTGCATCTTCATCAACAACTATGACAGCCAAACCAGACAAGATATTTAAGCCCACGGCCTCGCATGTGACATTGATAACGGCATTGTGGATGGGCCCAAAGATGAGAATCAATGATACAATATTGACACAATATAAGACTTAACCAAGCAAGTTCTCCCCTTCAACCCTGTCTGACTTCTGGAAATAGGAGGCATGAATAGAGAGGATGGCGGTCCATTTCGGGCTGTAAGTAGCTTGTTGCAGCTGCCTATCAAATGTCAGGAGACAGACAAAGAATACAACCGTAAAGAGAGAATCTATTTTCCAGGGGATTTCTTCTTAAATGAACATAGTCAGATAGGAGCAAGATCTTGTGAAGAATTCCAGGAGAATTATCATTATAATGATACTTTTGAAGAGAAGTGCTTTCTAGAACCTTTAATGGAGGTTCCTATGGCCCGGGTGACTGGTCTTCGCCAGATGTTAAAGACTACTTTGGGGAAATGGGGTGTAGTATATGGTGTGGTTACGTGACATCTCTGTGTAATACACCTACCAACCCCTTTAGGACCCTTAGGTTTGGTTGTTAAACTTTCAGCTCAACCCTGGGTATCTGGCGATCTGTCAATCAATGATTAGGGACAGTGGGCTTTTGGCAAGGTCCAACGTACGTGCCCTGATATACTACAAGAAATGAGTACGAGGTTCCTCAGTGGGTCACAGAACACAGTAAGTGAGTTTATGTGATATCACGTTGATAGGTTGTCCTCCAAGGAAGAGGGAATTCCTCCTTTCGTAACTAGGGCCCTCACAACACCCAGCAAGCTAGGTGTCATGCTTCATCATATGGGCATGCTCCTCGTCGGGTCGGCGCTGCAGTACCCGACGGGCACCCATAAAGGGTCTCTTTACCGGAGATCTTTTGTTCCTTGCCGTTTTGGTGCCGTGGGTGTGAGGGGCCTAGTACGTTACGATGTAATAGTGGATGTGCAAAATAAAACAGGGGAGGGAATCCTCTAAATAAACTTTATTCTGGAAGGATCCCAGCCTGGTTAAAATAAGGATTAGGAGAGGCGACTATCTGGCTATAATGTGTCAAAAAAGCGCTCTACTCCTAGATGGTCGACATGTTTCTAGCCTAGTAGTCAAGAATGATCTGTGGCGATTCCTCAGGACCAAATGGAATGAAAATGATCTACACCTAATGGTGAGGTGAAAAACTATCTACCACTCAGTGGTCCTACAGGGACAGTACACGCAGGTTAAGAGGCCAACCTGTGAAAGAGACAAATGTATTTGAAAACATAATACATTAGTTAGGCATTTGTGATCACACATAAGTTCACTTCATGACTCTAGACCTATATGCTGATCAAAAGTGACCCAAACAATACGTAGTGATACCTGTAATTATCACTCATAAAAATTATAGGTATGTAGTGCTATTAAGGGGGTAATTTTAGCACACCTGTGACTCTCAATGAAAACAACAGTGATGATTATGCTGTGACAACGGTGGTGATCAGAATGATCTAAACCTCACCTACTGTTTGTAAGAACGTGCCTCATCAGTTACAGCGGGATACTTCACACACGTAGTATTGTGTCTAAAAATGAATAAAGATAAAGGAAGGGCAGTGATTAGCTGGTATGTTTGAAAACTGCTTGTTGAAGAATCTTGAAACCCAGTCAGTCAATGACAAAACAGTGGAGCTGGGTAGGGCAAGGCGGTACGTAAGATAGAACGTTCATCCTCCTCATATTATTAAAAGACCCCTGCTTCTCTAAGACTGGAGTTATGGGAGGAGATCGTATAGTACTAAAGACTACTGGGGGACCCAGCATGGTAATATGCCAGAGCTGCAGAACAGACGAGAATCCCCCAGAACCCAGTGGAGTAAGCAAATGGTTTAACTCAATCACGGTAGGAACTGAGTAGTTCTTAACTCAACCTGAACAGCACTTGATTCCACAACCACTTACCTCTGCCGTTTGCTGAGGACTGGGGGAGATTGTCAAAGCGTCTTCAATAGTCACCTGCTTAAAATAGAAGCCCAGTGGTAGAACTACCCCGCACCGCTGCAACCGGGATGGTAATGTCCTTCAGTGTGGGCTCGCTCTTATACCTGCCGCAGCTGCAAGCGGGGCCGGGGCTGGAAGCCAATTGGTTTCAGCTGTGAAGGAGTGTGTCATGTGACAATCTAGTCAGTACGGCCGAAAAGCTAATGAATGATGACGGCCATCTTGGAGTGTCTGAGATGCTCATTATAGAGATATTAGAGCATTAAATCGATATGACGTGACGTGTGTCATGGTCAAGAATGGGGCAAAAAAGTCCCAGATTTATGAATGCTATGACAAATATATAGAAGTCCGAGGTATGTGACTGGGTTTGTAATGATAGTCTGTTATTATAATCATTCAATAATTAGGTCTCATGGCCTAAGGTGCATGTATATATCTCGATTTAAGCCAACTTGATGTATCTCAGCCCATCGGTTTGAAAATAGCGTGTTGACGTGTGTTCAAGGATGAGGCAGTCATTTGTTGGAATAGATGTTACCTCGTCCACAACAGGGTGGTCTGGAGGTAGTTACACAATAGTGTGGAACAGTTTTTTCAATCGCGGTGAAAGAGGGCAGAAATCACCTACTTCCCTCAGTATACAGATTTCTGTCATTGTGATCAACCCCGCTAGGGAACACAGTGTAAGGTTTAGGCTTATTCTCAGTTATTGACAAGTGAACCCCAAGGGATTTCATCGTTCAGTCCCTGATGGTCTTAATCCAAACGATGCACCCATCTTTGTTCCATTCTAAAGAGGGCGGAGTATGTGATCTATGGGTGACTTTCTAGGACTATCCACCATAAGCTTTCTGGAGGATGTTTACAATCTTTGAAGTGTGTATACAATTTTGTGGTGGTTTTTTGGCAACAAATGTTGCTCTTATGTTCTGTTATTCTTGTCTTTATTGTCCTCATCGCCATGCCTATGTATTTTTTATTGCAAGGGCACATTATCAAATACACACATCGAGTTGTGTTACAATTAGTATGTTTGGTGATCTTCCAGGTGAAGGAGTCAGACAGCGTTAACTCCTTTGTGGGTCTTGTTTGAGGGCACACCGCACATGAGCCACAGGGGTAATGGCCCTGGACCGGGGGGAGGTCCCATAGTGATCTCTGTTCATTGGTACTTGCTGGTTTAGGTCTGGTGTCAGCATTTTAGAAGTTCGGTCAAAAGTCTTCTATGGGTCGGGAAACCAGTGTTACCCTAAGCCACACTTAGGAAAGAATCAAAGGATGGCGTTGAGGGATAAGCCTCTCAGAGTCTCAAGAAATCTGTAGTAAGGGAGCCTGAAAGGATGAGGAAAGCCTCTATATAAATCTAAAGGGAAACTGCCTATCTTAACAGGGTTCACAATGAATTATAACACACAAAGTATTCTAGGTAACACCTCCTTGATACACATCATCGGGGTCCATTGTTCCATTTATTTCTCTGCAACATCGGGGAAAAATGACACACTGGACATGGAAACTACATCTCCTTCTCATGCACAGCTTAGATCACAACATTGCTGAATAGGCCTTTCAGTTGACTATCTGGTTCCTCATGTTCTTTCGTCAAAGTGTTCTTCTCAGGCTCTCTCGTCTAGCTCTAGTACAGTAATGTATCTATTCTCAAACTAACAGTGCATGTGAATGCCTGTAAGATATGTCACGTTAGCAGCATTTATGCAGCACAGTGAAATACAGGCCTAGTCAGGACACGTTCACAACATTAACTCAATGGTGCACAATTAATATGTGTATGCACATTTAAACACAAATAAACATAATTTCTAGTGCCCTAGATTCACATTGCATGTAACTTACAGCAAATCTTTAAAATAATCACGTGTAAGTATGGCTAAGAACCACATTTAAATCAAATAAACATGTAGCATTTTTTTTTACCAGAAAATCAGTATTTACAGAAGAAAAGAGAAAAAACGTTGGACGTTGGAATTATAACATATACAGTGTAACATGTGTTCGTTCTTATATGAGAGAAGAAAAAAGGCGTAAAAGAAGAGGAAAAAATCAATAAAGATTAGTTGAGCTACATAACCTTAAACATGTTAAGCTTACATTCCAATCTACATTACTGCGAAAATAAATCGGGGGATGGAAAAATTAAAGAACAGAATAGCTTTGTATCTCAACCCAGATCCATCAGAGGGGCCAAAATTTTCCTCCCCTTTTTCCTCGCTCTCCGTCCTTTACAATTATATAATGCCATTTCAAATCTATATATGTGAAGCAGTCTTGCATACCAAGCTTGATACACCGGAGGGTAGGCGTCCTTCCACTTTAAGGCAATCAGCAAACGTACTCCTGCCATTGCCATAAAACAAAAATGTACCTGAGCTGTTCCTAGTTGAGCTCTTACGTCAAAACCCAATAACATCAAAGTTGGAGAGATAGACACTTCCTGTCCTAGTACCTTATACAAAAACGTTTCAATGCCCTTTTTCAATAAATCAAGCATAGTACAATCAAAAAACATATGAACTAGGTCTGCAGGCCCAGCCTGCATCTTGGGCAATAGCCGTTTCCCCTTTTTCCCCTTTTCCCTAGCTATACAGTTTTGCCGCGGTGAAGTACAGATTGTAAGCTGTTTTAAAATGTTAGGCCTTCAGGTTGGCTGATAGAAAGACCTTCCTTGAGCGAGCCAGGGATATACTTAGATCCACATCCTGATTCCCTACCTTGCCTGCCCAAGCGGAATCTGTTTTTGCTATGTCGTCCTTGGTAGCTTCTATGAAAAGGCAATAAATATACATGATACAGGGGCTTTTATATAAGATAGATTCTAGAAGCTGGATCCTACCCAAAGAGATAATATTAGACAAGAAGGGTCTGATAGTTTCCTTGATTTGAACATGCCTAAAATATGATCTTGGCTCAATCTT
Organism: Triturus cristatus; assembly: GCF_964204655.1. Lineage (NCBI taxonomy): Eukaryota > Metazoa > Chordata > Amphibia > Caudata > Salamandridae > Triturus > Triturus cristatus. Next base: position 693,624,121 of record NC_140583.1, read on the forward strand.
ATAATGCCGCTGTAGCTTTACAAAGGAATCATCCCATTGCCATCTATAACGTCCCCTATTCTACTAATACCTGCCCGCTCCCAATGTTTGACCATCCCGTCAAAAAGTGGTGCCGAAAAAATCGAAGAGCGCCACAGGAAAAGATATTTATGGAGCCTGGGAATATTTAAGATCTTTATGCCAAACACTCCAGGCAGCTATAGGAGGCTTGAACCATGTTTTTTTTTTATAGTAGCTAGCCTCTTAACTGCCTGAGTAGGACCCATGATGCTGCTCTGCCTAATGCGAGCTCAAAGATTGAGGAGGGGACTTCACATTCCTGTGAGCCCCCACAATTCTCTGACCCCATATTAGGTTTAAAGAAGATAGCCATTTGTTGTATTATTATGGCCCAGTAGTAAAATATTTAACTGGGGACCGCCCAGCCCCCACAAGCTTGGGGTAGGGTCAAGAATTTCATTGATCGTCTGACCTTCTGATATTGCCAACGGAACTGAGAAAAAATTCCGTCAAGTTTTTTAAAAGATGCTGGCTCTGGCTCCAGCAGGATACAACGAAGTAAATCAAGTATTTTAGGGAAAATGGTGATTTTGAGTATGTTACCCCTACCTATTATGGACATGTGTAACTTATCTATTCTTCTTAGATCTTGTCATTCCTATCAATAAGGGGAGCCAGATTCGTTCTCCAGATAGAACCTACGTCCCTGGAAATGTCAATCCTGAGGTAGGTGGCTATCTCAGTCCTGCGAGGATCCTGCCAAGTGATACTTTTTGTACAAACAATCCTAGTTTTATCGGCATTTAAACGATAACCCGACCGCCTACCATACTCATTAGCCAGAGCCTCAATCCTCACCATAGCTCCCCATGGGTCCGGTGTGACAACAGCTATGTTGTCAGCATAGGCTAAAATCTTTGTATTGTACCCCCTGACCACTATTGGTTTGATCAGCTGATCTTGCCTAATTGACCTAATTAGCGGGTCAATATATAAGGCAAAGAGAATAGGTGAACAAGGACATCCCAGTCTAGTTCCACGAGCGACCACACTCTTTTCGGACTCCCTGCTCATCAATTGTATTCTTGCATATGGATGGACATACATGGCTCCTATAGCCGATAGAATACAAGGCCCAAACGCATTAGAGCTTAAGTTGTCCCATTGGTATGCCCACTCAACTCGATCAAAGGATTTTTGGGCATCTAGAAGAATTAGAGCCATCTGTGCTTATGAATTTCCGCTAGATCAAACAAGGAGATTGCCTGGCGTACATTATCTGTAGGGTCTCTCCCTGGGATAAAACCATGTTGCCATGGACTCACCAATGAGGTGATGACTTTACCTAATCGGAGCGCAAGAACCTTCAAGTATAACTTCTCGTCAGCATTAATCAAGGAGATGGGGCGGTACGAAGTCGGATCCTCTGGCGGTTTGCCTTTCTTCAGGAACACGACTATGTTGGTGCCTTGCCAAGATTGAGGTGGGTGCCCCTTCTATTGTATGGCTAGGAATAGATCTAAGAGCAGAGGGGATAATTCTGATCGTAGTACTTTGTACAACTCCATTTGTTTCCTATCCGGGCCTGCTGCTTTCGCTGCTGCCATCCCTAGTAGAGCATCTGTGACCTCACTGAGGGTAATATCCACCTCCAATTCATCCAGAATGGGTAGTGGTCCTATCACCTACAAGCCTAGTGGAACCTGTTAATTCGTCCTCCGTTTGATAGAGGTCCCTATAGAAGTCCGCAAACACTCTTGGAACTTCTTGCGGATCTGTTGCCAACATCCCGTCTTTCCTTTTAACCTTCATGCTGTGATTAGTAACTGCCTTCTGTCTAAGGCGCAGTGCTAAGTGTTTGCCTGTATTTTCCCAGTGCTCATAGCTATCCCTAGAATAGATATGGAAGGTTTCAGCTAATGATTTATTATTGAAACCATTTATATCAGCCTTTACCTTTATGACCTCTAGTTGCAGCTGAGCTTGAGAGTCCACCTGTTTTTGAGCATCGGCGGCTGTCTGCTCCTCCTCACATTTCGTCAGCTACATCACTGTATTTAGGCACCTATTTACCCATGTCTTCTTCCATTAATCTTTAGCTATACATATATTACAAATATTTATTTTTCAGAAAGACACATATTTAATCAGTGATGTAATATCTGATGTCATCAGCAGAGGATTGCGGTCGCGTGAGTTATAGTTGCCTGCACTAACTATAACGGGGGAATTTCATTGTTTTTTTACGAGGGAAATGTCCAGCTAACTATAACATGTGTGAAACCTATGTTTTTTTAAGTGAATTTGCAAGGTTTTTTAAATGCTAATTCCTAACTATAACGTGTGTGAAACCTATGGTTTTCTAAGTGAATTTGTACGGTTTTTTAAATGCTAAGTTATGTATTTATTAATATTTTTTTTTTTTCAGGTTCTTCACCGTATGCTTACCGTACGCGCACGGTGCGCGCCTATAGATATATATGTACTTTTAACTGAAATTTTCTCAGGAACTACTGAACAGATTGACTCCAGATATTCAAAAGGCACATCCCTGACCTGAGGACTTTCTCTTTGCCAAATTTCAAATAATTCTGTTCAGCCGTTCGGGCTGTACCTTGGACTAAAGGTCCCTATGGAAAAATGCATGGGGAAAACGTGTTTTGGGACCCCCTTTTTTCTCGGCCCCCGCTTGACTAATCACCCCGAGACTTTCAGGGTAGGAGCGGAGCGCCCCACCTATTTTGAAAACTTCGCGAGGATTCGTCAGCCGGCGCCAAAGTTATTCAAAATAGAATTTTCAGATTTCCTATGGAAACACGGTCCTAACTATAACTATCTACTGGCGACCGCCAGTAGATAATAATATATATATATATATATATATATATATATATATATATATATATATATATATATATATATATTACCTACTGGCGGTCGCCAGTAGGTAGTTATAGTTAGGGCCACGTTTCCATAGGAAAACCTCAACATTCTATTTTGAATAACTTTGGCGCCGGTCGACGAATCCTCGCGAATTTCTCAAAATAGGTGGGGCGCTACGCTCCGCTCCTACCCTGAAAGTCTCGGGGGGATTCGTCAAGCGGGGGCTGAGATAAAAGGGGGGTCCCAAAACGCGTTTTTCCCATGCATTTTTCCATAGGACCTTTAGAACGAGCTACAGCCCGAACGGCTGAACAGAATTACTAGAAATTTGGCAGAGAGGTAGTCCCTAGGTCAAGGAAGTGCCTTTTGTAGGTTTGGTGTAAATCTGTTCAGTAGATTCTGAGAAAATAGCCTTTAAATCAATATATATATCTGAGCCCGCTTACGGTACGCTTACCGTACGCTTACCGTACGCTTACCGTAAGCTTACGGTGGCGTGCGCGAGCGCGATTCTGATTGGCTCTTAGATCTTAGTAAACATTCGAATCGGCCGAAACCAGGAAGCGGCGTCCGCCATTTTGTCTCTCGCACTGAGTGTTGTTTATCAAACATGATGGCCAAAAACATGTTACGGGGCTGTTTTGACAACTCCCTCCCACATAGTCATGTTGAGGGAGTCCCCAAACATCCCCCAAGAGCAAAAACGGTTTTATTTTTTTTTCGGCAATTTCGCGGGGTACGCTTACCGTACGCTTACCGTAAGCTTACCGTACGCTTACGGTAAAAAAATAAAAATAAAAAAAACACTATCCACACTTACCCCACCCCCTGTGCTTTTGGTGGCCGCAGGCCACCAAATGTGCAGGGCTTATTAATAGAGAAAAAAAACGTAATTTTGGCAACATGAAATTATAAAATCGAAATAAAAAAAACACTATCCACATTGACCTCACCCCCTGTGCTTTTGGTGGCCGAAGGCCACCAAATGTACAGGGCTTATTAAAGTTGATAAAAACCGTGCACGGAACGAACTGCGTTAAGTGGGCGCGCACGCCACAAATGGCGTAAAGTAACTTAGCATTTAAAAAACCGTACAAATTCACTGAAAAAACCATAGGTTTCACACACGTTATAGTTAGGAAATAGCATTTAAAAAACCTTGCTAATTCACTGAAAAAACCATAGGTTTCACACATGTTATAGTTAGCTGGACATTTTACTGATAAAAAACCAATGAAATTCCCCCGTTATAGTTACTGTAGGCAACTATAACTCACGCGACCGTAATCCTCTGCTGATGACATATGTGTCTTTATGAAAAAAAAATATTTGTAATATATGTATAGCTAAAATTTAATGGAAGAAGATATGGGCAAATAAGTGTCTAAATACAGTATTAGCATCAGCAGAGGATTGCGGTCGCGTGAGTTATAGTTGCCTACAGTAACTATAACGGGGGAATTTCATTGGTTTTTTATCAGTAAAATGTCCAGCTAACTATAACATGTGTGAAACCTATGGTTTTTTCAGTGAATTAGCAAGGTTTTTTAAATGCTATTTCCTAACTATAACGTGTGTGAAACCTATGGTTTTTTCAGTGAATATATATATATATATTATCTACTGGCGTTCACAACATTAACTCAATGGTGCACAATTAATATGTGTATGCACATTTAAACACAAATAAACATAATTTCTAGTGCCCTAGATTCACATTGCATGTAACTTACAGCAAATCTTTAAAATAATCACGTGTAAGTATGGCTAAGAACCACATTTAAATCAAATAAACATGTAGCATTTTTTTTTACCAGAAAATCAGTATTTACAGAAGAAAAGAGAAAAAACGTTGGACGTTGGAATTATAACATATACAGTGTAACATGTGTTCGTTCTTATATGAGAGAAGAAAAAAGGCGTAAAAGAAGAGGAAAAAATCAATAAAGATTAGTTGAGCTACATAACCTTAAACATGTTAAGCTTACATTCCAATCTACATTACTGCGAAAATAAATCGGGGGATGGAAAAATTAAAGAACAGAATAGCTTTGTATCTCAACCCAGATCCATCAGAGGGGCCAAAATTTTCCTCCCCTTTTTCCTCGCTCTCCGTCCTTTACAATTATATAATGCCATTTCAAATCTATATATGTGAAGCAGTCTTGCATACCAAGCTTGATACACCGGAGGGTAGGCGTCCTTCCACTTTAAGGCAATCAGCAAACGTACTCCTGCCATTGCCATAAAACGAAAATGTACCTGAGCTGTTCCTAGTTGAGCTCTTTCGTCAAAACCCAATAACATCAAAGTTGGAGAGATAGACATATATATATATATTATCTACTGGCGGTCGCCAGTAGATAGTTATAGTTACTGTTGGACCTGTCAGCCCTAGGGTGGTCTCCCCTTCCATTTTTGTATCGTGCCTCATTTTTTCCACCCTCATTTTTGTGTTGGACTAGGTCTCCGGGCGCCTTTTCATTGCCAATCAATGTTAAGGTGCAGGTGCTCCCTTCTCCCAAGATGGCTGCCACAGGCCCCTGCTACTGCAGAGTGGTCTTTCATAGTAGCACCCTAGCTGCCAGGAGCTGGCTGGAACCCCACAACAATGTTGCGACTCCAGCCCGCCTTTTTGTCCCATAGGTAGAGTGGGGAAGCTCCTGGAATGTGCTGGAACCTTCTAGAAGGGAGGTGTGGTTTTTCTTTTGCCGCCTTGGCCAGAGGTCACCTGACCTAGGGCTACTTAAGAGAGAAAGGGAAACTTTTGTGGTGAGTTGGCCATTGGGGTGAAGCAGAGCTGGAAGAATCCACCAGGAGTGTAGGCGGTAGGGCCTAGCCAGGGACTTATGCCTCTGAGAGTGACAGGATTTAGGTGCTGCCTCTTAAGTGAGTGAGGGACCCTGTGAAACCCACTGATCTGGCCCAGCAGTAGGAGGACCCAGAGACTCTCTGCCCAGCCTGACTAGGAAGGATCTAGTCCCCCTCTCCATTCCTAACCCCCTGTAACAGAACCCCTTAAGGGCGCCAGATACATCTGCGCCAATAAGACTTCATCTAACAGCTGAGAACCAAGCACTGAGACTGCGTGTCCAGATTGAACTCTGAAACCTATTCACCAAGCACTGAGACTGCGTGTCCAGACTGAACTCTAAAACCTATTCACCAAGCACTGAGACTGCGTGTCCAGACTGACCCCTGAACCCTGATGCAAAGCTGACTGGAGAACCACCGGGGATCGACCAGGTATTAGCGCTGTGACCGCTGCGCTCCCTGCCCTGGTCTGGGACCCCCGGCAGCGTGCCCTGCTGAGCACAGAACCCCATCCTTAATTTGAGCCCCCCTGGTGACGACGAAGCCAGCGCGCTCACCGCCGTGGCCTGGAGGCCTGGAGAAGTGCCCTGCCGTGTCACAAGGCCCGCGGAGAAGCCCGGGGCCCCGCCGCTGCCGTCGCAGCAGCGTGAGGAGGTGTGCAAGGCCGGGGCCGAGTTCCCCCATCATCGTGGGAGCGGACGCCTGCTGACGCCGAGATCGAGGTAAGCCCGGAGGCTGAGATCACCCCCGGTGCACCCCCTGCGGGTTGGGAGCCACACCGCACCCTTAGCCGGGATTCCTCTTCGTGGGATTCCCCCCCCCTGTCTTCACGACGGAAGAGACCCCGCCGAGGGATCCTTTCCGTGTGCCCCCTCGAGCGATACTGAAGCGTGGTGCCCAACGAACTGCACCGGAGCTCCCCGCTGGAAGCTCTGCTCCAAAGTACTGAGAGTCATTGATTCCGAGTGGCGCTTTATGTATTGTGCTCCGCTCCAAAGTACTGAGTGTCATTGATTACGAGTGGCGCTTTATGCTATGTGCTCCGCTCCAAAGTACTGAGTGTCATTGATTACGAGTGGCGCTTTATGTTATGTGCTCCGCTCCAAAGTACTGAGTGTCATTGATTGCGAGTGGCGCTTTATGCTATATGCTCCGTTCCAAAGTACTGAGAGTCATTGATTACGAGTGGCGCTTTATGTTATACGCTCCGCTCCAAGGTACTGAGAGTCATCGATTACGAGTGGCGCTTTGTGTTTACATGCCCTGCCTTAAAGTGTTACGTGCTATCAAGTCCGAGTAGCGCGCTGTTATTCATGTGCCAGGTTGTAGTGTTATGTGCTATCAAGTCCGAGTAGCGCCCTGTTATTCCTGTGCCATATTGATGTGTTAAACGCTATTGATTACCAGTAGCGCTCTGTTATTTATATTCCCTATTACAGTGCTATGTGCCAGAGATCACGAGTAGCCCTCCATGCTAGGTGCCCCGTTCTGAGGTCGTCACCGGTTAGCGCGCCTGTTGTATCTCACCTCTTTAGCTTGGTTTGACGGAGTAGACTCTGTCATAGGATCTTTAGTGTTGCTAGGCAACTCATTGTCAGTGTTGAGAAAGACAGTTTGTGGAGCTGTTGGTGGAGAAGCCAGCCCTTCACCGTGCTCCTGTCTTCTGTGTAGCTGTTACCTGAATAAACTTCATTCAGCACTATCAACATTGTGGTACTTAATTACTACAATTATTGTGGCGACGATCCAGTGCTACACAGAAACGTCCCGGACTACGCGCGCAAAGCTGACTTACAAGCTCTATTTATTTGAAGACGAATTGCGGTAAGACTATCTATTTGTTTTAAAAAAGGATTATTTCCTTTCGCTGCTACCGCATAGTCTTCTGTCCGAGATGCGCAGAGCGGATGACTGTTGACATTTAAATTATAAGAGGCCACTCCGTGCCAGTTGAGACTATTTTCCTACCTTGCACGACGCTCATTCCCGTGTATGTGGAGAAACGTTGTGTTGTCCTGTATTGCGCAGTAAATCTAAAACTGCTGGCCGATCCTTGCACCTGCGCAACAACGGTTGTTGGCTTCGTCTCGCCTGATCTGCCTGACCTAGGCCGCAGCATTTCAGACAGAGTTTGTTGGGACATAGCGTCATCAACGTGGACGACGCGCAACGGCATTTTTAGAGCCTCGTCAGTTTCAGTTCAGCCAATCACGGCGATTGGCACGTCTAAAATCCGCAGCATTTCAGTCAGAGTTTGTTGGGACATCGCGTCATCAACGTGTACGACGCGCAACGGCATTTCTAGAGCCTCGTCAGTTTCTGTTCAGCCAATCACGACGATTGGCACGTCTAAACTCCGTCTCAGTTGTTTAAAGGCATTTCTAGTTCTGTTTTTTCCACGACGTTCAGCTCGTTTTGCAAAGTTACTGCAGTTTTGCGTTTGAAAGGCATCAGCTGTGTTAAACAAGAAGATTGACACATATTTTTTTTTTTTTTTTTTTTTTAAAAAAAAAAGAGATTTAGAGCATTAAATGAGCATGTTTATTTTTGTTTATTAAAAAAATATGTATTTATGTTAGGTTCACAATTCCTTTGTCTAATGTGAAACATTTGGCAAAATTAGGACTGTAGTGACGCATTTTATTATCGAAATTTTTTTTTTTTTTAAATGGTTTTGCTGCAGTTCTGTTTTATTGTCAACTGTTATTAATGCTAGAGTATTTATGCATTCTTAGGCTGTGAATGGTAAAATGTTTTTTAATTAGACATATTTTTTTTTTTTAGTCTACAGCATGCAATCTGTAGCTCCGCCTCCATCATTTTTAGAAGCGCCAGGTGAACCTCCGGTTAGGTGGGAGGTGTGGTTTGATGCATTTCAGACCTACCTGGGTGCCATTGGAGCATCTAGGTTTTCTAGTGAAAGAAGAAAATTTCTTCTTCTACATGCTCTTGGTTTCGAAGGACGTTCTATTTTCAAACATCTTCCTGAAATCAGTTATGCTCCTGATGAAGTTGTTGATGCGTTTCAAGATACTGTTGCAAAACTCAAGTTAAGATTCGACAAGAAACCCAGTCTTATGGTGTTACGACACAAATTCTTCAAACGCAAACAAAGTGACACTGAAGATGTGGATTCGTATATTTCAGTTCTACGCAATTTTGCTTCTCTATGTCAGTTTGAAAACTTTACTGACCAATTGATCCGTGATCAGTTTGTTTGCCACTGCAAAGATAAACAGATCCGTCAGAAACTTCTGTCTCTAGCCAATCCCACTCTTGACGAAACTATAAAAATAGCTAAAAGTATTGAGACTTCAGTAACTTCTTTGAAAGAACTGGAGGAGAATGTTGCAGAATCTGTTAATGTTATTACGTCTCAAAGTAAAGATAAATTAAATTCGTCAAAATCATCATCGACAAAGATCAGTTCACGAAAAGACATTGGCGGAGGAAACAGTGTTTATCAAGCACAATTTTCAAAGAACATGTGTTACCGGTGTGGAAATCCACCACACCAAAAAGGATCAAAGTGCCCAGGAGCAAATGTCATGTGCAATTATTGCAAAAAATATGGACATTTCGCTAAAGTCTGTATGAAGAGGAAAAAAACACTCAAATCTGTTGCTTGTGTTGTTGAATCGGATCAAGATTCTGATCCTGAAATAATCTCTGTGGTCACTGATGTTCATGATATGGTGGCTAATGTTAATGATTCTTCTGAATGTGTAGATCCTGTTGAAGAGATTATAGTAGGCGGCAAATCCCTACAGCTTTTGATTGACTCAGGGGCTAGAATTACTATGATTACTCAAAAGTTGTTTAATGATACATGGGGTGATAGACATCTTCAACCCCCTGATCGCTCCCCAGTCTCGTATGAGGGACGGAAAATTGACCTCTTGGGTTTTTTTTGAAGACGATCTTGTCTTTAAAGACAGGAAAATTTCTGGAAAAATTTACGTTGCTGTAAAGGGTCTTAACATTCTCGGTTGGTACCATCAAGGATTATTCAGAATGGTACTCAGACCAGGTACAAGTGAACAGGTTTTAGTGATTTCTGAGGATCAACTATTGGGTAGTTGGAAAGAACGTTATCCTTCTGTTTTTGGGGAAAGTTTGGGCACAATTAAGGGTTTTCAACATAAAATTATAGTAAAGAAAGGTGCTCTTCCAGTAAAACACAAATTGAGAGGTGTTCCCTTTAGTGTGAGGGATGATTTGGACAAGGAACTTAAAATGTTATGTAAACAGGGAATTATTGAGCCAACGGAGTCCTCACTTTGGCTTTCTCCCTTGGTGGTAGCCCGGAAAAGGTGTGGCAAACTTCGGGTCTGTGTGGACTTGAGGTCTCTTAATAAGGAGATCTGGGTCGATTCCCACCCGTTACCTAAGATCTCTGATCTTTTATCAAGTGTGAAGGGGTCGAGGTATTTTTCAAAACTAGATCTTGCAAGTGCCTATCATCAGGTTGAATTAGATCCTTCCTCTCGTCATCTTTCTGCATTTATTTCACCTCTTGGCACTTTTCAGTATAAAAGAATGCCATTTGGTCTTGCCTCTGCAGCGTCAGTGTTTCAGAGGGTGATGCAAAACATTTTAGGTGGGATTAGTGGGGTTCTTGTTTTTCAGGACGATATTTTAATTCACTCAAAAGACATCCCCTCACACGATGAACTGCTCAAGAAAGTTTTTGATGTGTTAAAGAATCAAGGGGTGGTTGTCAAATCGGAGAAATGCAAATTTCTCTGTGATGAAATTGAATATCTTGGACATTTGATTTCAAGTGATGGTATTAGGCCTAGGCAAGGTTTACTCGATGCTATCACTAATGCTCCATCACCTTCGGACAAGGCTGGAGTAAAATCACTGCTTGGATTGCTGGAATACTATTCCAAGTTTGTCCCGAATTATGCTACTATTGTTCGTCCGATCAGTTCTCTTTTATGCAAGGGGACGACCTTTGTTTGGTCTGATGAGTGTGAGTTTGCCCTACAATTTGTGAAATCATCACTTGTTAAGGGAGGGGCCCTTAAACCTTTTGATCCTACTCTTGCCACTTGTATCATAGTTGATGCAAGCCAGGTTGGTTTGGGAGCTGTTTTAACTCAAGACTCTTCCTGTGGGGAAAATACTGTTGAGTTTGCATCCAGAGTGTTGAGAGATGCAGAGTCACATTATTCTGTGATCGAGAAGGAACTTCTTTCATGCTTGTGGGCTGTTGAAAAGTTCCGACGATACATTTGGGGAAAACGTTTCACTCTGAAAACTGATCATAAACCTCTTGTTAGTATTTTGAGTTCGTGTTCTGGAAAATCATGCTCTCCACGGATACTTCGTATGGTTTCTCGACTTATGCAGTATCAATTTGATGTGCAGCATATTTCTGGTGGTAGAAACCTTAGAGCGGATTATTTATCGCGTTTTCCTTTTGAGACTTCGCAGTTGGGTGATTGTGAGGTTGGGGATGATGATTCTGAAGATTGTTTTGTAGCTTCTGTGGATCTTCATGAGCATGGTTTTGACTCGGTTGATGAATGGGTAAAGGCACAAAGTGAGGATCAAGTTTTGCAGCGTGTGTGTGATTTAGTTAAATCTGGGTGGCCAAATGAGCGTGTGCTCCCTCAGTCTTTACAACCGTTTTGGAAAGTAGCGTCTGAAATCTCTTTGGAGGATGGTGTACTGTTGCGTGGGGACAAGCTTGTTGCTCCTCATAGTCTTAGGAAGAGTATTATGTCTAGAGCACATGAGGGTCATCTTGGGGCTACGCTTACTAAGCGAAGGGTTCGCCAGTCTTTTTGGTGGCCTGCTATGGATGGTGATATCAATCAACTTATTGATGACTGTGTGATTTGTCGTTCAGCTGATAAGGGTTTTAAGGTGACAACTCCACCTCTTCTTCCCATAGAATGTCCTTCAGAACCTTGGTCTAAGGTTGGTCTGGATATAATGGGACCTATGGAGATATTGCCTGGGGGGTGTCGATTCATTTTTGTCTTGATTGACTATTCGTCAAAATGGCCTGAAATTAAGGTTGTGAAGGATTCTTCTTCACGTTCTGTGATCTCTTTTTTAAAGGAGGTTTTCTTGAGGGAAGGGTTTCCTGGTACAGTTGTTACAGACAATGGAACACAGTTTATTAGTTCAGAATTTGAATGTTTTTTGCGCTCTTGTCATATCAAGCATGTAAAAAGCTCGCTTTATCACCCTCAATCAAATGGTCTTGTTGAGCGCATGAACAGGGTGGTGGGTGATTGCATTAGATGGGCTAGGTCTCGGAATGCTGATGTTATTAGTTCCATGGATAATATGTTGTGGTTCTATAGAACTACTCCACACTCAACTACCAAAGTTTCTCCCTTTCAACTTTTGAGAGGTAGAAGAGCCAATACAAGCTTTAAACCTGCATGGATGAATAGTTTACTTTCTTCTATTCCTGATGTTGACAGCCTTATGTCATTGGTGCGTGAAAATGTTGCTGATTCCCAATGTAAACAAAAAGTCTGGTTTGATAACAAACATGGGGTTAAATCTGTACATGTTGTTGTAGGCGACTTTGTTCGTATTAGATCTCCTTTACATGTAAACAAAGGTGAGTCTAAGTTTGGTTGTCCGGTACAGATTATTAAGGTGGGAAGGAATGCAGTACAGGTTGTTGGAGGGAAGTGGTGGAACGCTAACAGAATTGTTAAGGTTAAGGAGGTTATGGGTTTACCTTCGTCACCTTCAGCCTCACATGTTTCTCAATCACCTTCAACCTCACATGTTTCTCAACATAATAATGTAGAGGGAATTCCGAGAAGAAGCAACAGAACAAGGAGTGTACCTTACAGATATCGTAATTGATGATATTGACATATGTGTTTCTTGCAGTTAATGTAATTGACAATGATGACATTTGTTTTGTACCTTACAGATATCGTAATTGATGATATTGACATATGTGTTTCTTGCAGTTAATGTAATTGACAATGTTGACATTTGTTTTTATAGTCTTTGGGATTGAAATGTCATTATCTATCTGTTTTTTTTTTTTTTTTTTTTGTTTTTGGAGTTTTTATCGTTTTTTTTTTTGTTTTTTGTTGGGAGGAGAGAGGATATGTTGTATCTCACCTCTTTAGCTTGGTTTGACAGAGTAGACTCTGTCATAGAATCTTTAGTGTTGCTAGGCAACTCATTGTCAGTGTTGAGAAAGACAGTTTGTGGAGCTGTTGGTGGAGAAGCCAGCCCTTCACCGTGCTCCTGTCTTCTGTGTAGCTGTTACCTGAATAAACTTCATTCAGCACTATCAACATTGTGGTACTTAATTACTACAGCGCCCAACGCGCGTGTGCAGCTACTTGAGTGGTAGTTGTGCCCCAGGCAGTACTGTCATTTCATAAATTGCATATGTGGTAGAAACAGCCTTTATAGCTTATGACCGATATGTACATCGCTAGCTATTGTATTATCCGCATATGAAATGTACTGCTACCTCATGAACTGCATTTAACGTGACCTATTTGGATAAACTTGAGTATTTACATAATTCCTACAGTGTGGCGTCACTTATTGTGTGTGTTCCTTGTCGCATGAGAGGTGCGTGTTGTATGGTTGCTTCACACACAGACCTTTGGTAGCCCGACCGCTCGTGTCACGTTACCGCCCCATAGGGCCTGGAGACCCCAGGTCTTACATTGTTGGCGAGCGGTGGGATCCTTAGGACCTGTGACCATACAGCACCCTTCCGTGAGGCGAAGGGCGCCACAATTAAACGCCTATTTGTTCCAGAGCTTGAAAACCATTGATTGCTGCATTGTTATTTCCACTGTCCAGGTTGAGAGTACAAGAGTCCTGGTTAGCTGATAACTGTTACCTATACCCTAGGAAATGTTCTCCTTAGTGTCTAGGTCCCCACCTGCCAGAATGGAATTCCGGTTAGCTGACCTCGAGGGGTACTCAGTGAAGCAACTAAGGGAGTTCGGGCAGGGGATGGGGGTGCCTGGGGTACGGAAGGCCAAAGGACCGGAACTCCGCACCGCCATTAGGGCATGGGTAGAAGCCCACCCAGATGGGAGAGGGGATGAGGGACAGGAGGCACCAGAGGCACCTCAAGAGGAGAGCGCCCAAGAAGTGACCGACATATTGAATGTAGATGTGTCTGAAAATGTGCCCCCAGGGAGACGTTCTGGGGCCAGTAGTAGGACAGGGTCGAGGAGGAGCGCGTCTCCAGAGGAGTACGAGGACAGGAGGGAAGAGAGGCAGTTAAGGTGGGAGCTGGCCAAGTTAGAACAAGAGAAAGAAAGGGAATTGGCTAGAGTGGAACAGGAAAGAGAAAATAGGAGATGGGCAATAGAGGAAAAGAAGCTTGCGCACGAGCTTCAGCTAAAAGAGCTGGAGTTACGCGCCCTCCAATTGAACGCGTCCAATAAGGACAATGGTGGCAGCATACCTAAGGAACCTCAGGAATCAAAGTTCTACCTACCTAAAGCGGTAATTGCCAATTACATAGTGGGGGACGACATCATGAAATGGTTGGAGGCATACGAGGTAGCCTTGACGGCCCATGGGGTACCCGAGAGTAATTGGGGAGGTGGTTTATACAGGTATATACCTCCCAATGTTAGGGACACCCTGCTATATTTGGCCAAGGCGGATCAGGTAAGGTATGCCCCCATGAAAGAGGCCTTGTTAAAAAAGTTTGGTCTCAACCCCGAGAGGTACAGGCAAATGTTTCGTGGCAGCCATAAGCTGTCCACACAGACATGGGTAGATTTTTTTGATTATGCGAGGAAGGCACTAGATGGTTGGGTGCGTGGCAGCGAGGTGCAGGACTACCAAGGGTTGTACGATCTTTTTTTAAGGGAGCACCTCTTGGATAAGAGCTTTCCGGAGCTGCGCCAACATCTGGTGGACCGCAAGTTGATGGATCCCCGTGAGCTTGCGGAGGAGGCAGATATTTGGGTGAGCACCCGGGTGTCTCACAAGGGCCCCGGGGGAGATGGCTCGAAAGGCGGACAGAATTTCCCCCAGAAGAAAGAGGGGGGAGATAAAAAGGTGGAGTTCTCGAAAGGTCCCCAAAATAGGTTTGGGAAGGGAGTAGGAACCCCACCCCCGTCCAATTCCACAAGACCCACTTACCCTGACAGGAGTCAGCAGCCTAGGATTGTGCGGTGCTACGAGTGTGGGGAGATTGGACACTACAGAGGAGATCCCAAGTGTCGCAAGCGACCACCAGCCCCAACGGGCGGGAAAAGTCCCGGGGTGAGTAGTATAGCGCTTGAGGTGGAGCTGCCCTTAGATAGGGAAGGGGAGTGGACAGGCCTGACGCTGGTTTCACTCGGGGATAGAGATGTGGTCCCCATAGTGTCCCTGCCCCTGAACACTGCTAAATATCAGCAGAGGGTGAGAATTAATGGGGAGGAGGTGGAAGCTCTGAGGGACACAGGGGCCAGCATGACCACTGTCGTGCGGCGGCTGGTGTCCCCAGACCAAGTAGTCCCAGAGGAGTTCCATCCGGCCGTATTGGCTGACGGCAGTATAAGTCATTATCCAGTGGCTCGTGTTCCATTTGAGTGGGGAGGAGTCAGAGGCCTGCTGAGAGTTGCTGTGAGCCCTGCCTTGCCTGTGGGGTGTTTGCTAGGGAACGACCTGGAGCACACCAAGTGGAAAGACGTTGAGTTTCACGCTCACACCGAGATGCTGAGATTACCAGGGTGGACTTGCGTCAGCACGCGGTCCATGGCTGCCCGGCATGGAACTCACCCTGGGTTGGAGCCGGGAATCATGGCCCAACCCAAAGCCAAACGTGGAAAGAAGAAGGTGGTAGAGGACATGCCCCGTGAGATGGATGGGGAGGCCGCAGAGGTGCCCCCGGAGTCCGCGGAGGTAGATGTCGTTCCTGTGGAGGACTTGCCGACCCTTGCTGACTGGCATGTGGAAGGAGGGCCTACCCGGAAAGAATTTCATCAGGTACAAAGGGCGTGCCCCACTCTTGAAGGCATGCGGCGGCAGGCCGAAGCCCAAGTGGCCAGTCAGGAACTGGGAGGTTATCACGTGTATTGGGAGGATGGTCTCCTATACAGTGAGCCCAGGGTGCCGGTACATGGATCTTCGAGGGCCGTAGTGGTCCCCCAATGTTACCGGGCCTTTCTGCTGGAGTTAGCGCACAAGATACCCTTAGCCGGACACCTGGGTCAGGACAAAACCTTTGCACGGTTGGTCCCCCATTTTTATTGGCCCAGGATGAGGATTGCATCAGACGCCTTTTGCAAGACCTGCAAGTCTTGTCAGGCTAGTGGCAAGACGGGGACTAAGTTGAAGGTCCCGTTGGAACCGCTCCCCGTGGTCGGGACCCCTTTTGAGAGGGTTGGTATCGATATTGTTGGGCCATTGGACCCTCCGACCGCAGCGGGACACCGGTTCATCTTGGTTTTGGTGGACCACGCCACAAGGTACCCAGAGGATATTCCTCTGAGGACCATCACTGCACCGGTGGTGGCGCGGGCACGGTTGGGGATTTTTACCCGAGTGGGATTCCCCAAGGTCATGGTGTCGGACAGGGGCACCAATTTCATGTCGGCCTACATGCAGGCCATGTGGAAGGAGTGTGGGGTGACCTACCGGTTCTCCACTCCTTACCATCCCCAGACTAACAGACTTGTAGAGCGCTTCAATAAGACATTGAAGGGGATGATCCGAAGCCTACCAGAGGGCTTGAGGCGTAAATGGGACGTCCTCCTCCCCTGCTTGTTATTCTCCTATCGGGAGGTACCGCAGAAGGGAGTCGGGTTCAGCCCGTTTGAATTGCTCTATGGCCATCCCGTTAGGGGTCCCCTCAGTTTAGTGAAAGAGGGGTGGGAGAAGACTTCACAGAAGCTTCCCCGTGACATTGTCAGCTACATGCTGGTGTTCCGCAGCCAGATGGCCAAGCTGTGGAAGGCAGCCACAGAGAACCTGGAGGCTAGCCAGACCGTGATGAAGGAGTGGTATGACCGCAACGCTCGGACGGTCGAGTTAGACGTTGGACAGAAGGTGTGGGTTATGGAACCTGGGGAGCTTTGTGCCCTCCAGGACTGGTGGACTGGCCCGTTCGACATTGTGGAGCGGCGAGGCCAGACCACGTACGGAGTCGATATGAAAACCCCCCGTCAGCCCCTCAGGGTGCTCCACGTCAACCGCCTGAAGCCGCACCATGAGCGATCAGAGCTTGCTCTCCTTATGGTGACGGATGGGAGCGAAGAGGAAGAGAGTGAAGCTCTTCCTGACCTTCTAGCGGTACAAGAGAAGGATGGTTCGGTGGAAGGTGTAGTCCTCTCCCCACCCTTGACCCCAGAGCAACAGAGGGACTGTCGCCATGTCCTGGGACAGTTCGCCTCATTGTTCTCCCTCACGCCTGGAATCACTCATTTGTGTACCCATGATGTGGACACAGGGGATAGCCCCCCGGTGAAGAACAAGTCTTACCGGCTCTCTGACCGAGTGAAGGATAGCATCCAGCGTGAGGTGGCAAAGATGCTGGAGCTGGGGGTGATAGAACCTTCCAGCAGCCCGTGGGCTAGTCCAGTGGTGTTGGTGCCGAAAGCGGCCCCACCGGGTACGACACCGGAGCTTCGGTTCTGTGTGGACTACCGGGGGTTGAACTCTGTCACGAAGACAGATGCTCACCCCATCCCACGTGCAGACGAGCTGGTGGACCGGCTGGGAGCAGCCCGGTACCTCAGCACCATTGACCTGACATCCGGATATTGGCAGATTGCCATGGCCGATGGAGCACGGGAGAAGACAGCGTTCTCCACCCCCGAGGGCCACTACCAGTTTCGAGTGATGCCCTTTGGGCTTAAAAATGCTCCGGCCACATTCCAGCGGTTAGTGAATCAGGTACTATCTGGCCTGGAGTCCTTCTCAGCGGCCTACCTGGATGACATAGCTGTCTTCAGTGGCACCTGGGAGGACCATCTGCAACACCTCCAGGAGGTATTGCAGGCGCTGCAACGCGCTGTCTTAACAATTAAAGCCAGCAAGTGCCAGATTGGACAGGGATCTGTCGTGTACCAGGGACACCTGGTGGGCGGAGGTAAGGTGCAACCCCTCCAGGCCAAAATAGAGACCATCTTGGCTTGGGAGCCCCCCAAGACCCAAACAGAGGTCCGAGCTTTCCTCGGCCTCACTGGGTATTACCGCCGGTTCGTCAAGGGATATGGCACCATCGTAGCCCCCTTGACGGAATTGACCTCAAAGAAGCAACCTCGCAAGGTCATATGGACAGCTGCATGCCAAGAAGCCTTTGACACGCTGAAACAGGCGATGTGTACCGCTCCAGTACTAGCAACACCAGATTTCAGCAAGGAATTTATTGTACAGACAGATGCCTCAGAGCACGGCATAGGTGCGGTGCTCTCACAACTCAATGCCGAGGGCCAAGATCATCCAGTGGCCTTCATATCCAGAAGACTCCTCCCTCGGGAACGGTGATGGAGCACCATTGAGAGAGAAGCTTTCGCGGTGGTCTGGGCACTGAAGAAGTTGAGGCCATACCTCTTTGGCACTCACTTCCTCATTCAGACCGACCACCGGCCCCTTCGCTGGCTCATGCAGATGAGAGGCGAAAACCCCAAGTTGTTGAGGTGGTCCATTGCCCTACAGGGGATGGATTTTCGGGTGGAACACCGGCCCGGAGTTGACCACGCCAATGATAATTGGACGTCATCAGCAGAGGATTGCGGTCGCGTGAGTTATAGTTGCCTGCACTAACTATAACGGGGGAATTTCATTGGTTTTTTACGAGTGAAATGTCCAGCTAACTATAACATGTGTGAAACCTATGGTTTTTTAAGCGAATATATAAATATTTCCCCTTCCCCTCTTTAACCACTCCCCTTCTTTTTTCTTTCCCATTCCATTCGGGGTTTGAACCTCTTAGATCCCTCCCTTTACCAAAAACAAAAAGTCTTAAGCCAGCTCCCTCTGCTCCCTCTACCTATAGGATCGGGATGTTGGGACGTTGGGTAATACTCAATCTAACTCCCCTATATATTTCCCCCCTTTCTTTCTTTTACTCCCCTACCTTCAGCCTCTTTTTTTTTTGTGAGAAGTTGGCCTGGCATATGCTGGTCACTAGTTATAGTAGCCACCTTGCACCAGTCCAATTTGACTCTTGAGGTGATAGGTTTAAAAGACAACCTTTAAAGAAAGCTATCCTAGTGATAGCTGTGGAGAGCAGCCTTCAGGCTAAGTCTTGAAGGAGTGTTAAGCTTATTGTTTTTTTTAACGTCAGGTCGTTTAACCTTTGTGAATACCTTCAGTACTCTATCCAATGGCATTCAGAAATGTATTCGGAAGAATTGGCGTTTTTTGAATACCTCAAAGACAAACATTCCACTGCCACTTTTTGCCTTCAAACGAGGATCCAACTTGAGGGATAGATTAGTACATACACGCACTAGGGAACTAGAACCAAGGAGAGTAGGCACCCTTTGGGACCTTCCACCAGTCCAGGGGCATTTCCCGTGCGGTAACTGTACAGTATGCCCACAAACTAAGCATACTAAAACTTTAGATCTGGGTTTGACCAGACCTTGGATACAGAAGAATTACTCCAACTGCAATAGTGATAACCTTATCTATCTATTACAATGTCCATGCCATCTGAAGTATGTTGGCATGACGACGCGTAATGTTAAAACAAGGATGCTTGAACATAAAAGCACCTTCAGATGCAGAAAAGAGAATACGAGACTCACCAGACACTTTGTGGAGCTTAAGCATCAGGCAGACGATTTCTCCTGGACTGTCTTGGAGAAACCATTTATACCGTCCCACAATAGTGATAATGCCAAATTCTTATTCACTAAAGAGCAACGCTGGGTTTTTAAACTCCAAAGTGACACAAAAGGCCTGAATGATTCTATTCCATGGACTCTTCTGTAAAGGGTCTGACTCTGACCCATGATTTGATAAAGAGATCACAACGAGTTTGGCATTTCCCCCATGGGGTGTATTACTTGTTCTGCGTAACATAGGAATTGTCATTGAGATTTTTGTCTTAATTCCTGGATTCTATAGCATTATACTCGCAATATCTAGTAGTGCAACGTACACACTGATTGTGTCCCTTTCTCATGCGATTACTCATGTTGCCAATCCACTCGCATATTACACATCCACATGAAGGTGTAAGAACTACCATTTCTGGGTTCAGTGACGTCATCTTGTATTCATCCATCGTCATTACCCCGAGCCATTTGCAAAACGTAGCGTGCCGCGTCACATGACTCACTCACGCTTTAAACTCTCGTCACACAAAGCCTCGGTACCTCCCACAAACACAGGAAGGACCGAGGCACCGACGGAGAGGTTAGTTCGACTGCGTGCAAGCGCTTCTAATTTTGTTTGACTCTTGGTTTTTACGTAGCTATAAAGATATGCTCCCAGGTATTTTTTCTTAAACAAAGGGCGATGTCTAAAGTAGCTTTGTTACGCCGTCTGCCCCCGGTTTACTTACATTCTTACCGGGGATATATACAAATTGACGCGATTGGCATTGCGAAACGAGAAAGTAGATATTGCTTTCCTCCTTTTAGAGACAGGTCTAAATCGTACTTAGTAGGCCGGAGAGATTCCGAATCGTATGTGCCATACTAAGTAGTGACCGGCTATGTACACAGGCAATAGACGTCTGATACGTTTGAAACTCTACACTAGACGTTAGTACTGAATGATTCATGAGTAGGTACACGATGCCGACATAATAACCCCTATTTACTATCTTTGGGGTTCTTCAGAACATGCTGTGAGTGTGCCATTTTCAAAGTTAATCGGTCCTCTTTATCTGAACAGCTGTAATAAGATGCCGATTATTGCGGTACATACACTATGCTCTTGGTGATTTATTCTGACTGGACACATGACTGGGATTCTGTCCCAAAACCGCATTTTAACAATTGCTAACATTTTTTTTAACACTACCTTTGGTTTGTTGAATAATTCGCCCTACATGATTCACACTTACAGGGCTGGGTCTCAATTACCTGAGTTGGATACCGGGTGAGGTGAGGTCTGACGCTCACGTAAGTAAGGTGAGTTGGCGTCTTTCTCATATAAGATACACTGGTTGGTACTGTTATGAGATTTATTTTCTAACTTTGTATACAATGAGGAACATTGGAACAGAACACAACCTATCGTTTGTATTTTCTTTCAACAGGAGTGAAATACACCCTACTTGCCGTGAGGTCGATAGGTACCAGGTTGTATTGTTGGACAACTTGTCACTTTTTCTTGTCTTTTTTAATCACTTGCAGTAGCAATTATGTATTGGTCCTGAAGAAAGCCGGGAACACATTCCCATCTGGCTGAAACTAGTCGACCCCTATATGACGCAACCTATTAGTTGAAAGTTGCCGCTACACGCTTTTTAATAGGATTGGTACAGAGATATTCATTAAACATAGTTTCTCTTTTCCAACTCCCTTTTTAAATTTTCACTTGCACTGCACTTACTACACATAGCATCCATCAATAGAAATACGTATGGCCGCTCTTGGTCGATTTCTCTCTCCAACTTGTACTCTACTCTAATCTTGGCTACTACATCTGCCTCTTTGATTGGAGGAGTAGTGACAAGATAGAAGGATGACCAAGTGATGACACTGGCCTCCCTTGGCAGTTGATGGAAATCCGTATCTAGAGTTCAATGTTCTATCTCTATCAGCAATACTTAGATCAGTTGATCACAGTAACACTCCATTCTTTTTCTGTTCTAGTTTCTTTATGTTCAGTTCCTCTTTTTGCACGACCACCAGTTCACTATTGTTTTTCATATTTTCAAGCTTATTGTTTTACCATAGATAACCTCTTGAATGACCAAATGAAAGAGTACTCCACACAGGTATATATATAAAATATATGTATTTATTCTAAACAGAATCCCACAAGTCTCTTTATGAGGCTAGAGGTAAAGTTACAATTCAAACAAGCATTTATAGATACAATAAATAGCACTGGAATCACAGGGCCCCAAGGGGGGACCAAACCATATATTAAAAAAGTGGTATAAGAACCACGACAATTCTACAGACAATGCCTAGGGCATTTAGGATCGCTGGCCCCTTAAGAATCCACCCCAGGTTATGAGGAAGGGGACCCACGGGAGGCGCGTTCAGTGGAAATAGCTGCTATCGGGATCTCTATTAAAGCCTATGGAGAATGTTGCGGTTTGATTTAAACAGATTAAAGACACTTCTAGCAGGAGTTCAAAGTTAAAAACTTAGAGTTAAGCTTTTGTGGAGACAACTACCACGGGAGTACCGAGGTACCACTGTTACCTGCCCCAGGGAAGCCGGGTGCATAGGTCGTTTTCGATGTCGGGTCGCGGGCTGATTTTCAATGGGAAAATGTCCAAAACTGCTGCTAGCCAAAAGTGTTGATGATGCCGTGAAGATTGAAGTTTTAGATCTTGTAGAAAAGAACCTGAAAGCAGAGGGGACAGAGTCTGGGTCACGGCACAGTGACCAGGGAGCTCAAGGAAAAGAGCCCTTCAATTTCGGGTGCTTCAAGTGGAAAAGGTGTAGCTTGGATCTGCAGCCACGGGTTCCGGGAGGCTTCAAGGAAGGCCAGCTTCTGGAGGGCAACTGTCCCATGTCGGATGAGGGTCGCTGCGGTGTTAGTGTCCGGATTGGGTCCACTAAGCCTTGGCAACTGCAACCCACGCAAGATGAACAAATCAGCTACTGGTGCAGATCCACGAGGTCTGTGAGAGGTCTCCTTCAAGGAGACTGTAGAGCAGGCCTGGAGCAACCAGGGGAACTCTTAAAAGTAAGAATTGTTCTCCGTCAGGGCCCACAAGTCGAGAGACAAGGGACCACAGAAGGCAGCAATTTGGAGTGTGTAAAAGGGTGGCCACGGGCCACCGGAGTGAGCTAGGGCGCTGATCTTTGGCACAGTTACTGCGGAGAGGGTGGCTCAATATTGGGCCAAAGCACAACTTCCCGACTGGTCAGGATCGTGTGCTATGCAAGAGGTGGCTGGTGTCCTGGGGTATTGGGGATCTCGGCACCCACGTGGTCCATGGTGCTCAGACTTGCTGGGCTTGCTCACTGGCCTCTGGGATGCTAGGAAACCCACCTCAAGGTTGAGAGGAGGCATCGATGTCCAAAGGAGCAGCAAAGTTCCAACTGGGTCACTTGCAGTGTTTCAGGTGCCTGCCAAGCAGGGGGGTAACTCCTTTACCCCAAGGGAGATTTCTTCAGTCAGCTGTGCAGCAGCTCGTCGAAGGTCAAGTCTGTGAAGTCCAAGATTAATCTGATTCTCTGGGGACACGTTATTCACCTTTATCCACAAGATTAGGGGAGTGTCCAGATCAGTGTCCACCAATGGGGGTTGAGGCGGGAAAGGGTGGCTACACCCTCTCCCCTTTGTGTGTTTCCTGCCTGGGCGAGGGGCAGGATGCCCCTGAACCGGTTCCAGGCGGTGTATGCAGAATGTAGGCGCTGTAGCAGCCTACGTGCAACTCTGAAAGTCATCCTATGGTGCACCCACCCAGTTCCAATCCACATAGCCTGTCTGGGAAGGTGCTGGCACCTCCCTGCAACAGGATCCCTATTGCCCATCTGCCGAGGCTGGGGTTTTGCCCAGCAAGTCGTGTGGGTGGCGAGTAGCATCCATTTTGTGATACGTGTGCACTTTTAAATTGGTGTCTAAATTCTGCCGCTTTTCCCATAGCAGGGGGGAATCATGCCCTCATACCCATGGCTGGACTGGGGGTATGATTCCTACATGTTTGACACCAAACACGATATGGCTCTGTGTAGCCATTCTCAAGTTATCACACTATCGCGATATACTTATAATGCGGTTAAGAGTATATGGTATGGCTACACTACAAACAACCCAGCAATGACTTTTACGAGGGTTGCAGAAGGGCCCTACTCAGGTAGGGGTCCACCCTCACACATATCTCAGCACCCTGCCTTGTAGGATTAGCAAGACCTGCTTGAGGGGTGACCAATGAGAATACATGTGTTGTACATAGGTGGGAAACAGGGTACCTGTATGCCTGTAAGGGGGTGCAAGCACCTCCTTACCCAGTCTACAGTAGTGGTCTGGTGGTGTCATCTGGGATGGCTGTCCCAGGGTGGCACAATAAGTGCTGCAGCCCCTGGTAGGCCTCTGAGGGACCCATGCCCTGGGTACCTAGGGTACCATCTACAAGGGGCTGGTAGGGTGTCCTCAGTATCCAATTGGAATGTACCTAGGGTACTCACATCAGTTTTAGGGAGGTAGCAGATAGGCTGGGGTCCTGGATAGCAGGATCCCAGCCAGACTAGTCAAAAACCATCCAAATACCAGGCAAAAAGTTGGGGGCAACCATATAGTCAGATTCCACCTTCCTACATTTTTCAAGAGGAAAAAACAAGATGGCGGCCTTGTGAATCGCCGTAGGTGACTTCCAAACATAGTCGCAGCGAAGGACTAATGTAAGACCTCAGAGACCTGATTATGACGTACCCCCACAGAACAAAGGCACAACGGATCCCGGCCAGATCTTACTGTGGATACAAATGGTTATGCTGCATGCAGAGCTGCTGATTGCCTGTTGTCGGTGGCTGGAGAGGGAGCTTCTGCTGGCTGCAGGACACCGGCTCCCTGGAGGAGCAGTATCAGCGATGGGACCAAAAGCAGCGGCAAGAGGGAAGGGAGCAGGCCAGCACCTAGCTCTTCAAACATCACTTCAGGTAGCCCAGCAGACACCAGCCGCCAAAGCAGCCCCCGTGCTACCCGGGAAAGGGCGCCGGCGAAGATCTGCACTGAGACCAGCCAGGAGGGGAAGGGGAGGAGCGTGCAGCCTCAGCCGCCGCTGACCATTCCTTCAGCGTGGGAGCTGCTCCGAGGTCCCGGGAATGGAGCCAGAACTGCAGGAGAAGCAGGACAGGTCTCTGCCTTCAGCAAGGTAGGCGCTCAGAGGGGCTTGCAGGCTGGTACGACAATAACAGGTGTGGGGGTCAATGAGGCCAGCGGGGGGGGGGCGAGACTTTGGAGGAGACATTGGGAACACTGGAGGAACTGAAAGCAGGGTCTGTGCAGAAAGCACCAGGCACTGGGGACCTCCCAGTGGCAATTGTGGACGTTCAGAGCCCTGAGCACTTGAGGGGAATCTAGAAGTTAACCTTGAGCTAATCAGTGGGAGCGCAAGGGTTTATTGACCCTCGTCAGAGCTAATGGCTCAGCTCGCTCTCCAGTCACAGCTGCAGGGGCAGGCCGTCCCTCAACCTGTTCTACCTCCAGGTGAAGGTGACCCAAACCCACTTGGGACTCCTGAGGTTGGGCGCAAGGGCTCTAATAAAGCACACGCTGGATGGACAAGTGAGCTCATGCTAGCTCTGCTCGGCCCAAATGTACACGGAATAATCAGCCTTTATAGGGCATAAAGGCCTAAGAAAACAGGTGCCTGTAGTAAATGAGAACTGGACTCAGAGGCCAATGACTTGTTCTTCTCCCTATTGGATGCCACCTGGTCAGATGTGGGCTCAGCCTCAGGGTCTAACTCAGACTCAAGCTAGTCAGAGAGCCTTCCTGGTACCAGCGGTATGGACTCCACAGCCACCACCCGGAAGTTACACAACAAAGTGTGTAGAACAGATAACCAGGGGTATAAGGACCTGAAGTGGGACTATTCACCTGGTGACCAACTGGTGGGGGATAACAACAAGCCCCTCTTCGACAATCAACTCGCACCCGCTCCCACATTGGATACTATTCTGCAATGTGTGATTGCACATCATGAAGAGACCCGCCTGGAGAGCAGACGCTCACAGATCGCAGCTCGTAAACTGCAGGAGGCGGTAAGGAAAGTTGCCAAAACGTGAAATGCCATCAGTGATCTGCTGACCAACTCTGAGACTAGAACAGCTGCCCTCGAGACGGATATTGCTGGCACCAAAGGTCAAGCAGAAGCCCATGACTCGCAACTCATAGATATCCAGTGGAAGCTCGAGGACAATGAAATCTGGCAAAGACGGAATAATCTGCGTTTTTTAGGAATTCCCAAAGCAAGAGAGGGATCATACCTCCGGATATATATGGTCCAGCTACTAAAAAAACTTTCCTGAACTAGAAGGCTGGAACTGGCAACTTGAAGTGCAGAGGGCGCATCGGGTCCCATTCCCTCTCCGGCATCCCGTCAACCCAGATGCAAAACCACGCGCATGTTTTGGTGTACTTTGGTAATTTCCTGCTGCGCCAAACCATGTTTGAAAAAGCGAGACCAGAGGCTCAGCAGACTGGGGATGGATTTACATTTTTTATGAGACCACATTTTTGCCACATTACTGTGGAACATCGGTGGCGCTTGCGCCAAATGAGCAAACCCTTCCAGGAAAAAGGGACACAGGCCTTCCTACTTAACCCGGCTTGGCTGAATGTAATATGGGGTGACAGTACCAGATTCTTTACTTCGGAAATTAAGGCCAAAGAGTTTTTGTCCTTGGGTGGGAAATAGATGTCTCTCAGACTGACTATGGGTTATAAGTCCTAGGGTCCAGGAGGGACCCTAATAGACCCTAGATAAGAAGGAATGTGAATGGATAGGAAGTATTGGGTCAGTCTAGACCTCCTGAGGCAAAAAAAATAACAATTACATACATTTCTTATGGTTTTAAGTGACATCACATTCTACATATATGACAATAGTTTCTATTCAATAAATGTTATTTGAGGTATTGAAGCACATATTATGAGAGTAGAATTTCACCTTTATAGTAAGTACATTATCTACTACGTAAGGTTTGTTTATTAATTTCTCAATACTTCAGATATCTCAATCAGTTCAGGTAATACACAGAATGAGTAAATTCTCTAATCCTACAGTGAATGCACTTTTTAATAATGAGGTCAAATGCAACACTTACATTAATGTGTTAAACCATATAAGAAACATGTGCTTAGTGCATTTTAATAGGATCTATATGTATAGTATTAGTTGCATATTTGTGACGCGTAAAGGGTTGGTAATTTTGCACTGTACTAGTCCATCCTCTGATGGAGAATGAAAAATTTCCTAGCTATCGTTACAGAAAGTTTTAATTCTATTAAGGACTCAGAGGCGAGGATTATGCCTTCTTTCTCAGCTTTTATTAACATGACTACATTTCCCAAAAACCCTTCGGAAAAAATGTAGTTTAGAGAAAAAATATCTAATAAGGAACAGTTCTGGCTTATCCAATCAGGGCACTGCATCCTTGATGTAGTCTGTCCTCACTGGCCCTTCATCCTCTTTCGTTGTGCGAAGTCAGCGGTTAGATGAAACTCATGCGTCTTGTTTGTTTGCATCAGACCCTACGAGGACAAAGGTACATCGACATACTAAGAAAGGTATACGTTAAACCTAGAAACCAAAATCAGTTTACATTCAAAAGAGCTACTTTCAAAATGAGCTACTTACTCCAATACGGGCTGGGAACTCTTCATTCAGAACCCTAGGGTGGGATAATCCTCGCCTCCGAGTCCTTAATAGAATTGAAACTTTCCGTTACGATAGCTAGGACATTTTTCATTCTATGTCAGGACTGGAGGTAAGGATTATGCTAGTTCAAAGCTAGCTCACCATGAGGTGAGCCATGTCCAGCACTGGCTTGAAGCAGAACCTTTTAAAGGTAGAATCGTAAGACCAATCGGCCACGTTGAGGATCTCCTCCAAACGGACACCCAAGCCAAATGCTTTTGAGGCCATAGCTCCTTGAGCTGAGTGAGCTCCAAAGTCTCTGAGGCTTATACCTGACCCCTGCATTACCCACCTGACCCATCTGGCTATGGTGGGAGAAGACACTGCTTTAAAAGGTTTGCATAATGCAATAAGAAGTTGGTGTTCTACAGGAGCACGGAACTCCTCTGTCATCTCTTCATATGCCCTCAGGCAACGAACCACACACAACATCGGAGAATCTGGAAACTCCGGATACGAGATTACTCTTTTGTGGCACATAGTCCTTCTATGAATGGTAAAAGTCACTCCAGAAGGAGGGAACATGCTGGATGTGATGTCCAAAGCTGTCAACCGGAGACGCAACAGCAGCAAATAAGACAAAGCAGCAGAGCCAATTTGGCTGAAAGCTCTTTCCGTGATAAAAATCGATTAGGTTGCCAAGATAAGAACAAGTTAAGGACCTGGTTCACGTCCCATAGTGCTGAGTAACGAGGTTCCGGAGGAAGTGATAGTCTGACCCCTCGGAGGAGTTTACACACAAGAGGGTGCTCTCCGACTGCAGAATTATTGATTAGTAGGTTGCCTGGCGAGATGGCAGATCAAAAGGTGTTTATGGACCTGTAAGCTAAACCGCTAGAAACAAAGTGAGCCAAAAAAAAATTAAGTGTGAACTACATCTGTGTCCATGGGATTGAACCCCGTCGCACACACCAGCGGGACCATCTGCCCTAAGCGGACTTGTATCGTTTGATGGTGCTTTGCTGAAAGTCCCGGGATTTCCCAACATCCCGGTAATCCTCCATGCCATGCGTTTCAATGAGTTCCCCAGAACCAGAGGATGCGGAGTCCCGTTGGGATCCAGAAGTAGATTCGGGAAGAGGGGGAGTAAGATTGGAGAATACCAAGAAAGTTCCAGAAGAACCGGAAACCAAACTTGAGATCTCCAAAAGGGGGTGAAAACCACCACTTCCGCTCTCTACCTTCTGATCTGGGCTGTCACCCTGATGATCATGGCGAATGGGGGAAACGCGTATCCCCTCTCCTGCTTCCAGTCCTGGAGGAAGGCGTCCGTGGACGCTGCCCAGGGGTCCGGTCTCCAGCTGAATAAAACGTGGGAGTTGGTGATCTAGTCTCGAGGCAACAAGGTCTATCGAGAAACCACCCCACAGGTAGTTAGACTTCTCAAAAACCTCTGGGTCCAGTTTCCATAGAATGGAGTCTTTGGAGTTGCGGGACTGAAAATCCGCAACCAAGTTCTCCCGTCCCGGGAGATATTCCGCTGTGACCAATACTTGGTTGTCTAAACAGTACTGCCAAAAACTGGCGGCCAGATCGGAGAGGGCTTTGGATCTTGTGCCCCCTAAATGTTTTATATAATGGACCACTGATTTGTTGTCCATTTTAAGAACTAAAGACTGAATGGACTTCAGAAGTTCCAGACAGTTGATATGTAACTTCCGATCTTCTGGTGACCACAATCCTCCTGTGAAAAATTTGCCGCATCTGGGTCCCCAGCCTAATGTGCTGGTGTCGGATTCTATTACTAAATCGGGCGCGGAGCTGAAGATTGCTTGCCCGTTCCAGGCTTCCATGTGTTGTAACCACCAGTGGATCTCTTCCCATGCTTCCTCAGAAAGGATAACCTTTTGTGAATAGAGACACCCTCTGAGCAAATGAAGTGGTTTGAGACATTGGAGAGCACAGTAATGGAGGGGCCCCGGGAAGATCGCCTTGATGGAAGATGAGAGTAGACTCACTATCCAGGCTATATCCCTGAGAGAGACTTGATGTTTGGCCAAGGCCCATCTCAATTCGTGATGGATCTTCAAGATCTTCCTGGCTGGTAAACTGAGAGGGGAGGCCGTGTAATCTATCACAAAGCCCAGAAACGTAAGAGATTGTGAGAGCGTGACAATCGACTTTGTCTCGTTTATGATGAACCCCAGACTTTGGAGAAGGTCCACTGCCATCCGAAGATGTCGAAGAAGTTGAAGAGGACACAACTCCATCAAGAGTAGATCGTCCAAGTAAAGAATCATTCGAATGCTCTTCGGGGCCTTAAACATTCCACTACTGGCTCGAGGACCTTGGTGAAGCACCAAGGAGCCGAAGACAGCCCGAAAGGGAGGGACGCAAACTCCTACGTCTGCTCCTGTCAGATGAACTGAAGGAAGCGTCTGTGGGGGAGAAAAATTGGGATGACCAGGTATGCATCCTTTAGGTCCAGGCGCACCATCCAGTCCGAAGGATGTAAAACATCCCTGAGAAGATGGATTCCCTCTATCTTGAAGTGGCGGTACACCAACCATTCATTGAACTTGCTGAGATTGATGACAGGTCGCTTTCCTCCATCTACTTTGTCTACCAAGAAAAGGTTGCTGACAAAACCCCTGGGGTGGAGAGTAGAGGGGACGATAGCTCATTTGGCCAGGAGGGATTTGACCTCTGAGTCCACTAAGGAGGATTCCTGAAGGTAAAACTGGATGGGGCGGGTTCTGATTCGCTGGACAGGATTGCCCACATACTCTATGTGGAAGCCCCGATCTGCAATACCTATGGATCCCTGTGATAGAAACCCAGGTCTGGAAAAAATGGCCCAGTCTTCCCCCTATTTTTAGACGAGAAGAAGGGAGAACACACATCGGAATTGGTTGAGGTTGCTGCTCCTCAATATCCTCTGCCCTTGCCACGTTGGCCTCTGGTTGGGTAGAAGTTGGTCTTGATACAGTCCCTGCCTGGAGCCTTGCCCTCTTGGGTGTTGATTGGAAGCACGGCCAATCGAGCGGACCCTACCTTGACCGGCCCCTCTGAAAACCTGGGGAAAAAACCTTCTTTATGCTTGACTGCGCCTTGTCAAGGGAGGTGAACATGTTGACAAATTTGCTTAACTCCTTGACAAAAGATCTCCAAAGAGACCTCCTTGAACCACTGCTCCGGCTTCCCGGTCTGCAAGGTCTCCAAGCTTTGGGTCAACTTGATGAGCAAGGAGCGACAACAACGCTCCATGGACAGGGCACAATTAGCGTTGCTCAATAACACAATAGCTCTCTGTGCCCACCTGGAAAGGGACGCAGGGGAAATTAGGGAACCGGCTGTCTTGGCCTCTTCGGCCATGTCCAATATCTTGGTAAGTGACTCTAAAACATCCAGGAGCTCGTCCTGGCATGTACGCCAGGACCTATCCCTCATAAATATTTGCAAAAATGTAGCCATGCGGGCATCAATTTCAGGAGTGAGGGCGACCTTGTCAGCTACGGAAGGGCGAGGGCATTCTGTCCGCAGGCTGTTCCGCACCTCTTTGTTTAACGGCTTCCTGATTCTCATTACCACATAGCTGGCCACTTTATCTGCTGGGGCCTAGTCTGACGAGCGGGGATGGATAATATGGTCAGGGTCGAACATGTCAGAAGAGTCTGTAGGTTGGGCCGTAGGGCAAGGCCTGGAAGGGTGGGGGCAGAGTCAGCGTCCCCTGTGCTGTCTGGAGGATTTGTTTGATTGTCACCTGTAGGAGGTAAAGATTGTTGTGTAGCCAGAAAAGCCTGCTTCAGCCTGTCAAAGGCAGAGGAGTCCAGCCCGTGTCACAAGCGCATTTGTTAGGAGGGGGGAAGGGTCTGTCATCAGGCCAGTTGCTGAGGACCCAGTTTGAGGGATGGGAGCCAAGGGGAGGTTAGTCATTCGAGCTAGTCCTTGGGTAATCGTGCATGATAACCTCTCTTCAAGGGATGGCATGACCTCACCCACTGCTTTGTAAATTGATGCATCAACAGCATCATAGACGTCATAGTCCCAGGAAAGGTCAGTTAGGGTGTTTTCCTCACCCTGAAAGGCCTCCTCGTAGTGTATTTCCATGCTGGACAGGAGAGGAGCCAAACAGCGCTGACGCAGCTAGAAGAGAGCTGAGAAACACAGGGTTAAGCCTTAAGCATCAGAGGTCTTATCTTAGGGACTGGTTGTCAGTCATTTTATTTTTGAGGGCTTGGTGTCAGCCTATATTCATGCGCGAGAATAAACTCGCAGGTATAATAGGGTCAAGCCCTGGGCACAGAGAGTCCCACAAAAAGGGTATAAGCAGTTGCCGGCCTGGGTAAGTGCCCTACAGTAGGCCTGGGCGTAGTTCGCAGAGTTGTGCTACGTGGAACTCCATGAAGTTACAAAAAAAAACAGCGAAATTCCGCGAGTGGCGGAGTGCAGTGCAAACTGCAGTTTGTGCTGGTATTCCTGCAGCTCGGATAGAAATTCTCCCCGAGTGGCAGCTCGCAAACTTACTGTTTGCGATCAGGGAAAAAACTCAGCTGCACATCGCGAAGCAGAGTTGATGCACTCCGTGAGCTCTGCGGAGTGCGGAGTGCAGAATACTCTGCAAACTCTGCGAACGGAGCGAAGTTCACCGCCCAGGCCTACCCAACAGGCTTGCAAAGCCTGGATACTGACCCACAAGGGCGTAGTTACAGGAAAAAAAATATACAGACTCTGCTTCTTTGTGTAAATGTGCCTGAAAGCAGCAGATTGTAAATAAACACGGATCGGCCGATAATCAGTTCATACGGCCCGATCCGATACAACCTCAGAGCGGTGTCATCCTCAGGCCGGTGCTCACAGGGAAACAACGGCACGCTGCTCAAACCTCTCAGAATCTGAACACACGCACTGTTTACCTCAGCCTCAACACCCCCTGGCGGCGGGAGGACCGTGAGCGCACCAGAGCATGATCGCGTAGGAACGGAAAAAAAATTCCCGTGTTTCTGTGATTCAGGGTGTGGCACTACATCTTGAAAAAGTTGCCAAAATTGTCCCATAAAGGCGGCGGTCAAAAGCAATTAAGGACAACAAATGATCGCGTCACTGCCACCTCACACGCTGTTATGACAAAAATCACATAACAGCCATCAATGAAGAAACAGCGCGCGTCAACATGAAATACACAACATCAATTAAACAATTACGTGTTTTGAGTAGCGCGCAATAGATCCAACAGTAAAATCAATTAAAGACATGTATAAGCTACCATATCACCAAGAAGAAAAAATACACTAAACTCGGCTGCGCAGCAGCGAAGAAAGAGGATGAAGGGCCACTGAGGACAGACTACATCAAGGATGCAGTGCCCTGATTGGATAAGCCAGACTTGTGTCTGATTGGACATTTGTTCTCTAAACTACATTTTATCCTAAGGGTTTTTGGGAGATGTAGTCTTGTGGTTTTAAAATGTTGTTTAAAAATGTGTCTGCTGTTAATAAAAGCGGAGAAAGAAGGCATAATCCTTGCCTCCACTCCTGACATAGAATCAACCCATCACATCAATGTCTTATGAGATGGACAAATCACAATCTGTTTGTTTTCATCGTTTTTATTCTAGAATCCTCCAGAAATCTCATATCATCATAGTATTTGCTCTGTCCAACAAGATCAATCTTTGGAAAAACTATCCTCACATAACATGTTCCATACCATCTCTTGGGTAGCTGGTAAAGGGCATTTTTCCCAAAAATGTAATGGATGCCAGGAAAAACAGGATCAGCTCTATTTAAATATAATATCCAGTTTCCTCGAACTTGAAAGTTATGATCACATTCACTGTTCCCTGCAAACTTTGTGCCAGTTGTGTATTTCCTAATTATTATGCATACATTCAATTTATGTTGCCAATCTAAAGATAATGCTGCCATGGCTCCCACTGATCTACACTCACTTTTATCTTTAGCCCATTGTGGCACTTTTGAATGGTTTTTACTTTAGCAAAGATGTCTCTTCTATCTTTCACTGATTTTATGAATTTCTTTTTTATACCGGTTAAGGAACAGGTTAAGATACGTCTATGTGCATAAACAGTGTCATGGTGGGTCTAAAAAAATGTCCCACTATCGCAGTGTTTTTAGGATCAGGCTGTTGATTCAAGTGCTTCAACACAGGAACATCTGAAAAAAACAAGTCATGATTCCAGTAATAATCTTGAAAATGACCTTTTCCATAGGAAAAGCTCAGCATTATGCTACAGGCAACTATATGTCAAGGGAAGGTGATGATATGTTATACCCTCAGATGCAGGTAATTGCATACAAACATAGCGATCCCTAGCATCCATAGTGGCAACATATTCAATAAGCAATTTAAAATAAACATTCAATGAATAATCTCCCTTAGAAGCATCTACATGTAATTCTCTCTCATCTATTGCAGGTAAACTATTGTCAGTAGGAAATGTTGTTGGAGGGGCATGTCTAGATTTAAGCTCTTCTACTTGTGAAGAATGGGCTAAACTCAGAATTACAAGTAAATCAATTAGTACTAAAGTTACAAAACCAAACACTCCTACACATACGTGTCTACTAGCATTTGGGTTAGGCTCCATAGGTTCTATGGTGACACACCGTTTAACTAAAGGATTGCAGCACAGTTCTTTCGCTTAGGTTCCACCTGCACAAACAGAAAAGCAAACTTCTAATTTGTTTTCCAGTAAAATATGTACAATGATCTTCGTGAGACTTCCTTAGCCCTACTCCATGACAACCTTATGCTCCTTCACCAAGTTGGGCCTTGCTACTCTTCTTTGTAGTTTGGGCAAATCTATTAAGTTCTGTCTCTAATTAATGTGCCGTTCAAACTCACAAATGATCTCTTCTAGAATAAATTGACTGTTTAGCAGCAATGAAATTTCAAAACTCAATCCAGCCTAAAAGTTCAGTTCAAGGAGGCTCATTTGGAAATGCTCTCACCCAGTCATTGACTGGTAGGTAAGTCCATTCAGGTGGAAAGTACCTCTGACATGGGTAGACTAGCTCACTTTGTTCTCCTTACTGTTGGCCCTTCTTTCTCACGGTCAAATTGTTCAGTGTCTTCTGGGATAGTGTGTGGGACAGGCACCTCAGACAGACAGTGTCTCCCAAACTCCTGTCTTCTTGGACACCGGTATCCAATTGCAACTCGTGTTAAAACTGCCCTAGGCCCTTCCCCAAGTTTTAAATCTGCAAGTTGAGAAACGTTTGTACTGACTTCACTGATTGACCTTCTTAGACCCCCCTCAGGCTGAACAAGTGCTCTCCCAGATTCTAGCTGATCCCCATCAGCTTGACTAACCTGCTCCCTCTGTCTCACTGTAACACCAGACACATCAGGAATAGGTGCTGTTATATCATCAAGGGGACAAGGGTCTCTGCGAGTATGAGTGGCATATACCCAATTAAGGAGATGCCCACACTTCACAGCAGTTGTAATGACCAATATCCCTTGGTATGGACCACGCAACCCAGGGTCCGAGCACAACTTGCGCATGTGCTTCTTCACCATAACTGGGACCGAGGACCATGGCACTGCTCCTGTTGAGGCTGGACTGTAGCCTACCCAACCTGGTGAGACATAGAAAACACCAAATCAACCAGTCCTTTGCAATAATCAAGAATCATGTCATCCGTAATATTCACAAGAGTATTCGCAGGCACAGCTGGCAGTCTCATATTCCTCCCAATGATGATTTCATGGGTCGACAATCCTGTCCTCCGATCTGGAGTAATGCGTAGACTCATCAATACAAGGGGCAAAGCATCAGGCCACTTCAGAGGTGTCGAAGCACACACATTACCCAATCTGGATTCAAAGTGCCATTGACTTGCTCCACAATTCCAGAAGCCTCTGGTCAGTAACTGCAATGGAGCCTCTGTTCGAATTGCAGTGCTGCACATGACATTTTCAGAACCTCATTATTCAAATGAGTTCCTCAGTCTGACTCCAAAGAAGTCGGGAAACCGAAACGCAGTAATAACTCCCTCAATAACAACTTGGCCACTGTGAGACTATCATTGCTCCTAGTCTGGTAAGCTACAACCCACCATGAAAAGGTACACACAGTCACTAGGACATTTCTCAATCTGTTGCACACAGTCATCTCAATAAAGTCCAGTTGCATCCTGTTAAAGGGACCTACTGATGTGACTCAGTGTTACTGCTGTTCTTCTGCCGTCATTCTGCTGTTGGCACACAACTAGGGGTGGGCAGAGTTCACAGAGTTCAGAAATTCCATGGAGTTGCTTAAAATCTATGTGGTATTCTGTGGAGTTCGACGAGCGCACAGAGTCGCTCCACTTGCCAACCCCTATTAATTAATTGAGGCCTCCGGGCCACTAAGAGAGCCGACTCAGTGGGTGGACAGACCTTAGAGGATGATAGCTTGTGGTCAGGCGGCCTATCGAGCAGGGACCCAAAGGAGGAACAAGTCGGGGAAGCAGGACTGAGTGGTGCAGTATCTGTGGATGTTGTAATTTAAAGTGAAAACAGTCAATAAAAAGGTCCGGGACCCCAAGTGTACTGGAAGTCCAAGGGTTCAGCAATTAACCTTGTCATGGTAATATCTCATGGCCTGTTGCCCTAGCGAGAGAGAGAGAGCAAGCAAATAGTTGGTACCGGCAATAAAATGGCCTGGCAAAGTGAAAAGCACCAGGAAGTGGGCCAGGTAAAGAAAAACAAGGATCCATGCTCCTGTGCGAGGCTGCGTATCGAAATTGGTGGCAACTGCTATAAGTAAGGAAAGTTGCAATGCTAACTAGATCAGCGGGGCGGGGGAGTCACAATGGCAGTGCACAAATACTCAGTGCAGATGTATGTAACATGGGACTAGATAGGGGTGTAACGCAGCCTTGGTAATCAGCACCCCCTAGTAGTTGCACCGGCTGTGGGTGTCTGAGAAAAAGGGGCATCTGCACTTATTCTTTTACAAATTATGCACTGCACATGGTGCATAGGTAGCCCGGCGGTGGCTAGCACAAAAGGAGTGGAGTTGGAGAGGCAAGATCCACAGAGATGGTTAGGAGGAATTTGCTTTGACCGTGAAAAACATAACAGCGACTGGTGAGCAATTCCGGGTGCATGCACGGGTAGAAGGGCTTTGAAATCAGATGGAAGATACTAACCCCAGTAGGGACATGAGACAGATGCCCAGTCTGCGCTAACCTTCCTACAGCCTCCCTCAAATCTATACATTTACAGGTCAACTTAGATGAGAAATCTGAAGCAGACCAAGGGAACGGAGATGCACTCACTTCCATCGCTTTAAGAGTCTGAGGGACATATGTATCAAAAAAGAGTTTTGCGATTCTCAAATTGAGATTTTTAGAGAATCGCAAGTAGAGAATTGCAAAATGCAGTGTATGTAGAATTTGCTCAGAATGTTGCGAATCCTACATATTCCTTATTTGTGAATTGCAAATTGAGATTCGCAAATAAGGAATTCCTTCCCATTCATTCCTATGGGCTAGGAGGCCTATATGAATGAATGGGAAGACATTCTCAATTTGCGATTACCAATTAGAGAATGCAATTTCAAGGTTGCAAGGGTGCCAAAAGGACACCCTGTTGCACCCCTGAAATATGTTTGTGTGCACATACATACCCTAAGGCAACAGTAAATATTTTCGCCTTCTATCGTATTCTCTGGCACTGCTGCAGTTGTGGCTCTTACAAGCACTGAAGTATACTGCACGAAGCTGCAGAACATGACCTCCACAGTAGCACATTTTACAACAAATAAAAAAGAAAAGGAACAAAACTCACCTGTGGCCAGGTGACTCACTCACAAAAGAAAACAGGATGTGAGGTTGTACCCCAGGTTTATGTATAACAGTGGTGGGTGCCGGTAAATTCCGCTACGTGGTGTAGGTGGTGTTTTTCCAAACTCCGCCCTCCAAGCGGAGTGACAAAATCTCATGCGAATTCCGCCAGCAGAGTGGAGTCTTCCACCTACCACTACACACAACACATCTGTGATAAAACGCAAACAAGCGGAAATATCGCGAAGATGCGGAAGTTTTTTTCCGGCATGTTCGCGAGATTTTCTGCATGGTTGCGGGTCGCCAACTTACCCATGTGGTTGCTTGCGGGCGCGGCCATCTTGTTTTCAGTTGTCTCGCGGTGCATGATCGTGAGAAAAAAGACGTGATCGCGCGACGCATGACGTCACTGCGGACGCGAACTGTCGCGAGACAGCGCAAATGGCTAAAACAATACAACATCTCATGGAGAACGCGACCGGATCGGGAAAACTTGTCGGCGAACGCGGGGATTCAGGTAAGGCGATCGCGCGCGCGCGACAATGTATTATTTTACAGCGCGAGCAAGAACCAAATTATCGCAAAGCTGCGGAATGCGGAAATTTTGACATTTCCGCGCTCTCCGCGGAACGCGGAAATGCCAAATTATCGCAAATTCCGCGAACGGAACGGAAATTTTGCCCAGGCCTAGTAATAAAGTCTCTGGCAGCACAGGTCTTCTATCTCTTGAAACCCAAATGTCATCCTCATTTCTATTGACACAACCTGCTCTGATCCAACCTTACTCTTCTACTATTGTTAACAGATTGCAATTAGTAGCATTCAAATCTTCATTGACATGGTCCATATAAAATGTGCAAGAATTCAGAACGCAGTATCTCGCTGTCTCATCAGCGTACCTATTGCCCACTGTGACATAGTCAGTGCCATGAGATGTGCGGAGCACTTAACCATGGCAATCTGGGCAGGTGACTGTTAAGCCTGCAAACGATTGTCCACTTTTGCCATTGCGAATTGGTGACCCTGAAGAGGTCATAAATCCGCATTGGCACCATAACTGTCCAAAGTCATGAACAACACCAAAGCCGTACTATCAGTGAAAATGGTCACTTTTAGCTGGTCTGAAACACAGCATGCGCTAGTAAAAGCAATCAATTCTGCCACTTGTGCTGAAAATACTACTTAAAGCCAGAAAGCTTCGACCACACCTTAGACAGTACAGACTGCATAGGCAGCACTCAGGGTTCCATCGTGGTCTTGCAAGCAGGAGCCACCAATAAACTGCACATAATCTGATTCAGGTAGTGGCACATCTTGTATGTCAGGTCTCTGCTTGGTGCATTGCTCAGTAATATCAAGAAAGTCATGCTCAGCTTCAACATTTTAATTCCCTGGGGTGCACAATAAGGTAGCAGGATTTAGTACAGTACATCTGAATGTCACTTTCTCAGCTCTAATGAGGATTTGCTCATACTTGGTAATCCAGCTGTTTGTGAGGTGCTGTGTTCTGGTACATGTTAACTACACCTCAACTGAATGAGGGTCAAAACGGTCTAGGGGTGACCCATAACAATGCTCTTGCACTGCTCTCTACTGACACCTGTGAAGGCCATAGCTTTGAGACAGCCGGACAAAGCAGCTACAGGGTGAAGTTTAGCTGAGAAATATGCCACAATCCTGCGGGCAGTCCCATGCCCTGAATTAGCACTAGGAGAGTGCAGCTATCGCTCTTAAAGCAAAAGGAAGCCAAGCATTCATTATAATCAGGCATTCCCAGTGTCGGGCATGGCAGATACATTCTCTCAGCTCTGAGAAGGCACGCATGCAGCTGTCATTCCTTGGTACCAGATCTGACACGTCCTTCTGTGTCAGACTCCATAAAGGCTTGGCCATCAGGGAAAAGTTGGAAATCCACTGTCGACAATAGCTCACCATTCCCGAGAACATTCTGGCTACTTTTTGTTGTTGGCTGACTCATTTTCAGAATTACCGAGATTCTATCTTGTGACACCTTCCTTGCTCATTTCTCAATGTTATATCCTAGATACAGTACTTCTTTCTATCAGCACTGCAACTTGTTCAGGGACACTTTATGGCCATTCTCAGCTAAGCGATTCAAGAGAGCAATTGTCTCGTTTGCAAGCCTCCTTTGTATTTAACGCCACCAGTAGGTCCTCAATGTATTGGATTAAGACTCAGTGATAGGGCTTCACCAAGGACTCCAAATTATTTTTGAGTACCTTGTTAATGATTGAGGGGCTCTCCGTGTACCCTGGTGTGACTCAGCACTTTGCCTAAACATAGCTGCTAAAACAGTAAGGGGAAAACAAATGGACCATCCTTATACAATGTTATAGAAAAGAAGGCTTGACACAAATCAATGACAGAGGACCTGCATGAAATGGAATCTGAAACAAAATCATAGCTAGATTCTGTACCACAGGATAACATGGAACAACAATAGAATTGACCCTTCTTAAAAACTGTACTATGCGTTACTTCCTGGTGGGTTTCTGCAAACCTATCATGAGTGAGCTACATGGACTTCCGATAATCTCTTTTAGAATGCCTTGCTCAATCATTGAGTCAGTCACAGGAGTAATCCTAGCAATGGTTTAAGGGGTCAGAGTATATTGTAGGATTCTTGGGTACTCAGCATTTGGCTTCACTGTAATGCAGACTGGTTCAGCACTTTTGATAAGTCTGATATCATTAGCTGAAAAGTTCCAGGCTCCCTCCAAGCAAAACTGTTGCTCAACTCTGGCATAGGGTACATTCAGAATTCTGACCTCTGTCTGACAAGTTTGGGATACAGTATATGTAACTATTCAGCCTGCACAAGAGATCACGTCCAAGCAAATTTACAGGACTCTAATCACACAACAGAAATGTGTGATTCTCCTCAAAGGACCTTATCTTGACAGGTACTGTTTCTAAAACTAGGTTAGTAATTTGTTTATTTACAACTCCTACAACTTGGATTCTCTGTCCCAAGAAGGGTATGTTTGGAACATCTGCTGTTCTCACAGTAGAGCGGGTAGCACCAGCGTCAATAAGGAATGAAACAGGATTTCAATTTACTGCACCATCCATGTATGGACCACACTGGTCTACCTCTAAGGTTGCGCATAATACAATCCTCCCCCGTCCTCTCAGGCGCTGTGATTGCGACAGGTCTGAGCTGAAATAATCATCTGCTTGAATCATGGAGTGCTGTTGAGACGTACCCTGATTCACAGAAGGATTAGTATTCCCATTGGGAAAATGGTTTGCGTTGGATCTCTGGACATTTACATATTGTTGTGACATTCTTGCTTGTGGAACCTGCATCACCTGAAATTTGGGTAAATTGGGATTGTGAATCCTCTGTCTCTGTACTTGCTCTGTCTAAACCATAATATTTCCCTGTGATTGCACAAATCCACCATTCTGAACCTGATTTCCATGAACTATGTTACCAGTATTAAACCAACTTTTGCACTGCCAATGTCCTAACCTGCCGCAGACATAGCAGGGATTAGCCTTCTTCAAAGTCGGCACATCTACACCTGTAGTCTGATTAATCGGAACACCACATCCTCTACCTTGTGGTTAAAACCCTTACTTTTAAAGCCCATAACCACCTTGCATCATGAGAGATCCCTGCTGATAACACTCTCTGAATGGGACTTGCACTCCCAACAAACTGGAAACTGACATCTCTGTGCAGCTTTCATTTGTGCTATCATAAATGTTTCCTTCAATTTCTTGTGTTTCATCTCCAATTTGTCGCTGCAGTACTGGGCGTATCTCACTATCTCATCAATCGGCTTACCCTACCAAAAAATCAAATGCTCCTGAATCATGGAACCTAGCGCAGGATTTGATTCATGCACAAATCTGTGAACAAAAAGTCTCAAATATTCAATAGTCCCATAGCCTCAAGGGTCTCTGACCCACTGAACTGTTTAAATACCTGCAACAGTCTCTTGTAGTAAGCATGTATTGACTTTTTTGATTATTTGTTAGTTCTGTCAATCTTGACGCAATCAATCTCTCTAGAAGAAATTTGATTTAAAAAAATGTAATCACCTGATTATACTTTTTCATTACCAGTGGTAACAGAGCATGTGATTGAGGATGTCTCATCGGCCTCACCTGGGGCAAGTCCACAGAAACTTTACATTCAACCCACAGGTCGCTTGGAACCACAATTTCAAATAATGAATCCAAATCTTTCCATAAAACCGTTCATATTTTCACAAATCGATCAACCTGGCTGTTCCATTCCACCAGGTTCTCTCTCAATTTCAGAAAATCATTTGTGAATGATGCTCCAGGGTATATGGACATTTGCATCTGGATTTCTGAAAATCAATTCCATGTCTGTGAGACGATTCAGATAATCTTTCATGAGCCTGTCCTGCATGTCGGGTAATGTCTTTACACAAGAACAATAATTCATCATCCTGGTAGGCATTCAGTTGGGACAAATCAAGAGCCTCAATTATCATTACTCCTAATTGTACTTTCAATCTAGCCACATCCATTGCACTTTCTCTCTCTGGAACCTGAGTATTTGTTCCAGGACTTCCACTACTTGTTGGGGTGTCTATACCTTTTGACTAATCATCAAGTTCTCGGGCAATAAGACCTTGTTGTTCTGCTGGGGTATGAAGAATTATTTCTCCGCTATAGGTAACACTACTTACACCAGGTGGTGAGTTTTAAAGAAACATTCCAGAAGTTGGCGTTCCAACAAGCACTTATGCCCTAGGAGTACATTAGTTCACATTCAGAAGCATATTTATTTATTCATATATAGTGTTTTATAAAGCACGAACATGACCATCGAGGTATCACAGTGCTGTATATAGAGTGTAATGAGGGTTGAGGTACAGTAAGGCATCAGTCTTCTGTGGAACATTGTAGATAGGAGTCGAAAAACAGGTTACAAAAATATTAGGATACAGTATAAAATGGGATACAATAGTAGGATACAATATCAGAATATGAAATGTTGTTCATAGGAATCGAAACACTGGATGCCAAGAATAGTAGAGTACAATATACAAAGTTGTGAAAGAACAGTTTCAAAATAAACTCTCATATGTCACATTTCTGTCTAGTAGTAGCGCTTTAACTTCTTTCTTGAAGAGTTTTCATGAGGTAATTGCCCTAATTGAGTGTGGTAGTGTGTTCCATATTTTTGGAGTGGATTCAACGAAAGTGCGGCTGTGAGGTTTTTTTTATCTGGTTGGTTCAAGTATGAGGGATTGTGTATGTCTAGAATCCCTTCCCCTTCCTGAAAGCTTGATTCTATTGGCCATGTATTTTGAGACCACAATTGTGTAAGGCTTTGTGAGTCAAGCATTTCACCTTCAGTTGGCTCCGAGCTTCAGCTGGGAGGTAG
Organism: Triturus cristatus; assembly: GCF_964204655.1. Taxonomy (NCBI): domain Eukaryota; kingdom Metazoa; phylum Chordata; class Amphibia; order Caudata; family Salamandridae; genus Triturus; species Triturus cristatus. The sequence goes on from NC_140583.1 coordinate 693,666,422, forward strand.
TTGAGGGCTCTGAGAGATGCAATCAAAATGAGACGTGACTGTCAGGAGTCTTGCTTCTGCATTAATTGTCACTTTCATTGGGGTTAGTCTGACTTTAGGTAGGCCTATTAGTGTGACATTCTCATGTTTCCAGTCTAGCGAGCAGTAGGTATTGAACTACCATTCTGAGCTCTTCTAATAGTAGGAAGGGTTTTAGTTTTCTTTGGAGGTGCAGATGTAGATTGGCACTTCTGGAAGCAGCTTGTATGTGAGCTCTCATGGTTAGATTTGATTCTAGAGCGATGCCAAATGATTTTACGGAGTCGCAGATGGTTGGGGTGCAGTTAAGTAATTTTAAGTTAAGGGACCATGGTTGAGGTTGTTAGGATTTAAGGGGTGGGGACAAAATAATGAATTTGGTTTTCAGCTGATTTAATTTTAGATGGTTGAGTGCCAACTAGTCCTGTGTTTTCCTCAATGTGTCATCCAGTTTCCAGATATCCTCTTGAGAGGAGAGCTTGAGGTATAGTTGAATGTCATCTGCATACATGTGGTATGAGATTTGGGAAGATTTCAGTGAGTAGCTCCATATACAGATTGAAGAGCGTGGGTGAGATTGTAGATCCTTGTGGAATGCCCCTATCAATGTCTGCTAAGTCAGATAGGGTGCTGCAGATTTTAATTCTTTGCTGCCGGTTCTTAAGTAAGGAGGCGAACCAGTTAAGTACAGTCCCTGATGGACCCATTCTTCTTCAAGGGTCTCCATGAGGCATTTGTGGCAGGTCATGTCAAACACCGCTGATAAATCTAGAAGTATTAGTGAACAGGATTCGTTTTTGTCAGGGGATTTTTGTATATCATCTAGGATGTTTAGAATGGTAACCTCAGTATTGCGTTCAAACCTAAAACTTGATTGGTGCTTGTCTCATAGGTCACAGTTCTTGATGTGTTCACATAGCTGATCGTGGGTGCACTTTTACCAATTTTGCCAGGAAAGGCTGATTTGATACAGGTCGGAAGTTATTTAAGGCATTCTGGTAAATGCCCTTTTTTTTTAGTAGGGGGGATGCTTGGCCCATCTTCAGGCAATCTGGGAGGGATTCTTGCTAGGAAGATGCGTTCACAATTTTTGTCAATATGTGAGTGACGGATCGGTCAATCTCTTTCAGCAGCTGAGAGAGAATGGGACAGTTGAAGTGTAGTAGGCTTCATTACATTTATTTCTGTGTTTCCCCCTCAGACGAAGATCTGAAACAGAGACGTTTTAAGGCATGGGCAAAGTGGGCTCTGGCCCAGGGCCCCTGTCTTCCTAGGGGCCTCCTGAGAGAGTCTTGCCCTGTTGAACTTAAATAATTCTTAAACAGATTGGGGGCGCTAGGTGGCGCTAAACCAAGATGGCCGCACTGTAGTGAGGCTCCTGCCCGACCGGGCACTTTCACTATCCTGCAGGCTATCCTGACCGTCCAAACGGGTTTCATACCTGCACCGTTCTGCCTGCGAGACCCTGCTGACTCCAGTGGTGCGAAGATCGCCTCGCCCGCGCTTTCGGGCGCCACGATACTTGCTGCTGATCCTGAGAGCGGTGATCTGACCCTGCCGGTGACTGGCGGCCTGCCGGCGTCGGCCAGCTACGCAACACCGAGGCCCTGGGGCCTGGCGCGGACTTTGGCGCGGCTGCTCGCGGGGGCCGATGTGGCACGGGGAACGGAGCGTTTGCCTCCCGGCTGAGACCCCGCCTGCTGGACAACTGGGCGAACGGGCTGGGAGAGGCGAATACCCTGGCAGCCCTGGCCCGCCGCTGCCTGCCGCCCTGTGCTGAAGATACTCGCGCCTGCCGCGCCGGCCTGAGGGCGCTGTTGGAGCCGGGAGCGGTGCGGCCTGCCTCGCTGCGATCTGCCGGCCGCCGCGGCTCCCTGTGTCTTGACTGCCTCGCGCTCTGCTGCCTGAGGGCTGGGACACCGAGGGACGCCGAGGCTGTGCCGCGCCTTGGGCCGTTGGCGGACCCGCTACGCGCTGGGGGCGCTCTATCGGCCCCCTCCTGTGGGCGCCTCCTCCGCGACCGGCGGACATTTTGGGATCGACGCCACGGATATCGGACTAGCGCCAGCGCCATTCAGCCTGCCTGGAGTACAGTGTAATACAGCGGTGGGACGCTTCGTGACCGCCAGGTGCGTGCCGTGTTCCTTCCCCCTTCACTGTGGCCTGGGCGCGCAGGATCAGCACCCCAGATACTGCCACTACTGTGTGGTGGTTGCGCCTGTGGCTCCTGGTTGCGGTTGTGAACCCGCCGCGGCCTGTTGCTGTCGGCCTGTTGTCCCTCCCACTCCCGCCTATCTCCCGCATTTAGGACGCGGGACACTGGAGAGGGAGCCTCTCCCACCCCTGCTGACGATCCTTGAGCGGGACGGCACCGTGTGGCCTGTGAGTCAGGGAGGCGACCCCACCATAGCGCCCACCTGCCAGCCGATCAGCGCACTGCCTGGGTTGCAGGCTTTCCGTGCTTTCTGTGCTCCTCGGGACACCCCCCCTCCTGTGTGTGGCTGATCCGGCCCTCTTGCTGTCCGTCGGGGGCCCGGTGTCCGAGCTCTATCTTCAGTTGGCATATAGCTGGGGAGTGTTTGTGGTGGGACCCCCCTCGCATCCCGGCCGGCCTTGCCCCCCCTCTGGGCTGTCTCTCGGGGGGCGAGCTGGAGAGACGGCGCCATGGGCCGCAACGACACTCGTCAGTCCAAGCTCCCGTACGAGACCAAGAAACACACCCCGCCAACGCCCGGCGCGGAGGGAGGCCCTCCTGTCCCTGAGGCCCCAGACGAGGACTGGAAATCCCTATTACTGGGCATGAAGCAAAGCCTGTCGACCATTGACTCTAAAATTGATACCATGAACGCCCGATTGGATGGGGTCGTGGCTAAACTAGACCAGCACGACACCCGAATCCGGGAGGCGGAGGAGCGGATCTCTTCCCTGGAAGACGGGGCCACCTCCTCGGGCAAACAGATGGCGCAAATGGACAGACTCCTCAAAATCATCGCGGACAAGAATGAGGACCTTGAGGCCCGGTCCCGCCGCAATAACGTTCGCATTCTAGGCCTTGCGGAGTCCACCAATACGGGGAAAATGGAGGCCTTTGTCGAGGACCTTGTGATTGAGCTCTTTGGGAGGGACTCCTTCTCCCCACACCTCATCGTAGAACGGGCGCACAGATCCTTAGCCGCCCGTCCCCCCCCTGGGGCCCCTCCACGGCCTATCATCGCGCGATTCCTCAACTATAGGGATAGGGACGCCGTCCTGCGCCGGGAGCGGGAGATTGGTTCATTACGGTACGGCAATGCGACCCTATCCTTCTTCCCCGATTTCACGGCGGCTGTGCAAGAGTCCCGACGCAAATTCGCAGGGGTTAAAAAGAAATTACAAGTCCAGGAAATTCCGTATGCCATGCTTTACCCTGCAAAACTGAAATTATCACACCAAGGCAAGCAATTCTTTTTTCAACAACCGCAACATGTGGAAGACTTTCTTAAGCAACTCAAGACTGACACGACTCGCGAGAAGACGCCGCAGAGGCGCTCTAGATCGTCCTCGCCGATGGAGCAGCAGGACTGACCACACCTGCGGAGGTGATTTGGACACTGGGTTAGGACGCTGCTGACCTTGCCTGATCGTACTTCTGCAGACTCCGGTGAGGTATTCTCTACCTTTACTTATGCTCGAACTGGTCGCTGTTACATGCTGTGCCCGGTCACCCACCTCCGTCCCACACTGAGAGGCCGGACTTGTCGTCTGGGTTCTCGTGGGTGAAAGAAGGGAGATGGGAGGCAGGTTGGGCGCCCCTAGTCATTGCCCCCCGATGGGTGAGCCCCTTTGCTCCCCCCCCCTTAGCGGGGTAGGGGATGCTCTTCTACAGTTTTTACTTGTTGGGTTGGTATTGATGGGGATGGGGAGGGAAGGGTGGGGTCAATATTCCCGGCTAGTTGGGGTTGCCGGTGTGGGTGGGCATATGTTTTGGCCTCATTTTCTCTTTGCTGCCTCATGTGTGGGGACCGTGCGGAAAGAGGAGGCTGGGGAAGATTCTTGGGGGGCCTTTGTTGGTTGCTACATTGACTGCTGTAAGATGATGCATTCTATGAACACATGTCAAGCTTTATTGGGTCTGGATCAAGGGGGGACGTAGGCGACACGGGGCCAACACAGCTGCTTCAGCTGCTCTCCTGGAATGTGCGCGGGCTGAATGATCCGCGAAAGCGTAGACAGGTCTTGGGCTACCTAGACAGGCAAGGTGTTTCTATTGCCATGCTTCAGGAGACGCACTTGCGGCCCGGGGGGAGCCCCCCTTTTGCATCGCGCTGGGCTGCATGCAGGGTGTTCTCGTCTTACTCGACCTATGCTAGGGGTGTGACCATATTGGTGCGACGTAGCCTGGGGTTTATACCAGCGGGAACCATTGTAGGGCCTTGTGGCAGATACTGCATGATATGGGGGAGACTGCACTCTCACACAATACTATTTGCTTGCTACTACGGCCCCAATGTGGACGACCCGGGGACGCTTCTAGACATGTGGGGGAAGATACAAACACTGGGCGTCTCGCATGTCGTCCTGGGAGGGGATTTCAATACTGCGTTTCGGCCCGCGATGGACAGGTCACACCCCCACCCGTCCCATTACACTCATACGCAACGCACTTTAGTCAACATAACGGACGAGCATCGTCTGGTAGATGCGTGGCGACACCTTCACCCCTCACTTAGACAAGGTACACATCACTCTGCTGTGCATTCAACTTGGTCTCGCATCGACTATATTTTCCTGTCAGCTGGCATCGCCCCGTGGCTGGTCAAGGCGCGCCACCTAGCTCGTACATTTTCTGATCACTCCCCTGTATTATTGTCATTGCTTATTCCTCTCGACGTATCCCCCTACCTGAACTGGCGCCTCAACCCTGCGCACCTTACAGATTCGGCCTTTCTGGCGGAATTAGGAGAAGACATGACAGACTTCTTTAACCGCAATATTGACTCAGTCTCCAAATTCACTACGGTGTGGGAGGCTTTTAAAGTTACTGTGAGGGGGTGGTGTATAGCGAAGGGCAGAGGGGTCCTCAAGTACCTGCGCGGTGAAGTGCGCAAACGGGAGGCTGAGCTGCTGCTTTTAGAGAATGAGATGGCGCGGAGCACGAATAATCGGGAGGTCGCAGCTCGTCTCAGAGAGAAACTGAATGAGTACGCTGACGCTGCTTCTAAAGAATGCAAGTTCCTAGGGAAGCCTTATGTTGCGCGGACATATGGCGAGGGCGACAGACCCGGTAGGGCATTGGCCTGTGCGATCCGGCCCCCTAGGTTCCGTAACTACGTGTCCTCCTTACTGGATGGGCGCGGGGTTCCGCAGAGAGACCTAGCGGCCCAGCTCCAAGTCCTTACGGACCATTATAAAGGTTTGTACACCTCCCACAGGACGACTACGCTTGCACTACATGAATACCTCGATGACACCGCAATAGCCTGGCTGGGTCCTTCCCAGCAGAAGTTCCTGCATCATGAACTAGAACTGGATGAGATAAAAGACGCGATAATGTCCATGAAGGCAGGCAAGGCTCCTGGCTCGGACGGCTTGCCGATCGACTTCTACAAGGCCTTCATCCATATCCTTGCCCCTGTATTGAAGCAGTTGTACTACTCCGCCCTTGAGGAGGGTATCTTGCCGGGGACGATGCGCGAGGCACTCATCACATCTCTGCTGAAGCCAGGTAAATCCCCAGAGCATTGTGACTCGTACAGGCCCCTCTCTTTGTTGAACACGGATAGTAAGATACTGGCGAAGGTGTTAGCCACGCAGCTTAACCTTCTGATGGAGCGTCTGGTCCTTCCTGACCAGGCTGGGTTCGTCCCGAATCGGGCAACCTCCCACAATCTGCGCACTCTGCAGGCGGTGATGCAGGACATCGACCCTGGGTGCGAGGCCGCAGCGGTTTTCCTTGACGCCACTAAGGCGTTTGACTCCCTTGAGTGGGACTACCTTCTGGCCCTATTGGAGCGGATGGGGGTACCATTTAACTTCCTGGACTGGATCCGGTTGTTGTACCACCAGCCCCAGACTGCGGTCCTGCTCAATGGGTCCCGCTCTGCTCCCTTCATTATTCGCAGAGGCACCCGTCAAGGGTGTCCACTCTCTCCAGTCCTATTTGCTATCGCTATAGAGCCGCTGGCGGCCAAGCTCCGACAGCATCACAAGCACCGATCCCTTATTTATCTGGAGCGCCAATTGCTGATTGCATTATATGCGGATGATATGACGCTGTACGTCCATAAACCGCGAGAGAATCTTAACCCCCTGTTGCGCGAGGTGACTAAATTCGGCGCTATCGCGGGCATACAAATAAACTGGGCGAAGTCTGCTCTGTTCCCCTTGACCGACAACACTGCGCTGTTCCCCTTGGATTACCCTTTGGTGTGGGAGGCGGACGAGATAACGTACCTGGGGGTTAGAGTGACCAGGGACCGGGATGCCCTTATCAGAGCGAACTATGGGACTGTCATGGACAAACTCTCTGACAAGATCACACAATGGATCCATCTCCCGCTGTCCATGGCGGGACGCATCTCTCTGATTAAGATGGTAGTACTTCCCAAATTGCTATACCTCTTTACCAATATACCATATAGCCCGGGGGCATGTTTTTTTCGGACCCTCAATTCCCAGTTGTCCCGTCTGATCTGGGGCGGGAAGCAGGCCAGGATCGGCCTACGTACACTTATGTTACCCTCTCATCAAGGTGGGTTTGATGTTCCAAATTTTCGGAGATACTATGATTGCGCCCAGGGCCACTTTGCAGTTTACTGGTTCCACCCCCCCCCCCCCTTCATGGCACATCTGGCAGTGGAAGATGGGTTTATGAGACCTGAGCAACCATCCGGGTATCTATTCACAGAGGTTCGAATGGGGACCCGTGACCCCACCACGGTGGATTGCACGGTACAGGCCTGGAAACGTATGGCAGATTACATGGAGGTTAAATTCCTGTACTCTCCTCGTATGGTACTGGCGCACGACCCCAGACTCAGTGTGGCCCGCGAGGAGCTTGGTCGTAGGCTGCTGGTGCGGCTAGCAATACATACTTGGGGCGACCTATACCACCAGGGGAGCTTCCGCTCTGCGGCCCATTTTTTTGGGGACAATGTCCCTTCTGTAATGGACACCTTTCTTTACACTCGCCTTCGGCAGAGTGTCAGGGCTGTCACACCTAACTTCCTGGATGAACCAGAAACCGTTGCACCCTTACATGCTCTGCTCCAGGTGACTGCCTCGGCGCATGTGGTCTTGCTGTTATATAAACACGTGCAGATGGCTCCTTCTCCCCCCCCTCTTAGGGCGCGGACCGAGTGGGACGGCGATCTGGGTGCTCCCATGTCGGATGACCAGTGGGAGGAAAGTTGCTCTCATACTACAGCTGTGACAGGTAATGCCCGCCTCCGCTTGGTTCACTTTAAATTCCTACATCGCCTTTATTTTACCCCTGCCAAATTGTTCCGTTTCGGACTCCGGGACAATGATCGCTGTCTGCGCTGCCGAGGTCCGGGCGCGGATTTCATGCACCTGGCATGGTCATGCCGGGCGGTGGCTACGTACTGGACTGCTGTGTTCGCGGCCCTTTCCGTGATGGTCGGGGTAGATGTTGCGTCCTGCCCTATGATTGCCCTGTTGGGCCGCTCCTGTCCCGCGTTAAAGGCGCATCGGAAATTTTTCGCGCTGGGAGTTTTGCTGGCTAAACGCCATGTGGCGTGCAGATGGGGACGAGGGCGAGCGCCCAAGTTCATGATCTGGTTGGCCGAGATGTCAACCTGGCAGGAACACCTTCACAACTATGCTGACCTCTTGCCTCACAAATCCCGTCCTAAAGACTTATGGGGACCTCTTATTGCATATCTCTTGCGGCCTCAGGGCTCGGTCGAGGTGGGGGGGGCGCTGCGGGGGGACCCAGTGGGAGATGACCCACCTGCTGCGCGCTGCTCTGCTCCTGCCCCCGCTGCGGCCCAGGGTTGATAGTTCTCCGCACCTTATTTGCTCTTTCCCTTCCAGCGCATGCCACACATAATGGTTCCAGACGCGCCCTGCTTGGTTACACGATCTCTAGGTCCTTACACACCACGCGCCGGGCACCAGGTGGGGGGGGGGTGGTACTTCCTACGACTCCACTGGACCCATGGTGGGGAGGCCCTAGATCCCTGATGGCTCATACAGCAGTACATTCTAGCGAGTAGCACCAAGTTTTGCTCCCTGATTAGTTCACGATAAACCCTCCCAGTGCAGGTGAGCGGCTAGTCGGGGCGGAGCTGCTCTGCGCCGAGCGCAGGACTGTCACTGCAGTGGGACGCGCGGTGCCGCGGCTCTGCGCCGCAATGTCCTTCATGCCACATACTGTGTATGGTGGACACATTCTGGGAGGGTGCCGATGTTTGTTGTGGTTCAAGTTGGTTAATATGGATAATCGAAACCTCAAATACTTCCTGTGGACTTCACGTTGATATGCAACTACGCCTCACCGTACATGTAGACAACTTGTGTTCCTTTACCGCTGCCGGCCCTTTAAGGGTTGTAGGCGTTTGAGCTGTGTAACACAGTCAGTACTAGCCAGATAATGTTTCCTGCTTATGATATTGAAGTGTCGCTACCGGCCTGGCTTTCTCAGGATGTAGGTACTAAGCTGTGTAATGCTTGATTATGATCAATAAAGGTTTTCCACAAAAAAAAAAAAAAAAAATTCTTAAACAGATTGTTGTATATAGCATTTTCCTTTAATTTATTTTTAAAGAGTGGAATGTGTGAGAGTCTATTGCAGATATTTTTCAAACAAATGTGTTTATGTTTCATGCAACATCCATTAAAAAGGCTTCTTTTTAGCTCAAAACAGGTCCTCAAATGGAAGGGGGGCACAGAGATCAGTTGCAGTAATATTGGTGAGCTGGTGTTGTTACAATATTGAAAACCACATCAATAGCCCTGAATATTAGATGTAAACTCATTTTGATTTTGGACCACTGTAGTTGTGCACTGTCAGTGACTTGACCAAAGAGGGTATAAAAGAGCTGTAACTAGATCATAAATTTAAATCGATTCCTTACAGGGGCCCCCGAAATACGTTTGGCTCAGGGCCCCCAAAATCCTTAAGACATCCCTGATCTGAAACAGTTCCAGAAGGCTCAAGTTTTCCTTGGGAAAGTTGCAGTGTGTAGTTCAGCATTCTTGCTGTATTCAGTGTGAGTGGGGTTGAAGGATTTCCTAGTTTGGACATTAGCTTAGCTGGGACTAGAGTTGATTATGGTTGCAATTTACCCTTTAAAGAAAGTTGAGAATTAGTTGCAGATGTCCGTCAAGATGTTTGCAGATGTGGGATCAACCAGTTTTCCCGACTGTTGTTTTATTATGCTAGAGAGTGTCCTGGGCCTGTTCTTCTCTATATATCTGTGATCTGATCACTGTTGTTTTGGCTTTTAAGATAGCATTTTTGTATGAAATTCTGTGTCTTCTCATCTGTTTGAGGTGGGTGATGTTTGGGTCCTTCCTCCAAAGTCGTTTTAGATGTCTTAGTTGTCGTCTTTCATTGTTTTTAGTTTTGTTTGAACCACGGTACTGGGGGTTTACACTTTAGCTTTTTATGGTGTAGTGGAGCGGCCGTTTGAACAATGCTGGTCATACTGCTGCTGTAGAGAAGCATCAATTCTTGAACCTAGGTTTGGTCAATCGGAGGAGCCAAGGAAGCTTGGCACAGATCCCTTAGTTCTGTCCTGTTTACGCAGATGTAATCCCTGACCCTGGTTTTTTCTCTTCTCATTTGACCCATGATTTTAGTTTCTTGTGAGGATATCTGGAAAAGGATTTGATTAACAGTGAGCAGAGAACTCCGCTTTGCCTGCGGAGTGTGCGGAGATTTGCCTACTTCGCGTTCCGCAGAGAATGCAGAGTATACAAATCTCTGCACTCTCCGCAGCGGAGCTAAGATGGCCCGCCGCCCGCCTCCACCCCCCTATTAAGAAATAAGTTACAAGTAATTTAAAAAAAAAGTAAAAACCACTTGCCTGTTTACCACAGCGTCCCCGGGCTGCCCTCCTCCTCTTCCTCGCCATAGGGGTACTGCTTGAGAGAACTGCGCATGCGCGTGTGCCTGCGCATTTCTCGCAAGCATGCGCATGAGTGGGCGCGCGCGCATGCGCAGTTCTCTCAAGCAGTACCCGTATGCTGAGGAAGAGGAGGAGGGTAGCCCGGGCACGCCGCGGTAAACAAGTAAGTGGTTTTTACTTTTTTAATATTATTTGTAACATATTTTAATAGAGGGGTGGAGGCGGGCGGCGTAGCAGAACGCCACGGAGTTTCACGGAGTTTGTTTCCAACTCCGTGGCCCTCCGCATAGCCCCGCTACGCACACTACGCCAAGGGTTAGATTTGATGGTGGTCTGACCAGTCTGTTGGGGTGAAGTCGATCATGTTTATTGTATGTTTAGCGATGATGAGGTCACATGTGGCGCCTTTATTGTGACTTGGCCCCCTGCATGCTTGAATCATGTTGAGGTCCTGAAGCAGGGTACTGAGTGCTGCCACTGTGGGGCCTATGTCATTGTTCCAATGCAGGTTGAAATCTCTTAATCATAATGTATTAGAGTGAGACGGCATTGATTGCTATCGTTTCCATACATTGCTCCAGGAAGACTGTGTTCTTGCCAAGAGGGTGGTATAAAAGGAGTGTTTTCGCTATCAGTTTATTTTCAACTTTGATTTCAGATACCATGAGCTCAAACGATGGTGTGTCTTCAAGCGAGAATACGTTTAGAGTTAGGGAGTTTCTATAAATTATAGTGAGGCCTCCGCCCTGCTTCCAAGGGCAATCTAGACGAAAGATAGCAAAATCCGGGGGAATGATAAGGTCCAGTACTTGGGCTGCTTTTGGGTTTATCCAGGTTTCAGTTAGGAAGAGAATGTCTGGATCGTGTAGTAGGATCATGTCCGCTATATTGATTGTGTGTTTTGCAGCTGATCTGCAGTTGTGCAGCATGCATTCAGGTTTGTCACTGTTTTTGAGTCACCATAGTGGGCATTGTGTTTGTTGAAAATCGGGATCAGGTTGACTTGTAGAGGGTTGTGTCTTTGTTTTTTGTATTTGGATTTCCTGACGATCTGGATTCTGTATGATGTGTCTGGGGAGGTATATGTTCCCTCTGGTAGTATCTTAGAAGAGAGTTTACCTTTTCATCTGAGAGGTGATTGTTCAGTCTTCTCAGCTGGTAAAGCTTGTTTTCTCATGGTGTTGTGACTATGTAGGTGTGTTTTCTGCTAGCTTGGGAGTCAGAGCACTTAGAAGAGGGTGTGAAGATCTTCTCTGCAGTGAATAGAAGTGTGATGTTGTTTTTCTTGACCCATTCTGACTTCCCTTTGTAGTTGTAAGTTGTCATTGATTTGGTTTATGGGTAGGTTGTGTGTAAGGCACTGACAAAAAATATTGTTTCTTGTGAGTGCTTGCATGTTTTCATGACCTACCATTTTCCTTTGGAGGTGCTCTTCCCTGCAAAGAGCCTGTCTTTCCTATGTCCAGTTTTTTCAGTTAGGTTAGCCCTGTGTTGGCGGGTCAGAGTCTACTGTCTCATTGGTCTCAAGGTTCGGCATTCGGGGTGCACTAGTGTGCCAGAGGCAAGATTGTGTGTATTTTGCTTTCTTGCCCTAAGTGCTCTAGGTATGCCCAGACGTGGGTCCTGGGCTCACTGTGCCACTGGAATCAAGCTATCCTGGCTGAAGAGGGGTAAAGCCCCGAAACCGGTCCTAGGATGCTTGTTTATGGTCCAGGGAGGACCTGGCTTGGCAGTTCGGGCTGTACTGTTCCCATGAGGCACAGGGTCAAGACTGATTTGCATATGGCCAGGTCTAAACTGGGGTGGCATGGTGAGCAAAAGAATGATGGATTTAACCCAGGTCTCTTGACTGGGGGTTAATGTTTTGATTTGTTCTGCATTCCGTCCATCAATTGTGTGTCTTTTGCTTTCTTGCCCTAAGTGTGCCAGGTATGCCCAGACGTGGGTCCTGGGCTCACTGTGCCACTGGAATCAAGCTATCCTGGCTGAAGAGGGGTGAAACCCCGAAACCGGTCCTAGGATGATTGTTTCTGGTCCAGGGAGGACCTGGCTTGGCAGTTCGGGCTGGACTGTTCCCATGAGGCACAGGGTCAAGACTGATTTGCATATGGCCAGGACTGAACTGGGGTGGCATTGTGAGCAAAAAATGACGGATTTAACCCAGATCTCTTGACTGGGGGTGAATGTTTTGATTTGTTCTGCATTCCGTCCATCAATTGTGTGTCTTTTCCGGTCTGAAAAGCCTGCAGAAATCTGTGCCATTCGAGGTTTCAGATGGCAGAGAGAGCCGCGAGAGGCAACATGGCGGTTGCCTGAAAGAACCCGGCTTGTCAAGATCCGGACGGGAAGTTGGAGCTGACCGTACAGGTGCCGGGCACAAGCACACAGATCGGTGGTCGTCCAGCGGCATTGCCCAGGTGAGCTGCCAGAACCGCCAATATAGTTGGCCAAAGGATGTGGATCGAGAAGGGGGGCCCACTACACTGCGGGAGAGACGAGCGTCAGTGAAGAGCCACGGCCGGGGAACAGAAGCTGCGCACCAGCCCAAAGGTATGAGGGGCTGGGAACACCCATGAGACCTGGTGGTGAGTCAGCAAGAAGGAGGCGGCGAATCTGGTAGAGAGTTGACTTAGTGGCAATATCGGCAACTGTTGTCACATAACACATAGTAAGTACATAAATAAACCACACGACACTTTTGTAGTTGGAGAAATATTGCTGCAGGTTTATTAGCATAACCAATATGCAAACATGGTGGGTTATCTTACGGCGATCCGATCCCAGGGCAGGCCAACCCCTATGCAGCCTGCCCGTCTGATAAGCCTAAATTACACCGTGGCAGTCGCCGATTGGTGCATACCAAATCTTGGGAGGGGCCACCCCTCCCATCCGTGGTCCACCAGTCCACGTGCTTACTCATGCCCCCCCCGAAAGAGGTGGGCAGAGTGTATGCTGGCAGCCCCCGGTTGCTCAGACCCACAACCGCCCGTAGGACTAACAGGGCGCCGTAGTTCTTCCAGGGGACAACTCTAGACATCCCTGGGTACCCTGGCTTAGCACCACGCTGTGCTGCTGCATGAAGTACCCCTTGGTATCTGCAGACTCTGGATCGCCCTGTAACTCCTCCTGCAACACAAAGTAACATGTTAGAAAGCCTAACCCCCCCCCTTGTACCTCCTTCTGCTGGGTAAGCGGAGGGGCGGGCAAGGCGAGACGAGAGGGGCAAGAGGGCGAGGAAGGGGCGGGGACAGCCTAAATACCCCTGGCCCCTCCCCCCTCCGCCGGAAGTAATCATTTGCCGGACGTCTTCCTGGCTGAGCCCAGGGACTAGACCGGGTGCCCCCAGTGCCTTCATGCGGCACTAAGGCGGCCGCCCTGTTAGGGGGGCTGCTGTGCAACCCCCCCGGGAAGCCTTGCATAGTGCCAATATCGGCAACTGTTGTCACATAACACATAGTAAGTACATAAATAAACCACACGACACTTTTGTAAGTGGAGAAATATTGCTGCAGGTTTATTAGCATAACCAATATGCAAACATGGTGGGTTATCTTACGGGCGATCCGATCCCAGGGCAGGCCAACCCCTATGCAGCCTGCCCGTCTGATAAGCCTAAATTACACCGTGGCAGTCGCCGATTGGTGCATACCAAATCTTGGGAGGGGCCACCCCTCCCATCCGTGGACCACCAGTCCACGTGCTTACTCACGCCCCCCCTGAGAGAGGTGGGCGGAGCGTATGATGGCAGCCCCCGGTTGCTCAGTCCCACAACCGCCCGTAGGACTAACGGGGTGCCATAGTTCTTCCAGGGGACAACTCTAGACATCCCTGGGTATCCTGGCTTAGCACCACGCTGTGCTGCTGCATGAAGTACCCCTTGGTATCTGCAGACTCTGGATTGCCCTGTAACTCCTCCACAGCCTTGGGAGTGGCCACCGTCACTACCAGGGCCCCCCACCAAGGTAGGCTTTTTTACTTACAACATGCTGAATACCGGGCCTCTCCCAGGTACAGCCAAAACAAGCCTTAGCCCCTACAGGACCGGAGCCAGCATGCCCCATCAGGACAGGTGCCCCCATTCTTTCAAAACTCCCCGTGGATTTTGACTGATATGACCTGAACCTATAAATAGGCGTTGGTCCAATGATACCTATGCATGGCTGAAGAACAATGCCTTTGACAAGCCACTCCTGCCAGGAAGTGCCAATGCGGGAAGAGGTAAGAGTTGACAAGCCCGCCTTACTTCCTCTTTCACTCAGTTGTCTGAGTCTTGCACTAGACGGAATATGTTCATCGCATTCCATCAGTCACCACCCAATGTGAAGCCTAGCCCTCCCCAACTTCTGCTAGTATGCCAGGGAGCAGACAGGACAGAGTGACCCAGAGGGGGAACAACGTATACAATACCTCTCTATTTTGAATACTGGGAATGCCAATTGTTCTCCTGATACTTTGTAGCCCAATTGTGTTCCCCAGGGGTTTCCCCCAATCATATGGACCAAATCGCCCCCGTAGGAAGGCAACTTCCACAACCTGCAAAGCTGCCAGCCAGTGCTGGAGGGCGGGAGAAATTACCTGTTACCGTTACTTAAATCAATGGTACCTGTTTCATCGAACTCAAGGACAGGAAGTAAGTGAACCTACCAGGATCTGCACCTGAACCAGAGGTCAGGCCAAAGCCCCTCTAAGTTCTGCCGCTCCACCTACTGTGACAATGAAACCAAGGGCAAACCTCGGGCATCTAACCCATGTGTGGCCATGCCTGCGCCTAAACACTTCTGAAAAAGGCATGACAACCGGCAAACCACCAACGTTGCAGTCCGACTGTTCGCTGACGACTCCCACGGTAACTTGGCATAACTGAAGCAACTGGTAACATGCCAACAATAAAAAAACAATATAACCATCACTATGGCTGCCAAATGTGTTCTGGAGTTGTTCGTGTAAGTGCTCCATTCCCTCCAACTCAGCTCTAACAAGGCAACCCGCACTCTCTTGGGAATGGCACCCACCCGCACCAGCTGACAGAAAGTGCCTATTCGTGTGTCGCCCACGGCCTCACGCTATTCACAGACGGTACACCTGGAAATGTTGAGACTAGCTGGTTCTACAGTTTAGTGCCCGTTGCCCCTGTCCCAGGTACGACTTGTCCCAGTCAGTTTCTGGCTGCAAAGCTTTGTGACATTGCCAGCTCCCATCCCAGCGAAATAAAGAAGTTTTGCTGCTACCCCTGTGTCCCGCTGCTGGTGCTAATGAAGGTACAAATAGCACCGCTAAACTAGCCCGGGAGTGATCCTGTGAATAAAAAGGGTATGACCACCACCATACCCCGCATGTGAATTACCTGCCATCTGCAGTAGTGCAGCCATAATTCGCCGGCATCTACTCTGAGCAGTATCCTGTTCTGTGCCGTCCCCCACATGCTTCCACTGGGCATCTCTGCCTGATGTAAGTGACCTAGGTACAATGTCCCCATGCCTGGCGGCCTGCCAGTGAAAATACATCACATACCCCATAAGTACCCTACCTGCCTTTGCGATTTTGCTTAATTCTTGCCTGGCCTTCATACCTTCCCCAGATGTACCCAGCACTATTGGCTGCACTTGACCTGACCAAACATCAAACCCACCAGTTTGGGCCACATAACCTGCCCCCAAACTCTGCTGAAACAACCAATAAGCAGGATATGACATAAGGGAAGGGGCTCCCTGGTTGTACTTCCTACTGCCCAACCGGATGTGCCCCTCGGAAAGCTACCACAATCGCTTTGGATTTGAGCTTCACTCTGCACAAGCCTTTCAAGCTGGACCTACCTCCAACATGACGTGTAATTGAGCGCGCTGAAACCTTATGGGTCTGCTGGCTCTGACAGAGCAGTGGCAGGATGATGCATGCTACCCTGCCCCCAAACTCTCAGAACCCCCATGTGTGTGAGCTAACCACCCATATTCTGCGAAAGTTTGCCTACACATATGTTTACTTCCCCTAGAACTAGGTGGGGCAGTCCTGTCCAGAGGAGTGTATATTGAACCATATGCTTCCTGTAATTCCTATTAATTGGGTACAACTGAATAATCCAAAGTGCCTGGTTGTCCGACAGCAACAACAGGCATCCTCAGTTTACATTAGGAATGTTGGATTAAGGGGGATCCAACGACAAGGAAAATATGACAGCATCCCATCTAACCAACAGTGGTGGGAACCACTCCTGTCTATTCTAGTCCTCCTCGTCCCTGTTAACCTGGCACTGCCTGATGTGTGGCCTAGGTACATGGTCCCCTTGCATGGCGGCCTACCACTGAGACAAAAAACATCCAATACACGATGAGTACCACAACCTGCCTTCGCTAGAATCCTGCCTGGCATTCCTACATGCCCATTTATACCAAGCGATAATGGCTCTCCTCAGTCATTTGACCCGACCACAGAGCTTGTTGCCACCCCCCCCCCGCATAAACCAAGTGTGACCAACAGGGAGATTACAGTCAGGCTAACCCCAATCTGCCGAAGAAAGACCCACCACACGGCTGTGCCCGAATAACAACCATCCCGCATCAAACCGACACGCTGGACAGACAGCAGGCGTCTCACACTCTACACACTCTACACCCGTGGAACACACCCAAGTAACTAATCGTTTACGATCGAATAAAACAACGGACATCCTATCAGCTTCTGACGCCACAGCCGTTTCAGCAGTGAACTGGGCCCCACGGCCTTTAGCATCGGTGCAGACCTTGGCACCTGTGGAGTGTGTGAACTTTGCCCACTTTAGCGTGAGCCTGGCCCCGCGATGCATACTTTCTTCATAGTCGATAAAGCACACGTAAACCACCCTAACTGCACCTTGCCGATGAGTCATCCTACCCTATGGAGCCCTTCTAAACGACCCGGGAACATTAACTCACCCTCAACACCCAAGCTTAAATCTTTGCTTAGCATAGGTGCTGAATGCGATGAGTACACCTTCCCCCTGATCCCGGACACAGCAGTGCAGAGACCCCGGAGAACCCGGCTAATATAAAAGCCACCAACAGAGCCGAGGGAGCCCTGCGCAAGCTTCAAGATTGTTTAAGAGTTAAAACTAATCTGCGGGGCTCCCCAGCTAGCTCAGGCAATGACTATGGCATGCAGACCGGCTACTAGCACACCGCACCTTTACTTGGTGTCCCGCTCACCGTAAAAAACTGACTGATCACCATTCATAGCGTTAATCTATGCGCATTGAGAAATACATTTCATGATACACATGTAAGAGTATGTGAACGCAAAGGTGTTGGAATGTTAAACATGAGCTCCAGTTACATGACATACTGAGCACCTGTCATCGCATCCCTATATTTACTACACAAGGGGCACTACTTACAACAAGCCCATCTGTTGGCTAGTCAGTGCTGCTCATTGTATATAGTGAAATGGTTCCCCATTATAGCTCAGTTGCATGGCCCCGAGAGCTATTCTACCTCAGAGCAAACTGCCTGTGAATCCGAAAGCTGGGCTGGCCTCCCCACACCCACAAACAGCCCATTCTGCACAACACCCGGGGGAGCCCTTAATAAAAGGCGAGGATGGAGGAAATGCACAAGATACACAGCGGCCTCCTCAGAAGGAAGGCCCCCCCCAGCTCTCCCCTTTCCGTTATAGGCAAACAACCAGCTCCACCGAATCCTCACTCTCAACGCCAATTAACTATATGATTCCATAATCATCGTAACCTGTTTGGCTTTCACCTTAACCTCCTGCCCTTAACAACATAATGCCGATGTGTGGCAAATAGCAGCCTCTGTCACCGCCTCAAGCTGCGTACTACAAAAGGACACTACACCTACAAGCCAAACTTATTGGGTGATAGTTGCCTCAGTGCCTAGGTAACAACTGTAGCTCCGTTGTACATGTCATGGTTCTGGAATGAGGAGGCTGAGTACATCCTAATCAGTCACTTTGGAGTTACATCCCATTACAACTGTCTACTAAACTACACTTTATCACCGCAATGCTTCAATGCGCACCAAACGCGAGCCACCGTCGACACACCTATCTGACTGCCCTAATGTGACAAAGCACACAATAGAATGGCCTCACCCTGAGAAATCAATTAACTTGGAACGTAAAGTACTGGATCTTTGTTTGCTTGTGAACAACCTGTGCATCGGCTCCAAAACACACGTGATGCCCCAGTCCCCCCAGCCTGTGTCGTCCCACAGTGCCCCCCCGATCCAGGCAAATGCCATGACACATCACTGATCTCCCCTAGATCCTTTGTTGCTCGAGTCACCTGAGCCATGTGGCCCCGAGTGAAACATGTACCAAACATCCCTATGAAGGTCTCCCCCCCCCCCCCCTTAGCAGTACCACTGCCCCAAACTCAGGCCCTTACCGAATCGCGCATAAGGAATGGCAACTCGGGTGCAAAACAAAGGGGGAGGGAAATGTGTCTGTACTTAGTAATAACATTTCCCCCGGAGTTGTGTAGCCACCATAGAATAGTGCCGGTATGAACATTACCCAAATTGCCAAGACCCTGCCATGGCCCTAATGCCCAAGTTGGAAAAGGAAAGACTTATTGCATCTAACGCCACCGGAATGCACAAAACTGGGAATTACACGGCCTGCGGCGCCTGACTAACAGACACACAGCTGCAATGCCCTACCCAAGCTGGCTCAAAGTAAAATCCTGGGGCCGGAACCAAACACCTGCATGGCAGCCGTTAACTGTACATAGCTGTCGCCCCCCCCCCCCTCTGAGTGGAAAAATGCGATGCAACTGAACCAATACTGACACATAATAGCTAACCAATATACCGAGGAGACTGACTACATCCTCGGACCCAGATCGCTTTCCATTGCCTATCCCCTACCTTCCGAGAAGTGTCCCTTAATCCTCATGTCGGAGCCGAAAGGGGCATGCTAAGTTAAAAAGTGGTAACGATTCCCTAATGTTCCTCGTTAGGAACTGGCCAAGCCAGTGCTGCTCTGCCATGGCAAACATCGTATATGGGTAGCCTATTACCCTTATTGTATCAGCCGCACTGACTGTGCCCCCACTGGCAGAGTCTGTTAATATGTTGCCAAGGCAACCGCAGCACGCCAAGCTTCGTTGCTTGCAGCGCAAAGAGAACTAGTCCTTCGCCCTATGTCCTATATCTGCCCGAAACGCAACTAGCACATGCAATGGCGTCTCTATAATACAAGTAAATAACTTTGCTTTCACAATTCGCTAAAATTGCAAAAATTCGCAATTTTTAGGTGAAAGCCCAATAATACATTGCTGCCTGCCTAAGCTCCTATTTTGCCCCAAAAATTGCCCTGAGCTCGTTGCAAGGCTGCAGCATCCTGTAGTCCCAATACAGGCCTCCCATCCAAGTACTAACCAGGCCCAACCTTGCTTGACTTAAAAGCAGGACCCTGAACGTCCAAGTACATGAGGAGCCGGCTGCGTGTAAAGCGCGTCGACGAGGACAACAATCGTGCGCACAACACGAAAGAAGTTTGTTCATAAAGCAGCAGACACGCTCTGCTGCGCATCATACCTGCTGTGCGTTGAAAGTGACTCCAGAGTATAAAATGCCACCCACTCTCGCGGTAAACGAGCCACGCTGTGGCAAAAGTGCAGAACTTTACACACTACCTATAGCTGTGGGCCCGCTAAGTGACACACACCCCTGGTTCCACAGCGTCACGGACATCTCCGCCGGGGTTCTGTAGGGGGGGCTATTGCGTGCCCAGATGCCTGGGCTGCCAGTCGGGCCTAGCCCCGAGTAACGAGACCATAAGTACGCCTGTTCCAAAGCGCCGCCACAAGCACCGTATAAATTACATATTCAGGGGCGGCCCCCCCCGAGGTAGCAACTAGTTTGCAAAGAATCACAGGATGTGGTCCCGACCACGCGGGGACTGTGACGGTCACCCCGCATTGATTGAGGCAATCTGTGGGGGGGGCCTGCAGGTCTGGGCTCTTGTTTCTGCAACGCCGGGCACACGTATTCGCAATGCACACTTATCCGGATCACAGGCATCCTGTGTGTTGTGTAAACACCAGCCAGCGCTGCTCTGCTGCTAACACGACAGATGCAGAGCGCCTGGCCTAGACTGCAGTAAATCATCAGTTTAGAACACCTTACACGACTCACTACCGGGAAATACAGCTATACATCTCAAACTCAACATCGTTCTGAAGTCTTTTCGCACTCTATGTGCTAACCGACTTCAGAGTATATAGATACTACAGTTGTCCTTATTATCTCCAAGGTGTTTTTTCATGCTCTTACGAAAAAGCACTGAGAGGCAGACCAGGCGCATGCGCCTTTACATACGAGCGATTTACTACAAACTGACAATAATTACAGCTATTGTTATTGCTAGACATCTCATGCACCAGCCATCTTAGATGCCACTCTCCGATACCAAGCCCCGAGGCGCCCTCTGCCACCTTCCATCACTCAGTGCCAAATCCTGGCACCGAGCGAGTACGAGTGGAGGGGAATAGTTTCATTCACCAGGCAGTGCAGGGGCGTACATCATCCTCATTACTCTACGCTTTGTGGGGATTACGTCTGCCTTCTCATATCCTACACTGTGCTTCAAGGCCTCTAAATCTTCACAACTAGACACCTCCGGGGCCAAACACAATCGGCCCACATGGCTTGTGGGCCCACCATAATATTATATTTGCATCTTAAAATTAGCGCGAACTCGACTGGAGCGCTGTGTAAGCGCACCAAATACATACATGTTCCGGGATGGGGGGATGACTAACTAGGGTGCCCAAAACACAGGATGTGGACGCGACTACGAGGCTCGAACCCTGGTTCCGGCACCATAAGTCGGCAGCGCATCCACATCCTCTCCCGTCGGACCGCACGCCCGAGCCGCGGAGCACACCGCATACCTCCCCCTCATTGCCCCCTACCCAGTCCGCACAGTGCTGGCACTGAACGGAGGGGGTGCGGCTGCCATAGCCCTCCCGGAGCTGCCCCCTCCCCCCCTCACTGGCGGGCCGCCACCAACCCGAAGCCGGGTTGAGCAACCCCAGCCTCAGGGGAGGTGGGGGGGGAGATCACTCACCGCAAGATAAGGCAGCTCCTGGGGACAGGACCGAGCAAGGCGAGACGAGAGGGACAAGAGGGCGAGGAAGGGGCAGGGACAGCCTAAATACCCCTGCCCCCTCCCTCCTCCACCGGAAGTAACCATTTGCTGGACGTCTTCCTGGCTGAGCCCAGGGACTAGACCGGGTGCCCCCAGTGCCTTCATGCGGCACTAAGGTGGCCGCCCTGTTAGGGGGGCTGCTGCGCAACCCCCCCGGGCAGCCTTGCAGAGTGGCTGTGAGAGGAGCGGACCGTTAGTGTGAAGAGCGGGCCCTGGTGAAGTGTGCGGGTGGAAGCTGACTAGTGGTGACTGGGTGAGGCTTGCCTCTATCCACAATACACTGTGTGGAGGACTTGGTGAACACTGAGAAGGGCCCAGAACCTGGATTGTAACGACTGAAGAGGGTGCAGAGTGGACCCTGGTGAATTAGGAAGGCTGACGCTGCCTGGTGGTCATCAGAGTAGTCCGGCCCAGTGACAAAAACTCAACAGGCATAGGTGGCATAGTAGGCCCAGATCTTGGTCTGGGTGGATGCATTGGGCCTGAGCAAACAGGTGGTAAAAGCGATAAGAATTATACGGCTGTAAGCGCGAAACCAAAGCTACACTTACAGCGCTAGATAGAGCGAACTGTTTATTGTGGAGGTCTGGCACATAAAGCGCTGCACTGCTTGGAAACAAGCACCTGGTAACACAGCCCTATAAGCAATATGGGGAAAACAAACAAGCAACAGGCCCAGCTCACTTTCAAGACATGGAAACCTACAAGGGCACAAAAAGATGCACACTCGGATTCGGAGCTGGAGCCAAAAGGCTCTACTGCACTGGAAGCAACGCTGTTGGAAATGCAAACAAGACTACAATCAATCGATGGGAAAATTGATGCTTTAATCATACGCATGGACCATTTGAAGGCAAAGCTAGATAAACAAGGGGCCAGATTGGGAGAAGCTGAGAAGCGAATCTCCAACACTTGGACGGTTTGCAATCGGTTTTCTAAGTGCCTCAACATGGAAAAAGTGTTAGTGGAGATCCAAGCTAGGAATGTTATGTTATGTTAGGCATATTTCTAAAGCACACAACTCACCCGGGGGCATCTCAGCGCTTACATAATGAAATAGGCTGAAAGGTGGGAATGAGAGTCAAAATTGATGCATAGATTCAAAACAGAAAGGCTTTTAATTGTTTCCTGAAGATGCTATATGAGGTACATTCACGCAGAGCAATAGGCAATTGATTCCAGTACCGTGGGGCATGGTATGAGAAAGCTTTGCCCCCAGTGCGACTAAAACGTATTCAAGGGACCTTCAAGAGAGCTAGTGAGTTAGATCTAAGGTTACTACCAGTTACCTGTTTAGTGAATTTCTTTTGCAGATAGTAGGGGCCTTTGCCATTTAAGGCATTATAGGTGAGGCAACTGATCTTGAAGTTGGATCGCTTCCTTACAGGTAACCAGTGAAGCTCTCTCAGCAAGGGGCTTGATGGGGAACCTGCCGGGCGATTCAAAATCATTCTTGCTGCAGTGTTTTGGATCACTTGCAATTTAGCAAGCAACATCTCGCCTACTTTAGCCAACAGTGCATTTCCATAGTCCAGGCGACTAATCACCATGGCCTGGACCAGGGTTCTAAGATGTTTGGTGGGTAGATAAGGCAAAATCTTACGTAGGAGACACAGGCTATAATAACAGGAGCTAGTAATAGCTGCAATTTGATCTTTCATAGATAATGTCTGATCAAGCTTTAACCCAAGAGTTTTCACACATTGTTTGGGGATGGGAGCAACACCCAACTGAGGCGGCCACCAATCATCCATCCAAATGGTTGATGCTTTCCCCATTACCATTACCTCCGTTTTACTAGGATTCAACTGAAGGCAGTTCTCCGTCATCCAGTTTGAGATGGCGAGCATACCTGCCGAAAATCGGATTTTCTCAGCTTCTAAATTGGGACCGATTGTAAACATAAGCTGAGTATTGTCAGCATATGAAATTATCTCAAACCCTAGTTGTTCTACAATTTTCATAAGAGGGGCCATATAGACATTAAATAATGTTGGACTTAGGCAAGAGCCCTGGGGTACGTCCTTGTCTAAGCGAGTTTTCTCTGAGAGGTAAGGCCCTAGCATAATCGTTTGACATCTATCCGACAAAAAATTCTGCAGCCATTTTAGGGCTGTACCTTGAATACCACAGGCGTGTAGACCCTCCACGAGCTTTGAGTGTGAAATAGTATCAAATGCCGCGTAGAGATCTAGTGGGATCAGGACTACTGATCCTCCGGCATCCATTACCTGCCTAAGGGAGTCAGTGACAGCCAGGATAGCGGTCTCAGTGCTAAAGCCTGGACGGAACCCTGATTGTGAGGGGTCCAGAATTTTATTAGACTCGAGATACAAGCTTAGCTGCCTATTTATTGCAGTTTCCAATTGTTTGCCCAACAGGGGTAACAAGGATATAGGTCGATAATTACTAGGTACCTGAGGGTCGGCATTTTTTTTTTAATATTGGTCGTACATATGCCTCTTTCCATGAGGTGGGGATGATACCTGATTGAATTGAGCAATTAAAATTTTTATGAATTTCAGGAGCACAACTAGTAGATAGAAGGGCTATTATTTTGGGGGGTCAGGGATCGCATTGCGCGCCGGATTTAGCAGAGGATAGTAAGTTGGCAACCTCATCTAGCGTAATTGCTTCAAACTGATCGAGGGTGCTGGATGTCGGCGTCCCCAATTCTCCAGGCCCGGTAGGGCTATCAGGGTTTTGGGACTTCATATTTTTTTTTTTTTTTTAAATAAATTTTTTATTATTTTCCATTTCCATCTCCACATCATCTCTTACACAGGTGTTGTAAGCATTATTCAGGAAGATTGTGCTCCACCCTTCATCCCTACAAAGTTGTCATATTATGCAACCACAATGATTTACATTATTACCCACAGTCTCGTTGCCTATTATTCGCCAACTTCCGCCCTACCATCCCCCTTAAACCCTTTTCCCCCAACCCTCCCGAAATCCAGAACTACTATTTCTACCTACCCCTACCCTCCCCACCAGTGTGCTCCCCCCCAGTCGTTAATCTCAATGTGCCTTGATCTATAGGTGTGTGTTCTCTGTGCACTCTTGCAGTTGCTCGGCTTCTCTCCCCCTGCCACACATCTTCCTCTCCTTCGGTTGTGCTTTCGATCCCCTCATTCTCCCTTGAGCTGTTAACCACCTGTGGTCTAACTGTGGGCCGGCTCATCGTCTTGGTCTCCTCCAGAACCGCGTAACGCTTCAATTAGCGCCTCCCAGGCTCAGGCCACTTCCAAAATCGTCTCCTTCTGGGACCTATGCGCCAGTCGTAGCTTGATCACACTCTCACTCGCCGCCCACTTAAGGAATTCGTGTTTCCACCTCTGCACTCTAGGTCCCTGACTATGCTTCCAGTGGCTGGTTATTTCCCTTTTGGCTAGTATCAGTCCCAAATCTATGAATTTGCTGGTTACTTTATTGCGTTTCGTCCGCGGGTACCAGTGCAATAAACCCACCGCCATATCTTTATTAAGTGTTGGGACTTCATAGTTGGAAAGTTAGCATAAATATGTGCAATTTTTTCATGAAAATAGGCTGCTAATGAGTCGCATAGTTCTTGAGATTCCGCCGGGGATTGTCTGCAAGCGTGAGGTGACACAAAGTCCTTGACTATGTTAAACAGGACTTTGGATGAGTTACTGGCCTGGTCAATTTGATTCATAATAAAGGTTCGCCTGGCAATTTTTATACTCTGATGATAACTGGGCAGAGATTGTTTATATACTTGTCTGTCTAACAGATCTTTACTGATTCTCCATCGTCTCTCCAATGTCTTACACTTGGATTTATCAGTTTTTAGCTCCGATGTATACCAGGGGGCTGATTGCCGCCGCTGAACTGAGCTCTAACTCTTTTGAGGAATTAGGAAGTTCAGTGCTGTCACTAAGGCAGACTAAAAGCCTTCCAACAGCCCAGAGACGTCAGAGCCACTCTCAGATGTGTAAGGACAGAAAACCTCCTTAAAGGTTTCCTTGGATAGATCATGCCAAGGTCTACGCAACTCCTTTTTCCGTCCTGCATTCCCTGCTAGGCTTGTAGTAGACTGAGATTGGATGGTAAACATAATCATAGAATGATCAGTCCATGTTAAGGGATAAGGAGAGTTACAGGTCAAGTGATCAATATTAGTAAAGATTAAGTCCAGGGCGTGGCCAGCCCGATGTGTAGGGCCGGTAACCCTTTGGGAAAGTCCAATTAGATTAAGACTGGATATAAGCTTTGAGGAATGAGGACTTGGGGCGGAGTTGAGGCGCAATAACCTGCGAAATACTGATCTGCCAGAAATGACAAACACGGTAAGGCTGGAACTCTATATTGAAACAATGCTCAAGGAGGAATTTGGGCCTGAACACCTGTCTACAATCTTAATTGTCAAAAGAGCACAGAGGTCACTTGGGGCAAGACCTATCCCAGGAGCCCCGCCACGTCCACTTATAGCCAAACTGCTTAATTACCGGGATTGAGCTGCAGTGATATGTCTTGCAAGGGAAAAAGAGACCATCAACTACAGAGGGAATGACATAGCATCCTATCCGGACTTCATCGCCTCGGTTCAGGCATCGTGGGGGGAATTCCTGGCAGTGAAGAAAAATGCTACAGGCATCGAATCTGCTGTATGCAATGTTGTACCCGGCCCGCCTGCGAATCGAGGATAGGGGCAAGATAAAAACCTTCAACTCCCCGAAATCGGCAATGGAATATGTTTAGACAATAACAAAGAACCAACGAAAATTAGCAGGCAGGAGAGGAGACCTCGGAAGGCGACTAGTCAAGTCACATGAATGCTGGGGCGGGAGGCGGGCTGGTCTGAGTTGAGAGCGAGATACAGCTGACTATGGTGAGCTGCAGAGAAGTTCTGTTACGGTGCTTGGTCAAGTGAAAGGTACTGTGTCACAAAAGTGAGGATCTGGCATGGACGGGACATGTCAAGTATTCAACGCCTGCTTGTGGTAGCGTATAATTGAACGCCCCTTGCCACCTCCCCAATTACCTGGAGTAATGAAGTAGCTGAAGTGGGTGGAGGGAAGCTTAATTGTTTGGGGTTTGATACAAATGTAGTACATGTCATGCAATGTGGTATTAGTCGTGAACACATATGGCCCTAATGTGGACGACCATACTTTTTATAATGAGGTATGGAAGCTGGTGGCGGCACTTCTCCCATCCATGGTGATATGGGGGAAGACCTCAACATATACTTAGACTCTCAGCTAGATTTATCCGCTACAACAGCTTGGCATGGTAAACAATCAGCTGGTGTTGTACGGGACTTTATTGAAACCGAGGGATTGGTGGATATCTGGAGGTTTAGAAATAACAATGGGAGGGAGGGGACATATATATCCTCAATAAATGGTACATGGTACTGATTGGACTACTGGCTGGTCTCAAGAGATGTGCACATGGGTGGTGGGAGTGTTGCACTTAGCTAGAACACGGTCAGATCACTCCCCTGTGTTGCTCAAGCTGGAGATTCCCACGCACACCAGGCCCCCTTTTCAATGGAGGCTACAACCTATTTCATTGCTTGACCCTGTTTTTCAGTGCGATGCAGGTACCGCTATCACACATGTTTTTCAGGAGAATGAGGGATTGGTGCAGGAGGCTGGGCTACTTTGGGAAGCCTTTAAAGTTTCAATACGGGGGAAGTGCATGGGAAAGCAAGC
The DNA here is from genome assembly GCF_964204655.1 of Triturus cristatus. Lineage (NCBI taxonomy): Eukaryota > Metazoa > Chordata > Amphibia > Caudata > Salamandridae > Triturus > Triturus cristatus. The sequence continues at coordinate 693,693,339 of NC_140583.1, forward strand.
AGGAGTTCTGAAATCCTTAAAGAATAAATTGCAAGATATAGAAAGTAAGCTGCACACTCTAGAAAGACACTATGCACAGAGACCCTGAGGTGAGATATTAGAGCAGATAAGGGATCTAATATCAGAACATGTGGAAATCGCTGAGCAAGTAGTGCGGCACAGGTCTCGACGATGGGAGGCTAGACGATATGAGGTGGGGGAGGCCTGGGCGTTCACCTGTCTCTAAGCTGGCAGAGTCAAGGGCGCAGGTACATAAAGCGGAAATTGTAGGTAACGACTCTTCCTCACGATACACAACACCTGAAATCTTAGCAGCTTTCTCGGAGTACCATACCACACTTTATGGGCCCAGGCTAGAGACACAGGATAGTAAGGTAGCCAGCTATCTGGATGATATAACTCTAGGTTGGCTGTCCCTCGGCCAAAGAGAGTGCTTAATACAGCCCATGAGAGTGGAGGAGGTGAAGGACGCAATTTTGTCACTACCAAACGGGAAAGAGACATGAATGTATGGACTACCGGGTGCATTTTATAAAACTTATGCCGATCCGTTGGCTCGCAGCTAATGACATGTATGCATCAGCATACGAAGTGTGTGATTTACCACAAACTCTTCAGGAGGCCTTACAATCACGCTCCTTAAACCAGACAAGAATCCTTGCTGTTGCAAGACCGCTGACTATGATAAACATTAATACTAAGATCCTGGCAAAAATGATAGCTACCTAACTCCAGCCTTTAGTGCCTATATTGGTTCTCCAGGATCAGTCGGGATTTGTGGCGGAGAGATCCAGGACCCATATCTTTCGAACATTGTTCGCTGTGTTAATCAGTTAAACTCAGAGTTGAAGGCTGGGTCGGTAGTCCTTGACGCCGCCAAAGTTTGACTCCATACACTGGGGGTATGTGTTCTCAGTCCTGCAGTGTATGGGGACGCCAAGTGCTTTCTTGAAGTGGGTATGCTTGCTTTATGCAGACCTCACAGCGAGGATACGGATAAATAACTTAATCTTGGGGGACATAAAGCTATTCAGGGGCACTAGACAGGGGTGTCCCCTATCTCCAATGTTGTTCTCCCTGATTCTCGAGCCACTGGCTTGTAAAATTCGGCAGAAGCATGCTGCGCTAAGGTTCCGTCAGCACCCCTATCCATCGTATGCAGATGACATGATTTTTTATATTAGAGAGCTGGAGATCAATCTCGAGCCCGTAACATAGGAATATGTACGGTTTAAGTGAAATTTCGGGTTAAAGATAATTGGGATAAATCAACAGTATTCCCATCACGCAGTCTACTGTTCCATTTGAACTGGGGTTCCCATTGTTGTGTGCAGCTGACCCAGTGAAGTACCTAGGTATCTGGGTGCATCGGGACCCCGTAGTCGTGATCCACATGAATTATGGAAAACTAACGGATCAGTTCGCAAGGTGGATTTATCTTCCACTGATGCTGGAGGACCGCATCGCAATCCTGAAAATGACAGTACTTCCTAAGATGTTATACCTATTTGTGAATATTCCAATAATGCTGCCCATGTCTGTACTCAGGTCCCTTAAAACATGCATGCTGTCATTAGTATGGGCGGGTAAACAGCCTAGATGCAGTTGGGACACATTGACCAAACCATATGAAAGGGGAGGGTTTGGCGCACCGTAGATGAAAGTATATTACTTATGTGCACAGGCACAATTTGCGCACTATTGGCACTTGCCACACTGATATACAGTATATATGCTGCACCTGGTGGTGGAAACAGAAGATGCCCACCCGATCCCGCTCACCGCTATGGTACTTTACAGTAAGCCAGAGATCCCAAGAAAAGAGATCAACATGGTGGCAAGCAGCTCCAGGGCGAGGAGTGGATTGTGTGTCAGGGATGGCAGAAATTATATATATATGCTCCATCCATGCCCAAAGCTGCGCACTCCCATATCTCTGTTACACATGAAGCTAAATCATTAGAAATTTGGGGTAAAGCTGGAGTAACCATGCTCGGGGAGCTATACACGGTTGGGAAATATGTCACACAAGACGCTCTTACAGCAACACAGCCTGAGACGGCGATGTTCGGGTTTGTTTAGATTAGGCCGCTTGCAGTGGTGCGCTCAATATACCCTGAATCCCCCAGTGAACCACAGACATTAAAAGCTTTACAAATGCTCCTGACCACTTCAGAGAAGAAAGGGTTAATAACTAGATTATATAACATAAATTTACAGGAGAACCCAGAAGTCAGCTCTGCTGCCCTAGATAGATGGAATGGGGTCCTGGAGAGACCATTGTCATGGGAGGACTGGGGGTACTGTTGCACGATTACAGGGAGGTTCACAGCAAACTGCAATCTCCGAATAATTCACTTCAAATTTATCCAGCAACTGTACTACACGCCTGCTCTGCTTCACCGTTATGGGTTATGGGAGATTGTAACACCTCCTGTGTGTCAGGGGGATGTTTATTGTGCCATGACCCCTTCCAGTTGTAGAGTGGTTGCTATTCAGACCGATGGGGCTGTTTGTCGAAGGGCCTAGTTGGCAACACGGTTAAGCTGTCTGGACTGGAGGGCTACAATTGCCATTTTGTGAAATTCTTAGGGCAGTGTTGGTGGGTCTAAGGTACTGGTTAGGGGTTGGAGTATGAGACCGATGACAAGGGGGTTTGGCTAGGATTACTACTTGCCATTTCAGGCCACTGAACGGTGAGTCAAATACTTGTAGGTCATTATCCACTGCTTGGAAGAGGATGCCATTTTTAGGTCTCGCCTAGCTATTGCGTTTACGCAATCGCTAGGCGAGACTTTAGTAAGAGGGGCATTTCAAAGTGCTCCCAAAAGTGGATTGCATGGCGAGCACGCGCACAATCACGTGCATGGTGCCGCCATGCAATCCTTTTGGGGAAGCGCTTCAGCCCACTGGCGCCCTCGGCATCATACTTCAAAGGGTCCGCTCCCCCGCCTGGAATGCGCTCCCCCGCCCCCGCCAAGCGCGCGCGCTTGCTTTCACTTTCCCGCGGCGGCACCGCAGAGCAGCATCACTACTTGCCTTTCTTTTTCTGTTTAATGTTAGTTAAAGCAATGCGCATCATGACACAGCATGCGCACCTTTCTTAATTTTAGCACGGTGCATGCAGCCTCTTTTTGTAATTATGCATGGCACCCATGCACCTCACATCAGCGTGACTACCTGCAGTTCGATTTCAGTGTAATTTCAGTGACCAGGAATGTGCTTCATGACATATCATGCACACCTTTCTTTATTTCAGCATGGCACACGCATTCTATTCTACATCTACCCACCGCCACAAATTTAACTTCTCTTCACCACCACAATCCCCAGCATGCCACCCGCTGCCTCTTCCACCTCTCCCCACATAACAAATACCCAGCACACCACCCGCAGCCTTTTTCACTTCGCTCCACTGCCACAAATCCCCAGCACACCACCCGCAGCCACTTTCACCTCGCATGCACACCTTTCTTTATTTCAGCATGGCGCATGCAGTCTATTCTACCTCTACCCACCGCCACAAATTTACAGCACGCCACCCGCAGCCTCTTTAACTTCTCTCCACCACCACAATCCCCAGCATGCCACCCGCTGCCTCTTCCACCTCTCCCCACGTAACAAATCCCCAGCACACCACCCGCAGCCTTTTTCACTTCGCTCCACTGCCACAAATCCCCAGCACACCACCAGCAGCCACCTTCACCTCGCTCCCCCGCCACAAATCCCCAGCACTCCAACCGCAGCTTATTCCACCTCTCTCCACCGCCACAAATTTACAGCACGCCATCTGCAGCCTCTTCCACCTCTCCCCAGTGCCACAAATCCCACACTCCACACGCAGCCTCTGCCCCCTCTCCACACCACCACAAATCCCCAGCACGCCACCCACAGCCTCTTCCCCCTCTTCACACCACCACAAAACCCCGGCACGCCACCCGCAGCCTCTTTCACATCTCTTTTCTACCAAAGATCCCCCAGTACGCCACCCGCTGCCTCTTCCCCCTCTCCACACCATCACAAATCCCCAGCACGCCACCCACAGCCTCTTCCCCCTCTTCACACCACCACAAAACCCCGGCACGCCACCCGCAGCCTCTTTCACATCTCTCTACTACCAAAGATCCCCCAGCACGCCACCCGCAGCCTCTTCCCCCTCTCCACACCACCAGAAATCCCCAGCACGCCACCCGCAGCCTCTTCCCCCTCTTCACACCACCACAAAACCCCGGCCCGCAGCCTCTTCCACTTCTCCCCACCTCCAACAAAAGCCCGGCCCGCCACCCGCAGCCTCTTTCACATCTCTCTACTACCAAAGATCCCCCAGCACGCCACCCGCAGCCTCTTCCCCCCCTCTCCACACCACCACAAATCCCCAGCATGCCACCCGCAGCCTCTTTCACATCTCTCTACTACCAAAGATCCCCCAGCAAGCAGGCAGGCCACAAACAGAGCAGGTTTTGCTGGAGAGTGCAGGGTAGAGCCAAGGCCGCTCTGTTGGCTGCTTTGGCAACTACCACACTTGGCTATTACAACCAAATGGCCGTATTTATTTCTAGGATTTATATACATGCCTTCCAGCTGTGTGTGCAGTAGTCACTACCTGGTTTCCAGTGCGACCAACCATTCTCCCGGGCCCCCGTGTAATCTAATGCAGATTGTTAAAACACGGAGTCCAAACGCTGGTAAGTTATTTGCGAGAACTAAAGTCCTCTACATTCTCCCATACATTTCCTGAGCGTTGGATAGAGCAGTCCAGGCAGAACCAGATCTGCACAATTGTTTCTTTTCTTCTTTTTTTATGTGTTTCTAAAACAATAAATAACATTGTGGCACTCATCATGATGTCCTACATGACTTAATGCTGCAGTTAATGTGGGCTTTTCTTCCTTGTCTAACTGCAGCAAAGGGCCTGAAATTAACCCAGAAATCAAATTGCCTAAACACTTCTAGGGTCCCAAAGGAGAGACCTATTGGCTATGCCAATGCTTGGCTATAGGGCAGTTGTGCAGCGTGCCGATCTCTCCAGACAGGGGCTTCTTTTCACTCGGTGTCTGCCGGTACGCTCATGACCAAAAGATATTAAAATGTAAAACAAGCATTGGCATAGCCAATAGGTCTCGCTTTTGGGACCTTTTAAGTATTTAGTTATGCAACTGGTGCATGGCTAAACACTTTATAAGGTCCCAAAAGCGAGACCTATTGGCTATGCCAATGCTTGTTATAAATTGAGATAGTGGCTTTTATTTAGTAAAGGAGGGTGATATAACCAGTTTGAGGCCATAGGGGATGTTGTGTGAGGTTTTCACTGCCTTGAGGGAGTAAAACACATTCCACCATTTTGCTGTGCATCTTGTGTGGAAGATAAGATCGGTCTTGATAGCTCTTTTTTAGAAGCAAAAATATTAGTCGGATATGAGAGCTTCATGTGTTGTTCCTTAGAATATTTTGTTTGAACTTTTTTGCTCCATTTTTGGAGGGTAATTGATACTGAGTGAGTTAATTCAGGAGGGGACAGATTCTGAGGATTTGCATTATTTTGATCCAACATCTTCCTATATTAGTTAGGCCAACAAATCACAGCGAGGACTTTTATCTACAGATGGCCTCAATGGGGTAGGATCTTGTAGGATAATGAAAAATTAGGGAGCCAAATTCAGGCTTGGGAATGGGTTTCAACTGCCTCGTGTTGGGCATTAAAAAGAGTGATTTCTCAGGAAATGTCCTTGTAAGGTCAAACCTTGCCTGATATAATGTAGGGTCATATACTTGCGGCACATGGAGTATACCTTTGAGTCGGAACCTTAGGATTCTGCGGAATGGGTCACATTGTTGAGCCCACTGAATTGCTAGCTATAGTATTCATTTAAGTCGGACCAGCCTAAGTATGTGTAGTCTACTCCAGGGTTATATAAATGGACTACAGGACCAACTGTAACAGAGAATGTCAATGCATCTGGGGCGTTTAGAGCATGTGAAATCAAAGGTACTGTCATTCCTGAATTCTATCCCATCGAATTAGGATACATATTTACTGTTGCTGCAGGCACATCAAAAGTCTCATTCATAGGCACGTTACTCACTACACCTGTGTGGAGGTGGATGGTTTAACAGTAATTCAGTTCTAAAATCCTCATTTAAGTCACTGTCACTGTTCTAAACTATGCTCCTTTTCACCTTTCCCTTCTCCTGTTAGTGCAGGATATAGTCTGGCTCGCTCAATCATATATGTTCTCCAGGATTTCTGTTCTGCATCCAATATTGCACAGGTGTGTATGGCCTTCTTGACCATTCCTTGAAATGTTTTTGTCTAAGATGTGCCGTACGTTCCCAGGAATTAAGTGCTTCAGATTGGGTAGGTCTAGTAGGCGGTTTTAATTGATACAGCATCCTCTATAAATGCTCAATGATTTTCAAATTGAATGTCTCATGACTAGGAAATGTCAATGTAACATCTTTCTCATTGAGCTCATGCCATTGTGCTAGCCAAACATGTGTGAAGTCCCACCTGTATCACCATAGTATGACATAGTGTACATTCGGGTTGTACCTCTTACTCCTTTCTAACAGATAAGGTTAAATCTCCCTTTACTAGGCTTTGTAATTCTTTCAATAATTTTATTTTCAATCAAAATACGCAATATTCAAAAATGGCTTTTCGTTCAAACCAGGAAATGATTTTCACCCACAATTTTCTGTTCAGCGACCACAACCAATTCCGGCATGGCTCCTTTTGATGTATTCAATCAATGCCAGCACGGCTTTACATCAACTGGCCTCTACCAGTGCAGCATACTGTGACGTCATTCTCACTCCATGCAGCAGCTCACCTCCCTTTACAATCTTCAGAGCGCTTTCTCTAAGCAATTTGCCCTAAACAAAGCTACTACTTTCAGCAACTAACTGAATTCAAGATTTTCATGCACACAAAAAACTATTTGGAACAATAGTTTCCAACCCATCCTGACATTCACTTCAAGTGACACCTCGACCATCAAGTGCTCACTCGGATTGATAGTTATTCCCTGTGCACTGTGATCAACTATACCAACCACATCTCACAATCACACAAACTTGAAGTTCCTATCTCAATAATGCTTTTAATGACTTCTCACTTTCAGCACCATAACACAGCAGACAACTACACCCAGTGTCTTCTACATTGAAACTCCTATCCTGCGATGGATTTAACCCAGATCTCTTGACTGGGGGAGAATGTCTGCATTGTCAGCATTCCGTCCATCAATTGTTTGTTGTAACGCTTTTCGCCCTAAGTGGGATGGGTATTCCCAGACGTGGGACCCGTGCTCACTACGCCACTGGAGTCAAGCTATCCTGGCTGATGACGGCTGATAGCCAGAAACCGGTCCTAGGATGCTTGATTCCGGTCCAGGGAAGAAATGGCTTGGCAGTTCGGGCTGGACTGTTCCCATGAGGCACAGGGTCAAGACTGATTTGCATATGGCCATGTCTAAACTGGGGTGGTGTAGTGGGCAAAAGAACGATGGATTTAACCCAGATCTCTTGACTGGGGGAGAATGTCTGCATTGTCAGCATTCCGTCCATCAATTGTTTGTTGTAACGCTTTTCGCCCTAAGTGGGATGGGTATTCCCAGACGTGGGACCCGTGCTCACTACGCCACTGGAGTCAAGCTATCCTGGCTGATGACGGCTGATAGCCAGAAACCGGTCCTAGGATGCTTGATTCCGGTCCAGGGAAGACTTGGTTTGGCAGTTCGGGCTGGACTGTTCCCATGAGGCACAGGGTCAAGACTGATTTGCATATGGCCATGTCTAAACTGGGGTGGTGTAGTGGGCAAAAGAACGATGGATTTAACCCAGATCTCTTGACTGGGGGAGAATGTCTGCATTGTCAGCATTCCGTCCATCAATTGTTTGTTGTAACGCTTTAGGGTGCAGGGAAGCAGCTCTGCTGCACCACAGGAGTTCCTGAGTCTTGGCAAAAGTGATGGCAGTCCTCCTTGGCGTTTGGAGACATAGCAGCTTGCAGGATGAGCCAACTTTGACGCAATCATAGGGAACAGACAGCTCAGCAGGGTTGGCACCAAGTCAGTTGCTTCTTCCACAGTTCTTACTTTTCATGGCTCCTCTGTCCTTATGGTCAGCAGGATCTGTTTTACTGGTGCAGGGTTCCCCTAAATACTGCATTTAGGGGTATTAGGCAAGTATAGGGTAGTAGCCAATGGGACCACTTCCTGGGGAATTTGGTCATAACCCTGTCCCAGAATTCCCAATTTTGCCCTCACCAATATGGATAACTTTGAAAAGTCACATCCACCTCAGGTAGCCCACCTTACGGGTGGCATTAGCCTAAGGGTGGACACGCCTATCTGACTAGATAATTTTCCAGCCTGTCCACGTGCAAGATGGTTCTGAACAAAGGGGGTTGGCTTCTCCAGTGAGAGAAACCAGATTCACACACCAAAGACACTTGAAGCTCTTTTGCCTTGGAATGTTAAACTGAAGGTCATCCTGTAGGAGGAGGTGAAAACACCCCATGCCCAAGGAAGCCTGGTTTCTGGCCTCCCAAGAGCAAAGGCCTTAATACCCTTGGTGGTCAGACCAAAGTCAGTCAGTCAGTATGGGGGGCTGGTAGGTTTTCAGGGGGCACCTCCAAAGTGCCCTTTGGGTGCATGTATCACTAACTCCCACACTGGCATCAGTGTGGGTTTATTATTATGAGATGTTTGATACTAAACATCCCTCTTTGCAGTAAAGCCATCATGTAGCTGGAGAACTCAATTTCACCAGTGCCCAGCACATGTTTTAAAAACGCTTCCCTGATCACTTGCCTCATCACAATGAAACTGACCAGCACAGGGAAATATCTCCTCAGGCAGCTATGCCCTCACATGTAATATAAGGCACCCTATCTTAGGGCTGTAAGGCCTGCTGTAGGGGTGATTTACAAATACTAATGCAGGGTTAGGGGACATGGCACACAGGGATATGTGTCATGTTGTGTTTTCACTTTTGGGTCCACAACAAAACATGCAGCCTTCAATGACAGTCTTGCATGGGTTTGGTGAGGGGTCCCTTAGGGTGGCACAATTCGTACTGCAGCCCTTAGTGACCCTCTTTAGTACCTCCAGCCCTAGATACCAGAAGTTTCATTTACTAGGGACTTACAGAGGGTACTAAAGGTATCACCAATGGGAGAAACAATAGCACAGTTTTGGGAAAGAAATATGGCTCTGGGGACCTGGTTAGCAGGATCCCAATGCACTTCCAGTCAAAATCACATCAAATACCAGGCAAAAAGTGGGGGTTACCTTGTCCAAAAGAACACCTTCCCACACTGGTGCACTGGAAGGTCATCATTTCCTATGCTTTAAAAGCGAATACACTTGTATATATAATGGAAAATGTGCTGTAGAATACACCATTTTTGCCATTGTTTACCAAATTTCCTTGGGGGTGGACCTCCCTAAGCCCCTCTTGTAGTGGTCCGGCTCCCTCGCTGTGCTCCATACAGGAGCTAGTCTGAAAGATTTTACCAGAACTGCTATGGCCCCCCAGTCCAGCCCTGGTTCCTGTTTCCATTTTCATAGCAAAGACCAGAAAACAAAATTAGGGCTAAAATGAGTGCTCCGAATTATCAAAGGCTTTTAGGAGTGTACCTTTTTGATGTTATTCATGTAAATTGTTCGATAAAAGATGTGGATCTTGGTCTATGTTTGAAAGTAAAGCTGCTGCACTGGTTTATTCTAAATTATCTTCTGTTCAATAAGTATGTCTTTTGTGATTTCAGAGCAAAGCAAAGATTTTGTTTTTTGATTACGGAGATATGATATGCAATGAAGGTCAAGAGCCCAGAGGTGTCCATCTAATGGTTTCTGGCCTTGTGAAGGTAAGTCAGACTCCAGCATGGTTACTATTGTTTTATAGTTGGATATCAAAATGCCTACTGTGCAAATAATATGGTATAATGTAGTGAATGACTTGTTTCCAACATTTGCAAATTCAAACAAAGAAACATGCTTGTTCTTGTAACTAGTTTTCGAACCAAGACTTAAACATGCAAAAAGTGATCTCAATCATTAGACACAATCATAGATATTCATTTATGCTGTTCCAATTAAACTGACCCTTAAACAAGTTAAATAAAAATAAGTTATGAATTGTAGCCTCTCATGCATGACATCTAGACCACTAAAGTTCTTGTTATTTGAAGGAGCGATTGACACATTTGACCTTTAAACCAAAAACCAGCATGGACGTACAGTACAGTATAGAGCATATCTATTTTCAGAAATGTAAGTGCTCATATGCCTTCAGTTTAGGTTGAGACACTCATAACTTCAATAGTGTTTAATGTAGGTGTGAGGCACTGGGTTGTTGGTTGAGTGGGATGCCCCTTTACCACCACCACCAAGGGTCTAGGACTGGAGGGGCACTACTTGAGGGGTTAGGACTCCCTCAGGCTGGGTCCAGGTGCTGGTTCAAGATAGTTGGTGTCTGTCCTTGAGGCTCTGATTAGGAGGCCAGCCAACTAGCCTTTGGAGTCACTTTGGTAGTCCTGAGTTCAAGAAGTGGCACAATGCTCAATTAGCCAGGCAGGCCTCTGAGGGTTCAAGACAGGCTTCAGGCAGCAAAGCAGTCAATCCTTCCAGGTGCAGCAAAGCAGTCTTCTGAAGTACGCAGCTTGTCACTTCCAGAGTGACTCCAAGGGCTAGTTTGCTGGCATCCTAATCATAGCCTCAGGGACAGAAAAGGCTTGAACCATCTTGAACCCGCACCTGGACCCAAAGTGAATGAGTCGGTACCCTCCAAGTGGGGCCCCTGTGGTTCAGCTTGAGATGAATGTTCAATGGGTGACTTACAAAGAGATAATTTTGCATTAACTAAATTATGCTGTGAAGCACCTGTGGGCCAGATGTACGAAATTGCGTGTTTTTGATTTCCTAATAGCGAATTTTAGTGATTCACAATTAGGAAATCGCAAACTGTGATGCACAACAGTGTGTTTGACCCTTTTAGTGATTTGCAGTGGCTCGCAAATGAAACTGCCTCATCAATATTCATCAGACAGGTCCCAATTTCTGACCCATTGTGAATGGCTACAGTCACAGGAATGGTGGCCTGCTGGGGTCAGCACACTACCATGTCTGTAATTGCTTTTTATATAACTCTGTAATGCAGCCCATTTTCCTTAAAGGAAAACAGGATGCATTTCAGAAATAAACATGAAAAGCTACCTTGGGACCCCTTCCCATTTGAGAGTGAGTTACTACCAACTTAAAGTGGTGACTTCAAATGTTTTGTGACCGCATTCCCGGTCGCAAAACATTCATACATACCAGTGCTATTTGAAAGTAAGGGATGCCCTAAACCACCCCTTCTTAATACTGAAGCACAAGCAAAATGTGATTTGGCAACAAGTTACAGAGTCACATTTTGCCTTCTGTACATGGCAAAATGCATTTCACCAGTTGAAAACGGCCCAATGGGCTGTTTGCGACCAGTAAAATGTTTCGTACATCTGGCCCTGTATTCTCTTATGCAGTCATCCTTCATTGCACAATTGGTGCACCTGTGGCCTCCAAATCTTCAAAGAAAACATTTTGAGACTGATAATGCATGGGCATGCTTGAAGGAAGTGACCCCCTTGGGGACACCCGGGTCTCCTTGGACCACCTCTCAGCCTTCCATACCAAATGAAGAGTCGGAAGAACAGTAGAGAATATACCAATAATTGTTTTATTCAGATGCACTCAGAGTGGAGCCCCATCTGCAAAGTCTCGGGAAGTGGTACAGAGGGAACTGAAATTGACAAGCATAAAGATACATTATGTACGTTTCATAGCCAGGCAAAAAACACGCCCACAGTGGAATTTACCAAACTGGTGCAGTTAGACAGTGAAATCCAAAAATAAAAGATGTCAGCGCTTATATCTTACACAAACTAACATAGTCCAAGGTCGTTCAATCCGTAGCCAGCCACCAGACAAGTGGGAGAGGGCCTCTATCTAGTGAGAAAGCTATGTGCTCGCATGAACAGTTTGCTCAATACTGAAACAGAACCTAAAGTCCAGAAACAAAACGCAAGAGGGGGCATTTCTTGGAATTGAACTTGAGCAGTCTAAAATGGCGCCTAAAAGAAAATGGTGCAGTGAATGCTAACTTACATGTGGCACTGCGTAAGCGCAAACAGGTCTATTCTAACAGACCCTCCTTTTAGCATGAGCTTAAATATTTTCTACTATAGCAAAGGAAAGCAAAATTGGAAGCAATAATAATATATCACATTAGGGTACAGTTATGATCACTCCATACCATCAGTTTCAGAAAGCGAAACAGCGATAAGTCATTCTTAGATAAATCATTAACCTAGGAGGGACACACAAGTGTATTAGCCTTTCTTCTCTTGAATAATTCAAATGGGGAGAAACCTGTATTCGAATGGGGAGTAAATCTATAATTCTTCACTTTATCAAGTAATTCACTTTTCCAACAAAGATTGTTTGAAATGGCACGCTGAATGGTCTCCTTCAACGCCTTGTTGAATCTTTCAACCATACCTTTGGACTCGGGATGATATAAAGCTGATTTCTTATGTTTAATACCTCTTTTCTTCAAAAACTCTTCCAGAGATCAACTGTACCCCATTGTCTGTCAACAAAGAATTTGGAAAAACGTCTCTCTCAAAAACTCTTCCAAGAAACACAATAACATCACAAGATTCAATTGAGTTAGTAATGGCAACTTCTGGCCATCTGGAAAACATATCCAGAAGTACCAAAACATACTTGAACCTAAAATATATAAAAAAAACTCTCTTGCCAGGGTTCTTTTATATGACCATTGGTTGCACACTACATTTGAACATCTTGTCAACATTGCAACATTCTACACGATCACGTACTACATACTCCACCTGAATATCCATCCCTGGCCACCCATACATAAGTCTCAACCTCTCTTTTGTCTTTGAGATTCCTGGATGAGTCTCATGAGCAAGAGCAATCAAACATTCTCTCAGGGATAAGGGTGGAATAAGCCCCTCAACACAAAACCACCCAGGAAGGACAATTCATCCTTAACTCTAAAAAATGTTTGTAATGTTTCATTATTCTTGTCTGAGTTAGACCAACCAGTCTTAATTTTCCCAACCATACCTGAAAGAACCAAATCTTTATTGACTTCTGCCAACCACTCATCCTTACTAATTATACCTTCACTAATTAGACATACATCTAGGTTCTGATCTTCACCAGCAATATCCTCACTGGTATCACCTAAATAGACTAAACGGGAACACAATCAGCCACCCAGTTCTTTGCGCCAGGAGCATATTCCACTTTAAAGTGAAACTCTTGTAGGCCAATTACCCAGCACCTAATTCTGGCAGAAACCGCATCCAAACATTTCTTTAAAAAAATGTCTTTGAGAGGTGTATGATCCATTTGTACTGTAAACTTGCTCCCCCACAAAAACTTCCTTAATTTGTGTACAGCCCAGGAAATAGCTAAGGCCTCTTTCTCTATGACTGAAAAAATCAGTTCTGACCCTCTAAGAGCTCTGGAGATAAACAAAATGGTCCTTTCCCCCCCATCATGTTTCTGCAATAAGACTGCCCCAAGACCATTCGAACTTGCATCGGACATGATAATAGATTCATATCCAGGTTCAAAACTCTGAAGACTGTAAGATCTTTAAAGTAATTTCTTAATACTGCAAAATTCCAATTCACATTCATTACTCCAAACAAAAGGAGTGCCTTTTTTGAGAAGAGGCCTCAAGCTTTTGTTTTTTTCCGCAAAGTTTGGAATGAATTTGTTATAATACTCTGTCAATTTCCAAAAATGTTACTACTTCCTCTTTTGATGAAGGGCTGACTAAATTGTTTATAGTTTCAACCAGATCGCTCTTCGGTTCAATACCATTTGGAGTGATGTTATGACCAAGATAATCTATTTCTTCCAAATTTAATTTACACTTACTGGCTTTTAAGGTAACACCATTTTCTCTGAATCTCTTTAATACTTCCCGAACTCTTTGATTGTGTACAGTGGAATTTTCACCATAAATAAGGACATCATCCTGATAGACCTTAATACCAGATAAACCTTTTAACATTTTCTCCATTACACGCTGGAAAACTGCAGCGGCATATATTAATCCACACGGCATGCGTACATATTTAAAAGTGCCGAACGGAGTAACAAATGCCGTTAGATCTTGAGACTCATGGTGAAGTCTAACTTGGTGGTATGCCGATGTGAGATCCACAGTTGTGAAACATTTAGCCCCTTCCAACATAACAAGCAAATCATTAATGTTCGGAAGAGGATAATGGTCCACAATGACATTCTTATTTAGCTCGCGCAAATCCACACAAAGGCGAACTTCACCATTGGCCTTCTTCACCATAACAACTGGAGCCAACCATTGAGTAGCTTCCACCTCTTTTATGATACAGTTATCTCGAAATTTATTCAACTCTGCTTTCATCTTCTCCTTGACAATTAAAGGTACACTTCTAACCTTGCTTACAATTGGCTTTGCCCCTTCTTTAATTTTGATCTTATGTACATATTTCTTGATACAACCTAGTTTCTTGTCAAAAACTTCAGGAAACTCTTCTTCAAAATTGGGCATGTTTGATTTAACATTATTCACATGAAAATGTTGTCTTAATTTGACTGAGGGAGACTCATTTGGATCTAGATATACACCTAAATCCTTTTGGTGAATCCAACTAATGAGTGAGTCACCCCTTACAGAAAAATAAATCTTCCCTGCAGTAAATCGATCTTTAAAGTGAATCGATCCTTTAAAATACCCCACTAGTTTGATGGGTTGACCACCATAGCCTTTTGGAGATATATCAGGTTTAAATAACTTGACTTTGTGCGCTAAATTTTCCTCAAAGAAAGTTTTTGGAATCAAAGTTATCTTAGCACCTGAATCAAATAACATAGAAACATGAGCACCATCAATATCAACAGTTTCCCAAGGACCACCTGTGCCATCTTGGACTTGCATGATGATCTCATCTTCAGATGAATCATCAGCATATTGACACGACACTTCTTGAATACAAGTATTAATAGAACTACGACAACAATTAGAAAGATTACCTTTCTTCCCACATTTTTTGCAGATAGGTTTCCAACCAGCACAACCTTTAAAATTAGTATAATGTCCAATGTTAGAATCCAGGTTCTCTGGTTGGCACAGGTAGGTACTTGTGACAAGCAGGGAACCTTTCCTCTAGTCAGGGTAAGGGGTTACACTCCTAAAATAACCCCTGCTCACCCTCTAGGTAGCTTGGCGCGAGCAGACAAGGCTTATCTAGAGCGTTATAGGTTAAGCATTTGTGAACATATACAGTAACCAAGTGACAACACTACAAATGGACACCACACAGGTATTTATATTAAAAATAAGGATTCTTTATATAGGATTATCACAAGACCATTAAACGATTAAAAATACACAATACGGTTGCTTAGTTGGTAGAAGATTACTTAGTTTCTCTTAAGTTCTTAAATGCGACACTTTAAGTCAATGTACCTTAGATGCGACATGCAGGGCAACGAAAGTGTTGCAGCGATGCAGATGCGTTGAAGTTCTTGGTGCAAAAGAAATAACGACGGTATCTTCCAGATGCGTTACGCTTCTCCGATGTTGCGAGAAGACTCGACTCGATGCGTCAGCTACAGCGGCGTCACCCTTGACGAGATGTGACGACAGCGGCCTTGGCAGCGGCACTCTTCTACGACGTTGCGAGACACTTCCGCTCGATGCGATGCTGCAGCGGCGGCACCCCTTCTGCGAGATGCGACGACGGCGGCTCCGATGGCGGCACGCTTCTCCGTGGATGCGAGGCGCTTTTCTGGTTGCGGTGCAATGCGACAACTACGATGGCTGCGATGGCGACACGCTTCCTCCTCGATGCAAGACTCTCCTCTCGATGCGGTGCAATGCGACAGCTACGATGGCTGCGATGGCGACACGCTTGTTCGGCGTTGCGAGACACTTCCGGAATGATGCGAGACGCTTCCGCTCGATGCGATGCTGCAGCGGCGACACTCTCTGCGAGATGCGACAACAGCGGCTCCGACGGCGGCACGCTTCTCTTCCTTGCATCGCGCTTCCAGCTCCTTGCGACACGCAGTTCCTCAGAAGGCCCAACAACAGCAGCAGGCACTTCCAAAAGAATCTGGGGAGCTGGGGGTGAATTCCACTGGTCCTGGGACTTCGTTCAGGGGGCAAGCTCAGTTCAAGCCCTTGGAGATCTTTTCAAAGCACAAGTTGAAGCAAAGTCTTTAGTAGTCTTTCTCCTCTACTTCGGCAGCAAGGCAACCACTGCAGGCTAATCCCCCAGGTCAGGGACAGTACTCCTCCTACAGCTTTCCCAGTTCCTTCTCCTCTGGCAGAGGTTCTTCTTGTTTCAGCAGGATCTAATTTCTTGGGAGCAGGGTCCCAATACTTATACCCCTAATTCCTTTGTTCCTCTGGGCCCAGGTGTACTCCTCTCACCCATCTGACTGCCAATCTTCCTATTCACCACCAGGCTGCCTAGCCCTGCCCCTCTGGGTTTCCCCAGCCCTGTCACTCACACAACCAGACAGGCAAATACACATCATAGCAGAGGCGTGCTGAAATGGTCAAGCAAGCAAATACCAACTTTCTAAAAGTGGTATATGCAAACACAGAATATTAAAATAAACTTTACTAAAAGATGTATTTTATTATTCTGAGTTCAGGCATACTAAACTCGAATTTCTACCATGTTCCCTGGGTCTGTTAGGATCATAGAATGTAACAATTCTAACAGCCCATTCTGGCCTATGGAGAACAGGTAGCCTTACAATAGTGAAAAACGAAAATGGCTGTAATTCTCTATTAGGACATGCCACACACATCAGGGCTTGTCCTACCTTATGCTTACAATGCACCCTGCCCTTGGGCCTACCATAGGGGTGACTGATATGAAGTTAAGGGAAGGTTTAGGGACTGGCAAGTATGTGCAGTTGCCCAGTCAGCATGACAGTACCAGACTGCACGCAGGTTCTGCAATGGCAGACCTTAGATATATTTTACCAGGCAGCTTCTGTGGGTGGCACAACCAGTGCTGCAAGCCCACCAGCAGCATTTGTATTTACAAGCCCTGGCACTCCTGGTGCACTTTACTGGGGTCTGACAGTAAACCAAATAAGCCAATCATGGAATCCAACCAATATATACATTTTAAATAGGGAGCACTTGCACTGTGGCACTGGTTGGCAGTGGCACAGTGCTCTGAGCAGCTAACACCAGCAAAACACATGAGGCACAGCGACAAAAAGTGGAAGGGAGACTCACGCCAAGGTTCCAGGTCTAACACATGTCCCCTCCAGCTGAAAAGTGGGGGGAACTACCCTACCCCAGGGAGTTCCTCATCACTAAGGTGGAAAAATCTGGACAGACCGTCAGCATTGGCGTGATCTGTACCAGGGCGATGTTCCACCGTGAAATCCATACCCTGTAGGGAAATGGACCACCTCAACAGCTTTGGATTCTCACCCCTCATATGCCTCAACCATCTGAGGGGCCTGTGGTCTGTCTGAACCCGGAAGTGAGACCCAAACAGGTATGGTCTTAGCTTCTTCAGCGCCCAGACCACAGCAAATGCCTCACGCTCAATAGCACTCCATCTCTGTTCCCGTGGAAGTAACCTCCTGCTGATAAAGGCTACAGGTTGATCTAGGCCCTCTTCAATAATCTGTGAAATAACAGCCCCCACACCATGCTCTGAAGCGTCTGTCTGAACGATAAACTCTTTGGAGAAGTTGGGAGCCAAAAGCACGGGCGCCGTGCACATAGCAGCTTTCAGGGCCTCAAAAGATTTCTGACAGGTGTCAGTCCAGATCATCTTCCTGGGCTGCTTCCTTGAAGTCAGCGCTGTCAAGGGGGCAACAATGTTGCCATACCCCTTGACAAACCTCCTGTAGTACCCGGTGAGACCTAGGAAGGCTTTCACCTCCGTCTGGGTTTTGGGCGACTTCCAATTCAGGATGGTTTCTATCTTGGGTTGAGGGGGTGCCACCTGGCCACTCCCAACTTGGTGCCCCAAGTACACCACTGAACCCTGACCGATCTGGCACTTACTCGCCTTGATCGAGAGGCCTGTCCTCCGCAGCGCCATCAAAACTTCCCAGAGGTGGCGCAGGTGTTCCTCCCACGTGGAGCTGAACACTGCGATGTCATCCAGGTAGGGGGCACTGAACGACTCCAGCCCAACCAACACCTGGTTGACCAACCTCTGTGAGGTGGCAGGGGCATTTTTCATCCCAAAGGGCATAACCCGGAACTGGTAATGCCCATCAGGGGTGGAAAATGCTGACCTCTCTTTGGCCCCATCGGTCAAGGCGATCTGCCAGTACCCAGTTACACCCCCTTACACTGACCTGCTCCCTGCTGACGAGAGGCAACTACCTCGAAACACGTGTCCAGGGATGGCTAACGCAACACATACTGTTCTTTTTACACATCGTGGCATAGGCGTACCCGCCGTCGCCACTACATTTCCCACAGTCCTTTGGGGCAACTTGCTGGTGTGACGAGCAGTGTGCGACCTACTTTTGCACAATTTATTACGGCTCCCTTGAGCCAACGGGCTGACGAGCCTTGGATCTGCACCTGCGCGCCAGGAGAGGTACTTGACCTGTTTTTAATTACATTTTGGCAGTCCACACGGCACCCCCTTACACTGACCTGCTCCCTGCTGACGAGAGGCAACTACCTCGAAACACGTGTCCAGGGATGGCTAACGCAACACATACTGTTCTTTTTACACATCGTGGCATAGGCGTACCCGCCGTCGCCACTACATTTCCCACAGTCCTTTGGGGCAACTTGCTGGTGTGACGAGCAGTGTGCGACCTACTTTTGCACAATTTATTACGGCTCCCTTGAGCCAACGGGCTGACGAGCCTTGGATCTGCACCTGCGCGCCAGGAGAGGTACTTGACCTGTTTTTAATTACATTTTGGCAGTCCACACGGCACCCCCTTACACTGACCTGCTCCCTGCTGACGAGAGGCAACTACCTCGAAACACGTGTCCAGGGATGGCTAACGCAACACATACTGTTCTTTTTACACATCGTGGCATAGGCGTACCCACCTTCGCCACTACATTTCCCACAGTCCTTTGGGGCAACTTGCTGGTGTGACGAGCAGTGTGTGACCTACTTTTGCACAATTTATTACGGCTCCCTTGAGCCAACGGGCTGACGAGCCTTGGATCTGCACCTGCGCGCCAGGAGAGGTACTTGACCTGTTTTTAATTACATTTTGGCAGTCCACACGGCACCCCCTTACACTGACCTGCTCCCTGCTGACGAGAGGCAACTACCTCGAAACACGTGTCCAGGGATGGCTAACGCAACACATACTGTTCTTTTTACACATCGTGGCATAGGCGTACCCGCCGTTGCCACTACATTTCCCACAGTCCTTTGGGGCAACTTGCTGGTGTGACGAGCAGTTTGCGACCTACTTTTGCACAATTTATTACGGCTCCCTTGAGCCAACGGGCTGACGAGCCTTGGATCTGCACCTGCGCGCCAGGAGAGGTACTTGACCTGTTTTTAATTACATTTTGGCAGTCCACACGGCACCCCCTTACACTGACCTGCTCCCTGCTGACGAGAGGCAACTACCTCGAAACACGTGTCCAGGGATGGCTAACGCAACACATACTGTTCTTTTTACACATCGTGGCATAGGCGTACCCGCCGTCGCCACTACATTTCCCACAGTCCTTTGGGGCAACTTGCTGGTGTGACGAGCAGTGTGCGACCTACTTTTGCACAATTTATTACGGCTCTCTTGAGCCAACGGGCTGACGAGCCTTGGATCTGCACCTGCGCGCCAGGAGAGGTACTTGACCTGTTTTTAATTACATTTTGGCAGTCCACACGGCACCCCCTTACACTGACCTGCTCCCTGCTGACGAGAGGCAACTACCTCGAAACACGTGTCCAGGGATGGCTAACTCAACACATACTGTTCTTTTTACACATCGTGGCATAGGCGTACCCGCCGTCGCCACTACATTTCCCACAGTCCTTTGGGGCAACTTGCTGGTGTGACGAGCAGTGTGCGACCTACTTTTGCACAATTTACCACACTTGTAACATCTTATGGGCCCCTTCTGCACAGGTGAACCTGT
The DNA here is from genome assembly GCF_964204655.1 of Triturus cristatus. Classification (NCBI taxonomy): domain Eukaryota; kingdom Metazoa; phylum Chordata; class Amphibia; order Caudata; family Salamandridae; genus Triturus; species Triturus cristatus. The sequence goes on from NC_140583.1 coordinate 693,713,526, forward strand.
CGGGGCCCCGGTCGGTTTCTGTGGTGGGGGAGGCTGAGAACCTTTCCCTTGGTTCCCTTGGGGATTACTTTGGGGCCTCTTCTGGAACTCCCTCTGTTTACCCTTGTCCCCCCCACTCTTCTGCTGGGGACCCTGCCCACCTTTGGCGGAATCTCCCACTTGACCCTTGTGGACCCTGGTACTGACCCAGCGGTCCACCTCCTCAGCAAGCTTCCTAGGGTTAGTCTGCCTACTATCAATCAGGTGCTGGCGTAACTCAGGAAAACAATTACTAGACAAGTGCTCCCATGCCATTAAATCAAGAAGCCCTTGAAAATCATTAACTTTGCTACCCTTCACCCAACCATCCAGTGCTCTGCAAAAAAAAAGTCACATATTCAACATACGTACTGTTTGGAATCTTGATGCAACCCCTGAACCTTTGCCTATACAACTCAGGGGTCAACCCATATCTATACATCAAAGCAGCCTTCATATGGGGATAGGAATTATAGTCATCTGAAGGCAAATCCAGCAGTGTATCCCGCCCCTCACTAAGGAACCGTCCCCACAACCCCGCTCCCCAATCTTTCTCAGGGACCCGGTGGGAAGACATGGCTACCTCATAGGCCTTAAACCACTGCCCTATGTCATCATTCTTGAAGAATTCCTTAACCACATCCTTGGGTATGTATACCCTTGACTCTGTTTGCACTGACGGTGTGCTGCCACCAGAGGGGGCCTTTTCTAGATTCTGGGCTTTCAGCTCCATCTCCCTCAAAACCTTTTCATGCTCATATTGTAGCTTCTTTTCTTCCAGGGCTAACTTTCTACTCTGCATTTCCAATTCTAACTGCCCACTTAACTTGAGCTTGGCCAGCTCCAATTCATGCATCCTACACTCTTTTCTATCTGCCAGCTCCTCTGGAGATAGACTGTGGTTAGAAACACTGCTACCAGCAGGGGAAGGGGTTCTCCTTCCTCTTGAGCCCACTGGCCCATCCAGCTGCTCCTCTGCATTATCATCCTCCATGGCATTCCTTGCTTCTACCCAGGCCCTCAGCGCCTTGTAGAACTCTGCCTTGTGTTTACATCCAGTTGTAGAAACTTTAAATTTCCTGCAGAAGAACTTTAGCTGTTTCAACGGGTAGCTGTCCAGTTTCTCTTCTTCCCATTCCCATTCAGTATTCACAGAGACTACGGATGCTGCTTTCTCCACCATGGTTAAGTCTGGCAGTACTCAAAAATAGAAAGTCCCAAAAAGAAATTTACCAACAAGTATTGGTCGCGTTTAAGGTCTGCACTCACTAAGTAGTGTTCACCAATCACTGTACATGAGTCACAAATGCAAGTCCAGAATCCCACCGCTGCCACCAATGTTAGAATCCGGGTTCTCTGGTTGGCACAGGTAGGTACTTGTGACAAGCAGGGAACCTTTCCTCTAGTCAGGGTAAGGGGTTACACTCCTAAAATAACCCCTGCTCACCCTCTAGGTAGCTTGGCGCGAGCAGACAAGGCTTATCTCAGAGCGTTATAGGTTAAGCATTTGTGAACACATACAGTAACCAAGTGACAACACTACAAATGGACACCACACAGGTATTTATATTAAAAATAAGGATTCTTTATATAGGATTATCACAAGAACATTAAACGATTAAGAATACACGATACGGTTGCTTAGTTGGTAGAAGATTGCTTAGTTTCTTAAGTTCTTAAATGTGACACTTTAAGTCAATGTACCTTAGATGCGACACGCAGGGCAACGAAAGTGTTGCAGCGATGCAGATGCGTTGAAGTTCTTGGTGCAAAAGAAATAAAGACGGGATCTTCCAGATGCGTTACGCTTCTCCGATGTTGCAAGAAGACTCGACTCGATGCGTCAGCTACAGCGGCGTCACCCTTGACGAGATGCTACGACAGCGGCCTTGGCAGCGGCACTCTTCTCCGACGTTGCGAGACGCTTCCGCTCGATGCGATGCTGCAGCGGCGACACCCCTTCTGCGAGATGCGACGACAGCGGCTCCGACGGCGGCACGCTTCTCCATGGATGCGAGGCGCTTTTCTGGTTGCGGTGGAATGCAACAACTACGATGGCTTTCTTGGGAGCAGGGTCCCAATACTTATACCCCTGATTCCTTTGTTCCTCTGGGGTTGAGGGGCCGTTGCCCAGTCCAAACCAGTTCTTGAGCACTCTGTTGACATGACTCTGCCTTTCTATTCAGGGTGCAGGGCAGAGACATCAGCCGCTCCGCAGGAGGTGGAGCGGTACAAAAGGGGGTGGTGATGGACAGAGCATCAGAACCAATCAAACACTCACACCCAGTCAACAGATCTGGGTTTGATCCATCACCGTTCTTTAGCCCACTCTGCCACCCCAGTTCAGACATGGCCATATGCAAATCAGTCTGACCCTGTGCCTCATGGGAACAGTCCAGCCCGAACTGCCAAGCCATGCCTTCCCTGGACCGGATACAAGCTTCCTAGGACCGGTTTCTGGCATTTCAGCCGTCTTCAGCCAGGCTTGCTTGAATCCAGTGGCATAGTGAGCAAGGGACTCACGTCTGAGCATACCCTGCCAACTTATGGCGAACAAAGCGGTACAAAAGGGGGTGGTGATGGACAGAGCATCAGAACCAATCAAACACTCACACCCAGTCAACAGATCTGGGTTTGATCCATCACCGTTCTTTAGCCCACTCTGCCACCCCAGTTCAGACATGGCCATATGCAAATCAGTCTGACCCTGTGCCTCATGGGAACAGTCCAGCCCGAACTGCCAAGCCATGCCTTCCCTGGACCGGATACAAGCTTCCTAGGACCGGTTTCTGGCATTTCAGCCGTCTTCAGCCAGGCTTGCTTGAATCCAGTGGCATAGTGAGCAAGGGACTCACGTCTGAGCATACCCTGCCAACTTATGGCGAACAAAGCGGTACAAAAGGGGGTGGTGATGGACAGAGCATCAGAACCAATCAAACACTCACACCCAGTCAACAGATCTGGGTTTGATCCATCACCGTTCTTTAGCCCACTCTGCCACCCCAGTTCAGACATGGCCATATGCAAATCAGTCTGACCCTGTGCCTCATGGGAACAGTCCAGCCCGAACTGCCAAGCCATGCCTTCCCTGGACCGGATACAAGCTTCCTAGGACCGGTTTCTGGCATTTCAGCCGTCTTCAGCCAGGCTTGCTTGAATCCAGTGGCATAGTGAGCAAGGGACTCACGTCTGAGCATACCCTGCCAACTTATGGCGAACAAAGCGGTACAAAAGGGGGTGGTGATGGACAGAGCATCAGAACCAATCAAACACTCACACCCAGTCAACAGATCTGGGTTTGATCCATCACCGTTCTTTAGCCCACTCTGCCACCCCAGTTCAGACATGGCCATATGCAAATCAGTCTGACCCTGTGCCTCATGGGAACAGTCCAGCCCGAACTGCCAAGCCATGCCTTCCCTGGACCGGATACAAGCTTCCTAGGACCGGTTTCTGGCATTTCAGCCGTCTTCAGCCAGGCTTGCTTGAATCCAGTGGCATAGTGAGCAAGGGACTCACGTCTGAGCATACCCTGCCAACTTATGGCGAACAAAGCGGTACAAAAGGGGGTGGTGATGGACAGAGCATCAGAACCAATCAAACACTCACACCCAGTCAACAGATCTGGGTTTGATCCATCACCGTTCTTTAGCCCACTCTGCCACCCCAGTTCAGACATGGCCATATGCAAATCAGTCTGACCCTGTGCCTCATGGGAACAGTCCAGCCCGAACTGCCAAGCCATGCCTTCCCTGGACCGGATACAAGCTTCCTAGGACCGGTTTCTGGCATTTCAGCCGTCTTCAGCCAGGCTTGCTTGAATCCAGTGGCATAGTGAGCAAGGGACTCACGTCTGAGCATACCCTGCCAACTTATGGCGAACAAAGCGGTACAAAAGGGGGTGGTGATGGACAGAGCATCAGAACCAATCAAACACTCACACCCAGTCAACAGATCTGGGTTTGATCCATCACCGTTCTTTAGCCCACTCTGCCACCCCAGTTCAGACATGGCCATATGCAAATCAGTCTGACCCTGTGCCTCATGGGAACAGTCCAGCCCGAACTGCCAAGCCATGCCTTCCCTGGACCGGATACAAGCTTCCTAGGACCGGTTTCTGGCATTTCAGCCGTCTTCAGCCAGGCTTGCTTGAATCCAGTGGCATAGTGAGCAAGGGACTCACGTCTGAGCATACCCTGCCAACTTATGGCGAACAAAGCGGTACAAAAGGGGGTGGTGATGGACAGAGCATCAGAACCAATCAAACACTCACACCCAGTCAACAGATCTGGGTTTGATCCATCACCGTTCTTTAGCCCACTCTGCCACCCCAGTTCAGACATGGCCATATGCAAATCAGTCTGACCCTGTGCCTCATGGGAACAGTCCAGCCCGAACTGCCAAGCCATGCCTTCCCTGGACCGGATACAAGCTTCCTAGGACCGGTTTCTGGCATTTCAGCCGTCTTCAGCCAGGCTTGCTTGAATCCAGTGGCATAGTGAGCAAGGGACTCACGTCTGAGCATACCCTGCCAACTTATGGCGAACAAAGCGGTACAAAAGGGGGTGGTGATGGACAGAGCATCAGAACCAATCAAACACTCACACCCAGTCAACAGATCTGGGTTTGATCCATCACCGTTCTTTAGCCCACTCTGCCACCCCAGTTCAGACATGGCCATATGCAAATCAGTCTGACCCTGTGCCTCATGGGAACAGTCCAGCCCGAACTGCCAAGCCATGCCTTCCCTGGACCGGATACAAGCTTCCTAGGACCGGTTTCTGGCATTTCAGCCGTCTTCAGCCAGGCTTGCTTGAATCCAGTGGCATAGTGAGCAAGGGACTCACGTCTGAGCATACCCTTATGGCGAACAAAGCGGTACAAAAGGGGGTGGTGATGGACAGAGCATCAGAACCAATCAAACACTCACACCCAGTCAACAGATCTGGGTTTGATCCATCACCGTTCTTTAGCCCACTCTGCCACCCCAGTTCAGACATGGCCATATGCAAATCAGTCTGACCCTGTGCCTCATGGGAACAGTCCAGCCCGAACTGCCAAGCCATGCCTTCCCTGGACCGGATACAAGCTTCCTAGGACCGGTTTCTGGCATTTCAGCCGTCTTCAGCCAGGCTTGCTTGAATCCAGTGGCATAGTGAGCAAGGGACTCACGTCTGAGCATACCCTGCCAACTTATGGCGAACAAAGCGGTACAAAAGGGGGTGGTGATGGACAGAGCATCAGAACCAATCAAACACTCACACCCAGTCAACAGATCTGGGTTTGATCCATCACCGTTCTTTAGCCCACTCTGCCACCCCAGTTCAGACATGGCCATATGCAAATCAGTCTGACCCTGTGCCTCATGGGAACAGTCCAGCCCGAACTGCCAAGCCATGCCTTCCCTGGACCGGATACAAGCTTCCTAGGACCGGTTTCTGGCATTTCAGCCGTCTTCAGCCAGGCTTGCTTGAATCCAGTGGCATAGTGAGCAAGGGACTCACGTCTGAGCATACCCTGCCAACTTATGGCGAACAAAGCGGTACAAAAGGGGGTGGTGATGGACAGAGCATCAGAACCAATCAAACACTCACACCCAGTCAACAGATCTGGGTTTGATCCATCACCGTTCTTTAGCCCACTCTGCCACCCCAGTTCAGACATAGCCATATGCAAATCAGTCTGACCCTGTGCCTCATGGGAACAGTCCAGCCCGAACTGCCAAGCCATGCCTTCCCTGGACCGGATACAAGCTTCCTAGGACCGGTTTCTGGCATTTCAGCCGTCTTCAGCCAGGCTTGCTTGAATCCAGTGGCATAGTGAGCAAGGGACTCACGTCTGAGCATACCCTGCCAACTTATGGCGAACAAAGCGGTACAAAAGGGGGTGGTGATGGACAGAGCATCAGAACCAATCAAACACTCACACCCAGTCAACAGATCTGGGTTTGATCCATCACCGTTCTTTAGCCCACTCTGCCACCCCAGTTCAGACATGGCCATATGCAAATCAGTCTGACCCTGTGCCTCATGGGAACAGTCCAGCCCGAACTGCCAAGCCATGCCTTCCCTGGACCGGATACAAGCTTCCTAGGACCGGTTTCTGGCATTTCAGCCGTCTTCAGCCAGGCTTGCTTGAATCCAGTGGCATAGTGAGCAAGGGACTCACGTCTGAGCATACCCTGCCAACTTATGGCGAACAAAGCGGTACAAAAGGGGGTGGTGATGGACAGAGCATCAGAACCAATCAAACACTCACACCCAGTCAACAGATCTGGGTTTGATCCATCACCGTTCTTTAGCCCACTCTGCCACCCCAGTTCAGACATGGCCATATGCAAATCAGTCTGACCCTGTGCCTCATGGGAACAGTCCAGCCCGAACTGCCAAGCCATGCCTTCCCTGGACCGGATACAAGCTTCCTAGGACCGGTTTCTGGCATTTCAGCCGTCTTCAGCCAGGCTTGCTTGAATCCAGTGGCATAGTGAGCAAGGGACTCACGTCTGAGCATACCCTGCCAACTTATGGCGAACAAAGCGGTACAAAAGGGGGTGGTGATGGACAGAGCATCAGAACCAATCAAACACTCACACCCAGTCAACAGATCTGGGTTTGATCCATCACCGTTCTTTAGCCCACTCTGCCACCCCAGTTCAGACATGGCCATATGCAAATCAGTCTGACCCTGTGCCTCATGGGAACAGTCCAGCCCGAACTGCCAAGCCATGCCTTCCCTGGACCGGATACAAGCTTCCTAGGACCGGTTTCTGGCATTTCAGCCGTCTTCAGCCAGGCTTGCTTGAATCCAGTGGCATAGTGAGCAAGGGACTCACGTCTGAGCATACCCTGCCAACTTATGGCGAACAAAGCGGTACAAAAGGGGGTGGTGATGGACAGAGCATCAGAACCAATCAAACACTCACACCCAGTCAACAGATCTGGGTTTGATCCATCACCGTTCTTTAGCCCACTCTGCCACCCCAGTTCAGACATGGCCATATGCAAATCAGTCTGACCCTGTGCCTGGAGCCAGCATTGTGGTAGCAGAGCACAACCTCATTCAGAGCTTAGGTGTACTCCTCCCACCCATCTGACTGCCAATCTTCCTATTTACCACCACGCTGCCTAGCCCTGCCCCTCTGGGTTTCCCCAGCCCTGTCACTCACACAACCAGACAGGCAGATACACATCATAGCAGAGGCGGGCTGAAATGGTCAAGCAAGCAAATACCAACTTTCTAAAAGTGGTATTTGCAAACACAGAATATTAAAATAAACTTTACTAAAAGATGTATTTTATTATTCTGAGTTCAGGCATACTAAACTCGAATTTCTACCATGTTCCCTGGGTCTGTTAGGATCATAGAATGTAACGATTCTAACAGCCCATTCTGGCCTATGGAGAACAGGTAGCCTTACAATAGTGAAAAACGAAAATGGCTGTAATTCACTATTAGGACATGCCACACACATCAGGGCTTGTCCTTACCTTATGCTTACAATGCACCCTGCCCTTGGGCCTACCATAGGGGTGACTGATATGAAGTTAAGGGATGGTTTAGGGACTGGCAAGTATGTGCACTTACCCAGTCAGCATGACAGTACCAGACTGTATGCAGGTTCTGCAATGGCAGACCTTAGATATATTTTACCAGGCCGCTTCTGTGGGTGGCACAACCAGTGCTGCAAGCCCACCAGCAGCATTTGTATTTAATAGCCCTGGCACTCCTGGTGCACTTTACTGGGGTCTGACAGTAAACCAAATAAGCCAATCATGGAATCCAACCAACATATACATTTTATTATTATTATTATTATTATTACTTTATTTCGGCCAATTTGGCCATAAAAGTCACATACATACATAGAAAATCAAGCTGTAAACATGGCAGCAATTTAAGAAAATGGTACATGGAGAAAGAATAGCTTTTACAATTCATTTCATTTCAATTTTAAAAATATATAAAAATATTTAAAATGTAAGAGTTATGTAAACATATACACCTTTCCAACTCAGAGTACCTGTCCTTGTTTCTTACGGGTTATGTAGGCAGAGTATAGGAATTTACTTATGCTAAATACAATGTACTGGGTTGAGTTACTTTTCATGATCCTAAAAGCTATTGCGCAGGACCTAGTTCCCAAGAGGTTGCACATTGGTTTTAGCCATTTCTTTCTAGCATTCATGTAGGCGCTACAAACAAAAAACATGTGAACCTCATTCTCAGAACAGACATTTTAAATAGGGAGCACTTGCACTGTGGCACTGGTTGGCAGTTGGCAGTGCTCTGAGCAGCTAACACCAGCAAAACACATGAGGCACAGCGACAAAAAGTGGAAGGGAGACTCACGCCAAGGTGCCAGGTCTAACATCCAACATCACCGCACCTTTAAAGATTGGCATGGGTTAGATTGTGAAGTATTGGTAAGATTTTTATGTTGTGGACGTGGAACAATGTTACCATCTTTATGTTGTGAAAGTGGAATGATGCTACTAGAGTTCTTTCTGCGCACAGAAACAGTTTGTGCCATTTCTTCCTTTTGTGAAACACTATTCTTCTTTATTTCTTCAACACAAGCTTTACTGTGTTCAAAATTTTTAGCAAGAGTAACAACTTCTTACAAAGAAGGAACATCTTTTTGCCAGAAGCTCTCTCTAGCTTTCTCTACGCAACAACCTAACATAAATTGATCACAAAGTCTTTCTTCAGAACTGACACCAAACGAACATGTAGATGCAAGTTTTCTTAATAGGGAAACATATTCTTCAACTGATTCACCTGACCTCTGCATTAATTTGCCAAATTGATATCTTTCCAAAACTCTCGAAACTTTCGGTAAATAATGTAAATCCAACTTTTTATACATATTTCATACTCATTTAGTTTGTTACCAATCTCATCAGACAAATCAAGAAGATGTTGGAAAACTTCTTGGCCTTCAAAACCAAGACAATGAAGCAATAAGGCCATTCTGCGTTCTGCACTTAAAGATGTCCCACGTACTCTTGCATAGTTGAGGAATACATTCTTCCATTTTTTCCAAGGGATTTGTGATTCCCCAGGATTCATAAGGAAGAAAGAAGGAGGAGGAACGTTCTGCATGTTGGTGTGAAATTGCAAATTAGCAGAAGAAGATATAAATAATAAATACATTTCAGATTGTTGAATAAAAATAGGTAAGCTGTGTCTGTCAGCAAAGAAAGTCAGGGTGTGTGCTTGAACATTTGAAGGTAAACTGTACGCATAAGAAATAACAATAGAAATCTATGTACATCAGCAGTAATTTGATACACGGTGAACTTAAAATGAATGTGAAGCTGTGTGCATCAAGAGATAGATTGCGTACATTAAACTGTATTTTGAGGAAATGAGCACATGAAATAAATGGTGAAAGGCTGTTTGTATCAGCGATAACAAAAGTATGCTGTGTGCATTCAACAGCAAATAGAGACACTGAACGCTTGACAAAACAAGTATTAGAAATAAATGGTGGTAAGCTGTGCTCATCATTAATAACATGAACAGCATCGAGCTGTGCGAAAATGAAGCTGACGAAAACACAAATAGATGCTGGCAGGCTGTGCGCATTAGCGATAACGTGAACAGGCTGTGCGCATTGTTGCTAGGAAACCAGGCAAAGCTGACGAGATCACGCTGATCCGTATGGTTGCTAAGAAAACAAAAAAAGATGACGGCTACGCGCTGAGCCGTAATACGTCACAGGAGTGAAGAGAGACCAGCCGCGAATCTTCACACTTTCCACGCGAAGTCAGACACTTAAGACATGGAGCTCTATCGTGTGGCAGAGAATCTTCATTTAACGTGGCAGAGGATCTTCACGCGCTTCCCTTGAGAGCTCAGGTGAGGAAAAAAAACGTTTGAAGAATTACGTGCACGGGGTCTCACGCGCTCAACTCACTCGCGCGAGGCCCTCACGCGTACACTTCTCTCAGGATTAGAAGAAAACAAAGCGTCGAGCTCCCAAAATCAAGAGATCCCAAAAGTAGAAAAGTGAAAGCACAAGAGGTTTTAAAGCCTACTCCAATAAGCAATCTCCTTACTTGACAGATGGAGCATGGCCCACACCAACCAGCAGTGTTCTTACTTGACAGATGGGGGGCGGTGGATTTCTCACTCTCGTAGGTTTCTCACTCTCCAGGGAGTCTTGACAGTAGATCTCTTTAGAGTAGATTGCAGGGAGGTAAAACAAAAAGTTAGGGGAACAAAGTAGCTTTAAGCAGAAAAATGAATCGAGTTGGAGTGTTGAAATCTGTAGAAGGGTCCAATCTTCTTCCAAGTCATTGCCAATGAAATGAAGTTGCAGGCAGCAAGTAGACTTAACGTCAGGATACTTTATTAAGAAGGAAGTACAACACTTTAGCCTCAGTGGTGCAGCCCCCATCAAGCAAGTCCAACTCAGAGTAACTGCCTCACTTCAAGTCTCTACATTCCACCGCTCTGGGCAACCAAGATGCAGTCCCCACATTCTAAATAAGCTAACACTGATTTACAATACACATCAGTGTTAGCTACAGGATATTACAGCACCAATATCACAATGAGATAAATCACTTTTTCGAGAATCCAGCCCCAGCCACCAAAAAGGTACGCACTCCAATTCCCACTCTCCATGTCTTTTTGCATTTTCAAGAATGTCTAAAATGTGTTTGGTAATATTATTCTTTTCATATTCGTGATCCCGAACACACACTGGTCGCCAACTACCGTGCATGCACCACCACTTTTAGCTAAGATAAAATCCACTGCATATCTAGTCTGTTCCACTGTAGAATTAGATATATTTTGCAGCTTGCATCCAAAGTATTCTCTAGCTTTTTCACCCCTGACCATGGAAGTACCACCTAATGTGAAAATAGAGGAACGGATGTATCAAAAAGTGATAAAATTACTGAAATTATTGACCTCTATATCGGTCACTCCCTCACAGAATTCTTTCGTTAGTGTCCTTTTAAGCCATCTTATTTTTGGCTTAGCATATTTAAAAGGCATGCCCAAAGGCAATACCATTCCAAGAGCTAAATCATCTGTACCATTATGAACATTGCAATAAGTCCCTTGAAACAAAAAGAAAACTCCTGGGTGTGCATAAATCGGCCAACCTACTAATGTTACATTCTGTTCTTCCATATAAACATTATCACAATATGTATTGTTTTCAAAACCTGCATAACCCACCCCAAGTGGCTTTCTATGATATAGACATGGCCCCGGATAGCCAAACCCAAACGCACTTTCGCTTCTGTAAAGTGGGATAGTCGAGCATGGGTGTAGTTTACGAGTGACAATGGATATGCAGTCCACAGACTGGTGACAGATTGAGTAGGGTAACAAGCGGTCCCTTCGCCAAAGAGTCTATTATGTGTTTCCAAAAATACATTACTCGGAGCTGTTCTTTTATTACGTCTCGGGGAAATTACCTTACCATTACTGTGTAAAGGCACACTTTGAGCATCTTCCAAAACCAATAATACCCCCACACAGTATTAATAACAGCAGAATCAAAAGAATAACACATATTATTTTTTTTTTTCTCGACCACATCATACTATGCTGTGCAGTAGGAACCATTGGCTGCTCCTCCTCTATAACCTGTCTGCCAAAAGGGTGCATAATGAATTCAAAGGAGTAAAATGCAAGAAAATATAAAGTTCCCACTGTCCGTCAGAGCCTTAGTGGTACAGGCTCCTATTTTCCATAAATAAGTTGGTGCTCTTGAGCACCTGCGGTAGAGCTTGCTCTGTCCTAAACTCTTCTAATCTATCCCACGCCAATACAGGTGGTATACCTTCAACGTATACTTTTGCTTTCCCTAACTAATGTTAAAACGACTGCACAGTCCATCCCTAATCTTTTTTCTCCTTGGACTCAGTAGCCCTCATCCGAGGGCGCAAATTCTGCTTAGTAAACAAAGGCTCCTGAATAGCTCGTGTTTCTGGCGGAACAGCTTCATTCAACACATCCTCGTTCTCCTCATCTGTCTGCGTCCATGTTAATTTGCCATCACTAAAAGGAACAAACCCGGTCACTTGCTCACACTCGGTGTCAGCGATTCCCTCCTTGACCCACTGGTCGTTTGGCAACGGCAAAGGAATCCTTCAACAGTGGGTGGCATGCACCCAGTTCTTTAGACCAGCAACCTTTACAGCTGTACGCGTCACCACCAGAACCTGCTCAGGACCTTTCCAGCGCGGCTCCAGACTTTTCTTACTCTGGAAGTTCCGCACTAGTAGACCCCAAGCTGAATGTCATGGCCTGGTCCCTCTGGTATAGGAGGTAGGGACTCCAGCACCTGTTGGTGAATAGAACGTAAACATTTGGTTAACTGGCCAAGATAATCAAGCAACACAGGATATTGAATATCGGAATATTTACACCCCATACATTTGCCGGGCGTCTGAATACGACCTCATGAGGTGACAATCCTGTTCTAGAATGGGCTGTATTTTTTTTGACAGAAGAGCTAATGGTAGAGCATCTGGCCATTTCAACCCTGTCGTCTTCTGAATTTTTGCTGATTTCTGTTTGAGCGTACCATTGTAGTTCTCAACCAAACCCCCTGACGGTGGGTGATTGGCAGCATTGCATTTCTGTCTAATATGCAAACCTTCACAAATCAATTTAATCACTTTCCCATTAAAATGACACTTGTTGTCACTCCAGATAATTCGGGGCACGCCAAATCAAGGAAAATACTCTTTAAGGAGTACTTTCGCAGTTGTAATGGCCGTATTATCCTTAGTGGGGTAAGCCTCAACCCATGTGCTCAACGCACAAATAACCACTAAAACATACTTAAGATTATTACATCTCTCTAATTCAATATTGTTCATTTGAAGGACTTCAAAAGGAAAACTAGGTGGTCAAAGTTTCCAGGTGATGTAGGGGTACCCTTCCCTGGATTATGTATCATACAGACCATGCAATGTTTCACCAAATGTGCAGCTGTTTTGGAGATGTTATTGTTATGCCATACAGAAGCTAACAATTTACAAATGCCTTTCGCACTGATATGAGCTGGACCATAAGCCAAAGTAACCACAGGAGTACATATGCCTCGGGCTACATCAATTTCTGTTGCCCAGATTTATCAATCTAATACCCTTCCTCACTTAACTACACTATACTTTCCTGCCATTTCACAAATTCCTCTATTATGGCTTCACTTTGTATCTCCTTCACACTTTCAACAGTGTTTACAAGACATAATAACCTTAGGAACCCATCTAGCTGACCTGAAACAAACATGAGTTTCATTTTACTTTGGGTCGTCTCCTTGGCTACCTGATCTGCAAATGCATTCCCTATTCCCACATCATCAGTAACCTTCCCATGTGCGCTCCACTTAATTTTTGGTAATCTCTTGGGAAGCATTAAAGCAGAAAAAAGTCGCAATATAAGGTGTCCACGCTGATTCTTGGTACCATGAGAGGTAAGGAACCTTCTCTCTACCCACAATCCCCCAAAATTATGCGCAACCCCAAATGCATGCTGGCTGTCAGTATGAATATTGAGAACCAGTCCTTCACTTAATTCACAAGCTCGGATAAGGGCAGCAAGCTCAGGTGCCTGAGCCTACTGATAAGGGGCCCTTGATGCCTCTACCACTGTTGCTATGTAGCCATAGCATAAGCTGCAGTAGTGATGCCATCTGGTAATTTAAAACGAGCCATCGACATATAGTTCCCCGTGAGGGTCAGATAAGGGAACATCAGTCAGGTCGACCCGTCCTTTCGTCTCTTCTTCTGTCCGGAAATACAGTCATGTTTGTCAACTTCATCACTCTCGGAAGGAAGGGGTAATAACTAGGGGTGGGCGGAATTTGCGTAATCGCGTTACGCAAATCTCCGCGAAACGGTAAAAAATCTCCGCGAACATGCAGAAATTCCGCGAACACGCGGAATTGCTTGTTCGCAATGCTTTTTTCCTGTTCACAGTTGCTGTTTGCGTGCTCGGGGAGAAATATCCAACGAACACGCATTTTGAGAACGCGAACAAGAAAAAATTTTGCGAAGTCGCGGAAAGCAGAATTTTGGCCAATTTCGCGTTCTCCGCGGAACGCGAAATTACCGAAATTCCGCAAATTCTGAGAGCGGAACGGAATTTACCGCCCAGGCCTAGTAATAACGTGGCTGGGTTCAGAGTGGCACATCTTTTGATCGTAATATGTTTAGCAAACACTGTCAATTAATAACCAGTAAGACATGCACTGGTGAGGTCCTGTGTCTGTGTCTTATTCAAAAGTGTAGCCACAGGATAGGATACCATTACTGTGTGGTCTGGGAGGGGCAAGATGGCCGCGAGTGAGCTGTGCTAAGCGGTCGCCCTAACCTCTCTCTCCCATCTGGAAATTAGCTATGGCTATGGCTATTACTGTTGGAGTTGGAGCGGGAGCAATTTGACAATAACTGGTCTTACCGATGTCTATGCCCACTTCGGGGATTAAGGAGTATATAATATCAGAATTACATCGGTTGAGAGAAAGCTGGAGAAGATTTGTTCGGGCCGTGGAGTGTATAAAGCTGAAATATACACAGTTTGGCGCAATGCTGCCTCGGTCCGCAAAAAGCGATAAAACTAAAGAAAAGATAAAGACAAAGGAGCAAAAGGAGCAAATAGAAGAATGTAAGACTCTCCCAAAGGATCATGCCGAGATAACTACCTTTAATACTACTACTAAGGAACCAGGAGCGATTCGAAAGGCGACACAGCAACTGAACAAGAATACCACGGAAACACGAAGAGGGGAGAAGGCTGATTTACTCGCTTTACTCGGAGCTAATGCAACAGGATCCCAATCAGGCGATGCAAAGAGTAAGCCACCCTCCAAACAGGCTCCGACAACGGCGGATAAATCTGACAGAGGGGATAGAAGCAAAATCAAGCCTAAACCTCGAGAGACCCTGCTTAGACAACCCACCTTGACGGAGGCACTTTCCGGACATCATGGGCTAGCAGGGGATCAAACGTCAAACGAAATCGGCTGTCATGGAACTGGAGGCAGTGAACCGGGGAGCGTCCTCGAGGACGCGGTAGACGCTGGAGGCGCGTCAGCTGCAGACGCTCCCGCTGCTAAGCAACACCAGCAGCGGCAGGCTCAGCAGTCTGTGGGAGAGCGCGAGCATGAGGCATTGGAGCTTGCTGTGGCCTCTCCGGTAGGATCTCTTGGTACTCAGCGGGATGAGTTTGTACATGTAAATGCTGGTGCAAATGCGGGTGCGAGGGAAGGTGGGGGCAAGAAGAACGATATGTTGAGTGCCATTTTGGTACTTGAAGCGGAGCTAAGCGCCCCCCAAAACTCCCCTAAAACCTCCAGAAAACCCCGAACCCCCCCGAATAAAGCCCTGGCTACTTGGGGAAGCTCTAATAGTCTGGGGGGGAGAGGGGGGGGGAAAGAGGGGGGGGAAGAAAAGAGGCAAATAAAGACACAAACAAGCAGAAAGTACATGATTCTAGAGGGGAGAACTGAAAAGGCGGAGGCTGGCTCAGGTGAAGGAGAGAGATTCTTTTCACTCAATGAGGACTCTGATTCTGTACAATCTGGTGGTGAAGCTTCAGATGAGCAAGACGAAGAGGAAGATGAAGATGATGAAGAAGTATTGCTCTCGGACACCAATTCATCTGGGGAGGATACAGCTACAGCAAGAGACTCGACTCTGAGAAAGAGACAGATAAAACCTAAACCAAAAAATATACAGAATGGCGGATTGGGAGAAACCGAAAAAGGGCTGCTGTGGGATTATTCGGCCACTACTCAGGTGTATGAAGCTGAAGATACTAATGAGCCAGGGAAACAATCTGCTTCTCTTGATATTCTGTTTAGCACGCTGAAACAGATGCAGGCAGAGGCCAGAGCCGTGAGTCGAAAAGCAAGACAAGATGCTAAGAAAATACAAGCCACTTTAAGAAAGACGAATAAACTTTATGAGGACCTGGTGGGGAGAGTAACTGAGGTGGAGGAGCGTACAAGCAAGCTCGAAGACGACTACAGCAACTGGCAAAACTTTAAAGAGGCACAAGGGAAGATGGCTCAGGACTTTCAGTGGAAGATGGAGGACTTTGAAAACCGCCAAAGGCGGAATAACATCAGAATTCTGGGAGTGGAGGAGGGTTTGGAAGGGCAAGACGCAAGGAACTATGTGATTAACCTACTTAGAGGGGCATTTCCGGAGTCCCAGTGGCAGTGGGACAGGGAAGTGCAGAGAGCGCACAGATTTCCCTTCACACTCAGGAAAGAGCAGGGGGCTAGTGGAGGTGGGAAACCCGCTTTTCCTAGAGCTATCCTAGTATATTTAGGACATTTTTTATTAAGGCAGGAAATAATTGAGAAAGCCAGACCAGATTCTAAGAGGTCATTTGAGGGTATCTCCTTCTTCGCCAGGCCGGATTTCTGCCACGTCACTGTTGAACGGAGGTGGAGGTTGAGGCAGTTGATTTCTAAATTTCAAGGGCTGGGTTCAGAGGCTTACCTATTGTTTCCTGCTAAATTAAAAGTGGTTACTAGAGGGAGAGTTATGATATTCTTCTCAGAGATTAAAGCCCAGCAGTACATGGATGAGCTGAAGAACCAACGTTCGTAAGGAAAGAAGGGATGGGAGAGAGGGAGCGATTGTTACGGCTCACTCACTCCGACTACACATAGGTCCTATGGACCTATTTGCCTGTACAAGGGGGGGGGTGGGGGCGGGTTAGGGTGGAGGGGTACACCACAAGGGTTAAAGTTCGGGAATCAATTGGGTTTGATAATGCACATTGCTTTGCTATTTTTTGGTTTTTGGGAAACATCACACATACAATTTAGATCGTCTAGACAATGCCAAATGAGTGTAGATTGGTATACCTTTTGGTTAAATATGGTTAAGTTAGACTTGAGTAAGCATTATTTTTTGATACCCTTTAATGCCCTGTAGAATTGCCTCGATCAATGTATGTGGGCTTCACGATCCTAGGAAAAGGGCAAAGGTAGCAGGGTTACTGAGATTTTTACAGCTAGATCTGGTATGTCTGCAGGAGACCCATATCGAAGTAGCGCAGATATACCTTTTGAAACAATTGGGATTCGATGTTTTAGTGGCAAGTAAACAAAATACCAGAACCAGGGGGGTAGCAATACTAGGAAGATTTAAGGATCTGGTGGTGTATAGGAAAAAAGAGGATCAGTGGGGAAGATGGGTTATGGTGGATTTATGTTGGAAGGGGACACGGTTTTTTTTAGTAACCATATATGGTTGTACTGGAGACGACCCTGATACTTGGCAATTTATGGATATGGAACTGTCGCAGTGGCCGGAACCTATTATATGTTGTGGCGACTTTAATATCCATGACCCAACAAGCTCTTTTATAGCACCTAGGGGGAGGTATTTAGGGAGAAAGAAAAAATCGTACAGAGCTCTTGCCGATTTGGTTCAGCATAATTCTCTTGGAGACCCATGGATGAAATATCACCCCCTATTAGATGGTAGCACCTTTTTTTCTCTACCACATAAAGTATTGGTTAGGCTAGATTATTTTTTAATCTCTAATTCTTTAATCCATCACTCCAAAATAGAGAAACAACCTAGGATTATATCTGATCATAATCCCCTGGTTTTAACACTGAATATCACTCAGATAAGTACTATAAAGGCTCAATGGACCTTTGAACGTAGCTTATTAAAGGATGAGGCATACCAGAGACATATGGAAAGGTGGATAATGGAATACTGGGAGGATAATAGAGGCACCGCACCACCAGGTGTAGTCTGGGATTGTTTTAAGGCTGGGGTCCGAGGGGAAACTATGAGCTTTGTGATAGCGAGACAGAAAAGGGAGAGAGGACACCTATAAGATATAAGGCGCAAGTTATACTTAGCGGAAGAAAATTTGGCTATAGCCACAACGCAGGGAATCCCGCTGGACGCTTATATTTTAAGATTGGTCACTCTTAAGGGAGATGCTATGGAAGGTATTATCTCAAAAGCTGCTGAAAAATATCTGGCACACAAACAGGATACTTATGAATTTAGCGAGAAAGTTGGACATATTCTAGCGGTTAGAACTAGACAGCGTACAACAAATGCTGATATTAAGGAGATTCAGGACCTACAGGGAAAGTTAGGCACTGATTCAGATTTTATCAGAAAGTCTTTCCATAAGTTTTACACTAATTTGTACTCGTCGGAGGGCCTAAGGGATTCAATTGATATAGGAAGATATTTGGGAGATGTTTCTTCGGATTTGGTACTGCCAGAAGATAGAGAGATATTGGATGCTCCTTTTCAGGTAGATGAGATTAGCAGGGCAATGGAATGTCTCCCTTCCGGGAAAGCTGCTGGACCAGATCAGATTCCGGTGGAATTTTACAAATTGTTTCATAATAAGGTACTCGTCGAGATGTTTAATGTAATGCTTCATACGCAGCAAGGAGGTTCCCCGCCTGAGACCTGGGGGGGGGCGGATATTGTAGTTATACTAAAAAAAGGGAAGCCTCCTGTATATCCGGCCTCATATAGACCGATTACCCTCATGAACGCCGATGTTAAAATCTACTCTAAAATTCTGGCGACAAGGCTTGCGGAGAATATAGAGCAGCTTGTAACTCCATCGCAACATGGTTTTATTCCAGGTAAGGGAACCACCCAACATGTGAGGACAGTCATTACAATGCTCGATGCTGCAGGAACACTGTGCGACCCTATGGCAGCACTCTTTTTAGACGCTGAAAAAGCCTTCGATAGGGTCGATTGGGAATATCTTTGGGCAGTTCTAAGATGGAGTGGTATAGGGGAAGGGTATATAACAGCTATCCAAGCTTTGTATAAAAGACCTACTGCCAGAATTAGAGTGAATAGAGGGTATACAGAGGTAGTTAAAATCTTTAGGGGGACAAGACAGGGC
Organism: Triturus cristatus; assembly: GCF_964204655.1. Lineage (NCBI taxonomy): Eukaryota > Metazoa > Chordata > Amphibia > Caudata > Salamandridae > Triturus > Triturus cristatus. Next base: position 693,732,441 of record NC_140583.1, read on the forward strand.
TGCCCCTCGTCACCTCTTCTTTTCGCATTGTTTCTTGAACCTTTTTTAAGACATCTGGCCAGAAATGAGGGGATTCCCCCAATGGTTTTGAATGGCAGAACAGTAAAAATTCTCGCATATGCTGACGATGTGGCTATATTAACCCCTGACCCGGATATGGCTATAATGGAGGTAGAACGTGAAGCCACTAAGTTTGGACAACTGTCAGGTTATAGTCTGAATAAATCAAAGACCTTGATAGTTAAAAATAAGTATACCTTATGTGCCGATTCCAGGGTGGTGCTATCAGCTATGTATCTTGGTATAGTAATTACAGCTAACATCGATGTTATTGTTGAGGAAAATATTTCCCCTGTCTTGGCCAAAGTAAAAGTAGACCTAAATAGAGCAAATAATTTACATCTCTCCTTAGTTGGGGTCACTAATATGGTGAAAATGACGATCTTGCCTAAGTTGCTGTATTTATTTAGAACAATACCATTATATTTTGAATGTAAATGGTTTAACATACTGGAGGGTATTCTTAATAGGTTTATATGGGCGCATGGGAAAACGCGCAGAGCATATAGATTTATGTCACTACCCAGAGAAAGAGGAGGATGGGGAGCACCGGATTTTAGACTGTATTATATGGCAACTGCACTTCAATATGTGCAGGGTCTGATTGGAGGAGGGGGGATCTTACAGAAAGTCACTTCATCATCGACTGACGTTTATTCAATTTTATTGGGTCAAGAGACAGAAAATTGTCTGTTAAAATATGCTGACTTTGGGAGTCTTAAAAGAAAACAGTTTAAAACTTTAGCGGCGGCTATTAAAGTATGGAGCGCTTTTTTGAAAAAAATGGGGCTGGGTAGATACCATAGGTACATCAGATTATATAATAATAGATCCTTCCCCCCTGAAATGTTTTCAGATTCAGTTATGTCTGGCTGGGATCAAAAAGGTATAAAGCAAATTGGGGACTTAAAAGACTTAGAGGGAATACTACAGTTTAGTGTGTTGGCAAGGACATTCGATTTAAGGAACAGGGACTTCTTTAAATATCTGCAGATAAGGAGCTTTTTGGGCAACAAACAGGGTGGCGTAGCAGGGTTTCAAACCAACGACTTGCTCGAAACTTTAACTACTGGTGGCCAGCATACGATTAGATCAGCATATGCTTTGTTAGTCCAAACTAAAGTGGATGATCTGGATAAATATAAACATAGGTGGACGGAGAAACTTCAATGTGAAATTAATGATTTCCAGGAGTCGTTGGAGTTGGGATGTACTATACTGTGCTCGGCTCCCCTGCAATCGCAACATTATAAAACATTGTTTTCACTGTACTATACACCAGACAGAATAGCTAAATGGGGTGGTACGAATGGGACTACCTGCCCTCGTTGCAGCTCAGCTAATGCAGATATAATACATATGTTCGCCACTTGTCCTCAATTATATACGTTAATTAGGGACATTGAGAATTTTTTAGCCCGGGCACTAGGATTACAGATAGTACTAAACCCTACGTTGATATTGTTGGGTATAGGGCGGATGGAAAACAATAGGAATACTGAGAAAGAATTTCTATTTATGATTATGGCTGTTTATAGATTAACTTTAGCTAGGGCCTGGCTTGATAAAACTCCCCCGCATATGCAAATATGGCTGGCGAACTTAATCTCTACATTTAATTTGGAAAAACCTATATATGCCAGGAAGGGAAGAGCTGGGAGAGCTTTAGGTGTAAGAATTTGGAACCCATTAGCACATTGGAGGGAAGGGATAGGGTAGAGAGTGGAGGACTTAGGGGGGCTCTTGTTTCTTGGTTTTCTTGGGTTTTTTCTACTTCTTTTCTTGATTTTATTAAGTATTAAGAGTAATCATGGTGTGACGTGTTTTTACTTTCTTTTTTGGTATGAGTAACTCCCAATGTTAAAAATGATATTTTGGATTACAAAATATGTATTGATGAATATAATGTGCAATGTGGAAAATAAAATAAAAATATATTTAAAAAAAAAAAAAAAATTACTGTGTGGTCTGGATCAAGTACAAGTTCATCCGATTGCCTGATTGAAGTGGCCACAGCCACGACCGCTCTCAGACAACTCAGAAGGGCCCTAGAGACAGGGTCCTGCACAGCAGAAAAATAAGCGCAATGTTCTGTTTATCCCCAAATTTTTGTGTTAAGACAGAAAATGCGGAACCAGCCATCTCATGAACATAATGTACAAACGGCTTTCTATAATTCAGTGTACCAAGCACTGGAGCCGAACAAAGCGCAGTTTTTAATTGCTCAAAAGACTGCTGACATTCTGGTGTCCAAAGCAAAGGCTCATGCACTGCCTTCGTTGTTATTGCAAGCAAACGTTTGATTATTAACAAATAATTTGGGATACACCGGCGACAGTAGGAAGTAATACCTATGAAGCACGTACATCTTTCGTTGTTTGTGGAATGGGCATTTTAATAATGGTAGTGAAGCGCTCAGGGGTCAACCTCCTACCCTCCTTCGACAATAGGAGACCTAGATAGGTGACCTCTTGTTGACAATGCTGAAATTTTACAAGAGAGACCCTATGTCCATGATGAGCACAGTACTATCCTTACAACTGTATTCCGCATCAGAAGCAATTAATGGGTCATCAACATACTGCACCAATACATTACCTTGAGAAAGTGAGAGTGAATCCAACTAGCTCTTCAGTGCTTGGCTATAAATACTAGGACTCTGCGTCTAGCCTTGAGGAGCACAACAGAATCTAAAGCTTCTCCCGGCCAGTGTAAATCCAAATAAATACCTACTGTCCAGGTAGATAGGAATACTAAAGAATGCATTTTTCAAATCAAAAACAGAAATTAACTTAGCAGTAGATGGGATCATCGTTAAAAGCGTAGTGATGTCAGGAACCACCGGAAACTGCAGAACTAAAATTTAATTATCCTCTCGCAAATCAATCATAAAGCGATAAACATCATCAGGTGCCCTCTTAGGACTGGAAAAATAGGACTATTGCAAATGTTGGCAGACGTTTCGTCAACCACCCCCTTTCGTATCAAATCCTGAATAATCTGAAGAAGGGCTCGTTCTCCTGCCTGCGGTATTTTATATTGAGGAAAATGGGCCAAAAATAGCATTATCTTTAACCTGTATAGAAACTGGTGGTATATGCAACAAACCTGCATCTGGATCACCTGTGGCCCATAGTGTGGGTGGTACCTCAGCGAATTCAGCCGGGAGGGGCGCATCCTGAGACAAACACTGCCTAATACTCACATCTGAACCCAGGGTAATATAAACACCAGAATGAGAGCAATAAATAGTAGCATGTAACTTCTTCAATAAGTCCAAAACCATCAAATTTCCATCACAATTAGATGTTAACAAAAATGGAGATTCCACAGTGAAAGGACCAACAGTTAGTGCAAGGGGCGTGAAATGGGGATGACAACCAGTACACCTGAAAAATCTACTGAGACATTATTTTGGCCAGACAGGGCCGTCCAAGGGACCATATGTCGAGAAATAGAACTCTTTGTTGCACCTGTATCCACCAAACATTCCTTAGCCGAACCCTGCAAATCCGCTGTGACATAAGGACCATGCTGATCTACAGGTATCTGAACTGGTCCCCCACCCTGTCCTTGGCTGTCCTAACTATAAGACATACATGTCACATCATCCATGTCATAATCACCTTGATAATACTGTCCATCTCTTGGGCCATCGAAATAGTTATTATCAGAACGACCCACGGAAGTTGCAACATTCTGATTTCTGTCGGTCCCACAACCTCTACCACATCATAATCATCATGATAATACTGCCCTTCTCTAGGGTCATCAAAATAATTATTGTCAGAGCATCCCCCAGCAGCCTTAGCATTCTGATTTTGGTAAGTCCCACGGCCCCTGCAACCAGAACCCCGTCTTCTAGGAGATGCAACCTTCTGTAAAAGCACAGGGCACTGGCTACACCAATGTCCTTCTTCCTTACAATACGAACACTGATTTTGTCCCAAAGGTGTCATTGAAGGCTGCCTTGTACGTGGGAGTTGTCGAGAATGACCTCTCTGTCCTCTGGTGTTACCCCAAAATGCCTGCTGCAACAACACTTTTGTCTTTAAATCCTTATGTTTCTTATTAATTTCACCCTTTAGCTCCTGATCTCAGTGTTCAAAATATTGAGCCATATTTAATATAACAGAGTGAGAAAACGTAGACCAAGTACTTTCAGTTGCCTGCAAATGAGTCATTATTTCAGGAAGAAGATGAGCAACAAGCCTGTCAACAAACAAACTCCTCCCTCCGTGGACATATCCTGCCCACTGTATTCCAAAAACATACCTTCAAACCTAGTAAAGAAATCAGATAGACTCTCATACTTCTTCTATCGACAAGCTGTCAATCTATCCCAACTTACTTTCTTTGATGGAATAAGTGTGTGCATATATGTAATATTTCAACCAGGTAAAGCAATTATCTCCTTATATCCTTTAATCACATCCTATGTACCACCTAACTCTACAACATGATCTTGAGTGTGCACCTGCCGCCAAATGTTGCCCGGAACAAGAAGACCAAAAAACATTTTAATATCAGCAAGAGTCATTACAGTAGAAGAGGCAGCCTCTGTTAATTCCTTATATTAGGCAGTGAGATTTATCCTAGGATCGGGCAGCATACCCTTAAGGGCTAATACCTCACTTCTTTTCCATGGAGTATAAACCCATTGCTCCTGGAAACGGGCAGCTACTGCTGGTTTGGTGACCACTCCGTTCCGATCTGTCAACTCAAGAATTTCTGGATGATAAATTGGGTGGACTTCACGCATAGAAAACTGAGTTATTTCAGTAGGGCTCTTATCATACAACCGACCTCTAAAGGAAACTTTGGTAGTAACATTGCCAAACACCTGGTTCCAAATCAGTAACATAAACAAGGTCTCTAATGTCAAATAATATTTGAGGAGCCTCTGACCCAATGTGTGTATGCCAAAGATCAATCAATGTAGCAGACATATGTTGAAGAACATGCTTTTGTAAAAAGGGCTCAAAATCACATATAACACGCCAAATATCTTCCACACTATAAACTGCATTACGGGTTCACCGCATGACTGGACTCTCTATTTTCCTCTTCTCTTCCTTCCCTATTTCAGATTGCATCAATGGCTCCATCCGTTCCCTAAATCTCACCAAATCTCTGTCTTCAAACCCAGGTACAGGGGTATCAGTATCCGAAAGCAACGGAGGATGAATAGCTGCAGGAGGAGGAGTAATAGGAGTAGTAGGTAGAACTGTAGTCAATGGTTGCACAGTAGGAGAAAGAACAGAGGACACAAGAGTAGGGGCAGTGGATGTAATGGAAGTCACAGTTGTCAAAGATGATGAAGGGAGAGAAAGTTATAGGAGGCACAGTAACCAGAGCTGTGGGTAAAACAGTCGTAGATTATGGGGCAACTTCAACAGACAAGGCAGACTGCTGTATCTGCAAAGAGACAACAGGGTATATCCTCTGCGGGGTAAAAGGAGGCTTAGGTCGACTATCTAACAACTCCTCTATCAAAACGTCATTTTCCTCTTTGGGCAGATAGGACTTGTCAATATGCAACCAAAATCTCCTATACTCACATTCAATTCCTGTCTCCTGTTTTTCTCTATCATATGCTACAGATTTCTGCGTCAATGTCTATATTCTCCTTTTCCGTGCCTCTTTTTCCATTTTTAACCGCCTTTGCTTAGCCTCCTTCTGCCAAGTTCGAAGAGAGTCAAACATTGACTGTCTACTTCATCTCTTAAGCAACTGTCCCTTTAAAAAGCTAATCTTCTGTTCATCAAAAGAGCCTCTCAAAGTACACTGCAACTCGGCATTGTCCCTTGTATGTTTGAGCCATAATGAACTAAACATAATAGGGCCAAGACAATGTTTCACATACATATCAAAATTAGGGCTGCCTTCAGGAGGCACAGACTGAGTCTCTTTCAACCAGACATCTGCAGAACAACGACAACACAAATTCCAAAACATGCTAAGGTCAGGCATTGCAAAAGAATTTATTTTTTATTTTTACCTGGCAAAGTATTTGCAAAAACAGTCCTTAGACCATACCAAACTCAAATCCAATGTGTACCATATCCACAAAGAACCAAAACAAACTCACCTGATATCGGTAGTACAAACTAACCGGTTCTCCACTGCCGACTCCTCAGACCAAACAGTCTAATCAAGGGTTTCGCCGTTCAGGACTCCAGTCAGGATGACCACTGGGCGAGGCACCGTCCGGCAGGACAGAAGGAGCCGCTGCGAGTAACGGAAACTCTTTGTGCAGGGATGCCTGAGCCGTCAGTCCGACCCAACATTGCCCTTGTCCTCCCCCAGTCTAGTGAGAAAGCTATGTGCTGACATGAACAGTATGCTCATTACTGAAACAAAACCTAACGTTCCAGAAACAAAACTCAAGAGGGGGCATTTCTCAGAATTGAACAAGATCAGTTTCGAACAGCCTAAAATGGCGCCTAAAAGAAAATGGTGCAGCAAATGCTTACTTACACAGGGCACTACGTAGGCGCAAAAAGGTCTATTTTAACATGCTTAGCGCTATCTTTTTACAGAAGAAAATATTCGAAAAGGAGTACCAAGGAGGTTTTCTCACAGCAAGTCCCAGAAAAGTACACTCTGATCCAACAAAACCGGCACAACAATGCCAGCAACCACCCAGAACAGTTGTTTAGATATTGTGATACATAAATATTGTGTCAAGAATATTGTAACCAGAAATATTGGAGGTAAAAATATTGTGTTGTTATTAACATTGTTGTAAATATATAGTTTTAAAAATATTGCTATATGTTATATTGTTAACATGGGTTAATTTACAAATGTTTTTTTAAATGTTTTATGGGAGTTGTATGTCAATTTCTGTATTAGTATGTTCTGTAAAAAATGTTTTTAATTTTAAAGCGTTTTAATGCATATTTTATTATAAATGCGTTTGCTTTTAATTCATGAATAAGGAATTATGGTATAAGAGCAGGGCATAATGTTTTTAGGGGAAAAGGGTGGGGAGATTATTAAAATATGTGAATAATAATTTACTTGCATATTACATTTCACTTAATATATTACAATAAAGATTGTTTGGATGAATTCATGTTTAAAATGTTAATAATTATTTAATTTGTATTTTTAAATTGATACATATAAATTATCATAATTCTTTTTATTAGAAGTGTGCCTTTCTTTGTATGTTATTGAATAATTTTGGAGAATATTCTAAAAATGTTTTAGTGAATGAAACTTGTTATTTAAAATTGTATAATGTTTTATATTTAAAAAAAATTTGTTTTGATATAATTATTGACTAATGTTAAGATTATATTTAAAATATCTGTTTTTTCTTAAAAATGTAATCACAATAAATAATGCTATGTTTTAAGTTAGGAATAAATGAAAATTTAATTTCATAATATTTTGTGTATAAAATAAGTAAACTATCAAAATTATTTTTTTAAATGTAATTTTAAAATTAATTTTTATGGGGGCGTGGCTTTGGGGTCGAGATGATGGTCACACTTCAACAGTGCTACAGACCCCCTCCATCATCTGCCACCAAAAGCTGCCCTTCCCCTGCCACCTCCTTACGTCTGGATGCTGGCGGAGGTAGGGAGTCTCTAAAGGGAGCAGGCAAAAGACGCTGATTCCCTGCATACGGCTCCAGATGATGGGCCGTGACAAGGCGGTGGGTGCCAGACGCACCCAAAATGGTCTCCAGGACGGACTGCTGACATTCCCACTTGCTGTCCACTTCTGTTTTGGTCTGGATGGCCTTGGCCTAGGGATGGCCTCACTTTGAGAGGTGGGGACTCATCACTGGGGGGCCATGCCCCCAGTGCCACCCAGAAATCTTTGGCAGTGACTAACGTAGCCCGCAATGGATGCACCTTTCATGGCGATGTTGCCCAGCCGGGTTTGGTGGCATAGCAGTGGCCATTGCAATGTCCAGATTGAATTGCTGACACCTCCTCATCCCCCCTGACAGATGCGCAGACATCCAGCCATCAGCCTTTGAGGCCTTTGCTGGTGAGGAAAAACTTGTATGTGGGCCAGTCATCATGGTGGCTCTGCAGCAGCTCCCTTGTCAGACTGACTATAGTGTCACCTTTTTCTCCCCCCCCCCCGACACGCAAAACGTCTAAACTCTAGCGTTGCTGTCCAAGTGTAGACGGGTCGACTAAACGCTGTATGACGGTGAAGCCGGCAACAGTAGGAGGTGTGGTTGGTACCTGGGAGCTCCCTCTACCCCCCCTTTATGTCCCTATGACACACTGTGGGCGAGCCCTCTGATGAGCTCTAGAGAAGGACAGACAGACAGCCCGTAGTGATGTGGTCCTGAATGTGCACTGGAATCTTACTGTACCTTCTGCATTCTGTTCGCATGTCTACCAGGCCCCTGATGCTTTGAACATCCTGGCTGCTCATGTTGCCCTACATCTAAGGGGCAAGTGGGCCATACGTCATACACTGTCTCAGCAGGCACCACTAAAGCCAACACCATGGGGGAAGACAAGACCCACCAGGCCCACTCCTCACAAACACGCATTGACAAGTAAACCACAGGTCAGGGGGGCCCTGCAGCTTCAGGAGAATCCTTGGGAGTCCGATCAGGCCCAGAATCTGGAGACCTCGGAACAATCCGACTGGCTATGCACGCATTTCAGGCTGCAGTGCAAAACAAAATTACAGACGTTCATATTGATGTGTCGTTGCTGCTCCAAGACCTGTGTAACGTGGCAAGCAGAGTCACAGAAGCTGAAGGACATATATGAATGGTGGAAGACGATGTCTCAGAGTTGAAAACTGAGGTCTTCAGATTTCTTTAAAAAAAAATTATTAGCCTTCCAGTTACTCAGTCTTCCGTCATTGTTTTCATCAACAATTTTTATGTTTAAAGGAAGTTTTGGTTCCAGTTAATTGAAAAAAACAAAAGTTTAAAGAGGTTTTGAATGCTATCATTACTAGTTCAAAAATAAAACCCTTTCAGTCTCCTCTCTTTTCAAATTGTTCTCACCACATACAGAAAGAGAGGCTCCCAGATGTGAAATTGTTGGTTTTGGACTGTGGCTTTCACTACAGAAACAAAACATAAAATAATCTAATTGTAAGATCGGGAGAAAGCTTTGAATTCATTTCAACATGATAATGTTTGGAATTCAATTCAATATGATAACTCCTTTTAAAATAAAATAAAACAGCGGCACAGCAAAGATAAGTCAAAATAACTGGAACAAACAAAATATTGGTAATACAATTAAGGATATAGATGTATTTATTAATATTTTTTCAACTGATGAAAATCTAAATGCTTGAAAATTAGCAAATCTATTGAAGATACTTGTTACAATATAGCCAGCTGAAGATTTCAATGCTTCGTAGGCAACCCAACAATATTAGGTATAGTGAGCAGCTCAAGTTGGAGAAATTGAAAAAACAGGCAAGCAGAATACTACTGACTACATAGTCTTATTTGGACTACGCTGGGACATTAAACTAAGCTTGACCAGTTGATTCTTCATGTTCTAAGTGGAAATATCTGGAGAGTCCATCTGCATTGACATGGTTACTCCCAGGTCTATGTCCCGATGTATAGTCCATCCACTGTAGGGAAATGGACCACCTTAAAAGTTTGGGGTTTTCACCCTTCATCTGTGTTAGCCATAAGAGGGGCTTTTGGTCTGTCTGTACAATGAAGTGAGTGCCAAACAAGTATGGCCTCAACTTCTTCAGAGCCCAAACCACAGCAAAGGCCTCCCTCTCAATGGCTTACCAATGTTTCTCTCTGGGGGCCAGGCTTCTGCTAATAAAAGCTACTGGCTGATCCTGACCTTCATCATTCAACTGTGACAGTACAGCCCCTACCCCCAACTCAGATGCATCTGTTTGTACAATTAACTTTTTGGAGTAATCAGGACTCTGCAGAATGGGAGCAGTGCACATGGCCTGGTTCAGGTCATCAAATGCATTTTGACAGCTAACGGTCCACTGAACTTTCTTGGGCATTTTCTTAGAAATAAGGTCATTCAATGGAGTCACTATGGATCCATAACATTTTATAAATATTCTGTAGTACCCAGTCAGGCCCAAGAAAGCTCTGACCTGAGTCTGGGTGGTTGGAGCAACCCAGTCCATGATGGTCTGGATTTTGCTCTGCAATGGTTGAACCTGGCCTCCACCTACAAGGTGGCCCAGTTACACAACCTGACTCTGCCCTATCTGGCACTTAGTAGCCTTGATAGTTGGGCTGCTTTTTGCAGGACCTTCAAAACATTCCTCAGGTGGACCAGGTGATCCTCCCAGGTGGAGCTAAAGACAGCAATATCATCTAGATATGCTGCACTATAGGCTTCCAGGCCTGTAAGGACTTTATTCACCAACCTTTGAAAAGTGGCAGGGGCATTCTTCAAACCAAAGGGCATCACCACAAATTGGCACTGCCTACTAGGGGTAGATAATGCTGTCTTTGGCTTTGCATCATCGTCTAGTCTGATCTGTCAGTAGCCAGCTGTCAAGTCAAATGTGCTCAGAAACTTGGCTGAGGCCAAACTATCTATAGGCTCATCTGCCCTTGGGATGGGATGGGCATCAATCCTAGTGACTGCAGTGAGACCCCTGTAGTCCACACAAAACCTCATCTCTCTCTTACCATCTTTGGTATGAGGTTTAGGCACCAGGACTACTGAACTAGCCCAAGGGCTATCTGAGGGTTCAACGACTCCCACATCCAACATCTTTTGGACTTCTGTCCTGATACAGACCCTGACATGATCAGGTTGCCTGTAAATCCTATTTGTAACAGGCAGCCTGTCCCCAGTGTCCACTTCATGAGTGCACCAGGTAGTCTAACTTGGAGTCAGAGAGAACATATGCCTGCACGTGCTGAGATCTTTTCTGCAGTCAGTTTGTTGCTGGACAGTGAGGCTGCCTGCCAAGGCTAAACCATCTACTGACCAATCATCAGGGTCCTGAGAAAGCAGTTCAGGGAGTGGGTCACTCTCTTTCTGCTGTCCCTCATCAGTTGCCATGAGCAAGCCCATGTCAGCCCTGTCGACATATGGTTTCAGTCTCTTGACATGGAGCACCCTATGGGGGCTCCTGGGAGTTCCAAGTTCTATCAAGTAGGTTACCTCTCCCTTCTATTCAACAAATGTATGTGGGCCACCCCACTTATCTGGGAGGGCTGCTGGGGCCAGAGGCTCCAACACCCACACCTTCTGCCCTGGCTGGTAAACAGTCAGCACAACCTTTTGGTCATGCCAGGCCTTTTGTAATTACTGGCTAGCCTCAAGGTTTTTAGTTGCCTTTTTCATATACTCTGCCATCCTGGAGCAGAGACCAGGTACATAGTCCACTATGTCCTGTTTAGGAGGTTTGAGAGGTAACTCCCATCCCTCCATCACCAGACACAATGGACCCCTAACAGGATGGCCAAACAAAAGTTCAAAAGGGCTGTTATCAACCCCATTTTGAGGCACCTCCCTGTAGGCTAATAAAAGGCAGGGCAAAAGGATGTCCAATCTGCGCCTAAGCTTCTCTGGAAGACCTTTGATCATGCCCTTCAAGGTTTTGTTGAATCTTTCAACGAAACCATTGCATTGTGGGTGATAGGGTGTGGTGAATTTGTAATTCACTCCACACTCCTTCCACATTGCAGTCAAGTAACAAGACATGAAGTTTGCACCCCGGTCTGATACTTCCTCCTTAGGAAAACCCACCCCTGAGAATACTCCCAAGAGGGCCCTTACCACCACAGGTGCTGTGGTGGTCCTAAGTGAAATTGCGTCTGGGTACCTAGTGGCATGGTCCAACACCACCAGGATAAATCTGTGCCCAGAGGCTATCTGAGGATCCATGGGACCAACTATATCAATCCCCACCCTCTCAAAGGGAACCCCCACCACAGGTAGTGGTATCAGGGGGGCCTTTGTGGTTCCACCTGCCTTCCCACTGGCTTGACAGGTGATACAGGAGCAACAAAACTCCTTGGTGTCTTCAGACATGTGGGGCCAATGAAAGTGAGGGACAATACTGTCCCAAATCTTGTTTTGGCCTAGGTGACCTGCTAGAGGAATATCATGGACTAGTGTCAATAGGAAGCCCCTAAACGTCAAAGGTATTACCAACCCCTGGAAGCACCAGACTTGGGGTCTCGACTCTCTGAATATGGGAGCCCATCATCCCAATATACTTTATGGGACCCACTAGCAATCCTAGCATCCACATCAGCAGCTTTCTTTCTGAGGGGTTCAAGAGAGGGGCAGCAAAGCTGTTCGTCTCTCAGATCTGCCCTGGAAGGGCCCCCTGTCCCCAAGAACTCAACCTGATCAGACTCAAGCTCCTCTGGGACAGTTCCTTCTTCAGTACTAAGATCATCTCCCTCAGGAGGCTGATCTGTATTCTGATTCAGGGGGGAAGGCACTGCCTAAACCCTACTGCTCCTCCTCTTGGGAGCCACCTGGTCCATTCTTCCAGAATCCAGGACCTGTTCAGTGTTAGATATTTTGGCCTGTGACCTGGTTACAGCAAATACATGTGCAGGGATTCCTAGCATTTCTGCATGTGTCCTGAGCTCCACTTCTGCCCAAGCTGAAGTTTCTAGATCATTGCCAAGCAAGCATTTAACGGGGAGGTCTGCACTTACCACAACTTTCTTAAGGCCAGTTACCCCTCCGCAGGAGAAATTAAGAACTGCCAAGGAATGGTCTGTCCTGACATTGCTAGCATTGGTCAATTGGTACATCTCTACAAGTAATATCTGCTCAGGAGCCACAAGATCTTTTGTCACCATTGTGACCCTTGCTCCTGTGTCCCTGAATGCCAAAGCCTCTTTTCCATTGATCAAAGGCTGCTGTCTGTATTTGCCCAAGTTACTGGGACTCACAAAGGAGGACATATCCATGCCTCCATCACAAATCAGGACAGCCTGAGTTGGAACTCTGACTAAGCCAGAGTCCATCTCAGAACCCAGGGTTAACCCTACTACACCCTTATTCTGAGTACCACCAATTGTAGCTGCACTAGGGGGAACAGTTGCCTTAGGGGAAATGGTGGCTGGAGTTGAGTCTTTGGACTTTGTACAGTCACTAGTCCAACGGGATTTCTGCTTACAGATGTTATACCATGGTTTCTTTTGGCCTTTTCCTTTATTAGATTGGGACTCCCCACAGATGCACCGAAGCATCTTTCCTCTTCCGGGTGGACGTGTGCAGTGTGAGAACACAGCCTGGAGCTCCAGTTAGCTTCTATGGGGAAAGTCACAGTTAGAATTTTAAAGTTTAAGGACACTTAGGTGTGGACTAGGAACAAACCCTTTTGGACTTAGATGGTTCTAGGGCCAACACCCACGGGAGCACCGGAGTACTTGTGTTACCTCACCCAGGGTAGCCAGGTTCATAGGTGTCAAATGGTGTTGGGTAGCGTTGTCGTTTTCAATGGCAGGAGACTGAAAAGTGCTGATGCCGGGAAGAGGAGAAGTGTCCGCAGAGATCCAAGCCTGGATCGAAGATGTGAAGAACCTGAAAGCAGAGGGGACAGTGTCTGGGTCACTTGCCAGTGACCAGGGGCACGATAGATGAATGCCCACCGATGTCGGGTGCTTCGTTGCGAAGAGGGAAAATTGACTCTTCAGCCACGAGGACCAGGAGATGTCGAGGACAACCAGGAGCAGGATTCTAGCTGTCCCACAAAGGATGTCGAGTGCTGCAGCATCAGTGCCCGGATTGGACACAACAAGCCTTGGCAACAGCAACCCACGCAGGGAGAGGAAAGATGCTTCGGTGCAGACCAGCAAGGTCCTGGGGACTCCCCAAGTGATGGAGAGTCAGGGCATGTCTGGAGCAACCAGGGAAGCCCTAATAAAGTAAGAGTTGCCTTCACAGGGACCCACCAGTCAATGGACCAGGGATCGCGAAGGTACCTCGAACGAAAACACAAAGGGCCAGCTCACGGAACACTCATGGAGTGTAGCCAGCAATCTTCGGTGCAAAAGGTGCTCGGGGTCTGGGCTACAAGTTACCCAATGCACAGCCTCAAAGGACGTCGAGAAGCTGATGCACTTGCAGTTCCGGTTCCACGGTACCCACGAGGGCTACGGGTCTCAGCTTTGCTGGGGACTCGGGTCAGCTGCTGGGATGTCTGGAAATCTACCTCCTGTGTTGCAAATACTTCGGAGTCTGGCGGGAGCTTCGGAGATGCAAACCGGGCAGATGCGTCTTTGGTGCCTGCCAAGCAGGGGAGTAACTCCTTTACTCCATGGGAGATTCTTCAGTCATCTAGTCGTCAAAGTTCTGGGATTTCTGTAGCAGAGTTTCGTCCAGGTGTAATCTAAAGTCCTGTAGCCAGGGGTTCCTTTCTTATTCATAAGGAAGAGTTTGGACATACTCTGGGGACCCACCTATGGGAGGGTAAGGAAAGAGGGGTGGCTACACCCATTTCCTTTGTCCAGTTTCACGCCAGAGCAGGGGCTGGTAGCCCCTGCAGCCGGTTTGAACTGGACTATGCACAGGGACACCAAATGTGCCACCAGTGCTGAACTTCAAAGCACTACTGGAGTGCATCCACCCATCCCTAATCCACTAGGGCCTGTCTGGGAGGTGGTAACACCTCCCTGTGACAGGAAACCTATTGTCCAGGCCTCCCCTGCCGGAGTTTCGGTCAGCAGCAGGAGGCCAGACTCGTGTCTGTGACTCGCAGCATCCATTTTGTGATGCCAGGGCTCTGTTAGCTGGTACCAGGAATATCGGTGCTGTCATGAATCTCCCTCTAGAAGGGTGGGATCATACTCCCACACCAGTTACTGGTGTGGGGGTATGATTCTAAGGTGTTTGACACCAAACATGACATGTTTCCGTGCAGCCATCCCAAAGTTAGCATTTACCGCGAGGATGTAATGCACTTAATGTTATGTTATGTTATGTTATAAAGTTTGTAAAGCGCATCTGTTACCCGTAGGTGTCCTGGCGCTATGGTAAAAAGTCCTCCTTCAGACAAGTGGGTTATCATTGATACCTTTTAATACGCAAATAGCCAGGTTTTTAGTGCCCTCCTGAAGCTAAAGTGGTTAGAAATGCCTCTAATGTGACGTGGTAGCGCGTTCCAGGCCTTGGTAGCTCCAACGAAGAAGCCCCGGCCACCCCAATTTGTTTTTTTCGCTAGAGCGGTTGTGGCCAGTTTGGCTTCAGCAGAACGTAATGCTCTTCTGGGTATGTACCAACGAATGTGCTTGGTCAGGTATGAAGGTCCTTTACCCTGGAGTGACCTGTGCACTATGCACATGGCTTTAAACAAAATGCGTTTTTTTACTGGAAGCCAGTGAAGTTTTTTGATTTCGGGTGAGATGGCAGCATACTTTGGAATCCCTGAGATAAGTCGAGCGGCTGCATTGTGAAGTAACTGGAGTTTATTCAGTAGTCCTTCCCGAATATTTAGGTAGAGGCTATTACAGTAGTCCAGTTTTGAGAGGGCAAGAGCTGATACCACTGTTCTTAAACTCTCTTTGGGAAGTAGTGGCAGAATTTTTTTGCAGGACTTTAAAGTAAATGAAGTGGCCGACACCACCGCATTAACTTGATCTTTATAGGATAGCTGGTTATCAAGCATTAGCCCAAGATTTTTAACTTTCCTGCTAGGTGGCGGAAGTGGTCCCAATGAATCTGGCTACCATTCTGGAGTCCAGAAATTAAGATCATTCCCAAAAAGAACTACCTCTGTTTTGCTGGAGTTCAACTTGAGGCAGTTTTGAGCCATCCACTTGCCAACCTCTATCATACAGTCATTAAACCCAGAGGTGATGTTCTGCTGTCCTCCTGGGAGCAGAGACACCACAATCTGGGTATCATCAGCATAGGAGGTAAGATGGAACCCAAAGGATTCTACCAGAGGGGCTAGCTGTTTTACGTAAACGTTAAAAAGTGTTGGACTGATGGAGGAGCCCTGCGGGACCCCACAGGGGAAGGAGAATGATTTAGCAGAAAAGTCTCCTAAGGTAACCGTTTGTACTCTATCCTTCAGGAAGGATTTAATCAGGTTCCAGGCCATGCCTCGGACTCCAATTTCCTCTAATCGGTCCATCAGCAACCCATGATGGACCGTATCAAAGGCCGCTGATAGTTCCAATATAATCAGTGCCGCTTTTCCTCCTTGATCAAGGGTGGCTCTGATCTCTTCTGTCGATTTAAGGAGGGCCGTTTCCATGCTGTGTCCTGCTCGAAAGCTGTATTGAGTAGGATCCAGTGCCTGCCCTGCCTTCAGGAAATTGCTAAGTTGGGTATTCATAATTTTTTCCGCAATTTTGGCAGGGAGCGGAAGCCTGGATATGGGCCTAAAGTTGTTAGGAACATTATTATCCAGTTGGGGTTTTTTTAGAAGTGGGAGTATGGTTGCTGTTTTCCAGCCTAAAGGGAAGTGTCCTTTTATAAACATAGCATTGATTACAGATGCTAAAAATGTTGTGACTGGTTCAGGTGCGAGTTTCAACACTGATGCGGGGCATAAGTGTATATGGTCAGGCTGCATCACAGACAACCCCGGAGAATAGATTCTGAAGGCTGCAGAGAGGCTCTGCTCATGCATGGGCACCCTCTCACATAAAACCAAGCCCCTGCCTTCAGGATTGATAAGGCCTGCCATAGGGGTGACTGATAGGTTTATATGTGCAGTGATAGGGTGAGGTATAGTGAATTTATATCTCTGTAAGGGGTGCATGCACCACCTTACCCAGGCTGCAGTAGCAGACCTGTGGTGTCATTTTTGATGGCTTCCCAGGGGTGGCATAATACATGCTGCAGCCCCTGGTAGGCCCCTGGGGTACCTATGCCCGGAGTACATAGTATACCATATACTAGGGACTTATAAGGGCACCCCAGAATCCAATCTGTGGTGTACCTAAGGTACATGGAATCAATTTAGAGTGGAAGCAGCTAGGCTGGGGTCCTGAATAGCAGGGCCTCAGCTAGACTAAAGTCGAAAAACAGTGAAACATCAGCAAAAAGTGAGGGTAACCATAAGAAGCAGATCCTACTCTCCTACAAACACGAAGAAAGAATTTATGCGGTGCGGACTACCTATGATTAGGATGCACCCCTACAACTGCCAAATCATTTTGTGCTCTAATAGAAACCCCCCATCTGATGACTAGTCTCATCATACTCACTTTACTCCCTGTAGAAAGAATCAACCTAAACAGAAGTCGTAGCCAATCTTCCCTGTCAGAACTTTTCCAGGCTTTGAAATTCTCATAGTGACTACCCTGCAGTGTCTCCAGTCTCCTCTCTCGCAGCCTAAGAGAATTCCCAACTTGACTGAACCTATGCCCCTTGAGAACTTTTAACTTCCCCATCAAAAGGGTGACACAAACCACAACTATGATGATTGGCTTCAGGATATAAACAAGAATTCCCTTCCCAAGATTACCAAACTAACTTCCAATCCTTTCAAATCCTTTACCAAACTTGCCCCAAACTCCCTTTGTTGCCAAGTCATGGGTCTCATGATGTATCTCAGTGATGTTACTTATATACTACCTTAGATCCTTACTATGGTCTGGGATACAAGTACAGCACTGTTGAGCCCTCAGCATTTTACCGACTGCCTTCCTTTGCCAATAACACATCTAAAGCAAGACGGTTTTTCATCACTATAGCTTTTATAGAAACCATCTCTCCATCCACGAGTATTAATGACTGAGCCGTATTGACTGACAACTTATCCACTATAGTTGACAAATTTCTATTCTTAACATCATTCAAAACCACTACCAAACTTGGTATCAATGTGCCAAATACGTCTCCTACAATCTCTCCCACACTCATACCATGTTTCTCTCTACACTAGACTTCTTCTCCGAAGTCTTTAGATCCTCCACATGATTTATCTTCGGAAACACAACAGCCACATAATATGTGCCAGTGGCAATCGGACATACGCATTCTTCCCACTTACAAATTACACATTTGCACCACTTGTACTGCTGCTTGCAAGAACTTCTTTGCAGTAGCTTCAATCATGAAAATGTGATCACACTCACTTTGTCCGACAAAGATCTTGCCATAGTATGTCTGTACCTGCCTAATACAGAGCTTTCCTCGTTGTTTCAAATCTAAAGCTATTGGATCATATCTTCCCTTAGCCTTGTGAGCTAACTCCTCCTTGATACATTTGAAATTTCCTTTTCTACTGTCAAGTTTAACTGCTGGTGACTTATGTATATCTTCTACTTGATCTACAAACTTCTTTTCTTTATTAGTTACATACAAGTCAAATTCTGTCTATGTGCATAAGCCAGTCAAGTGCTTATAAGCTGGAAACTAATTAAGCACCACATCATAATTCGAGAAATAGTACTCATAATGACCTTACCATAGAACATGCTAAGCAACATGCTACAAGTAATACCATACGTTAAAGGCAAATGATGGTACCTAATACATTAATCAACTGATGATGGTAACTGCATACACGCATAACAATCTCTCACATCCATTGTATTCGAATACTCACAACATCTTGGCATAAGCATTCAACGTATAATCACCTTCAGACAAATCGACGTGCAACAAGCAACTAGCCAGATCACTTTCAGCTAGTAATGTACCCTCTTTTGTACTAGAAGTGGTAGGTGTGGCTGACTCATGCACTCCCACATTGTCAGCTTCTGTTTCATGTGAACCTCTAACGGACACAATAATGACTACCGCAATAACTATGATTACTCCTACTATAAGTGTACCTATCACACATTTATTTCTACGGTTCGAATTTCCAGACTCCATCTTCAAATGAGTTTGGATTGCTGCAGCAAGAGGATCAACGCAAAGTCTCTCTCTCTGCCTCTCAATGCTGGATACACATTTCCTTGAAGTAGTGGAAATAGTTTTCACAGGTCGTTGCACAATTATTTACAAACTCAAAGACTTCCTTAGCCCTCTTTCTTCTTTAATGGAAAATTCTCTAATTTCATTCCTCTTCCACTCAGGCCTAGGGTATCTTCTTTTAAACACTGGATTTTTATTTACATTTCACAGTTCAATTTACATCCCTTATAAGATCAGAGCCAATTTCCTCAATGACACGCTGCAAAACCTCAAAACAAACTGCTGTAATCTGAGCTGGTGGCTGCTATCCCAAAGTCAGAAATGGAGATCTTCCAGAATCAAACTCCGCAAGCCACTCAGTCTTGGAGGCTCTGGCACAGACAGAGTCAAAACTCCATTGGCTTCTACTCCAGAGACCAACAGTTCAATTTCAATTATCAGCACTGTTGCTCCACGTCTCACTTGTCCGGACCTCACCCTCCTGGACCTCACTGTTCCCGGCATCTGTAACCAGACAAGCCCACCCCAGGGCAGCGTATCTCCGGCACAGCACTCTTGCTCTCCTTGATCTTCTCAAGCTCCCCTGTGCCTGTTCCATGTCACTTTGCTCTGATTCAGAAGTTTAAGGTATGAGAGCAAGATCTCTTTCAGGTGCAAGTCTCAAGTTCTGCTTCCTTTGTCTCACAGACCATGATTCTTGTTCAATTTCTGTTCTTTTCACAGCATCCGGCCACTTTCCACCAGCCTCTATTGCTGAGTTGGACTCTATACCACTTGCAACGTTACCTTCTGCCTCAGAGTCAATACCTGGGCCTTGTGTAGCGTGTCCCCCATAGCTCTACCTGGTGGAGAACCAGCCTCATCAGGTACCCCCATAGCTTGGCTTGCCCTTTCTTGTGGCCTTGCAACCACGACTGGATTCTCTTCGGGGAGAGGAGCTGTTTCTTCCGAGGGTCCTGAAACTGCAAGTATGGGAGGTGTGAATCCAGTTTGACAAGCCTCTGCATTTCACATCAGTGTTCGTTACCGGAATCACTTAATACGGGCCTCGTCAGCAGGCATCAAGACAATTCTTTCTCACGTGTTTCCAGATAAGGATCCAATCCCCAGGACAAAAATCATGGCAGAGGTCTTTTGAGATCAGTGCAGTCGTAGCTTCAACCTGGTGAGACACATTACGGACCACGTCAGCCAGTCCCTTGCAGTAGTCAAGCATCAGATCATCGGTGATGTTCATCAATGCTCTAGATGGCACTGTAGGCAAGCACATTGCCCTCCCCATCGAAATCTCATGCAGGGTTAATCCAGTCCTCCTGTCTATAATGCTGTGCAAACTCATCAATACCAAAGGCAACGTATCAGGCTAACTCAATGAAGTCGAGAAGCACACTTTTGCCATTTTCATCTTCGGAGTTCCATTGATCTGCTCCACAATGATCGATACCTCCGGCCTATAGTTACAGTGCCATCTCTGATCAACTTGTAAAGCAGTAAACAATAGCTTCATGATCTCACTATGGCAGTGAGTTCCTCTATTCAATTCCAATGAAGTTGGAAACCTAAACTACAGAATCAACTCTCTAAGAAACAACTTAGCTACTGTAAGACTGTCGCACCTTCTGAGCGGTTAAGCTTCCCCTCAACGTGAAAAGACACACACCACAACCAAAATGTTGCTCAACCCATTGCACCTAGGCATCTCAATGAAATTAAGCTATATTCTATTCAAGGGTCCTCCCGACATTTTAATATGGCTTAAAGCAACCACAGTCTTCTTTCCAGCATTCATCTGTTGGCATGTAACACATCTGTGACACACTGCTTCTACAAACACACGGAACCTCGGGTTAAATCACGTTTATCTGAACACTCACACCATTTAATCTCTCCCAATGTTTACAGCTCCATGAATCTGTCTTGCAATAGGGCCTAGTAGACAATCCGGCAACACTGTTCTACCATCTTTTGAGACCCAAATGCCATCATCTCGGTTTTCATAACCTGCTTTGATCCAACCAGCTTCCTCTTGATCAGACACTTCTCCCTGCAGACGCTTGACCTCATCCCAAGTGTCCACTATGCCTAACATCATGCTGAGCTCGGTTCTTTCTGTACTCTCGCCTGAGTAATCCCCATTAAAGATGCAAGCATGAATACCCCAAAAGGGGGCGAATCTGTCCGCTTATCTGTCACCCACAGTGACAGAACCTTCCCCCTTCCCATGGGCAGCACACTTCACAACAGCCACTTCCTTTGGTCTCTGTAAGACCTCCAACAGTCGTCTCACATACTCCCCATTCCTGATAGGAGATCCTGATGATGTTAAGTACCCCCTCTGTGACCATAGCTGTCTGAAGTCATGAACCACACCAAAACCATACTGGCTATTGGTATAGAAGGTGACTCGGATTTGATCAGAAACAAGGCATGCACGGTTCAAGGCAAAGATCTCAGCCACTTGTGCAATGTGTACTCCCTGTAAACAAGCAGCTTCCACAACTCCAGAAATGCTACAGACTGCGAATGCTGCTCTCATGTAACCCTCATTTTCTCTCAGGCATGAACCATCAACAAAAAAGACTTGATCTGATTCAAATAGCGGTTCATCGACAATGTCGGGTCTCGGTTTGGTACAGAGTTCCGTCACATCCATTCAGTCATGGTCCTCATTATCTTCTCCTTCTAAGCTTGGAATAGGCATCAAGGTAGCAAGATTTAACACAGAACATCTCTTCAACGTTACATTCTCAGAGGCCAATAAGATCTGCTCATATCATGTAAGCTTGTTATTTGTCAAGTGATGTGTTTTGGTTCTCGTCATCAGGAGCTCAACTGTGTGTGGAGCATAAACAGTAAGAGGATGACCCATTACAATACCTTCACATCTCTCAAAGCTGACACCAGTTACAGCAACGCATTTGAGACATCCGGGCAAGGCTGAAGCTACAGAATCTAAAGTAGCTGAGAAGTAAGCCACATGTCTACAGACACCCCTATGTACCTGGTTGAAAACAGATAGAGTACAACCCTCCCTCTCACAACAGAACAATGAAAATGCTTTGTTGTAATTGGACATTCCCAGAGCTGAAGCAAGATGCAGGCTTTCTCTCAGCTCCAAGAAGGCCACCAAGCAGTTGTTATTCCATGGTACCAGATCACTCATCCTTATGCGTCAATCTCTTCGCTGATGTATTGTTCCTGCTGGGGTTCCGTACCAGCTGTGATGTCATCAGCTGTCATCTGTCCGTTGACAGTTGACAGCTGATCACGTTGCCGCCTAGACGTCGTTTCTGCTCCGGTTAACCCGAAGCCTGTGTTGGCGCATACTTCAATAAAGTACTCTAAACTTCCACAACACGTGTGTGCGAGTACTTAACAACTGCGCGTTTGTGGCCAAACACAGGTAAAGTTCACTATACTCACTGTATACACCAAAGCCTAGATATGAGACTCCAGGTAAGGAGGGCGAGAGCCCGCCGGACACCGTACCAATATTCTAGGGCCCCCTCCCACACCTGCCATTAAGGCGTGGGAGGTGCCACCATGCCCCCTAGGACACACTTCTCTACGGGACCACCCCATTACCTCGTACCTGAGGAGTTTTTGGTTAATTGTTTACTGTTGTAATCTCACCACAGGGGCAGAGGTACCTCTATTTGATAATACCTGTATGCCGAATGTAATACTATATCTGCTGACACAAGATACTAGCGTATTACTAGGTTGGCCTTCTCAAAAAATGCTCTTGTCACTCGGATCCAACACTGGCCAAATACAATGCTCCCTGTGGGAAATGTTGACGCAAATGACTATACTACATCTTGGAATTTCAGGAGGGGGTTGGAGGTAGGCCTGGGCAGCAAATTCCGTTCCGTTCGCGGAATTTGCGAAATTTGGGTAATTTCGCGTTCCACGGAGAACGCGAAATTGCCCAAAAATCTGCGTTCCGCGACTTCGCGAAATTTTTTGCTTGTTCGCGTTCTCAATATGCGTGTTCGCGAGATATTTCACCCAGAGCACGCAAACAGCGATCGCGAACAGGAAAAAAGTATCGCGAACAAGCAATTCCGCGTGTTCGCGGAATTTCTGCGTGTTCGCGGAGATTTCTACCGTTTCGCGGAGATTTGCGTAACGCGATTATGCAAATTCCGCCCACCCCTAGTTGGAGGGAAGGTATAATGCACGGCAAGTTGGGGAAGCCGTTGTGGGGGTATTGTTGTGGGGAAAACGTAGACACTACAGAAATGGTTTTTAATGAGTCCTACCACTTTACATGTATCAAAACCTTGCACATACAGCCAGTACTACATCACCAACAAGTCCAGACATATTTTTGAATCTACATGATGGGTGACAGACAGACGAAAAGTAGTAACTTAGGACTGCGACTCCTCACCTGGAATGCTCGAGGGCTGGGCGACCCCAGGAAGAAACAACACATTCTAGCATATCTGAATAGACAGCAGGTTAGTATAGCCATGTTACAGGAAACGCATACACTACCCCACAAACAACCCCAGTTTGCCATGAGGTGGGCCTCCCACAGATACTTTTCATCGTACTCTGCCTTCTCAAGAGGTGCGGCAGTACTTATAAAAAATACGGTACCCTACATTGAGGAAGGGTCCACACTTGATCCGCAGGGCAGGTGTTGCATCACCTGGGGAAGGTTGGCATAGGCGTCTGCCACGCTGGTATGCAGTTACGGGTCCAATGTGGATGATGAAGACTATTTTATCACTCTGTGGGCACTCATAGTTGGCATAGATTCGACCCACATCATATGGGGGGGGCTTCAACCTCACAATAGACCCTACGATGGACCGATCCCACCCACTGTCGCATCATTACACTAGAGCCCAAGGTCAGTTACGGCAAATACTCACTTACAATCTACTGATAGACGTTTGGCGGCACCACCACCAAACACGACACGAGGGAACATTCCACTCTGCTTTACTCAACACCTGGTTCAGACTGGACCTATGTCTAAAATCACAGGATATCGCAGTGAGAGCCCTGTACTCATGACCATAACACCCCCGGGGTAGTCTCCCCAAGGCAGGCAGTGGCGCCTTATGCCTGCGTCGCTTCTTGATACAGTATTTGAAACCGAATTGGGTAAAACGATGGACGAGTTCCTGAAACTTAATGTGGGGTCGGTAGAGTCCCTGGCCTCGGTTTGGAAGCCCTAAAGGATATTGTATTGCCAAAGCAGGGGGAATTCTAATAGATATTCATACCACAATCACCAGCCGAGAGTGTCAGATAATACAACTGGAGACAGAGGCTCAAGGAACACACACTGGCCCCAAACACGCCCAAATTCGCGACACCATAACCCAGTACCAAGCAGAGGCGGAAAGGGAATGTCTCTTCCAAGGGATATACCATAAAGCGCAAAGATACGGAGAAGGGGAGCGCCCAAGTAGGGCGCTTGCTGAGACCATACGACTGAATAGAACTGCTAACCATGTCTTGGTCATTCGTGACAGCGAGGGGAGGACACATAGAGACAAAGAGGCTATAACTGAAGTCTTCCTTGCACACTACCATGCGCTATACACTTCGTGCGCACGGCGACAGGATGAGACTCCGCAATATCTGCAGCAGGTGGAACTGGCCAGGCTCAACAACGGGCAGAGAGAATTCTTAGCGGCAAATTAGATGAAATCCATGAAGCGATAATGCAAATCAACAATGGCAAAGCACCGGGACCAGACGGGCTGGGCATAGAATTCTACAAAACCTATATAGATACCTTGGCTCCTTTCCTCAAAGCTGTCTAGGAAGAAGCAGCTCAAATGGGGATACTCCCACCCACTATACGAGAAGCGATGTTGGTGTCCTTCCTGAAGCCAGGAAAGTCCCCTGACTCCACGGACTCGTACAGACCACTCTCTATGATAAACTGTGATGCCAAAATTCTGGCAAAAGTGCTAGCAAATCGGCTTACCCTATTGATGGATAGATTGATCAGGCTAGACCAAGCGGGATTCATACCGGGAAGATCGACCTCGCATAATTTACGGACACTTTTCTCCATCCTGCATGGGATTGACCAGGATAAACAAGTGGTGGCGTTTTTTTTAGATGCCACCAAGGTGTTCGATTCCTTGGAATGGGGATACTTCATTGCAGTCTTAACACACATGGGATTTCCTCCGGGGTTCCTTCTGTGGATTCAACTGCTGTATAATCAACGATTTGCTTCACTATTACTGAATGGAGACCGCTCTCCACCCTTTAACATCATGAGAGAGAGGTACGCGGTAGGGGTGCCCACTCTCACCCTGCTATTCATGATAGCCAGGGAACCATTAGTCGCCATGCTAAGACAACATCATAAGCTGTATGCACTAGATTATCCTACTAGGCCTGTGTTAATATCACTTTATGTGGATGACATTACATTGTACGTACATAACCCTGTGGATGGTCTGAACCCCATGATACCTGAAATCATAAAATTCGGGGCCTACTTGGGCATCACTTTCAACTGGGGGAAATCCCAAATCATGCCGCTAACGAATTGTACTGACCGGTTCCCCATGGACTATCCGCTCCTGTGGAGCAAAGACAAAGTTCGCTACTTAGGTATCACAGTCACCAGGGACAGAGATGAACTGATGCGCACCAATTATGGAGTGGCACTAGCTAAGATTGAGGATCTCATCACTAGGTGGATTGCACTTCCACTCTCAATGGCGGGACGAATATCCTTAATGATGATGGTCATTATGCCAAAATTCTTATATCTATTCACCAATATACTGTACTCCCCGGGATGCCCATTATTCACTAGGCTAAATAGTCAACTCATACGCCTTGCATGGGGAGGGAAACAACCACAACTTAAATGGCACACACTCACGCTACCGTTCATCCAGGGAGGGTTCGAAGCGCCTGATCCGGCACTCTATTATCTTATTGCACAAGCGCATTTTTCTGCATATTGGTTTGCTCCTCCACCCCTCATGATGCACCTGGCGGTAGAACAGGGGCTCATGGAGCCATTGTCTCTGTCGGGTTTCCTTGGGGTGGATGGTGGAACTATCGGGGGCAAAGGATCTACAGTGGCCTGCACAAATAATGCCTGGCATGGCGTAGCCAACCGGTCCAAAGTCACCATGCTCTATTCACCACTACTCCCCATAATCAATCAACATAACTTACCAGTGACATAGGAAGGGATATGTAAGTGCCTGCTTCTCCGTGTAGGCATACACACATGGGGCAACATGTACCAGCAGGGACAGTTCAAAGTGGAATCCGCATTTTTTCACAACACAATGCCTACTGCCCTATATTGTTTCTTGTATATTCGGCTGAGGCAGGCTGTCACGGCGGCGACCCCCGCCTTCCCGGAGGAACCCCCTACATTACTTCCGCTCTACCACACGCTACGGGCAGGGATGTCACATGCTGTATCCCGTATTTATAAGATGTCCACAGGGGCAGGGACACACAACACGGTGAAAGTAAAACAGGGATGGGAAATGGAACTGGGATATTCAATCACCGAGGCGGCCTGGGAGTTCTGCTGTCAACAGACTGAACGCATCACTGCTAGCAGCAGGTTTTGCATTATTCACTTTAAATTCCTCTATAGAATGTATCATACCCCCATCAAGCTACACAGATTCCAAATCCAGGAGAGCGACAGATGTGACAGATGCAGGCAAGAAGGGGCAGATTTCCTACATCTGGCTTAGGAATGTGGACCTATAGCACAATATTGGACCGAGATTGGGGGCACCCTAAGCGAAATGATTGAGGCACCACTCACTATCACCCCAGAAATGGGCGTATTGGGATATCTCCCCAAGCATTGGGGTAATGTTAAAAGATTCCTGGTGCTGTGCTTCCTTACGGCCAAACGTAGGATAGCATGCAGATGGGGAGGGGCAGGGCACCTAAATTTAAGGACTGGTTAAGGGATCTCACTTATAGCCAGGAACAATACAATATATACGCTGAGTTACTACCACCCCGTTCACGCCCCCGTGATATATGGGACCCGCTCACCAGGTATTTACTTAGAGTGAATGCAGAGGAGGTGACAGTAGAGGATGCTCCTCCACAAATCTCACAAGGCACTGAACATGATGGGACGCAAGATTCGTAGGCTGACCATGGTGGTGGTCGTTGTAATGAGTCACACACTATTCACACCCATAAATACTGTTTCATGCTGGACATCAAATGAATAACATCTTGCAATTCATTGTAATGCTGTGATTAAGGACTGATACTGTAATGTCTGTAACACCTTGTAATGATAGTGATGTCATGTTGAAAATGCCAATAGACAAAGTTAAAAAAAAAAAAAAGGCTGTGCTGAGATTGAGACTAGAGATTAGTGTCATGATTCAGCAACACTTAATCTGCTGGCAAAGCAAGCCTGTGGATGAGATCTTACGGTGTGCCAGATATTGTAGAGATGAGATGGATTCTAAGCACAGGAAGATGGAGGTCAAACTAATTTTGGTCCCGATGAGGAATGCGAACAGGGTAGAACAGGCGGAAACAAATTGATGAGCTTAAGGTTGGAATCAGGGGAATAATAAAGGAGGGATTCAGAATGGACCGAACAATACAGGACAATGAATAGGGAAAGGAACAGATCCCAAGTCAGGGGTAGACAGCGGTACATTAAAGAGAACCACTGCTTGTCATTATTGTCACAAAATCGGGCACTGGAAGGTGCGAGTGTCGGGCAAACCGGGTAAATCAGTTTCAGGATGAGGAAAGTATACAGATGCCTGATGTTATCAACACCGTTAACAAGAACTAGATCCTTAAATGTGGGGGATCCAAATCAGTTAGTGCAAGTACCCTAATCTCTGAGAATGTCAGAGGGTAGCCCAGCGTACCATCAAATGCCCTTCATGGAAACTCTGGATGGGTTTGTTCCAGACCCATAGCAATGACGATGACTGAGGGGGGAGGAAGACTGTATCCTTTGAGCAGTCTTAGAGGTAGACCAGTGTGGACCGTATGTGGAGGCAGACGTAGATGGTCATCCCATTACGTTCTTGATTGACACTGGTGCTACCCGTTCTACTGTTAGATCTGCAGTAGTTCCAAACCTCCACCTCTCGGGACAATTGAAGCAAGTAGTAGGAGTTGCCAATAGGAGAATGACAAACCTGTTGACAGATGCAATACCTGTGAGAATAGGAACCTATCAGTGTCAACACTAGTTTGAGGTGTGCGATTCGAGTTCAGTCTGTTTGTTGGCACGTGATCTCTAGTGTAAGCCTAATTGCACAATCTATTGCACACCCAAAGTAGTGGAACTGCAGACTAATGTTGCATTCAAATTGGCTAACCAGAATCCCTGTGTAGACATGTTTCTCGTGCTAACAGTGGATGATATGCCATATGATCTAAGAGACACCGTCCCTCCTGTGGTGTGGAATTTCATAGGAGAAGAGATAAGAGTGATTTGAGGGGTTGAGCCGGTCCGCATACAGATCAAGACTGATGCTGAATTTCCAAGAAATTCTCAGTACAACCTGACATCGGAAACGGTGCCAGGAATAACACCAGTAATTGAGTCAGTAATTGCGCAAGTCATCCTAAAGGAGATCATGGGAAGTCCATGCAATTCACCTATAATGGGGTTAAAGAAACCAAGTGGCAATTATAGGATTGTGCAGGATCTAAAAAAGGTAAACTGTGGTACTGAATCCATCTGTGATCTAATTCTAAATTCCTTGCGAACCTTCCCCAAGTGATGCAACACCTGCCCTGCGGATCAAGTGTGGACCCTTCCTCAATGTAGGGTACCGTATTTTTTATAAGTATTGCCGCACCTCTTGAGAAGGCAGAGTACGAGGAAAAGTATCTGTGGGAGGCCCACCTCATGGCAAACTGGGGTTGTTTGTGGGGTAGTGTATGCGTTTCCTGTAACATGGCTATACAAACCTGCTGTCTATTCAGATATGCTAGAATGTGTTGTTTCTTCCTGGGGTCGCCCAGCCCTCGAGCATTCCAGGTGAGGAGTCGCAGTCCTAAGTCACTACTTTTCGTCTGTCTGTCACCCATCATGTAGATTCAAAAATATGTCTGGACTTGTTGGTGATGTAGTACTGGCTGTATGTGCAAGGTTTTGATACATGTAAAGTGGTAGGACTCAATAAAAACCATTTCTGTAGTGTCTACGTTTTCCCCACAACAATCCCCCACAACGGCTTCCCCAACTTGCCGTGCATTATACCCTCCCTCCAACCCCCTCCTGAAATACCAAGATGTAGTATAGTCATTCGTGTCAACATTTCCCACAGAGAGCATTGTATTTGGCCAGTGTTGGATCCCAGTGACAAGAGCATTTTTTGAGAAGGCCAACCTAGTAATACGCTAGTATCTTGTGTCAGCAGATATAGTATTACATTCGGCATACAGGTATTATCAAATAGAGGTAGCTCTGCCCCTGTGGTGTGATTACAACAGTAAACAATTAACCAAAAACTCCTCAGGTACGAGGTAATGGGGTGCTCCCGTAGAGAAGTGTGTCCTAGGGGGCATGGTGGCACCTCCCACGCCTTAATGGCAGGTGTGGGAGGGGGCCCCTAGAATATTGGTACGGTGTCCGGCGGGTTCTCGCCCTCCTTACCCGGAGTCTCATATCTAGGCTTTGGTGTATACAGTGAGTATAGTGAACTTTACCTGTGTTTGGCCACAAACGTGCAGTTGGTAAGTACTCGCACACACGTGTTGTGGAAGTTTAGAGTACTTTATTGAAGTATGCGCCAACACAGGCTTCGGGTTAACCGGAGCAGAAACAACGTCTAGGCGGCAACGTGAACAGCTGTCAGCTGTCAACGGACAGATGACAGCTGATGACATCACAGCTGGTACGGAACCCCAGCAGGAACAATACATCAGCGAAGGTGCTATGGTGTCCACGCAGGGACACATCTATAGAGAACACAACACATCCTCCCCCGTAGGAGAAAAGAGGGGGAAGAGGAAGAAGGGGGGGGGAGGAGAAGAGGGGTGAAGGGGAGGAGTCTACTCACAAATGTAGTCTCTAAACTTTGCCGGTGGGCCAAGAAGCCTACCCGACCTGCTAGTAGTTACTGGTTCAACATTGTCCTGTGCCGGTGGAATGGGCAACTTCCGTCTGACTCTTCCCGTGGCAACCTGAGTGGATGTCCCATCAATATGCCCGGAAGGGGCGCACGCCCCCTGGCTGCTCATGGGAATGGGTTCCGTGGGAAACTCATACTCAGAGTCATAATCAGATGCACAATGTTGCGTAGATTTGTTCTTTTGGCCCTGTATAGTACTGCTGGCTAGTTCCTTGGACGTGGTAGTATTGGTGTCATCCCTAGGGTGTCTAAAGGGTGAGAGGTTGGAGAAATGCCACACCCTTCCATCACTAAGGAGTGCAGAATTGCAATAAACTTCATGGACCAGCAATGGAGGTGTAAACTCCTTTAGCAATATGACTACTCTTCTTTACTTTGACAATGTCACCTTCTTTGAGAACTACTGGTTTACTTATATGTCTTTTATCGTAGTATTCTTTGACTCTAGACTGAGATTCCCGAAGATTCTTCTGCACATGCTGAGTCAACCAGTCTACTCTCTTTGCTGCCCTGATCCAGCCCCCATTGCCCTTAGATAGTGGAGTTCTTCCTCGCATTATCTCAAAAGGGCTGTGACCTGTTGTCTCGCATGGAGTTATCCTGTATGCCCAAACAGTCTTAAGTGTCTCTTGTCTCCAATTTAGGTTGTTGCTGTTAGCAATCTGAATCATTCCTTTTATGACCCTGTTGAATCTTTCAACAGCCCCATTTCCAGCTGGGTGGTAGACAGATGTAGTTTTGTGATCAATATTATTCTTAAAGACATCATTTTTGAAAATATCAGAAGTGAATTGAGTACCGTTATCACTCACTATTTGCTTGGGCAGACCCTCACGACTGAAAACGTCATCCATGTATTTTACAATGTTTAACGCTTCAGGATTGTTGGTGAATTTAGTAAAGTGATCAATCATAACAATTGCGTACCACTTTTCTTCACCATCAGATACCGGACCCATTATGTCTACTCCGATTCTCTCCCAAGGCATACAGGGGCTGGGGCGGGGGCTGGGAATGGGTTGGAGGGGCGGTCTAAGCGTTACTTGTGCTTTGTCTGAGTTCAAGCAGAGAGCACACTCCCTTACTGTTCTTTCTATTTCTAAGTTGATTCCTGGCCACCAATACATGTTTTTAACTCTCCCTTTAGTTTTTACTATACCCAAATGTCCTTCATGACACAGTTTAAGTAGTTCACTTCTTATATTGTGGGGTGGTACAAATTTCCCACTTCTGAGGAGGAATCCGTCTTCGAATAACAATTCATTTCTTACCTCCCAATAGGCTTTGTATTGTTCGCCTTGCTTGTTTTTGGTGACCCAATCTTCTTTCAACATCCGTATGACTTGATTCATACTACTGTTATTGTTCTGTTCCATGAACCATTCTACTTTAGATATACCACTATTTTGTTCTAGTAAAATGGGAATCGCATTCTCCTCAGATTCTGTGCATTCTTCATCACTTGCTTTATATACGGGCATCCTGCTTAGAAAGTGTGCAACTACGTTTTTTATACCTGGAACATATTATATGTCATACATGAAGTCGAATAGGCGTACAAATAGTCTGGCTAATCTCGGGGAGGCTGTGTACAATCCCTTGGTGGTGAAAACTTTAGTCAACGGTTTGTGATCAGTACACAAAGTGACCTTCCTGCCCCATACAAAATGCTTGAAATGTTCTAATGCCCATACGCATGCAAGGGCTTCACACTCAATAACAGAAAAGTTCTCTTCTGATGGTGAGAGCGAGCGTGAAGCGAAGGCTATGGTATACTCTACGCCCTTTTAGTCTTTTTGGGTGAGTACTGCACTCAAACCCTTGTTACTCGCATCTGTAGTCACAAATGTTTTTAGAGATGTGTCAAATCCTTGTAGAGGTAGTGCGGTGCACATATCCGTTTTGATGTTCCTGAAAGTCCTGTCACAGTCATCTGTCCACACAAATGTATTCTTCAATTTTAGAAGTTGTCTAAGTTCGTAAGTCTTGTGTGAAATCTTTTTTATTAACCTTGCATAAAACTCCACCATTCCCAGGAAAGATCGCAGTTCATCTTTGTTGGTGGGCACTGGTGAATCCTTTATTGCTTTCATAAGTTCTTTTTTGGACTTATACCATCTCCTGTTATTTGATGCCCCAGGTAGTTGACTGAGTTACTTGCAAATTTGCATTTAAGATGTTCTGCTGTTAACCCCTTTTCACTCAGGATTCCAAGGACTTGTTTGACCCTCTTGTCATGCTCCGCCCTAGTTCTACCCATGACATGGAGGTCGTCCTGGAAAATTAAAATGTCAGGGACCCCATCAAAAATGTTATGCATCAGTCTCTGGAACATAGCCGCCGTGGAGGCGAGACCAAATGGGACACGTGTAAACCTGAAACTCCCAAAAGGTGTTATGAACATCATATGTTTCTTGTTGTCCCTCCCCATGAAGTGGCACCTGGTGATATGCCGACTTCAAATCAATTGTGGAGAACCACCTAATTCCTTTAGTCGTGGCCAGCATCTCGTTGATTTTAGGAAGTGGGTACTGCTCTACAACTATGTTTTTATTTAAGTCGCGCAGGTCCACACAAAGTCTCAATTTTCCATCGGACCGTTTTGCGACAACTAAAGGTGCGACCCACTCAGACGCCTCTACCTTTTCAATTATACCCCCTTCAAGAAGTTTGTCAAGCTGATCCTTGACATCTTTTCTTACTGCGAAAGGAATGTTTCTCACTTTATGTGCAACAGGGGTTGTGATCGGCTTGAGTTTGATTTTATGTTGGTACCCTTTCAAAGCACCAACCTTTCCACTGAATACGCGCGGAAATTCCTCAAGTAAGCACTTTGCATAATCTCCATGCTCTGTTACACCAAATACCGGATCCATTTTCCTCGGATCTAAGATTATTCCCAGGTTCCCCTGCTCCATCCATCACAGAACAGATGGGCCAACCTTAGACACATACAGTTTCCCTGAGAATTCTCTGCCTTTGTATGCAAAATTTAGTTCTCTGTAGCTGCGTACATCAATCTTTTCCTCAGTGAATGATTTTATTCCTATGTCAGCTTTTTTTAGATGTTAAATGTAAATTTGATACTTGTATAGCGCACTACTCACCCGCAAGGGTCTCAAGGTGCTTGTATGAATACTGCTGTGGATCCCATCCTGGCTTTCCCTGTGAGGCGTCCACTCCTGGGCACCCCCAAGGTGGAGGCCAGGCATCCTTAGCATTGTGGGGGCTGTTGTGGAGATTAAGCAAGCTATTGCCCAGAGTTGCACTCCATGATTGGAATAGGCACCAAGGCAAGAATTATCAGGTCCGTGGAATTTTTGAGCCCAAGACCCGCCGAGGCGGGGAATTGAACCCTAGTCCCAGGATAGACCTCTGCATCAGGGTCTGCAGCTCTAATCATTGAGCCACACTTCACCGATTCTTTCTTTGAACTTCTCTGACCATACCCTTTCATTAATGATGGTATAGGGCGAGCCAGAGCCCGCCACAATACTTATGTTAACTCCTCCTATAGTCATGTTACATACAGGTTTTTTAGTTTTGGTTAGGTTCATGTTTGCAGATTTTTCAACTTGTTCATCATCAATATTGAGAACAAACATGTTTATGTCGTCTTCATCTGATAAGTCTTGTTTGTATTCGTCAAATTCATCCACTATTTTTACTTGTCCCGGTTTCCGTTTGTTGCACGCTTTGAAAAAATGTCCTTTGACCCCGCAATTTGAACACTTCACTTCGCGTGCCGGACATTTTAAATCATTTGCCAAATGAGATGCGCTTCCGCATCTGTAGCATCGTCCCCAGTTCTTTGACTCATATTTTCTGTTTTGCTATTTGTATCTACTTTTATTCCAGTTCTGTTTTGTGTTGACTTTTTGATCGCTTACTCTGCTTACATTTTCACTGTCCTTCTTTTCTTTACCTTCAGTAAGAACTGCTTTTGCGCAGCGTCCTGTTAATTCCGCTTTGCGCGCTATGTCTATGACGTTTTGCAGAGGGTATTCCCCTTTTGCCCATAGGTTATCTTGAATATTTTCATTTGAGCCTTGCATTACAATCTGATATCTGATGAATTTGTCGTGGAGTGCATCGAAACGACAATTAATTGCAAGATTTTTTGAAGCTGAGACATTGTCATCTATAGATTCGTCTTTACCTTGCCTTCGATGAAAACATTTGTAGCGATCAACACCAACACAAACTGTAGGTTTATAATAGGTGTTCAAGTCATCAATAGCATTTTGAAAAATGTCCCCTTCATTCTCAGCTCTCACCTTTTTGTTAATAGAGTTATACACCTTTATACCTCCAGCGCCTAAACAGTGCGTTAACATTTTGCATTTTTTTTCAGGTTTTACTTCATCATCCTCCTCCAACGTTGAAACATAATTCAAACAATACTCCCTCCATTCTTCCCATTTAAGAGTTGGTTCACCACCACCACGTAAAAAGGTTTCTGGGGGAGACAAGTTCCAAACACAACCTGATGCCATGTTGTGGTGAAGGTTGATGGCGAAAGTTACAGTCGAGAGTGTAAGGTATTTTTTCTTTTATATGGAGTAATAAAAGGAAATGAGGTGTATAGTGAATACCTCCCTTTAGTCTTTCTATTAAATCATGTTTAACTCCCTGAGCTGCTATACGTGTAAAAATATGGGAATCCTTGAATCCCTGTAGGCACTGCAAAGACAATTCCAGGTCAAGGTGTTTATTTTATATGAGCTCAGGACTTCTAACAGTTCTTGTATTTTCCTTTGTTAAATTATATATGCACGCGATATTTTTATTTATACTTTTTTCTTTACCTTGTGTCTCAAAGCGATAGTTATTCAACTCTTCCTCGTAGAGAAGCACATATCGGCTCAGTCTCTCGTTCACGCACTGCTTTGTTTATTGAGTTCCATGAAATGGCGCCGACGTCAATGCACGTAAACTAGAAGAGCTCCCTTATTAATTTCAAGATGGCCGCTCAACGTTTACTCTCGGCGTCTACGTCGCATGCGTCAGCTCACATGTTTTGCTGACGTGCACAGCAGCTGATCGTTAAAACGGTTGAAATTCGGTTTTCGGTTGCTTCACCTCACGTTGTTCTGACAATGGAGAATGGATGCAAATTTACTCACGACGCTGCAGGCTGTCCCTTAAACACACCTTGACTCCACTTGCGCAGGTCACTTTACGGACGTGAATTTCCACCTATATAGACGATTAACAAAGTGCGATTGCAGTGAAATGCGTGTGTAGATCCCCAGAAAACAAGCTAATTCCATACATGGGTTTTTCCGCATTTGCTTTCTTCATCTAACACGCGCTGTCTTCATATTTTACGACACAGCACAGCAGATGATCAAAGTTCGTTCGTGAGGACAGTATACTTATTTATTTCCACGAGTTCATACACTTACCTTTTAACTTCTCAAATTAATTAATCATTAGCGTCCAATCAGTCTTTTTCTTCCTTTTTTTTTTATTCTCACGTCTTCTCCACAAATTTTTCACATTATGTAAATTTTCTAGATCAAATAATTTTTCCTTTGTGCTTCCTTCGTGGGTTCTCGTGTTGGCGATCGTCGCCACTTTGTTAAGTACTCGCACACACGTGTTGTTGAAGCTTAGAGTACTTTATTGAAGTATGCGCCAACACAGGCTCCGGGTTAACCGGAGCAGAAACGACGTCTTGGCGGCAACGTGATCAGCTGTCAACTGTCAATGGACAGATGACAGCTGATGACACCACAGCTGGTACGGAACCCCAGCAGGAACAATACATCAGCGAGGGTGCTATGGTGTCCGAACAACTATAGAGAACACAACAGCAGTCTATATTTGTACAACGCAGACCTTAGGCGGAGGCGTCCCATGTTGTCTCGTGTGCAGCGGGGGGAGGGGTGGCGTCGGTGGTTAAGGAGGTAGGGCGCTACCTGTATATGCCTCTAGATACTGCTATGAATGCAGTGACAAAGTATTTGTGCCTACAGCAGAGCGGTGTAGAGTATCAGGCCTTCTCAGCAGGATATGAGCATGGATGTCAGCTCCCCGTGGCCATGGCGTTTTTCCCAGTCTGAGGCCTGCCCCCAGGGAGTCTGTTCCCCTGCGTCGCCGCTGGTGTTTTCTTGGCAGCCAGTCGCGTGTCACACCCAGCACAGTAGTGTCAGTTCTAGGCCCTGCGTGGGGTGGCAGGTAACGGCTCCATGCACCGCCCTTCCAGTGGAGAAGAGGAGGGGGGCCGGCAGCGAGGGCACCCCCACCCACTGCCGGCGTCTTTCAGGTATCACAGGCCGTATTCGGGGGGGCTGGCCAATTCAGGAGTCGCGGGGCTGTGTGTGTCGCTCCAGCCTCACCTCGCACCGCAGGCCTCAGTCCCCGGCCTCGCGTGGATGCGCCCGCCGCCTCAGCCACCTCTGGAGCAGCAGTAGAGCCTCGCCCCCCACTTAGTGTGCCGCGGCGCCGCCTCCGCCTTCGCACCAGGCGCTTCCAGTTTCGGCAGATTCTCTCTCTGGTCTCTCACCTGGGAGGGCTCAGCTCCGCAACCATGGTGTCAGTCCTGGCGGGTGGCGAATAGTCACGTTAGTGGCGGCCCCATGCTGAGCAGTGCTCCCTGCCAGTCCCCGACAGGGGCATCTTCCTGCTCAGTCCTCGTAGTCGCCTGTGGGCCCCAGGAGAGCTCTTTCACTCCCAGCCAATCTCTCCGCACATTTGCAGGTGTGGATGGCGATGATTGCCACCGGGTTAAGGATTCGTGACGGATTTTTCTTCCAGGGCTGACAGAGCCCGGCTAGTGTGCGGCCATCGTGTCAGCCCGCCCCCTAGCATCTCAATCTCAGCACAGACTTGCACACAAGCTGTCCTATATCTTTCTGATCTAAAGTAGCCAACCCATTGTACTGCTAGAAGACTTGCAAAAACCATTCATAGTTGGCATGCACCGATTCCTTATGATCTTGTGTGGTTCGATCTGTCTTAAGTCGATATCTTGTGGGGCAATTTCATACTGTAAACATGTAATTATCTGTCCGAACTTTTTCCTAACTAAAGGTGAAGGACCATGTGTTATAGGGTCTCTATCTGGTTCATTAGAAGGGCAGTCTATAGCACTTTTACAAGCAGACCACAAGTCACTAGGAGCCACAATGTCAAACAATGTATTCAAATCAATCCACAGCACCTTCAAAATCTTCACTTAGCGATCGACTTGCTTGTACCATTCAGCAGGTTTCTCCCTCAGCCGAGGAAAGTCATTTGTGGACGCTGCCCTATCACCCCTGCTCCAATACAAATACCCCCAACTTGGTACCTCTCGCAATGGGTAAGCCTCAACTCCAGGTACCCCTCCTCTTGGTGGAAGTGTTTCTCCCCCTACCTTCCTATTACTTTTCTTCTTTGACCATCTTTCTTACCATTTATCGAGCATGCTCCATGTGTGTATCCCTACAACTAACTTTTATAATGTATGTTTTCAACCCTATGACTCTTTTCTCTTCTAGTACCTGATCGGTATAAGTCAACCCATGGTTTCCCTGTAGCATGTTTATCTTAGACAAATCCACATTGTACCTTTGAGCCAATGCTGTCAGTTTATCATGTGCTCACCTTGCTGTACAAGTGACATCCTTTGCTACAAACAGCAATTCATCTGGTTCATAAATGTCTATCCTTTCAAAAGGAAAGCTTCCGCTGATTATATCTTCCACCTCTGCTTTTAGACTCACTACATCAAGCAACTTTGCCTTCACTGCAGCTTTGATCGTTCCCTGACTTGATGCATTACTATGTCCTTCCTCTCCACCACTCTTCTGTAGTCTGTTCCTTCCGCTGATATCCTTCCCATGGGTCCTCTATCTGGAGCTTCCCACATTCGCAAATCTGAATTTTCCAGTGACACTGATTGTATTGTACTAGACCCAACATATATCCCTGATGAGTCTGCGGTTGCTGGCAAAGGAGTAGTATCTTCTATAGGCACCAAAAATGGACCATTCCCATTCACCATTACATTTGAATCTGGGTTGACCGTTTGTCCCAATCCTGACTGCTGCTGACTAGCGTTTTCTCCTAGACTCAGATCATACACAGGGACTACAGGTCGAATAGTGACAGTTACCCTAAGGGCTTCCGGTAACCTTATTGCAGCGTTGACTCCACTTGAGTCTGCACCTCCAAATACTGGTATCCCTATCCCTTCTGCTTCTGTTGAAATCTTCCCCACTACTCCTGCATTGTGGCCTGTCTGTGGCATTACCATTCGTTCCATACTTACTGCATTTCCCAATTCTTGCCTTTCCTCTTCTGAATGTGGGTTGTACAGTGGAGGATGCTCTGATAACAACCTATGTAACAGACAGTAATTTTTCCCTCTTCTTTGCCTGAGCTGCTCACATCCAAGCATTTAATGCCTCAAACGGTGTTGGTCTAGGTGGAGGCCGTAATGAAGACATCACTCCCCTCAACTGATACAACACCTTTAGTCGACATGAAACACAGCATGGAAAAGTCAAATCTCCCTCCTTTTCAGTAATCTTGTGCCAATTTTGAATCCAAACTTTAGCATGGAGTCGTACATTCGTTGCCATGTAGTGTGCGGGGCTTCCTCACCCACTTGAGTCACCATTACCCTATCTCCTCTACAAAATTCACGTAACACCTTAACCCCTTCGATGCTGCGCAGATTCCGCCGCTGTGCTGGCGGAATCTTGCGCGGGCGTGGTCATGACGGAATGGTTCCGTCATGAGCACAGCTCAACCGTGGGTCATGACGGAACCATTCCGTCATGAGCACCGAAGGGGTTAAAACACTTCATGATTAATCCAATTTTTCCACAACC
This sequence comes from Triturus cristatus, assembly GCF_964204655.1. NCBI lineage: Eukaryota > Metazoa > Chordata > Amphibia > Caudata > Salamandridae > Triturus > Triturus cristatus. The sequence continues at coordinate 693,771,219 of NC_140583.1, forward strand.
GACAAGGTTTCTCGCTTCAACTTTCCTGCTGACCACCAACCAATCCCAGAGCGGCCTTACACCAACCAACCTATCGCAATCCGACGTCACCCTTTCTTCCTTGCAGCAGTTCACCTTCCTTCACAATCTCTCCATACACATTCAATCTCGCAATCATCAAAACAGGTAATTGTCTGCCTTTCTAAAAGATCGAAAGAATTCAATCACTCAAGAACATCCACGCACTGTGACTCTCAACCTGCCCTGGCCACTTAAATCCATCTAGTCCACCCCTGCGCACAAGGCTTTCCACATGACCATAACAAGACCACTTACACAAAGTTCCCTGTCTCAGGCGGGTTGTCGATAGCGCTTCTCGACTTCCCAACAGACAAACGGTCAGACAATTACAGCAAATTAGTGTTTTCTATACCACAAATATATCTCGGGATCTTAGGCTACTCTTGAGCCCAATAACCAAAACAAAACTCTTATCCCAACTCCGCAAGACATCACACAATTAGATCATCACTGCAATCTATCACAACCCGCATCTCTATTAATACTCACTTCTTAGTTCACCACTGTTTTCCCCGCGCCATCAATCTCCGTCGGTCTCCACCAAAATCTGTTGTTCTCAATCATTGGGCTCTATTTTAGGCTCAATGGGTTTAAATCTTTTCTAGAGTTTTCTAGATTCTCCCCTCACTTCAAGAGAGAGTCATCCTACACTGCTACCAACTGAAGGAGCTAGGTTCCACGTTCTAGACTTACTCTGGAATCCCTGGCCGATGTCTCTTTTTGTGTGCTTGAAAGTGTGGAGGGGAGGAAAATTCTCGTTAGCCAATTATGCATTACAGTTCCAATGACCCATGACTCGCAAGAATCATAGACTCCCAAATCAGTTTAGCTATTTTATTACAAAGCCAAGAAAAGCTTGACATACAAACAACTCAAGACGAGGGTGTAGAAATGCATTGGACCTAATACAAAGCCAAACCTATCGTTGTAGTTAAGATTATGTAGCAGACACAGATTAACCAATTTGAGAATCAGGACACAGAACATCACAGCGCCTATATCCAGAGTCCTCTCCATTGTTGGTTTGTAAGTAGAAAGCATTAGCCTGTCCCTACTTTACCACTAACGTGACAGCCCTACTTAGTATTTCACAAAGCAAGTCTTGGAAAGGTGTCAGCTTGTGAAGGCTTCCTATGACGACCATTCACGTTGACTGGGTCAAGTAGCATAAAGATACAGAGCTTGTACTAAGACGCTCTTTTCTCTCAAGGCAAGACAAAAGTCCCATAACTCTGTCCCTAACTCCAATACAAGAATCAAATGCAAATGCCCCATCAACACAAGACACCTCCTAGTAGGTAACTTTCCATGCGGCAATGATGCTCACAGGCCTTGGCTCGATGACCTTGATTCCCAGGCTCTCTCTGGTGAGAAGGAACATCGCCATTCAATGTATCTTCTCCTCCCTAAGCCTAACTCCTAAAACAAAGATATTATTCTAACTAACAAAGATGCATTTCTCCACCTACAAAAGAAAAAGAGAGAAAGAACAAGTTATGCATACACATGAATTCTACTAACAGACCAACTCAAGAGCGACAGGGAAAAATACACGTTAGGCCTACAGAATTTGGCTAACATAAGAAACAACACGTAAATTAATGAAACACATATATACATCATTATTGTTACTGACTACATTTAAATCAATGCCTTGCCTTAGCATACGAATTATAATATTCATTAGTCACAGATAAAATTCTTCAAGTTAAGATTTTCATCTGAGCATACTCAATTGCAATATTGATTTCTCCACGTTACACGAAAATATGCCTATCACTTCACCTTCCATATTATTTCAATACACGTTCTAATGACACAAATGTTAACACGATGAAAGATTATAAGCAGGTGCAGGCTACCCAAGATTATGATGCACCCCTGAAACCGCCAGAGAAACTTGCACTCAACGCAGAACAGCTCACCTCAGCTATAATTCATCTTGCAATTCAGATCCATGTAAAACGGCACACTGACTTTGATACTTTGATACTTCCAAAAAGGTTTGGTTAGTCGGCCTGCAACTAACCGTGGTGGTGAAAAAAGGTTGCTAGCGGTAGTGCTATTTAAAATACGAGAAGAAATCTCCACCCTTACCTCCTCGTCTGTCTTCCCGTCCCATTTCTTACTATGAGCAGTTCACCTGCTTCACAGAAACTGTTACCTAACTGAGTTTAAAATACTTCCTCCAATATGGTGCCACCTACCCAGCATGCATAAAGAGGGAAGTACCATCAGGACATCCTCTTCTTTTCTTTCTGCGGCTACAGTAATGTTGCCTAGAGAAGTCAGGTAAGATGATCATGCTTTTATTTTTATGTTGAATGTTTTTACATATTTTTGCCTGTGGTGAGACCTGTTTAACCAGTCTGTATTTAAAAGACCTGGCTGCCCTGCACAGCGGGCATTGGTCCGTGTTTCGGGCTGCAGCGCTGAGCGTCCTTTCGCCTGTTCCCATCCCCGTGGGATATGGTGCTGCCCCGGCATGGGGACTCTTGTCTGTGGCCTTACAGGTTTCTTCTGGGCAAGAGTACAGATCCTGCTCTAGGAGTCCACAGCAACCATGCCATAAATTATTCTGTATTTGTGGCTTCTTTACTGCCAGGGCTCTGATTTCATGAGTTGGTACAGATGTACGCTTGTCACATTTGCCTTTTCATATACATTTCCAGTTGCCGTTTTTGGCATTCTTGTGTTGTATGTTTTGAGGCCTGCTATGGTGGGCCAGGCTTACTTTAAGGAGTCCTTTGTGGACGGCCTTCGCTCTCAGGGCTATCTCTTCCTTATGCTGTGTCCTGCTTAAGCGGACGGGGCTGGTGGGGCCCACATGTGTGGTGTTGCAGCTGTTTTTGGTATCCCCGGCCTGTTTGCTCTGCATTAGCGAGCAGGGCCAGGGGGATTTCATGTACTATTCACCCTGCTGTTGTGAGTGAATTGTTTTTTTCCCTCTTGCCGGCACCTGCAAAGCAGTCCTTATGACAATGAGGCTGGTTGTGCTGTGGCCTGTTTTGTTTTCCCCCACACAGCGTTTGGGGGTACCAGTCAGCTGGCACCACCACTCGTCCAGTCTCTGGATGCCATCATGAGGTGTGTTGCAGGAGGTAGTATTTGCTACTTCATCTTTTTGGCATACAGGGTGATCGGATTGGTTGGTGATGTTGGATTGTGGCTGGTGCCATGTTGAGGCCATCAGAGGTGGTATAAGGTCCTTCTGTGACCCATCTTTGCCTTCCTTACTGGTCATGATATAGGGGAGGTGGCTTTTCTGGCCTGGGCAACCTCCGCTTACAGTTCCCAGGCTGGATGTGTTTTTTGCCTACTAGGGAGTGCAAAAGGGGTCATTATGTTCAGGGCTCTGGTCTACCGACCCACTAAGGCATCTCAGTGAACTATAATCTCCCCTCATCTAGCGAATCATATGTTGCAGTTGATTTGGACAGTTTTTTGGCCTGGTTTCGACTGGGTTGAGCCTAGGTATGTACCCTTGCATCATGCTGTTCGGACCAGGTCTGGTTTCTGCCTCTGGTGGCAAGTACTCCTCCACAGCAAGGGTTCAATTCCTGCCAATGCTGGCATGCGACCACTGTGGGGACCTGTGTTTTAAGTTCAGGTCATAGTTTCTGTTCCCGGTGGGTCCCCTCAACCTTTTACCCTTCTGAGGGGGCATTCAGCATCTGTCACTCAGTGGCAAGATGCCCTTCTGGGCAGATGTGCGCTTTCAATGTACACATGTTCTGTACAGCAAGTGCTGGCGCATGTATGGAAAGTGGTGGATGATTCCTCTTTCCCTTGCTTTCTTTCCGGGCATTGTCCTTTAGCCATGTTTGCAGCTACTTTTCCATCTGTGACATTCTCCAACATTGTGGTCCAGTGGCTCAGAATTCAGAACATGGGCTCCAATCTCTCCCCAAGTTTGACATGTCCTGGGGGAGTGGTTGTACCCTGACGATATTACCAAGGGTCCTCCGTTGGGTCTGCCCCCTCCTGCCTGGGGTTTGGTTCTGAGGTCCTTTTTTCTGTCTGGTGGTGGTGGGCCTTGGCCCTGTTTCCAGATGCTGTGTTTCATTTCCTCCCATCAGTCGGGGATCATTGGGTGTGCATTCGGACAGATGACCTGGTATCAAGGTCTTATGGAAGTCATCAAGGGGGGGTGATGGTTCCCTTCCTTTTTGTTCAATCCCAGGTACAGAGCATGGGCCTGCGGTTCTGCTCAATCTCCAAGGAACACAAATTCCCTGCTTCCTCACGTTTCTTGACCTGATGGGTGTCTGCCTGCATGTTTGCATCCATCTGGCTGGTCGGCAGTTTCTTCATTTCACTGTGGGCTCATGCTGCTGCAGTTTCCAAGTGCTTCTTTTTTGGCATTTCTTCTGTGCCAGGGGTTTTCACGACCCTCTTGGCCTCGATTTTACCCTAATTTTGACGACTAGCTGACTGTCTCTCCTTCCTTCTATAGGCAATGAAGAAGGTGTGTATAGTCTATCATTTTCAGGATACTGTTTAGTTTCTTTATGCCCGCAGGTTGTCCTTCCTGCTCCCATCTTGGTCTCTGGTGTTCATCGCGCCCTCTTCCGTCTGTTCCACCTGCTATTTTGGGTTCTTTCTAGACCTTAAGTATCTGCCTGTCTCTGCCTGTGGAGGCTAGGTGAGATGGCCTCTACACTGCCAGTGCTTCTCTGGGTTCATCTCAATTTCTTCACTGGTTTCTGGCTTCTCATTGTTCAGTGGCTTTCATTCCTGGGTCCCCAGATGATGGGGGTCTCTCCGGTGATGGTCTCGATCCTTCTCCCCTGGTGGTCTTCAGGACCGATGCATGTGCTAGGGGGAGAGGTCTCTACTGGGGAATTCCTAGGCCCTGGGCAGATAGTCCTCTTTCTGGGCTACCAGTCCTCATACTGGTGGGACTTGATGGCGGTGTGACAGACACTGTCTTTGCTTCCCTTCTCTTCTTCAGCACTGTACTGTCTGTGTTCAGACCACCGGCCAGGTCGTTCATGCATAGGGGATGCGCCGGTCTTTGTTTTCTATTTTCCCCGGGGTTCAGCCTGTGGGCATTGGAGAGTCTCCTCTCTCTCTCTCTCTCTGCAGTCTCTCTTCCTTGGGTGTTGAAAAGGCAATCGTTTTCTTTGCGCTGGATCTACTGTTTCTCTCCTGGTTCTGCCTTCCCTGGCTGGGTATGTTTGCTTCAAGCAGTGTTGGCTATTTTCCCTCAGTTTGAGGCCTGCTTCCCTTGGGTTTTGGCCAGGGCGATATGTGCTTTCTCCCTCCCTTGGCCTTTGCTTTCCCAGATCCTTAGAGGAATTGCGGTGGTGCAGACAGAGGTTCTTCTGGTTGTTTAGTATTGGTCTTGATGGAGTGCTTTACCCTTCTTATGTCATTTTTCTCTCTATTGGGGGCTCGCTTTAGTGGACTGTTTTTGCTTCAGAGTTCTGTCTCCTGCTTTACAGAACCCGCCCGGGGTCTTCAATTTGTGCCTCTGGCGCTTGTCTGGTCCTCCTTTACACCCCTGGTTTCCATTGGCCTTGGGAGTTTTTGCCCTTCGGTGTCTTCTCTTGACACATCTTCTCCGAAGTTAGAGGTTCTCCGTTCTCTGGATATGTTGTGGGCCCTTCGCATCGCCCTTGGCCTTTCCAGTGCTTTTGGGCTAGTAGCTCTCTTGTGTGTTGCCTATGGTCTTCTTGGAAGGGTTCTCGGGCATTCTTTGTCCATTCTGCCTCAAGGGGTGTTGTGTTCTGTTATCTTGTTTCACATGGTTACTCACCGCCCTCTTCCTTTTTGTGGCCCAGTGACGGTTGCCTCAGAGTGTTTCCCCATGCTTGGCAATGTTCCGGGGTGTGTCATTACATTACATTTGCAATACTACCCCCACACCTTTGTTTCCCACTCCAGTCTTCTGCAGGGCATTGACTGCGCCCACATTGCTTGGCGCTCATTTTTTGTCGGCTGTACATGATCTGTGCTTTATGGTTTCTTTTTTTGCATTTCCTATCATTTATTTGACGTCAACCTTGGTTTCTGCATAAATCAATCTCTATGCACTTGGGTATGGGCTCATGCGTAAGGAATGGGACAGAAAGACGGACGTGGAGGAAATACCTGGTTACTCACTGGTAATCTTCCTTACTCCGAGTCCGGGTCTTTCCATTGCATTCGTGAGCCCATCTCCCTGGTTTTTGTTTATGGTTATAGTTTTTTTTTCTTTTTTCTTTCTTAAGAGTTTCTTTGGTATCCTCAGGATGTCCTGATGACGTGCTTCCCCCTTTTAGAATGCTGGGCAAGCAGCGCCATATTGGGGGGAGTATTTTCGTCTCAGCTTAGTAATAGTTTCTGTGGAGTAGGTGAACTGTTCATGTGTAAGAAATGGAAGGTGGAGACCAGAGTAAAGAAGTTTACCAGTGAGTAACTGGGCATTCTCACATACCCACCGGCGCCCGTCTTAGTAACAACCACCCATCCATTTCATAATGCCCCAATCCAATTTGGTGGGTGTGACCTTGTATCTGGGTTGCAGCAGGTCTGACAGTCCATATTAAACACACTTCACCAAAACCACGTACTGTTGTCAAACACTTTTGAACGGGTATCTCATTTAAAAATCTATTCAACCAACATTGATAAAGGCAATGCTGCCGCCGAAACTTGTCTGTTTGGATTAACAAATTAAAATTCTGGAAACCCACTGAGTGCTCTGTTCCTCTTTTGGGGAATCTAGTTTTATAATTAAATGTTCTAGGCCACTCGCGCGATGGAGTTAACTGTTCAAAAGTGTTCAGCGGCAGTATATTTGGTACGGCCTGTCAGAACTTCTGCAGGCCAGATACAAGGTCACATCTTCCATGTGAATGTTACAGAATGGAGGGGCGGTTGTCACTAGGAGGAGCGCCTGCGGGTCTGTGCCAAAGGTATGGGCACTGACAGCTAAACGAGGTATGCAGATTTATGGCTAATTTGCAAATGGTGTCAATTGTGCGTCAATGAGTGACTATTTTTTCAAGCGTAAAATGAGTAATGAAAAAGAATTGCCCAAGCCAATGTGGAGAAACACCTCCTAAAGGCATTACATCATTATGGGCATTTCTATTATGAAAAATCAGTGCTTGAAAACAAAAACGTAATGATGAAGCATCATGAGAACTGTTGACAAAAGAACCAACAGTCCTTTTTTGCTATCAATGATTCTTTCCCGAATAGGAGTGACCCGCTCCATTTAAAAACCTGTAATGTGACATAATCTGTTCAACAAACATTGATAAAGGCAATGCTGCCGAAACGCGACTATTTGTGGTAACAAATTAAAATCCTGGGAACCCTTCTGAGTGCTCCGTCCTTTGGAGAAATCTTGTTGTATGATTAAATGCATGAGGCCACTCTGGCGATGGAGGCACCTGTTCAAAACAGCAGTACGTGGCTTTGGTGAAGTGTGTGTGTATATATGTACATATATATATATATATATATGTGGGAGGAGAACTTCGTCAACTGCTGCCGCATTCACTGGAAGGACGAAAACTGACCCAGATCGATTCAGTGCAAGGTAATTTTATTTAACCATAGGTGCACCACGTACCACCATGACGTGTTTCGGCCTCAACACGGAGGCCTTGATCACACATACACATACACACGCATATATGTATATATATCTAGAGGATGAATTATTTATTATTCATCATGACAACCAGATAAAATGTAGGAACTGAATAAGATCCAAATGATGGTTATTAATTTAAGTATTGGGAGAAACTTGGATATACAGTAAGAACTTCAAAATTGGGGTAACTGTTGGAAGTACGATATTAGAGTCATCACTAATTCAGGTATTGTGAGTTGAATTGTGAATATTGGGATTAGTAAAATGTCGTCCATCTAAAAATTGCTCCATATAAGAGAAGGGAAATGTAAAAATGCATTGTCTTTTTTAAAAGTACTTTACAGTAACGTAAGTCGACAAAATTGCATGATTGACACACTGAAAATAACTAAAGTGGAGCTAAAGGGGAAAAAGAATGTCAAATAATGGCCGGACTGGAAGACGTTTTTAAGAAATTGTAATTTTTGTAAATTTCTTATACCTTTCAAAACTTTTTCTTACTGGTATCTTGATAAATTATTATTTGGATGCAAAAATGTAAAATTGTAAAAATGGCGATTCAAATATCTCAGGTGAATATAATGCACTAGCACTGTATATTCTTTGAATGTACTTCACAGTGAAAGAGGAAAAATGGCGACAGACTTGTACCATGTTATTATGTTGAGGTTAACAGTCTAGTGTTTTGATAATAGTAAACACAAACAAGGGTAATAGTACATAGCACTTTAAATATTGTCTAGACGTTGGGGACTCTATGGTTCAGTAGAAGGCTAATGGTAGCCGAAACGCGTAGGCCGTCCTAATTCCTGCACAAATGCACAATGGTGTTTAAATAAATGAAATTCAAAATTTACCCTGCTGTGGTGCCGTGACTTTCGCCGTGAGAACGAAAGAGGCGAGGGAATCCAAGAATGTATGGTGAGGGGACTGGAACGCACATCACGGGCACTCGCGAGCGAAGTGAAGCGGTATTTATACAATTCCAGTCGACATCGGCAGTAGCGGAGAAAAGAAGCCGACGCCTCTGTTTTCAGCTTTGAAGTCAACGTGTTCAACAGATGGACAAAGAAGAATGCGCAGAAATCAGACGGAGAAGTCCTGTGTTGAGTACGTGGGCGGGGGGTGGGTGTTGTCAGTGCGGCTCGGAACGCGGCGGAGGCGGCGTGAGAGAAACAGGGGCACGCCGTAACCTGCTATCGTATTAACCACTAGGAGTTAGTAGCCGAGAGGAAAGACAGACGAAAGGGCATACAAATGTGCTGAATGCCAAAAATTACTCCTCGCTCAGCAATTTGACCTCAAGCTATTTTAGCACTCCTAGGGGAAAAAAAAAAGGAAAGGGGGTAAAAAAGGACACAAATGAACACTGCAGCCACGGAGACTAATCAAACATATCGTGAATCAGCCAACACTAGTAAGAATTGGCAGGAGCAGGAGGGTTAAGGGATACTGTTTGAATTTGGAGTCAGACGACAGATCTCCAAAATACAGAAAATATTCAACACCATAACAATTGTAAGCAGGAATAAGAAAATTTAACCTCAAACACAAAACATGGCAGAAAAGTCTAAGAATCGTCTACAGAGAGCGAGTGAATTACTGAATGATGATGCCACACCATCAACAAGTACAATGGCCATTGAAACAACAGGAGAAAGAGACAAGAAAACAATAATCAGTGCATTAAGAGAACTTCAGCAAAGCCGCATTCTTTAAATCAACAAATGGTGGGAGAAAACAACATTAGAGAAATATATTGAATATAAGCGGGTACCAAGAGGACTTTGAAAATTAATTATGCCCACGTTGAATGATCTGGACCCGGATCTAATAAAACAGTGGCAGACACCAAAGAATGTTCATTTAAACTTATGAGGACACTGCTTATACATGCGGGAAGACAATTAGAGAGAATCACAAGCACAATCCAAGAACTGGAACAGGAATTAGCCAAGTTTCCAACATCTGAAGAGAATAAGGAGTTAATTGAGAACATGGAAAGAAAAATAAATAAACATGAAGCAGAGGTAGGAAAAAGAAAAGCAAATAAATTCAACAGAGATATGAGGGATTATGCGAATGGTCGCATTTATACATTTGCCCGTAAGCAGGACACACTCAGGAATAGAGTTGTCATGGACAAATGTGCAGGAACTGAGACACCTGATATGGTGGACTGCTCAGATCTTAGCTCGGCCGATGAAGAAGTAATTGCAACTCCATTGGATTTTCACGGGGAGATGCGACTTGCACAAATGATAACGCAACAGCGAGAAAGAGGCAGAGGCACGACGTGGGGAAGAGGACAGCCCAAAATACCACCAGAAAGAGTAGAAGATGGAGCACAACCAAAATGAGGAAGAGGAAAGCAAAAGTAATCTTGAAGAAGAAAAAAATCCTCCTAAATAACAACTTAGTAATTAACATCTCAAAGAAATTATTGAATGAAACCCATCTTAAACTACTCACTAGGGGATTATCTTCCTGTCCCAACAAAGATATGGATGTATCAAACACAAGGATTGACCTCTACAAGTTCTATCGAAAAGTTAAGCTCAAAAAATATTTTGCAGAAAAAACATCTCGACCAAGTGGTCCAAATATTGAGAATAGTGATCTATCTATCATTGCTCAAAAAGATCTACCTGCTTTAAGAACACTTACATCATTGGAAGAAGGGGAGAGATCCAACATGGGAGATGGTCAACATAACCTTGTAATGGATATAGGTCTTTGTAACAGCATGGGGATAGCCACGAATAAAGGAGGAGAAAGTGGACTCAAAAAACAGTCCAGGTTCTGTCCGCAATTGCCACTGGAAACTAAGATTGACTTGTTCCATCAAATTGTGGTGGAAGAAATCAACAAAATATCCACAATGTCAACATCAAAATCTAAGAGGAAAAAGGTTTGTAACTTAACACCGGGAGAATATAAAAGCAATGACAGAGTTGAGAAATGATCCAACAATCATTATAAAGGCATCCGATAAAGGAGGAAATATCGTGGTTCAGAACATGTCTGATTATATAGAAGAAGCAAAAAGGCAACTTGAAAACAAAGACCATTATGAGATACTTCAATATGATCCAACTGAACTTTGGATGAATGAATACCATTCAATGTTACTCGGATGGAAAGAAAGGGGTTTAATTGATTTTGACGAATATCTCTACTTAAAAACAGATCACCCCATCAAAGCGACTATTTACTTTCTGTCGAAAGTGCATAAAGCGATCCACAAGCCACCTGGAAGGCCAATAGTCAGCTCTAGAGGATCACTTTTAAAAGCAACATCTAGATTCGTGGATATCTTCCTGATGAACTATGTGATCAGTCTGCCCTCTTATTTAAGAGACACCATGGACTTCTTCAACAAAATCAGTACAATTGTATTTAAAACAGGATTATTAATGGCAACAATAGATGTCACTTCGTTCTATACCTCAATAAGACATGAGGATGGAATAAAAGCTGCAAAACAATTCCTGCAACTGCGATCGAGCAATCATTTGGAACACACTGCCATGTTAATAGACATGTTAACCTATTGTTTGCAACACAATGTCTTCCTCTTCCTGGGTGACCTTTAATTGCAGAAACAAGGCACAGCAATGGGGACATCTTTTGCCCCAACTTATGCCAATCTATTAATGGCCGCATGGGAAACAGAGATTCTGGAAAAAGAAAGGAAAAAACATTCCAAAATAAAAACATGGTGTCGTTTCATTGACGATCTTTTCATCATATGGGATGGGAACCGTGTAGACCTGCAACCTTTCATTGACTCTCTCGAAGTAAATGACTATAACCTGAACTTCACACCTGCAACAAGTGATACCAGCATCATCTTTTTGGATGTTGAAGTCTTCGTCAAGAACAACAGGATATGCACCAAAATGCATCGAAAACCGACATCATGTAATAGTATATTACATGCCAATAGTGGGCATCCATTGAATTTGAAATGGAGCATACCCTATGGCGAGATGCTGAGGGCAAAAAGAAATTGCTCGGAAATTAAAGATCTAGAGCTTGAAATTGAAGAGATGAGTTGTCGTTTCTTTGAGAGAGAGTATCCGTTGGAAGTTATCATGAATGCAAAATCTAGGGTCCATTTGAAAAAACGAATTGCTCTCCTAGTACCTTTAAAAAGGAAACCAGATGGTAAAGAGGATACAACAGACAGCACAACACGTCTAATCATGGATTTTAATAATCAAAGTGGAGATCTCAAAAAAGTGATAAGCAGGAATTGGGAAATCTTACGATTAGATGACACACTGAAAGAGAGCTTAACACTCCATCCCAGTATAACCTGAAAAACAGCTTCCTTAAGAGACATCTTAACTCAAAGCCATCTGGAGAAAAGAGAGCCAAAAAAGATCTCATGGCTAAACACACCGGGGTTCTGGAAGTGTGCAAAATGTCGCGCATGTCAACATGGCTCCAATATAACCAACTATGAATTACAAAATGGCATAACAGAAAAAATCTTGGATCACATTACATGTGAGTCGAAATATGTGGTTTACAGATTAGTGTGTCCTTGTAAAAAATTCTATGTGGGTAGCACAACCAATAAACTAAAGTTACGGATTTTGCAACATCTACGTGCCATAAAAAATAAAGATCCGAACTACCCAATGGCAAAACACTTTCACGAATACCATCAAAGTGATAGTAGTCAATTTAAATATTCTGGAATCAGAATTGTGAAACCTGCAGAGAGAGGTGGTGACTGAACCTTAAAATTGCGTAAAATTGAATCTAGATTAATACTAGCGATGGGTACGGAATATCCACACGGACACAATCTTGATGCGGAATTATTTGTACATCTGTAAATATTAGGAAGTTGAGGAAAACTGCATCTAATCTGTTTTGGATTTTAATATGAAATAATTCCCTTTTGTGGGTCGACCTTTCTTGTAAATTCACATCAATGAATTTCCTTGTCTAACCTGGACATTGGATTTGATAGATTAATGAGAGGATTATTAAGATCATGTAGAAAATATTTTAAGAGCAAGGTGTGGCACGAATGTAATGAATCGTACCCTTATGTAAAGAATTATTGAATGTACACTCCCAGTATTTTTAAATGAAATTGTGGAACAACTAGTATATAGGTATTAAGCAACGGATTTGGAAGTTCCTAACATATAGATCTGGGTATGTACTTTACAAAGAAGAGGATGAATTATTTATTATTCATCATGACAACCAGATAAAATGTAGGAACTGAATAAGATTCAAATGATGGTTATTAATTTGAGTATTGGGAGAAACTTGGATATACAGTAAAAACTTCAAAATTGGGGTAACTGTTGGAAGTACGATATTAGAGTCATCACTAATTCAGATATTGTGAGTTGAATTGTGAATATTGGGATTAGTAAAATGTCCATCTAAAAATTGCTCCATATAAGAGAAGGGAAATGTCAAAATACATTGTCTTTTTAAAGGTACTTTACAGTAACGTAGGTCGACAAAATTGCATGATTGACACACTGAAAATAACTAAAGTGGAGCTAAAGGGGAAAAAGAATGTCAAATAATGGCAGGACTGGAAGAAGTTTTTAAGAAATTGTAATTTTTGTAAATTTCTTATACCTTTCAAAACTTTTTCTTACTGGTATCTTGATCAATTATTATTTGGATGCAAAAATGTAAAATTGTAAAAATGGCGATTCAAATATCTCAGGTGAATATAATGCACTAGCACTGTATATTCTTTGAATGTACTTCACAGTGAAAGAGGAAAAATGGCGACAGACTTGTACCATGTTATTATATTGAGGTTAACAGTCTAGTGTTTTGATAATAGTAAACACAAACAAGGGTAATAGTACATAGCACTTTAAATATTGTCTAGACGTTGGGGACTCTATGGTTCAGTAGAAGGCTAATGGTAGCCGAAACGCGTAGGCCGTCCTAATTCCTGCACAAATGCACAATGGTGTTTAAATAAATGAAATTCAAAATTTACCCTGCTGTGGTGCCGTGACTTTCGCCGTGAGAACGAAAGAGGCGAGGGAATCCAAGAATGTATGGTGCGGGGACTGGAACGCACATCACGGGCACTCGCGAGCGAAGTGAAGCGGTATTTATACAATTCCAGTCGACATCGGCAGTAGCGGAGAAAAGAAGCCGACGCCTCTGTTTTCAGCTTTGAAGTCAACGTGTTCAACAGATGGACAAAGAAGAATGCGCAGAAATCAGACGGAGAAGTCCTGTGTTGAGTACGTGGGCGGGGGGTGGGTGTTGTCAGTGCGGCTCGGAACGCGGCGGAGGCGGCGTGAGAGAAACAGGGGCACGCCGTAACCTGCTATCGTATTAACCACTAGGAGTTAGTAGCCGAGAGGAAAGACAGACGAAAGGGCATACAAATGTGCTGAATGCCAAAAATTACTCCTCGCTCAGCAATTTGACCTCAAGCTATTTTAGCACTCCTAGGGGAAAAAAAAAGGAAAGGGGGTAAAAAAGGACACAAATGAACACTGCAGCCACGGAGACTAATCAAACATATCGTGAATCAGCCAACACTAGTAAGAATTGGCAGGAGCAGGAGGGTTAAGGGATACTGTTTGAATTTGGAGTCAGACGACAGATCTCCAAAATACAGAAAATATTCAACACCATAACAATTGTAAGCAGGAATAAGAAAATTTAACCTCAAACACAAAACATGGCAGAAAAGTCTAAGAATCGTCTACAGAGAGCGAGTGAATTACTGAATGATGATGCCACACCATCAACAAGTACAATGGCCATTGAAACAACAGGAGAAAGAGACAAGAAAACAATAATCAGTGCATTAAGAGAACTTCAGCAAGCCGCATTCTTGAAATCAACAAATGGTGGGAGAAAACAACATTAGAGAAATATATTGAATATAAGCGGGTACCAAGAGGATTTTGAAAATTAATTATGCCCACGTTGAACGATCTGGACCCGGATCTAATAAAACAGTGGCAGACACCAATGAATGTTCATTTAAACTTATGAGGACACTGCTTATACATGCGGGAAGACAATTAGAGAGAATCACAAGCACAATCCAAGAACTGGAACAGGAATTAGCCAAGTTTCCAACATCTGAAGAGAATAAGGAGTTAATTGAGAACATGGAAAGAAAAATAAATAAACATGAAGCAGAGGTAGAAAAAAGAAAAGCAAATAAATTCAACAGAGATATGAGGGATTATGCGAATGGTCGCATTTATACATTTGCCCGTAAGCAGGACACACTCAGGAATAGAGTTGTCATGGACAAATGTGCAGGAACTGAGACACCTGATATGGTGGACTGCTCAGATCTTAGCTCGGCCGATGAAGAAGTAATTGCAACTCCATTGGATTTTCACGGGGAGATGCGACTTGCACAAATGATAACGCAACAGCGAGAAAGAGGCAGAGGCACGACGTGGGGAAGAGGACAGCCCAAAATACCACCAGAAAGAGTAGAAGATGGAGCACAACCAAAATGAGGAAGAGGAAAGCAAAAGTAATCTTTAAGAAGAAAAAAATCCTCCTAAATAACAACTTAGTAATTAACATCTCAAAGAAATTATTGAATGAAACCCATCTTAAACTACTCACTAGAGGATTATCTTCCTGTCCCAACAAAGATATGGATGTATCAAACACAAGGATTGACCTCTACAAGTTCTGTCGAAAAGTTAAGCTCAAAAAATATTTTGCAGAAAAAACATCTCGACCAAGTGGTCCAAATATTGAGAATAGTGATCTATCTATCATTGCTCAAAAAGATCTACCTGCTTTAAGAACACTTACATCATTGGAAGAAGGGGAGAGATCCAACATGGGAGATGGTCAACATAACCTTGTAATGGATATAGGTCTTTGTAACAGCATGGGGATAGCCACGAATAAAGGAGGAGAAAGTGGACTCAAAAAACAGTCCAGGTTCTGTCCGCAATTGCCACTGGAAAATAAGATTGACTTGTTCCATCAAATTGTGGTGGAAGAAATCAACAAAATATCCACAATGTCAACATCAAAATCTAAGAGAAAAAAGGTTTGGAACTTAACACCGGGAGAATATAAAAGCAATGACAGAGTTGAGAAATGATCCAACAATCATTATAAAGGCATCCGATAAAGGAGGAAATATCGTGGTTCAGAACATGTCTGATTATATAGAAGAAGCAAAAAGGCAACTTGAAAACAAAGACCATTATGAGATACTTCAATATGATCCAACTGAACTTTGGATGAATGAATACCATTCAATGTTACTCGGATGGAAAGAAAGGGGTTTAATTGATTTTGACGAATATCTCTACTTAAAAACAGATCACCCCATCAAAGCGACTATTTACTTTCTGTCGAAAGTGCATAAAGCGATCCACAAGCCACCTGGAAGGCCAATAGTCAGCTCTAGAGGATCACTTTTAAAAGCAACATCTAGATTCGTGGATATCTTCCTGATGAACTATGTGACCAGTCTGCCCTCTTATTTAAGAGACACCATGGACTTCTTCAACAAAATCAGTACAATTGTATTTAAAACAGGATTATTAATGGCAACAATAGATGTCACTTCGTTCTATACCTCAATAAGACATGAGGATGGAATAAAAGCTGCAAAACAATTCCTGCAACTGCGATCGAGCAATCATTTGGAACACACTGCCATGTTAATAGACATGTTAACCTATTGTTTGCAACACAATGTCTTCCTCTTCCTGGGTGACCTTTAATTGCAGAAACAAGGCACAGCAATGGGGACATCTTTTGCCCCAACTTATGCCAATCTATTAATGGCCGCATGGGAAACAGAGATTCTGGAAAAAGAAAGGAAAAAACATTCCAAAATAAAAACATGGTGTCGTTTCATTGACGATCTTTTCATCATATGGGATGGGAACCGTGTAGACCTGCAACCTTTCATTGACTCTCTCGAAGTAAATGACTATAACCTGAACTTCACACCTGCAATAAGTGATACCAGCATCATCTTTTTGGATGTTGAAGTCTTCGTCAAGAACAACAGGATATGCACCAAAATGCATCGAAAACCGACATCATGTAATAGTATATTACATGCCAATAGTGGGCATCCATTGAATTTGAAATGGAGCATACCCTATGGCGAGATGCTGAGGGCAAAAAGAAATTGCTCGGAAATTAAAGATCTAGAGCTTGAAATTGAAGAGATGAGTTGTCGTTTCTTTGAGAGAGAGTATCCGTTGGAAGTTATCATGAATGCAAAATCTAGGGTCCATTTGAAAAAACGAACTGCTCTCCTAGTACCTTTAAAAAGGAAACCAGATGGTAAAGAGGATACAACAGACAGCACAACACGTCTAATCATGGATTTTAATAATCAAAGTGGAGATCTCAAAAAAGTGATAAGCAGGAATTGGGAAATCTTACGATTAGATGACACACTGAAAGAGAGCTTAACACTCCATCCCAGTATAACCTGAAAAACAGCTTCCTTAAGAGACATCTTAACTCAAAGCCATCTGGAGAAAAGAGAGCCAAAAAAGATCTCATGGCTAAACACACCGGGGTTCTGGAAGTGTGCAAAATGTCGCGCATGTCAACATGGCTCCAATATAACCAACTATGAATTACAAAATGGCATAACAGAAAAAATCTTGGATCACATTACATGTGAGTCGAAATATGTGGTTTACAGATTAGTGTGTCCTTGTAAAAAATTCTATGTGGGTAGCACAACCAATAAACTAAAGTTACGGATTTTGCAACATCTACGTGCCATAAAAAATAAAGATCCGAACTACCCAATGGCAAAACACTTTCACGAATACCATCAAAGTGATAGTAGTCAATTTAAATATTCTGGAATCAGAATTGTGAAACCTGCAGAGAGAGGTGGTGACTGAACCTTAAAATTGCGTAAAATTGAATCTAGATTAATACTAGCGATGGGTACGGAATATCCACACGGACACAATCTTGATGCGGAATTATTTGTACATCTGTAAATATTAGGAAGTTGAGGAAAACTGCATCTAATCTGTTTTGGATTTTAATATGAAATAATTCCCTTTTGTGGGTCGACCTTTCTTGTAAATTCACATCAATGAATTTCCTTGTCTAACCTGGACATTGGATTTGATAGATTAATGAGAGGATTATTAAGATCATGTAGAAAATATTTTAAGAGCAAGGTGTGGCACGAATGTAATGAATCGTACCCTTATGTAAAGAATTATTGAATGTACACTCCCAGTATTTTTAAATGAAATTGTGGAACAACTAGTATATAGGTATTAAGCAACGGATTTGGAAGTTCCTAACATATAGATCTGGGTATGTACTTTACAAAGAAGAGGATGAATTATTTATTATTCATCATGACAACCAGATAAAATGTAGGAACTGAATAAGATTCAAATGATGGTTATTAATTTGAGTATTGGGAGAAACTTGGATATACAGTAAAAACTTCAAAATTGGGGTAACTGTTGGAAGTACGATATTAGAGTCATCACTAATTCAGATATTGTGAGTTGAATTGTGAATATTGGGATTAGTAAAATGTCCATCTAAAAATTGCTCCATATAAGAGAAGGGAAATGTCAAAATACATTGTCTTTTTAAAGGTACTTTACAGTAACGTAGGTCGACAAAATTGCATGATTGACACACTGAAAATAACTAAAGTGGAGCTAAAGGGGAAAAAGAATGTCAAATAATGGCAGGACTGGAAGAAGTTTTTAAGAAATTGTAATTTTTGTAAATTTCTTATACCTTTCAAAACTTTTTCTTACTGGTATCTTGATCAATTATTATTTGGATGCAAAAATGTAAAATTGTAAAAATGGCGATTCAAATATCTCAGGTGACTATAATGCACTAGCACTTTATATTCTTTGAATGTACTTCACAGTGAAAGAGGAAAAATGGCGACAGACTTGTACCATGTTATTATGTTGAGGTTAACAGTCTAGTGTTTTAATAATAGTAAACACAAACAAGGGTAATAGCACATAGCACTTTAAATATTGTCTAGACGATGGGGACTCTATGGTCCAGTAAAAGGCTAATGGTAGCCGAAACGCATAGGCCGTCCTAATTCCTGCACAAATGCACAATGGTGTTTAAATAAATGAAATTCGAAATTTACCCTGCTGTGGTGCCGTGACTTTCGCCGTGAGAACGAAGGAGGTGAGGGAGTCCAAGAATATCTATATATCTATATATATATATAGATAGATATATCTATCTATATATATAGAGAGAGATATTTATATATATCATATATATATATGTATATGATTAAGGCATTTCCTCTGCTTGTATTCGTGTACAGGTATATATATATATATATATACACACACACACACACACACACACACAAAACGTAACAGCCTTTTTCATGATAAAGTACAACTTGGTAAAACAACACTTTCTAAAGGTACAACACGTTGTAACAACACGAGGTGGTAATGGTGTGCATGGTGTTATTAAAATTTGTCTCCTCAACTTTTAGCCAATGGTTCTTTTTAAGCAGCATGAGAGGTAATGAACTTCTAAACTCATTTACCCCAAGACAGAAATGTTACATGAACTCAGGTCCACAACCGGATTTTGGTGAGTCAGTTTATTGGAAATTTTGAAATAGATTCAAATATATCACTCTTAGCATGATATGACAAAGAGAATAGGATGAAGCCAAATATCCAGAAATGATTCACCTAATACAACAAAAAGAAAACTACCAATTTGGTTATTGCCACAAAGGTTATTAGAAGACGAAAATGTAAGTTAGAGTTTATTGAACTCTTGAAAAGGAAACATTTCCAAAGTTCCCTAACTGTCCGTACTCAACATAAAGGAGAAATCTAATCTAAGCGAGTTTCAAAAGGAAAGCATGAAAGGTGTCCTTCTAAGAGGAATCTCTGACTATGTAGCCTAATGCCACAATCACTGAGATAGATCGGTACCTCAAAGCGTCTGCAAGAGAAGTAACAGCTGTCCCTAGCTTTATTAGTACAAAAAGCGACCATTCAATGCAGGCACCTCCTACAACCTTTGGGTAACTTTCCATTATCCAAGCGGCCTTCATCTACTCCTTTCTCCACCTTATGCTTCACACGGTAAACTTCTCACATGTCCTTGGTGGCATCACCCCCTCCCACGAGAATTCATTTCTTCTTCGTTATCGCATTCCTTCCAAGGCATGGCTATCGACTAAACAATAGATCCTTCTCTGAAACTAACGATGTCATGTCCATCTGCAGTGGGAACACAAATACATGCAACATTTCACAGCAAAAGCAAAATGAAATGCTAGTCAGGAAGCAAATTAAATACAATTCAGGCCTACCGTTAGGCTAACTTAAAATCACATGGGTTACAATACAGCTTCTCTATGGCTTACAAAGCATGTTATATCATAATTATCAGCATCATGAAGATAGACTATTTCACAAACACGTTTAAAGGACAAATTATGCTTAGGGGTCAATATGAGATTCAAATTAGTCAGTTACATTTCTTACACACTTGGAAAATACTGTAGAACAGAGTAATACTTTGACATCTTGAGCATTAACTCTTTTAGTCCTACATTAGTCACACAGAATACACGTGAGTGCGGACTACTCATGAATATAATGCACTCCTACGGAAACTTTTATAAGAAGGGGTAAAGCAAAACATAAAGTGTAAAATTACGCTTTTCCAACAGTAACGTCTTATATTCATCAAGCAATTGGCATTGATGAAATCATGCAATATCTGCACTTTGCAAATAATAAAATCGTGACTTATTTTGTCAGAATATTTCTGGTTTAAGTAGAACTGCGTGATCGCTGTTAAATAGAGTCATGCACACATTAAAGTTTATTATGGTGCTTTAAAAATGTAGGGACCAAGAAAATGTATACTTGGAGATCATTACTCACGGAAATTGGCAGCATTGCCTTAATCAGCAGCATTCCAGTGGGTAACTTGAAATAGCAGCAATGACTTTGTGGCAGGTATGGCAGGTGGAATGTAGAATTATGAATGTTAAATGGTGCTGCTGAAAGAAAATGGAGCTCAAGCGCGGCACGAGCGTTGAAAAGCAAGTCAGTGTGGGCGTACAGTTGCAATGTGGAGTTTGAAAGCAGTACAGATTGAATACAATATGGTAACGCAGTTTAACATGAGCTCCTTTAACATGTTGGCTTGAATCTTGAATTATCCACGGGCTATTGGTTTCCTGATGTAGCATGTAGTTGAGGAACTTTGTGCTGCTTTTCATTCTCCATGGCAGTCTGATCCTCCTTTCTATATGCAGTTAAGAATAACTGGCATGATTTAATTCTGTGGTTTCCTAGCTTAAGACAGTATAAAGCCAAGAAACATGAGCCTGGTTTGTTCAGGTTTTTTTGATGTTCTAAAACAATCTTAAGGCAGTATTAATCTACTAAGCATTCTTAAAGCTGTCCTAAGCCTGATAGCGGAGACGTGTAATGAGGACCTCCCCATCTCTTGCAGAGTTCCGAAAGTCCCTAAAGACCTGGCTATTCAGCTAATCAACTGGACCCTGCCAGCGCCTGGTTACCCTCACGGCTGACAAGAAGTTCGCTAAAAAACTACTGATGAACAGTCTTAAGAAGACAGTTTTTAGCTATAATAGAACGCTTCCTAAATGATGGCAATCTTTGTCCGTTTAGATAGTCACAAGGCACTTTAAGCTTCAGAACAGCTTTAGTTAACGAGATCCAGTGTATGTAAGGTTTCCTCAATTATAGCTCCCTACATTGTTTTGAATCATGCCAGTGATTCTTTACGTTCCAGTGTGTAAAAGAAGAAGAGGTCTCCATTCGGGGGTATTGGTCACATAGATGTAAAACTCATTAGTCAGTGTTGCCTAATACGGGTCTTTCGAGTAGCAGTTCTCACATTGGCTACATTATACTCATTGATCATGACCCTTACTACTTACGGCTGTCAAGCAAGTTAGTAATTAAAAAAGACTGTAGGAATGCACTAAATGATTCCACTCGGGATAAAAAGGAATGCATAGGTTGCTAAGTGGGCTACATTGGAAACTGTAGAATTTCTGGCAGATATGGAGGGTTTTTCCTTGCCCTTACTGGAAAATATTCTAAATGAGAAACTAATGATAATTTGCCCGAAACATAACGAAATCGATAGAAACTGTCATAAAGTTCAAAGAATGACAATTTATAATGTGGAGCGGTGAGTCATAGACTCATGAATTTTTAACCATCTTTATTGTTTTAATTTTTGTTTGAGCATTTGTTCGTTTAATGTCTTTCTTTCTTATTACAACAGCTGTATGGTTCAAATCCTCGTTTTGGACATGACAAAGATAGAGAAGATGAAGAAATTGACAGCACTGACAACACTTTGAAGATACCTTTTACGGATTATAGAGGAATTGGAACAATTTTAGGCGAGGTAAACTGTCTCACCAAGCACGAAATGGAATTCTCAATTGCATGCGAAACAGCAGTGCAGGTGAGGAACTAAAATGTTTTGTTTAATATAAGTTTACTTCCTTCCACCATGAGTTGTCAGTTTGTGAATTAACAGTGAACTCATATTTGAATATATATTGTTGAAAGGCCTTATTTCTATCTCATGAGTGCTACTGTTTGCCTCAAGTTTACAGGTTGTAACTAGTTGGAATTGTATGTGCAGTACACACTTGCCGGGCGTTTGGTTGGTGGATGCATGGATGTTGTAGTTATGGGTATGAGGTAAGTTCCTATTTTTAGGTTTAAAAAAAAAGCTGATTTTGAATTGTTGCCAAGATCCACCGCATCAGCCTTCGGTGTTGAGCAACATCAACTATTTATTGCTGCAAGCCTCTGCACACGTCAGAGTAAAGTGCAGAGTAAGTACTCCTTATCACAAGAGTTAATAATGCAACAATCACTGTATAATCGATAAAAGAAAGACAAAATGAACAATCTTGAGTATTATGTTCTTCTTTTACTGCCGAACGATTGCCCAGCCAACACGTGTTTCATCTCGGGAAGTACCCTAAGACTTCTTCAGGGCTGAAGGAATATACAATAAACACAATCTAAGCCAAAATGAACCCTACAAGGGTCATATGTTTCTGTGCAAGGCGACAGAAGTAGACAGGTGAGCAACCATCGTGACATATCAACCTGTGTGAAGCAAAAGCTCCACATACATGTGTTCATTAGAGGACCCCGGTGAAAGCTCACAGTGGTGTTGGTGAACAAAAGTGACAAAACTCACAAACACAGTTTTGCAGTGGCATTGGTGATGTGTGGTGTATATGTGCAGGATAAGAAGAAAGTTAGATTGAAGGAAGGATATGGCGGAGGAAAGGCCAGGAGATGTCGCAAAAAGAGAGACTGACTGTTAGAGAGAAGAAAGAAAGACCTGTCAGAAGTGACTCACCGCTGACAACAAAATCATCATCAGAGAGGCAGACAAAGGGGGCAACATTGTGGTTATGAACAAGGAGGACTAAAATGGAGAGATACTGACTCAACTATCGGACACTAACTCCTATGAACAACTGAGTTCAAACCCTACAGGGCCCCTTAACATCCAAATCAATAAGCATTTAAGAGACTGGTACTCCGCAGGTCTCCTAAATGAAGATGAGCATCTACATCTCAAGGTATATAGATCTACATTTCCTGTCCTATACACTCTACCGAAGGTACATTAACTCCTGCCTTTCCCGCAGGCAGACCGATAGTATCTTGCATAGGAGGCCCCACAGAAAAGCTAGCTGAATATGTGTATATTTGTCTGCAACCCATAGTGCAGAATCTACCTTCCTACATTAGGGACACTAAGCATATCCTCAGCCTTCTATCAGATCTCACGTGGCAGTATGACATCATTCTAGTAACTTTAGACGTTGCGTCCCTTTACACAAACATTAAACCCGCTCTTGGTATGTGTGCCATGGACTGGCATCTTAGTAGGAGAACCGCGACCCAGTGGGAACATACCAGAATGCAGTTATCAATGATGGAGCTTATCCTGAACAACAACTGCTTCATGTTTGAGGGCAAATGATACTAACAAACTCAAGGGGTGACCATGGGTTCGAAGTTCTCACCATCGTTCGCGAACCTGTTCATGGTTTTTTTCTAAACACAATTGCCTGATGCTTTGGTCAGGGACAGAAGATAAACTGGTAGAATTCTACGAATATATGAATTATAACACACTGGGGGTCCAGTTTACACATTATCACAGCAGCATGCACATTATTTCCTGGACATAGAATTATACATCAGCAACGGTACCCTACATAGCAAACTGCATCGCAAACCTACATCCTGCAATGCGATTCTGCATGCCACTAGCTCACACCCCTTTTACCAAATCAAGGCTATCCCCTATGGGGAATTAACCAGGGCATGGAGAAACTGCAGCGAGGAGAGCGAGTTCCTCTCTTGCGTAGAGTCGATGAAAACCAGATTCAGGGTGAGTGAATACAATCCTTCCACCCTCAATATAGCAGAACAAAGCATTTTGAAAATACCCAGAAAGGAGACCCTAAAAGACAGGAAGAACAGGACACCCTCTAATCAACCCATCAGGCTGATTGCTAAGAGTATGAAGAAGCATTGGCACATCCTCCGAGCTGACAAGTCACTAGGAGGATTCACTACACACACACCCCAGATTACATACAGAAGAGGCAGATCCCTGAAATCTATTCTCAGCCCCACTGTTCCCATAATTGACAGAGACAGCAATTGGCTCACCCATCACTCCAAGGGCTTTCACAAATGTGGGTGTTGCGGGGTATGCAGGTGGGCCGTGAACAAGAAGGTATTCATGGACCTGATGGGCGCGAATACAGAATCAGAGAGAATATCAACTGTGTGTCCAAATCTGTTGTTTAAGTTATCATCTGCAAATGCAGCAAACAATATGCAGGTAGCACCATCGGGATGCTGAAGGAACGCACCAGTGAGCACACTAGGGCATTGAAACAGTGTGATGAAAAGTACCCCATGGTGGTCCATGCCATTGAATGCAAGGCTCAGGGCCCCTATAAACAATTCTCATTCTTTGGAATCGAACACGTTCCTGCTAGACAAAGAGGGGGAAACAGGGAACTCCTTTTTTTACGCCGCACTGGGGCAACCTGGATCATGCGTCTGAAAGTGGTCAAAAGTGACCTAAATACCAACCATGAGATGCAATACTTTCTGGAGGACTAGGCTTCCCCGCATAGAATACAGCAAGTGAGGTACAGGCAGTTTGCCCAACACACGCAGATGGTGCATACAGCTGCATCTTGCCCTGATATTGCTACCCTTGCTTGATTATTACCACCACAGCATGTGTAATGCATTTAGCGCAGTGAATCCCAGGCTTCAACCTATTGGTGACGCTATCCCCAACAACTTTGTGTGCAATAATTGGTGAAGTACTCCATGCATCTCCCTGTACATATGATTGAGTAAGATCACTGTCTATCAGCCAAAGGTGACTTATCCATGCATTCAAATATGTGATGTGTAACGCTTTTAACCAGCGACCAGATGCTCTTACCTGGGTCCTCATGTAACTATGCCCACGTGAATTGTATCCCTCTTTTGTCTTTTGTCTCTGTCTCAGTCACATTTCACCGTTATTCATGCCTCATAAGATTCTTTTCTCCTGTAATTGAGATTATATTGTGTCTCCATATACTTAGAACAACAGTGGGCCAGGTTCCCGAAGGGCAACCTGGTCTCAAACGTACACAGCTTGGGGGTGTAAATACAATTAATTTGTTAGTTTTTTTACCTTAAATTATTACAATAAATCATATGTTTTACTGCGTGTGTATTTTATTTGATAAATATTGCACAGTACTAGTGTCCGTGTCAGTGTACGTTTCAAGACTCTTGCAATCAAGATAAGATCATCATACGTTATTTACACATTTGTTTTATGCAAAGAAACATAAAGAACAAAACCCAAACATAAAGAAGCCCAATGCATTTTGGGACGACCTGTCCCTTCATCAGGGGAAAAAAATCTGAAAAAGAACAAATGTAATCATTTCTCGGGCACTCTGTAGTACCATAAATGAAAATGTGACGAACAATATATTGCTATTTGTACAAAATGTTTATAGTGCAAAAACCCTTTCTGGGATTTTATATAAACATGCCAAAAGCCCAGTGGTGACTAGTGCTCAATAAAACATTCTTTATAACATGCATAAACCTGATGGAAGTGAACAGTTTCCTCACATGCTGTACGAATACGCAATGCACCCATGATTGCACCCCAAGTATAAAATCACACGTGCAGCGCCCTCAAGTCAATGAGCACTTACTTGTAATAAAAAATGAAAACCAGCCAAGTACTGTATGCCACAACCCTGTACCAGGGTGAGTAATTCCTGCACATTAAGAAAATCACCATGGGGTCAAAGTTTACATCCACCCCACTACGACATGCAGTACCTCATCTACACGCTGTAAACTAATGCTCGAGAATAACCCGTACCTTTGCATGTTACAAGCTGGCGCTTACGTTTTTTAGGTCTCGCGAGCCAAAGGCTCGAAGAGACATTTTATATGTGGGATTTTCAAAGTGCTACCCACAGTCTTTTGGCTGGCCTAAACCTTGAGTGCACGAGATCACATGCACGTGCACAGCTGCTCCTCTGCTCATTGCATTCCCCCCTCCCTTCTCACCCAGCCCTTAGATGCTCTGCTTGATTACTTTCACTTTCGCCCGCTTTGACCCTTGCATTCCCCCCTCCCTTCTCACCCAGCCCTTTGATGCTCTGCTAGCATCTCCCTCCTCCCTGGGCGTGAAGGGAGACAGAGCCATCATGCTTGATTAATGGCTTTTTTATTTTACTGCTTCAACAGAACCAGCAGGCCACCAGTCACCCACTTCAGCTCTGTCAGTGCCCCACGGACTTTCGGTTTATGCTGCTGAAAGAGCATACAGTGAAAAGACTATGTGCCAGCTGATACGTTAAGAGCGTCTCACTCTGGGGCTCTGTTCAGTAATGATGTAGCTTTAAATTTATGTCTGCCTCAATGAGTACTTAATAATGATGAAATACAAGTCAGATAAAAAAACTTCCGCATTTCGGTAGCAACATTATCTAAGAACACAGAAGATCGTATGGCCTGTGGAACAAAGAGTTGTTTTTGTGCGACTTCCTTGTTTAAAGCACATAGTCATGGGCTCTCAATCACATGCATGATCAAACAGGGACATGCAGCTGAAATGTGATAAAAAGTTCCACACAAATTTCACAAAAGAAAACCACAAGGCTTGCGTGCAGATCAAAGACAGTTTATATGCAGCCAAAAAGGATAGTGCTGATCTCAAGGCATATGACTAACTAATTGACTCACTCTCACTGACTCACTCTCTCTCTCATGACTCACTCTCACTGACTCACTCTCACTAATTGACTCACTCTCACAGACTCACTAATTGACTCACTCTCACTGACTCACTCTCTCTCTCTCACTAATTGACTCACTCTCACTGGCTCACTTGCTCACAAATTGACTCACTCTCACTGAGTCACTCTCTCACTAATTGACTCACTCTCACTGACTCTCTCTCTCTCTCATGACTCACTCTCACTGACTCTCTCTCTCATAACTCGCTCTCACTGACTCAATCTCACTAATTAACTCGCTCTCACTGACTCACTCACTAATTGACTCACTCTCAATGACTCACTAATTGACTCACTCTCACTGACTCACTCACTCACTAATTGACTCACTCACTGGCTCACTCACTTACTCTCACGGACTCACTAATTGACTCACTGAGTCACTCTCTCACTAATTGACTCACTCTCTCACTAATTGACTCACTCTCTCACTAACTGACTCACTCTCACTGACACACTCACTAATTGACTCACTCTCAATGACTCACTAATTGACTCACTCTCACTGACACTCTCACTAATTGACTCACTCACTCTCACTGACTCACTCACTAATTGACTCACTCTCACTGACACTCTCTCTCACTAATTAACTCACTCTCACTGGCTCACTAATTTACTCACTCTCACTGAGTCACTCTCTCACTAATTGACTCACTCTCACTGACTCACTCTCACTAATTGACTCACTCTCACTGACTCACTCGCTGATTGACTCACTCACACTGACTCACTCTCTCTCTCATGACTCACTCTCACTGACTCACTCACTAATTGACTCACTCACTGAGTCACTCTCTCACTAATTGACTCACTCTCACAGACTCACTCTCACTCACTCATTGGCTCACTCTCACTGGCTCACTCTCACTGGCTCACTAATTGACTCACTCACACTGACTCACTCTCTCTCTCATGACTCACTCTCACTGACTCACTATCACTAATTGACTCACTCTCACTGACTCACTCACTAATTGACTCACTCACTGAGTCACTCTCTCACTAATTGACTCACTCTCTCACTAATTTCCACACTCTCACAGACTCACTCTCACAGACTCACTCTCACTCACTCATTGGCTCACTCTCACTGGCTCACTCTCACTGGCTCACTAATTGACTCACTCTCACTGGCTCACTCTCACTAATTGACTCAGTCTCACTGACTCACTCACTAATTGACTCACTCTCAATGACTTACTAATTGACTCACTGTCACTGAGTCACTCTCTCTCTTATGACTCACTCTCACTGACTCACTCTCACTAATTGACTTAGTCTCACTGACTCACTCACTAATTGACTCACTGTCAATGACTCACTAATTGACTCACTCACTGAGTCACTCTCTCTCACTAATTGACTCACTCTCACTGGCTCACTTGCTCACTAATTAACTCACTCTCACTGAGTCACTCTCTCACTAATTGACTCACTCTCACTAACTCACTCTCACTAATTGACTCACTCTCACTGACTCACTCTCTCTCTCTCATAACTCACTAACTGACTCACTCTCACTAATTAACTCACTCTCACTGAGTCACTCTCGCACTAATTGACTCACTCTCACTGACTCACTCTCACTAATTGACTCACTCTCACTGAGACTCTCTCACTAATTGACTCACTCTCACTGACTCACTCACTAATTGACTCACTCTTACTGATTGACTCACTCTTACTGATTGACTCACTCACTAATTGACTCACTCTCACTGACTCACTCTCTCACTCATTGACTCACTCTCAGTGACTCACTCTCACTCACTCATTGACTCACTCTCACTGGCTCACCATACCACAGGAATGTTCCACAGGCAAATATAAACTTTCTTTACAGTATTCGTGTTGCATCCTTTTGTAGTGTGATCGAAGTATACTACAGTTACACATATAAAGGAATCAAGGCCGAAAGCAAGTACATTACAATGAAGTAAATATTGCCTACTTGACACTAGAGATGTGGGAAATAGTAACTGTGGTTAATTTATATAATCTATTCACATTAAGTGGCGATTAATGGTTACTTTAGTTACTCTTTTCCCTTGCTCCGTGCCATAAGCAGTGACTTGAAAAAAAGACCACTTATGCCATAGGTTGACTCACTCTCACTGACTCACTCACTAATTGACTCACTAATTGACTCACTCTCACTGACTCACTCACTAATTGACTCACTAAGTGACTCTCACTGACTCACTCACTAATTGACTCACTCTCACTGACTCACTCACTAATTGACTCACTAATTGACTCTCACTGACACACTCACTAATTGACTCACTCTCACTGACTCGCTCACTAATTGACTCACTAATTGACTCTCACTGAGTTACTCACTAATTGACTCACTCTCACTGACTCACTCACTAATTGACTCACTAATTGACTCACTCTCACTGACTCACTCTCACTGACTCACTAATTGACTCACTCTCACTGACTCACTCACTAATTGACTCACTAATTGACTCTCACTGACTCACTCACTAATTGACTCACTCTCACTGACTCACTCACTAATTGACTCACTAATTGACTCTCACTGACTCACTCACTAATTGACTCACTCTCACTGACTCACTCACTAATTGACTCACTAATTGACTCACTCACTAATTGACTCACTCTCACTGACTCACTAATTGACTCACTCACTAATTGACTCACTCACTAATTGACTCACTCACTAATTGACTCACTCACTAATTGACTCACTCACTAATTGACTCACTAAATGACTCACTCACTAATTGACTCACTCACTAATTGCCTCACTCTCACTGACACTAATTGACTCACTCTCACTGACTCACTCACTAATTGACTCACTAATTGACTCACTCACTGACTCACTCATTGCCTCACTCTCACTGACTCACTAATTGACTCACTCTCACTGACTCACTAATTGACTCACTCTCACAGACTCACTAATTGACTCACTCTCACAGACTCACTAATTGACTCACTCACTAATTGACTCACTCTCAGACTCACTAATTGACTCACTCTCACAGACTCACTCTCAGACTCACTAATTGACTCACTCTCACAGACTCACTCTCACAGACTCACTAATTGACTCACTCTCACAGACTCACTAATTGACTCACTCTCACAGACTCACTAATTGACTCACTCTCACAGACTCACTAATTGACTCACTCTCAGACTCACTAATTGACTCACTCTCACAGACTCACTCTCACAGACTCACTAATTGACTCACTCTCACAGACTCACTAATTGACTCACTCTCACAGACTCACTAATTGACTCACTCACTAATTGACTCACTCTCAGACTCACTAATTGACTCACTCTCACAGACTGACTCTCAGACTCACTAATTGACTCACTCTCACAGACTCACTCACAGACTCACTAATTGACTCACTCTCACAGACTCACTAATTGACTCACTCTCACAGACTCACTAATTGACTCACTCTCACAGACTCACTAATTGACTCACTCACTGACTCACTCTCAGACTCACTAATTGACTCACTCTCAGACTCACTAATTGACTCACTCCCACAGACTCACTCTCAGACTCACTAATTGACTCACTCTCACAGACTCACTCTCACAGACTCACTCTCACAGACTCACTAATTGACTCACTCTCACAGACTCACTAATTGACTCACTCTCACAGACTCACTAATTGACACACTCTCACAGACTCACTCTCACAGACTCACTCACAGACTCACTCTCACAGACTCACTCTCACAGACTCACTCTCACAGACTCACTAATTGACTCACTCTCAGACTCACTAATTGACTCACTCTCACAGACTCACTCTCACAGACTCACTAATTGACTCACTCTCACAGACTCACTAATTGACTCACTCACTAATTGACTCACTCTCAGACTCACTAATTGACTCACTCTCACAGACTCACTCTCAGACTCACTAATTGACTCACTCTCACAGACTCACTAATTGACTCACTCTCACAGACTCACTAATTGACTCACTCTCACAGACTCACTAATTGACTCACTCTCACAGACTCACTAATTGACTCACTCTCAGACTCACTAATTGACTCACTCTCAGACTCACTAATTGACTCACTCACTAATTGACTCACTCTCAGACTCACTAATTGACTCACTCTCAGACTCACTCTCAGACTCACTAATTGACTCACTCTCACAGACTCACTAATTGACTCACTCTCACAGACTCACTCTCACAGACTCACTCTCACAGACTCACTCTCACAGACTCACTCTCACAGACTCACTCAGACTCACTCTCACAGACTCACTCACTAATTGACTCACTCTCACAGACTCACTCTCACAGACTCACTAATTGACTCACTCTCACAGACTCACTCTCACAGGCTCACTCTCACAGGCTCACTCTCACAGGCTCACTCTCACAGGCTCACTCTCACTGGCTCACTAATTGACTCACTCTCACTGACTCACTCTCACTAATTGACTCACTGACTCACTCACTAATTGACTCACTCTCAATGACTCACTAATTGACTCACGACTCACTCTCACTGACTCTCTCACTAATTGACTCACTCACACAGACTCACTTACTAATTGACTCACTCTCAATGACTCACTAATTGACTCACTCTCACTGACTCCCTCTCTCCCTCTCAAATTGACTCACTCTCACTGACTCACTTGCTCACACATTTACTCACTCTCACTGAGTCACTCTCTCACTAATTGACTCACTCTCACTGACTCACTCTCTCTCTCTCATAACTCACTAACTGACTCACTCTCACTAATTGACTCACTCTCACTGACTCACTCGCTGATTGATTCACTCACTGAGTCACTCTCTCACTAATTGACTCACTCACACTGACTCACTCTCTCTCTCATGACTCACTCTCACTGACTCACTATCACTAATTGACTCACTGTCACTGACGCACTCACTAATTGACTCACTCACTGAGTCACTCTCTCACTAATTGACTCACTCTCTCACTAATTTCCACACTCTCACAGACTCACTCTCACTCCCTGACTCATTGGCTCCCTCTCACTGGCACACTCTCACTGGCTTACTCTCACTGACTCACTAATTGACTCACTCTCACTGGCTCACTCTCACTAATTGACTCAGTCTCACTGACTCACTCACTAATTGACTCACTCAATGACTCACTAATTGACTCACTGTCACTGAGTCACTCTCTCTCTTATGACTCTCTCACTGACTCACTCTCACTAATTGACTCACTCTCACAGACTCACTTACTAATTGACTCACTCTCAATGACTCACTAATTGACTCACACTCTCTCTCACTAATTGACTCACTCTCACTGGCTCACTTGCTCACTAATTACCTCACTCTCACTGACTCACTCTCACTAATTGACTCACTCACTGACTCACTCACTAATTGACTCACTCTCACTGACTCCCTCTCTCCCTCTCACTAATTGACTCACTCTCACTGGCTCACTTGCTCACAAATTTACTCACTCTCACTGAGTCACTCTCTCACTAATTGACTCACTCTCACTGACACTCTCTCTCTCATGACTCAATCTCACTAATTAACTCGCTCTCACTGACTCACTCACTAATTGACTCACTCTCAATGACTCAAAAATGGACTCACTCTCACTGACACACACTCTCTCACTAATTGACTCAGTCACTAGCTCACTGACTTACTCTCACGGACTCACTAATTGACTCACTCTCACCGACACACTCACTAATTGACTCACTCTCACTGACACACTCACTAAGTGACTCACTCTCAATGACTCACTAATTGACTCACTCTCACTGACTCACTCTCATGACTCACTTTCACTGACTCACTATCACTAATTGACTCACTCTCACTGACTCACTCACTAATTGACTCACTGAGTCACTCTCTCACTAATTGACTCACTCTCTCCCTAATTGCCACTCTCACTGACACACTCTCACTGACACACTCTCACTGACACACTCTCACTGACACACTCTCACTAATTGACTCACTGTCACTAATTGACTCACTCTCACTGACTCATTAATTGACTCACTCACTGACTCACTCACTGACTCTCTCTCAATCTCACTAATTGACTCGCTCTCACTGACTCACTCACTAATTGACTCACTCTCAATGACTCACTCTCTGACTCACTCTCACTAATTGACTCAGTCTCACTGACTCACACTAATTGACTCACTCTCAATGACTCACTAATTGACTCACTCTCACTGACTCACTCTCTCTCACTAATTGACTCACTCTCACTGGCTCACTAATTTACTCACTCTCACTGAGTCACTCTCTTACTAATTGACTCACTCACACTGACTCACTCTCTCTCTCATAACTCACTAACTGACGCACTCTCACTAATTGACTCACTCTCACTGACTCACTCGCTGATTGACCCACTCACTGAGTCACTCTCTCACTAATTGACTCACTCTCTCACTAATTTCCACACTCACAGACTCACTCTCACAAACTCACTCTCACTCCCTGACTCATTGGCTCACTCTCACTGGCACACTCTCACTGGCTTACTCACACTGACTCACCAATTGACTCACTCTCACTGGCTCACTCTCACTAATTGACTCAGTCTCACTGACTCACTCACTAATTGACTCACTCAATGACTCACTAATTGACTCACTGTCACTGAGTCACTCTCTCTCTTATGACTCACTCTCACTGACTCACTCTCACTAATTGACTTAGTCTCACTGACTCACTCACTAATTGACTCACTGTCAATGACTCACTAATTGACTCACTAAATGACTCACTGTCACTGAGTCACTCTCTCTCTTATGACTCTCTCTCTTATGACTCACTCTCACTGACTCACTCTCACTAATTGACTCACTCTCACAGACTCACTTACTAATTGACTCACTCTCAATGACTCACTAATTGACTCACACTCTCTCTCACTAATTGACTCACTCTCACTGGCTCACTTGCTCACTAATTAACTCACTCTCACTGAGTCACTCTCACTAATTGACTCACTCTCACTGACTCACTCTCACTAATTGACTCACTCTCACTAATTGACTCACTCTCACTGATTGACTCACTCTCACTGATTGACTCACTCTCACTGATTGACTCACTCACTAATTGACTCACTCTCACTCACTCACTCTCACTCACTCATTGACTCACTCTCACTGGCTCACCATACCACAGGAATGTTCCACAGGCAAATATAAACTTTCTTTACAGTATCCTTGTTGCATCCTTTTGTAGTGTGATCGAAGTATACTACAGTTACACATATAAAGGAATCAAGGCCAAAAGCAAGTACATTAAAATGAAGTAAATATTGCCATCTTGACACTAGAGATATGGGAAATAGTAACTGTGGTTCAAGCATGCAGACAGCGGGCTTCTTTGCAATTACATTAGAAATGCTAAATTAACAAGTGTCAGCAGGGAACAGACCAGAGGCGCCACTAGGGCAGAAGCCAGACAGAACCATCCTCCTTGATTGCGGTTTCCCCTCAGAGGTGTCCGTGCTGCATATACTTAAGGAGCCTGCGAGGTTAATAAGGTCACATTTAAAAATTCTGCTTTGGCTTACAGCGCTTCATATTTCACTGCTCCCACACGCAGGGGGCCAGAAGCAACGGATATGGTGTGATACATAGAAGTAAGAGGGAACAACTGTCAAAATTGAAATGACAAAAAAAGGAGTTTTAATAAAGGCGCGTTGTTAGAAACCTGCATGCCACTGTACAACATAAACGTTACACAAATATACTAAGAAATATACAATTTTCTTTGTACAATATTTCTATAGTGGATTAAAAACTTTAAAGTTTGGTGAATGGGAGCCCCACCATAAATCAGTGTGACTCTGGCCACACCTAACACATGGCTACCCTGCCTCGTCTAACATATAGGAAAACATCTACAAAAAATGCTTTCATTTATTCCAAATTATAAACACTTAATTCTGATAACAGAAATCTACACATTTTTTTCATACGGTACCATACGAAAATGCACCTCCTTATAAACCTTCCGTTTTCCTTCTGCCTACATGGAATGGTCTTTTCCCTGCTCCTATGGGACAGAACAGCAACTTCTCAAGGAGATAGCAATCTTAAGTGCCAGGCCACATGTCTTTTATTATGCTGCCACAGTCTAAACAATGGAACTTTTGACACCACGCCAGACTTCTTGGGGCAGGGAGGAACTGATAACAGTCAACAGTTGTACACTGGCTCAGTTACTGCTCACACATTAAGCAACGGGTCACGACAAAGGAACATGGAGCTTTGTTATACCCTACATCCTTATATCCCAACTTTTAAGTGTGCTGCCTCAGACTCTAACAGAAGTACATTTAAGAAACAATTGCAACATTTCACACCACGCCACACTGCTTGGCACATGTTTCTTTCTTGAAGCACAAGGTGTGAATACATTTAAAACAGACTGAACTGATAGAATAGCCTAAAGGCAGCATTACGTTTTTAGCCAATTACAACGCAGCTTTCTAAAACAAGCATTTGCAAAGCAATATGTATCGCATTTGCGAGAGTTTAAGCTTTTAGCATTGTAAATGGCAATGCTTTTATTTATGTTTTAAATACCAAAAAATAAATAAGAGGCATTTTCAAATACAATGCCAAGAGCTCAAACTTGCGTAAGTGCGAGACCTATTGCATTGCAAATGCTTGTTTAACATGGTCTCACGAGAGGACGGATATGTTGTATTGAGGAAGTCGGGTGAACGCAGTTTCTGGATTTGTCGGCACTGTGACCGGAACTTTGCGTGAAGTAAGGTGTGAGAACAAACGTTGGTGGGGATACAATGACCTGCTGTGACAGAACTGTGGTAGGATATGTTACATGGTGCTCATTTGGTTATAAGTCTGGGTTTGGATGAGGACTTAATCCTAATGGGATTCTTGGTTTTTTCATATGCAGCGTGAAGTTT
Source organism: Triturus cristatus (assembly GCF_964204655.1). Lineage (NCBI taxonomy): Eukaryota > Metazoa > Chordata > Amphibia > Caudata > Salamandridae > Triturus > Triturus cristatus. The sequence continues at coordinate 693,807,229 of NC_140583.1, forward strand.
GACAATAGGAGGTTGGAGTTTTCAATGAGGAGCAGCGGCAACGTTATGGTAAGGGTAAGTTGGATATAGGATGCTTGTTGAGCAATCGGTTTGGTATGGGGTCTTATCAGTAACGCAACTTTTTTTACTTGCAGCTTTGAGTTGATGGTGCTATTAGTTAAAGGGTTCATTTTGGTGTGGAGCCTCACTTGAGGTCGCCTACAAAGGTACGGGTTATTCTCGAGCATTAGTTTACAGCGTTTAGATGAGGTACTGCATGTCGTAGTGGGGTGGATGTAAACCTTGACTTCATGATGATTTTCTTAATGTGCAGGAATTACCCACCCCCGTACAGGGTTGTGGCATACAAGACTTGGCTGATTTTCGTTTTTTATTACAAGTAAGTGCTCATTGACTTGAGGGTGCTGCACGTGTGATTTTATACTTGGTTTGCAATCATGGGTGCATTGAGTATTTGTATAGCATGTGAGCAAACTTTTCACTTCCATCAGGTTTATGCATGTTAGAAAGAATTGTTTATTGAGCACTAGTCACCACTAGGCTTTTGGCATGTTTATATAAAATCCTGGAAAGGGTTTTTGCACTATAAACATTTTGTTCAATTAGCAATATATTGTTCGTCATATTTTCATTTAATGCACCACAGAGTGCACGAGAAATGATTACATGTGTTCTTTTTCAGATTTTGTTTGCCCCTGACGAAGGGACAGGTCGTCCCGAAATACATTGGGCTTCGTTATGTTTGGGTTTTGATCTTTATGTTTCCTTGCATAAAACAAATGTGTAAATAGCATATGATGATCTAATCTTGATTGCAAGAGTCTTGAAACGTAGACTGATACTAGTACACTGTCATGTTTATTAAATGAAATACACACGCAGTAAAACATATGATTTATTGTAATAATTCAAGGTAAAAAAACGGACAAATTAATTGTATTTATCCCCCCAAGCTGTGCACATTTGAGACCAGGATGCCCTTCGGGAACCGGGCCCACTGTAGTTTTGATCACACATGTAAGGCAGACATTGGTCACACGTAGCACGCAATACAGTTTGAGATACAAAATAGGTTGGTTGATTCTATATAACAAAAGGAGTGAACAATCTACACTCTCACTTTCCATATTCTTAAAGCCAGATATAATTGAATATCAACAATGCATGGTAACAATGACCCTTCACACCTAATTGTTCCCTCTACTTACAACGATGTCTACTATAATGTCTGCAACCACCATCTCTACTCATCCTTTTCCTCTTCTTATGTCGCAAGGCTCTCGATACACTCCCTGTCCTTCTTGGACCCTGTGTAATTACTCGCCATTACATTAACACATTTGGTACCTTCTAAGTTGCCGCTATAACGTAGATCGAGTCTTCATGAATTTTGAACTGCCTCACTTTACCTTTCACGTTCCTGAGCGCTCACCTCCACGCATAGATGTCGGTGTTCTAGTCTATTATGTTTCCAACGCTATATGATGGGAAGCAACGACCGGAGCTCACTTTTCGGTCCCATATGTTGCGATCGTCGATGGCAGACAGCCACTCGCTGTGTCAGGTACGTGTTGGTTTCCAGGCATTATTTGCTACCACTTCCAGCTCACTCACCATCATTGGTGTTCTGAGTCTCCCCTTGTCAGCTACCCTCTTTGGTTCTGTCTCTCCCAAATGAGAGCCTTCCCATTGTGTGGGGCCATTTCTATCCCGTGACATAGCAGCGGCGCGCGAGGACTCATCATTTATTTATTTTTATTCCTGTTACTCTCGAAATCCACGCTACAACATAGTCTTGTTCTATATACACGTGGAAAGGGTCCAGAGGCTCATTTCCTTTCCATATTTTACTCTTTTCTCACCCCTCCTAATCTCATCTAGATCTATCTGGTCTGGCTGTGCAGCCTTTTTACTCCACACCCCTAGACTGACAGTTTTGTTCGTCGTCATTCAACAAACCTATCTGTCACGTCTTTACGCGATTCCCCATCCCTTTCATCGCTATTTCCCTTAATACCTTTATGTTTAGGCTTGTGCTTTCTCTTTCAGAATAGCCCATGTTGGCTCTCTCGGAGGGTCTCTACTCTGGACCTTTTGCCATTTTATGAATTCTCAGCTCTCACATACAGCCAGGACGGAAGTATAACCGGTCTTGAGGTGAGCTGCCCCTCCGGCATTCACTCGACACCACTTTTATACCTTTCAGTATTGCAACTTATGCATTCATATTTGTTTCTACAGTGAAGCACACACTTGGCTCCACTACTTGGTCCCATACTTTGGACCCTCGCAACTTTTGGATCACAGCTATTTCCTTTTTCAAGCCGGGACGGAAGTACAACTGGCTTAGAGGTGAGATACCTTCCCTTACTCTGCTGTGTATACCTGCAGTCAGCAATGCCTACAACCCCCTCATTTCCCTGTCTTGATATATCCATATCTCGTTTTCCCGCAGAATCAGGATACCCTTTTGGCATTGCCTCATAGGTAGGATTATCTCCCTAGCTCGGTGAACCCACCGTCTTTACGGTTATTGTGTGATATATACTCGATCCGGGCAGCACAGGTTTGGTCCCCACCCTCTTTGTACGAGCGCTGCATTTTACCCCCACTTAGTATCCATCATCGTCTCACTCTTTTGCCTTACAACAATTGAACCTTTCCCCTGATTCACTTCTAACAGATCTTTCTTTCTTTCTTCCCTCTACCAGTCTGTCTCTCTCTCTTCGTCACATCTCCTCGCCTTTCCCCCTCCATATCCTTCCTTTAATCTAACTCTCTTCTTATCCTGCACTTACACACCACACATCACCAATGCCACTGCTAAACTGTGTTTGTGAATTTGGTCACTTTTGTTCACCGACACAACTGTGAGCTTTCACTGGGGTCCTCTAATGGACACATATATGTGGAACTTTTACTTCACATAGGTTGATATGTCACGATGGGTGCTCACCTATCTACTTCTATCGCCTTGCACAGAAACATATGGCCCTTGTAGGGTTAATTTTGGCTTAGATTGTGTTTATTGTATATTCTTTCAGCCTGAAGAAGTCTTGGGGTACTTCCCCAGACAAAACACGTATTGGCTGGGCAACTGTTTGGCAGTAAAAGAAGAACATAATACCCAAGATTGTTCATTTTGTCTTCATTTTATCAATTATACAGTGATTTTTGCATTATTAACTCTTGTGATAAGGAGTACTTACATTTTACTCTGACGAGTGCACAGGCGTGTAGCAATTCTGTGTGACCTCTGGTCTATATTTTAGGGGGGTTCAGGGTGGTTCCCCTTCCTGTTAGCACCGTCTCACACACCTAAGATCCTAAAAACACGCACACCCGTTGTAGGCGTCCTCTCCAAACCACATATGCTCAAAACCCTGTCTGTTATCGCATCAACTATTAATTGCTTATTACAATCTCCCCCACATACAATTGCTCACTCACCCCAGTTTCTTGTGTTTATCTACATACTGAACATTCAAATAGCAAGCGTGTTTATGTCCTGACTGAATAAAGCTTCTTTTCTCCAGGTTCTCACTGTTTGAGGGCCCTGGCCCTGTTCTATTTTCTACTTTATAGTTTAGTTTCATCCTTTGAATGTTTTATTAAGTGCTTGGTGGCTTATGCCAGTATTCATGCTACCAGGAAGTAGATTTTCTCAAGCCTTTGCCACCTATGATTTTGGCCCTGTTTAGGATTTGCACCAATGTCAGTCAAGGACCCTACTATTTACTTATTTAGTTGTGCTTTTTGAGTGCTTCATATTCCCACTTGTTTGGTAAGAGTAGGATGGATATTCTCATCTCCAGTGGTTTGGCCATGGCCTATATCTGATCAAGCTATGCTTATATTGTGAAGTGTTCGAGGTCAAAGGAGCAGCACGATGTTGTCTAATTGTCGTACCCACTTCTCCCAGGAGAGTTTTGATCCCCTTACCTCAGTGGTATGTGCTGTTCCTCCTTTTCTCTATGCTAACAGACAGAATTAGTGTTAGAAAAATCCTAGATTGTGGGTGTAGCTTGTCCGCTAAAAATGGCGGATGCTCCAGAGTGAGCTTGGTTGTTGGCCCTAGCAGTTACAGCCTTTCCAAATGACATTTGGCCCTGGCAGACCCCCGAAGGAAGCCCTATAGCTCAAAGACGAGCCCCTGCAGCCACTTAGGGACTAGATGTACAGTAGACCTGTCGCTTTGAATGATGAGTGCTGTCAACGACCTCGTGCTCCCGGCTCCTCTTTAAAATGGCTGCTGCAACACACTTTATGGCCGGAGACCGACTGTCAGGACCATCCTGTGAACCTGTCAGACACCAGGGAAAGGTAGAGCTTCATTCGAAGCCCTCGTGCAAGGGTGTTTTCCCTGACCCAGACTTGTGCCCCCGGGCTGCCCTTAAGAAAACAATTGGGCCCAAGCAATGTCTCCCAGAGAGGGCAGGAGCCATCTGAAGCCCTTTCATATGGCGGCGCCCCTGCAGCAGCATAGTTCTGGTGAGAGTTGTGGACCTGGTGCCACTATTGGGGGGGTGCGGTGGCTTCTGAGTGATTTCACGTCTCTGGCTTCTTTAGGAAGCAACAGCCATACACTTAGTCGTGCCCCAGAAGAGGACTATCAAAACCACTATGTGACACTCCCTGGGGCAGAAGTGGGGCAGTCTTTTGCCCTCAAGCATGGGGAAAGGGTGCCCCTTTACTGAACGTATGCCCTGGGAAGATCCTGATCCAGTTTTTATCTCATAGATCGGTTCACCCCAGGTCATACCCCTCGGTGTAGGAGGGAACTTGTAACAACATATTGTTTGTCAGCCGGGCAGATATTGCCCTGATCCCTGTGCCAATAATCACTGCCATACAAGTTGCACAGACATTGGTTTCTGTTGTATGGCACCTACAGGAGTGTGTGCTCCAAAGTGGTGGTTCAGGATGATGTTCCCAGGTTCAATGTTGGCATAAAAAGTGATATTTCAAACCCTGCGCCAGCACTCATACTCCTAGACACTTGTGCTGAACAATAGCTGGATACTTACGGCCCCCTGCCTACCATCACGGTCAACACATCTAGGGGTATGAAAGGGGTCCTCACACCTCCACTGACAGCACTGGTACCCATGGTCCACAAGACAGACCCTTGAGAAAAGCAGAAACAAAACTGGTAATTCTCCAGATCAAACTCGAGGTTGGGCGAAGTACCCCTTTTTGATTCAGATAGACCCATGTGAGCCATAAAAGGGCAGATATAGATGACGACTGCACCTGTGTTGCTGTATGGAATAGTGGCAGGTAAGGCTCAAATCACTTCAGCCCCACAGTCGTAAACCTTTACTGAAAGAGACCTCAGCTGTCCCTTTGATGGACTACTAGACTGGTGAGCATTGGCCCAGTCGGCCATATTCCAGGCACAGAACAGTAAAGGAGCAGCTCTGCAACTTCCTGGTTCTCGCCAAACTATGGAAATGCACTCAGTGAGTAGTTGTTTCTTGTAGAACACCAGTCTGCAGTTCGTAGTCCTCCCACCAAATGGCCCCGTTGATCAATATTGGGACGCTCTGGGCATCAAAAGAATTGGATTGCAGTAATCTTTTCACTGCTGTGGTCCAGTTGCCTCCCTCAGTGGTCCCCTTCTGGCAGATTCTCACCTCGGCCTACTGGTGCCCCTGCATCCCCTACCAGCTGCTCGTGTTCACAGTAAAACTCATCTTTAAGGGAGAGTTTACTTGCTTGATATTCACTGGGTGAGGCAAGCTGGTGCGTAATACTATGATGGGAAGATCCAGATTCCCTGTGAAGCATGTAATAAACATCAGGTCTAACAGTTCTGGTCGTGAAGACGTCTTAGGCCCACAAATGAGCCCGAACACCATGGGCCATCAAGCTCATTAGACTCAGCACTGGCAAATCTAGACAGAATCTTGGAGGCCATCATGGAAACTAAGAAATCAATGGTGGAAACTAAGACAACACTTGAAGTAAAAGTCGATGCATTGGCTATAGACATTGGCTTTTTATGGGAGGTTCAATGCAGGCTATCAGACCGGATATATCACACACTTCAAAAATATCAACCACAGACATCGGATTTACAGAAAGACATGCACAATCTTTCTGACTGGGTGCGCTTTCTTTAAGGTTAAGCTGAAGATGCAGAGGGCAGGACCAGAAGAAATAATATACCCATCATTGGACTAACAGAAGGTACAGAAGGCAATAGCCCATGTCCGACATAGATTCCTGGTTATTTGAAATGGTGGCCCCCTGAGATTCTCAGCTTGGTACACAGTTGAAATTGCCCACCGAGTTCCAATAAAACATCTTCAACTGAGGGCTCCCCCCTGATCCTTAGTGTCCAAGAACCCAATTACAAAGACCGAGACATGATACTTCAGCACGCCCGACAAGAAAGACACTTTGCAGTTTGCACCCGGAAGGGCATATTCTTCCCAGATTACATACTTACAGTACAACACAGAAGGGCTAGCTTCATGTAAGTCAAATGCAAACTCTACATATTAGGGCTGAGATAGGCACACCTGTTCTCTACAAACTGAAGATCATTGCTAACCAATGCACATAATTCTTCACCAAACCTGAAGCTATATGGGAAGGGGCTGAACAATATGGTGCCCAGACATGGTGGCTGGTGGAGACTTGGAATGCCAGATTCCTTCTCACAGCAGTAGAGCGAAGGTACGACACACCATGGCAAATCCCATGCACTGATTCCTCTCTTTTCCACACAGTTTCAATAAGGTTGCTTCTTTCAGAAAAGACCCAAAGGCCCACACATCCGACGGCACATGCACACATCACTCTCACAGTGACACAAACTCAGTGATTTGTCAATTCTGCTACAAATAGTAGGATGTCAACTTGGGATCTTTGAAGGATAACTATAGCAGCTAACGTTATAAGGTGCACTAATACTTAAGGCATGGAGGGATACATATAGCCCTACAGCAAAAATCTAGCTGGTAGGCACGGATGGACAGAAACATTGAAAATTACTGGCATCAGCGAGTAGTATCAACTGGGTTCCTTCTCATCATATGCCGGATGGGCGATTATCTGGATATGCCCGCAGGTCACATTCGAGAACTGCAATCAAATAGTAGACTTTAACGTTAGATACAGTTTGTAGAGGGCAAGTTGGAAGGCGGACCCTTGCTGTTAGATAACATCTGTACCCCCAATGTATGGCAAGCACATTTTTATGCATCCCATACCCCCTGATTGTGAGTTGGCCAAACCATGCAGCACTTAAAGAGGTGGTTTAAATGGGATATTGGACATGCACCTAGATTGTTCCTCCTCCCTTCTGTCCCCAGAACAACTGTTCTTGCAACTGCCAAGGTCCTTAAGGGATGGCTGATGCAATGGTCATACATTGATGTCTGGCCACACAAGTTCCCATTATAGCAAGAATACTCCTATTACCCGTCAGTTCGTGATGTGCATGTTAGGTTGGTCACTATAATTTACCCCACAATCTTGTTACCAGAAACTGGATCAGCAGAATATCTAGGCTGTACAATCTCGGAGCACAACCCATAACTGCTGCACATTTCCTGGGGGACAGGAATGATATCCATCCTCATTTGGAAGCTTCAGTGAGATGCTTTAGATGATCCAACATTCTGCTCATCAATGGGAAAACATATAGGGCCTAATTTAAAGACAATGAAGGATAAACCCTCTCCCTTTCCACTGAATGGTAGGCCTTTAAAGTGGTGCTGCACGGACATTGCATCTGCACTTCAATGGGAATTAGAAGACAAATTGACCAGCAATTAAGTGCCCTAGTTAGGCATTTCCTGGACCTTGAGAAAAGAACAGTTTAAGACAACATGCATATGGCAGCCCTGCATAGGACTAGAGAGGATTTTGCTACCTCAATTGAAAGCAGTGGTGGCTCGTGACATTTAAAAGAGGTGGGGCGTAAAAGTTTGGGAAGATTTGGTGGTGGCTAGCAAGCGCAGTGATCAAGCCCGATATTCATAAGGGGGGCTTGGGTGGGTTCTCCCCCTAAGAAAATTTTGAAAAAAGTGTGGTCCTATGGTGCATTTTCAAGCATATTTGAGAAAGCAAGAAGGTTAAAAAAGCACTTGTGGGGCGTGGTCTGGCGTGTCATGGTCTGGCCACGACGCAAGATGGCCGCTTGACACCGGACCTCCGCTCTAAGGGTAGCCCCGGGCAGCACTGAGAAGCCTTTACACTCATGACCTGAAACTTATATCAACAGAAAATGCCGTTTAAATAGCCACACTCACTGATGTGAGATTTACAGCTCAATACATCACTCTCCTCGGAAGATAAATGACTGTCCTCGTGCCTTGTGGAAAGCGGTGAGCGGCTACTTTCTCTTACAGACGCCTGAGGGGATTTTATGTTTATGAGAGCTAACTTCCTCAGACGGAAATTCACTCTTTAAAAACACTTGCCTGCAGCTCTGAACTTCTGGTATGTCACATCTCTGATATTAAACGTGATGCTTTCACACTTGTTGGGAACAGCTGAGCTTACACCTCTTGTAAATGTACTGTGTAGCATTAGCATTTTCGCTACCAGAGAAGACAAAGTGGATTTTTTTTTTCAACTGCAACACTTCGGATCTTGACAGAAGGCATCTGTCTGGATTTGTGCCTCTTTAAATACAGGTACAGTTTTGCACTCCAAAGTTATGATTATTGTGCCCAAGCCCAGCTTCATTTGAACGATTGGCAGAACGTGGTCCTGTCTGGTATCTTTATGGACAGACAGCTTGTTATGATGTTCTGACAGTTATGTGAAGCAAACTACAATTGAAGTGCCTTGGACATGCATGGAACAGAATAGAACTGTTTAATAAAGCGCGCCTTATGAAATGTGGTAAACGGCCCTTTGTTTCCTCAGAAGGAAATCTGCTACTTAATATACACCTGTCTGCCCTGAACACTTGGTGTGTCACGACCTCACTAATAAAGTTAGTGCTTTTAAGTTATTAATAGCAGCTGCATTTGCGCCTCTTTTGACTGAATTAAGTGTCTCCTACATTGGAGCTGGCAAAAGGGACAAAGCAGTTTTCATTGTTCTTTGACATAATTCAAATTTGACAAGAGGCAACTGTTTAGACTCGTACCTTTTAACCAACGTGACCAACACCACCATGGTAAGCGGCATTCTACTTTAATTTCAGTGCTAAACAACTTTAATTTCAACGCTATTATATATTGTCAAGCCACATGTTTTAAGCCCTACCCCTGAATACTTTTAAGTGCAACGCTGAAGTCAGCAAATATGACTGTACATATGCAGTAGTGGTGGGTATGATCGCTATGATGCAATCCTAATTCAATGCATGTTGCATGAAATGAGGTGACAACATATACCTAATGAAATGTGACCCTTTCTGTATATATTTTGCTGCCTAATATAGCTTTCGCTCACACATCAAACCTCACCAGATATTAAGCATTTAAGCCATAGGAAAAGATATACGACATTCTGAAGTGGTTGGAATTGATATTCAGTCTTGACTCGTGTGGATAATTACTGTCACTAAGATATATTTGATAGGGGGGCATGGCCTGAGGCGTCAAGATGGTGGTCGCATTCTAAGAGTGCTCTGGACACCTTCCGTCATTCGCCTCTCATCTGTCCGTTCACAGCTGCCCTCCATACCCCTTGACCTCCCTACGGGGTTCTACGCTTCACCTGCAATGTCTCACTCCCCTCGGCGGGCGAAACGGTGTCTCCACCATCCCGCTTGGCTCCCCTTCCTGATGTGGCCTATTATTCCTGACATGGTGGCCTCCTCGCCGCGACGGCCCTGAGCCTGGGCCCTGTGCCTCGCCACACCGCTGCCTGGCTTCTTCGGGGGTTGCGGGGGGGGCGACGGATCTTGCCGGAGATCTGCTTGGTCTCTTTCTCCCCCGCCTACAACTCACCGCGATTCCGTGCTCCTGCGGTGAGGCTACGGGGTTTGGGTACCGGAGTAGGGTACCGGAGTAGGGGTCCCAACATAAGCAGCCTGCTCTGCCACAGCTTCGGTGGGCGCCTCCCCCCCTCTGGGACTGTGACATGGGGAAGTGTGGTACTCTGGCCCCCTGCTGAAGTCCCTCGCCGGACGCTGGGGGCACGCTGTATTTGGCACGGCCCCCCTGGTCATTGGGGGGCCCCTTTTACTGGCGGACAGGGGTGCTGGTGGTGTGCTTCCAGGGGCGTGGCCCAGGACCGGTTTGGTGCCCCTCTGTCCTCCGCACTCTGTGTCTCCACTGAGGCCTCATCCCCTGCCTCGAACTTTGCTGGCCCCTCCGGGGTGCGAGGCTTCTCTGAATTCTTGCCTCTGGTTGGCCGGTGAGTGGGGCCCTTGACCAGGATTAACTGTCGAATCATGCAGCAGGACGCGGGGACGCTGTTGGCGTGCCCGACCTCCTCCTTCGCCATCTTGCCCCCTTCGCCGCCTCCGCACCACGCTGCTCATTTGGGGGTGTACTCTGGCGTCCACCAGCCTGGGCACACAGGATGGACTTCCTTGGCTGCTCCTGTTCTGGGGGTGGGCTCACCTGCTGGGATCGTGATCCTCTGGGTGGTACCGGACCCTCCACATGCCAATAGCCTGGGGTAACAGGCCTATTTCCCGGCTGCCAGTGCTGAGGATCGCCCACCTCACCTATCCACAGCCAGTCTTTCCCGGACGGTGGGCAGTGCCGCCCTTTTCGGCCGTCGCTTCGGACGGCGGCGAAGGGAGGAATCCCCGTGGTCGTGTTGGTTGCCCCTTGGCCTTGTGGGTCTGGCCTTGGCGCTCGGGCTCGAGCATTGACGGCCTGGGTGTCGGTTCTATCCCTCCTTACAGCTGTGAATTGCCTCCCTCATCCTTCCGGCGGCGGGTACCTCCTCCACGGCCGCGATGGGCAGGGACCGTGGCCCGAGGGCATCGGCTCCGCCAACCCACACAAAGATGGACCAATACATCACCAGTGACCGGTACCCTGGCTCGGGGGTGTCAAAGGCCCCCGCCCCTGCTGGGGGCGATCTCTCCACGATCCTCCAAGCAATTGGTGCCTCACAAACCACGGTTTAGAACAGGATCGGTGAGTTAAGATTGGACATGGCCATCATTCACCAAGACCTGCGCAATACAATGACCCGGATCTCAGAGGCGGAATTGTGTATTTCCTCAACTGAGGATGACATAGGCCAACTGAAGACACAGGTGGCCCAGCTCCAAACTCGGACCTCCGAACTGCATCGCTGGGCCAAAGATGCCGAAAACAGGTCATGAAGGAATAACACACGCCTCATAGGTTTTCCCGACCTGGATACGGTCCTGGACACCGAAGGAGTCCCTCTTCCCATGGTTTGCGATCGAACGGGCTCACCGCTCCCTGGCTCCTCGACCTTCGCCCAGGGCCCCACCTCGGCCCATGGGGGTCCTCAACCTTCGTGACCGAGATGCTATTCTCAGGGCGGCGAGGTCACAGGGTCCAGTGTCCTACCAAAACAACAGAATTATGCTCTTTCCACATTACACCAGGGAGGTGCAGGCCCAACCCAAACCTATGATGACGTTAAACAGAAACTTCGCAATCTGGGTCTCCGCTATGGTCTCCTATTCCCAGCCCGGCTCAGAGTGGTGTTTCGGGATAAGACATTCTTCTTTGACATCCCTCAAGCGGCATGGACTTGGCTCACAGAGGAACGTCCCCTTCGGACTCACCCTGTTTCCCTCCCTGCCAGGCGGTAACCAAGACAACCTTCACCAACTCTTCCCAAACCGCAAAGACGCCACACTCGGTCCTGCAAAAAGGTTGATCGACACAGCGGGGTCTCCTGCTCACCTGCCACTGTGTCCCACCTGCTTATTTCCTCTGAGGTGCTTCTGGGGTCAGTGCCCCACAGCCTGTCCGAGTCCATGATCGATCTGAGCCGGGTCCCGGACCCCTCTGGGTCGTTGCGCCCTCACATGTCTGACTCAGATTTGTCCAGGAGCCCCGCGCTTCGTATATCCGGGGCGGAAGATGGAGCGGGACCTGGGAGCTCGCTAGACTGAGGTTCAGGTTATGTTTCGTTGACTCTCTTGCAGCTCTGAACGATTTCATATCCATCTACAAGGAGGGGTCCACCTTTGCCAAGACCAAGCTCTGCTAATCGTTTTAACTTAGCACTCAGACTATTTGTATTGTTGTTTCCCTTTCAGGGTGGCAGATGCTTAATTTTCAGAAGTGTAGGGTGGGGAGTGTTGGGGGGAGGGAGAGTGGTCAGACCGTTGTCTCCCGATTTTTTTCGTGTGTTTTTGGCCACCTACGGGCTGCTGTTCTTTGTTTTTCTAAGCAGCATTCTGTGCACACACGCTACTGATGACGACAAGAGACTTACCAGACTGCATGATCCTCACCCCAGTGCCCCGCCTATGGGATGTTCTTTCCCCAGGGACCTGGGTCTACCTGCACTGTCCTCCACACGCATTACCCGCTCTAATGTTGTCTACCTTAAGTAGATCTCTCCACATCTTGTCGTGGAACGTCAATGGCCTATTAGACCGCATAAAATGAGCTGCTGTTCTTCGCAGTACCCAACGCCACACACCTGATATCCTTTTCTACAGGAAACACACCTTCTAGGAACTCATTGTACCTTCCTCGCCCGCTATGGGTTCGACAGGATCTGGCATTCTGGTTTCACCCGGGGCTCCCGGGGTGTGGCCATATTGATCCGCAGGGGTCTCCCCTTTATTTTGACACGGGCTGAGACAGACACACAGGGCCGTTATGTGGCCTTGACCGGCAAGATCAAGGGACACGCATTTAATCTTTTGTGTGCATATCTTCTCCCCGCCACGATGCCATCTGCCCTTCAGCGCCTCACACTTGTAGTCTCCACCTTTCCTCAGGGTCTGACGGTCATCAGAGGTGACTTCAATGCTGTTATGCAACCTCTTCGTGACACAACAGGTGCTCCCTCTGCGTCTCGTCTTGCCTCTGCTAAGCACCTTTCTGATTGGTCCTCCGCTCAGGGTCACTGCGATGCTTGGACGGTGTGGAATCCCAGTCAAGAACAGTACACTCACACTTCGGCGGCCTACCATACTCACTCTCGTTTTGACCTGTTCTTGTTGCAGACCCCGACTGCAAGTTGGTGTCCAGGATGAATATTCTGCCCCGAGGCATCTCAGACCACTCCCCTGTCTCCCTTTGTCTCGGGACTTCCCCTGATGGCATTCGTACGACTTGGCGGATGAACGCTTGGTTTCTGCAAGATGCGGACTTTGTTGAGTCCCTCGGGTGGGAGTTGCAGAAATATTTTTTGATCAATACAGGTTCAGTCCCCTCGCCGGGTACACTATGGGAGGCTGGCAAGTCCACTATACGAGGAGTGGCTAGGGGCTTGGTCCGTGCGAGGCGCACAGCCCTGGCCTCCCACCTTGCACAGCTGGAGGCCCGTGCTGCAAAGCTGGAAACAGCCCAGGCTTCTACTGAAAGTGCTGACTCCGCCCAACACCTTGCAGTGCTCCATGAGGATATCTGTCAGATCTCCTTGGATTCCGCTAAAATGCTCTGGCTCTGCTCAGTGGCACGCATCTACAGCTGGGGAGATACAAATGGCAAATTACTCTACCACCTTGTCTCCTACCCCCAAAGCCAACCGCATCATTCCTGAGGTCCGTGACGCAGCCGTCGCTCACCATTTCACCTCTCGGGCTATCGCCCAAGCCTTTGCGGGCTACTATGCTAATCTTTACCCGGCCCGACCCCCCGGAGCCTCCCTAGATGCGTTGTTGTTGGAGACAAGGACCCAACTGCCTCGCCTTCTACAGATGGTCTCGGAGACTCTCGATCTCCCCTTTACTCCGGAGGAGATACACGGGGCCATTTCACTCCTGCATTCCGGTAAGATGCCGGACTGGATGGCTTCCCTCAAGAATACTACGTGACCTACCGCGACATGTTGGTCCCACATTTAGCAGAATTGTTTCAGCATGTGGTGGACACAGGGTCCTTCCCCCTGGAGACGGTTGTGGCCACTATTGTGGGCCTCCCCAAGACACAACCACCCTCCCTAGCCTGTGCAGACTACCGTCCCATTTCCCTCATTAACACAGAGGTGAAAATCTTTGCCACAGCCTTGGCTCAGCGTCTCCGCCCACACTTGCATGATTTGGTCCACCCGGACCAATGTGGTTTCATGCCTGCCCGGGGTACCCGGCACTGCATATGCCGCCTCCACCTCGCCCTTACACACCGACAGCATCTCACACCATATTTGGCCCTGCTTCTTATTGATTTTGAAAAAGCATTTGACACAGTTTACTGGAGCTATTTGGGTGACGTGCTGGAGGTGTTGGGATTCGGCCTTCCATTTTGACGCCTCGTCCGTGTTTTATATTCCAGACCTAAAGCAAGAGTCCTCATTAATGGTGCGCTTTCAGAGACATTCCCCATTTGGAGGGGCACTTGCCAGCACTGTCCACTCTTGCCACTCTTATTTGCGTTAGCAATGGAGCCCCTGGCCTTTCTCATACATCAAGATCCTTACATCCGAGGCTGGGACAGGGCTCCCTTTCATGTCGACAAGGTCGCCCTTTACACCGACGATGTCCTCCTCTTCCTGGCGGACCCCAAGAACTCTGGCCCACGGTGCTTCGACGCCCTCTCCGCCTTTGAACAGGTCTCGGGCCTACGGCTCGAAGTCCACCCTGGTCCCCCTCCATCCGTCCCGCGCCTGCTTCGCTTGGCAAACGACCATTCCCCCGCACAGGCCGTCCTTTATATACCTGGGGGTTTGGGTCGCCCTACTTCCAGAACTCGAATGGGCCCTGAATATTACGCCCCTGGTCACCAGGGTCAAGGCAGACCTCAGGAGATGGCAATCCCTTCCTCATAACTCCCTTGGCACAAGTGCCCTTTTTAAAATGATGGTCCTCCCCCGTTTTTTATATATTCTACAAAATACTACCTTTCCCCTCCTGCGGAGCTGGTTCCGTGAGCTTGACAGTATGCTTACCCGTTTTTTATGGGGGGGCGGGAGGCCATGTCTGTCCTTGGCACACTGCTGCATACCTACTTATGACAGGGGCATGGGTGTGACCAACCTCCACCTTTACCATCTGGCCACGAGACTCATCGTGGTTCATGACTAGTTCGCAGGCGGCTGGTCCGACCCGGCGTACCAAGTGGAACTCAGATCGATGGATTTCCTACAGCTCCAGGCCTACTTATACGGGGCCCCCATACCACAGGTCCTCCCCCCATCACTAGGTATGTCCTCCTGGCTTGGCGCACAGCTCTGCGCCACACGAAATGGGACCAGAAAATTACCAGACAGACACCCCTGTGGTGTGGTACTTGGCTTGGAGAGGCCTCGTCCCTCAGGGACTTTCGTCGGTGAGACCATATTGGGATCTCGCTTCTGGGGGACGTTTGGGTTAGGGACCACATTGAAACGTTTGTGGACTTGCAACAGCGCTACTCCCTCAACTCCTCCCACTTTTATAAATACTTACAGCTTAGGCATGCCCTGAGGGCACACATTCCGTCTCCCACCTCCCTCCCTGAATTTAGTCCCCTCGAGGCCCAAGTGACGATGGGGAACCTGGGTAGAGGGGTGGTGTCTCTCTTGAACAATGGCCCCGCAACCCTAGATTTGTGGCGTGCCCGTTGGGAGGGATGGGTGGGCCCACTAGAGGATGCAGACTGGAGGGATGCTCTTGTGGCCCCCAACACCCTAACGACCTCCTCCAAGCTGCATCTAGTTCAACTCTACTACTTACATGCGGCATACCTCACCCCCGCGCGTCTATACCACACCCGTCTGCGGCCCTCCCCGACCTGCACGCTATGTAATCACACCCCTGCGGACTTTTATCACATGATTTGGCTGTGCCCTGTCCTTGCACCATTCTGGGTGGGAGTGGAACTAGAACTCGCACATACCCTGGGGTGGACAGTTCGCCATGATTCCATAAGATTGCTTCTGGGTGTGTTTGACGGCCTGGATGGCTCCCGGGCCGATAAGCGTTTCCTCAGAACAGCGGTGACAGTGGCGAAGCGGGATATAGCGGCTCTCTGGTCTCAGGCCCGGTGTCCTATTTAAGGAATTGGAGGTGGGGGGTAGACTGCTGGGGATCTCAAGAGGAACCCCTCTTTAAAGCCCGGGTTGTCCCGAACCCTTTGGAAAGATTTGGGGTAAATGGTTCAACCTATTGTCCTAAGGGTTATGTGTGTTCTTAAGATTAATGATAACCTCATGCAGGATGTTCACCCAAAGAATGATTTCCAAGTCTCTGTCATCTCCCCTATGATTGTAGACTATCTTGATACTATGCCTGATTTAGCTGCCAATGTGAATTGTGGTTTGTTTTTAAAAATCAATAAACTTGATTATAAAAAAAAAAGATATATTTGATAACTCTGTGCACAGGAGCCTCATTTTAGAAAGATATCACAGAGGTCAAGATACATTTTTGTGTGCGGCAGTGGGGCTGATATTAATGTCAAACATTAAAAGTGACAGTAAACTCTCTACGCCACTTCTATTTGCTAACGTTCTTAAGCAATCAAGCAAGATGCCTGGTAAAGGATATGCTCCTGCATCGAAAGAACTACCTCAACATGCTAACATTTCTTCCACAAGGTGATACAATGAATCACATATTACTGGAAATTTCCACAGTCAGTAAACGTCTAGAAGGTATGGATGCTAAAATGTCCTCCTTAACAGCTGAAACCAAAGCCATTCGCACAAAAACCGATGCTCTAGATTCGAGACAGACAATTTTGGAAAATCGTCTTGACGCAGTGCAATATAAAGACCAATAATTGCTCTTTCTTCGCAGTAAGATAGTTGACTTGGAGGATCGTAGTAGGAGAGACAATAGTCGCTTTTTTGGCTTTCCGGAAAATATTGAAAATCTAAATGCTAGGTTATTTCTTTGTGACGTTCTTCTGAAGCTAACTGGCATCACCTTTGACCCTCCTTTAGAGATCCAAAGAGCCCATCGCATAGGTCCTCCACGAAAAGATAGCACAACTCGACCACGACTACTTATCGCTTGTTTTCTAAGGCATGAGCAAATCAGACTTCTACTAACCACAACACGCTCGCATGGCTCATTTACTTATAAGGGTCACGTCATCCACATGGCTGCGGATTTCTCTAAAGAGACTAACGAGAGGCGCAAAGCATTCCTTGCTATTAGACCTCAGTTACGACACCTGGACATTAAATAGGGTCTATTTGAACCAGCCTGTTTTCGTATTACGAAAAATGGGGACTCAAGAGACATTCATGATCCAGCAGATTTGCAGCAATTCCTAAATCAAATGAAAACACAAGATATGGATACACAAGATACTTCAATTCATCATAGCCATGCGAGCTTGAGTTCCACACAACAAACACTTGATAATAGAAGATGTGATGTTAGCAATCCTCGCTAAAGGGGAAGAGATCTAGAAAGACCTACTCGTGCCAAAGATGATAAATCTTCAGCATTGCACGCTGCTTCTGGTTTTGCACAAGCTCAACATAGAGATAAGTCCTGTTCCCCTTTGAAACCTGCCTCAGAAGAGGACTGACAATAGTAATACGACAAATTTAGTCATTAAATAAGTATTCATATTGTTGAAATTTAAAATAAGATAAATACTGCTTTACTTATATTTGTGTGGAAAAAGTTGAATTGATTAGACAGTGTAAATCTATGCGATATAGATGGAAATATTATTCAAGTTTCGTGTAATAGAATGATCTCTATTCACCATGTTTTATAATATGTATTGAATTATACTGTTTCATTAGCATGATCCGTTTTATCGTATTATAATATTAACTAATATTTGCTTCAGCTTTTCACTTTCTTATCTGTTCTATTTCATATATTTATTATATTAAATCAATTAATTTTTACTTTGTGTGCATTAATATATAGCAATTAATGTTCTCATATCTAATATATATTATATATATTGAATTTTTGAGATGGTAACATATACCATGCTTAAAGAACCTACTCATCTGATTTTATATATGTATTTGCATCATGTGCTTGCCCATAGATTCAGCATATTATGGTAATCTATGTTATGCCGTGATGTGTATAATATATGGATTGGCAGTAGTTGCTATCCCTTCGTCGGGGCTCCTCTCCGCGGTGGAGCTTCGGGAGATATAGACCCGCGGTTCACAGTTTAGTATTTTTGGCACATATATTATTCTCTACCTATATCTAAACTATATTTACCTTATTTTTCTTAATTTTACTGTCCCTACACATTTCCTACTCTCAAAACTTATACTCCCTTTGTGTCTCTAATTATCTCTATCTTTGCTAAACCAGGGGTTTCTCTTCCTATTTTGTACCCTCTCCCCTCCTTTCTAATCCTCACTTTTTATTTTTTCTTACACTCATTGGCACCTCATAAATATGTCCAACATGCCCAACACACATCCTCGTTCTTTGACTTACTCACTACATCAAAAGAAAGAAGGTACTGTCATTTCTTCAATCCAAAAGGACAGATGTGGCATTACTCCAAGAGACACATTTGGATACATTGGAGTCAGAGAAACTCTGTAGAGATTGGGTAGGCAAAGTAATTCACAGTAGTATACAAAGGGATGAACATACAACCGCAGGCTCCACATGCAAATGTGAAGTAGCAATTCGAATCCGTAAATCTCTCCAAGTCACAATATCAAAAACATGGACAGATCCTGAAGGTCGTTATGTATTTGCCAAGCTACGTCTTGGAGATACCTACATTTCTGTTGGCTCTGTTTATGCTCCAACAGGATCAAAAAAATCATGTTTTCTTCATCTAAATTGTTTGTTAGTTGAGATAGGTGCATCACAATATCTCATAGGTGGTGACTGGAAAATTGTAAGGGAACCAATTTTAGATAGAACTGGACCCTTAGATAAAAATAATAATGCTGACAGGGCATTAATGGATAATATCTTAGCTGATAATGAATTAATTGATCACTGGCATCTTTCACATCCGTCATATACTGAGTACACATTTTCATCTCCAACACATGGTACCCTCTCTCGTTTGGATTATTTTTTATTATCACAAAGATTAGTTCAATCCATTCAAGCATCTTGTTTGTGGAAGCAGCATTATCTGACCATTCCCCAGTCCTCTTAGCCATTGAAGTTGGCATACCCTGACCAGGGCGTAAACCCTGTTGCATGAACATAGAACGACACAAGTCTCCAGGGGGTAAACACCAATTACAAACATTTTTTCACGACTGGATTTCTTTGAATCAGGGTTCGGTAACCTCAAGTAAAGTGATATGGGCTGAGGCTAAAGCTACTTTCAGAGGTCAATTGATGAGCGAGGCGGCAATAGCCAACAAGCGAAATGCTGCACTTTAACAAGAATTAGAACAGAACATTCAGTCATATACCCGTCAATATACCATAGCACCAACACAGCAAAATCGGAAATCTCTAGAGCAAGCTCGAATGGCGCTAAATGGGCTTTTCACATCTAAGGCGGCGTTTGCCCTTCAAAAAATGAAAACAAGATATTATGAACAAATGAAAAGGCAGGTAGATTATTAGTGGCACAACTAAGGTAAAGAGAAGCAACCATGGCTATCCCAGCTATTAACTCGTTCCGTGCTCATGACGGAACCACGCCGTCATGAGCCATGGTTGCCGTGTGCTCATGACGGAGTGGTTCTGTCATGCTGCGGTCGTTGGCGGCCGCGCCACCCACGCGGCGCTAATTCCCCGCCTGTGCGGGCGATTAGCGCCGTGGGCGGAGTCATGACGGAACCACTCCGTCATGAGCACAGCCCAACTGTGGCTCATGACGGAGTGGCTCCGTTATGAGCACCGCGCCACCGCGCTGCCCCCCCGCACCCCCCAGCGCTGCGGCGGAATTTCCGCCGCAGCGAAGGGGTTAAATCATCTCACGGTCCAATTTTTACTAGACCACAGGACATAGTGAATGAGTTCGCTTCCTTTTATACGTCCCTCTACACACCA
Organism: Triturus cristatus; assembly: GCF_964204655.1. Lineage (NCBI taxonomy): Eukaryota > Metazoa > Chordata > Amphibia > Caudata > Salamandridae > Triturus > Triturus cristatus. The sequence goes on from NC_140583.1 coordinate 693,827,204, forward strand.
GACACACAGGTAAAAACAGATAGAGTAAACAACTTTCTTTCAAAGGGCTTTTCTTGAGGGAGAAATTAGCAGGGATGAAATTGCGTAAGCAATATCTAAATTGCCATACCATAAAGCCCCTGGGGAAGATGGTTTTCCGGCTGAATTATATAGTTGGGCTGGACATAATATAATTGATTCCCTATATGCTGCTTTTCAAGAAGCAGAGTGAGATAACTCCTTAGATCCTCTTTCTAACAAGGCAATAATCGCAGTACCTTCTAAACCTGGAAAGGACCCTTTGCTTTGCACCAGTTACCGTCCCATTTCACTCCTGAATTGCGATATCAAAATATTTTCTAGCATTTTGGCTTCTCGTCTTAAAAAGGTATTACCTTCCTTAATTCACTCAAGTCAAGTAGGATTCGTTCCAGGGCGTTCCTCTAGGAATCTCTTCAGTACACTGGTGCATACCCTATGTTATGCTAAAAACCTCCCACAAGACGCATTAGCTTTATCACTAGATGCTGAAAAGGCCTTTGACCGCATAGAATGGGACTACCTTTTTAAAGTGCTCAAGCGTTTTGGACTTGGAAACCAGTTTATTCAGAAAGTACGACTGCTGTATGATGAACCTTCCGCACAAGTTAATTGTGGAAGCTTCATATCAGAATCATTCCGATCCGAAGAGGTACACGTCAGGGATGTCCTCTATTCCCACTTCTTTTTCTTTTAGCAATGGAGCCTTTAGCAGCCACGATTCGTCAATCAGAAGCACTTGCAGGCATACCCCTCCCTATAAGTGAATCAAAACTTTATCTATATGCAGATGACATATTACTCACCTTAACAGATCTCACTAATTCATTGCCATCTTTGCTTCAAATTATAGACACTTTTTCTTCATTCTCAGGTTATAAAATAAATTGGGACAAGAGTGAAGCCATACCTATTTCTGATGGAACCACTAACGCTGCTATACACAACTCCCCCTTTCATTGGCAACCCTCACGTCTTAAATATTTGAGTATCTTAGTGAATATTGGTACGGAAGGTATGATTACAGATAAGCTGAACCCACTGATTGTTCAAATGCAACGTGACTTTGATAAGTAGAACATTTTGAATCTTTCCATGTGGGGTAGAGTTCAAGCTGTTAAAATGGTTACACTTCCTTGTTTTCTATATACCTTAGGTATGCTCCCTCTCCATATTCCCTTATCTACTTTGAGACTCATAGATTTCAAAATAAAAACTTTTATATGGGGATCAATGAAACCTCATTTGGCCATGACGAAATTAAAGGCTCACCATTGTTCTGGAGGTATGAGTCTTCCATCCATTGAACATTATAACTAAGCCTGGGCAAAGCACTACGCTACGCTCGCGTAGTTTGCGAAGTTCGTGCTACTTCGCACTACGCGAATTGCACGTAGCACAGTGCGAACACGCGTAGCGTAGTGTTGCGGTCATTTTTTGCTTGCTCGCGGTCCTCAACGTCAAGTTGGCGACCGCGAGCAAGCAAAATGACATCCCGGCGAGACTTTTTCCTTGTTCGCGATCAGCAACATCAAGTTGGCGATCGCGAGCATGGAAAATAAACCTCCCGGCGAGATTCCCAACGCGAGGAGGTCAGGTTTCTCATTGCGAGTGGTCGCGTATGCTCGCGACTGCTCGCGATGAGAAACTACCAGTTCGCGTTGAGAAAGCTGCCGCTCGAGTAAAAATCTACTCGTGCAGCAGAAAACTACAGCTCGCACTGTGCAAGATGCCATTTTCAATGATTGCACAGTGTCGGTTGCTTGTCCGCACTGTGCAATCATTGAAAACGACATCTGGCACAGTGCGAACAAGGTACTACGCAGTTCGCGAAGTGCTACGCGTAGCTCGCGTAGTGCGAAGTGCACTTTGCGTAGCTTCGCGAAGTGCTACTTCGCGAAGTACGCCCAGGGTTAATTATAACTTAGCATTGCAGATTTCTCAATTATCATATATGTTACCGGGAGTCTCTGATGTTCCGCAATGGGTCAATTTAGAACGTCATTTTTAATCTTTGAGCTCTGATATTTCTGGACTTTATGGCACTAAAATGCACGTCAAAAACCCACAAACCCAATCCCATCAGCCATGTCCAAATCGTGGCAAAGAGCACACCGTTTATTAGCTTTAAACTTCCATATACATGAAAAGGCACCCATATGGAATAATTCTGGTGTTCGTATTAATAAGAAGTTATTATCTTGGCCATTATTGAAAGCAGCAGGTATTCAAACATTAGAACAAATTTTTTATAATGGTGACTTTAAAACATTCACACAAATACAAGAGGAATTTGGTCTTCCATCTCATCAATTCCTAAAATATAACCAGCTCAAGCAATGTTTGGAAAAACAATTAGGTTCACATTCTCGAGTGCTGTCAAATTCACAGATAGTATTATACCTAAATACCTGGGGAAAACATAAAGGAGTGATATCTGGTTTATACAGAGTTTTTGCAACACATCTTTTTTCTCAACCTCTAACACAGACACTAGAATTTAAATGGTAGTCACGACTTTCAATTACTTACACTACTGATGCATGAGAGACAATAATAGAGAATCTAGATAAAGGAACCTAGAAGCTCGACTTAAATTTTGTCTATTTAAGATTCTTCATGATTGACATTGGTCTCCTGCAAGATTAAAGAAAGCTGGTTTAATTTCCCATGCCAATTGCTGGAGATGTGATAACACCAACTGTGTCCCAGCACACATTATATGTGACTGTCCATTGATTCAACCTTTCTGGGCATATGTGAGAAAAATCTTATTGTCTACTATGCCTTTACATCTTCCATTCAATCCTGCTGTTATTATCCTTCATGACCTTCAGTTATCTCCAAAAGTCACCAAACCCCGATGTCGTCTTTTTCACAGAGCAATGGCCACAGCACAAATATGTATTCTACGCCATTGGAAATCTCCATCTCCTCCTTTGCAAGAAGAATGGTTGACAACTATGTTCCAAACAGCATCACATGAGAGAATAATTTATAATCTTCAAAATCAAACTGACATATTTCTTCATGTTTGGTCACCTTTCCTGAACCTGAATAGTGGAATGGATATTGATGATGACTCTCCAGGAGTGGATACTAATACCCCTTGATCTGACATTTGACTATATAATTTCTTCCTCCTTCCCCTCCCTCCTTCCACCCCTGGTTTTCATGCTTTCCTATTATTATATTAACTTATAGTTTTGTTGTATTATTATTTTATTATTCTATTATCCTCTCTTTTCTAATTTTCTTCCATTCTTTTATTCTTACTATATCTTATTGACATCTCATTTCTCATTTCTCTTCATATAACTTCTATTGATATGCTTTGTTAGTTCTTATATCAACTATTTTTCTATATTCTATTCAATACTCCTTCCTCGATATATTTTACAATTTTCAATTTTACAAATGAATTACTCCTCGAGGGCTGAGGAGATTTGTCATGTTACTATTTTCTATATTTGTAGTTATATATAATGTTTAATCTATATACTCAATTTATATAGCTATTGAGTTAACCTATGATTGATTCTTTAAGACTTTTATATCGCTTATATATGTTGCTTGCATTATTTAAATATTTAACGTTTCTCACACCATATTTATTCAAATGTATACCTCACTATTTATCTTTATAGTTGTGTTATTTATTGGTGCATAGTATTTATCATATATGCATTTTCACTTTTTCTTTTCCATATATTCCGTGTATTTATTCTTATCATTCAAATTGTAAGTTATTATTAACTTTATTGTACTTATGATGACATATTCTCAAAATGTAAACAAAAAATTATAACATAAAAAAAGCACTTGTGAAAGTGTAGTTATTATATCAATAAAGAGATTTCATTTGATAATGACGTAGGTAGCTCCTTATTCAGTATAACCACAGAACTTTGAGATAACAATGCACCTCACAGATTTCTTTATTTATAGATGTACCTTTTCAAATGAAGTCTGAGGAAATAGAAGTTATTGTGATTTTTTTGGACTGGACACAATGAGACAGCAAGAAAAAAACATTAAAACAGAGTAGGACACCCTACAAGGCACTGTAAGTCTCATTCAGGGGATGACGAAATATGATCACATCACCCCCATCCCTATGCTGGAGGAGGAAATCCTTGTATTGATGAGCAGGCATGACAGTCTCAGCCATGTGCAAATTACATTTGTACAAGACAGAAGGTGTCAGAAGGTGTCAGGTCGGCAAGGTTCTTTGAAAACAACATGTCCTTTCCATTGTAAACGTTTTGATGTGCATTGTGAGGCGTGGATTTGAATGAATGCCCAGGTGAAGCACGGAACTAACAGTGGATAGCAGAAAACAGTGAATCTTTAAAAGATTTGTAAACAACGTGAGAAAATTAAAAACGTGTGTTCTCTCGGTCCGCCTTAAAAAATAAATGAACTTGCACTTAACACATTGAGGAAAGCGTTCTTTCTAAATTATTTATTCACATCTGAGTCTCGTTATCCCGGAGTTCTGTGAAAATGAACTGACTGAGAATGTATGTACTCAAGCTTTTAATGCTTTGTGAAATACCTTCTATCATAGTTAGCATAACACACTCCTACAGCGTTGCTGTGCTTTGTAAATATGCTGGAAACGCTCTGATACTGTAATCAGATGAGATAACTATGCACTCCTGCAGCATAGTGTGATGCACCGAATTCAAGATAAGATCTTGTCGCATACTAAAGGCCAAAAGGAGCTGCCTTTTAGTTGTTCTTTTGAAAATAGGCTTTGCTTTAAAAAACTCATCTGTCCAGAGGTGTTGTAGGAGCTGGGAAACACCAAAATTCACATTTGAGTAAGGCAACTGTATGGGCCTTTTAGACGATCTTCATAATATGCATTTACAGTCAAGAGTTTGTCGGTCTGTTTCAGTGTCCCCTATGGCTGTCTTAAGGTAGATGTGGTGTAGCGGTCTAGCGGTTGTACGCTAGCCATCTGACGTCACAGGACGTCCGGCGGCGGCCATTTTCCCGGCGAGTATGAGCGCCGAATTCAACGGAGACAGAGCTCCGCTCCGGCGCTCCTGTGTTAGGAATAAACGAGTACACCACAACCACGTGTGCGTGTGGTCATTCCGGCGAGGGGCTGTAACACTTGCTTCATCACTATAATACCTGCTTTATTACAATGGCGACGAGGTGGTGATGGGTGGTACACACACACCCTCGACCCGAGCCCATCGGAACCGTGAGTACCTGGCAGCAGCACCACGGGCACAACGCAGGAGCGCGGCAGAGAGGCAGAAGGCGGCTGGCCATCATCGGCGACAAAGTAGAGTAATAAGCGCGCCGAGCCACTGGAACAGGCAAGGAGGGCCGGCGGGGCCGATCGTAGCAACCCAGTACAGGGGTAAGGAGGCACGGGACATAGCCAGGCGGGTGTTGACCAGCACCCTGGAGGAAATCAGCGGCAGTCCTGCGGCGAGTGGAGACTCCAGTCAAGGGGAAGAAGAGAGGGGCAGGGACGTCGTAGAGGAGGAGACGTCGGGCACGCCCACACGGAGAGGTAGACGCGCCAGCAGAGGGAAGAAGATGACCTCCCAGACGTGCGCCTTAACTAACCCGGTGCCTTTCTTGGCCAAGCCAGGGGAGCCCGAGATGCCGTGGGAGGACTGGAAAAGGTATTTCCTCAACTACGTCGCAGCCCTGGAAGAGGAGGGTGACACTCCGTACACGAGCTCGCGGCGGAAAAAGATTCTCCTCCATCATTTAGGCCCAGCAGGGCAACGAGTGTACCAAGACCTGGTGAAGGAGGACAGGACGGCAGCGGGAGACGACGTGTTTCAACACGCGCTAGATGACCTGGACACCCATTATCGCCCGGTAGTGTGCACGGCAATAGATAGGTATAACTTCTACCATCGGAAACAGAATAAAGGAGAATCCGTCGATGAATACGTGGCGGCCCTACAGAAGCTGGCCCTAACGTGCAAGTTCGGTACCCTGCAGGAGGACCTCATAAGGGACCAAATCATCATGCACACCGTGAACACTGCCATCCAAGAAAAACTGTGGACGAATGGAGACGCACCACTGAAAACCGTCGTAGCCCTCGTGAAGAAAGCAGAACTAACCAGGAGGTGCGCAGAGGCGGCCAAGCGCGAACACCACCCAGAGCAGGCGGTATGCAAGGTAGAAGACCGGAAACCACCAGACGGCAAACAACCGGCGTGGCAACAGGGCAGACGGACCCACAGAAGGTTCAATGCCCGGACGACGAGAACACAAGGACAAAGACAATGGAACAAGACGGCCTGTTACAGGTGCGGCAGCGGCACCCACGCAGCCAGCGACAAGGGTTGCCCGTCATTTGGCGCCAAATGCTCGTATTGCGGACTCATAGTGTAGGAGAGTAGGGTCTGCAATCCTATGATCACCCAGATTTTTTGCTTTTGCTTCATTGGTTTACGACTTTCTCCGGCTGTGGGCCTGCCAATCAGACCCACAGCCTAGCTGTTCTCTCTCGAAATTAACACACATGTACATGTACTAATTGGAACTGGGCCGCCTTGTCAGTCCCTGTCTCAGCATACCACAGGTATCCAGGGCATCGGTGTACCCAGGGCCTACCAGGGGCTGAAGCAGGTATTATGCCACCCCAGGAATGGCCGCCCAAATCTGACACAACTGGCTGCACGACAGCTGGGGCCACGTGGTGTAATCACCCGTTGCTGTAGGTGTAGTATTCCTACACCTAACCCTAAAATGGACACATGGATTCCTATCAGTCACTCCTATGGCAGGCCTTATCAATCCTGAAGGCAGAGTGCAGGGAGTCATGTGGGATGGTGCTCTGGCGCGAGCGGAGCCCGTCGACGGCTTGCGGAACCAAGTCCTAATAGCCGTTCCATGGTGACGCGGGCCAACTACTTTTAATGCATTATAATCCTTGCGGTTATTTGCTAACTTTGGCATCACATCACCTACACATGTCGAGTAAGGTGTCATACGAATGGGAATACGAACCCCTCGCCAGTCCTGGCGACGGGGTTAGCATTCCCCCCTTTTAGAGGGACACGACATGGAAGTAACCTTGAACCCCGGTTAAAGTTGACTCAAGCCTCAGCATCACAAAATGGATGCTGCCACCAGACACAAGTCTGACCTCCTGCTGCTGGGAGACCTTCCAGCGAAGGGAGCTTGGACAAAGGGTTTCCTGTCGAGGGCGGTGTTAGCACCATCCCAGACAGGGTTTGTGTATCCCAGGTAGGCAGGGCTGAAAGGAAGGTGATTGCCAGTGGCACCCCGGTGCTCACTGTGCATAGCCCGGCTCAAACCAGTTTCGGGGGCACACCAGCCCCTGAGCTGGCGCGAAGCCGGACAAAGGATAGGGGTGTAACCACCCCCCTCCTGGCTCCACCCATAGGTAGAACCTAGTCACGGGCCAACCCCCTTTTCTTAGAATAAAGGTAGGAGCGAGTCCCCTTCCCAAATTGGATAATCAGATAATCGGATAACTCCGAATCAAGAACCACTTTCCACGAAAGGAACTCTTGACTATTTCTGAAGACTCTCCCTTGTGGCTAAGGAGTAGCCACCCTGCACCAGCAGGCACCACCTAAGCGCTTGCGGTTTGCTGTAAGTCTCTCCTACGGATCAAGACTGCCCAGCTCGACGAGACCCGAGTCCCTGCCATCTCTGACCTTTTACCTGCCTCATCAGCCCAGCTGAGAGTCGTAGGTGTGACGAGACCTGCGGGACCGGCCATCTTCAGAACCTGCACGACGCTTATCTAGCACGCCCACCGAGGGACCCTCGAGTGAGTGCACCTAGGGTTTGAGAAGCCCTAACCCTGAGCAGCTCCAGCATCGAAGTCTGCCTCCCCAGCATCCCCGAGATCTGCGTGGGGGCCCTTCCGCTCCTTGCTGCTCACCGCGTTGTTCGACCACTGGCTGACCGGCTTGTGGCCCTCTTCACGACGCACCACGATTGTTCATCACTAGTCTGGTTGCTCCAGACTGGCTCTTGCTCCCCTCCAACAGAGGAGTACCACGGACTCTCCTAGTCCACTCCAGACGCCATCTCGACTCCACCACGTGGGCTTGCCCCTGCCAAGATCCGCTGCCCCATTCCTGGGCCCAGCATCATCGACAGCAGACACCTTCGTGGGACAGCTCGCCCTCCACCCTGGTCGCCACCGCGCCTCCTGGTCCGAGGAACAGCCGAGTCCGACGTCATCCACTCACCTGGTCGAGGTGACTTCAACCGGTACCCTCCTGGTACCCACACGATCGCTGGCTAGCGGTTGAGAACTGAGTCCCCTCTGCTTTCAGGTTTTCTTTATCACCGATCCAGGCTTGGATCTCGCTGAATATCGACACTGGTCGCCTGCCAGCAACTCTTCTTTCAGGCTCCTGAGACTACAACGAGGACTTCCGACATCTTGCCGAACCTTCTACAGCCGCAGCCTCTGGGCCAGGTACCACGAGCATTTCGGTGCTCCATCGCAGGTTCGCTCTACAAGTGTCCAGTCCCTTTTTCGTTTAAATCCCACTGATCGGATCACTCCGGAATCGGTAACTTTAGACTTTCTAACCTCTCCCCTTCCACTTGCAGTGTAATGGTTTCGTGCCCTCGGGCATTTGTGTAAATTGTGCAACCAGAAGTATTTTCCTAAGAGTTTTGTATTGTGCTTAGCTCCCTGACTCATAAAGAGCCAGGGTAGTCTTGTTATAAATAAATATCCTTTATTTTCATAACAACTTGTGTGGTGTCCTTTCGCTTGGTGTTCAAGGGGTATATGTGATGGTAAACAGCTGGCTTAACACGCCCTCTAGAGTTTAGCCTAAGACTGCTCGTATCCACGCTACTAGGATAGCTGGTCTAAAAGGTTGACTTACAACCAATCATCAATAAGGGTCGTTTGGAATGATACACAGTGATCACTAGAATAGTGAGCACTACATATCAGGCCAACTTCTCACATTGGTGAGCAGCGGTTGGGATTTGAGCTTGCTGTTGTTTTACCACACACGTATCCTAAGAATATCGCAGTGAAAGATCACATAAGTACCCAGGTACATATAACTTAACTTAGAATACTCCGAGTTCTACTGAACCGGCTGTTGTAGTGTAACAGGGCTTAGCACACCCTGACTACAACTCTTAGCAAGGGATCAGTAGGTAAACCCATAGTGTAGGTAGGTGCAACACTTACACCTCACTAGAAAAGCATGTCGGTCCACGGAGAGTCTGCAGGGACTCCCTTAGTGGTCAGTGACCCTCCACAGGTCGTGTCACGATATGCAACTCTTAGCTTCAAGGAGATGAGACAACTGTGTGCCTCCCGGAAGCTAAACCAGGGTTCTAACCCTACCATCGCAATACTGATAGGTCTCTTAGAGGCGTACGATGCTAGGAGGTCCTCTAACCCAGGTCCCCCCAGTGCAGATGGGAACATGCCTCCCTTAGAGGGAACCCTCGGTGACCCAGACCTCGACCTCCACACAGAGGAGGAGGACGAGGACGAGTTATCGGGAGACGAGGCAGACAAAGGTCCAGTGGTAGTCGGCAGGCTTACAAGGACCAACTTAAGCAGGCATGAGAATGGAACTGGGGGAGCCCCGGGCCCACGCTCAAGCAGGCTTAACCTTGGGAACGGACGAGCTAGGTCTCTCTCCAGAGGCTCTGGCAGATCGGTTCATACACATGTCTCTCAGGCACCTTCTCAGAGAGGAATGAGTTCCCCTCAGAGGAGGGAGCATGAAGCGAAGATGCGGGAGGTCAATCTGAGGATCGAGCGGGAAGAACTTGCCCTCGCCAAAGAAAGACTTGCCTTAGCCCGAGAGCAGAAATTAAGTGGGTTAGATCCCACTGGTGGCAGCATTCTCAATAGAGAGAAAGACAGGGGTATAGACACTAGACACCTGAGTAAAATAGTGCCCCCCTTTAAACAAGGGGACGACATCCACAAGTGGATAACTGCCTTGGAGAGGGCCTGCACTGTCCAGTGCGTCCCCCCAAGTCAGTGGGCAGCTATACTGTGGCTTTCCTTTGAAGGTAAAGGAAGGGACAAGCTCCTCACTACTAGAGCTGAGGATGCTAACAACTACCAAGTCCTGAAGAACACACTGATTGACGGGTTCGGCCTAACCACGGAACAGTACCGGGTGCTGTTCCGGGACACCCAGAAAATTCAGTCTCAGGATTGGACTGACTTTGTTGATTGTGCCACTAAGGCTTTGGAAGGCTGGTTACTGGGTAGCAAGGTTACTGATTACACGGGATTGTACAATCTTATCATGCGAGAACAGATTTTAAACAACTGTCAGAACCAATTGTTGCATCCGCACCTTGTCGACTCGGATCTGACCTCTCCCCAAGAATTGGGAAAGAAGGCAGACAGATGGGTCAGAACAAGGGTCAAGCAGAACCAGAATCAGAACCAGGGTGGTCAGAAGAAAGCAGACCAAAAGGGTAGTAACAAGAACGAACAAAATGACCAGAAGTCTTCGACAGGTCCCCAACAAACCAAAGAGGGTGGGGGTCAGGCTTCACAGAAGAAGAAGACTCAAGAAGGCCAGTCAAAAAGGTGGTGCCAATACTGTAAAAGTAAGACTCACTGGTTTAGTGAGTGCACCAAGAAAGGAGGGCAAACTCCTGCCACTGCAGCCCCTAAGGCACCTGCGCCCCCTAGTACAGTCAGCAGTGGTAGTGCGCCTCCCAAGGCATTAGTTGGGTTAACCTTGGGAACCGAGGGGAGTGACGACTTAGTCGGCACGCTCACTCAGGCCGTCCTTGTCTGTACAGGGGATATGGATATGTCCCCTGATGCCAGTCCCAATACTTTGGGCAAATACAGACAGACACCTTTGATAAATGGAAAAGTGGCTCAGGCCTACAGAGACACGTGTGCCAGTGTCACCATGGTGACGCCTAACTTCGTGGACCCTGGACAGATCATGCTAGGTACCAGTTACCTAGTGACCAATGCCAGCAACGTCACTACCAATCACAGTATGGCAGTTGTTGATTTCTCCTGGGGAGGGGTAAGTGGCCCGAAAAAGGTTGTGGTTAGTTCAGACCTCCCCGTAGAATGTCTGTTGGGCAATGATTTGGAAACGTCACAATGGTCAGAAGTGGAGCAGAGGACTCACATGGAGATGTTAGGCTTGCCAGCACATGTCCTTGCTGTGACCAGGTCACAGGCCAAAAGATGCCCCACTGAACAGGTGCTGGATCCTGGAAGAACAGACCAGACACCTTCCAAGAAAAGGAGCAGTAAGGGTAAGGCTTCGCCTTCCCCCTTGCCCCAGGTCGTGGATCAAGTCTCCGAGGAGGCTGACCTTAAAGAACTGAGGGAAACTGAGCCGCAAGAGCTTGAACCTGGTCAGGTTGAGTTTCTGGGCTCAGGGGGACCCTCCAGGGAAGACTTGGGGAAGGCACAGTTAGACTGCCCCTCACTTGAACCCCTCAGACAGCAGGCCGCTGCTGAGGCTGCAGGGAACGCCACAGGTACCCACAAAGTGTACTGGGACGATGGACTCCTGTACTCCGAGGCAAGAGACCCCAAACCTGGTGCGACCAGGAGGCTGGTCATCCCCTTGTCTCTGAGAGGTTTCCTTCTCACCTTGGCCCACGAGATTCCCCTTGCAGGTCACTTAGGCCAGAATAAGACTTGGGACAGAATTGTCCCACACTTTCACTGGCCCCACATGTCCGAAGATACGAAGGAGTTTTGCCGCTCCTGTGTCACTTGCCAAGCCAGTGGTAAGTCAGGTGGCACGACAAAGGCCCCCCTCATACCACTACCAGTGGTGGGGGTACCCTTTGAACGAGTGGGGATCGACATTGTCGGACCAATGGAACCCCAGACAGCATCAGGGCACTAGTTTATACTGGTGGTGGTGGACCACGCCACCAGGTATCCTGAAGCTATTCCCCTTAGGACCACTACAGCACCTGTGGTGGCACGGGCCCTACTTGGAGTGTTCTCCAGAGTGGGCTTCCCTAAGGAGGTCGTCTCAGACAGAGGTGCAAACTTCATGTCGGGATATCTGACTGCTATGTGGAAGGAATGTGGTGTCAACTACAAGTTCACCACCCCCTATCACCCACAATGCAATGGGCTTGTTGAGAGATTCAATAGGACCCTAAAAGGGATGATTCACGGACTACCTGAAAAGCTTCGGCGGAGATGGGATGTCCTGATACCCTGCCTCTTGTTCGCCTACAGAGAGGTCCCGCAGAAGGGGGTTGGCTACAGCCCTTTTGAGCTTCTGTTCGGACATCCTGTAAGGGGACCCCTTTGTTTGGTAAAGGAAGGATGGGAGAGACCTCTCAGAAAGCCGGCATCAAACATTGTGGACTATGTGCTCGGTCTCCGCTCGCGGATGGCGGAGTACATGGAAAAGGCGTCTAAAAACCTTGAGGCGAGCCAAGAATTACAGAAAGCTTGGCACGACCAAAAGGCTGTCCTAACTGTGTACCAGCCTGGACAGAAGGTGTGGGTGCTGGAGCCAGTGGCCCCAGCAGCACTCAAAGACAAATGGTCTGGGCCCCACACGATCATTGAGCAAAAGGGAGAGGTCACCTACCTGGTAGACCTGGGAACTCCCCGGAGCCCCCACAGGGTGCTCCATGTAAACAGGCTCAAGGCATATGTCGACAGGGAGGGCATGGGCTTACTCATGGCCACAGATGAGGGACAGGAGGAGGAGAGTGACCCTCTCCCGGACCTGCTCTCTCAGAACCCTGACGATGGATCAGTAGATGGTGTTGTCTTTTGCGGCAGCCTCTCTGGACATCAACAAGAGGATTGTAAACAGGTTCTTCAATCCTTTCGACATATGTTCTCTCTGACACCCAGTCAGACCAAGTGGTGTACCCATGAGGTCGACACTGGGGACAGTCTGCCCGTAAAGAGTATAATCTATCGGCAACCTGATCATGTCAGAGACTGCATCAAGACAGAGGTGCAGAAAATGTTGGAGCTGGGAGTCATTGAACCCTCGGACAGCCCCTGGGCTAGTCCCGTAGTGCTCGTGCCGAAACCTCACACCCAGGGCGGTAAGAAAGAGATGAGGTTTTGCGTGGACTACAGAGGCCTCAATGCGGTCACTAAGACTGACGCCCACCCGATACCAAGAGCAGACGAACTTATCGACCGGTTGGCCTCGGCCAACTACTTAAGTACGTTTGACCTGACAGCTGGGTATTGGCAAATCAGGTTAGCTGAGGAGGCCAAGCCCAAAACAGCATTTTCTACCCCTGGTGGGCATTATCAGTTCGTGGTAATGCCCTTTGGTTTGAAAAATGCACCTGCCACCTTCCAAAGGCTGGTGAATCGAGTTCTCACTGGGTTGGACGACTTCTGTGCGGCGTATCTGGACGATATCGCTGTCTTTAGCTCCACCTGGGAGGATCACCTGGTCCACCTGAGGAAAGTGTTAGAGGCCCTGCAGAAGGCAGGCCTCACTATCAAGGCCACCAAGTGCCAGATAGGGCAGACACAGGTTGTATACCTGGGCCACCTTGTAGGTGGAGGCCAGGTTCAACCATTGGAGAGCAAAATACAGGCCATCCAGGACTGGGCTCCTCCAACCACCCAGACTCAGGTTCGAGCTTTCTTGGGCCTGACTGGTTATTACGGGAAATTTGTCAGAAATTATGGATCCATTGTGACCCCGCTAAACGACCTGACAAGTAAAAAGATGCCAAAAAAAGTTCAGTGGACAGCAAGCTGTCAGAAGGCATTCGATGACCTAAAGCAGGCCATGTGCACAGCACCTATCCTAAAGAGTCCAGACTACTCCAAACCATTCATTGTCCAAACAGACGCTTCGGAGCTGGGTGTGGGAGCTGTTCTATCGTAACTGAATTTTGATGGTCATGACCAGCCCATAGCTTTTATTAGCAGGAGGCTGACCCCCAGAGAGAAGAATTGGTCAGCTATTGAGAGGGAGGCCTTTGCTGTGGTTTGGGCCCTGAAGAAGTTGAGGCCATACTTGTTTGGCACTCACTTCAAGATTCAGACCGACCATAAGCCCCTCTTGTGGCTAAATCAAATGAAGGGTGAAAACCCCAAACTACTTAGGTGGTCCATTTCCCTACAGGGGATGGACTTCACAGTGGAGCATAGACCTGGCACTGATCATGGCAATGCAGATGGGCTCTCCAGGTATTTCCACTTAGAGCAAGAAGACTCACCTGGTCAAGGTTAGCTTATTGTCCCAAAGTTTGGGGGGGGGTCATGTAGGAGAGTAGGGTCTGCAATCCTATGATCACCCAGATTTTTTGCTTTTGCTTCATTGGTTTACGACTTTCTCCGGCTGTGGGCCTGCCAATCAGACCCACAGCCTAGCTGTTCTCTCTCGAAATTAACACACATGTACATTAGGTGCATCCACTAATTGGAACTGGGCCGCCTTGTCAGTCCCTGTCTCAGCATACCACAGGTATCCAGGGCATCGGTGTACCCAGGGCCTACCAGGGGCTGAAGCAGGTATTATGCCACCCCTGGAATGGCCGCCCAAATCTGACACAACTGGCTGCACGACAGCTGGGGCCACGTGGTGTAATCACCCGTTGCTGTAGGTGTAGTATTCCTACACCTAACCCTAAAATGGACACATGGATTCCTATCAGTCACTCCTATGGCAGGCCTTATCAATCCTGAAGGCAGAGTGCAGGGAGTCATGTGGGATGGTGCTCTGGCGCGAGCGGAGCCCGTCGACGGCTTGCGGAACCAAGTCCTAATAGCCGTTCCATGGTGACGCGGGCCAACTACTTTTAATGCATTATAATCCTTGCGGTTATTTGCTAACTTTGGCATCACATCACCTACACATGTCGAGTAAGGTGTCATACGAATGGGAATACGAACCCCTCGCCAGTCCTGGCGACGGGGTTAGCATTCCCCCCTTTTAGAGGGACACGACATGGAAGTAACCTTGAACCCCGGTTAAAGTTGACTCAAGCCTCAGCATCACAAAATGGATGCTGCCACCAGACACAAGTCTGACCTCCTGCTGCTGGGAGACCTTCCAGCGAAGGGAGCTTGGACAAAGGGTTTCCTGTCGAGGGCGGTGTTAGCACCATCCCAGACAGGGTTTGTGTATCCCAGGTAGGCAGGGCTGAAAGGAAGGTGATTGCCAGTGGCACCCCGGTGCTCACTGTGCATAGCCCGGCTCAAACCAGTTTCGGGGGCACACCAGCCCCTGAGCTGGCGCGAAGCCGGACAAAGGATAGGGGTGTAACCACCCCCCTCCTGGCTCCACCCATAGGTAGAACCTAGTCACGGGCCAACCCCCTTTTCTTAGAATAAAGGTAGGAGCGAGTCCCCTTCCCAAATTGGATAATCAGATAATCGGATAACTCCGAATCACGAACCACTTTCCACGAAAGGAACTCTTGACTATTTCTGAAGACTCTCCCTTGTGGCTAAGGAGTAGCCACCCTGCACCAGCAGGCACCACCTAAGCGCTTGCGGTTTGCTGTAAGTCTCTCCTACGGATCAAGACTGCCCAGCTCGACGAGACCCGAGTCCCTGCCATCTCTGACCTTTTACCTGCCTCATCAGCCCAGCTGAGAGTCGTAGGTGTGACGAGACCTGCGGGACCGGCCATCTTCAGAACCTGCACGACGCTTATCTAGCACGCCCACCGAGGGACCCTCGAGTGAGTGCACCTAGGGTTTGAGAAGCCCTAACCCTGAGCAGCTCCAGCATCGAAGTCTGCCTCCCCAGCATCCCCGAGATCTGCGTGGGGGCCCTTCCGCTCCTTGCTGCTCACCGCGTTGTTCGACCACTGGCTGACCGGCTTGTGGCCCTCTTCACGACGCACCACGATTGTTCATCACTAGTCTGGTTGCTCCAGACTGGCTCTTGCTCCCCTCCAACAGAGGAGTACCACGGACTCTCCTAGTCCACTCCAGACGCCATCTCGACTCCACCACGTGGGCTTGCCCCTGCCAAGATCCGCTGCCCCATTCCTGGGCCCAGCATCATCGACAGCAGACACCTTCGTGGGACAGCTCGCCCTCCACCCTGGTCGCCACCGCGCCTCCTGGTCCGAGGAACAGCCGAGTCCGACGTCATCCACTCACCTGGTCGAGGTGACTTCAACCGGTACCCTCCTGGTACCCACACGATCGCTGGCTAGCGGTTGAGAACTGAGTCCCCTCTGCTTTCAGGTTTTCTTTATCACCGATCCAGGCTTGGATCTCGCTGAATATCGACACTGGTCGCCTGCCAGCAACTCTTCTTTCAGGCTCCTGAGACTACAACGAGGACTTCCGACATCTTGCCGAACCTTCTACAGCCGCAGCCTCTGGGCCAGGTACCACGAGCATTTCGGTGCTCCATCGCAGGTTCGCTCTACAAGTGTCCAGTCCCTTTTTCGTTTAAATCCCACTGATCGGATCACTCCGGAATCGGTAACTTTAGACTTTCTAACCTCTCCCCTTCCACTTGCAGTGTAATGGTTTCGTGCCCTCGGGCATTTGTGTAAATTGTGCAACCAGAAGTATTTTCCTAAGAGTTTTGTATTGTGCTTAGCTCCCTGACTCATAAAGAGCCAGGGTAGTCTTGTTATAAATAAATATCCTTTATTTTCATAACAACTTGTGTGGTGTCCTTTCGCTTGGTGTTCAAGGGGTATATGTGATGGTAAACAGCTGGCTTAACACGCCCTCTAGAGTTTAGCCTAAGACTGCTCGTATCCACGCTACTAGGATAGCTGGTCTAAAAGGTTGACTTACAACCAATCATCAATAAGGGTCGTTTGGAATGATACACAGTGATCACTAGAATAGTGAGCACTACATATCAGGCCAACTTCTCACACATAGGCCACTACGAGAAAGTGTGCAGGCGGAAGTCTCAGAGACAAGAGGTGAAGTACGTAGCCCAAGGGGCGCGCGAAGAAGAAGAGGACGTAAAAAGAGAAGAGGACGATGAAATCCTGATAGTAGAGGAACAAGTATTAGGAATAGAGAGCGTGGCGGACAAGAAGCCCAAATGTGAAATGATGATAGGAGGCATAAGAGTCACCATGGTGGCGGACTCAGGGTCGCCATACACGATCGTACAAAGGAGAATATGGGAGGAAGACTTCGCACCAAGCACAACGTACCACTTGAGGCCCACTGACATTCACCCGGTGACGTTCACGGGAGAACCAATACCCATGGTGGGGTATTGCCCGCTAACCTTCGAATTCCGAGGACGCAGGTGTGAGGGAAAGCTGTACGTGGCGGAGAAGGGACCGTCGGTGTTGGGCTGGAGAGACCAAGGAGCTTTAGGCATAAATCTGAACCCAGGAGGGCACATGCAAGTCCTTATGACCGACAATGGACACGACCCGGAGGCCCAGCGATGGAAGGACAATATTCCGGAAGTGTTTAAGGACTCCATTGGCTGCATGGCGAAGTACACGCACAAGATTCAACTCAGAGCGGGAGCACAGCCAGTGTCGCACAAGGTGCGCAACATCCCATTCCGCACAAGGGTGGCGGTGCAAGAAGAACTACAAAGGTTGGAAGACAACGGCGTGATAGAGGCGATCGACAACGCGGAATGGTTGGCCCCCTTAGTAGTGGCACAGAAACCCAACGGGAAGGTGAGGCTGTGTGTTGACCTGAGGGAACTAAACAAGAACATTGTGGTGGACAAGTTCCCGCTTCCCAGGATCAACGAGATGCGGGCAAAAACCCAAGGTGCGCAGTGGTTCTCCACGATAGATTTGACGTCTGCCTACCACCAGATCGCTCTGCACCGATCGTGCAACCACCTGACGTCGTTCATAACGCCGTTCGGGTGCTAAAAGTTCCTGAGGATGCCGTTCGGTCTCGCATCGGCGGCAGCAGTCTTCCAAAAGTTGATGCACAAGCTGTTCCACAAGAAGGCAGGCATACAATACTTTCAGGACGACATCTTGGTAATGGGAGCCTCCCGAGAGGAGCACAACAAGAGGTTAGCGGAAGTCCTGACAGTACTGAAGCAGAACGGGCTCACTGCCCAATGGGACAAATGCAAGTTCGGCTTGAACACAGTCACGTACCTAGGGCACGAGATAAGCCGGCACGGCATCGAACCCAAGGCGTCCAACGTAGCAGCGATCAAGGAAGCTCCCACCCCGTCGAACAAAGAGGATGTACGGACCTTCTTGGGGATGGCGGAGTTTTATAGCAAATTTGTTCCCCATTTCGCGTCCAGGACCCATCATTTGAGATCGCTCCTCAAAAATAAATCCACATTCCTATGGACGGGAGTGCACCAACGAGAATTCGAGGAGGTGAAAAGGAACATCAGCGAGGTGGTGCCCATCCACGGATATGACCCTGAGGCTCCCACCATGCTGACTACAGACGCCAGTGACCGCGGGCTGGGGGCGGTGCTGACGCAGAGGACTGCGGATGGGGCAATAACCACAATCAGTTTTGCGTCACGAGTGCTAGCCCCGAACGAGAGCAAATTCAGCGTAATCGAAAAGGAGATGTTGGCGGCTGTGTGGGCGATGGAGAGATTCCGGCAATTCCTGTGGGGCGGACGGTTCCTACTTCGCACAGACCACAAGCCGTTGGTGAAAGTCCTCACGTCCTGTGGGCATGAGCATGCCACGCCACGAATTGCGAAGATGACGCTCAGATTGCTAGACTACGTCTATGATGTAGAATACCTCCCAGGACACAAGAACAAAGTGGCGGACTTCCTGAGTAGAGCAGCGTCCAAGGAGGCCTCGGAACTTCAAGACGAAGGTGGATGGGAGGACTATGCCGTAGTGTTCACTGGAGACCACGAAAGAGCAATCAGTGCCTAGGAATGGGAAGAGGAATACGGAAGGGACGAAAAGCTGGGCGCCATAAAAGCGTACGTTACGAACGGATGGCCGGAGAAGAGATTGCTAGGAGAAGAGCTCAAACAGTATTGGGAAGTAAGGGAAGAACTGTCCGTAGGAGACCAGCCATGGTTCCTGTTGCGCGGCAACAAAGTGGTTCCTCCGACCTCATTGAGACAACGCATAGTGGCCATCACCCATGAGGGTCATCTAGGTATTGTAAAGACCAAGGGGAGAGCCAAGGAGGGCTACTGGTGGCCGGGGATGGACATGGCAGTAGAATGCCACGTAAGAGGATGTGAGCAATGCAGCAACGCTGACAAGACTCAGAAAATGTTGAGGCCACCCCTGGGCAGATATTCTTGCCCGGAGAATCCATGGGAAGAGATCTCCATCGATGTCCTGGGACCCATAACGGATACCAACGACATCCAGAAGTACATCACTGTTGTGGTGGATCGCTATTCAAAGTGGCCGGAAGTCCATGTAGTGGACAACGCGGAAACAGAGACAATCCTGGAGTTCTTGACAGAGGTCTTCATAAGGGAAGGTATCCCCAAAGGGATCCTGAGCGACAACGGCCCGCAATTTACATCCAGCAAATGGGACACCTTCATGGTCAGGAATGGCATCACAGCTCAACACACCCCCATATACCACCCTGCCGGGAATGGCGCGGCGGAAAGGTTCAACAGGGTGATCATGGGGTCGGTACAAGCCGCGATAAGTCAAGGCAACAACTGGGAGAAGGAGTTGAAGCGGCTGATCTGGGCCTATTGGATAACCCCCACTTCAACGGGGTACAGTCCGTTCAGAGTACTAAGAGGGCGAGAGCCGTTCACAAAAGACAATGTAGCCTGGAAGCGTCTTACAGTGCAGAGCCATTGGTCCCCAGCAGTAGTGCGCAAGAACCTGGAGAAGGCACAGGCTCTGTACACCGAACACTATGACAAGAAGCACAACACAAAAGAAGTCGCGTTGGAGAAAGGGGAGTGGGTGAGAGTCAAGCTACCCATCCAGAAGAAGAAAGGAGACAGCAAGTTCACACACCCTTTCCAAGTGTTGGAACTTTATTCAAGGTCAGCACTTCTCAGCGACGGAAAGGTATGGTCGCAGGACCGCATGGCAAGATGCATGCCCATGGAAGGGAAAAGGACACAGGGGGCGTCGACCCCTACAGGGACACCCAGCGGAAGGAGGAGCCCGGTGGCAGATCGGGAGAGTCCCCAGGGAGGAGTAGAAAGGAATCCCCAGGTGGGAACAGGACTCGGAACCAGTGAGGAGAAGAGTGGCCTGGAAGAGGACGCCCAAGAGGGGACTGAGACTGAGGAGTGGGGAGAAGCAGGAGAGGAAAGCAGTGAAGGGGCACCAGGCCTAAGGAGCGTGACAACCACTCCGAAGGCCGGTGAACCCAGTAAGTGGACACGACGGGGAAGAAGAATCATACTGCCCCGAAGGTTCGGGGAGTTCAGCATGGACAACAAGTAAGACTGTATATTTTCCATGGGAGTTGTAAGTTCGGGTTGTGTTGAAAAAGGGGGAGATGTGGTGTAGCGGTCTAGCGGTTGTACGCTAGCCGTCTGACGTCACAGGACGTCCGGCGGCGGCCATTTTCCCGGCGAGTATGAGCGCCGAATTCAACGGAGACAGAGCTCCGCTCCGGCGCTCCTGTGTTAGGAATAAACAAGTACACCACAACCACGTGTGCATGTGGTCATTCCGGCGAGGGGCTGTAACACTTGCTTCATCACTATAATACCTGCTTCATTACAGTAGAGAGCGTTACTTTGTGATATTCGCCTTTGTTTAGTGGGGGAATTAGGAAGTTTCCACAGTCCACTTGCATGCATTTGGAGACAACAATAAAAGCGGTATATTTTAACAGTGATTCTCGGGAGAGGTTTACATGAATTCACAGCTGGGCTGGGAGGCCCTCATAGAAGGGTGAATCATGCATGCAGCAGTTGTGGCCAGACTACAAAAATACACAGCAGTGTCAAAGCAAATCATTATATCCCGAGGCACAAGATATGGATAACCAGTTTCCCCAGCCCGACTAACACAAAGAGATCAGGGACATCTCATTTCACTGGGCTATATTACAAGCTGTCGTTATTTGCCAATAACATTTTAGGGTTCTATGGTACTGCGGGCAAGGGAGATATCATGTAATAAATAATGGCGGCCGACACAAAGAAGAGCTGGTGTGGCGGGTGGAAGGCATGTGGGGGAGCGTGGAAGGGGAAGCCTCGGGGGATAAAAAAAAAATAACACCTAACTGAAGCAACCATCGGCATCACTTCTCGCGCCTCGGTGTTCTGCTTGCTGCTTCATGATCCCAGCAGGCGATAGGGCAGCATCAGACTCCTTGTCCAATCCTGGCCTGCTCTAATTCTATGAGAGCAGCACAAGTTTTGGCCTGAGCGGGCCGAAAAGACACTCACCTCAGGACAGAAAGTTCAATACAGCCCGGCTGGAGAAATTCAAGTGCTCATGTGTTTTTGGCCGGCCTGAGATGGCTGGCCAAACACATATGTGCACTTAGAAATTCACATAGCACTCCTCCTCCCATGCCCTGGCCCACCCCTCCCTGCACGAACTGGCTCAGAGCTGGCAAACAAAAAATAAAACGATTATGGTATATCGTTTTATTTTTCACTTGCTGGCTCTGAGCCGGAGGGGCTACGCTCCCCTGCCATTGCGGAGGAGCCGCCCCTGAAAAAGGGGAATTAGGAAGATAATTGTGGGTGTCCCCTCTCACTTGACGACCCGGAGGCCCTTTGCTGCCAGGCTTCCACTGGACCGGTGGACTGCCGCCTTGTCGCTCCAACCGCGTTGGAGAAGTCGCTACGGGTCCTCTCTCCATGTCCGAAGCTCCACCTGAAAAGGGTGTTGTTGGCACTTGGTCCTTCGTGCGCTACCTCTTTTCTCCCAGGATTTCCAGAGCAAGCTTCAACAGTCCATCTCTCGTTTCGGGACCCGCTGCCACCGGTGTCCCTGAGACCTCTGCCCCTTGGATATCCACGGTCCTATGTCCGTTCCATCCCAGAGGTGGTTGTTACCAACGGACCGGCCTGCTCGCCTTTGTCGTCCTCGGGTGACCTTCGGGTTTGCACATAGATGTGTACTCCCAGTTGTGCTGATGTTTTCCAGGTACTGTGTTCGGATGTCCATGCACCTTCTCACTTTCCCCTTCGGGTGTTCGCCTTCTGGTGTGTGATGTGTTGATCTGTCACGCACACCTCTTTGCTCTTCTCCTTTCCTCTTCGGGTGTTCCCCTTCTGGTGTGTGTTGTGTTGATCCGTCATGCACACCTCTTTGCTCTTCTCCTCTCCTTCTCTTCTTCCTTCGTCGTGGCGTCGTGCCACTCAGGATCTGTCTTTCTTTTCCTTTCTTTGCGACGCGGTCCGGTCTTCTCGCCTTCTTGCTCGTCCTTACCAGGCTTCTCCGTGTAGCATGCACGTTTTCCTCTGGTCTTGTACCAGCACTAGGACACTGTCTTCTTTTCAATCTGTGAGTGGACCGGTCGTCGCAACCTTCTTTCTCACGATTACTTCTGATCTTGAAGTGATGTTGTTGGACCTCTCATCCGTCCCTTTCTGGTCCTCTTCGCGGACCTCTCTTGGGGTCCTCTTCATCGACGTCCCCTCGGTCTTCGTCTTCACTCCTACTCTAAACTCTTGACAGGTCAGTGCACTCTCTGACCTCTTGTAGGTCGGCATCCTCCCTGCGACCATCTGGTGGGTCTGCTTCTTCATTGCGACCGCCTGGTGGGTCGGCTTCTTCATTACAACCATCTGGCTGGTCGGCTTCTTCCTCCTTGCGACCAACTGGCTGGTCGGCTTCTTCCTTGCAACCATCTGGTTGGTCGGCTTCTCCCTTGCGACCATCTTCTGGGTCTTCGTGCTTCTCGTGGTCTGCGCAACCACTTCTCTCTACAGTCGCATTGCTTCGGTGCGCTTCTAACTTCGCCCTTCATTTGCTGCGTTGGACACACTTACTGCGCATTCTCTTCAGTCCTTGCATTCCTGGAGCTGTAGCCGCTGTGTCTTTGCTGCTGAGCACTAGCTTGGTGCTGGGTTCCTGATGGTGCTCCTGCCTTTTCCTGCTGCTGCTGCGACAACCTGTGGCCACCAGGTACCGCTTCGTTCTAACTGTGTTCAGGGCTCCCTTCTCGCCGATACCCTTCCTGCTGTCGATGGGTTCTGCAGCTCCTGTTCCTGCGCTGCCTTTCACCTTAGACAAACTCAAGGGTTTTCTTGGCACCATGGGCTTGCTCCTCGTGCTCTACCTTCTGCGCATCTTCTTCTTGCTCTCCTTCTGGATTTGCTTGTGCCAGTATTCAGAGCAACGTGCGCTGACCTCACAATTGGCTGTGTGTTGCAATAGCAGTCCCTGCGGTGCATACCTTGCTGCCACCTCAGTGTAGGTAGTTGCTCTATTTGTCCACTCTCTCATGTGTTTTGGAGGCCTGCTTCCTTTTGTCAGTCTGCTGCAACTTTGCTTCATTCACCTTACGAGAAACGCCCACGGAGCCATCTCTCCTACATGTTCTGGCAGTATTTTTTTGCACCCTGTTCTCTTCTCTTCCTGTTTGGGGAATGCTATACTGCTTATGTCCATACGTGCTTTCTTTAGTTTGTTGCAGGTTGTTTATTTCTCCTTCTGGATGGGAATTAGCTGCTTTTCCTAACCAACTGTGGCACTGGTCTCAGGCAGGTCATAGTAATCGATCCCCTGCTGCAGACCTGTGCTATAATCTGTACTCTTTTCACCTAACTGCGGTAGCCCAAAATGGCCACTAGATGGCACTGCAGGGTTAACTGTGGCAGTTCCTGGCCGTTTTTCTCGTTTCTGGAACCTCGCTCGGTTCCCTGGTTCTATCTTTTGACCTGTGCCCGAGCGTCGTTGAAGCATAGGGAGTAAGGTCAGTCACCTCGTGGTGGGTGCTGCCTTCATCTTCACAGTCCTATTCCCACCGAGCTGCAGACACACCTGACTGTCCTGGATCGCTGTTCCCTGCAACCGCTGTCCTTGAAGCTCCATGGTTACTAAGCCTGCTGGGGTGAGTTTGCTTCTTTTTTTCTATTGGGGGCCCTTGCAGTTGCATCACTAGCCCCTCCCGAGTGGTTGGGGCCTCTGCCGTTTATTTCCCATCGACGCCGGCTGCATTCAGCCGCTTTCTTACTGCCCCCCCTCGCAGCAGCCTCTCTTGCATCACACGCTGCGCAGGGCTGGAGCTGCTGCCCGGAGGCAGTGTGACTTTGTTATGGGGCAGCGTTCTTCGTGGGGGGGGGGGGTGAAGGAGCGGGTCACCACTACGCTCTCTGCCTCCCCTCGTCAGGCTTACCTCTTCCTGATATGCGGGGTGAGCTCCCGCTGGCCACGCAATATCAGATTGCACACACGGCCCCCGACAGCAGACCCTCGCACTTTCTGGACTGTGTGGGGACTCGTGTTGCTGTGGGTGGGCTCCGCTTTAGTTATTTACTTCTGGCATTGGTCTGCCAGGCCTCGGCAGCTCTACACACGCTGCGGGCTGTACTCGTGCGCCTACCAGCCGGCTGGCTCAGTCTCTTCTCCGGCAGGGCACCATCACTCCTGGCTGCTCTCCTGCCCTCACGCCACTGACCTGGCGCTGTCTCCTCCTCCTCCACCCCACCGCTCACATTTCACACGTTGCGCGGGGTGGGGAGGTGTCGGCGCTATTCTCGAAGCTCCTCAGATCCCCGGCTTCATTCACGCCGCACACCCGGCTCACCTCACAGAATGTCAGGGTCTTCGGATGCGGGGTGGGCTCCTGCTGGACTCTCCCGCTCTCCGCACGCCCACAGACAGTGCTTCGACACGGGGGGGGGGCATGTGGTGTCGATGTCCTGCAGTCACTTCAGGAGCGGGGTGGGCTCCCGATCTCCTCACTTTCGCCCCCGGGGCACTTCACACACCCCGCGGGTCTCTTCCCTTGCAGTGGCAGTTTGCGGCTCTTCCGATGCAGGGTGGGCACCCGCTCGGCCTTCTTCGACCCCCGGGCTCTTGGCACGCCCCGTGGGCTATCGGGCACATCCAGCGCCGCCTCACAGGGGGTCAACTCTGTCGCGGCCGATGCGGGTGGGCTCCGCTCGGCTCGCACCTCACTCTCCACGGCGCTTCCACGCAGGGGGGGCAGCTCACAGCAAACCCATGAGGTGCGGGATGGGCTCCCGGTCACCTCATCCCACGCCTGGGGCTCTTCACATGCCCCGCAGGCGAGTAGCCATCTCTCACCAATTCTCAGGGGGTGCCCCTCGCACAGGCATCTCTCCCCCTCACCACCTTCCAAAGGCGGCTACACACGCGAGATTCACCCGCTCGTCGCCATTGTGGTATTTGGGCCTCAGGCCCTCATGCTAGTAAAAGGAGTGACACAGACACTGGTATTGTGGTTGGATAACTGGCCCAGAGCACGTGCGCTCGGCCCCTTTTATTGCCAGGGTCACCTGACTGGTGACACCTGTGGTGGGTGGGTGTTCAGTGTGTGTTACAGCATGCTGGAACACTAGACTGCTGATCGGAGGATCACTACAATAATATCACAGTACGTTTGTTCTGCATATTTGGAGGCAATAATAAAGGCTGCCAGTATATTTTAACAGTGGGTCTCCAGAAGGTTTTAGATTCAAATGTCATTAAAAAACCATAATAAAATAGCCTTGCGACTGTTCACAGTAGGATACATCTTTAACATAAAAACATAGCATCAAGTCTGCATTTGCATTTGATTATTTACTTCCTTGTAAAAAGGGCTACTGTGCTAGTAAATTTGAGAAAAGGCAAGTGGGTACAGCAGCCCTCGCACTGTCTCTTCCATACACTGTACAGATGCCACATGCTTCATTTCACACAGAGGTGTGAAGTGGCCACTGACAGGCTCTTATCGAGAGCCAGGAAGTAGTAAACCTACTGTATCACGGAGGTGGTCTTCAGCCTCCGTTGCAGGGCATAGGGGCTGCGGGGGGGGTGAACTCGATGGACATCTTGGGGCCTGGTCGTGGAAGGCAAGACTCGGAAAGCTTTACCACTGGCGGCTGGTGACATTCACTGAGCAATACTGCTGCACACACAATCCATGCAAAGAGCAGTGTGAGGGGAAGGGGAGATGACCCCAAGATAAGGAAGGCCCGTGGCTGGTGCTTACCTTTACAGCCATGTCCTTGTGGCTCCCTTTGGCTCCGGTGCTGCTTCTAGCGCTGCTCAGCTGCCTCCAATCGCTGCCTCTGTTCCGACACTGCTACTCTGTATTCTGGCGAGTTAAGACCTGCTTCCCAGACTCGTTGTGCAATTGTAGTTTAGTGCCACAAGTCCTGTCCAATCCAGACGCTGCTCCCTTGCTGTGGTCAGTGCCAGGATTGGATCAGGCAGGTGGACCCAGTGCTCAATCTGAGTGCGGGGGCTGCGTCTGCCCCCCGTATCCCTATCACTATGCACAGAGGGTGAAAAGCCTCTAATGTGCATTTTGGGCTGGTCACTGAAAGTCAGTCTGCCAACCTGACATGTGCACTTTGAAGTGGGATTGTGTGTTGATGGCCTGACCAGGTTGAATTATTTTAAGCCACACCTACTAATCAGTAAACAACTGGCTTCTGACCACTACAAAAAAAATGCGCTGCACACCGTACCAGAAAAGCAGTATTGAAACTGAAGGTTTGTTGACATTGAATTCAGGGGCTTTGGGGCCAAATTTAGGGGGGCAACGCCCCCGATGCTCTAATAAAGGAGCCACTGATGATTGAAAGAAAATGCTGTTTAGATTTTACGTTGCATGCAGCACATAAGCAGTTTGAGGGTGACAAAATGGGTAGACTTTTAGCTTGGTTGGCTAACTCAGTCAAACGAGGGACACCCCGACTAATGTCATAGACCTTTTTGGGGCACGTCAGCAGTTTTTTAAAAACCATCAGCGAGGCGTTTCTTGACCACCATAAACAGTTATATTTCAACTGCAACGATCGACCGGACGCTGACTTAGATGACTTCCTAAGTAATATTCCTCTGCCTCAGCCTGGCTCACCATCATAAGTACATTCTAGGGCAGCCTATCTCTTACAAGAAGTGAAAGACACCACATCGCTTGTTGCACGTGAAAAAGTTTCCAGGTGCAAATGGCCTCCCCCTAACATTCTATGTGACGTTCGTGGATCAAACGAGTAGTGCTGTACAATAAGACTTTTGAACAAGAAGCTCTTCCCCTCACACTCCCCAAGGATGTGGTCACCGCCCTTTTGAATCCTGCCAAACCCCTCGATGATCTATTGGCACACAGATCCCTTTCCATACTGACTGTTGATTATAAAATAATGTGAGAAAATCCTAGCCTATAGATTGCTACTACATATGCCACACCTTATCCATGAAAATAAGGAAAGACCCTACTGAGCGCCTATGCGTTGAAATCGCCAATTTGGTGGAGGACTCCACAGCCAAAACTGGATAACATAAATAGAAGCTGTTTCTTGGAAAATACCAACCCGACGGTCCCCTACTTCTATACCATCCCAAAAACCCACAAATCTTTGGATAATCCACCGGGGAGACCGATTGTATCCGGCATTGGTTCTATTCTTGAACCTCTTTCTTAGTTTGCAGATGCATTCTTACGTCCCCTCATTCACGGCACTAGCACTTACTTACAGGAAACAAAAGCCGTCCTTTGCCTCCTTCAGAACCTTCATTTCAATCCCAGGACTAGCATCTTGATAGGCTTGGATGTGGAAAGCCTATATACAAATCTACCACATAGGGAAACAATGGAAATTCTGGAAGAAGTACTCTTCGAAAACCAGTGGCGATATCAAACACCAAGACATGTGGTTCTGGAATGCTGCAGGCTGGCCCTGACAGAGAACTTCTTCATTTTCGAAGAGACCCTGTTTCGCCAACAGCACGGGACCAGCATGGGGAGCACTTTTGCGCCGAGCAATGCAGGGCTCTATGTCCATCATCTAGAGAAACTGAAAATACTTAACAACACCAACCCACACATTAAGGATGTCCATTTGTGGAAAAGGTACATCGATGATGTGCTGCACATTTGGGAAGGAAACGAGACAGAGCTATTGCCTTCATAGACTGGTTGAACTTACAAGACCCTTTCCTTAAGTTTACTTTCACAATGAGCCGGTCACAATTGGTTTTCCTGGATCTGAATATCATCGCGAGGAACAGAACTCTGGCAATGACCACCCACTTCAAACCAACAGCAAGGAACTGCCTCATCATCTACGACAGCTTTCACCCCAGACAACTCAATGACAACATCCCTTTTGGACAATTCTTATGACTCAGATGGAATTGTACCGAGAGGGATGACTACAACACTCAAGCAAAAGAACTGTCTAAAAAACTGATATCAAGACAATATCCAAAGCAGCTAGTATCCAAAGCTAGAAAAAGAGTTCCTAACAGTTACAGAGAAGCACTCCTGGAACCAAACCAAAAAGAAGTGACCGCACAAGATAAGAGACCTATCTGTATAACCACATTCAATATTGAATCTGACAGGGTGTCAAAGATAGTTAAAAACATTGGCGGACCTTAAACAGTGGTAACCCAGGTTCAGCCACAGGAAAGGCAAGAACCTAAGGAACTATCTTGTACACACACGCCCTAAAAGCACGACTGAGACAGAAGGGCCACAACGCTTATTACGTACACTACCAGGGGGCCACTACCCGTGCAGCGTGTGTCACCTCACTTCAGCCACTAAAAAAGTGGAGTTTAACAACAAAATGACTTGGGAACTACGAAACTTCGCCAATTGCAACACAGCAGGTGTCGTGTACCTGATTACCTGCACCTGCAACCTCCACTACGTAGGAATGACTACCAGAAAAGTCAGCACTAAAATAGTGGAACACCGAAGCAACATTAGGTGCAAGTGAGCGACTACAAAAATGACATCTCACTTCTTAGAGAAACAACACAACCCCAATGACATGAGGTGGGTGGCCCTGGAACACATTAAAAGTTGTGAAAATCTAGAAAAAAGACTCCTCGAAAAGGGACAACATTGGGTCTTTAAGTTACACTCAGATAGCCAGGGCCTTAATGATAATATCCCTTGGGGCCAATTTACTCAATGAACCAGATAAAGTACTACCCAATGAACTGAACTGATTTAATATGCAGTGTTTGCGCAAATAGTAAAACGGAACTTTGGAAATGCGTTGCGCATGCGCAGGACACATACATCTCCTTGATCAATAACATAGACTGTGAAACAAGACCTCCAAATCTAACGCCTCGCTGGCAGGTCAACAGGCGATCAGTAGCAATCTTGGGTGCATTGGATTGTGTCGCAACATACACTTCCCTCTTGCAGTCTAAATAATTTTTAATCACCTGGACCTCCAGTTTTACACTACTCTCCGGTAGGTCGACAGGCGATATACACCGTGATGACACACCAGTCCTTTGAGATACTAGTATATATATATTTTTTTTTTTTCTCACCGACTCGCTAATAGAAACACAGCGTATAAAAAAACGTCACAAACCGGCCACAAGGTTTTTTAAGATAAAGGGGCCCACTGCATAAAGATATCCATAACATTCCATGATTTGAAACTCAGCTGTTAGTTACGGTTTTTTGAATTTGCAATCATTTTTAACAACTCCATTCCTCCAAGAGGGCGGACACGATTGGCCAATGGCGGTGGCCATTTTGGTAGGGTTTCCACTCCAGTCTTTCCCACAATGACCGGTTGGAAACACAAGCTTAAATACGGGCACCCGATGTAAGACGTGCTAACATGCTGTCTCGAGGGGAACTACTAGATAACACACCATTAGAAGAACTCCCATCAAGTAAGTCCTTTCCTTTTCAGGCGGAGATAAAATCCGACCACAGCAGTCACCGCATGTTTTTTCTAGCGTTTTCTAGAGAGAGAGGCCATTAACCAGGCTTTGTCCTTCCTTTCAGAATTAGAATACGAGAGCCCTCATCCCCTCAAGACCATGGGGCACAATTTTGCCCACATATGAGTATGTGATTACGTTCTTTGTACATACTGGATGTGTTATGTGTCATGTGTTTTCTGTCACGTAGTGTATGTTTTATTAATGTCACTCGCTACCGCTACTCGAGTAAAGCAGCATTGTGTTTTAAGTTTTAACGGGGCACGGCGAAACACGGAGTACTGCTAGATTCACGCACCAAAGAGGAGTATTATGTGTGAGAAGCCAACGCTTAAATGGAATTTACCCACCAATCTCGATTGGGGGGCATTTGTTCCCATAACAATGTCTCTCTTTATCCCACAGATTCTACGTGACAATGGTTTATTGTATGTATTAACGCTTGCTTATTAGTTGCAGCGTTTTATCTTGATTATTTTTCACTATTTACCTCAATTTATGTTAATTTGGAGTGGCACACACAGGGCGGGACCCTGTGTAGTCCTGACGAAGAGCTCTGGGGAATGCTCGAAACATGTTGACGTATACTAGGGACACCTAACCCATCACAGCTAGGTTTTTCCTAGTATCTTACCCCGTTTTTAGACATACCGACTAGGCGCTAGAATAAAGTTATTTCACCCACTAGTTAGGTATTTTTAACTCACATCTCCCACTCCACAACACCACTGAACTCCACATAATCCTCACAAAAGTGCTCCTACGTAATTTTGCAAGTCGCAGCACGCCTCAGTTCGCAGCGGACTGAGATGGCCCCTATGATGAAGCATGTCACCAAGGGGAAACACTGGTGAGTGAGTGGACTCAAGAAGGAAAATCTTTTCATTCCTGCTGATTTTCCGACTCAGATTGAGCGAAAATCATTTCCTTTTTGCTAGGTTCTTTACCCGACATCTCAGGTTCTGTAGGTCTACTTTAATAAGTCACCATGCAAAATATAACATGTCCTTCGCATTTCTTACCAGAACCGGGTGTACTTACCACAAAATGGAAGCAATGCTTTAAAGGCTTTTCCAGCTAATAGCTTTAGATGGATCAAAATTTGAGCCAGTAGGAGATTAGCTCTTCTTTACAATATACTAGTTTCTGAAGGTCAACGCATTTATGACCATTTGCCTGTGGTCCCTCAACCTGATGAAACCGATTGGGATGGCTACAAAGAAGCAGTTTGGAGACTTTCTAACCATTTTAAGGATGACACCAGCGTAGTACTTGAAAGACTTAAGTTCTACACCAGACGCCAATATGAATTTGAATCTATTGACATCTTTCTAGCCGAGTTGAGAGTTTTAATTGCCACTTGTGAGTTCGACGGCAACATTAATTCTTACCTAAGAGATCAGCTAATTGTTAACTGTTTTAACAAAAAAGTTCAAGAAAGGTTACTCTGCTGTAGAAATTCTTCTTTAAACGAAACTCTTGAATTAGCTAGAGGCATTGAGAGATCGGTTGTAGCACAAAAATAATTAAACAAGGCCAAATCTGATCCTGTCTCTTAACCTGTCAACGCTATTGGCACCAAGCCTAAAAATACATTCAATAAAGTAAAGGACATTAAAAAGCAAAGTGTTTGTTACAGATGTGGTTCCTTCACACATTAGGCAATGCTAGGGATTTTCCAGCACTAGGTAAACTCTGCACTAATTGCAAGAAGAACGGTCATTTTTCTCGTATGTGTAAGAATCCTCACAATGTTTGCACCCTTGAAAATGTAGATGACTCTTCTGATACGAACATTTGCACTGTTAAAAGTTTTAATAAGATTGTGCTTTCTATTGACTCTGATGCGAATTATGGTGGTCCCCTCTGCAATGTCACCATTGGTGATGTGAAGATTCAGGTGACTGTAGACTCTGGTTCCCCTGTTACGTTTGTTACTGATGAGTTATTCTACAAACATTGGAACTCTCTCCAGTTATCATCACCGGACATTCGCATTATTACTTTGGTGGTCACAATATTGACATGTTAGATTTTTTCCTTAACAACATTAAATTCAAAGACAGATTGATTTTCACAAAAGTTTATGTGGTGAAGAAAGGCCTAGGGTGGAAAGACCAAGGGAAATTTGGGATGGTGTTAAGACCAGGTACCTCTTGTCCCATTTCCTTAGTGGATATACCTAAAGTTAATCCTACGCTGCAACAATTGTTACTTAAGCACAATGCCTTGTTTGACGACAAATTAGGTCTAGTGCAGGGTTTTGAGCACAAAATCATTTTGAAGAAAGATGCAGTACTTATCACCCACCAAGTCAGGAATGTTCCACTGTGCATCAGAGACCAATTGAAGCAACATCTGGAGAATTTATGCTCTGGCAAGGTCATTGAGCCGATTGATTCATCAGATTGGATTTCTGCGATCGTCGTCGTGAAGAAGAAAGGCTCAAAAGATATCAGACTATGCATTGACTCAAGATCTCTAAACAAGAACTTTTTAGTGGATTGTTTCCCATTACCCAAAATTCAAGAAATGTTAGCTCATCTAGGAGGTGCCAAAGTATTCTCCTGTCTTGACTTGCAATCTGCCTACCATCAAGTGGAACTTACTGAAGATTTGCGCTCCCTTATTGCTTTTAACATCCCTTTTGGCGCTTTCAGATTTTTAAGAATGCCATTCGGCCTGGCAGCGGCCGCTTCTGTTTTTCAGAAATTAATGTGCAAATTATTTGGGGAATGTTAAAATGTTCTTGCATATCAGGACGACATTCTTATTTTTTCTAAAAATACTGAAGAGCATCTTGAAATTTTGTGCAATGTGCTACAAATTTTAGAATCAAATGGATTTACAGTTAAGAAAGAAAGGTGCAAATTCCTAGTTAGCAACATTGATTACTTAGGCCATCACATTTCTGAGTCTGGCATTAGGCCTAAGTCTGACCTTGTCAAGGCAATTTTCGACAGTCCTCCTCCTGAGAATAAAGACCAGCTACAATCTTTTCTCTGGTTATGTGAATATTATTCATGGTTTATTGACAGTTTTGCCCTCCAAACCGAACTTCTTAGGAAGGGTGAACAATTTTCCTGGGAGGAGGCTGAGTCAGCAGCTTTCAGTAATCTAAAAAATCTCATTATTAAAGCTCCTGCCTGACACCCCTTCAGAGATGATGTCCAATCTATTGTCACAATAGATGCCAGTGGGGTTGGGTTAGGTGCTCTTCTCACACAATTAGTCGAGGGTGTAGAACGCACAGTGGGTTTTGCCTCCAGATCCCTCTCCCAGACGGAACGTCACTACAGCACCATTGAAATGGAGGCTTTGGCCTGTGTTTGGGCCACTAAACACTTTGAAACCTTTCTTTGGGGCAGAAGGTTTGTTCTAGTCACCGACCATAAACCCCTCGTTTTCTTGCTGTCAAGAAATGATCATGACAAGGTCAGTCCTAGATTGGTGACACTACTTTCCAGGATGTTTGAATTCAATTTTGTTATTAAGCACATTCCTGGAGGGAAAAATGCTCGTGCTGATTTTCTGTCTAGGTGCCGTCTACATGAAGCGCTCTACAACTCTTAATGATGACCTTGAATGTGTTATTGGATTGGTTGTTTTGGAAGGGGCTATCAGCAACTCAGAATGGTTGGATTGTTCAAAATGTGATGAATCACAGAATTTGCTTAAAGGTTTCATCACAAAGGGTGGCCTGATTAGAAGTATTTGGGTGAGTGGTTACGCCCTTTTTACAAGTTGAAAGATGATCTCACTATTGAAAATGATTTTATTATGAGAGGGAGTTTGTTGATTCCTACGGGAGTGCTCAGGCTAAGATTGATCAATTTTGCTCACCAAGGCCACCTTGGCATGACTGGCACTAAAAAACGTCTGCGACTCTATTATTGGTGGCCAGCGATGAATGTTGAAGTGGAGAATTTTGTAGGACAGTGCACTAGCTGCTCCATGGCTGACAAATCCTTAAAAGTACGTAACACTCCCCTTCATGCTGTTGCCTTTCCCAATGGTCCTTGGGAAAAACTGGGGATAGACTTCATTGGTCCAATGCACAATCTCAAGGTTAATATGAGATTTGCTTTAGTTACAGTTGACTACTTTTCAAAATGGGTGGAGTATAGACATTTGTCTGAACCTTCTACCAAAGCTGTGATTGATATGCTCAGTGATTTGTTTCGACGAGAAGGGGTTCCCAAAATTCTTGTTTCAGACAAAGGGGTCCAATTCAAGTCTCATTCCATGGTAAAAATTTTAACTAATATAGGAATCAAGCACATGACTGTGTCCCATTATAGTCCCCAGGGTAATGGCATGGTGGAGAGGGTGAACAGGATGTTAAAAGAAACTACTCAGTTGGCTTCTGTCCAGGGAGAGTCTGTTCACGAAGCTGTCCAAGAGAGATTATGGAGTTACCATAATACTCCACACTCTGTGACTGGTATTCCTCCTTTTGTACTTTTATAAGTGTGTTTTGGTTCTTCCAAACGTAGTCCCAACTGGGTTTTTGACCAGATTAAGTGTTCTAATAAGATCCCTGATCTTAAACAAGTGAGTGATACTTTTGAAAGGGCACAAGTAAAAATTCAGCAAGTCTATGATATGAATAAGAAAGCGATCTTGTCAAGGTGAAAAGACCAGCTGGAGTCAAAAGCCATAACTCTAAATGTTTTCCCATGGCACGCATTGCCAAAATTTCTAAACATGCAGTTTTAGTAGAGAATGGCAAATGGTGGATTAAAAGGAATGTGGTGTTGGTGAGAAACAACTTATATGAGAATTCTGTTATTGAAATCCCTTCCTCTGGTCTGTCTTTACTGGATGGTTCCTTTCCCAGTCAATCAATTTTTTATTTTTTATTTTTTTATTTGTTTATATAGCGCATTGAATCACCCTCGGGAGGGTATCTCAGCGCTCTAGAATA
Source organism: Triturus cristatus (assembly GCF_964204655.1). Classification (NCBI taxonomy): domain Eukaryota; kingdom Metazoa; phylum Chordata; class Amphibia; order Caudata; family Salamandridae; genus Triturus; species Triturus cristatus. Next base: position 693,861,848 of record NC_140583.1, read on the forward strand.
GCAGTGACGCATTGATCGGGGTTTCAGGCTAGAAACAGGGCAGTTTTCAGGGCCTTCCTGAACTTCCAGTGGTCAGGGCATTGTCTTAAGGCGAGCGGGAGTTGGTTCCATATGCGAGGGACCTGGTAGGAGAAGTTGAATTGAATTGTCAACTCACCATACCGGTTGTGGTGATGCCATTGTTTCTCAAGACTTTCAAAATGAAAATTGTTCTTTATCTGAGCATGCAAAATCTGATTCCTGTTTGTTGCAAGGAGAAGGAAGGGTATGTAGTAATGGTGCAGCTGCTGGTCCAACTCCTAGTGGTGAAGCTGCTGCACCAAGTGAAAGCAGGAGAAGAATACGTCCTCCCTATTTTTTAAAGGATTATATTCTTCAATAGTTCATTTATTCTTTTACATGGTTTCTTTGTGGTTTTCTGTATTTTTGTATTTTATCTCTTTTACTTCTGTTTGATTTTGTGTATAGAATTTAGTTTCGCATAATTGTTCTATTGTGTTAAGGGGGAAGATGTATTGTATTACCATAGTTACTGGAATGGCTGTTAGAATGTGGGTGTGGAATGCACTGGGGGATTCCAGCTGATGATTCGAGGTCCGGCAGTTATGCGGAGACCTCTGAAGCAGCCTGCTGTGTCGGGACTGTGCTGTGTGCTGCAGGGAATACAGAGGACTTCTACAACCTACTTCTCTACTGTTGTGCAGTATTATTTTGCTCTATGCAGACAGTCTGTCACTAGATATACAGGATGTGGGGAATTATCTTGGTGTAATCATCAGGGATTTGAAACCTTTGGCAGTTTATCTGAGCTGCAGGTGAACTGGGGTAAAACGTGTCTGTAGCTGATGACACAGAGGGTCTCTCAAACTAGGGATAGTTCCGTGAATATCCTCCCCACATGGAAGTCCTCCACATTTAATACTGAGGGGTGAAAATGTATTATACGGAGGCTGGCAACACTGGACATGCAGCAAGTTTGCTTCAGCTCAGGTATCATTTTGGTGGTCTCTTTCAATTATGACAGCTGACTTGGTAGCACTATTTAAAATGGTAATATTGCTTTGCCTTCTTTATTATTACATAAACTTACCATGCATTATCCTGGAGGCATTAAATAGTGTTGGACAATTTATTATTTGACTTGATGTGGAGTGGCAGTCACCCTTGGGCGGCCATGGACACTTTTAAGTGGTGGGTAGGACAAGGAGGCCCATAGGTCCCTGACTTTCAGTAGTACTATTTACCAACCCAAACACAATAGGTAATGCGCTGGCTTGCAGAACGATACATGACTGAGCTTAAAGAAGACATGCAAGGAGAAATAGTAACAAAGCTAGTCAGTGGGTCCTTTAGCCACCTAGACCACACACCACCACATCCTGTCTTCTGTGTTGAACACAATGGGGCAGATTTATGTTTCCTGGCGCATCCCTGCAAATCAGCAAGGATGCGCCAGGAATGATGCGTCACGCAAGTTTACCCTTGCGCCACACATGATGCGCCGCATTTACAATGTGCCGCATCATGGCGCAGGAATAAACAGATGCGTGACGCATCCGATGGCGTAAGGTTGGCGCAGTGCTTCAGTTGCGTCGCAAGCGCGACGCAACTCCAGCACTGTTCCAACCTACCCTATCCCTAACATGGTGCGTCAAGCCTTACGCCTGCTTCAAGCAGGCGCAGGGTTTTGGCGCATCAGCGTTGGGAAAGTGACTCAGTCAAATCTTATAGATTTGACTGAGTCACTTTTCAGGGGCGTTCCTGCGACGGAACGCCCCCCCCTCTGTCGACACGCCCACGTGAAACCTGACGCAGGTTTTACGTGGCGCAGGGCTTTACATCGTGACGCATCTCCATAGATGCGTCACGATGTAAATATGGCGCAACGTGGCGCAGGGTTTACACCGCCGCTGCGTCACAAAAGTGACACAACGGCGGCGTAAAAGTGGCGCATCTCCAATATAGATCTGCCCCAATGTTTCCACCGACGCACTGTGTGCCCACCATACCATTCAACCAGTTGTTTACCCATATGGCATCCAGAACAGTAATACAACAACAAAATGTAAACAATCTGGGCTCACCACAGTGGGGAAATTCTTTGAGAATGGAGCTTTAATCCGATTCGATTTATTAATGGACGCAATTGATCTCCTGCATGTTTTAGCAGTAATGTATACCGTATGGGGATAACTAATACAGAACCTCACCCACTCTTTTGTAATCTTTTGTTAATATATACCTTAAAGTGGGCTTACACCCCACACCCTTGGTTTCCGTTCCTTTTCATTGGTTCCTGTGGTTGCCCCTTACTTTTCCTGTTTTTATCGGCTGTAGCATTTTCTTCCTCATCTGTTTGCTCTTATCAGTTTCCCAAGGCCTAAGCAGTGTTTTAATTTGCTTTAAGGGAACTTCTTTTAAACATCTCAGCCTGGTATCAATACAGAGGTTACACCCGTGCTTTAAAGTTACAGTGCTGCCCTAGTGCTGTGGGCTCCGCGCGCGGGTATTATCTCTGTGGAGATCCTCCGACATGCCTTTTTTCTTTCTTCTCCGTGCTCAATTGAGTGCATTCCACAAGCAAGCATTCACTTCACTACTTGTTTACTGAGCGACTCTGAGTTACACAAACTTCGGGCCTGGTGAGTCTGTACAAGGAAGTTGGTGCCCAGGACCCATCTTCCTCATCCAGTCCTTACTTCCTGAATTGTTTTCCGACCCACAGATATTAATTGCCTAGCCAAAATGAAAAAATCCACCGAATACGGTGCCTTGCTGGGTAGTCATTTGGCATGCACATTATCAAGTTTTAATTTAAATAAACCATGTGGTTCTGCTCTTACTATTTTTAATTCAAGGTACAGATACTATTGGTAGTCTGTTCTAAGATGGCAGCATTGTGTCTTCTAGTTTTTATCTTCATGCTCCGCCTGCCCTCTGTCGTGTCAAAACACACTGGCCCCCACAACCGCCTGCTCACCTTATCCTGTTGATTTAACTCCACCCCAAGCCCTCAGTTGTGTCAAAACACCCCCCCTGCTCTCAGTTGGGTCCAAAAATCATCTCCCCCACCCTCCTCCCACCGGTGTCTGTTGTTGTTCTCTTTATTGTATGTTAGGTGCTTAGAAGCCATGGGAGCTTAGACAGGTGACAAAGGGTGATGGGGATGGAATGGCGAATGCTGAGTTCATATGTTGGCTAATTATTAGAGTTGGGCACCTAGTTATATATATCCTTCATGATAGTGTCGCTCCTTGTAACCCTGGGCATGATCCCTACAGATGGCAGTGCACCCTGAAGTGGGGTCAGGGGCTAGTTCACAAGAACCTCATTGATGCCAGTTAGCTCCTTCCACTCACCACTCTCTTACTTCTATTGCCCCACCCTGTTCTATCCTAGTCAGCTATGCTGCATGGGGCTTGCAAACTTTTTATTCCCTGCATGTTTGAAATTTTTTGGCACATTCCTGCCTCCCCCCGGCCCCCCCCTCCCTGTTCCATGAGAGCATTTAGGTCAAGGATGTAAAGGGCAGACATAGCTGATCTACATATGTGGGCCTCTCAGCCAGGCAGCCCTACCCATGATGATTGGACAACTGCTGGAAAAGAACCCCTCTTCTAGTTATTCTGGCCATAGAGGGGGAAACACTTCGACATTTGTGTTTCATAAATAAATATTTCTCTCGTTAATTACCGCCCATTTTGCCTCTTGGTGTCGATGCTTTCTGGCTGCTGGTACATATGATAAGTCCTGCCTGTTTTTGGTGTTGTAGTATTTGTTTTACCTATACCCTGTTAGCCAGTTTCAGTGCCTTTTCTCCTCTTTGCTTCTATGGTATGCATGTGCTCTCTACTTTATGTGGACCGGTCTGGTGTCATAGCTGTGCTTTGACACTCTGTGTATTGTCCCTAGCCATTGCATGTTGGTGTCCTCAGAACCAAAACTCCCCCTCCTCACAGTGTCATTGTGTGCTGTAGAGATGCTGTCTGCTCTCAGGGCTTTTATCTCAAGTTCCTGCATGTTGGTATGCAGAGGATATGACATTACGGCCAGAGCTACGGATATTGGAACTGGGAACCAGGTTTGATTCTCGTTGTGGGCTCAACATCCTGTGATTCTGGGAAAATCACTTAATTACACCGTGCCTAAAAAACACAAAAATAAATGTCCTTGTGTAATGTAACCTGTGCTTATGTAAAGTGCTCTAATACCTTTAGGTTAAGTTCGCGCTACATAAGACAGTAAAAACAAAATGTAAAACAGCATTGACAATGTCAATACATTTCATTTAAGAGTGACCTGTTGGCTGTGCCAATGCTTTTTCCTTCCACGATGGGACCCAGGTGGAAATATCTGCACTTAGCGCACCAACAGTGCTTGTAGCTGCTGCATAAATACAAGCACCCATGAGGTAGACCTTATCCCAAGGGTCAGAACACAAGCCCAGTTTAATTCAGACATATTTTAACTGTCCTTAAGGATGACAGTAGACATAACCATCAGAAAATGAAAATAAGCAAACAAAAGATTATAGGGTTTGATTCTGAAAAATAATTGGAAGATAAATGACATTCGTTCTGAAGTCGTGAAATGTTACCACTATGTGGGTGTCAAAATATCAGCTGGTCTTCGAATGAGGCATTAAAGTTTGAGTTTGTTTAGATGAAGGGCATAATAAAACAAGTAATGTCTCATGGAGCAGCCTCTTGCTTTCATGTATTTCGTTAAGACTCAGAGTCCAATCCATTAGGTTTCCTTGATCTATTTATTCAAGAGTCTCTTAACACCACCAACCATGCAGTCTCACAGTCGTCTCCCAGCCTCCTACTGACCATGGTTAGAACCCCCTCGAGCTGGAGACATGAACATTCCTGGCATGAGCTCTATCTTCATAAGGAGCTATGCATTATAAATCAAAACACATCCCCCTTACATAACAATGGATACATTAGAACAATCATTCAAAAAACTAAAGTAAAACAAAACAAAAAAAAAAGGAAATTTACTCCGTTGATTTTTAGGAATAAATATAAGTACACCCACATCCCGTAACCAGGGATATTGATGTCCTTGCCTATAACTTGTGAACAAGGAGATTCAGGTGCAAGAGGACACATTTATCTCATAACAATATCTCCAACATGAGTGGGGAGTCTCCTATTCCTTAAGGGCAGAGGAAAACAACCGCCCTTCTGTACACGCTCCGCTTCACCACCTTCAGTAGAAATGTTAATTCCCACAACACTAGAGTACTTCACAAGTCTGTACATGCTCCACTTACAACCGGTGTGAACAGCCACTACATTCTTCTTGATGCAGTGTGGAAATCGAAAATAATTGCTGTTAGCATGAGCTGAAGCCATCTTGGTTGAGGCATCCATTTTGTTAGCTATGTGATTCTTCTGTCTTCACTGTTGCCTGCCTTTCTATTCTGCTTGAGTCATCAGCTTTAGTTAACTCCTTCTATTCTAAGCTCAGGCAATGTATGAGCTCAGAAAGGCCTGTAGCTGCTAGAATGTACTTGTTTGAAAATGTAACTGTCCATCATGTCTTACTGATGTAAGCAGTTCTCGTTCCGCTCCCACTTTGCTAAGTGATATCCATCTGCCCATGTTTGTCGATAACTATTTCTGTGAAGAACTGTACCTTCTATTTGAGTCTCCATGCTTACTCTGCAACAAACTCAGTATAAAAGACCCATTGTCTGTGTATTCAAGCCACTACCTCCTGGAACACTTGAGGGTGTTGTATGAATGTGGTCTCACTCATGAGTGAATAAACTTGTTATTTTTGAATTCCAGCTTCAGTGTCAATCTATACTTTGTTGGTTTAAGGACCCATGGACAGAAAAGGGTGAACCCCTGCACTGATGGGCCCCTAAAAAAGGCTCTTTTCCACAGTTTGTCGCCCGACTCGTGGGGCTCATCACGTGGCCGCCTGAAGGAGTGGTCTTGACAGAGGAATGTAATATTTCTGAGGAGGTACCCTGCATGAGGAGACCCTTGTATTGCAGACCGAAGTGACTTTTTGGATTTTCCTGATCTGACCCTCTGGGTGGTGGCCGGTCTCTACTGAGATTTCCTTTGGCGCACGTTTTTGCAGTGACCATTAGGTCAACCAAGAGATTGGTAGTTGGAGGCTTGAGACTTTTGTTTGGTAAGGTCGCTGAAGCGGCACTCTTGATTTTGGATTTGCTTGGCCAAGATTCTGGTTTTGTTTGTTTGTTTGTTTATTGCAATAAATAAAGGCAGGTAATGTGGGGAGTTTTCTCCTTATGATATTTGAATGGGTATACTTGGAAGAACATGCTTGCATTTAGTAAAATTCATAAGTGGTGATACGGAGCGCTCTTGAGTGTTCCGCCAGGCCAATTGGTAATTCGGTCTCTTCTTACAAAGGCTCAGGGGTTTTACCCTATCTTGTTTTGGGTGGGGTCTGCGGACCCCTGTAATAGGCATGCCTTCTGGAATAAGTATGATTTGGTAAAGAGATAGGGTGTTTGCGAACACTCTGCCAGACCAACTGGTAATTCGGCGTATTTTGGGAAAGGTCTGGGGCTAGAGCCTGTCTTCTTGAACATGGAACAGTATTTGGGCTGTTTACTTGCATTTGTGCATTCTCTGGGCAGCTTTTTAGAGCTCTTTATAATTGGTTTGGTTTGAGTGCAGTTTGTGGGCTGCCTTTTGTTTTTGTCCTGGTGTTGATTTGTGGTTTGATTGTATGTTTGAGTGTCTATGAGGTTTGTGGACTGACACCGGTGGTGATGCTTGTGAAGTACATGTTTGAGTGAGTTGTTTGTGTAAGGATGGCTTGCCTCAGCAAGCTGTGTTGTGTGTTATGAGTGTATGGTCCCTTCTTGAAAATGTCTGGAATGAGCTCAATTTGGTTTGTTGTCATTGTGTTCTGCAGATGCCATTGGAAGAATTACGCTTTAAATTTTAAAGAATGAATAAATAATAATATATAAATAAAAATATGGTTTGATCAGAAATACTAGTAACAATGTACATTCATTTTTACATAGGAAAAGTGCAACTTTTGAAAAATGTAAAGAAGAATGCGCGCTTAAATTAAACAGTGCTGTGTATTTCTCTGCTTAGAAAGACACATATTTTAAAAGTGCATGTAGGAATGTGCTCCCTTTCTCTATGAAAAATAAGGGGGGAAAGACCAGAGCGGACGAAGGAGGGTTTATTTCTGGCAGGCTTGCTCTGGCACTTCGACCTTGGAAGACATTCTGAAGGAGGGGGCCTGAGCGTAGAGAGAGAGGGGAGGATCTGCTTATTATTTTTGGCAAAAGACCAGGCAGGTTCTATGAAGCCATAAGAGAGAAGGAGGGGCAGCAGCGTCTGTGGGCCATGTGCAGCTCCTGACGCAGAGAGCAGCTTTGCCATGCATGCAGAATAATGGTTTGAATTTAAAGTTGCTGTGCCAGGGCCAGATGAGGAGGCAATAATTAAAGTTTGCATTAATGGGCCATCATGTTAAACAGCACAATAAGCTAAAGGAATTGGTAGTTGGTCATTGGATTAATGTTTTCTAGTTAGCTCAATGTGCTTGTACAGCAAAACTTACAAAGTGGTACAGTCCAATAGTATTGGACTTGGCCTTCTTGGTGTGGTTTCCCCTAGTTATTTACCTCCTACAAGTATGTTCGTGCCCAGCTGCCAAAAGGGGTGAGTATTGTCGACAGGAGGTCACATACTTAGGTTACCTACTGTCGAAGGGGGGTAGGAGACTAGCTCCTGAGCAAATTAAGGATAAGCAAAATTAAGTGACGCACTGTGTTTTTTTGTTTTTTGTGCTTGGTATATGCATTATTGTGTCCTTATTTCTTGGTTTCTGTGCCTTTTATGTGTATTATTGTGAATTATTCTGCATGGAAAGTACGCAGGGCAGCTTGTTGCTGTACACTCTCTCCCTCTCGCTCTCTCTCTCTCTCACCTGTCTGAGCTGTCTAGGAATGGCCATGAGACAATCGGTTGGGCTCGCTTTAGTCATTCATTTCATAGGATGCTGTGAATATGTTTTTGAATAAATAGAGATAAAGCACCTCACCAGTGCACGTCCAATTGGCTATTTAGTAATACTGTTTGAACAAATTGTTAGAATTAACAAAATGAATAAATAAATACGCCATGTTACTACCCCTCCTTTCTGTAAACTGATGAAATTGGAATTGGATAAGGATGAAAGGATGGGTAGAATAGACTGATGTTCCCTTATTATTTGACCTTTAACCACATCGATGCGAGTGACGGAGCGGTTCCGTCATGCGCGTCGGTTGCGCTGTGCGTATGACGGAACCGCTCCGTCATGGCCCCGCCCGCCCAATAGACCCTTCAGCACATCGCGGTAATCCGCGCCGCGCTGAAGGGGTTAAGGGAAACAATATGTTGGTGGTTTTTGTTCCAAATTTCCAGGTGGCAACACCATTATTGTTGATGTTATTGCAGCACTAAATAAGTCGCAGAGGCATCACGAGTCCCTCATCAGTTAGTCTATGTAATCGAGCTGGCAGCCCTTGCTAGAGCTGGTGAATAGGTTTCTCCCCAGAATATGATATTACATGGCCCGGATCGTGAAAAGTATGACGCATATGGTTCACAATGCTAGGAAAGATGCCCATATGCCCTTAGCATACATTTTTAAGAACAAAGGGGCATATGCATCAACCAAAGTAATACCGATTCCTTAATAGCGAAAAATAAGGAATCGCCATTAAGGAATCGGTAATTGGCATGCATCAACAGATTCGGTAAAATTTAGCGATTCCTTAAAAATCGCTCAATTTACCGATTCCTTAATAGCGGGGCACGCAAACGGCCCCACTAGCAAATAGCGAGTTCGGTAATACCGATTTGGCTAATAGCGAGTTCGGTAATGCCGAATTAGCAATTACCGAATCGGTAATAGCGAAATCGCAAATTGCCGCGTCGCACCGGGAACAGGCTGATGACATCACCAACCAGGAAATACTGCTGCCCCACCCACATAGCCTCGACAGAGGAGCAGACAGGAGCTGGAAAGAAGGACAGGCTGTGCAGAGTGAGGCCACACAGATTCTGCCAGTCACAGCACACATCCATCATGTCGCAGGAAGTGCCATCCAGCGCTGAATCTGCACGCAAGCGCAAGAAGAAGTTTTCAGACAGGGAGCTGGAGTACCTCATCGAGGGAGTGGCCAGCAAACACGACCGCCTCTTTGGCAAGCTGTCCCTCAAGGTGCCTGAGACCGAGAAGCGGCGCATCTGGCAGCGCATCCGTGAGAGGGTCAATGCGGTTGGCGTCACTAGCCGCAGCATCGACGATCTCAAAAAACGGTGGTATGACCTCCGGAAGCGCGCAAAAGAGAGGATTGCTGAGAGGCTCCGGGAGGCAAGAAGGACTGGAGGCGGAACAAGCACTGCACCATCCAACACAGCCCTGGAGGACCTTGTGGAAGGGACGATAGAGCGGGAAGCCGTCGTGGGGGTGATCCAGATGGACACGTCCGGCGCAGCCACAAGTGCCCAAGGTAAGATGCATGCCTGTGCCACACCCAGCATAGCGTAAATCCATACCCATGCCCCCAGCCCAATCTCACTGTGTCTGCAGCTCTGGCACAGACAGTTCCACACATGACACTACTGCATCTTGGGAGTTGTAGTCTAGTCAGCCCAGAGTGCAGGCACAGGCGTAAATCCTCACACAACACATATTTTGTACATGGCTGTAGACTGTTCATTTGTTGGACCACAGAGGGACATTGATGGGTACAACACTATGTAGGTGTAATCATCCCACTAATCATGCACTGTTTCACACACAGATGCATCACCTGGGGACTCTGACGACAGCGACCAGCTGATCATATCGGAGACACCCGTGGAGTCAGACCAGGAGACTGTGCAAGATGCGCACGCACCGCCAACACCTGCCACCCCACCAGCACAACCTCCACCAGCGCCACAATCATCGGCACCAGCACCAGTGCCACAAGCCAAGGCACCACCACCTGCGCCACAAGCAACGGCACCAGCAAGCCAGCCTGCAGCCAGTGCAGCCACAATACCGCAGAGGCACAGGCACCAAGTTGCGCCCTTGCAGGAGATGGCAACCCCCCCCCGCAATTGGCACCCACGCAGCGCACATCCACACCACCTGCTGCACCACATGGAGGCTCAAGACACGCACGGCGTCACAGGGCCCGTCGCAGTTCCGTCTCCTCAGCTGACCAGGATGTCCCAACAACCTCTGCAATTGAGGAGAGGATGCTGCGCACACAGAACCTGCAGGGAAGACATGTGGCTAGCATCAGCTGCAACATCGTGCGCCTAGCGAGGGAGATGCGCGCCATGACTGCAGCAGTCACCGACATGGGCTCCGCGGTCAGGGACATGGGCACGGCGGTCAGGGACCAGACCACTGCGGTTGCTGATGGCAATGCTAAGCTCAGGGAGGAGGTACGTGAGCTCACCCGTGCCATCAGGGAGGGCCATGAGTCCCAGAGGAGGAGTAACCGGCAGCTAATGTTGCGTTCTGCCGCCGCTACCAAGGCCATACAACGGCACAGCAACTGCACCGCTGTGTTGGCACGCCGCACAGTCTCCCTGCAGGTGGACCTTGGGCACTTCTGCGGTGATGTTGCCAAGTCACTGGGACACATCACCACTGCTGTGGAACAACTGCAGAGCAGCACATGCAGTGCTGCAGCATTGGGAGGGGATGACACCAGTGAGGCTGCCTCCAGTGTCAGCAGCGTGTCACTGGCAGAGGCCAGCACCAGGCGCCGAAGTTCGCGTGCCTCCACGGGGACAGGCCGTGGTGAGGGTTTGGATGCACCTGAGCGGAGGCTTGGTGTACGTGGCAAGCGGCACTAGAAATTTGGACATGCTGCAGGTCCATGGTGGAGCAACCATGGCCATCCAATTATTCTGTTTGCACAGGCCTGACTTTAAGGAACTTTTTTTTTACATTTATGCAATCGGAGCATGATTCACAATGCTAGTTCTGTTGCACAATCCTCTGTGCTACTGTGCATTAAACAGTTGCACCCAACACCAACTTGTAATGTCTCATTTTACCCAGGGTCAAAAATGATTTTGCGTTATGTCTGTCCGCCTCCTATGGCCCTCTGCTGTGTTAGGGATGTGTGCCGGTCGTCGTTGGGCGGGTGGTTGGTCAGCCTGGGGGTCGTCATCCCTGTCCACCTCCATGGGTATCCCCCTTCTGGTGGCAATGTTGTGCAGCATTGCACATACAGCAATTATTCGACAGCATGTGTCTGGTTGGTATAGCATTGCGCCGCCAGTCTTGTGGAGGATACGGAAGCAGCTCTTGAGAATCCCAAAAGTCCGCTCTATCACATTCCTCGTGCTGATGTGTGCAGCGTTGTAGCGATGTTCCTGCGGGGTTGCTGGATTTAGGTATGGGGTTAGTATGTATTCCCGCAGGGCGTAAGCACTGTCACCTAGAAGATAGAAGCATAGACTTAGCATTGGTGATGTACATACATGTGTGGTGTTGGTGTGGGGAAGCGTAGTTCTACTTACCTAACAGGAGTCCCTCTCCAAATTCGCCATTGAGTAGTCGCCTGTGCATTCCACTGTTGCGGAAGATGTATGAGTCGTGTGTGCTCCCTGGGAATTGTGCCACTAGGTCCGTTATGATGTTGTTGGCATCGCACACAACCTGCACGTTGATCGAGTGGTATGACTTGCGGTTCCTGAAAAGGTACTCATTTGCTGACGGAGGGCATATGGGGATATGCGTGCAGTCGATGCATCCAATCACATGTGGAAATTGTGCCACCTGGTAGAATGCCTGTTTGGTGCGGTCCAACTGCTGTGGGGTTGTGGGGAAGCTGATGTGTCTGTGGAGCATTGTCAGCATGGCATCTAGGAATTTTTGGAAGAAGCGTGACAGTGCGCTTTGCGAGACACCTCCGGCAACCGCAATTACCCCCTGGAAACTCCCTGAGGCAATTGGGTGCAGGCTGCATAGTACCTGAACGTGCGCAGGGATTGCATTTGTCCGGTGGGTCTGGTGCTGCAGTATTGGTTCCAGGTCTGCAATCAGGCGCATGATCATAGCGCGATTGAGGCGATATTTCTGGTACACCTCGTCCTCATTCTGGCCGAGCAGGGTTATGCGCAGTCTGAACACTCGCTCCTGGACCCTTCTCCTGCGCTGTCCTGCTGCATTGATCCGCATCCTCCTTGCAAGCACGTAGAGGGCAGCCATTTTGTGGGAGCCAACAGGGTCTCCTGGGCCAAATTTAAGGGTTTAGTGATTGCCTCAATCATTTGCACATGTAGGAATATTTTTTTTTTTTTTTTTTTTTTTTTTTGTGACTTTACCTCCAGGTTTTGATTCCCCTTATTTAGCTCTGGCAAAATAGCGATTTTTGGGATTTTCGTTATTAGCGAGTTTTGTTGCATTGGGGTGCGATTCGTTATTTGCTATTGGCAATTTCCGGGAGCTAATAGTGATTTCGGTAATTGCGAATTCGGTATTTAGCGATTCGGTAAATTAGCATTTTGGGTATTAGCGATTCGGTATGTCCGAGGTTATTTATTTAGCGATTCGTTATTTGCTCGGGTTTTGGGTTGATGCATTGGGATTGGGTATTTTTAACACAATACCGGGAGCTATTACCGAATCGGTATTTTACCGACTGGATTTTGGCTTGATGCATAAGGGTGAAAATGTTCTTTGCTTGTTTTGTTGTCTGCCACAACATTCTGCTGGAAAATTCATGTACCTATTAGGTTATGCTTCATTTATCAGTTAATCATGTAATATGGATCTCTGTTACATTAACAGTTTTAGAGTTTCCTGCTACACCTATAATACGAGAGCATGGTCATAAGAATAAAACATGGTTGTTCTTCTGCAAGGAAAATAATTTTAGAGGTGTCTGCAGTTTTGCACAATAGTGAAGGTTCACAAAGTAGAAGCTGTATCATGATTTCTATAACTTATAAGGACAAGTTTGTTAAAAGAATAGTTGTTTTGAAATTCCTTTTTTTAGGTTCTTTAGGAGAATAATATAGGGGTGTTTCTGAAATTGAGTATCCTCTTTTTATTGATTATTTGTATGTTGTGTCTAAAGACTTTCGTTCTGTTCACTAACATGTATATCTGCTGCCCTACAACCATTGCCAGACGGGCCAGGATGTTAGATCCAACCAGTGGACTAAGTGCACGTCTAATTTGGAGCCGGGGTGAAGGGACCCAGCCCAGGTATTGCTGGCCACTATAACAGCAGTGTAGGTGGAAGGATAGAAGAAACGTGTACCCCTACCACTGTCGGAAAATTCTTGGGTGAAAGATGGGGTCACAAATCAGGACGGAGAGCTGATTCCTTGCTTTGTTCCTTTTTTTGATATCTAGCTAAGAGAGGCACAGACCCCCTCTGAAACAAGGGTTGCTTCAGATACTCCAGTTTCTTGCATCAGGCCTCTGAGTCCCGGTCCCCAAGTGAATGCAAGTCTGCACCTTTGTTGCTGATAAAAAGGTGCCTGTGCACACTAGGTACAATCTGCGGCCCCGACGAAAGAGCAGTGCATCAGCAGGGAAACACAGGAGTTAGGGAAGGACTAGAGTTTAGGGTACAGGTGCTGTGTCTTTGGTGCCTGTTAGATTAGAGTGAAAAATGGCCTGATGCCCTGCCCTTAGCATTGCTCTCCATTAGATCGATACCCCATACTCGATCTGGCCATACACCTTATGAGGTTGTTTTTGGCAGACCCTTGAATATTTGGGGGGGTCCCAAAGCCACGCCCTATACATGATGTTCCCCAGGTGTTGTTGAGTGACTACTTGTCACAGTTGAATGACAGCTTGCTTTCTATTCATCAACAGGTCCGAGAAGCTCTTCCTGACAGGTTGCAAGGTGATGGTCATGATCTGCGGCCCTGGGACCAAGTGATGGTGAAGGTGTTCCAGAGGTTGAGCAGCCTGGAACCTTGGTGGCGGGGACCTGAGCAAGTTCTTCTAGCGACCAAAACTACAGTCTGAGTGACCAATCGGAAGAACTGGGCTCATTCTACCCACTGCAAGAGGGTGCCATCCACCTTGGTGGAACCTGCTGTACTGAAAGATCACTGGGATATCCTGGTCACCAAGAGAGGCCGAGCTGTGTCACCTGAAGGATCTGAGGAAGTCTTCCCGGACCACATGATTCCTGGTACATATCGACATCACCTGTGACCCCGGAAGAAAGACACTTCGTTGCTGAAAAAGACTGTTTGAGCCACTGTCCTGGGTTAGTGAAAGTCTGAGTAGTAAAGGGGGGGACTCTTTTAGTGATATTCATCTCATCCTCATTGAAGAAACCAACAGCTGCCCAGGAACTTAGGGCCCCATCTGCTTTGTTGTTCAACGTCGAGATGAACATGCCTACGGAGAAGAGGTAAACTGCTGCAAGAGTCTGTGATCGAAAGACTATGTTCAATATTGGACTCCCTTTGATTATTGTTCTGATCGCTGTAATAACATGGGTTGTAGAGGGAGTAACTCCTGCTCAAAATCTATTGACTGCTACTACTCCTGTCCCCGTTGAACACCACTACTTCACTCTTCCTTATCATGAGAAGAAGCACTGAATGTCCTATCTCAACAATACGTTCATTCAGATGTTGCATCACACCCATAATGCTACGAATATCACCAACTGTTGGGTGTGTGGAATGATGCCAGCTCATCAGAAAAAGGGAGGAACGCCTTTTTTTCCTTTGCTGTTTTCACCCAATGGCTCTTGCCAGGCCTGGTTTGCACTGCTGTGGGCTACTCATGTTGCTAACATTACTGACTTACATGTATGAAGACTTAATGCCCAACTAAACAGAGCCTTTTACCCTGATGAAGAAGGAGATCCACAAGCTAAAGGAACTGTATGGGAAATGGAGGAGTATCACCGAGGCAATTCCTTCACACACAATGTTTTCCCTAACACTTGAACTGCCAAGGCTAATGGACCTCCTGTTATAGCTGTTACTAGAGCTTGAGCAGACCTTTGTGTGCACAGTATTGGCAGTATTCCTGTGGGGAAAAGTGATTGTACTCTGGTGTTAAATATTACTGGAGCGAACAATAGCAGTTTTCTGTCACAATACCTATTTTATTTGTGGGAATAAGGGTTATTATCATTTACCTATTGGTTGGTCAGGAACATGCTTTGTTTCTTTTTTGCTACCACCTGTGTTCTTAGCACCTGCATCCTACCATAAAGACTATAAACTGTTTAATGACATTTCTAAAAACCGATTCAAAAGGACAATAAATCATGATGAGGTGGATCAAACTGATACTGCATTGCAGCAGTATGTTGACTTTAATTTGGGACTGTTCTTCTTTGTTGGTGCGGCCTTAAAGAATAGAAAGATAAGGCGCTTGACATGTGTTGTAGAGGCTGTAACCAATCAGACATCCATGGCACTTGGAAATATCACTGAAGAACCACAAATTGCAAGAATTGTGGTACTCCAAAACAGGATGATCCTCGACGTGGTTCTGGCCGACCGTGGTGGAGCATGCCGCATCATCGGGAGCAGTTGTTGTGTCTACATCCCTGATCACGCTCCTTCAGTTTTTGAAGTAATTTCTAAGCTGCACAAAATAGCCACTGAAATCCATCAGGATTCAGGGACATGGACTTTGACTGGATGGTTGTGGACTTTGTTCACTTCCTGGGGCTGGAAAATGTTAACAGTCCTAGGTATATTTTTTTCGATCCTTTTTACCTGTTGCTTATGTATACAATGTTGCCCGATGCTCTGTTCCCTCTGTATTTCTACCTGTACCTCATGTATACCAGCTAAACAAAATGGCAAGAATGTAAATGCCCGACTAGCAACAGACCAAGAAATTAGTGAGTTAATGATAATTGATGTCCATGATATCTTCCATGCTCCTTCTAAATTATAGAGATGTCTTCAACTAATGCTAAAAGGGCCGTCTGTGGAAATCGAAAATAATTGCTGTTAGCATGAGCTGAAGCCATCTTGGTTGTGGCATCCATTTTGTTAGCCATGTGATTCTTCCCTCTTCACTGCTGCTTCTCTTTCTATTCTGCTTGAGTCATCAGCTTTAGTTGACTCCTTCTATTCTAAGCTCAAGCATTGGATAAGCTCAGAAAGGCCTGTAGCTGCTAGAATGCATCTGTTTGAAAATGTAACTGTCCATCATGTCTTACTGATGTAAGAGTTCTGTTTCCGCTCCCACTTTGCTAAGTGATATCCATCTGCCCATGTTTGTCGATAACTATTTCTGTGAAGAACTGTATCTTTTATTTGAGTCTCCATGCTTACTCTGCAACAAACTCAGTATAAAAGACCCATGGTCTGTGTATTCAAGCCATTACCTCCTGGAACACTTGAGGGTGTTGTATGGACGTGGTCTCACGCATGTGTGACTACACTTGTTATTTTTGAATTCCAGCTTCAGTGCCAATCTCTTCTTTGTTGGTTTAAGGACCCATGGACAGATAAGGGCGAACCCCTGCACCGGTGGGCCCCTAAAAAGGCTAATTTCCACAGGAGGTTATGACAAAAGAGCCCATAAATCTGGTCACACCCTTCCTGTCCCACCTTGGCTTCTTAACCATGACTTGATCCCCCACATCCCACATCCCACTTCTTACTTTTTGCAGTGTTTCTCTCATCAAACTTCAACTTGTACATTTGTTGATAGGACCTAACCTTAGCACTCATACCTTCCTTATCAAATGCAGCAAGATCTTTATCAGGCAAACATACAGGGTTAAGCTTGGATGAGGTTGATCTGTCCCTTAAAGATTCAAAAGGGGATCTTTGAGTTATACAATTGGGGTTTGTGCGATTTGCCCACCATATGTCCCTGAGCATCCTCTTGAGACCTTCTCTAGTCTCCACAGCCTTCTGCACACAAGCCTTCACCATTCTATTCATACTGTCTGCCAAACCATTGGCCTGTGGTGCATAAAGGGCTGTCTTCTGGTGTACTATCCCAAATTGACCCAAGAATTCCTGCATTTCACTTGAGGTCAACTGCACCCCAGTATCCACCACCCAATACTTTGGGACATCCTCATTAGCAAACTCGTCGCTAAGAAATTCCAAAACAGTTTTTGTACAAACACTCCCCACACACCTGGTAGCTACCCATTGTGAGGTGTAGTCAACCAACAGTATGACAAACCACTCTGTAGGTTATAACAGTTCGAAAGGACCCATGATGTCCAGCCCCAGCTTAGTCCAAGGCTTCTCCGGTATTGCAACTGGCAATAGAGGAACTATATTCGTAACACTGGAATTATCATTAGATACACATGAGCAGCATTCTTTTACCATGAGCTCAACCTAGCGATCCATCCACGGCCACCAATACCACTCAAAGACCCTGGCTATAGTTAGAGCCCTACCTAGGTGTCCTTCATGACCAAGATTAATAATCTTGGATCTCACGCCCTGAGGCAGTACAATTCTCACACCCCTGATCGGGTCATCCTGACACAATGTGAATTCATCTCTCACAGCCCAGAAAGGTATCAACTCTGGATCTGAAATTAGGCCAAACTTACACCACGTAGGTCTTAATCGCACTGAGACACAAATCCTCCTCAATACATTTCACCCACTCATCTCTTACAATAGTGGGTTCTCTTACCCAACTTACACAATTCACATCCTCCACAACACTTCCATCATCACCTTCCACTGGTAGTCTTGATAAGCAATCAGTCATCCTATTTGTCAGTCCAGGAAGATATTGCACCTGAAAAATGAATTCTTCCTGACCCTCACTCCACTGCTTGAGCTTGTGATCCATCCTCACCAGAAAAGGAGTTCCCCACTAGTAAAATTTGAAGTGTTTCACCACTCAAGCTATCGCTAAAGCTTCCCTTTCAATACGTGAATAATGTTTCTCGGCAACCTTAAGGTCCCTTGAGGCAAACACCAACACCTTTTCTTCACCATTATCAATTTGAGAGAGAACTGCTGCTAACCCTCTCATACTGACGTCTGTGGTCAACACCTTTCTTTTCCTGGTGTCAAAGTACCCAAGGGTGCTCATCTTGCTAATATCTGACTTTACTGTTTGGAAAGCTATCTGACTTTCTGGTGACCATTAAAAATGAATTCCCTTTTTCAACAAGGCTCTTGTGGGTTCAACCACACTGGATAAATCCCTGATGAATTTTGAGTAAAACGCGGCAAGACCCAGGAAGGACTTCACCTGCTCCTTATCTGTAGGAGTGGGGGCTCTCATAATGCAATCGGTCAACTCCAATTTGGGCTGAATGCTTTTCCCCAAAATAACACGGCCCAAGCATGTTACAGATGTGAAACCAATTTTGTACTTTTGTCTCTTCACTGTGAGCTCCTTTTTCCTCAATCTTCCCAACACCCTCCTCAAAACCAATCATGCTCTCCAACATTCCTGCCATAAATGAGAATGTTGTCCTAGGAGAATAAGACATAAGAAAGTTGTCCCAGGACCATTTGTACTATTCTTTGGTAACAGGCCGCTGCCAAGGCCAACCCAAACGGCATCCTGACAAACCGGTAGGTCCCCTACAACATCACAAAGGAAGTGAGATGCTTGGAGTTTTGGTATAACAAACCTGATGATAGGCTGAGGGAAGATTAAGAACAGAAAATATGTTGGGCCCTTCCAGCATAATTAGAGATTCCAAGATGTTGGGGAGGGGTAACAGCGTTTAGAACGCATGCCATTACAATGCGGTCGTTACAACGACCATGTTGTCACACCGCAAACCATTACATCGCATGTCATTACAATGACTTGGTGTAGGGGGCAGGTGTTAGATTTACAATCCCTGCTGTTGTGCAAACTAGAGTAGGTATAGTAAATTATACTATTCCTAAGTCCAGAGCGCCCCCTGCAGCAAGTCATTGTAATGACTTGGGATGTAATAGTTTGCGATGTAACAACGCGGTCGTTGTAACGACCGCGTTGTAATGGCATGCGCTGTATCGTATGTGTTGTAAAGAGGTATATTAGTTGGGAAGTGGTTGGTGATCCAGCCAGATCCACCTATTGAGGTCCCTCAAGTCAACACACATTCTGATGGACTTCCCTCCATCCTTGGGTGCCAGAACGACTGGCGCCAACCACTCCGATGATTCGATCTCTTCAATAATCCCTGAGGCCAGCAAGCTGCTGCATCTAACTGCCACATCTAAAATCTTTCGGTATTGCATTCCGCTGGAGCTCTAATTTTAGTTCTTGTAGCAACCTTGAAAACACTAGAGTCTGAGTCTTGTTGTGCTTCTCTTACCAGAACCTTATGTATACTGCTTTGCGTGGAAGTATCTGGAGTCACAGTGTGGTTTCTCATTTCCTTTACCAAACCATAAGCATTCTCTCCCCTCTCGACAATGACAATCGCTTCCTTAGGCAAAGGATTCCTTGCAAAAAGTTTCTCCTGCACTCTGACACTGCCAGTATACCTCTCCAACTGGTCTCTTATGAGTGAATCTGTGAGTTCTCCAAAACTCGCAGGTGCGAGACAACACTTTACAAAATGCTATGTAGTTGCCCACTTTTTCATTTGGTTCCTGTGCCCCGGTAAAAAACTTGTGCCTTTCGAGCACCAAATTCATGCAAGCCCCAAAGAACTGCGCATGCATCGTAAAAGACATTTCAAATGCATCAGAGGGTTCTCCTTCCCCAGCTCCTACAGGCAACTCATCTAAGCTTTCATAAATATTGCAGTCTTCAATCCCAAGATTGTGTAGAAGAATCGCTTGCCTCCTATGTACAGAAAACTCCCCCTCCCCCCCATGGCCACCAAATAAGATTCTAACAATTTCCTCCAACGTTTCCATGGTAGCACTGGTTCACTTTTGTCTGATAAGAATACTGGGGGCTGTGACATGTTACTGACAGCCATTGTCATATTTTAATTGCCAGCCAGGATGAAGAAGAAAGGCCACTTTGTACTGTTATATACTTGCAAAATATACCTCTGGTCTGAGTCAGCACTCTGGTGAATGACGTATCAAATAATTGGCTACTAATACCAGAATTAGCGATACATTAAACAAGCATTGGCATAGCCAATAGGTCTCACCTTTGGGACCTTATAAGTTTTTAGCCATGCAGCACATCATTCTGGGTGCTTAACATTTACAGGTTTTACTACGTGTAGCACTGGGTGGGAGATTTCTGGTAATCTGGTGCTGACCCAGACAAACTTCCAGGATAAAAAGGTGAGGAAAGCCCCACGGTATGTCCAACTGCTAGGTTGTTAGGTACTTGTCTACCCTGGAAGCACAGTAATAGACTGCTGCACTTTGGGCTGTTGCAGGGACTTTTCGGAGGCTTTTGGAAAGTATAGGATTAAATGTCAAATGTAAGTAAGTGATAAGAGCTCACCCGCAAAGATGGGTCAGAACTTTAACTTTTGTGGCTAGAGATCGAACATCTGTTGGAGCTGGTGGAATCGCGTGTGTTTTTTGTTTATTTATTTTGTTGGTAGTTTGTGGTACGTTAATATCCCATTTCTGCAAAGACTCCACCCCAGTGCCTACTCTTTCCGGGCAGGAGTCTGAGATGACGCCTGATGGTGCTGGGCACTGGTTGGGGTCTCGCTGCTGGCTGAACACCCTCACCCTGCGATCCTGTTTTAAAGGGTGGTGGGGTGTGTAGGATCTGCACTGCCCCTGCTCTGGCGTGAAACTGGACAAAGGGAAGTGGGTGTAACCACCCACTCCCCTGACCCTCCCATTGGAGGGGTCATAGAGCTAGTCCCTCCCTTCCTTCTAGTATAAGTAAGGGAACCCTTGCCGTTGCAAACTAGATATCCCTGGACGACACTCTGAAGAAGAATCCTGGCCCTTCGACGTTCCACTACCTTTGGAAAACTGAAGAATCTCCCTTGACTCCCCTGCTTGGCAGGCACCAAAACTTTGAATCAACAGTCGCAAACTTTCCCGCTCCCGCCGGTGTCCGAAGTCCCTGCAGCCCTGGAAGTGGATTTCCTGACTTCTCCAAGGCCATCGTGAGTCCCCAGTGAAGCTGAGGCAAGTGGACCCCACGAGTGACGAGGAACAGCAATACCCGGGTACCGTGCACTATTGTCGAGTGCAACCCCTTCACGACGTTCTATGAACTTGTGCATTGGACCACGTGTGGTCCAAGCCTCCAGCAGGATTTCCTTCTTAGATCAGAGGCCTACCTTGTCCCGAGTGACCGTGGGCTCCTGTAGAGTGAATCCTCCCAAGGTGTCTTCGTGATCCCTTGCCGGTTGGCTTGTGGGTCCCCAGAAGACTTTTCTACAGAACCAAAGGGCTCCCCTGGTTGCTCCAGGCCTGCCCTGACTTACCCTCGCTGGGTGAGTCCCTCAGATCTTGCTGGTTTGCACCGCTGACTTTTTACACTTTCCACGAGACTTGCTGTTACCAAGGCTTGTTGGCTCCAATCTGAGTGCCGACACCGCAGTAAGCTGCAGACTTTGTGGGACACGCCGAATCCAGCTCCTGGTTGTTGTCGACGCCTCCTGGACCTCGTAGAGTCAAGACACCCGTGATCACCTGAAATCACCCGACGACTGTGGGCATCCATTTTCCTGGACCCGGGTCACTGGCACAGGGACGGATGACGCAGCTGCGCAGCGGACGCGTGCAGCGGGCATGCCGCTGGCACACCGAAGGCATACCTAAGGCAAGCCCGTCTGCGCCCGTCCGCGCCCGACCGGGACCAGGGGCCAGGACCCCTGGACCACTGGCTAAAGAGAAGCTCTCCTACACCTTTGATCAGCTACGTGCCCACAGACATAGACTACTCCCTCCCTATGCCCACTCTATGTCACCAATAAATTGTGTCAACAAATGCCCCCACTGCCCTTTTGAATTAGTCTCTCCTTCTATTTCTATTAATTCTAGCCTAGCATTGACACTTACTTTCAAAATGGCACTTTTGAATTGTCGCTCCCTACCCAAACACGCCACAGAGCTTCACTTACTTCTAGAGGAGCAAGAATTTGAAGCCCTGTTGCTCACTGAAACATGGCTGTCTGAATGTTCAGATCCCGCAGTAGTGCAAGCTCTGCCCCCTGGTTATCTGATTCAAAGATTAGACCGGGAAATGAACAGGGGGGGGTGTTAGCCATCATTTATAAGGAAAAATATAACTGCAGTATGTCAGCTAACAAAATTACTGATTGTGAAAGCTGTCTATTCTCCCTTGGGTTTTCCCCTACGTGCACCTTTACTGGTGTCCTTATATTTCGACCCCCAGGATACAGTGGCCATTTTATTTGGGACCTTCCAGAAAATATATCTAAACTGGTCAGTTCATTTTCTAACCTTACCGTATTAGGGGACTTTAATCTCCACTTTGATAAGGAATCCTCTATGGAGGCTGAAGCCGTAACTGATAGCCTGGGTGCCCTAGCGCTGAAACTTAAAGTTTCCAGCCCTACTCACCAAAAAGGTCACCTTCTGGACCCACTTTTTTCTAATAGTATGGACATGGAAATAGGAAAGCATACTGCTTTACCATGGTCTGACCATTTTATGATTCCCTTTTCCTGGACTCATCAGGATGGGGTTCAGTCACGAGGAAAGACAGAAATTTTGAGTCGAAATTGGTCCAAACTTGACATTGATCTTTGGGCATCGACTCTTGAAAAATCCAGACCCCTCTTAGGTCATGATCCTGAAAGAGCCTATAATAAAGTGATTAGATGGCTGGAATCTTCACTAGACTCACTAATTCCGAAAAAACTTATGACTAACAAGAGAGACAATCATGGTTTCGAATGGTATAACTCTAAACTTAGGGAGCTGAAACAAACCGGTAGACGCTTTCAAGAAATTGAAGTATAGAGAAGCCATTAAGAGCTATAAAGCGGAAATTAGGCTAGCTCAAGCAGAATATTATGGGAAGAAGATTCTCTCTGCCTCCAATTCTCCCCGGGAAATTTTTAAAATCGCCAAATCCCTCCTCAAGCCGTGCGAACCCACCCCTTCTTCCACCGACCCCCCTAGGGCGATGCAATAACTTGGCGCAGTTCTTCTTTAAGATGTTCCCCCTCCACAAGGCCTAGTCCAACTGCTAGGTCCAGGAATTGAGACTATTTCCCCTATGGATTTGAAAATTCTAAAAGTTTACGCTCACCAGCTGAAATTCGGATCCCCAAGTGATGTGATTGCCCCTGCTCTCATCAATCAGGTTTTTGACTCCATCGGCTCAGTTATTCTTGACCTCATTAACCTTTCATTTTCCACTGGGGTCGTTCCATCTTTATGGAAACAGGCCATGGTCAGAGCCCTTCTGAAGAAACCTTCTCTAGACCCGGAAACTTTAGCAAATTATCGGCCTATATCGCTGCTACCAGAGTTTGACAAAATATGCGAAAAATATGTTAACACTATCCTCTCCGCATTTCTGGAAGAGAACGATCGCCTGCACCCCTCTCAAACTGGTTTCCGACCTCAGCAAGGCACTGAAACGGTCTTGGTAGCAGTGGTTGAAGAATCAAGGAAAATTCTAGATGTTGGCGGGTCCGTAGCCATCATGCTACTCGATCTCAGCGCGGCCTTCGATACGGTCAACCATCATCTTCTGATGGAAAGACTCAGAGAGAGTGGGGTTTCAGGAGTGCTACTTAAATGGTTGGAATCCTTCCTCAGAGATAGGTCTTTCCAAGTTTTCGAGAATGACTCCATCTCAGAGAGAATGCCTTTGCGCTGTGGTGTCCCTCAGGGATCCTCCCTAAGCCCCACGCTTTTTTAATGTATATATGCGACCTCTGGGTGAATTGGTCAAGCCCTTTGGGGTTAAGATCGTCTCATATGCAGATGATACACAGCTGATTGAGTCCCTCAACCAGCTGGATGATAAACAGTTTTGCCTGGCCAACTGCCTGGAGATAATAGCCACCTGGATGGACAACTCCTTCTTAAAGTTAAATGGTGCGAGTTGATGTTCTTAGGGAAATCCACCAATATTAACCCTGGTGTTTTCTGGCCTAAATGCCTAGGTGTTATGCCCACACCAAAAGATCGCATAAAAAGTCTCGGAGTATGGTTTCATCACAAACTTGATTTCAATGAACAAGCATGCAGAGTGGCAGCTACCTGTTTTGGAATCCTCAAAATGATAAGGAAAATTCTTCCCGTGCTGCCTTTTAGTGCAGGGAAACTGATGGTTCAGGCCCTGATACTGTCTAGGCTTGACTATGCTAATGTGCTTTACCTTGGAGCTTTGTGCGCCACCATAAAAAAACTTCAAATGGTGCAAAACTGTGCGGCCCGTTCTTTATTGCAGGCCCCTTATCGGGCATCGGTGAAGCCCCTGACTGTCTCTCTGCATTGGTTGCCAGTGGCAGAAAGAATTCAGTTTAAGGCCCTTTGTATTGCTCACAAGGTGATGTCCTTGAGGGCACCTCCGATCCTAAGAACTATCATTACCCCCTACCTTCCCAAGAGAACATTACGCTCAGAAACGAAACGTCTCGCAGTAGTCCCAAGAGTGTATAGAGTTCGGAGCGGGGGTCGGATGTTTTCCACCATCTCAGCGAAGAGCTGGAATCAACTTCCAGACAGTATTCGGCTTGAGACCAATCATTCCTCCTTTCGTAAATCTCTGAAGACCCTGCTGTTGCCTTGATGCTCCTTTGTCGGCTTGTTGCTTTGTCATTAGCGCTGGGAGGCCTTTGGTAGCCATGCACTCTACAAGTACTTATTAATTCATTCATTCATTCATTCAAGTGACTTTGAACACTGTCTCCTCTGCTTTCAGGTCTTCTTTCTTCTGAATCCAGCCTTGGATTCCACTGGACACTTCTTCTGTCTTCACAAGCAGCAAGTCTTCTTTGGCTCCCATTGAAAACGACGCCACGACCCGACACCAAAAGACACCTATGCACCCGGCTTCCCTGGGTGAGGCAACTCGTGCACTACGGTGCTCCTGTGTGTGTTGGCTCTAGAACTACTTACCCTGTAAGTGACTTGCTTGTAGACTCTCCCGAAGTATCCTAAAACTTAAAAATTCCAACCGCGGCTTGCTCCATTGAAGTCTATAGGGATCCGCGGCTGTGTTGTCACACTGCAGGCGACTCCCGTGGGTCCTTTACGTACCTGCCTTGGGTGGATTAGTGAGGCCCCAGTGCATCTGAAGGCCCTAGGCCTTGTCTCTTCTCAAGTCGATATTCCTAAACCTCTTTTTTAGTATATGGTCTGGTACGCCCCTAGGGCCCCTGCCATACTTGTGCTTAACTTGTTGTGAAACGTTGATTTGCGCATATGTTCCTGATTTATAATCTCATAAAGAGATTAGTAGAGGGTGTCTAGTAAGGTGAGCAGTCTATATATCGACTTTTTAATATCGAGGGACATAAATATCGAGTCAAAAATATCGAATGTCCAAAATATCGAAATGGATAATATCGATGTGAAAAATATCGTTTTTTTTTTTTACTTATATGTCGATGTAAGTAATATCGTTAGTAATAATATCGACATGTGAAAATATCGTCATTGTGTGTTTAGTAAATATTTTGAAGTTGTTTGTATAAATAGTTAAAATGTATATAATATGAGAAATATTTATATTGTTTTAGGGGCGGGATGTTGGGTTATAGGGGATAAGGGTGGGGAGTGTTTTAAAAAAGTTAATTTATTTTTTTAATATATTGTAAAATTTAATTAGTAAATTTTATTTAAAATGTGAAATGTATATTTAATTTTAGGAGCGGGATGTTGGTTTATAGGGGATAAGGGTGGGAAGTGTTTTAAAAATGTTTATATATTGTTTAAAATTTTTTAACATTTATTTAGAAATTGTAAATTAAATTTAGAATTTTAGAAAAATTGTTAGGAGCGGGATGTTGGTTTATAGGGGATAAGGGTGGGAAGTTTTTTAAAAATGTTCATATATTTGTTAATATTTTCTTAAAAATATTTATAAATTGGAAATAAAATTTCGAATTTTACAAATATATTTCGGAGCGGGATGTTGGTTGATAGGGGATAAGGGTGGGAAGTGTTTTAAAAATGTTTATATATTTGTTAATTTAAAAAAACATAAAAATTTAGAAATTGTAAAATAAATTAAGAATTTTACTAATAATTTTAGGAGTGGGATGTTGGTTAATAGGGGATAAGGGTGGGAAGTGTTTTAAAAATGTTTATATATTTGTAAATTTAAAAAAAAAAAAATTAGAAATTGTAACTTTAATTTAGAATGTTACAAATAATTTTAGGAGCGGAATGTTGGGTTATAGGGGATAAGGGTGGGAAGTTAATTTAAAATGTTTATATATTTTTTAATTAAAAAATAAAAATATTTAGAAATTTTAAATATATTTTAGAATTTAACAAATCCCATAATTAAATATAGATTTCAGTCAGAATATTAAATTAATTAAGTTCACTGTCCAGCACTTATCTTAATGAAATATAGACAGAAGTAGGAATAGTAAATTAATTAAGTTCATTGTCCAGCACTTACTGTAATTTAATATAGTTTGGAGAGAGAATAGTAAATTAATTTAGTTCAGTGTCCAGCACTTATCTTAATTAAATATAGATTGGAGTGGGAATAGTAAATAAATTAAGTTCACTGTCCAGCATCTACTCTAATGTAATATAGGTTGGAGTGAGAATAGTAAATTAATTAAGTTCAGTGTCCAGCATTTATCTTAATTAAATATAGACTGGAGTGGGAATAGTAAATTAATTCAGTTCAGTGTCCAGCACCTACCCTAATTTAATATAGGTTGGAGTGAGAATAGTAAATTAATTAAGTTCAGTGTCCAGCACTTATCTTAGTTAAATATAGACTGGAGTGGGAATAGTAAATTAATTAAGTTCATGTCCAGCACCTACTGTAATTTAATATAGTTTGGAGCGAGAATAGTAAATTAATTAAGTTCAGTGTCCAGCACTTATCTTAATTAAATATAGATTGGAGTGGGAATATTAAATTAATTCAGTTCAGTGTCCAGCACATACTATAATTAAATATAGGTTGGAGTGAGAATAGGAAATTAATTAAGTTCAGTGTCCAGCACTTATTTTAATTTAATATAGACTGGAGTGGGAATAGTAAATTAATTTAGTTCAGTGTCCAGCACCTACCCTAATTTAATATAGGTTGGAGTGAGAATAGTAAATTAATTAAGTTCAGTGTCCAGCACTTATCTTAATTAAATATAGAGTGGAGTGGGAATAGTAAATTAATTAAGTTCCTTGTCCAGCACCTACTGTAATTTAATATAGTTTGGAGTGAGAATAGTAAATTAATTAAGTTCAGTGTCCAGCACTTATCCTAATTAAATATAGATTGGAGTGGGAATAGTAAATTAATTCAGTTCAGTGTCCAGCACATATTCTAATTAAATATAGGTTGGAGTGAGAATAGTAAATTAATTAAGTTCAGTGTCCAGCACTTATTTTAATTTAATATAGACCGGAGTGGGAATAGTAAATTAATTTAGTTCAGTGTCCAGCACCTACCCTAATTTAATATAGGTTGGAGTGAGAATAGTATTAATTAAGTTCAGTGTCCAGCACTTATCTTAATTAAATATAGAGTGGAGTGGGAATAGTAAATTAATTAAGTTCATTGTCCAGCACCTACTGTAATTTAATATAGTTTGGAGTGAGAATAGTAAATTAATTAAGTTCAGTGTCCAGCACTTATCTTAATTAAATATAGATTGGAGTGGGAATAGTAAATTAATTCAGTTCAGTGTCCAGCACATATTCTAATTAAATATAGGTTGGAGTGAGAATAGTAAATTAATTAAGTTCAGTGTCCAGCACTTATTTTAATTTAATATAGACTGGAGTGGGAATAGTAAATTAATTTAGTTCAGTGTCCAGCACCTACCCTAATTTAATATAGGTTGGAGTGAGAATAGTAAATTAATTAAGTTCAGTGTCCAGCACTTATCTTAATTAAATATAGAGTGGAGTGGGAATAGTAAATTAATTAAGTTCATTGTCCAGCACCTACTGTAATTTAATATAGTTTGGAGTGAGAACAGTAAATTAATTAAGTTCAGTGTCCAGCACTTATCTTAATTAAATATAGATTGGAGTGGGAATAGTAAATTAATTCAGTTCAGTGTCCAGCACATACTCTAATTAAATATAGGTTGGAGTGAGAATAGTAAATTAATTAAGTTCAGTGTCCAGCACATACTCTAATTAAATATAGGTTGGAGTGAGAATAGTAAATTAATTAAGTTCAGTGTCCAGCACTTATTTTAATTTAATATAGACTGGAGTGGGAATAGTAAATTAATTTAGTTCAGTGTCCAGCACCTACCTTAATTTAATATAGGTTGGAGTGAGAATAGTAAATTAATTAAGTTCAGTGTCCAGCAGTTTTCTGTATTAAATATAGAGTGGAGTGGGAATAGTAAATTAATTAAGTTCAGTATCCAGCACCTACTCTAATTTAATATAGGTTGGAGTGAGAATAGTAAATTAATTATGTTCAGTGTCCAGCACTTATCTTAATTAAATATAGACTAGAGTGGGAATAGTAAATTATTTAAGTTCAGTGTCCAGCATCTACCCTAATTAAATATAGATTGGACTGAGAATAGTAAATTAATTAAGTTCAGTATGTAGTGGGAGTAGTATGTTAATTAAGTTTGGTAAATAGCAAATATTAGAATTAATTATAGAGTTGAATAGGAATAGTTAAATTAATTGGATTTAATTTACAAAAAATCTGTAGATTTTAGTTTTGGTTGGATAAAAGATAGAAGTTATATCAGAATGCAAATTCCAATTTTTTTTTATTAAATAGTAGAAAGGAAATTAATATTTATTTTATAGTTGTTGGAATGTATATTCATTAGAGAGAAAATTTTGTTTATTATTACGCATATTCTAATAATTAAATCATTGAAATAAACATGTAATAAAATAATTAATATTTAACATTTGTATTATAGTTATAATTTTTTTATAATGGATATATATTTGTTTAATGTATATTTTGGACATGAATATATGAACACACAAAATAAATAAAAATTAAAAAAACAGATTTTTATAGCTGTATAATATTTATAAATTTATATTGTGTACTCTGAAATTTTTTAGAATTTATTTGAATTTATAAGAAATTGTATGTTTTGAAATATATGACTAATATATTTTAATTATTAATATCTATATTATATATTTAATATTGAAATTGTTAACATTTTAGAATATGTATTTTTTAAATATTTTTTTGGTATGTTGTAGATACAATATATTAATTATATCATGTTCATCTATTTATTTTGTTAATATATACTGTTTTATTGATATATTAATAAAAATATTTTATTTATTATATTTATTTTTATACGTTAAAGAATTTTCACATAGAGACAAAAATTAGGTATTCTTGTTGAGTATTGTATTCTAATGTTTTACTAATTTTTAAAGTAATGTGTAATGTTAAATAAATAGTTAGGCCATTTATTGGTATTTTTTTAGTTGTTATGTTTGTTTGGGTCTTTTATTTGGTAACCGCTCGCTGTTGTTTTGGGTTATTTTGGTCGAATCCAGGTCGCGGTCCGGAGCTGTTTCGCGTTTGAGAAGGTAAGAGTTATTTTCTTTATTATTAAATAGTTTTAAGTGTTTTGTGGAAGTAGTAATATTGTAATAAGTGTGTATTGATTGATGTTTTAGAAGTTAGGGTGTTAGTAATAGTTTGTATACGGTTTTATAATTTACGTTGTGTTCCGTGTTTGTGGCTTTGTTAGTGTTTTGTTATTTCGGTGTGTTAAAGTTTTATAGTGTTTGAATAACGTTTGTAGTGATGTTTTTATGTGCGTTTTGTGTGTTTGTGGGTGGGTGGGAATGTTTGTTTCTCTTTTGTAGGTTTTACGGAGAAGATATTTTCGTCGGTTTCAAACACCTTATTTTTTTTAAAGGAAGTGTGTATTAGTTGTGTTTACTAATGTTTATTTTACACTTCCTTTATTGTTCGGGTTTCCAGGAGTGTTTATTTACCTTTTTAATATTTTTCGGGATTTTTATGGTTAATGGATAGTCGTTTTTTTGCGTGGACGTTGTTTTCGATAAACAGTTGTATTTTTACATTTTATTGGGATTTTTTTTTGGATACCTATGGATTTTGAACTCCCTGGATTTATTTAGAAGGAATGTTATTATCCCATTGGAGTAACTACACAGGTAAGTTCATTTAAATATTTTTATTGTTGGTGGCCAAAATCTTATATATTTAATATTGTTGTTGTGTACTTGGTTTGTTTAATTATGTTGTCTAAATATATGTCCATATAATTGATGTATATATTTTAGACCACATAATTAAATATGTGATATAATAAAGTGGTTTATTTATGTTGTGATAGTTGTTTTAGTAGAATTGTGGGTTAATATTTAGGAAAGGGTTTAGAAGAGAGTTTGAGCTATTATATTTAAGTACTCAAGTCCTCTTGTGGATGTGTATAGCTGTACCTGTTGTTGTAGGTAATTATACATTTGAGTAGTTTGTCTAGACTGTTTTGGTTTTAATTGTAGGACAGATTGTTGCATTCTTAATTCTTGGAAACTTTGTTCCTTTTGTATGGCAATTAGTAGTTTTTGTAGTGTTGGAGTTGTTCTCCCAGTAGAAGTTAGGAATGCATTATGCCAGCCCTCGACGGCGTTGTTAGTTTTGGCTTGTTGGTTGAGTGTACTTACATATACATTCCACCAAGGTATTTGGAACTTGGGCTGACGTCTATGGCCTGATCTGTGTAGTCTCCCCACCCAGGTATCCTCAAAATAATCTAAGAGGGGAGATAACTTAACTTCATTTTGTTTGTAGAATGGACTTTCTAATAAAAGATTGTAATGTTCTGCAACATCTGTGGTTGGAACATAAGCTAGGGCTGTTAGAAGTTTTATTTGATGTGCAAAACTTATGTTAGTGGCATATTCTACACTGAGGTGCCGATCACGATCCGGTAAAAAAATTCCCCGTGCGACTCGTATCCGGTCTTTTTACCGTACGAATCGTACAAGTGCCGTACGAACTGGCAATCACGATTCGCATGGGAAAAAGACCATACGAATCGCATTGGAATAATTCCCCACACGTCCTCGGGTCGGAAAAAGTGTCCGACACGTCCTCGTACGATTTACCGTACAAACGTGAAAAGCGAAGTCCGACCGGGGAATCACGATCCGTCCCGGGCGTCCGAATGTACAACCGTATAGTTAAAAGACCGTCCGCACCGAACTCCTATAACAACCATGGAGACGTCCAAACAGGTGCCCGGTACGTGCCGTACCCCCCCCAGCCCCCGCATGTACGCGCCGTACCCCCCACCAGCCCCCGCATGTACGCGCCGTACCCCCCCCAGCCCCCGCATGTACGTGTCGAACCCCCCGTGTATGTACACCCGAGTACGTGTCGAACCCCCGTGTATGTACACCCGAGTACGTTCGAGTCGTACCCCCACCCGTGTATGTACACCCGAGTACGTGTCGAACCCCCCGTGTATGTACACCCGAGTACGTGTCGAACCCCCCGTGTATGTACTCCCGAGTACGTTCGAGTCGTACCCCCACCCGTGTATGTACACCCGAGTACGTGTCGAACCCCCCGTGTATGTACACCCGAGTACGTGTCGAACCCCCGTGTATGTACACCCGAGTACGTGTCGAACCCCCCCGTGTATGTACACCCGAGTACGTTCGAGTCGTACCCCCACCCGTGTATGTACACCCGAGTACGTTCGAGTCGTACCCCCACCCGTGTATGTACACCCGAGTACATTCGAGTCGTACCCCCACCCGTGTATGTACACCCGAGTACGTTCGAGTCGTACCCTCACCCGTGTATGTACACCCGAGTACGTTCGAGTCGTACCCCCCGTGTATGTACACCCGAGTACGTGTCGAACCCCCCCGTGTATGTACACCCGAGTACGTTCGAGTCGTACCCCCACCCGTGTATGTACGGTGCGTACCCCCAGCGCGGGTGTACATACACGGGGGGGCTCGACACGTACTCGGGTGTACATACACGGGTGGGGGTACGACTCGAACGTACTCGGGTGTACATACACGGGTGGGGGTACGACTCGAACGTACTCGGGTGTACATACACGGGTGGGGGTACGACTCGAACGTACTCAGGTGTACATACACGGGGGGTTCGACACGTACTCGGGTGTACATACACGGGGGTTCGACACGTACTCGGGTGTACATACACGGGGGTTCGACACGTACTCGGGTGTACATACACGGGGGGTTCGACACGTACTCGGGTGTACATACACAGGGGGTTCGACACGTACATGCGGGGGCTGGGGGGGGTACGGCACGTACATGCGGGGGCTGGGGGGGGTACGGCGCGTACATGCGGGGGCTGGGGGGGGTACGGCACGTACATGCGGGGGCTGGGGGGGGTACGGCGCGTACATGCGGGGGCAGGGGGGGGTACGGCGCGTACATGCGGGGGCTGGGGGGGGGTACGGCGCTTACCGTGCCACCTACTCTGGTCGTTTCGCGCCGTACTTCGCATTTGCGGCACTTTTTGGGTGCCGTGAAAATATTGCCGTCCGGAATGCTGTCGGTTCGAATCGTAATTCCTGGGTCGTGAAACGCTGCCTAGAAGCGTCACGACGTCACGTCGCAGCATTCCCGGATCACATTCGTATGCATATTTTCGTCGGTCGGTGTTTTTTACGATTCGTACGGAAATGGTGTTTCCGTGCGAATCGTAATTCCATGTTTGTAATGTTTTACAACCGGGTACGAGTCGGACAGAGAATACGCTCCGACCGACGGTTCGTACCCGGTTTTTACCGGATCGTAATCGGCACCTGAGTGAAGATTTTTGTAAATGTCTCCATATACATTGGTTTAGATGGAAGTAACATCCTTGGATAGCTGTATGGGGGTACAGTTTTAGAATGGAATTTATCATGGCTTGCTCAAAGTCTATGATAATTGTTTGAGGGTAAAAATCATTTGATTCTTGTTTTAGTTTTCCTAGCATTTCATTATATGTTGTGTTTTGTTTGTTAGGTAATAGTGCATAAATTAAAGGTATGGAAGTGTTGTGATATTGACCGTGTATTGTGTAAAGCTGGTAGAATGGTTTTGGGCATATTGTAAAGGTGCCATCCATCATCCATGTTTGGCATTGTTGCAGTTTAGTTATATTGTTTGCAGTAGCAAACATTATGATTCTTTTTTCTGGGCTTTTGTTATCAAAAAAAATAAAAGGTTCATTATTGTGGGTGATACTTAATTCTGGTGGAATGATGATCTCTTGAAAAGTTTTAGGGGATGGTATAGTTGTCGTGGTTGCTTTTTTGGTCCTAGCAATAGTTCTTTTTATAGAAGCAATTGATGGTAATTGGCCTCTTGCTTCTTTGGGCACTCTAGGTAATAGTTCTTTTAGGATCACACTTGTAGCAGTTTGTGAACCTGTGCTTAATTCTTTGATATTTTCAAGAGTTGATCTGACTTCTATTTCAGAGAGATTGGGTGGATGGTTATGCTCTCTTGTATATAGTACAGTTGTTTCTCTTGTTGTTGCTCGTCCGTAGCATTTGTTAGAATAATATTTAGTACACTTCCAGTTCACTTTTCGGTCCGTCTGCTTTTCTTGGGTATATGTGTAACCCATGTAACACAATAGGAATTTTCCTTTCTGCGAAGTTATAAATTGGGCTTCTTCTGTCATCGTGATGTGTTACAAATCTGGAAAAAATGTATATTAAAATATATGCAATAGTACTTTATATATTTAAATGAAAATAGCAAAAAAGCATTTTTTTTTATATATACTTACCAAGGTGCCGATCACGATCCGGTAAAAAATTCCCCCGTGCGACTCGTATCGGGTCTTTTTACCGTACGAATCGTACAAGTGCCGTACGAACTGGCAATCACGATTCGCATGGTAAAAAGTCCATACGAACCGCACTGGGAATCATTCCCCACACGTCCCCGGGTCGGAAAATGTGTCCGACACGTCCTCGGACGATTTACCTTACAAACGTGAAAAACCAAGTCCGACCTAGGAATCACGATCCATCCCGTGCGTCCGAGGTTACAACCGTATGGAAAAAACACCGTCCGCACCGAACTCCTACAGCAACCATGGAGACATGTGCCCGCATACGCGCCCAACACTCCCCCCAGCCCCCGTACGTCCGACACGTACCCCCCGTATATGTATACCCCCACCCGTCTAGGTACACCCCAGTACGTTCCAGTCGAACCCCCACCCCAGTACGTGTCGTACCACCGTCAATGTACACCCCCCCACCCCAGTACGTGTCGTACCACCGTCCATGTACACCCCCCCCCCGTACGTGTCGTACCCCCCGTGTACCTACACCCCAGTATGTGCGAGCCACACCCCCACCCCAGGACGTGTCATAGCCCCGTCTACCCACACCCCAGTACGTTCCTGTTGTACCCCCACCCCAGTACGTGTCGTACCACCGTCAATGTACACCCCCCCACCCCAGTACGTGTCGTACCACCGTCCATGTACACCCCCCCTGTACGTGTCGTACCCCCCGTGTACCTACACCCCAGTACGTGCGAGCCACACCCCCACCCCAGGACGTGTCATAGCCCCGTCCACCCACACCCCAGTACGTTCCAGTCGTACCCCCACCCCAGTACGTGTCGTACCCCCCGTGTACCTACACCCCAGTACGTGCAAGCCACACCCCCACCCCAGGACGTGTCATAGCCCCGTCTACCCACACCCCAGTACGTTCCTGTTGTACCCCCACCCCAGTACGTGTCGTACCACCGTCAATGTACACCCCCCCACCCCAGTACGTGTCGTACCATCGTCCATGGACACCCCCCCACCCCTGTACGTGTCGTACCCCCCGTGTACTTACACCCCAGTACGTGCGAGCCACACCCCCACCCCAGGACGTGTCATAGCCCCGTCTACCCACACCCCAGTACGTTCCAGTCGTACCCCCACCCCAGTACGTGTCGTACCACCGTCAATGTACACCCCCCCACCCCAGTACGTGTCGTACCACCATCCATGTACACCCCCCCCCCTGTACGTGTCATACCCCCCGTGTACCTACACCCCAGTACGTGCGAGCCACACCCCCACCCCAGGACGTGTCATAGCCCCGTCCACCCACACCCCAGTACGTTCCAGTCGTACCCCCACCCCAGTACGTGTCGTACCACCGTCAATGTACACCCCCCCCACCCCAGTACGTGTCGTACCATCGTCCATGGACACCCCCCCACCCCTGTACGTGTTGTACCCCCCGTGTACCTACACCCCAGTACGTGCGAGCCACACCCCCACCCCAGGACGTGTCATAGCCCCGTCTACCCACACCCCAGTACGTTCCAGTCGTACCCCCACCCCAGTACGTTCCTGGCGCACCCCCAACACAACCTCCTAAGTACGGAGCGCACCCCATGCCCCAACATCACAACCGCATGTACGAGTCGTACAAAGCCACACACAAGGACCAAATCGTACAACCAAATGGCCCATGTACACACCGTACACACGCTCAAAACGCACGTACACAACAAGGACAAAACAAAACAACTCAACAATACACCATTCGAAAGGCACACAGCCACTAAACATGGCCAACAACCACTAAAATAACACAATCACTGACCTGCAACTGTCAAAAACAAACAGAGGCCCAATACACCACCACTCCTTATAACACACCCACCCAAAATTCAAACACTGCCACACCCACCCATGGACCAATAAAAAGGGCCCACACACACAAACCATGAGCCTTTGCAACAGACCCACTGCTGCCAGACACCACAGAACCAGACTACAAGCGACACCACATCTTACACTTGCACACCTTCACACGACCACCCTCACAAACACCCTCTCATCACATTCACACACACACACAACCATCCACACCCCCCCCAACATCCACACACCCCCCACACCCACACCATCCCCACCCACACCCCTCACCATGCCCACTACCAAGAATCCAAAGTTCAGTCACCGAGAGTTGGAGGTCCTTGTTGATCAAATCCTCAGAGTCGAGCCACAGATCTTTGGAACATTGGTCAGAAGCACCAGCCAGGCAGCCAAAACAGCCATGTGGCAGACCATCGTCGATGCTGTGAATGCTGTTGCGGACACCAGGAGGACCAAGCAGGATTGCCAGAACAGGTGGTACGATCTGCGGAGGAGGGTCAGAGCCAAGAGACAGGAGGAACACGACCAGGCCAACGCCACCGGAGGAGGGCCCTCCCGCAGAGCCGTACAGTACCATCCCTGGGAGGAGAGGGTGATGGCCATACTGCCGGTGGAGGCAGTTGAAGGAGTAGAAGGACTCCGAGACCCGGGTGAGTACACAAACAACGCACCTCACATGGGGGGAACTGCAACCACAACCAAAATTAATAACAGGCACGCAACCACCACAAGCCATCGCATTACTCAACCACACTCCATGAGCAGGCACATGCCACTGCTGCCACCATGCCCCATGCACCCAGCTGGACAATGTCAAGTCACAGGCCACAGAAGACAACAACACATGACACGGTAACCCGGATGTCGGGAGGCTGGGCACCAAGAATCACATAGTGCGACTCCAAAGCAGACAACAATGCCCTCTGCCCATATGGCCTAGGTCACAGGCAGACAAACACTGTGTCCCAACACAGGAATGACTTGCCAGCAAATGGCGGACGCCTTGCATCAACACATGGGGGTGAAGGCACTGTTTTGCACATGCCAGCAGCTAATGAACAGCCAACAGTGTGAAAGAGTGGCAGCACACACCACCACAGCAGCAGCGCACAGACACACAGCAGACAAAATGGGTGCCTGGAGATCAGAAACAAACTCACATCAACAGGCCAAGGGCCACTCAAAGATCTGCTAACAGTGTGTGCCCAGGAAGCTGGGCCAAGGTGACAGAGGGTGACACACGGAGGGAGGGAGAGGGGGACACAGAGGGAGGGAGAGGGGGACTGAGAGGGAGGGAGACGGACAGAGGGAGGAGGCTGACACACAAAGGGAGGGAGAGGGGGACAGAGAGGGAGGGAGAGGGGGACAGAGAGGGAGGGAGACACAGGAAGATGGACAGAGGGAGGAGGCTGACACACAGAGGGAGGGAGAGGGGGACAGAGAGAGAGGGAGAGGGGGACACAGAGGGAGGGAGAGGGGGACTGAGAGGGAGGGAGACGGACAGAGGGAGGAGGCTGACACACAGAGGGAGGGAGAGGGGGACAGAGAGGGAGGGAGAGGGGGACAGAGAGGGAGGGAGACACAGGAAGATGGACAGAGGGAGGAGGCTGACACACAGAGGGAGGGAGAGGGGGACAGAGAGGGAGGGAGAGGGGGACAGAGAGGGAGGGAGACACAGGAAGATGGACAGAGGGAGGAGGCTGACACACAGAGGGAGGGAGAGGGGGACAGAGAGGGAGGGAGAGGGGGACAGAGAAGGAGGGAGACACAGGGAGAGCAAATCAGTCCTGTGGTGTGTGGGAATGTCTGCTCGTCAGCAGGTGGACTGCGTGCATGTAGACAAGGGTGGCCAGTGCCAGAACCCCCCCTCTTCATCATGGCAAAACGCAGGGCCATGTCACAACCTGTACACGAGCACAAGGACAGCCACCTGCATCATATAAGTGTGTGGATCCACTCCATGTGCACATGTACAGTGCTACAAGGAAGGCGCAAATGCATAGCTCGGCACACATGCACACTCCACTGCTGACTGCAGTCACACTTGACGCAGCAAGTAAGACTGTGCCACACATAGTTAAAGGGGCCAAATTGGTGCCCAAGGGACACACACATGCACAAGTGCACTGTGAGTGGAATGCAAGACAGATCCTAATTCCAAGAGGAAATGTGCCAACTTTGTAACGGATGAAACATGGATGTTGCATGGATCAAAATTAACATTTTCTCTCTCACACACAGGTCAACGTCGTGCTGCACCCCCCAACACTGGGGGGGAACACTCACAGGACCCGGATCTGCAGGAGACCGATCCCACCGGCAGCGACCACTCTCACCACTCTGCGGACGACCCCGACCGACCTGGCCCCTCTGGTGTCCAACCACCTGCAGCACCTGCGTCAGGTACAACCGTGCCAACCACCACCCCCACTCCTGCCACATCCCAGGAGACACCCAGGATCCCTGCCCCAACACCACAATGCAGCCAGGCTCGCCAGGAGGGACACGGTGTCCCGGGCACCCAGGAGGAGGCAGGCGACAACGCCAATGCCACCCCTCAGGGGTCCCGGAGACCCGATGTGCCCACAAGTGCAGGCCAGACGCAAGTGGGCAGGGGTGGTGGGAGTGGAGGACGGCGGAGGCGCGAGCCTGACCAGTTGGCTGGGGATCCGGTATTTTCCCATGTCCGTAACATCCTGGACTCATACCGGCAGGACACCACGGGCATGGCCCAGGTTGTGTCCGTCCTCGAGGGGATCAAGGTCCAGCAGGCCCAGCAACATGCGGAGCTAATAGCCTGTCTACAGCTACACCAACGGAGGATGGAGGACAGACAGGCTGAGCAAGTGACGGCGTCCCAGGGGATTCACGCTGAACTCCGTCGGATGGCCGACACCATGGCCGACCCTCCCTGTGCCAGAAGGCGGAGAACATCACCACCCACAGGGAGGGATCATGAGGAGGAGGAGGAAACATCCGACGGAGCATCCCAGACGTCGTCACGGCCTGCTGCTGAGGTTCCCCGCAGGAAGCCGGGTCATCCACGGAAAGGACCGTGAGGGTGGCTGCTACATCACCATCTCCCAGGACACCTGGCCTGGCACCTGGCCCACTGGAGCAACAGCATCACAGCATCAAGAGACATTCTCTGCCACATGGCCCTGCTGGTCACTGGCTGACCAATGTTGACAAAGACTGTGGCATGGACTCTGAGGATTTCCAATGGCAAGGACACCAACTCCCCTACTGAACTTTGGATTCCCTAATCCCGGAAAGCCCCTCACTTTGTCCCCCCCCCCCCCCAATAATAAATCACACTATTAAGAGTAGATGCCTGCTGGTAGCATTATTACCTAACATGTGTCTTGTACAGTCTAAACATGCCTGAGTCATCTGTTCACTTCAACCATCCACACCCTGGGGCCTGAGTCTGGCACAGGACACATGGG
The DNA here is from genome assembly GCF_964204655.1 of Triturus cristatus. Lineage (NCBI taxonomy): Eukaryota > Metazoa > Chordata > Amphibia > Caudata > Salamandridae > Triturus > Triturus cristatus. Next base: position 693,900,958 of record NC_140583.1, read on the forward strand.
TCACAGTTTATTAGGCAAGACAGACATGGAGCACCATACACACCCGTGATGGTCAGAACCAGCTGAGGGGGTGGCCGAACAACCGTGCTGACAGACACATTGAGTACAGCAACAGTCATGCGCAGAGGTCAGGGATCCTGGCCCGTGTCCTGGGGGGCACCCAGGTACGTGTAGACAGGTGGCAGAACCATGTCCTGCAAGCTTGAGTCCGGTGGATGCAGAGAATGGGGGCCTGGACAACGTTGGATGCATGGGGATGGCACATGTCACACTACCCACACAGTCATGGACATCATGCCCAATACACAGTCTCAGCACACACACACAGCTTGCATCTTGCCACTCGACACATTGACACATAGCCACAATCTGGGAATACCATGCCAGACATGCAGGATGCACCGTGCCAACACACCAGCATTGACTGAGAAGAGGCACCTTGGAGGCATAGGGACACCTTTAATAGTCATGTTTTTGGGATTGCAGAGGCAACTTGAAGTACACATGAACACATCATGTGGAGTAACATGTGGCTCAAACACTGGCACCCCCCTTCTGCAGCACAAATGCGTGATAGCCATGGAACTGGCACACAAGTGTCGGCTAACAGCTAAATACCCACAGCTGCTCACGGAGAGACTGCCATACACCATACATCCGCTGATGTGGAAGTCCCACGCCATGTCAAGACAATGTTAACCGTATGTGTCCGAGGGCAGTGTCACACACATTGATGCCTTCATCACAATCCACTATCCCATCACTGATGACTGACAACCAGGCAGCCCATCTATTCAGGTGTACCCAGCTGCATGTTGTGTCCCATGGGGATGCCACATGTCTGCAGAGGAACCAAACCCCGACCGGGCCAGTGTGCACACATCGTGAACAACTGCCACACCCAATACACCCCAGATGCATCCCTTACCCCATGGAGACTTCCAAACGTGTCCGTGCCTGTAACGCTGAGTCAGCCCACGATGCCATGTCCATGAGGAATAGCAGTGCCACAACAATGCAACCAGAAGACGGCATGCGCAGGTACCTGGGGAAGAGAGACACACAAGAAGTCAGCCACAAAGAGCACAGCCACTTGCATGTGCATTGACTCGACACATGTATGGATGAAAAAATGCTAGGTCACAATTATGAGTGGGGAAATACTACCATCACTGCCACCATCACTCCAGTGACACACCCACGCACACCTCTGACTCACGTGCCATACATGCAGGTGGAGACACGCATCACAACACATGCCACACGGGGACCAAGGCGTGCACACTCAGACACTGGTACTCACCACTAAGCAAAGAAGTCGCGTATGAGCCGAGTCCGGATGTCCTCTTGCGGCTCCACATCCTCCACATCACTAGCCCCATTGCCAAGCCCTTCGTCCTCCACGGGTGGATGGTCCTCGTCATGTTGATTCAGGATGAGTGGCACAGCTCTTTCAACTGCCATGTTGTGCAGCATGCAGCAGACCATGAAGATCTTGCAAACCTTTGCCGGGGCATATGGGAGTGCGCCGCCGGTCTTGTGGAGGCACCGGAATCGGCTCTTCAGCATGCCAAACGTCCTCTCTATCACTCGCCTTGTCCGGCCATGGGCGGTGTTGTAGCGGAGCTGGGCCGGCGTGATGGGGTTGCGGAGAGGTGTCAGCAGCCAAGGCATGTTGGGATAGCCAGCGTCCCCTAAATGCAAAGCACATGGATATCGTTAGAACTGGCGAAGCGGTAGTGCTGCTCGGCCAAACAGAATACAGGACAGACAGACTGTACCCACCAACAACACATGCTCGTTCGTTGCGCAGCTGCATCATCATATCAGGCATCCCGCTACGCCTCATGATGTAGGCATCGTGTGCTGATCCTGGGAAACGAGCACAGACATGTGAAATCACCATGTTGGACAGACACACCACAAGGGCATTGATGGAGTGGTAGTGCTTCCGATTGCGGTACGCCACCTCCCGTGCGTGTGGTGGTACCAAACCTACATGTGTCCCATCTATGGACCCAATGACATGGGGCATCCCTCCCAGGGCATAGAAACCACGCTTGACCTCAGTCATCTGTTCAGGGTTTGGGAACTTGATGAAGTCATCCAGGTGAATCAACATGGCCTCCAAGAAATCATGCAGCACACCGCTGAACATGCTCTGGGACATGCCACCAACATGAGCTATGGTATTTTGGAAGGTACCCATGGCAAGGAAATGTAGGGCAGCCATTACCTTCAGCTGGGGTGTCAGTGCCGTAGGATACCTGTGCTGCGGTTGCAGGTGTGGTGCCAGTCTCGCCGTCAGCTCCAGAATCAACGGTTGGGTGAAGCGGTAGAGCCGGATCCTGTCATTCTCCTGCATGGTGGCCAAGTCTGGAATTCTTCGGGCAACAGGAGGCGCTCTGCAGTAATTTGGAAGTGACAAGGAAGAGTGAGTGCACTACGAGAACAACTCATGTCTACTGAGCACATGTAAATCTGGCAATACACACATGCCACATAGGGAGTCAGGCATGTGCTACATGCCCAGGACACGTATGGATGCAAGGTGACACTCCTTCCAAGACCCAGCTACACACGGTGATTGAGAACCTCCCCATGCCACGCCATGGAAATAGCTGTGTCCCAGTGCAAGTGCACTGCCCGACGCAAGACAGGAGTGACATACACCCACACATCAGCAGAAGTGTGATGCCGATTGCAGAGACTGGCAGCGGAACACTTGAGCCACAGGTCACATGACATTACACTAGGACAGCCCACACACCTTGCCATGAAGGTGCACATGTCATGACTCACCACACATTCCTTGTGAGTTTGCTGACATGGCCTTGTCACGCTACTCCGTGTCCCTTGCATACATGTGCACCTCACATCCGAGAACACATGTGGCATGGTGTTGGGAACAGTGTGCAATGACAATCTACACACAGCCACATGTTGGTTGCTGCAACGGCTGCAGCTTTTGAGGGTGCTACAACATCAACCTGATGTAAATCCCGGACACATATATGGCATAGTCACATTGTGCACTGTGGGTAGTGATAAGTCATGTGTCATGACCCCTGTACCTGGCATCATGGGACACTTCCGTGTGTTGGTGTCGGTGCCATGCCAGTGACGCTCACCCCAAGTGCGCAGTCCCACATGCACACATGTCAAAGGAGTCAAGGGCATGCCTGGCACACATTGCACCCTCACACAGTACACATGTACACATCTCATCATACATCTGGTGCCTTCTCCACTCAGGAGGCATGTTCCACATCACAGCCTGTGACACCTGTGCCCCACACATGTGGTAATGCACAGACGATGCCTTGATGTCCATTCCTGGACAAGTATGTCCATCCATGGACAAGTATGTCCGCCCTATTCCTACATGTGTGTCGCCTATCACCACAGTGATGTGTAAAATCCGCCGTACTGCTGCTGAGAGGGCCTGTGCATGTTCCCAAATCACTGTGGGAGTGCTGCCGTATGTGTACCCATCGTGATGGCGAGCGTAGATGCGAGTGTACGGTCCGTGCCACTACGGGTACGCATACGCGTGCAGACCCATAGTGATGGAGAGCGTAAATGTGAGTGTACGGTCCGTACCACTACGAGTACGCATACGCGTGCAGACCCATAGTGATAGAGAGCGTAGATGCGAGTGTACGGACCTATCACTATGGGTCTGCACGCGTATGCGTACCCGTAGTGGTACGGACCGTACACTCGCATCTACGCTCACTATCACTATGGGTCTGCACGCGTATGCGTACCCGTAGTGGTACGGACCGTACACTCGCATCTACGCTCACTATCACTATGGGTCTGCACGCGTATGCGTACCCGTAGTGGTACGGACCGTACACTCGCATCTACGCTCACAATCACTATGGGTCTGCACGCGTATGCGTACCCGTAGTGGTACGGACCGTACACTCGCATCTACGCTCACTATCACTATGGGTCTGCACGCGTATGCGTACCCGTAGTGGTACGGACCGTACACTCGCATCTACGCTCACTATCACTATGGGTCTGCACGCGTATGCGTACCCGTAGTGGTACGGACCGTACACTCGCATCTACGCTCACTATCACTACGAGTACGCATACGCATGCAGACCCATAGTGATAGAGAGCGTAGATGCGAGTGTACGGACCTATCACTATGGGTCTGCACGCGTATGCGTACCCGTAGTGGTACGGACCGTACACTCGCATCTACGCTCACTATCACTATGGGTCTGCACGCGTATGCGTACCCGTAGTGGTACGGACCGTACACTCGCATCTACGCTCACTATCACTATGGGTCTGCACGCGTATGCGTACCCGTAGTGGTACGGACCGTACACTCGCATCTACGCTCACTATCACTATGGGTCTGCACGCGTATGCGTACCCGTAGTGGTACGGACCGTACACTCGCATCTACGCTCACTATCACTACGGGTACGCATACGCGTGCAGACCCATAGTGATGGAGAGCGTAGATGCGAGTGTACGGTCCGTACCACTACGGGTACGCATACGCGTGCAGACCCATAGTGATAGTGAGCGTAGATGCGAGTGTACGGTCCGTACCACTACGGGTACGCATACGCGTGCAGACCCATAGTGATAGTGAGCGTAGATGCGAGTGTACGGTCCGTACCACTACGGGTACGAGGGTAGGCATGCATGTACGGGCCGTTGCCATGCATTTGGGGTGCCCTAGGGCCCCCACACGCACCGTACCTGTGTGTGATGCTCCAAATTACATAGGGGACAAGTATTAAGGCCTACATGCATGCTGGTTGTCATGGAGACCAAGTTCAAAATTCGAAATTGTTCTGGAAGGTGCACAGCAGAAGTCAGTTGGAATTTGTCTACTTTGTTGCAATGTGTTTGTGGGGCTGACATCATGCAGGAGAATGAAACCGATAGAGAACCCACAGACTGCTAGGTTTGTAGGGATTGGTGGAAACATAGGATGCAAATGTGAGTGACCAATCTCTCTGTACTCCTGTGCATGAGACTGGGCAGAAGGGCACATATAAGGCAGCCAGGTCCCATGAGGGAGCACTTGCCTGCACATCTTTGCATTCGTCGACCCAGCTGCTGCTACTGATTCCCTGGAACCATGTCAAGGGCTGTGGAGAGGACACAGCCATTCACCCTGGAGGAGAACATGGCTCTGCTGGATGTGATCCTCCCACAGTACTCCATGCTGTATGGGCGACCAGGGTATCAGGTGAGTGCATAGGCCACTGCCACAGACTGTCCCTATGTTGTGACTGTGACTTCTGCCATTGCATCCAGGTGTAACACACATGCCATGTACTGTCGGGGGGGTCCCAGGGGGGGGGTGCCTGATGTCTCCCAGCAGTGCCCTGAGACAGGAGGGGTGGGGGCCTATCACTCACAGCAGTGCCCTGAGACAGGAGGGGTGGGGGCCTAGAACTCACAGCAGTGCCCTGAGCCAGGAGGGGTGTGTGCAGAGTCCTCCCAGCAGTGCCCTGAGACAGGAGGGGTGGGGGCCTATCACTCACAGCAGTGCCCTGAGACAGGAGGGGTGGGTACAGAGTGCTCCCATCAGTGCCCTGAGACAGGAGGGGTGTGTGCCTATCACTAACAGCAGTGCCCTGAGACAGGAGGGGTGGGTACAGAGTGCTCCCAGCAGTGCCCTGAGACAGGAGGGGTGGGTACAGTGTGCTCCCAGCAGTGCCCTGAGACAGGAGGGGTGTGTGCCTATCACTAACAGCAGTGCCCTGAGACAGGAGGGGTGGGTGTGATGCACAGTGTGAGCCTTGATCATTGATTGTGACATTGCCATCATTCCACCTGTGTACCCACTGTGGCACGTAGTGCTTTTTCCCCTCACCAGGGGATGATGTCCCTATGACAAAGGTGCAATGCGTTGGCTGCATGACATGCCTTGTTGTAACCAGCTAATTTGTACCCATATGTCTCTCTGTGACATGTGGCTGGTGTATTGATGTGGTGTCACTTGTTCTTCCTCACAGGTAGGCGCCACTGCCAAGGAGCAGATCTGGCTGACCGCCGTCAGTGCCGTGAGGCGTGTGGATGGTCGGAGGCGGAGCCTGTCCCAGGTGAGGAAACGCTGGCAGGATATCCGGTGCTGGACGCGGAGGATTGCACGGCTCCTGCTGGGGGACTCACCTGAGAGCCACAAGAACCGCGGCCGCCGCCGTCTGAGCCACCTCCACAGGCGTGTGCTGCCGGTGGTCTTTCCAGACCTGGAGAGGCGCTTACAGGCGATGCAGCAGCCGGAAGGGGGTAGGTACATGTGTGTTTGTTGTGTGTCACCGGCATTTGTAAGGGCACAGTAGCATGAATTCACTGGCAGGGTTTAAAGGTGCTGTGCAGATCCTGTTTGCCCCAGTATAGCGCTGTGCCCCTGCCACCCTTCCCCTCCTTGCAATGTGTTCCCTGGTCTGTGTGTAGTCACTCCTTCACAGGGTAATGTAGGCTGGCGCTTTGTCCACGGGAACAATGTCTGTAGCATCATGTGTGGGGGTGGTGTGTAACAGGTTGTGGGACATTGCCTGTGCACTGTCAAGTTCACTGCATGTGGGTTCCATATCAGTTGGCACTGATGCTGACTCCAGACATGGGAGTTGGTCTCTCATGTGTCATGCCTTACAGCGCGCATGTCCCATGTAGTGGCCTGTGACATGATGTGCATGAGTGTGCGATACACATAGTGCAGGGATGGTGACGTGTGTTGCAGTCATTACCATTCAGTAGCATGTAGTTGCGTGCCCACTACTGTCCCCTGGGGCACCTTTTCCTCAGTGGTGTATGTGTCATCATAAACGTGGCCACTGTCAGTGTCTACAGCGTAAGTTGTGCTCTCTGCCATTGTCCCCTGTCACCATGTATATAGACGTGCTATTTTGTACAGGTGTCCACTGTGCAGCCTGACCTGATTGTCCTTCTTCATACTCACAGTTGCCAGTGCCTGTGTGTCTTGCTATACTCATCTGAGGATGGGCACTGGTACCTCATTATTTGTACAGGCGCACCTTGGCTGTTTGGCGTCCAATCTCGCTTTTTGCCTGCCCCTGTGTGTATCACCCAGACTATGAGATGTTGGTGCCACCTGTGTCTCAACAATTTGCCTCGTGTAGGGTCTTGTTGGGGCGGGCAATGCCTATGTGTTAAATCCTGATTACCACTTGCTGGGTCTGGGCAGTGTGTGATGTGTCTGGACACACACGCAATGTGCAGTGACAGAGTCATGTTGTGCATGTTTTCAGCATTACCTATGCAGCATGTGTCTCAAGTTCATGGATATGGTCCCTGGTCATCGGTATTTTCGCCAACGCTGTGTGGTGCAGATGCAGTGCTGGATTGTCCCCAGGGCCTGGGTGCTATGTCAGACTCCTTTTCCTGTGTTTAGCTATTGTCTCATGCTCTCCATGGTATTTCAGTGGCATGGTGGCTCAACCAACTGTGTGTTTCATGCCCTACATCGGTACCCTGTTCAGTAGATGTTAGGGATCTT